>NC_081861.1:94812512-96014405 GCF_963259705.1 Myotis daubentonii | reverse complement strand
GGAGGGAAAGAGATCAACCAATGAACTTGTTTGAATGCATATAAGCATAACCAATGGACATAAGACACTGTGGGGTAGGAGAGTCCAGGGGATTGTCAAGGGCATGGGAAAAAAGGAGACATATGTCATACTCTTTGTAGTACTTTAATCAATAAAACACTTTAAAAAAAAAAGAAAGATGGTTGCTTTGTTTATGATGAATTGAAGAATATGGTGACTTTAACCCACTGTGACTGAGACAAAAATGGTAAACAAAATGCTAGGACAGCCTGTACAAATACCGTATGATCAGGAGATAAGAATAACAGTACTACCTAGTGAAACTTCCCTTGGTAACATAAAATGGATTATATCTGTGCTATCCAATATGGTAACCACTGGCCACATATGATTACTTAGCCCTTGAAATATAACTAGTGTGACTGAGGAACTGAAATTTTATTTAATTTTAACTATTTTATATTTAAATTTAAACAGATACATGTGACTAGTGCCTACTCTATTAGACAGTGCAGGTTAGAAGTTGCAAGTGAGCCCATATATGGCTTTGAAATGGTAAATAGATGCTGTAGTTGCTGACAACACTTCTAAGAAACACTTGGACCTACCAGTATATAAGATAGGAAAGGAACCTAAGAAAACCAGGATGACTAGGAAAGCACAGCACTCATCCTTGCCTTCTCCAGGACCGGTTTGTCCATCACTGGGTGAAACTCTAAAAGCCTAGTCCCGAGAAGTTCCTCCCTCCTGTGGACTTGGCTGCTGGAATTGGGAAGAGTTCTGCAGAGCCAACTGCTGCTGTTTGAACTTTGCAACTGAGAATGCAATGGGTGTTTCCTGTGTAGACTTTAATGAGCTCAGGGCCCCAGAATGCCATATGTATGGCTTTGGGCATCAGGCAAGATTTTCTTGAGCAGGGTGTTAGAGAAGATACCCCAGGGAACTATTTCAGAGATCCTGGTGATATAAGGGTTGTTTTGCTGTCTTGGCTATGGGTAACAGTAATGAATTTCCAGAGGTCAGACTAGAGAGATAATAGTAATAGGTGATTGCTGGGCTATTGCTTATCTCGAACTAGAACAGCAACATCTATTTTTAGGCACAACCTCACTTCTTTTCTGATGTATCTCCACCTTGTACCCCTAACCTTAACATTGTTCCTGGATAGTCATTCTTGTCCCATGTAGAAAATTAAAGGAATATGATAAAAATTCTTCTGATGGGAGGGAGTGGTACATGACCTTGTGGATATATATATCTTTGGGTTCCTAGGTTTTTTTGGGGTCATTGGAATTTTTCTTTCCTGTGTTGAATAAACTTCTATAGCAGTTTAAATAGTATTTTTGTAAATGTTAAAACTCATAAAGTATTTTTCTCTACATGTAAGTAGCTACACCAAGAGATACCCTAGTGGAGACTACTTACTGGTAGAGAACACCTAGGCCCCATGACCTTTGTCAGTGACAGATGTGCTGGTTGTAAAAAGGTTCAGGCATCTACCAGCATATTAGTTTAAGAGTGACTGCTGAGCTCTATACAAGCATATCTGCAAAAGGAGTATGATAAGGGTGGGATGTGATCTGAATCAGTAGTCTCACCACTTGCCAGACGTTGCCTAGTAGGCGTATATTTAATAAGAGCAAGTCCAGAGTCAAGTGGTAAATTGTACTTGTCTTCATGGAGTTATCAAAGATGTATGCATTTTTCTAAGCCTTGAACATATGAATTAGAGCGATTTTTTTCTTTAATGAAAGAAATCTTATTTGGTCAAGTATCCGGAAGAACTTTCCTGGATATTGACAAGGCTAGAACAATTTGAAAGTAAAATAAAAATATTGAAATAATTATCTGAGCCAATCTAAAACTTAATCACACTGAGAGATACCTGCTATGCCAAGTATATTCCTGCCTGCCCCTAGACCAGTGGTCAACAAACTCATTAGTCAACAGAGCCAAATATCAACAGTACAACGATTGAAATTTCTTTTGAGAGCCAAATTTTTTAAACTTAAACTATATAGGTAGGTACATTGTTATTAACTTAATTGGGGTACTCCTAAGGCTTAGGAAGAGCCACACTCAAGGGGCCAAAGAGACACATGTGGCTCGCAAGCCGCAGTTTGCTGACCATGGCCCTAGACCAGTGGTTCTCAACCTTGGCTGCACATTAGAATCACCTGGGAATCTTATTAAAATCCTGATTTCTGGGCCTCATCCTCCAGAAATTCTGTTTCTTTGTTTTGGGGTGAGGCCACAACATTAGTAACAAAGAAACAGAATTTCTGGAGGATGACGCCCAGAAATCAGGATTTTAATAAGATTCCCAGGTGATTCTAATGTGCAGCCAAGGTTGAGAACCACTGCCCTAGACTATTAAGTGTTTGACAATAAAGCTTGTCTTTTTCACTTCTGTTTTCCTCATGGCATATAAAACATTCAATAATTGTGGACATAGTTAATGTATATCCACACTCATGTGATATTACCAGCCTTCCAACAAGGTAGTTTCCACATAAACAAGAGAGATAAGAAAGTGGGACACTCAACTAACCCCCAAATTCAATTATCTTCATCAGTGTTGAAATATGCTGTTCTTCACTGCTTAGAACAGGATAGGTACCTCTCTTGCAAGTACACATGCTAGTTAAGCCTTGCAACTATCTCTAAAATTACAAAGGCCACAGCCTTTTATTTTGATGTAGTCCCATTTGTTTATTTTCTCTTCAGTTTCCATTGCCCTAGGAGCAGTATCAGTGAAGAAATTGCTCTGGCATATGTCTGAGATTTTGCTGCCTATGGATTCCTCTAGTGTTTTTATGGTTTCCCGACTTATGCTTAAGTCCTTTATCCATTTTGAGTTTATTTTTGTGTATGGTGTAAGTTGGTGGTCTAGTGTCATTTTTTTGCATGTATCTGTCTAATTTTCCCAACACCATTTATTGAAGAGACTGTCTTGACTCCATTGTATCTTCATGCCTCCTTTGTCGAATATTAATTGACCATAGTGGTTTGGGTCGATTTCTGGGTTCTCTATTCTATTCCATTGATCTATATGTCTGTTCTTGTGCCAGTACCAAGCTGTTTTGAGAACAGTGGCTTTGTAATATAGCTTGATATCTGTTATTGAGATACCACCTACTTTATTCTTCTTTCTCAGGATTTTTGCAGCTATTTGGGGTCTTTATATTCCAGATGAATTTTTGGAACGTTCGTTCTAGGTCTGTGAAATATGCCATTGGAATTATAATGAGGAATGTATTGAATCTATAGATTGCTTTTGCACAGCAAAAGAAACCATCAACAAAACAACAAGATAGCCCACTGCATGGGAGAACATATTTGCCAATGTTATCACTGATAAGGGTTTAATCTCCAACATTTATAGGGAACTCATACAACTTAACAAAAGGAAGATAAACAACCCAATCAAAAAATGGACAACAGACCTAAATAGATACTTTTTGAAAGAAAACAGAAGGAAGGCCAATAGACATATGAAAACATGCTCAAAATCATCCCAGAGATGCAAAACAGAACAACAATGCAGAACCATCTCACACCTGTCAGAATGGATATCAACAAATTAACAAATGACAAGTGCTGGCGAGGATGAGGAGAAAAAGGAACCCTGTGGCACTGCTGGTGGTAATGCAGACTGGTGCAGCCACTGTGGAAGACAGTATGGAGTTTCCTCAAAAAACTAAAAATGGAACTTCCACTTGACCCAGTAATCCCACTTCTAGGAATATATTCCAAGAAACTAGAAACACATCAGAAGGAAATATATACACCCCTATGTTCACAGCAGCACAATTCACCATAGCTAAGATTTGGAAACAGCCTAAGTGCCCATCAGCAGATGAGGGATTAAAAAACTGGTACATCTTCACAATGGAATACTTTGCTGTGGTAAAAAAGGAGTTCTTAACATTTGCAACAGCATGGATGGAACTGGAGAGCATTATGCTAAGTGAAATAAGCCAGTCAGAGGAAGATAAATATCACATGATCTCACTCATTTATGGAATATAATGAACAACATAAACTGATGAACAAAAATAGATCCAGAGACAGAGAATGATCGATCAGAACGTCAAACCTCAGAGGGAAGGTAGGGAAGGATTTGGGTAAGGGGGAGAGAACAACCAAAGGACTTGTATGCATGCCTATAAGCCCAACCAATGTACACAGACCACATGGGGGTGAGGGCACGAGTGGGGGGGAATGGGGGAATAAGGACACATATGTAATACCTTAATCAATTAAAAAATTAAAAGTCAATTAAAACATTAAGATCAATAAGGGAAATTTTAAAAAAATTACAAAGGCCACAGATATTACAAGACTGCAATAAGACCAAGATTGATCCCAAATTCCTGAGCCAACCTAATCGTTCCACTTTTACTCATGGAATGTTTTGTGTTTGGTTTTGTATTGTCTTCAGTTTACTTGGAACCATTTACAAATTAATCTTGTCTACTTACCTAAAAATAGCTGATTTATCAGAAAATAAGTAGACATATCTGAAATTCTTTAGGGGTTCAAAATAAATTAATTAATTTTATGTTTATCTCTTTATATTGTTTCCTGCTTTGGTGATTAGAATAAAATAAGAGATAAGTAAAAGGCTATTTTAAGAAAAACTACTATGATCACTTGGGACTTCAGCCAAAGCTTTTACTTATAGTATCCCTGGACCTTCCATCTCCCATCTGAAATTTCTTTTTATTTTATTTTATTTTTTTTATTTTTTATTGCTTAAAGTGTTACAAAGGGTATTACATATGTGTCCATTTTTTCCCCCCGCCCTAGACAGTCCCCTAGCCTCCCCTATCCCCCGGTGTCTTATGTCCATTGGTTACGCTTATATGCATGCATACAAGTCCTTTGGTTGATCTCTTACCCCCGTACCTCCTGCACCGACACCCTCCCCGACCTGCCCGCTGCAGTTTGACAACCTGTTTGAGGCAGATCTGCCTCTGTATCTATTATTGTTCAAAAGTTTATAATGGTCTCTATTATCCATGAATGAGTGAGATCATGTGGTATTTTTCCTTCATTGACTGGCTTATTTCACTTAGCATAATGCTCTCAGGCTCCATCCATGCCATTGCAAATGGTAAGAGTTCCTTCCTTTTTAGAGCAGCATAGTATTCCAACGTGTAGATGTACCACAGTTTTCTAATCCATTCATCTACTGATGGGCACTTAGGCTGTTTCCAGATCTTAGCTATGGTGAATTGTGCTGCTATGAACATAGGGGTGCATATATCCTTTCTGATTGGTGTTTCTGGTTTCTTGGGATATATTCCTAGAAGTGGGATCACAGGGTCAAATGGGAGTTCCATTTTTAGTTTTTTGAGGAAACTCCATACTGTCTTCCATAGTGGCTGCACCAGTCTGCATTCCCACCAGCAGTGCACAAGTGTTCCTTTTTCTCCACATCCTCTCCAGCACTTGTCGTTTGTTGATTTCTTGATGATAGCCAGTCTGACAGGTGTGAGATGGTACCTCATTGCTGTTTTGATTTGCATCTCTCGGATGATTAGTGACTTTGAGCATGTTTTCATATGTCTCTTGGCTTTCTGAATGTCCTCTTTTGAAAGGTGTCTATTTAGGTCCTTTGCCCATTTTTTGATTGGATTGTTTATCTTCCTTTTGTTAAGTTGTATGAGTTCCCTATAAATTTTGGAGATTAGGCCCTTATCAGATATGTCATTGGCAAATATGCTTTCCCACACAGTGGGTTTTCTCGTTGTTTTGTTGATGGTTTCTTTTGCTGTGCAGAAGCTTTTTATTTTGATGTAGTCCCATTTGTTCATTTTCTCTTTCGTTTCAAGTGCCCTAGGAGTTGTATCAGTGAAGAAATTGCTTCGGCATATGTCTGAGATTTTGTTGCCTTTGGATTCTTCTAGAATTTTTATGGTTTCCTGTCGTACATTTAAGTCCTTTATCCATTTTGAGTTTATTTTTTTGTATGGTGTAAGTTGGTGGTCTAGTTTCATTTTCTTGCATATATCTGTCCAATTTTCCCAGCACCATTTATTGAAGAGACTACTTGACTCCATTGTATGTTCTTGCCTCCTTTGTCAAATATTAATTGAGCATATTGGTTCGGGCCCGTTTCTGGGCTCTCTATTCTATTCCATTGATCTATATGCCTCTTCTTGTGCCAGTACCAGGCAGTTTTGAGAACAGTGGCTTTGTAATACATCTTGATATCTGGTATTGAGATCCCACCTACTTTGTTCTTTTTCAGGATTGCTGCAGCTATTCGGGGTCGTTTTTTATTCCAGATGAATTTGTGGAGAGTTCGTTCTAGATCTCTGAAGTATGCTGTTGGTATTTTAATGGGAAGTGCGTTGAATTTATAGATTGCTTTGGGTAGTATGGACATTTTAATGATGTTGATTCTACCAATCCATGAACACGGTATGTTCTTCCATCTGTTTATGTCTTCCTCTATATCTTTTTTCAACATCCTGTAGTTTTCTGAGTAGAGGTCTTTTACCTCTTTAGTTAAGTTTATTCCTAGGTACCTTAATTTTTTTTGGTGCGATGGTAAACGGGATTGTTTTTATAATCTCTCTTTCTGAAAGTTCACTATTGGTGTATAGAAATGCCTCAGATTTCTTGGGGTTAATTTTGTATCCTGCTACATTGCCAAATTCATGTATTAAGTCTAGTAGCTTTTTGACGGAGTCTCTAGGGTTTTGTATGTATAATATCATGTCATCTGCAAATAAGGACAGTTTTACTTCCTCTTTTCCAATTTGGATGCCTTTTATTTCTTCTTCTTGCCTAATTGCAATGGCTAACACTTCCAGTACTATGTTGAACAGGAGTGGTGAGAGGGGGCATCCCTGTCTTGTTCCTGTTCTTAGGGGAAATGGTGTTAGTTTTTGTCCGTTGAGTATGATGCTGGCTGTGGGCCTGTCATATATGGCTTTTATTATGTTGAGGTATGATCCTTCTACTCCCACCTTATTGAGAGTTTTTATCAAAAATGGGTGTTGAATTTTGTCAAATGCTTTCTCTGCATCAATTGATATGACCATGTGGTTTTTTTCTTTCAATTTGTTTATGTGATGTATCACGTTTATTGATTTGCGGATATTGTACCATCTTTGCATCCCTGGGATAAATCCAACTTGGTCATGGTGTATGATCTTTCTGATGTATTGCTGGATCCAATTTGCTAAGATTTTGTTGAGGATTTTGGCATCTATGTTCATGAGGGATATTGGCCTGTAATTCTCTTTCATTGTGTTGTCTTTACCTGGTTTTGGTATTAGGGTGATGCTGGCTTCATAGAATGAGCTTGGAAGTGTTCCTTCCTCTTGAATTTTTTGTAGTAGTCTGAGGAGGATAGGTTTTAGTTCTTCCTTGAATGTTTGGTAAAACTCCCCTGTGAAGCCATCTGGTCCGGGGCTTTTGTTTGCTGGAAGCTTTTTGATGACTGCTTCAATTTCTTCCATAGTTATTGGCCTGTTGAGATTTTTAGATTCTTCCTGATTGAGTTTTGGAATGTTATATTTTTCTAGGAATTTGTCCATTTCCTCTAAATTGTCTAGTTTGTTGGAGTAGAGCTGTTCATAGTATTTTTTAACAATCACTTGTGTTTCTGTGGGGTCTGTTGTTATTTCGCCTCTATCGTTTCTGATTTTGTTTATTTGGGTCCTCTCTCTTTGCTTCTTGGTGAGCCTGGCTAGAGGTGTGTCAATCTTGTTTATCCTTTCAAAGAACCAGCTCTTGGTTTCATTGATTTTCTGTATTGTTTTTTTTGGTCTCTATGTCATTTATTTCTGCTCTAATCTTTATTATCTCCTTCCTTCTGCTCACTCTGGGGTTTTCTTGTTGCTCTCTTTCTAAATCTTTGAGTTGTAGAGTTAGGTGATTTACTACCATTTTTTCTTGTTTTTTGAGATAGGCCTGTAGCGCTATAAACTTCCCTCTCAGGACTGCTTTCATTGTGTCCCATAGGTTTTGGATTGTTGTGTTTTCATTGTCATTAGTTTCCAGGATGTTTTTAATTTCTTCTTTGATCTCATTGGTAACCCAGTCAATATTTAATAGCATGCTATTCAGCTTCCAGGTGTTTGAGTATTTTGGGTTGTTTTTATTGTAGTTTATTTCTAGTATTATGCCATCGTGGTCTGCGGAGATGCTTTTTATGATTTCAATCTTCTTGAATTTGGGGATACTTTGCTTGTGACCCAATATGTGGTCTATTTTTGAAGATGTCCCATGAGCACCTGAGAAGAACGTATATTCCCTGGCTTTGGGGTGAAGTGTTCTGAAGATGTCTATTAAGTCCATCTGATCTAGTGAGTCATTTAGAATTGCTGTATCTTTGCTGATTGTTTGTCTATAGGACTTATCCAGTGCTGTCAATGGTGTATTAAAGTCCCCTACTATGATTGTATTGTTGTTGATCTCTCCTTTGATATTTTCCAGGAGTTTTTTTATGAATTTGGGTGCTCCTGCATTGGGTGCATATATGTTTACCAGGGTTATATCTTCTTGTTGTATTGATCCCTTTAGTATTATGAAGTGGCCTTCCTTATCTCTTGTTAAGGTCTTCACTTTGAGGTTTATTTTGTCCGATATAAGTATTGCTACCCCAGCTTTCTTTTCCTTTCCATTTGCCTGAAAGATATTTTTCCATCCTTTCACTTTCAGTCTGTGTGAGTCCCTTCTAATAGGTGGGTTTCTTGTAGACACCAGATGTATGGGTCATGTTTTTTTATCCATTCAGCCACTCGCTCTCTTTTGGTTGGAGCATTTAGTCCATTTACGTTTAAAGTTATTATTGAAAGGTACTTGTTTGTAGCCATTTCTTTTTGTGTGTGTGTGTGTTTTTTTTCTTTCTGAGCTTTTTATTTCTTCTTTTTATACCAGTCCCTTTAGCATTCCTTGCATTGCTGGCTTGGTGATGATAAACTCCCTTAGCCTTTTTTTGTCTGTGAAGCTTCTTATTTCCCCTTCAAGTTTGAATGATAGCCTTGCTGGATAGAGTATTCTTGGATTCAGTCCTTTGCTTTGCATCACTTTGTAAATTTCTGTCCATTCTTTTCTGGCCTGATGTGTTTCTGTTGAGAAATCATTTGATAATCTAATGGGAGATCCCTTGTATGTGACTTTCCGTCTCTCTCTTGCGGCCTGTAAAATTTTCTCTTTGTCCTGAACATTTGCCATGGTAATTATGATGTGTCTTGGTGTGGGTCTTTTTGGGTTCACCTTGTATGGGACTCTCTGGGCTTGTGTGACTTTTTTCTTCCCCACCTCAGGGAAGTTTTCTGATATTATTTCTTCGAATAGGTTTTCTAATCCTTGTTCATCTTTCTGTTGTTCTGGTACCCCTATTATTCGTATGTTGTTTCGTTTCATGTTGTCCCAAAGCTCCCTTAGGCTCTCCTCCTGTCTTTTAATTTTTTTCTCCAATTGCAGTACATTTTGGGTGTGTTTTGCTTCCTTGTCTTCTAATTCACTAATTCGGTCCTCCGCTTCTCCTAGTCTACTGTTGATACTTTCAATGGTGTTTTTTATTGCAGCTATATCACTCTTCATTTCTTCTTGGGTCTTACTTAAGTTGTTGATTTTTTTCATCTGTTTCTTCTTGCTTCTTGCAGAGGTTGTCGATTTTTCCCTCCATCCGGTTTATGCACTCTAGGACCCTTATTCTGAATTCTTTTTCTGTCATGTTGCATGCCTCTGTATTACTTAGCTGCTTTTCTGGAGAGTCCTCCTTCTCTTTCCTTTGGGGGTTTCTTTGTCTACCCATGTTTGATCTCATTGACATATCTAGATGTTGAGTCGTTCAGTGGCTGCTCCCTGGGTGGCAGTGACTCTTTTGTCTGTGGTTGCTCTTCAGGCGGTTGCGGTAGCAGCTGTTCTTCAGTTGGCAGCAGCTCCTCTGGTGGGTGCTGTTCACAGCTGTGGTGGCTCTTCTGGCTGGTGGGGGGCGGTTTCACGTACAGCTGCTGTTCCTAAGCAGAGAGTGTGGTGCTCAGTAGGCTTCTATTGCTCAGATCTTTCCAAGGGAGTTCTGCCCTTCCCGGCTGCAAACCGTCTCACCAGCTGAGCAATTTCGCCAATTCGGGGTGGGTGTTACTATTTCAGCTGCTCACTCCATTTGCTCCAGGATACGACCTGGGACGCGTCTGCCTATATCGCCGCCATCTTCTTTCTCTCCCATCTGAAATTTCAACAGGGGTTTTAACTAGGCATTATTAAATAGTTTAATTCATTTTAGCATTTTCAGATCAATTGACCTCCCAGCTCCACCTGTCTTCCAACTCTGACTCAATATGCAGGAGACTGCTTCTACAATGAAAGGAGAAAGATACCATGATTTTTTAAGTGTGTATGAACATAAAATGTGTGTGGAATGAAGAAAGATTGTGCTTAGACTGGTATGCCTCAGGGTGACAAAACCCAGGTCTTGAGTCCAGAGACTGGAAGAACAGTATCTCCTTCCCAGATGGATTTGGGGTTTGGCTTTTTATTTACTACCTTCCACTCCTCCTCTCAAGATAAGCCAAGATATTTTTCATGTGACACCGTTTACTCCAATAAAAACAAACAAAAAGTTAGAAGCCCTCTGATGAGTGGTTATTTTTTATATGTAACTTGGTGCCATGGAGCTATTAACAAGGATATGTATATGTTACCAACACACTATGTGACATTGGGCAAGTAGTTTCCTTTTCCTTGGACTTGTTTACCCAGTTGTAAAATAGGGAATTTGGGAGTAGACTATCTTCCAAGATCCTTATAGCCCTACGGTTCAGTGATTATATTGCTGAAAAGAATTTAAAAACATTTTTTAAAAATGTTATTGTTGAAAGTATTACACACATCCCATTCCCCACCCCCATTGATCCCTTCTAACCTGCCCTTCACCTCAGGACTTCACCATGGATTATGCATATATGCATATGAGATCCTTATCCATGGTTTATGCATATATGCATACAAGATCTTTGGTTTATCTCTTGCCACCCACCCCTGTCTTCCCTCTAAGATTCAATAGTCTGTTCCTTGCTTCTGTGTCTCTGGATCTATTTTGTTCAACAGTATATTTTATACATTATATTTCACATATGAATGAGACCATGTGATACTGCCTGCCTTATTTAGCTTAACATAATACTCTCCAGGACAGGTGATTCTCACAGCCAGTTGGCCTGGAGGTCAAATCACCCCCCCCCCCAGTGTTACCTACAACAATCAAGGCTTAACTACAACAAGACTGCATACAAATACCACTAGGGGGTGCACCAAGAAAGCATAAAAAATGTGGAGACAAAGAAACAGGACAAAAATGGAGGAAGGCAAAATGCTGGATATAGAGCTCAAAACCACACTTTTAAGGTCTCTCAAGAACTGTCTAGAAGCCGCTGATAAATTTAGTAAGGCCCTCGAAAACACTGGTGAGACCACTGATAAATTTAGTAAGGCCCTCAAAAAGACTGGTGAGAGTTCCTTTTTTTTTTTTTTTACCGCAGCATAGTATTCCATTGTGTATATGTACCACAGTTTTCTAATCCACTCATCTGCTGATGGGCACTTAGGCTGTTTCCAAATCTTAGCTATGGTGAATTGTGCTGCTATGAACACAGGGGTGCATATATCCTTTCTGATTGGCGTTTCTGGTTTCTTGGGATATATTCCTAGTAGTGGGATCACTGGTTGCATGGATGGAACTGGAGAGCATTATGCTAAGTGAAATAAGCCAGTCAGAGAAAGATAAATACCACATGATCTCACTCATTTGTGGATTATAGAGAACAACATAGACTGATGAAAAGGGAAAGACCAAAAGACTGAGAAACAGCGATCAGGCTATCAATCCCCAGAAGGAAAGTAAGGGAGGGCGGGGGTAAGGGGAAGAGATCAACCAAAGGACTTGTATACATGTATATAAGCCAAACCAATGGAAATGGACAACAGGGGGATGGGAGCATGAGTGTGCGGGGCGGGGGGGGGGGGTTGAGGGTTAATGGGGGGGATGAGGACACATTTGTAATACCTTAACTAATAATAATAATAAAAAAGACTGGTGAGACCGCCGATAAATATAGTGAGATCCTCAAGAAATCTAATGAGATCCTAGATGTTGTGATAAAGGACCAACTAGAAATTAAGCATACACTGACTGAAATAAAGAATATTATACAGACTCCCAACAGCAGACCAGAGGAGCGCAAGAATCAAGTTAAAGATTTGAAATGCGAAGAAGCAAAAAACACCCAACCAGAAAAGCAAAATGAAAAAAGAATCCGAAAATACGAAGATAGTGTAAGGAGCCTCTGGGACAGCTTCAAGCGAACCAACATCAGAATTATAGGGGTGCCAGAAGATGAGAGAGACCAAGATATTGAAAACCTATTTGAAGAAATAATGACAGAAAACTTCCCCCACCTGGTGAAAGAAATAGGCTTACAAGTCCAGGAAGCGCAGATAACCCCAAACAAAAGGAATCCAAAGAGGACCACACCAAGACACATCATAATTAAAATGCCAAGAGCAAAAGACAAAGAAAGAATCTTAAAAGCAGCAAGAGAAAGAAACTCAGTTACCTACAAGGGAATACCCATATGACTGTCAGCTGATTTCTCAACAGAAACTTTGCAGGCCAGAAGGGAGTGGCAAGAAATATTCAAAGTGATGAATACCAAGAACCTACAACCAAGATTCCTATATCCAGCAAAGCTATCATTCAGAATTGAAGGTCAGATAACGAGCTTCACAGATTGCCGGGAGCCGGTCCATCCTTGCTGTTTCAAGGGACCTGGAATATATGGCATACGGTTCTTAATATGTTTGCTCACCTTCTTGGCGCTGTGTTTTAACCAAAGTCACCTCTCTGAGAAAGGTTGAATCCCCAGGTAGGGATTTTCCCCTGAAGTTAGGGAGGGAATAAAACCCCTCAACTAAGTGCCAGGCGGGTAATTAATCCCTTTAACTACGAACAATCATGCTTAAACTACATAATCTTTTCTCCCTGCAATGGAGATAAGAAACGCCCTAACCTTTGTAATAGAGATTGATAGGATTGAATCAACTGGTATAAATACAGTTGTAACAAGACAGAAACACTCAGAACTTAGAACAGAATCAAGAAGACAGAACCTACACGGAGCCTAGAGACAGAAGAACTTCGCTGGAGAGAGCATGCCGGAGGATCCTGGAGAGGGACTGGCCTCGGAGCCTAGAGACAGAGCCTAGCGGAAGAACATGGTAAGGGATCCTGGACTGAACCTGACTACAGAGATTGGCAGGAGAACCTGACTGGAACCTGGACACTGAACCTGACTGGAGAGCCTGGACAGAACCTGGCTGGAGAACCTGGACAGAACCTGGCTGGAGAACCTAGCAAGGGAACATGGCTACAGAACCTCGCTGGAGATCCGGGCTAGAGATCCTGGCTAGGTTGCTGATCAACTGAACGCTGTCTCCATGTCATTCCTTCTTCGCCAACTCCGTCCACGCCTTTGGGGACCCCTGGACCTGCTGGGGTTGGACCCCAGCAACAGATAAGGAAAAGCTAAAGGAGTTCATCACCACCAAACCAGTATTATATGAAATGTTAAAAGGTATCCTTTAAGAAGAGGAAGAAGAAGAAAAAGGTACAGATACAAATTATG
The DNA here is from genome assembly GCF_963259705.1 of Myotis daubentonii. Lineage (NCBI taxonomy): Eukaryota > Metazoa > Chordata > Mammalia > Chiroptera > Vespertilionidae > Myotis > Myotis daubentonii. The sequence continues at coordinate 96,000,753 of NC_081861.1, read as the reverse complement.
AACAACAAATATGCATCTATCAACAAGTGAATCTAAGAATCAAGTGAATAAATAATCTGATGAACAGAATGAACTGGTGATTATAATAGAATCAGGGACATAGAAAGGGAACGGACTGACTATTCTTGGGGGGAGGAAGGGGTGTGGGGGATGTGGGAAGAGACTGGACAAAAATCGTGCACCTATGGATGAGGACAGTGGTTGGGGAGTGAGGGCGGAGGGTGGGGTGGGAACTGGGAGGAGGGGGGTTATGGTGGGAAAAAAGGAACAAATGTAATAATCTGAACAATAAAGATTTAATTTTAAAAAATTAAAAAAAACACAAATGTAACCTTCACACCAAAATTGTCCACCCTTTTAAAGAATACAATTCAGTAGTTTTTAGAATTTTACATTTGTAAAAACCATCACCACTATCTAATTAGGGAACATTTTGATTCACTTCTGAAGCCTCTTCTCTTACAGGTACAAGAGAACTCTAAGAAAGATCGAGATCCCAAACACAACTGGAGCCAGCAAGTATAGTGCTGCTACTGTAGTCATCAAAAGGATACTGCATTGCAAGTAGTATGAATATGACATATTCAGCCATGGCCAGAGCGCTAGGTTGATTAGAGTGTCATCCCAATATGCCAAGGTTGCAGGTTGGATTCCTGGTCAGGACACATAAATGCACATATATATGTATACTTTATCAGAATCATTCAGAAGTGTTCTAGACATGATTCTCCCTTATTCCTGTCAACTTTATCAGAATCATTCGAAGGTGTTATAGACATGATTCTCCCTTATTCTTAAATGCTGGGTACTTCCTAAAACAAAGGACAGTCTCCAGACAAACCACAATATTACAAAATCAGGAAGTTAACACTGATATAATACTGTTATTTAATCTATAGACCTTATTCAAATTTTTTTGATTGTCCCAATTAACAGATACAATATTGTTATTTGATATGCAGGCCTTATTAAAATAGTTTTCTTTTGTCCCAATAATGTTCTTAAAAAAAAAAAAACTCTCCAGGTCCTTCCATGCTATCTCAAAGGGGAAGTAACCTTATTTATTACTGCTGCATAGTATTCCATGGTATAAATGAACCACAGCACTTATATCCACTCACTAGAGGCCCCATGCACGAAATTCATGCAAGAGGCTCGGCCCTGCGGCCCCAGCTGCCTTGCGGCCCTGCCCCCTGCGCATTGGTCATTCTGGAAGGTCGTTGTGCCGTCTGGTCTAATTACCATATTAGTTCTTTATTATATAAGATTTACTGATGGGCATTGGATTGTTTCCAGATCCTAGCTATTGTAAATTGTGTTGCTATGAACATAGAGGTGCATACATTCTTTGTGATTGGTGTTTCAGGTTTCTTAGGATATAGTCTTAGAAGTGGGATCACTGGGTCAAATGGCAGTTTGATATTTAATTTTTTGAGGAAACTTCATATTGTTTTCCATAATGGCTGCATATCCTGTATTCCCACCAGCAGTGTACTAGTATTCCTTTTGCTCCACATCCTCACCAGCACTTGTCATTTGTTTATTTATTGATGGAAGCCATTCTGAAACATGTGAAGTGATACTTCATTGTCATTTTAATTTGCATCTCTCTGATGATCAGTGACTTTTAGCATTTTTTCATATGTTTCCTGGCCATCTGTATGTCCTCTTTGGAGAAGTGTCTATTTAGGTTTTTGGCCCATTTTTTAATTGTAGTGTTTGTCTTCTTTTGTTAAGTTGTAGAAGTACCTTATATATTTTGGATATTAACACATTATCAGATGTATCATTGCCAAGTATGTTCTCCATACAGTGGGCTCCCTTTTCATTTTGTTGATGGTTTCTTTTTCTATAAAGAAGCTATTTATTTTGATGTAGTCCCATTTATTTTCTTTTTAGTTTCCTTTGCCCTAGGAGATGTATCTGTAAATATATAGCTATGAGAGATGTCTGAGATTTTGCTGCCTATAGTTTCTTACAGGATTTTTATGGTTTCCCAACTTAACATTTAAGTTTTTATCTATTTTGAGTTTATTCTTATTTATGGAGTAAGTTGGTGGTCGAGTTTAATTTTTTTCCATGTATCTATCAAATTTTCCCAACACCATTTATTGAAGAGACTGTCTTGACTCCATTGTATGTTCTTGCCTCCTTTGTCAAATATTAATTCAGTGTAATGACTTGGGATGATTTATGTAGTCTCTGTTCTATTCTATTGATCTATATGTCTGTTCTTTTGCTAGTACCAGGCTACTTTGATTACGGTGGCTTTATAGTAAAACTAGATATATGGTATTGTGATTCCTCCAACGTTGTTCTTCTTTCTCAAGATTACTGTGGCAATTAGGGTTTTGTTTTTGTTTTGTTTTGTTTTTTTGTTGTTGTTCCATATAAATTTTTGGAGTATTTGTTATATATCTGTGAAATATGCAGTTGGTATTTTAATAGGAATTGCATAGAATCTGTAGATTTCTTTGCTTAATATGGACATTTTAAATATGTTCATTTTACCAACCCATGAACACAGGATATTATTCCACTTGTTTATATCTTCCTCTATCTCTTTTTCCAATGTCCTGTGGATTTCCAAGTACAAGCCTTTTACCTCCTTGGTTAAGTTTATTCCTAAATACCTTAATTTTTTGTTGCAATTAGAAATGGGGTTGTTTGTTTAGTTTCTCTTTCTGAGAATACATTATTGGTGTATAAAAAATCCATCAATTTTGGGGTGTTAATTTATAACCTGCTACACTGCCAAACTCATTTATTAAATCTAGTAGCTTTTTGGTGGAGTCTTTAGGGTTTTCTATGTACAATATCATGTCATCTGGGGAAAATGACAGTTTTACTTTCTTTTGTCCCATTTGGATGCCTTTTATTTCTTATTCTTGTCTGATCACTGTGGCTAGGATTTCCAGTACTATGATGAATAAGAGTGGTGAAAGTGGACATCCCTGTCTTGTTCCTGTTCTTAGGGGAAATGTTTTTAGTTTTTGCCCATTGAGTATGATGTTCGCTATAGGTTTGTCATATGTGGCCTTTATTATGTTGAGATATGATCCCTCTATTCCCCACTTTCCTGACAGTTTTATCAAAAATGGGTGTTAGATTTTGTCAAATGCCTATTCTGTGTCAATTGATATGATAATGAGATTTTTGTGTTTCAATTTGTTTATGTGATGTATAACATTTATTGATTTGCAAATATTGTATCAGCCTTGCTTCCCTGGAATAAATCCCACTTGGTCATGTTGTATGATCTTTAAAATATACTGCTGGATCCAATTTGCTAATATTTTGTTGAGGTTTTTAGCATCTATATTCATCAGGGATATTGATCTGTAATTGTCTTCCTTTGTAGTGTCTTTATCTGACTTTGGAATTAGGGTAAAGCTGGCTTCAATAAAAGAGCTTGGAAGTGTTTCTTCCTCTTTGATTTTTTGGAATAGTTTGAGGAGGTTAGGTGTTAGTTCTTCTTTGAAAGTTTGCTAAAACTCCCCTATGAAGCCATTGGGACCAGGGCTTTTGTTTGCCCTGAGTTATTTTATTACTACTTCTATTTTCTCAGCTGTTATTTGCCTATTCAGGTTTTCTTCTTCTTTCCTAATTCAGTTTTCAGAGATTGAATTTTTCTAGGAATTTGTCCATTTCATCCACAGGTGCAGCTTGTTGGCATATAGTTTTTCATACTATCTATCCTATCTAATAATAGACAAACATGGTAATTGACCATACCTTCACTATGCCTCCCATTGGCTAATCAGTGCAATATGCAAATTAACTTCCAACAAAGATGGCGGCTAATTTTCATAATGCAGGCAGGGTGGGCCAGCGCGAGCCACCATCCGGGCCCCCATGTGCCGCCTAAGCCCCGCCCCCAGCCGGGACCCCCTTGTGCAGCGCTGGGTGGCAGGGCTTGGTGGCACGAACATGCTGCCTAAGCCCCATCCCCAGCCAGGACCCCTGGGTGGATAGGACCCCTGTCTGCGGCCCTGGGTGGTGGGGCTTGGCAGTGCGATTGGTCCAAGGAAGCCCTATTCTTGCAGGAATCCTGCTGCAACAGGCTTCAAGTCTATATATAAAAGCCTGAGAGACCATTAAGACCGAACAACTGGAACGACCGGTCAACCAGTTGCTATGATGCACACTGACCACTGGGGGGCAGATGCTTAATGCAAGAGCTGCCCCCTGGTGATCAGTGTGCTCCCACAGCCAACCTCCCATGGCCCCTCCCCCCAGCTGGCCCCCTGATTGGCCCAGTTTGGGGGGCCAGCCAGCCAACCTCCCATAGCCCTCACCCCTGCTGGCCACCCCCTCGATAGTCCCCAATTGGGGAGCTGGCTGGCCAACCTCCCAGGGTCCCTCCCCCCATCTGGCCAGCCCCCCAATAGGGCTCAATTACCTGCCAGGCAGAGGGACCCCACCCATGCACAAATTCGTGCACCAAGTCTCTAGTTTTCTTATAATCCCTTGTATTTCTGTGGTATCACTTGTTACCTCTCCACTTTCATTTCTGATTTTATTTATTTGGGTCCTCTCTCCTTTTTGTTTTTTTGGTGAGTCTGGCTAATGGTTCATTAATCTTGTTTATCTTTTCAAAAAAAAAAACAGCTCTTGATTTCATTGAGTTTTGTATTTTTTTGTTACTTTCTTTGTCATTTGTTTCTGCTCTAATCTTTATTATCTCCTTATTTCTACTTACTCTGGGCTTTTCTTGTAGTACTCTTTTTTTTCTGGATCAGATGGATTTAATGGATACATACAGAACATTTTATCACAAAGCAGCAGAATATACATTCTTCTCAAGTGCCCATGCAACACTTTCGAAGACAGACCACAAGTTACGACACAAAACAAGTCTCTACAAATTCAAGAAGTTTGAAATCACACCAAGCATCTTCTCAGATCACAATGGTATGACACTAGAAATTAATTACAATAAAAAACATCTGAAAATCATTCAAACACATGGAGGCTAAATAGCATATTATTAAACAATGAATGGGTTAACAGTGAGATCAGGGAAGAAATAAAAAATTACCTGGAATCAAATGAAAATAAACACACAACAACCCAAAATCTATGGGATACAGTGAAAGCAGTCATGAGAGGAAAATTCACAGCACAACAGGCCAATTTCACAAAATAAGAAAAAAAAACAAAAAAAAAACACATCTAACTCTATATATAAAATAGCTAGAAAAGGAACAACAGACAAAGCCCAGAGTAAGTAAAAGGAAGGAAATAATAAAGATCAGAGTGAAAATAAATGACATTGAGATAAAAAAAATACAAAAGATTAATGAAACTAAGAGCTGATTCTTTGAAAAGATAAATACGGTTGACAAACCTTTAACCAGACTCATCAAGAAAAAAAGAGAGAGGGCCAAAATAAATCCAAATGAAATAGAATAGTTGACATTACATAAATACAAAGAATTATAAGAAAATACTACAGCTATATGCCAACAAATTGGATAACCTGGGTGAAATAAGTAAATTCCCAGAAACATATAATCCTCCAAAACTGAATTAGGAAGAATCAGAAAACCTGAAGAGACCAATGACAACTAATGAAATTGAAGCAGTAGTTAAAACAAACAAACAAACAAACAAACAAAAAAAACCTCTCAGCAAAAAAAAAGTTCTGGACCAGATGGCTTCATAGGCGAGTTCTACCAAACATTCAAAGAACCAATACCTATCCCTTTCAAACTTTTCCAAAAAATTCAAGGGAAAGAGATACTCAAGCTCATCTTATGAGGCCAGCATTATCTTAGTTCCAAAACTAAATAAAGACACTACAAAGAAATAAAATTATAGGCCAATAATCCTGATGAACACAGATGCCTTTAAGTTGTAGGGTTAAATAGTTTATTATTAATTTTCTTGTGGTTTTTTTTTGAGATAGGCCTGTAGTGCCATGAACTTCCCTCTCAGGACTGGTTTTGCTGTGTCCCAGATGTTATATTCATTTTCATTTATTTCCTGGAAGATTTTTATTTCTTTCTTGATTTCATTGGAAACCCATCCATTGTTTAATCACATGCTATTTAGCCTCCATGTGTTTGAATTTTTTTGAATGTTTTTACTGTAGCTGATTTCTAATTTCATCCCACTGTGACCTAAGAAGATGTTTGATATGCTTTAAATCTGTTTAAACTTGTAGAGACTTGTTTTGTGTCTTAACATGTGGTCTATCTTTGTGAATAATCCATGTGCACTTGACAAGAATGTATATTCTGCAGCTTTAGGGTCAAATGTTTTATAAATATCAATTAAATATATCTGTTCCAGTGTGTCATTTAGTCATGTTTCTTGTCTGGAAGATCTATCCAGTGAAGTTGGCGGGTTGTTAAAAGTCCCCTACTATGACCGTATTGCTGTTGATCTGTCCTTTAAAGTCCTCTAGAATATATATATATTTTAAATTCTTTATTGTTGAAAGTATTACATATGTCTCTTTTACCCCCATTGACCTCTTCCTGCCTGCTCCTGCCCCCCAGGACATGCCCTCACCCCCCAATGTCTGTGTCCATTGGTTATGCTTACTAATATATCCATGCATACAAGTCCTTTGGTTGATCTCTTTCCCCACCCCCTTCCCTGACTTCCCTCTAAGGTTTGATGATCTGTCTGATGCTTCTATGTCTCCATACCTATTTTTGTTCATCAGTTCATGCTGTTCATTATAGTCCACAAATGAGTGAGATCATATGATATTTATCTTTCTCTGTCTGGCTTAGTTTGCTTAGCAAAATGTTCTCCAGGTCCACCCATGCTGTTGCAAATGGTAAGAGGGCCTTCTTTTTTACAGCAGCATAGTATTCCACTGTGTATATGTACCACCATTTTTTAATCCACTCATCTGCTGATGGGCACTTAGACTGTTTCCAAATCTTAGTTATTGTAAAAGTTGTGCTGCTATGAATACAGGGGTGCATGTATTCTTTCTGATTGGTGCTTCTGATTTCTTGGGATATATTCCTAGAAGTGGGATTACTGGGTCAAATGGAAGTTCCATTTTTAATTTTTTGAGGGAATGCCGTACTGTTTTCCACAGTGGCTGCACCAGTCTGCATTCCCACCAGCAGTGTACAATGGTTCCTTTTTCTCCACATCCTCACCAGCACTTGTTTGTTGGCTTTAAATTTGGCATTTTAATTATGATGTGTCTGGGTGTGGGCCTGTTTGGGTTATTCTTTATTGGGACTCTCTGAGCCTCCTAGACTTGTGTGACTTTTTCCTTCACCAGGCTAGGGAAGTTTTCTGCCATTATTTCTCCAAACACATTCTTTATCCCTTGCTTACTTTCTTCTCCTTTGGCCCACCTACTATGTGAATATTGTTACGTTTCATGTTGTCCCACAGTTCTCGTAAACTTTCCTCTTGTTTTTTAATTGTTTTTTTTTTCTTTTTGGTTCTCTGATTGAGTGAATTTTTCTACCCTGTCTTCTAATTTACTAATCCTACCCTTGGCTTCCTCTAATGTGCTGTGTGTTCCTTCCACTGTGTTCTTTATTAGTTCTATGTCAGACTTCATATTTGCTATGCCTTTTCTCATGCTCTTGAGCATCTTTGCCATCATTATTCTGAACTCTATGTCAGATAAATTTTTATATCCATTTTCTTTAGCTCTTACTCTGAATAATTCTCTTGTTCTTTCATTTGGGAGTTGTTTTATGGCTGCCTGTTTGGGTTTGTGACTATGTATTAGGTAGATCTGCTACGCCTCCCAATCTCCAGTGCAAGGACAGTGTCACATGCTGTTTATGACTGGCCCTGAGTACACTGTTTGGAGCTATCAGCATTCCAAATCTTGTGGCTCCCTCTGATGGGGCTGGATGCCTTTGGAATGGACCAAGATGTGCACCAAGGTCTACTTTTCCTATCCCTGGGCCCTTAGATCAGGCAAAGACTCAAAGCCTCCAGAGACCTGCCTCTGCCTACAGTGTGATTGTTTTCAGTCTTCTTGATTAGCCTCAGGCTATCAACCAGAGTTGGGCAAGAGGTTTTCCAACAGGGTAGTGCAATTGCTTCTCCCTGCAGCTGATTGATATTCTCAGTCACTTAATGGGCCTCAGAGATTCCACAGGGTAGGGCAAGGGGTTTTTCAGTAGGTAAGGCTACTGCCTTCCCCCCAGGCAAAACCACCTGAATAGCCAAGGTCCACCAGTCAAATATGTCCTCTGCAGCAGGAGGAAATGACTCAGCACAAGAAACCGGGGTGTCTGTCTTCTAAGGTCTATGCCCAGAGCCCCCAACCTTGGCTTATTCTCAGACAGCTCTAGTCCACTCTGCCCTCTGTCTTCGGAACTCAAGGTGAGTGGCTGCACACAGAATTTTGTGTTGGCCCTTTAAGAGGGTGCTTGCATTTTCAACCATTTCTCCCTCGCAGACAGAAATCCTGCTGTTCTTCCCAGCCAGATGTTATGTGGACACCTTTCTGAGTTCTAGTGCTCTGGGTTGGGGAGCCCAGCTTGGGGTTTAGACTTTAGAGTTCTCAGTGGGAACCCCCCAGGGCTGATATATCCCTCCAGAACTTCAGCTGCTGTCTGTGGGTGCCTGGCCAGCCCTTTCATGCCTCTACACTTCCTACCAGTCTCTATGCATTCTCCACTTTCCATCCCTGCTTATTATGATTCTCTCCAGCTAGTCCTCAGTTGATTATTCAGGATGGGATTGTTTGTTTGTTTATATTTTAATTGTAACTCCAGTTTGGTCCTGGGAGCATCATTGTAGCTTCTACTTACTCCACCACCATTTTGGAATTCTGAATGTAATAACATTTTAAAACTACAATTAACAGGACAGATTAATAGTAAGAGAGAGGTTAGAAACCATATGGGAAAAGTCAAAAGATAATTCAGCCTACAGTTATTGTACTCAGCCATTAAATGTAACTTAGTGCTACCTGGAAACAAAAGCACTCTGTGATTAGAATACAGTCCTTTTTTAAACTTATTCTTACAAGGTGCCATGCTACTATAGCACAGTCCTTCCAAGTACTCACCATCTTGAATACATCAATGGGTGTTCCAGGTTGTTCTCTCTATGCTTAATGTGCCATTATACTGCCCATATGGGTCTGGTGACAAGAAGAAAGAGACTCCTTTTGGAAAGAAATACCCCCATTCTTTACCTGAAAAACAGTGATTGGACTTTTCTAATACTTGTTCCTTGTACTTGAAAAAAATCAGGCTGGAGAAGTCCCCAAAATAAAAGTATTTTGTAAAGGCAAAGGAATTCAGATATGCCAGTAAAGTTGAGCTACTTATGGTCCACAATTTTAAAAATTAAGGCTAGAAGTTGGCTATTCCTGACTTGAGCCCATGAGTGCCTCTGCTTGTTTCTTTCTACCCCTTATTTATGTTTTATGGAATAGTTGCCTTTCTAGCATTTTTATAGTGCTTTAACATAGACATTGCATTTTTGCATACTTTCTCATCGGTTTATGGTCTTATGCACTTCATCTTTTTGGAAGTCTCTTTAGGGTGGTGTCACAAAGGATGGTACAGTTCAGAATGGTGTGGGAAGGGAGGAAAGAAGAGGAAGTGAAAACCAAATGTTGAGCCACTGAATTCACATGAGACACAAATGCAGCCACATTATAGCTGCTGCCCAAGAACCTGTTAGCATGCACGCACACACACACCATTTTAGACTGATAGCTGTCAAAAAAGAAAGCAGGTGGAACATACAGAACCTTGACACCAACAGCAGTACCCCATTTTCTGTTTCTGACAGGGTAACTGTTTCTTTCTGGGTAAGAAAGTACAATAATCAGAGGAATAGAGGAAGGGACATAATATGGAAAAGAGTAAGGAATTCCCTCAAGTGTATATCATAGGTTCATCTCAGTATCACACAAAAGTTAAATCAGAACTCTTCATATATGTGATTTCTTCCTTGTACATGTAACTTCAATTTTTAATGAAAAAAGATTATATGGCTCAAAAATGAATTACATGAATTTTAGCTAAAAGCTAGAAAGCCTTTAGATATAATTGACTTCAAGTCTCCTATTGCATAGCAAATAAAACTTGGGACCAGAGAGGGAAGGAGCTTTTCTAAGGACACCCATCTAGTTAGTGGTTGTACTCTGTCCTTTATATACTATCATTTCTTCTATATGATTTTATGTGCATCTTTTGAGTTTTGGAATCTTTATCATGAGAGATAAAATAGATTCATAGCATACTTTTGAGAGATATAAAATTATTTGATCTCTTTTTGATGTCTCTCTGACCCTTAATATTTTAAAAAATATATGGCTCCTCATTTAAGCATGTTTTCTGTACTTTAAAGCACCATACCACAATATTGCTAACCTAGTATCTTAAAATCCTGGTAGGTATTAGAAAATGGAATTAGCCAAGAAGCAATATGGATAAAAAAAATTGTGTTCTCTTACTATTGCTGATTCCATTATCCACCATACTGACTGCAGTTGAACTGGGAAAAATCAGACTAGACAGAGCTTGGCTAAGCTTGCCTGTAAACCTTATGTGAATCTGTTTGCTGCATCAGCCCCATCTGCTTGCTCCATTTAAGCTCTAATCTATCCTGTAGATTCCCCATCTATGACAGCTTACTGGTCTGTTGCCTCCTTACAAGAATGACAGCTTAAGCTTCATTATCCATGTTGGACCAAAAATTGGGCTTATTACTCACCTTGCTTTAATCTCATGAAGATCCTGGCACCTGTATTACTGAGGCTACTCTGGCTTGGAATCCAACCACCTTAAATGCTCCTTTCATAACAATCTATTAAATCCCTGATCCTTATGCTGACTCCTGTTCCATTACCTGGCATATCTAAATTATTTTCCAAGTCTATAGAGCACACCTCTACAGTTTTCTTTAAATCTAACATCTTTTTATTTCTATTTGCTTCTCCCTCATCTTGACTCCTCACATCTGAGCATTGTCTCCTAACCTGTTTCTCCACCTCTGATTCTTTCATTCTCACTGGTACGAAAGTTCTAATCATAGCATTCCTCTGATCAAAACCCTTCAGTGTCTTTCTGAATTAAGATTTGGGTGACCTCCACAGTATAGCTCTTACCTTTTTAGTCATATCTTCTTGTGTGTACCTGATATTTTAGCCAAACACCTACTGTTCCCTGAATTCTCCTCCATATTATCTTACCATTCAACATCATTGTCTAATCAACTTTTACAGAGTACATATCATGTTTTAAGCACTCTGTGAGGCAGGCCTTGTGGAGATGAATAATGCTATGCTTTCTGAAGTCATCAGATATAAAGAAGTAATGTTTATATAGGGTGATAAACACAGAGGAGTTCAAAGTTCTTTGGAAACACAGAGACGGGAAGAAACTAATTTTGTTTGAGGTGGGGAGAATCAAGGAAGGTGTTGATGAAAAATTGAGGGAATAGGAGGAAGAAGTGAAAGGGGGGAAAGAAAAGAATAGGGTGAAGAGATGAGGTTGGGGAAGGCATTCTAGGCAGAAAAACTATCAAGTGCAATATGCCTAAAAGCAAAAAAAAATGGTCTAGCACATTAGGGGAAGAAATAAGGTTAGAATATTTGGTAGTATGGGGAGGCAAACAGAATAAAAGAAAAAAAAAGAGAGAATACAACTAGAGAGGTTGAAAATTGATTGAGAAGGGTGTTACATGCAAGGAAAAACAGAAATGTTTAAAACAAGTTGTCAGGCTTATGATTCTGTAGCAGTTGTTTAGAAAATAGACTGGTGTGGGGAGAGACTTATGGCATCTCTTGAAGTTCCTTTAGTCTGGAATGCCTTTCTTTCCTCTATACTTCCCCATACCCACCTCCTGAAATACCAACCTTTAAGGTTATCTCTAATGTTGCTGCTACTAAAGGGTGTCCCAAAATTCATTGAAGAAGTAATTTTGGTAAAAAAAAAACACAGGTTTACAATTAAAAATTCCTGTAAATGAGATAATCTAAAAGTATGTATTCCATACATAACCTTATACTGTATACTTTTTAAATCAATAAAAAATTTACAATTTTTAATTGTAAACCTGTGTTTTCTACCGAAATTACTTGCGTGAATTTTGGGACACCCTTTATTGGTGGAGATTTCCTGGAAGTTTTAGGATATCTTCCCTTTAATTTCCCTGATCTCCCTCTTTTCTAAAAGTGGAATAATTTCTCTTCATTTTGGAACTCCCATAGAAATGTTTTGCCTCTCTTTCATTTTATTATGCATTTGGTAGAATTTGTCTATGACTTGCTTCTCCCAATATATTCTAAGCACCTTGAGAACATGGATCTAGTCTCATTCACCTGTCTTTTCCACTGCAGTGGCTGGTATTAATGTGATACAAGTGGAACATAGTTCATCATTGAATTAATTTAAACTGGTATCCCAGAGATCAGCTCTATTCAAATCTCAAAGACTATGTTGACACAGATCCACAGGCAGAAAAATGATTTATTTTTACTCCTTGCTTTTTTTTCTGTTGATAAAGGGCAAGAGCAGCCCCCAACACAAATGTTGGTGTGGGTCATCTACATTCTGAAAACTGATGCTTACAAGTCCTTGGGGAAAAGCATAGCAGCATACTGGGGCAGGAGCTATTAGTGTCCAACCAAGAGTGAGGACAGGTAGAAAGGGCTGCTTTTCTGGTTTAACTGAGCATTTCTTGGCTTCAAATTATCCATCTCCATAATAATGTTATTTCAATGCCATTATACTGCATAATTTACCATGATCAGCAAAGCAATTTGTTGTACATTATTCAAAAACTGCTAATCAATTTTAGCTCACAATAGATTTTAAAACCCCCACAAAAGTTATCCTAAAATGCTGATAGGTGGGGGGAAGCTAAAGCAAACCCAGAGCTGGACTTGCTTTTTTAAAAAAACACATTTTTATTGATTTCACAAAAGAAGGGAGAGGGCCAGAGAGATAGAAACATCAATGATGAGAGAGAATTATTGATCAGCTGCCTTCTGCATGCCCCACACTGGGGATTGAGCCCACAACTGGGGCATATGCTCTGACCAGGAATTGAACCATGACCTCCTAATATATAGGTTAATGCTCAACCACTGAGCCATACCAGCCGGACTGGTTTTGTATTGTAACTATACAAAATTATAATCCCTCTCCCAAATTATTTTAAAGCTAGGGGCCCAGTGCATGAAGATTCATGCACGGAGGGAGGGGGAGTGTTGGGGTGGGGGTCCCTCAGCCCGACCTGCACCCTCCCTAATCCAGGAGACCTCAGAGGAGCCTTCTCCAATTCTGGAGTTTCTGTCTGTCTTTGCAATCATATGAGTGAATTGTCTGAAACCCCCAACCCAGTTTGGTTTGTTGCTCACAGAATACTAGAGGCTTTTTTTTTTTCTTTGCTTCATTGGTGGAGATTTCCTGGAAGTTTTAGGATATCTTGCCTTTAATTTTTCCTAGACACTCTGATTTTACTTATGTCTCTCACCTTTGCTTTCCCTCCATCCCCCACCACAACAATAACTTGCTCCAGGCTCACTTTGCTCTAGTGTCTAGGAGATCCATCTGCCACCAGAACTATGATTCCCAGCATTCCTGGTGCTCCCCGCATGCTAGGCTTCCACTTCTGGTCCTGGGGCTGCCATCAGAACTACTATTCTAAGAATTCCTGGTGCTCCCCGCGCTGGGAGAGACCGAGGGAGCCACGCCTCCCCAAGCTGCTGCCTCTCCCGCTTCTGCTCTCCCGGCCCCTGTGTATGCAAATTAACCCACCATCTTTGTCAAGTTAATTTGCATATTCACTCCTGATTGGCTGGTGGGCATAGTGAAGGGACAGTCAATTTACAAGTTTCTATTTTATTATATAGGATAGCTAAGGTATAAATATATGAAAATGCGGAAAAATACATACATTTAGATTATCTCATTTACAACTGAGATTTGAAAAGTCATAGGAAAGAACTAAAGGATTACCTTCTAAATTGGTAAAACAAGGGCCCAAATAAGTGATCAGATTAAGTTAACATCTATGATACTCAGTTTTCCCTTTGGAAAAAAATGGGAACCTAGTAGAGCCAACCACACACAGTGATTATAAGTATGAAATGATTTTTTTATTAAATCTTTATTGTTCAGATTATTACATTTGTTCCTCTTTTTTCCCCCATAACTCCCCTCATCCCAGTTCCCGCCCCACCCTCCGCCCTCACTCCCCAACCACTGTCCTCATCCATAGGTGCACGATTTTTGTCCAGTCTCTTCCCGCATCTCCCACACCCCTTTACCCCCCAAGAATAGTCAGACCATTCCCTTTCTATGTCACTGATTCTATTATAATCACCAGTTCATTCTGTAGATCAGATTATTTATTCACTTGATTCTTAGATTCACTTGTTGATAGATGCATATTTGTTGTTCATAATTTGTATCTGTACCTTTTTCTTCTTCCTCCTCTTCTTAAAGGATACCTTTCAGCATTTCATATAATGCTGGTTTGGTGGTGATGAACTCCTTTAGCTTTGTCTTATCTGTGAAGCTCTTTATCTGGCCTTCACTTCTGAATGATAGCTTTGCTGGATGAAGTAGTCTTGGTTGTAGGTTCTTGGTATTCATCACTTTGAATATTTCTTGCCACTCCCTTCTGGCCTGCAAAGTTTTTGTTGAGAAATCAGCTGACAGTCGTATGGGTATTCCCTTGTAGGTAACTGAGTTTCTTTCTCTTGATGCTTTTAAGATTCTTTCTTTGTCTTTTGCTCTTGGCATTTTAATGATGATGTGTCTTGGTGTGGTCCTCTTTGGATTCCTTTTGTTTGGGGTTCTCTGCACTTCCTGGACCTGTAAGTCTATTTCTTTCACCAGGTGGGGGAAGTTTTCTGTCATTATTTCTTCAAATAGGTTTTCAATATCTTGGTCTCTCTCATCTTCTGGCACCCCTATAATTCTGATGTTGGTCTGCTTGAAGCTGTTACAGAGGCTCCTTACACTATCTTCGTATTTTCGGTTTCTTTTTTTTATTTTGCTTTTCTGGTTGGATGTTTTTGGCTTCTTCGCATTTCAAATCTTTGATTTGATTCTTTCGCGCCTCTGGTCTGCTGTTGGGAGTATGTATAGTATTCTTTATTTCAGTCAGTGTATGCTTAATTTCTAGTTGTTTCTTTATCACAACATCGAGGGTCTCATTAGATTTCTTTTAGATTTCATTAAGTTTATCGGCAGTTTCTAGAAAATTATTGAAAGACCTTAAAAGTGCGGTTTCGAGCTATATATCTTCCATTTCTGTCATGTTTCTTTGTCTCCACATTTTTTATGCTTTCTTGGTGCACCCCCTTGTGGTCTTTGTGTGCAGTCTTGTTGTAGTTAAGCCTTGATTGTTGTATGTAATACTGGGTGGGATTTGACCTCCAGGCCAACTGGCTGTGAGAATCAGCTGTGTCTGCAGTGAGAGAACTTCTGTCCTCTAGTTAGGTGCTAATCTAGCCTTTGCCTGGGGCTATCCGGCAAATGGCTCTGTGCAGGGCTTGGGCGGGGCTGGTCCCAGAGGGATCTACAGGGCGGGCAGAGTGAGCAGTTATGGCTGCTTTCAGTCCCGTCCCCAGGGGCTCTGCCTCTCTGACCCCAGCAACGACTGCAAACCTCGGAGAGAAAGCTGCCTTCGAGTTCCGACCAAAGCCAGACAGTCCTGCTTCTCCCATTTGAATCTGGGTCCCTAGAGACTGGCCCGGATCTGGAGCTCAGAGTCTGACTCCCTCCCAATTGAAAACGACAACCCTGCCCCAAGCCACCAGCCCTCTCCGCACACACCTCTGCACCTTAGTATTTGACTTCAGCACTGTGCCTCCTCTGAGTCTCGGTATACTATTCTCTTTCCTCCTAGTTGTAGAACTTCCACTCAGGCAGCCTTTCTGTGGTTCTGGATTATGTCCGTTCCGTCTTTTAGTTGTATTTTTGTGTTTTTTTTGGGGGGGGGGTGTTTTTTTTTTAATTAAATCTTTATAGTTCAGATTATTACATTTGTTCCTCTTTTTTCCCCCATAACTACCCTCCTCCCAGTTCCCGCCCCACCCTCCGCCCTCACTCCCCAACCACTGTCCTCATCCATAGGTGCACGATTTTTGTCCAGTCTCTTCCCGCATCTCCCACACCCCTTTACCCCCCAAGAATAGTCAGTCCATTCCCTTTCTATGTCACTGATTCTATTATAATCACCAGTTCATTCTGTTCATCAGATTATTTATTCACTTGATTCTTAAATTCACTTGTTGATAGATGCATATTTGTTGTTCATAATTTGTATCTTTACCTTTTTCATCTTCTTACTCTTCTTAAAGGATACCTTTCAGCATTTCATATAATACTGGTTTGGTGGTGATGAACTCCTTTAGCTTTTCCTTATCTGTGAAGCTCGTTATCTGACCTTCAATTCTGAATGATAGCTTTGCTGGATAAAGGAATCTTGGTTGTAGGTTCTTGGTATTCATCACTTTGAATATTTCTTGCCACTACCTTCTGGCCTGCAAAGTTTTTGTTGAGAAATCAGCTGACAGTCGTATGGGTATTCCCTTCTAGGTAACTGAGTTTCTTTCTCTTGATGCTTTTAAGATTCTTTCTTTGTCTTTTGCTCTTGGCATTTTAATTATGATGTGTCTTGGTGTGGTCCTCTTTGGATTCCTTTTGTTTGGGGTTCTCTGCACTTCCTGGACTTGTAAGTCTATTTCTTTCACCAGGTGGGGGAAGTTTTCTGTCATTATTTCTTCAAATAGGTTTTCAATATCTTGCTCTCTCTCATCTTCTGGCACCCCTATAATTCTGATGTTGGTACACTTGAAGCTGTCCCAGAGGCTCCTTACACTATCTTCGTATTTTCGGATTCTTTTTTCATTTTGCTTTTCCAGTTGGGTGTTTTTTGCTTCTTTGCATTTCTAATCTTTGACTTGATTGTTGCACTCGTCAGGTCTGCTTTTGGGAGTCTGTATAGTATTCTTTATTTCAGTCCGTGTATGTTTAATTTCTAGTTGGTTCTTTATCATAACATCGAGGGTCTCATTAGATTTCTTGTAGATCTCATTAAGTTTATCGGCGGCTTCTAGACAGTTCTTGAGAGACCTTTAAAGTGTGGTTCTGAACTCTATATCGTCCATTGACAATTTTTTCCTGTTTCTTTGTCTCTGCATTTTTTATGATTTCTTGGTGCACCCCCTAGTGGTCTTTGTGCGTGTCTTGTTGTCGTTAAGCCTTGATTGTTGTAGTTAATACTGGGGGGATTTGACCTCCAGGCCAACTGGCTGTGAGAGTCAGCTGTGTCTGCAGTGGGAAAACTTCTGTGCTCTGGGGAGGTGTTAATCTAGCCTTTGCCTGAGGCTATCTGGCAAATGGCTCTGTGCAGGGCTTGGGCGGGGCGGGTGGCATGGGATCAACAGGGTGGGCGGAGGGAGCAGTTATGGCTGCTCTCAGTCCAGTCCCCAGAGGCTCTGCCTCAGAGTCCCAGCAACCGCTGCAAACCTCGGAGAGAAAGCTACCCTCGCGTTCCGACCGATTCCAGCGAGTCCCGCTTCTCCCGCTTGAGTCTGGATCCCTAGAAACTCGCCCAGAACTGGAGCCCAGGGCCCAAGCCTCCCTCCCAATTGAAAACGACAACCGCACCCTCAGCCACCAGCCCACTCCGCGCACCTCCACACCTTTGTATTTTCCGCACTGAGCCTCCTCTGAGTCTCGGTATGCTGTTCTCTTTCCTTCTAGTTGAAGAATTTCCCCTCAGCCAGCTTTCCTGTGGTTCTGGGTGATGTCCGTTCTGTCTTTTAGTTGTATTTTTGAAGTGGTTGTGCGAGGCAGCATTCTCCGGCGTTTACCTATGCTGCCATCTTGGTTTCCAAGTATGAAATGATTTAACTTCTGCAATTGTACCCAGCCTATCACCTAGTGCGTGTATTCATTCCCTTTTTCACCCCTTTCCAACACAAGCTCCCATACCCTTCTGCATCTCTTCTTTATCTCTTGCTAAAGAAGATCAGATAGCTGGGACAGGGGCTATTAGCACCTCTTCTTTATCTCTTCCTTCTATTACCAATCCTGTAAGATTCCCTTTATTTCAAAGCCATGAATCCTGAGTGCTTGATTAGATTTTCTATTAAAGGAAATGTATGTTCTTATGGCAATAACATCCCAAAGTAAAGTTATAATAGCACTAACATACCCTGTCTTTATCCTATTTTACACGATTGGATAATTCTTGATACTTAAATGGTATATATTAATTAAAATATATATATTAATTTCTACTAAAAATCAATATTTGTTTGAGGCAGCTGTTGTTTATTTCATTCTCTGAAAGGAGCTGGAAATATAGATCAGTAATGTGGAAATTTATATTTCTGCAGGTTTTTTTGGGCCAGGGGTTGTAAATGCTAAGAATTATAGAGAAAGCACGTTGTGTTTCAAGAAAAAAATACCTAGTCTTTTTGGTCAGGAGACTTGGGTTCTTTTCATAGATTGTTATTTTGTCACATTATTTTTGTTTGTTTGTTTGTTTGTTTCTCTGTGCCTTGATCTTCCTGGTGATAACAAACAGGCTTCCTTGCAGTTAACTTTATACTGAAGGGACAAGAAGACACTAAATTATTGAATTCTACAAATAATTTCCCCTTATCAACTCTGCCAAAATGGAATTAGTGGAGGGGTTAAAGAGGAGTAAAATGAAACCTGAAGTTCTATTGAGTTTCTTAAAAAGAAAGATGCACAGAGCAATCCATCATGGCAGTATGATTCCATCTGATCCATAGGGTCCTCTCAGAAGCAGAGGCTCAGCTATCTGATCTGATCGTTTAGTTCTACCACAAATGAACCCTTCTTGCCAAGGGAAGGGGACTTTAACATTGCTAGAATTTCTTTCTACCTTTAGAAGTCTCCAGTTCTTCTTTCTGTGTAAATACAAATAAGCATCTCTTTCTCTCTTTCCCTGACACCTGTGGTTTATTGGTTACTCTCAAGTCAGATCTTGTATAAAATGAGAAAAACAATTGCAAGTATGATATGTGAATGTTAGGGGAAATTCCGGATCATCTAACATTTTTTTTTAAAACTGGATGATTGCCTAATATAGACTTCTTATTTTACAGATAAGGAAATAGGCCTAGATAGGTAAAATATCACATAGATTGAACCATGTAAAACTAAATATGCTTACTGCTTTCTGTTCCCTCAATGCTGGACTACCTTTTATAGTATATGAATGCTTTAGGATAAGTGAGTATACAATTGAGGTTCTTATAATAGCTGCTTGACCATCAGTGGTATGTGCTCCTTCATGCAGAAATTAATACTTAGCTGAGGAAAAGGTCTTGGAAAAGGGGGATCTAAAGAATAGGGATTTATAGATGTTGTAAGAGAACACAGTAGACACTTCATCTAGGATAACCTTGACTCCTGTCATTTTGCATATACCTACCACACAGGTATATGAGCAGGAGATAAGGGGCTATCAATACGTGTTCTATGACCTAAAATATTAGATGATGCTGAGACTTTTTCATAAATTTCAGATATTCTTTGTGGTCACATCTTAAAATCTTTATGTGGGCTTAGTTGATACTTGTTAACCCCAGAGATAAGGCTATGAAAGTCAAGAAACCAAAGAATTATCTACCTCTTTCATCCTTAGCTGTCAAATTTTAAGGCAGAGAGAAAAAATATCTGAGTGTGATGTATATGTGTGTGTGTATATGCAGATAGGCTTGTTTTTGAAGAGCTTCAGATCATCTTAAGTAGAAATGAGGCAAACAGAATTAAGCCAGTCTCCACAAGAACACACACCTTGATTCCAGGTTACTCTGGACTCCACTTTGCATCCTTCCTAATTGGACGGCCATGAATAAGTGAAATGTATTACTATTTAGAAGAAGGTGTAAGTTTTCCACTTCTTCAGATTTCATTTTTGAAAAATCTGGTGGCTTAGAAGGGATAGAAAGATCTAGGACAGTGATGCTGAACCTTTTGAGCTCAGTGTGTCAGCATTTTGAAAAACCCTAACTTAACTCTGGTGCCGTGTCACATAAGAAATTTTTTGATATTTACAACCATAGTAAAACAACGGCTTATTTTTGATATTTATTTTATATATTTAAATGCCATTTAACAAAGAAAAGTCAACCCAAAAAATGAGTTTGCGTGTCACCTCTGACACGCGTGTCATAGGTTCGCCATCACTGATCTAGGATGTATGACTGCAGTATAAGTTTCCAAATTGACTTATATGGTAGATATACACTATAAAACAGTAACAATAGCAATAATGAAGCCACTCTGGAAACAGGTAAATCCAGTGAGACTTTTAAGACCTCTTTATCTGAAATAACCTTGAAACAGAGAAAAACAAGTTTAATGACTAATATATATTTGAAATGTGCAGGTTGGACAGCATTTGGACTTGGAATGAAACACTAAGAGGTTACATTCATGGAAAACCAACAAGATAAGGCTGTTGTTGCCTCAGCCAGTGGAGAAAACACTCTGAATAATGGGGTCAAAGAAAATGGTAAGGGAATTTAATTATAATACATAATATCTCTCCCAGTAGTCCTTTGTTATTATTTTGCTATCCATAATGCTTGGACAGGTTAAGTTTAGAATGCCCCTGATATTGATGTTAATCCTAAATTTTATTCCACCAAATCTCTAACTGGGCTAGAAGGGTCTCTGAGACATATATAATCCAATCCCTTTGCTCTTCCAAATCATTTATCTCAAATGAATACGTAAGTTCCTCAAAATCCCTAGTGAATTAGAAATATGCTCTGATGTGAGGCTTGGAACATCCAGATTCAGTATGAGCTTCCAGAACAGAGGTCTGAAGAATAGGACTGAGCCTCATGGCTTAAAACCATGAATATCCCACCTGAGCATTTTGTTACCCTGAAATCCTTGACTTTCCAATTAATTGAGCAGTCAGCCTACTTCTTTTCTACTTCTGAGGAAAGTCTCTGAAGGAAAAGCTGAATCTAAAGAAATAATGTATTTCACTCACATGAATATTCAATATAAAATCAGGGTTGGTCTTTAACTTGTAATTTCTTATTCTAAAGCTAAAGAAACTGAAGCTGAGTTTATATATTAAGATCAAGTACCAGAAACTGACCAAGGGAAGGAGAATTAATGAGTTTGGTCTAAAACCTTTAATTTTATTCCTGTCATTTTTTTCCCTTGTCTCTAGACTCAGAGAACCAGGATATGGCAATGAAGTCATTTGCAGCTCTAGAGGCTGCTGCACCTGTACAGCCTATACCCATGGTTCAAAAAGAGACCCTGATGTATCCCAGGGGTCTCTTGCCTCTGCCCTCCAAGAAACCCTGTATGCAGAGTCCTCCCTCTCCTTTGGACCTGATTGAAGCACCTGAGCATGCTGCTAATAGTGCTTCTGTGAATGCCATCTCCCTTACATCTGGTGTTGGAAAAGGCCTAAACACATGGTCACTGCCCAATGAGTGTGAGAAAGCTTCATTTGCCATAATGGAGCCTGCAGGCTTGTCAGCTCTGAATGGGGACTGCCTCATGCAGCCAAGCCGGACTTGCTTGGGCTGCTTCATGGAATCTAAGGATACAGTAGATCCTGAGCCAGGGATCAGTCTAAAAGTTGGTGATCTAAATAGGGATTATGAAACTTGTGCAGTCTCTGATATAGGGATTCAGTGTATTAATGCTGGAGAAAATATGAAATACGGAGAGCAGCTGCTCTCAGACCAGCTTCTCGGCTTCCCCTTACACAAATCAAGGGCAGGAGATAGACGAGAAGTTGAGAAACCTGACATCGACTTGGAGGATCCAGCTCAGAAAAGTTATTATGAGGCATTACTGTTAGATAAGTGCAACACGGAAGAAGCTTTGCTGGCGAATTCCAATCAAGATTGGGGTTACTTTGAGACTTTTATTAGTGAGAGTAAGATTGAACTTCTTGACCTATGTTCTAAGAATGAGCTGTCTGTCAACCTATTCTCTGAAGAAGATGTGGATAACTACATGTTTGATGATGATGAGTCAACACTGGGCAGTGATGTCTGCTCCTTGAAAATTCGATATGAGTCCTTCCAGGACAATGTCCGAGACAAGACTACCCTTCTGATGCAGGAGGATGCACAATTCAACTTTTTCCCCAGTGTATTTACTACCTGCTCCAAGCGGGAGTGTAAAAGTGGGGCCCTGAAGCAGAACAGCGATCTTTCCCAATTCAAGGTCCCTGATGTGAGCATCATCTGGGGAGAGGAAGATAAAAATCTAGACAAAAAGAAAGGCAAAGGAGAAGGGCAGGAAAATAAAGATGTAGAGAAAAATGATGGAAAGGAAAATGGAGAAAAATCTGCCTTAAATAAACCATGCAGTGGGACTGAGGAAGGGCAATTTAAGAATCCAAAACAAGGCCATCTTGCCAATTCCTTGGAGTCATCAGGGAATTTCAGTGATGACAGTTCCTTCATTGAAGTCTCTTATGATGCCATGGGAGAGATCAAAGACTGTAGCCGCTATATGGCTCGGGATAATAATTCTGGTGGCTCTTCCACCCAGCAGAACTATGGGCTGCGAGTAAAGAGAAAAGTCAGGTACAGTGAAGATTATCTATATGATGTTGACTCACTAGAGGGTGAAAAAGTAAATGAGAGGAAGGAATGGATTCCAGGTGGTTCCAAAGAAGAAGATGATGATGAATGGTGTCCCAAGAAGAGAAGAAAAGTAACCCGGAAAGAGCCCCCTGTTATTATCAAATACATCATCATCAATCGCTTTAAAGGTGAGAAGAACATGCTAGTAAAGTTGGGTAGGGTGGATGCTAGTGAGACAACAGTGAATTTGAGTGAGCATCAGCTAAACAAATATGCCAAGCTGGCGCCCTTGAAGGGCTTCTGGCAGAAGAAGAAGAAGCAGAGAAACAGCAGCACAGACTCCAACAAGACACACTTATGCCCAAAGCAAATCTTTGAATCAGGTAGCTTTGAGGTGTCATTCCTGCCACCTGCTCGCAAACGAAAATGTAAACTTGGAAACAGGCACAGGATTCAAAGAATCCCATCCATGGAAACTTCAGCAAGTGCTAAGCAAATTTCATTCTACAGTGATCAGAGGCAAGCTATTAGTCTTAAAGAAGATGGAAGCCTGAAAGATGCACAGAAATCACCCCCTCTGGCTGCTCCCAGCTGTGCAAATGGATCACATTTAAATAACATCACAAGCCCTGACTCAATGAAATTCAAAGCCCAAGATGCAGAATTTAAGGGGCCAGAGAGGAAAGTGCTCAACAAAATCAAATTTAAAAGTGAAGCCAAATTAAAATCTAAGAAAATCAAAGCTGGGCAAGAAAGCAAGCCAGTTGTTCAAATGAGTCCACTTTTGGAAGACAGATCCTCCAAGACTAATTTAAATAATGACGCTATTCCTGGGACCTCAAACAGTTCCCATCTATCTGAATTTTGTGAGGCAAAGGCCTCTAAGAATTCTACTTTCCTACCAACAACCTGCTCTTCTGAAATGCCTCTATCATCTGCTAATGTTACCACCAATATACCTGTTATCCCTGGAGGGTATCTACAGACATTGTTAGATGCTTCTGACTTGTCAAATAATAGTGCTATCTCATACTTCACTCACCATTCCTCAGAACAAAATGAAGGCAGCCTCACTCATACAGAAAAATCGTTTGTACCTCTCCAACCTGACCAGGACTGTGTGCTTTCCTCACCTTCTGAGTCTGAGCTACAGCAGTCATCCCAAAACTTCAAAATAGAATCAAGCAACTATGGAAATATGTGGCCCAACAAGCCTACTTCTGGTCCCCAGGAATTCATAGCTGAAGTCTCAAGGGAGACAGCCCCAACCCAATCCAGTGAATTTGGAGTCTCCCAGGTAGTGTCCATGGAAAATAACCTCACAGCTGCGACATACAATCCAATCTGCCTCAATAGCGGTGATGGTGGTTGCAACAAGGTCCTATATACCTCTGTGCAAGACACCCATCTTCCATCTGATGAGTCTTATCAATTATGTCACTTTAATAATGGCGAGCTCTGCTTTCCTTTCCATCAAGACCCAGTCAATATAGATGATGGTAGACTATTTACCTTTGATTCCATGGCCCCACTCTCTGTCAATTCAAGCAATTATTGCTCCTTACGCTTGAAGTCCTGTGAAAAGGATGCTGATGAGGATATCACTGATAACTTTCTGGCCCATTGTAGCCCCAAGCTGGTGATCCAGCAGAGCATTGATGAAATAGCACCACTAAAGGAATCCACTGATCTCCTGGATATCTCCAACTTCACTCCTGACAAATTCCGCCACTCTTCCCTCTCAGAGATGTCCCCACCAGACACCCCCAGTATTTCCCCTCAAATTACCAGATGTGACAGTACAAAGACGCTAGGAACACTGAAGGGATTCCAAGAGGGTGTCCCAGGATCACTGAGCAATATGGACACGATCAAGTGGGACTGCACTACCCTTCCACAGCAAGTCCAAGTAGAGGATGGATTTTCTTTAAATAGTCATCAGTTTCAGTTCCATATGTTCAATGATGATGATTCTGTCAGCCTGCTCCAAAAAAACCCTTGCTTATCAACATTTGATGATCCATCTGATAAAATGAATGCCAACAACAAAGTGCTGAAATCAAGAAAGAAAAGTTTTCCCAACAAGAGTGGGTCTGTGAATCAAAGCTCTTCTCAGAAAAACACCAGGAAAAAATCCCCCAAAACCACCACCAAAGGGATTGAAAAGCCATCTGGTAAAACCTTCCGCCAGATCCCTAAGTCAATAAAGAAAGGGAAATACATAGCTGGAATCAATGGAGAGAAAATGCAAATTGGCATTGGCCATGAGAGAGGTCAAATCAACAGCCTATGCTCCACAGGGAAGACACTAACCGAATGTATCCAACATAGTGGTCTTGGGGCCTCTATGAAGATGCCAAATCAGAAGGGACTTTCTGGAGGTTGGGCTTTGGGTAAAGACAGCAGCCCAGGCTGGAGCAACATGAGCATGGGCACCAACACCAACAGCCTCCTAGATGATGACCAGCGGGAGTTTCAGGAGCCTTCTTATATCTTGTCCAACATTGCCTCTGGTATGGCAGATGTGCAGAGATTCATGATGGCCTCCATAGAGCCCCTATGGGAGCCCACACAGCACCATGGGGACCCCAACATATTCTATTCCCCTGAGTCCAATAGTCTAAAATTAAAAACCCTCAAAATATTGGCTGGAACACCACAGGAATCTAAGAAAAAAGTCAACAGTGGGTCACCAGGAGCCACTAAGAATCACAGGTCTATCAAGGGTGTGAGTAAAAGCAATGGGAAAGCAGCAGTAGGTGATCCTGGTGGTGCACACATGCCTGGTTATAATGAGGACTCTCAATCTGCCTTCTTTGATAAAAAGTGTAATAACCTGAGTACTTTCAGTAATAATGGACCAACACACAAAAAGTTATATCGTCACAAATCCAGCACCAAGGCCCTGAGAGATGAGAAGTGTAAAGGAAAGCGTGTGGAGCGAGAACTGGTCCAAAAGGATGAGGCTGGGACAGCTTCTTTTGAAAAACTGAGGTAATACTGCACAAAATGGCTGAGATGATGCACCCTTATCTTTCCTACTACCTGCAAAGCCTACCGTCTATCATTTTTCCCCTCTTGAAAGCAAAAGTTTGCATGAAAGAAACTGCCCATTTTCCCTTCTCTTTCAAAGTAAAAAGGAAAAATAAAAGTGCATGAAAATCCCTACACTTTTAAACCACCCAAAATATTGGGCTATTTGGTTGTGGCTTAGCTAGGTATAAGCTCTAACAAGGCTACTTTTTCTGCTATCCAATATTAGCTTTTAGTTATTGACAAACTAGAACTAAAAATATGCTCTTGAATGATTTGGGGAAGGGAAGGGCTTTGCAGAAAGAAAAATTTTCAACAACAGAATTAAAATGTTATACAGTCAAAAATCCAAGATTATTTAAGCAAAAAAAAAAAGTAATTTGGAAAGCAAAATTTAATCGCGCAGCTTTTAAGAGTGTTTTCTAGTGGCCCCTGCTATTTCTATCTTTTTCTGCATCATACGATATTTAGTATGATGTAAACAAATTTAGATTTTGTGATCCCTTTGTGGGACATACTCTAAAACTGACTAAGATGGCATAAATTGTTTGGTTTTTCTGCAGGGATTCCGACTACAATCTCCTAAAAGCAGAAACAGCATTTTGGGTTTTACCTGTATTTGAAGAAGAGGCTCACATTTTCCAGAAAGACATTTGATGTTTCTATTTTATTTCTTTAAAAATATACCTTGTGGTATGTATGTTGACGTGTAAGTGCTTAAAGAAAAGAATTTTAAAGTGTGAGAATAAGTCTTTGAAAGCAAACTTTAATCTGATATTCTTTGTAAAAGACTTTAAAAGTCACACAGTTGCACAAGAAGTTTATGCACTATTAACCCAAGGGGGGAAAAGGCAAACATTGTGCCAAACTACAAACAAGTGACTCTATTGTATATATTTTTACTTCTGTCAACATTTGGTTGTGAGTATTTGGGGAGCTTATCCCTGTTGATTTACTAGAAATATCCCAGTGATTCTTGCTATTAACCACCCCACTTATGTGGATAGCACCTATAGATCACAGTGGAAACATATGTTGTGCTACACAATTTACCAAAACTTAAAAATGCTGTTTGAGATGTGCCAAATTTTCTTACCTCATCTCATAGATTCACCCCACAGTTTAAATATCATTAATGGATTTTTAAGTATATTATATATGTGCATACATACATTATTTAAAATTTTCATACTCTACTGTACTATGTGGAAACATGAAGAATTAAGCATGGCACAATAAAGGTTTGTTTATTCCATTTTTGGAGGGTTAAAATGTCGGAAAAGTCTGGAAGTGATAACAGCTAAGTCCATCAGGGACCCAAGTATATACATTTACAGAATGTTTTATAAGGAAACTTTAAAGTTTGTTTTCTAAAAGCAAAATCTGTAGCTGAAAATTATTTAAAGTGCAAAGTTATATTGCTCATACTTTATATCTCAGTTTTATATATTTTATAATAGTCTGGGATAAATTATAAAATAGCTATAAATCAACACTAATGGTAAATTAAGTACATAGATTGTTTTTATTTAAATAGTTTCCTACATGTTTTATTCCAGTTTTGTCAAAAGTGCACTAATATCATGGCTTTAGTTGTTCTCTAAGTGCTTAATCTTGCAATGCCAATGTCATTTAAAGAAAACATTAAGACATCTCAGTACAACTCTTATGGGTTATGTGTGTGTGTGTGTGTGTGTGTGTGTGTGTGTGTGTGTGTGTGTGTGATAAAATGAACAATTTGTGGTAATGATTAATTTTGAGGCCATATACACTTAGTCTGAGGATGAATAGTATTTGAAGCCACGCACTATACTTAAATTTCAATTTATATATGTTTTTGAAATCACATTTTTTATTCAATCCTACCCCCCCTTTTTAAATTTCACAGCTCCAACATCTCTCACTGCTAGCTTTTTTCTTCCCCTTTATTTACCACTTTACTTCTAACATTTGATCTATTTTCCTTGCACAGTTGAAGGTCTGTGCATCTGATGACGGGTGCATTATGGCACAGATGAGATAATGGATGTGAAAGCGCTTTGTAGATCATAAAGTGCTATACAGATATAGGGGATTAATATTATTAATGTTGTTGGTTGTTGTTGTTGTTAACCTTACTATTCTTACTAATACTGTTACTAACCTATTAACCTTTAAATATATAGGCTATGGGTGGGAGGGTGGAGACTAGTGGGTGGGAGAAAGGGGAATTTAAAAAAGGGGGGAAGATGTTTAAAAGGAAATTTTAAGCAAAATATGAATCTACCTAGTTATTGCCACCTAACAGAGAAGAAACATTTGAAAGTAGTCAGAAATGGAAGGAAGCCTGTCACATGTATTAATATACACACTTCCCAGTCCATTTATTTTTTCACCAGCCTGCTCTACTACTTATAACTAGGTTGCAAAATGAACAAGCCTGTGTTCTTGATGGTGTGATTGTGTGTGTGTGTAGGGATGAGTGGGTGAGGAGCATTTTGTGAAGCTGCTTCAGGGCTGGAAAATTATTTACTCAAAAGGCACCAGATGAAACATGTCTCCTCCTCTACAGCTGCCATCCAAAATGGAAAATAATCAAACTGGAACACTTTCTTCTATTTCTCCACTCTGATAGCTAGCTGTTTGCACTAAATTCTATGGCTGGTTCCTAGGAGCTGGTATTTGTTTTGGTTTTGTGTGTATGTGTGGTAGTTTTTTATATTTTGCAGCTGAATTTTGGTTTGGAATCACCAACTCTGCCTATTTTGTGAACCCCAAGACTTCAGACTTCAAAATCACCTGCTGGCAATTAAATGAAGAAATGAATAAAATGTTCCATGAGTACAATGTGTTTTGTAAAAAATAACTATGGGAGCAGTTATAGTTTTTCTCAGTATCAGTCCAGCTTTTCAAAAGGGGCTAAGCTGTGGTAGAAGGAAAACCTGAAACTGTTGGAAACAATTTTCTTGTCAGACCTTGCTATTAGTCCTTTGGAATAGATAATCTTTCAGTTTCTTCTGTGGACCTCATTAGGGGCCAATTCTATGGCATGGTTCATCCCTTTCTCTAAAAAGAATTTCCATTTAAAGTGTCTTTTTATCTTTATTGTTGAGAGTATTACAGATGTCCTCCCATTTTACCACCTTGTCCCCCAACCTCCCCCCCACAGTTCCCATCCACCCCATGCCCTCACCACCTTATTGTCTGTGTCCATGGGCAATGCATATGTGCATATAAATTGTTTAGTTAATCTCTTCCCAGCCCCTCCACCCCCTTCCTTCTGATATTCGAATATCTGTTCCATGTTTCCATGACTCTGGTCCTATTTTATTCATTATTTTATTGTGTCCACATGTAAGTGAGATCATGTGATATTTGTCTTTCTCTGACTGGCTTATTTTGCTTAGCTTTTTCTTTAATTTTTTATATGCTCTTATTGATTTTAGAAAGAGAAGAAGGAAGAGGGGTAGGGGGAAAGAGAAAAACAAACATCGATGTGACAGAAACATCAACTGGCTGTCTCTTGTAGGCCCCCTACTGGGAATTGAGCTGCAACCTGGGCTTTTGCCCTGAACTGAAATCTAACTGGCAACCTTTTGGTGCATGAGACATCACTCAACCAACTGAGCCACACCAGCCAGGGCTACAGTGCAATCTTTTAATCCCCGAAGCCTGCATTTCCCATTTTATGAATCAATCATATGAGATCAAGATGACATGCCTGGGTAGAGTGGCCAGATTTATGCTTAGCTTTTTTTATTGGCCTACAGTATATTATATAATTTTTAATATATGTAAATTTTATTATTAACATATAAATTAGTGACCTGTAACCACTCTGTATAAAAATATAACAAGAATCCAAGTTGAGAAATGAGCAATAGGGCAAGTCAGAAGATGCTTATTCTCTTAATTATACTTAATATCCCACTCAGTACATGATGTTCTGTGTTCTTTAGTTTTTAAAGCTTTGTTGATCCTGTCTCTCCTCTCACAATTCTTTTATTTTTTAATTTTAACTCACATTTATTTTTTTTTTCTGTCACAACATAGTAAACCTGACTTTTTGGAGATTTCTTATTCAATTAGCTGCCATAGTGGAGTGAGGACCAATGATATAAAAATAGTGTTTTGCCCTAACACTGGTATCTCAAGTCAGATATATGAAATTTTCCTTGGTCTGAAATTTCTGATTGCCATTACCTATAAACCTCTCCTTTCTGAGAAGCTGCTTCCTATTAATGCCTTCCCAAGTTAATCCCATTTAACTTTTACTTTCCTGAACATGGTATTCACCCTTATTCTTCTTACTTAATCTCAGTCCTTGCTTTAGGATTTTTTTCTTTTATATTCTCATATTCCACTTCCCCAAAGTGTCAGAATATAAGAACCTTAATCAGGCTACTTCTGGCAGAAGTTCAAAGAACCTTCTCACTCTTAATTACCTTTAATTGCTTTTGCCACTTCCAAATCTAATTTTAAACATGGAGAGAGAGAGAGAGAGAGAGAGAGAGAGAGAGAGAGAGAGAGAGAGAGAGAGAGAGAGAGAATTATGTCACATGACTGAGGAACATTGGAAACTTTTTATTTGAAAATCTGTACAAACAGATCTGATCCCCTTTCTAACTTGGTTAGGTGCTTGGTTGGACTGTGTGGAGCAGGGTGTTAAAACAGTGGCCTTGACCAAGGTTCTTCAGGACTTTGGGATTATGTTTGGGCTTGAACCAATGGCCTCTCCAGTGTCTCACACTCCACCTTCCTATGCTTCCTCCCAGCTTTCTCTTCTGACTTCTTGTTACTCTGCAATTATGTGTGAAGGCCTTACTGTTTCCTAAATGTTTTCAAACCTCCTGCACTATCTTGAGCATCACTTCTTTAGCCATCTCCCTGAAGTCCTTGGTGCTAGGTGGGCTTTTGTGACAACTTTCATCTTCTCTGAACTTTTTCTTTGCTGGGATACAACTGTATGTATGCTGGGGCGAGGGAGGTAAGTGTGTGTATAACAGAGAAGCATAAAAGATGCTTCACAAGCTGTAATCAGCTCTGGCATCCTATGTTCTGCTTTGTGAGGTTCTGCCATTTTAGTGAGTTTCCGTTTTAGTGGGTTGTTATCAACATTTACTTCCTAAAGCAGAAAAACCATATCCAAGGACCTTTTAATCAAGCTTGCTCTTACCAAGTTGAATCAGTGTGATGCAGATTTACCACATCTGTAATTTATAGATGCTCTCAGAACAGTTCCAAAAATTGAAGAGAGCTGAGTTTCTGCACTGAAGAGGAGAATGGAGCACTAGCTTGTCCTAACTAGTACTAGAACTAGAAATGTTTGTTTTCTCCTGTATTATTGAGAAGTTATCTAATTTAAGGAGTTTTGTTTTCATTTAGGGTTTTTAATGGCTGCCCACTTCTATAGAAATATGACGTTTTTATGAAATAAAAATAATATGAGATTTCTTTTCTAATCATAAATTCATTAAGCAAATCATTACATGTAGGAGGTTTAGTACCAAAATCAAACATTTTAGTAACAAATAGGGATCTTGTCAATATAATGTAGGCCAGGAATTTTGTAAGTGTCTCAAGTACCTGCATAAAAATGAAGAAAAAATTAGCTGGCTGTTTAAACTTGGGAAACACTGTAATCTGCTTGAGGGTCCTCAGCCAGCATAGCATTATTTTGATGATAGTACTCAGGCTATCATTTAAGACACATTTTTTTTTTTACTCAGAGCATTAAATAGTAGCTACAGTCATGAAGCAAATTCCCCATTACAGCTACATGATACTTGAGATGTACTCTTGGTTTCAGAATTATAACTAAGAGGTTAAACATTAGAGAAGGACAATGTAAAAGAGAGAGGCTTAGTACAAAGTTGAAGGTGAATGAGGCTTTTAAAATCAGTATCTGGGTAAATACATACTAACATTAACACTTATCAACAGGAGATAAAAAGGATGTACATCCTCTAACAGGCTCACTGATTTCTGAATCTTAAAAAGACATGCCCCTCAAAAAGAAAAAAGGAGATATTTAAATCATTTTGCCTCTTTGAGAGACACCTAGTTTCATAGCACAAAAAGAAAAGGCTTAGAATGAAAACTTGAAGAGGCCTTTTGTTTTTGACTCCCAGTGAGGAGTGAGAAAGCTTAAGATGCTCTACTGGGATATATGTAGCACTGACTAGGGTCTGCTACTTGCAGAGTTTTGAATGTACTGTCCTTAATTTAATTTCCATAAAACTGAATGCACCTCTTTAGTAAGTTACTGATTTATGGTGCTAAAAACCTATCAACCCCATTTTTCTCTTCTCCCAAGCCCCTTACATATTTAAGAAAATTTAAAATAAAAGTATTAGAAGCCCTTTTTATGAATGTAACCTGAGTTTCTGTTTGATATATGACACTCCAACTTTAAAAAGTTAAGAAATTATTTGCCTTTTTTCTTTTAGAGTTGTTTTATAATCTGTAGAGTCAATTGAAGTATAAAGGTTAAGAATCAGTCTTAAGACGCCTACAAAATCTTGTATATTTTTAAGTGTGCTAATTTGTAACATATTTTGTAAGTGTATATTTTTCTTAGAAAAGTGCTGTGAAGTGTCTGTATGTGAGAGTTTTCCTTTTGTGCACCATTAGGTGCTAATAAAAGGATATTTACTTCAAAGTTTCTGGTTTTAGAAACCACAATACAAAGAAAAATACACTTTGTTGGAAATTTTGTAACACAAAACATGTTGTGAAAGAGTATAGTGATCTTGTGCAAAAGAAAATGAACATTTGTGAGCTTCTTGCTGTTTTATAGATTTTCTTGTAAATTATTCTTGTAACACCTCTGGTTTTGTTGTTCTTGTTGAAAAGGTTTTAAATATTTGTGACTGAGTGTATGGTGAAACTGTCATAATGTTACCTAGCTGAGTTTTGTTGTTTATGGAACAAATAAAAAGAAAAAGTTTAAAATACTGCTTTAGAATTATATGTATCAGAAATCGAACCATTTCTAATTAAATTCTATGTCCCAAATAAAAAGTTCTTCATTGTCTAGAGCAGTGTTTCTCAAACTATCTATGGTGAAGTACCAATGTTTTTTTCTCAAATCCATCACAGACTGATATTATCATGTAACAAAATAAGAATGAATTATTAAAGTGAAGAGGAAAATATATTCAAAATACAAGCCCTGATGTATTCAATTCAACGTGTAAAATTACTTAAAACAAATGTAGGGGGAAAGAAAAGAATTGCAAAACTTTGGTATTCTGTTTGAGACAAGTCCACTGATTAATGTCAAATTGCCATAGAAGGCTCTAACCCAGTGGTTCCCAATGTGGGGCATATGTTCCACAGGGGGGCAATTTGATTTTTAAGGGGGACAATTCGAGAATGAGTTATTAACAGCAAATTTTTTTGCATTTCTTATTATGGTTCTAGGGGCCTCATATACAACATATAAATATATATTTTGGCATACTTATTCATTTTAGCTTTCTATTATATGATTTGAAATTTTATTTGCTATTTTTTCATATCACTTCATATTATTGTTATTTTTTAACAATTTCTTAGTGATTTCTTCCTCAGTACTTCAACTTGTCCTTTTGTTCTTTTATTTTTCTCTTTCATGGATGCCATGTTCTTTGGAAGCTTATTTAGACCAAGTTAATGGCCTTTTAGGCTTCCTCCACATAAATAGGAGTTCACTTTTTGAATAATAAGAATTATATGTCACAGGGGGGGGCACATCAGGATTTTAGAGATGCTTAGGTGGGGCATGGCCAAAAAAGGTTGGGAACCACTGCTCTAACTATTCTTTAAAAAATACTTTGAGTAGGATTAACAGTGTTACCATCATTTGGGAACTTGTTCAGAATGCTGAATTTTAGGTCTTACACTAATTCTACTGAATCAGAATCTGAATTTTAACGAGGTTCCTAGTTGATATGTGTGGATGCTAAAGTTTGAGAAGCACTGGACTAGAGTTTTATGCAGAGAATTTTTCTGTCTCTCAAGTTGAGGAATCATTTTCCAGTGTGTCCAGTCTTCAAAGACCTTGGAACAAATGGTGTTCTTTTTTGTGGTCTAGATTGATTCTGCAGAGATGCAGTTCTCTCAAAGTGTCAAAGATATTTATTGCAAGTAATAAATGCTAATTTGCCTGGTACCCAAAATATGTCAAATTTTCCATAATTCCCTACAGTTCCTACATCATTTTACTTACCATTCACCCACGGACCCTGTTTTCTTTAATCAGTGTTTTCACAAATTCTACTCTTACTGTGCTCAGTATTATAATATTTGATATGTCTAGAAATATTAGGGTCACCCATTAATGCCTGGAACCCTGGCTAACCACAGGAAGGTCAGTGTGGTACACACGAGCTAATAGCCACTTCATTAGTCTTAAATATCATTACTCAAAGAAATTGAAAAATGCTTAGGATCTTATTTCCATCCACCATTTCATAGCACTCTATTACTCAGTTCCCAGCCTGTATTTTCAGTTATAAGCTGCCTATCTCCACTTGGACATTCTGCAATTTCCTTAGACTTATTTATTCAAGTTCATTTCATAATCTCTTTACCCTTTGAGTGTGCTCTAGCTTAGCGAATGATGCTACCGTTCATCCAAGTCAGAAAGTCAGAGAGAAAGGTTCACCAGCAACTCCTTTCTCTTCCATCCTCAAATTCAACTGGCCACTTTCAGTGTTCCTGCCTATCTCCATTGGCACTGCCTTAATTCAAGCTTTCATGGTACTTTACCTAGATTCTTACAAACATTGCCATAATTCAGTGATATCATATCTGGAAATTTTCAAATAAGAAAAAATAAATAACTGTAGAGTTTCCAACTTTTTAATTTGCTAAGTAAAGACATTTTAAAAATAAAATTATTATCAACAAACAACAGGTATTGACAAAGATGTGAAGAAAAGGGAACCCTCATGCCTTGATGGTAGGAATGCAGATTGTTGTAGCCACTATGGAAAACAGTATGGAGTTTCCTCAATAAATGAAAAATAGACCTACCATATAAAATAGTAATTCCACTTCTGGGTATTTATCCAAAGAAATCCAAAACACTAATTTGAAAAGATATGTGCACCCCTGTTTATTACAGCATTATTTACAATAGCCAAGATATAGCAGCAACCTAAGTGCACAAAAATAGATGATTGGATAAAGAAGATGTGGTACATGAATACAATGAAATATTATTCAGCCATAAAAAAGAACAAAATCTTACCATTTGCAACAGCATGGCTGGACCTAGAGGGTATTATGCTAGGTGAAAAATGTTGGACAGAGAAAAACAAACACCATATGATTTCACTTATGTGTGGAATCTAAAGAACAAAATAAACAAATAAACTAAAAACAGACTTAGATACAGAGAATAGACTGTATGATTGCCAGAGGGGATGGGGGTTGGGAAGCTAGGTGGAAAAGGTGACGAAATTAAGAAGTACAAATTGGTAGTTGCCAAATAGTCATGGGGATGAAGTATAGCATAAGGAATATAGTAAATGATATTATAATAATTACATATAATGGCAGGTGGGTACTAGACTTATTAGGGGGATCGCTTCATAAATTATATAAATATCTGATCACTATGTTGTAATCTAAAACTAATATAAAATTATATTGAATTTAAACTGTAATTAAAAAAAAAGATAGCCACTCGATGTTTTAGCTAATGCAATAAAAGACAATAAAGACATGAGGATGAATAGATAGAATAGACAAAAAGGAGGTGATACTGTCCTCATTATTTATAAATAATATAATTATAAATCTGAAAGTTTCAAGAAAATCGTCTGAAAAAATGTTACAATTAATCGAAAGTTTAGTAAATAAGATGGTCACAAATGTGAGATATAGCTTTGGTTTTTTCAGCAATATTCATTTAGAAAGGATAATAAAAACAGTTTGTATATTTATATATACAAATAAATATACACTTCAAAAGACTTTATTTGATGAAAAATAACTAAACATTAATGGAGGCCTAAAACAGACCTAAATAAATGAAGAGCAGTGTCACATTTCTGGATGAGATCACACAATATTGTACAGATAATACTTCTCAAATTAATCAACAAATAAAATACAATTCCAATTAAATTCCACCATGTGTTTTCTGGAACTTAAAATAGTGATTTTAAATTCATTAGAAAAATAAAGGCAGAAGAATGAACAAAAACAATGGGAAGAAAAAGAGAACTGACAACTATTAAAATATACTGTGAAGCTACAATAATTGAAAGTGTGGTCCATATTTTAATATTTTCAGTATATACTGCTACAAGTAATATATACAATAGCAGTTTTGTGTTGTTCAAAAAGTTGAAATAAATGCTCTCATACTATAAAACATAAAATAAATGAACTATTTATTATCAATTCACAGAAAATGATTGTTTTAATATATTTTATTGCTTTTTTACAGAGAGGAAGGGAGAAGGATAGAGAGATAGAAACATCGATGAAAGAGAAACATCAACCAGCTGCCTCCTGCACATCCCCCACTGGGGATGTGCCTGCTGCAACCAAGATACATGCCCTTGACTAGAATTGAACCCGGGACCCTTCAGTCCTCAAGCTGATGCTCTATCCACTGAGCCAAACCAGTCAGGGCCAGAAAATGATTTTAACACCATGGTCTTTTCTCTCATGGGCCATGAGAGAATGAAAGCAACGATTACTTGAAAAAGTAAAAAGAGATTTTGACTTTTAGGGATAAAGATAATGAGAGGCAGAGCATTTAAAACCCCCAGGATTGGATCCCTCTAATGTTCTGAAGCTTTATTTCTCCCAATTTTCATGAGTTCCCTGTGTGATAGAAATTAAAAATGTATATTCTTCACTCTATGCAAGATTCTGAGGTGTATTCTGGTGAAGATGGCCTTAAAGATTCTTGAACTAACAATGGCAGAGTTGGAGTGGATGAGTGGTCTCATTTTTTCCCAGTGGTTTCACATCTTTTTCCCCCTCTTGGCCAAAGTTGACAGCACCACAGCATAGGGGGAAGATGGCAGGTCATTTGTCAAAATGCATTTTTTATCTGTCTTGGAGTTAAACTTTCGATGGAGTTAATTTGGGGGAAGAGGGATTATGATTATCTAAAGTAATTGGAGTTTTGGTTATTAAACTTTTCAGGCCACAAGCCAGTTTAAGAATCTAATAAAATGAATGGGCCCTAACTGGTTTGGCTCAGTGGATAGAGCGTCAGCTTGCAGACTGAAGGATCCCAGGTTCAATTCTGGTCAAGGGCATTTACCTTGGTTGCGGGCACATCCCCAGCAGGGAGTGTGCAGGAGGCAGCTTGAATCCATGTTTCTAACTCTCTATCCCTCTCTCTAAAAAAACAATAAAACGTATTTTTAAAAATGAATGTGCCATCACCACAGAAAAATGAACATATTCAGAAATATTCATAGAATTTTAGAGGATTCACAGATTAGAAAATTATGTATTAGGGGTATGAATTCCCCAGAACATCCTCCCCACATATAATTGAGTTTCTTAATCTATCTACTCCTCTTACTGACCCAAGGTAATAACTCTGATTTATTTATTATCTATGTGGTAGTCATGTTAAATGAGCTATCACTTCTCACAATAACCCTGCAAGGGAGGCATTGTCCTTATTTTACATTTAAGAAAATTAAGACACACTGAGGTAAAGTATACTGCCTCTGAATCACACAACTAATGGTCTTCAAGTAGCTGACAAAACCTTCTGTTCATGGCTCTAACTCGACACTTATTTACAGTATAAACCATATTGTCTGTACTACTTCAAAAATATGATGATAAATATCAATACTGTGTCAGGTCTTGTGCTAGATGCTAAGAAAACTATATATATATATAGCATGCCTTGTTCTCTAAGAGCCCACAAATGAAAGAGAGGTACACTGTAATAATTTAAACGGGAATACACTCACTGCTCAGTTTAAGTTGAATAATCACATGTAAAGTAACTAATCATTTGCTGTCCTTAAGCACCTGACAAGAAAAAAGCTTAACCATTTGTTTAATATGGTTTTATTGAATTTTAGAGAGAGGCAGTGAAAGGGAAAGAGAGATAGAAACCTCAATGAAAGAGGTTGCCTCCTGCATGCCCCAAACTGGGGATCCAGTCTGCAACATGGGCATATTCCCTGACCAGGAATCAAATAAATCACCTCGTGGTTCTATGATCATTGAGCCACACCTGCCAGGTCAATCCATTTTTATGGAGGAACTAATGTCACAAAATGTCACACCCAATAACTAATATCTCACCTTCAACCCTTTCTCCTATTTTGGTATCAGAGTGGATAGTGAGCCTAGATCCACCAGTTACTAGCTGTGTGATTTGGGGCAAATTATTATCGCTGTATCCTAGAGTCTCCGTAAAAAAAAAAAAAAAAAAAAAAAAAAAAAAAAAAAAAAAAAAAATTACAACCACCACCACCACAGTTTAACAAGTCTATCACTTCCATTGGCTTATCATGAATTAAAAATTACAGTTGTGAAGTCTTGGCACCAAGTGGGCAGTCAGGTAATACTTATCACTTACTATTGTTTAACAGATGTGTGCAAGTGTTGTCCTAATAGTTCTTATTTGAATTCCTTATAAATCACTCCAGCTACTGATCCTCAAGTATTTGTCTTTTTATTAAGCTGTGAAGTAAGAAAATAAGTAAACCCCTGGCTCAAAAGCTCTTAATCTTTGTTTGGAGAAAGATGTCTTTTTAAAGATGAAATTTAAAGAGTCAATTGTGTACAATAATATGCATAGTGGTTCTATTAATAAAGTTAATATATTCTCAGTGGCAGAGTGAGATAGTTAAAAGTTACAAATCATTAATATATCTGGCTTCTATGCTCTATCTCTGGCTTTGCCATTAAATTAGTGTAAGAACTTGGACAAGTCACTTTTCTTCTGGACCTCAATTTTCCCATCTGGAAAACCTAGCTTAGCATTTAAGAGCATGGAGTGTGAAGGAGACTGCCTGGGATTGAATCCAAGCTTCTCTTGCTAAAAATAAAGATCTACTTCAATTTCTCCATTAGTAAAAGGGGAATAATTATGGTACCTATTTGACAGGATTTGGAGAAGAATTAAATGAGACAATGCATACAAAGCATTTGCAATAGTGGCTGGTTCATATATGTTTGATAAATATTAGGTATTATTATATTAGAAGGCCCTTCCTTTTAATTTAAAAGTTATGATTCAATGTATTATCTGGGCTGTTATGGCAAAATTAGAAAATAATGAAGCAACTATGGACATTTGCTCAATTAATTAATCAATTAAGTCAACAAGTTATTGTTGAGCCTTTACTATATGCCAGGAACTGTGCTAGGTACTGACTATGCCACTGAACAAAATGGGACATTGACTGTCTTCTCATAAAACTTATATGAGTCAAAAATTATTTTTATTATGAACTTATCACTTAAAATTAAACTAATAGCCTTGAAGGAAAGGTACATACTTTTATGAGAAGCACTGACAAAATACTTGACATGATACTGCAGTTAGAACCCTAAGGATGAGTATGATTTACCTAGGTCAGTGGTCGGGAAACTGCGGCTCGCGAGCCACATGCGGCTCTTTGGCCCCTTGAGGGTGGCTCTTCCACAAAATACCGAATTCTGCACATGGGCCACAAAGTTTCAATCGCACTGTACGTGCGCGCCCGCATGTGGTATTTTGTGGGAGAGCCACACTCGCGAGCCGCAGTTTGCCGACCACTAACCTAGGTGAAGAGAAAAATTGAGGTGAGATTGGGGGACATCCCAGGAACACTACATGCAAAGGTTCTTTGTCAGGAGGAAGCACACAGTATTTAAGTAACCTAAAGACATCCAGTGTGGTTGGAAATGAGTAGAAAAATAAGGACAGAGAGCAATGCTTCATGTGTTCTAATTTAGCCACATTTTATAGGAATTTTAATTATGCAAATTTGAGATAGTACAGTACAAATATTGAGTTTTGATGATGTGCAACTTTTTAAATAGTTCAAATAAAAAATTCATCAGGAAAGCATAAGTAATTTTAAATTGGGCAGTTATGAGAAGGATAAATTGCGTTATGCTATTTTGGCCATTAGAAATATCGTCTGTCTTTTGTCACAATTATACAAACTTTATTATGTAAGCTCATCATGGACACACATAAAATGCAGACAGACACATTTATCTTTTGGTTTTGAATTAATCTCACTGGACCTAACTTTCTTCCTCTCACAGTTGGCCTTCTAAGTGTCCTCCCAGCTCAGGCTTAGCTTCTAACCTTAAAATGCATAAACATTCATGTACAATAACTATATCAGTCTAACTTAATATACCAAACTATCCTGAACTGTAAGATATTTAAAATATGCATTTGCTTTTGTATATATTTTCAAAGAGTGCTAGTAAGTGAGAAAACGTCCCTTTGCATTTTATAAGAGTTATTTAACTCAGTTACTGGATGCCTCAGGAAATTGAGTATTGGGAATTGAATATGCCTCAGGTTCTAAAGAAACAAACACATTATCCCTTCTTCCTATGTTAAAATTAAAAAGAGAAAGCCTATATTCTCATTACATAAGCTTAAGTTCATGTTAAGCAGGTACAAGTTGGAGATATACAAAGTTCTTTCAACAAGTCAAATGTAAACTGCTTACGAATATTTTTAAGCATTGAAATTACCAAAATGAAAAGGAACATTTACAATGAATCAAATAAATAATGGGGCAGCATATACTCTTGTACAAATCAGTAACTTTGCCTCTACTTACCAAGTTTTCCCAGATATGTCTTGCTGACCAGGATAAGACCATTTTAGTCTTTCCTATTTTATGGTGTAAAAAAATAACTTTCAAATAGTATACCCTTCTTAAAATGAAATATTTTCCATTGATTATTTCTAAAGAATTATGTCTCGCAAAAAAATAAACAAATAAAATAATTTATAAAAAAAAGAATTATAAGAGAGGTAAATTATTTTTTCTTCATTCTATAATCTATAATAATAAAAGCAAAATATGCTAATTAGACCAGACATCCTTCCGGACGACCTTCAGGACAAAGCCGGGGCTGCGAGGGAAGCCTGGATTCGGGGTGCCTGCTGGTGGCTGGAGGAAAGCCCGTGTCCCAGGTGCCGGAGGGAAGCTGGTGCGGGCAGCCGAGGGAAGGAATGCCTACTCTTTTTTTTAATTCTTTTTTTTATTGCTTAAAATATTACAAAGAGTAGTACATTTGTCTCCTTTTTTCCCCTTTGACCTTCCCCCAGCCTCCCCTACCCCCCCCCAGTGTCTTGTGTCCATTGGTTATGCTTATATGCATGCATACATGTCCTTTTGTTGACCTCTTACCCCTTCCCTACCCTCCCCAGCCTTCCTGCTGTAGTTTGACAGTCTGTTTAATGCTGCTCTGCCTCTGTATCTATTTTTGTTCATCAGTTTATAATGGTCTTTATTATCCATAAATGAGTGAGATCATGTGGTATTTTTCTTTCACTGACGGGCTTATTTCACTTAGCATAATGCTCTCCAATTCCATTCATGCTGTTGCAAATGGTAAGAATTCCTTCTTTTTTACAGCAGCATAGTATTCCAATTGTGTACATGTACCACGGTTTTCTGATCCATTCATCCGTTGATGGGCACTTAGGCTGTTTCCAAATCTTAGCTATGATAAATTGTGCTGCTATGAACATGGGTATGCATATATCCTATCTGATTGGTGTTTCTGGTTTCTTAGGATATATTCCTAGAAGTGGAATCAATGGGTCAAATGGGAGTTCCATTTTTAACTTTTTGAGGAAACTCCATACTGTCTTCCAGTCTGCATTACCACCATCAGTGCACTAGGGTTCCTTTTTCTCCACATCCTCTCCAGCACTTGTCATTTTTTGATTTGTTGATGATAGCCATTCTGACAGGTGTGAGAGGATACCTCATTGTCATTTTCATTTGCATCTCTTGGATGATTAGTGACTTTGAACATGTTTTCATATGTCTCTTGGATTTCTGAATGTCCTCTTTTGAAAAGTGTCTATTTAGGTCCTTTGCCCATTTTTTTATTGGATTGTTTATCTTCCCCCTGTTAAGTTGTATGAGTTCCCTATAAATGTTGGAGATTAAACCCTTGTCGGTAATAACATTGGCAAATATGTTCTCCCATGCAGTGGGCTTTCTTGTTGTTTTGTTGATGATTTCTTTTGCTGTGCAGAAGCTTTTTATTTTGATGTAGTCCAATTTGTTTATTTTCTCTTTAGTTTCCAATGCCCTAGGACCATGGTCGGCAAACTGCGGCTCGCGAGCCATATGTGGCTCTTTGGCCCCTTGAGTGTGGCTCTTCCTAAGCCTTAGGAGTACCCTAATTAAGTTAATAACAATTTACCTACCTATATAGTTTTAAGTTTAAAAAATTAGGCTCTCAAAAGAAATTTCAATCGTTGTACTGTTGATATTTGGCTCTGTTGACTAATGAGTTTGCCAACCACTGCCCTAGGAGATGTATCAGTGAAGAAATTGCTTCGGCATATGTCTGAGATTTTGTTGCCTTTGGGTTCCTCTAGTATTTTTATGGTTTCCTGTCTTACATTTAAGTCCTTTACCCATTTTGAATTTATTTTTGTGTATCGTTTAAGTTGGTGGTCTAGTTTCATATTTTTGCATGTACCTGTCCAATTTCCCCAGCACCATTTATTGAAGAGACTGTCTTGACTCCATTGTATGTTCTTACCTCCTTTGTCAAATATTAATTGAGCATATTGGTTCAGGCCAATTTCTGGGCTCTCTATTGTATGCCATTGATTTATATGTCTGCTCTTGTGCCAGTACCAGGCAGTTTTGAGAACAGCGGCTTTGTAATACAGCTTGATATCTGGTATTGATATCCCACCTACTTTGTTCTTCTTTCTCAGGATCACTGCAGCTATTTGGGGTCTTTTTTAATTCCAGATGAATTTTTGGAGAGTTCGTTCTAGGTCTGTGAAATATGCTGTTGGTATTTTAATGGGGAGTGCGTTGAATTTATAGATTGCTTTGGGTAGTATGGACATTTTAATGATGTTGATTCTACCAATCCATGAACATGGTATGTTCTTCCATCTGTTTATGTCTTCCTCTATCTTTCTTTTTTTCAACGTCCTGTAG
This sequence comes from Myotis daubentonii, assembly GCF_963259705.1. Classification (NCBI taxonomy): domain Eukaryota; kingdom Metazoa; phylum Chordata; class Mammalia; order Chiroptera; family Vespertilionidae; genus Myotis; species Myotis daubentonii. Next base: position 95,958,066 of record NC_081861.1, on the reverse strand, counting down.
TTTTCTGAGTAGAGGTCTTTTACCTCTTTAATTAAGTTTATTCCTAGGTAGCTTAATTTTTTTGGTGTGATGGTAAATGGGATTGCTTTTTTAGTCTCTCTTTCTGTAAGTTCATTATTGGTGTATAGAAATGCCATAGATTTCTTGGCATTAATTTTGTATCCTGCTACATTGCCGAATTCATTTATTAAGTCTAATAGTTTTTTGATGGAGTCTTTAGGGTTTTTTATGTACAATATCATGTCATCTGCAAATAAGGAGTTTTACTTCTTCATTTCCAATTTGGATGCCTTTCATTTCTTCTTCTTGTCTAATCGCAATGGCTAATACTTCTAGTAATATGTCAAACAGGAGTGGTGAGAGTGGGCATCCCTGTATTGTTCCTGTTCTTAGGGGAAATGGTTTTAGTTTTTGCCCATTGAGTATGATGTTGGCTGTGGGTTTGATATATAAGGGTTTTATTATGTTGAGGTATGACCCTTCTATTCCCACTTTGCTGAGAGTTTTTATCAAAAATGGGTGTTGGATTTTGTCAAAAGGAAGGCCTACTCTTGCATGAATTTTGTGCATCGGGCCTCTTGTGGATAAAATAAAAACTTCTGGAGTAAGTTGTTCTTAACCTCATAGACATGGCTTACTCCATTTGTCTTGTTGACTAGCTGGTTGAAAAATGGAGGTCTGAAGAATACATTCTTTTTTATTTGAAATTTTTACAATTAGTTTACATTCAATAATATTTTGCACTAGTTTCAGGTGCACAGCATAATGGTGAGACAATAATATAATTTACAAACAGTTTTCCTCAATATTTTAAGTACTCAGCTGGCACCATACATTGTTAATACAATATTATTGACTATATTCCCTATGCTGTACTTTACATTCCCATGACTATTTTGTAACTACCACTCTGTACTTCTTAATCCCTTCATCTTTTTCACCCAGCTTCCCAACTCACCTCCCATCTGATAACTGTCATTCCAATCTCTATGTCTATGAGTCTGTTTCAATATTATTTTTTTTTCATTTTCTTCTTTAGATTTCACATATAAGTGAAATAACTTGGTATTTGTCTTTTTCTTCCTGACTTATGTCACTTAGTATAATATCCTCTAGCTCTATCCATGTTGTCACAAATGGTTAAGATTTCCTTCTTTTTTAACTCCATTCTGTAAATGTGAATGTACAATACCATTTTATCTACTTATCTATTGATGGACACTTGGGCTGCTTCCATATCTTGGATATTATAATTAACACTGCAAGTAACATTGTGCTGCATATATAGTTAGGTTGCCGAAGGAGGAACGCATGAGGCCAGAACCATGAGGGATTATGAATTTATTCAATTATCCACACATCAGGTGGCTGAGCCTGGATGGCTCCAGCAACCCAGTGACGGGAGTCAGTGGTTTGTAAAGGACTTTTGGCCAGCTTTTTCTGGGCGGAGAATTCTCTGTGCAGGTCCAGATTCTGAGAAGTCTGGAGGGAGAGATAATAGACTTAGCAAGTGGAATGTGGTCTAAGCAAGTGGAATGTCCATTGTTAAGTGGCCTAAAGGTCAGTTCCCAGGGGAGGGGGTATTGATTCAATTATTTGATCAGACCTAACATTCCAGCCTTTTTGTTTTATGGAATAGGGATGAAAGTCATATCTTCAGTAATTACTTCCTGCTGAAGTGGGACATTGATATCACAGGGTAATGGACTTTGATAGTAGTAGGCTGGATGAGGGGTCGCAACAACATGATTTCCCCAAGAGACTGGTTGGTGAAGACTCGAAAGCGGTCCTGTTGAATGACTTGGGAGGTAAAAGCTGGTCCTGAGGCTGCCACAGCATCACTTGTCTGGTTTTGCTGCTTTTCTGGACCTGGAGCTGAAATACAACTGAGGCTTAGATGTTATCTTTAGGGAGGAAAAGATCAGTGATCTAAGTTGCCTAACTAGTGATATGAAGCGGGAGAATAGATTACTCTGGGGGCAAGATTCTTGTTTTCCCAGTTTTGTCCCTTGCTGGGCATCCAGATCCTTCTTGTAGGTCCTGAGACAGGATTTCAAAACACTGTAGAGCAGTGGTTAAGCGCTCCCCCCGCCAATGCCAGTCCCGGCACCTGCTGAGATACTGAGAATTATGAAGAGAGGGATTATCTGGACTGCCCTTTTGTGTCAGATATAATGGGTTACAGGAACAGCTAAAGACTGATTACTGGGGGCTACATCTACCTTGGGTGAGAGAATAGAGTGCAGATTCCTGTCCAGTTGTTCAGGAGGCAGATGCATGTGTTTCCCCACAGAGGAAGAAGATCCCTAATCATAAAGACAAGCTGAAATATGTAGGGAGAAGAGGTAGACTAAAGGGTATGAGATTCTTTTTCCTGGTTCTGTGCTCCAAGCCCAAAGGAGCACCATAGGGTAGTCACCATAGCATTACCAATAAGGGTGACAGATGAGTGGTTGAGATTCCATTGCAGTGAAAGTGAGCAGAAATGCTAGAATGAGCTGTTATCCAAGAGAAAAGTGAAAGGGAAGGAAAAGAGAAGTTGAAGCCTGGGGCCTGGATGGTTGGATAAGAATTAAAACATACTAACTGAAGGAAATAACCATTGGCTTCCAGGGAGACCTGGTAGTCAATCCATTGGGACCAATGCCATTTGGTAGTTCTAGGTTAACTGTAGTGTTGCAAGCTGATGATGGGAGATGGCCTTTTGTTATATTGCCCTGTGACCTTGTAGCATAAAGGGGCTTAGGCGATTAGTGGGGTGTGTAGAGTGATAGGACCTGTGCCGAGGAGGGAGGAAGGAGCTACCTTAGTAAGAAATAGAATATAGTATAGAAAAGAAGGGAGGCTTGATTTGCCTGGGTTGTAGGATAATTACCTAGACAGGTGTCTGCCTTTTTGAGAAATATAGTTCCCCTTTCCTTTTATAAGCTAGCATGATTTTGGCCTGATTCCATCTCTTCATTGGTATAGGTATGGTGGTATATTCTGAAGAAGAGAGGGAAAGGCAGAGCCAGCAATCCTTGTTTAAGGCTGGATTGGTCTAATTTAAGAGGGAATGTGTGAGGTGAAGTGTTCGTTCTAGACGAGTGGAAGTGAGAAAGTTCCTTACGGGTGTAGGAGAGGAGGGTTGGAATAGGGTGAGAAGGAGAGCTAATTCACACTTCCAGCATCAGGATTATCTCAAGGCTCTATAAAGAAGGAAATCTTGTCCCATGGGTAATTGAAGTCCTTTTGTAGAATGTAGTCCCATGGAAAGGTGAGAATCCTGATGCAAAGGGAGAGGTGGCAGTAACTAGGATCTGGAGGATTTGTATTGGGAGAGGAGGTGGGATTTCAGGGAAGTCAGGGTTATTAGGATACAGAGAGAGCACCTTCAGGGGTGCTCACTCATTTGCCCTCTTATTCTGGGATTTGAGTAAGGCAAAGTCTGGTTGGCCCGATCAGGTGACTATCATACTTAGGGGACTCCTGCTCATGTGTTGGTGTTCTTGGGATGGGTTTTAATCTGGAAAGGTGGAACCCTGGGTTATTCTCTGATAGTTTAGCTGCAATTGGGGCCGTTAAGAGTACCTGATAAGGGCCTTGCCTTCAGGGCTGTAAATTATTGATGGATTTCGTTTACGAGGAGTAGGAGGGATGTCTCCTGTAAAAGGTTGAGGGAAGATCTGATCAGCATGTTCTTCAGTAACTGTCAGATGAGATTTAAAATGGGGACCTAGTCTCTGAGAGGGCTCTCTGTGGAAGGGAAGTTTCCTAATAAGACGGGTCTTCCATACATAAGTTCAAAGGGACTAAGGAAGGAGGGTGCATGGGGGGATTGCCCTGATGTGCATAAGGGCTAGAGGTAGGAGAGTGGTTTAAGGTTCTTTAGTTTTGAGAGTTAATTTAGTTGGGTGAAAATTAAGAATTTGCCTTTTCTACTTTGCCTAAGACTGGGGCTGGTAAGGGGATGTAAGTTCCACTGATGTTCAGAGTGGAGGAGACCTTTTGAGTTATTTGAGATCTGAAAGCTGGTCCATTTTCTGACTGTAATGAGGTGGGTCAGCCATAGTGGGGAATAGCTTCTAACCACCCTGAGACAGAATCTATGAGGGTTAAAAGATATTTATTTTGTTTTGTTTTTAATAGGGAGCACGTTAGTGAAATCAATCTGCCAGTCTTGTCCAGGGATTTGGACCCTTGACTGATGAGTGGGGTTGGGGGGAGGAGGTTTAACCTGTCCTTGGGGTGATACGGAGTAATAAGTAGAATAGGTTTTGGTGATATCTTGCAGTAGGAAGGCTAAGCTAGGACATGTGATGAGGGGTTTTAGGAGTTGTAAATGTATCCTATATGTAGGGAATTATGAATAGCCCATAAGATATCATGGGCCTGTCCTGGGGAAGGATATATTTTCCCTGAAATTTTAACCATGGATCTTCCTGAGTGGCCCCAAGAACTAATAGGGACTGAAGTTCCACTGGAGTGTATTAGGGTGTTATATGGGGTATAGCTAAGAGCTGCGGAGATGGAGGCTTCCTCTGAGCCACTGCCTTGGCCTCCTGGTCTGTTTTGTTATTTTCCTGTATTACGGGATCATTCCTGACTCAGTGTCCTTTGCAGTGAATGACTTTTAAGAAGGCTAAAAAGGGGGATGTAAGTTCCTAAATACCAAGCAGAAAAACCTGTGAGGCTTTCAGTGATAGTGTCAAGGACTAGGAATGAACCATAAAAATAAAGAAAGTCTAGATTTAAACTTAAGGACGTATGCAATAAGAGAGAGCCTAGGAAGGGTTGCTTTAGCTTACTAGGAGAGAATGGGTCCCTTCAGACGTCAGGGGTCATCAGGCCCTGACTCAGTGGACAACACAAACCTTCCACCCATTCACAAATAACCAGCTTTAGTCAAAAATTAAACAACCAGCATTTACATTGATGAACACACTTTAAACGCACTCTTACTTTCAAGAAAATATACATTCAACAAAGTACAAGAGACTTTCTATAATAAAAACTACAGCAGGCGAATTAAAACGTGACTAGCAATCAATGTTTCAGTATTTTATGTTACTTTAAAATATTTAGATGTTTATTATTTAACCCAACAATGCTCCAAAGCCTTTAAGTTACCAAAGACTTTGGAAAATTATGTATAGGCATATGAAGCTGGAGAAAAGGTGGGGAGAGGAGGGAGCAGGCACAGCAGCCTGTCCCGAGGCCTCTAGCTGCTTGGATTCAAAACTGCCACATTTTTCCTTAGAGATAACATGCTAAGTTTTGGGTGATAATGAGTTCAGCTTCTGATAATAGCTGGACTGTTAAGTAAGCATTCATAGTTTTAGTAAAGAAACTATTCTTTGGGAGGGGGGAGGGTAAGAAGGTGCTGAGGTGAGAGCAGATTTTAGAGCATTAAAGGGGGTGAGAATGTTGGCCTTGGAATCTAAAGGCTGGGTAAGAGGGTCCCTTCACCATGTCATGTCATAGAGGAGCTTTGCAAGAAGACAAAAGTTATGAACCTGAAGGTGAGAGTAGCCAGTGAGCCTGAGAAAGGAGAAAATTTCTTGTTCAGTGGAGGGGACAGTCATGGAGGAGATAAAGAGATAAGGCATTCACAGTCCAAGGAATGGCTCGGCCTTGCAGGGTGAGAGAGTGGAACTGAGGTAGGTGACTGTGGTTTGGTACAACTGGGCTTTATGAGGAATATATGGTAGCCCTAGCCAGGCACCGAGGTAGAATGAGAAAAGAGTGAATAGGGGTATTTAGTAAGATGCAGTGTAGAGGTGAGGTGGCTAATGGCTGTGAGACTAATCCATCAATCCCCATAATAAAGACTGAGGAGGGGACAAGGGTCCCAGTGAATTCAGAGAGAGCAGAATAAGTGGCCCAGTCTCAATTAAAGAAAGAGATCGGCTTACCTGCCACCACAGTCGTTACCCTAGGCTCTGTCCTGGCGATATAAGTATGTGGGGCCTTGTCAGGGCCTGGGTAGCTTCTTTGGTGGCCAGTCCTAGGAGGTCTGGGAGCTCCAAACTGGATGCAGAGGGTGGCCTTGCTGGACTGGCTGAGGTCCGACTGGAGCGGCCAGACTACAGTCTGATTTCCAGTGGCCTTCCACACCTTGGGCAGGGCCCAAGTGGGGGTATCTTCAGTCCCAAGCCGGTGTGGGATGGAGGGTCAACAATGGAGAAGGAGAGATTCCCAATCTGGTGTCCTTTGACATTGAGCAAGACTTGGCTCAGTATCTTCCTTGTTGCATTTGAAGCATGGACCCAGAGGAGGCTTAGCATCTGACTTCCCCTCTGTTGGAGGACCCGCACTTCATTTAGGGTTCATGAGAAGGGTGGCTAGGAGCTGGAAGGCCTCCTTCTGGGCCTCAGCCTTGGCCTGATCTCGTCTTTGTTTTTGGATTAAGGTCTCCTGGTCTCTATTATTAAAGACCTCAAAAGCCAGGTTAACAAGGTCTTTTTGAGGAGTTTGTAGACCTCTGTCTATTTTTCAAAGTTTATGATGTGTATCGGGGGCTGATTGGGATATAAAATAGGTGTTCAGAAGAAGTGTTTCCACTGGGGAGGTGGTGTCTAAGGTGGTCAATTTCTGTAAGGCCTCAATGAGGTGGGGGAGGAGGAGAGCTGGGTTTTCGTAGGGGCCTTGAGTGATTTCATTAACTTTGTCATAACTGACCACAATACCCTCAGTTCCTGCTGTCACCCTCAGGGGTAGAATGGGAGAGGGAATAGAAGAGGCTGTGGAGGAGGGTGGTCTTTGAGTGGCCCAAGAGCACATGTTCAGTGGGAAAAGGCTGTTTTGGAACTTGTATTCTTGGGATTTGGGCTCTCAGGGACCAGAGAGAAGGTGGTTGCTGGTTAGAAACATCTGGGTTTGGGGAATCTACTGCAGGTGAGGGATGGGATGTCTAAAGGAGTGGAGGTTGATGGTCTGCTTGGTCAAAAGTAGATTCAGAATTAGAAGTGTTAGGGGTATGATGTTTTGTGTGGAGACGAAAGATCTGATTGGTGAGAGGAACCAAGATGGTGGCATAGGTACACACTTGTACTTGCTGCCTTGCACAACCACATAAAAACTACAACTAAAATACAAAACAGATACCATCCAAACCACAGGAAGGCTGGCTGAGTGGAAATTCTACAACTAGAAGGAAAGAGAAAAGTGCTTTGAAACTGGTAGGAGATGCAGAGGTGTGGAAGTTCGAAGGTATGGAGGTGCTCACAGGAACAGGCTGGCAACTGGCTACACTGATGTCTTTTTCAATCAGGAGGGGGATACAAGCTCCCAATTTCTCTGAACTCCAGTTCCGGGCAAGACTCTGGGGACCCAGACTCATACACGGAGAAACTGGACTGCCTGGTATCGGGCCAGAACACAAGGGCGGCTTTCTCGCAGAGGTGCTTGCAGCCATCATTGTTCCTGCACAGGCTGAGGAACACAGAGACTCCGGGACTTCTCTAAGGCAGAGCAGACTGGCAGCCATTGTGGTTTGCTTCGTCCTGATGATTTCCTGAGACCCTGCCCCACCCAATTTACAACCTCACCCAAGCTGTGAGCAGAGGCTTTTGTATATGAGTGGTCTGTTCTTTTGAAATCTAAAGTCTAACAAACTGCAGTTGGGTCAAAGAGAGCCAAAGCTTCCAAAAGAAGGCATAGACACCGGCCTGCATTGCTTCACAGCTGGACCTCATCTGGGCACTTCCAAACCCCAAACAAAGAGGAGGGATCTGCAGATCTCTCTGTAGCTCCTGCTGGGTGGCCTCAGGCAGTGGCTGAATTTGCATCTCCTTGGGGATCCAAGAGCCAGTGTACCCAGTGGTCAGAGTGAGACCATACCAAAGTACAACTCTTCACATCCATAAGCGACACACTCAAGGGGCAGACTCAGTGAGCACCAAAACCCCACTTAAGCAAGTCCTGCTCCATAAGGGTGTCTCCAGCACACCAGTTCTCCCATTGTAGACACAGCTGGTCCTCACAGCCAATTGGCCTGGTGGTCAATTCTTCCCAGTGATACCAACAGCAATCAAGACTTATCTAGGAAAACCAAGATGGCGGCATAGGTTAACGCCAGAGATTGCTGCCTCGAACAACCACTTCAGAGATATAACTAAAGGACAGAACGGACATCATCCAGAACCACAGGAAGGCTGGCTGAGTGGAAATTCTACAACTAGGAGGAAAGAGAATATCATACCCAGACTCAGAGGAGGCGTAGTGCTGAAGTGAAATACTCAGGTTCAGAGTGCGCGGGCGGAGCGGGCTGGTGGTGGAGGGCACAGTTGTTGTTTTCAATCGGGAGGGAGTTTCAGACTCTGAGCTCCAGATCTGGGCGAGTCTCTGGGGACCCAGACTCAAACGGGAGAAGTGGGACTGTCTGGCTTCAGTCGGAACTCAAGGCAGCTTTCTCTCCGAGGTTTGCAGTGGTTGCTGGGACTCTGAGAGGCAGAGCCCCTAGGGACGGAACTGAGAGCAGCCATAACTTCTTGCTCCTCCCGCCTTGTAGATCCCCAGGGACCAGCCCCGCCCAAGCCCTGCGCAGAGCCATTTGCTGGATAGCCTCAGGCAAACGCTAGATTAGCACCGCCCTAGAGATCCAGCACAGAAGCTCTCCCACTGCAGACACAGCTGACTCTCATAGCCAGTTAGCCTGGAGGTCAAATCACCCCTGGTATTGCTGACAATCAAGGCTTAACTACAATGAGACTGTGCACAAAGACCAATAGGGGGTGCACCAAGAAAAGATAAAAAATGCGGAGACAAAGAAACAGGATGCAAATGTCAGAAATGGAAGATATAGAGCTCAAAACCACACTTTTAAGGTCTCTCAAGAACTGTCTAGAAGCTGCCGATAAACTTAGTAAGGCCCTCAAAAAGACTGGTGAGACCGCCGATAAATGTAGTGAGATCTTCAAGAAATCTAATGAGACCCTCGATGTTGTGATAAAGAACCAACTAGAAATTAAGCATACACTGACTGAAATAAAGAATATTATACAGACTTCCAAAAGCAGACCAGAGGAGCGCAAGAATCAAGTCAAAGATTTGAAATTCGAAGAAGCAAAAAACACCCAACCAGAAAAGCAAAATGAAAAATGAATCCGAAAATACGAAGATAGTGTAAGGAGCCTCTGGCACAGCTTCAAACGTACCAACATCAGAATTATAGGGGTGCCAGAAGATGAGGGAGAGCAAGATATTGAAAACCTATTTGAAGAAATAATGACAGAAAACTTCCCCCACCTGGTGAAAGAAATAGGCTTACAAGTCCAGGAAGCGCAGAGAACCCCAAACAAAAGGAATCCAAAGAGTACCACACCAAGACACATCATAATTAAAATGCCAAGAGCAAAAGACAAAGAGAGAATCCTAAAAGCAGCAAGAGAAAGAAACCCAGTTACCTACAAGGGAATACCCATACGACTGTCAGCTGATTTCTCAACAGAAACTTTGCAGGCCAGGAGGGAGTGGCAAGAAATATTCAAAGTGATGAATAGCAAGAACCTACAACCAAGATTACTTTATCCAGCAAAGCTATCATTCAGAACTGAAGGTCAGATAAAGAGCTTCACAGATAAGGAAAAGCTAAAGGAGTTCATCACCACCAAACCAGTATTATATGAAATGCTGAAAGGTATCCTTTAAGAAGAGGAAGAAGAAGAAAAAGGAAAAAAATACAAATTATGAACAACAAATATGCATCTATCAACAAGTGAATCTAAGAATCAAGTGAATAAATAATCTGGTGATCATAATAGAATCAGGGACATAGAAAGGGAATGGACTGACTATTCTTGGGGGGGGGGGAAGGGTGTGGGAGATGTGGGAAGAGACTGGACAAAAATCGTGCACCTATGGATGAGGACAGTGGGTGGGGAGTGAGGGCAGAGAGTGGTGCGGGAACTGGGAGGAGGGGAGTTATGGGGGGGGAAAAGAGGAACAAATGTAATAATCTGAACAATAAAGATTTAATTTAAAAAAAGGCTTATCTACAACAAGACTGTGCACACAGCCCACAGAGTGGTGCACCAAGAGTGTCCACCTCAGGTAATTAGGGAGGCTGAGCCACTGGGCCCTATAGGACACCTAGCACACAAAGCCACTCTATCAACACAGGGAAACAGCCAAAATGCGGAGACAAAGAAACATGTCACAAATGAAGGAAATGGAGGAAAGCAAACTACTGGATATAGAGTTCAAAACCACAGTTATAAGTTTACTCAAGAATCTTCTAGAAACCTCTGAGAAATTTAGAGAGACCCTCAAGGATATGAAAAAGGACCAATTAGAAATTAAGCATACACTGACTGAAATATAGAATAATATACAGAGATCCAACAGCAGACTAGAGGAACCCAAGAATTAAGTCAAAGATTTGAAATACAAAGAAGCAAAAAACACCCGACTGGAAAAGAAAAAAGAAAAGAGATTCCAAAAATATGAAGATAGTGTAAGGAGCCTCTGGGACAACTTTAATAAAGCATACCAACATCTGAATTATGGGGGTGCCAGAAGAAGAGGGAGAGCAAGATACTGAAAACCTATTTGAAGAAATAATGACAGAAAACTTCCCCTACCTGGTGAAAGAAATAGACATACAAGTCCAAGAACCACAAAGAACCCCAAACAAGAGGAATTCAAAGAGGACCACACCAAGACACATAATAATTAAAATCTCAAGAGCAAAAGACAAAGAGAGAATCTTAAAAGCAGCAAGAGAAAAACAAGTCAGTTACCTACAAGGGAGTACCCATACGACTGTCAGCTGATTTCTCAACAGAAACCATGCAGGCTAGAAGGGAGTGGCACGAAATATTCAAAGTGATGAATAGCAAGAACCTACAACCAAGATTACTCTACCCAGCAAAGCTATCATTTAGAATTAAAGGTCAGAGAAAGAGCTTCACAGATAAGAAAAAGCTAAAGGAGTTCATCACCACCAAACCAGTATTATATGAAATGCTGAAGGGTATTCTTTAAGAAGGGGAAGAAGAAAGGGGGTAAAGATAAAAACTATGAACAACAAAGTGACAACAAATACATATCTATCAACAAGGGAACCTAAAAATCAAGTGAATAAAAAATTTGATGAACAGAATAAACTGGTGAATATAATAGAATCAGGGGCATAGAAAGGGAGTGGACTGGCAATTCTCTGGAGGAAGGGGGTATGGGGGTGCAGGAAGAGAGTGGACAAAAATGGTACACCAATGGATGACAGTGGGGGGTAAGGGCATGGGGTGGGGTGAGAACCTGGTGGAAGGGAGCTATGAGGGGAAAAAAGAGAAACAAGTGTAATAATCTGAACAATAAATATCTACTTATATAAAAACCCTGGGTATAACATCATGTCCAGAAGCGCGACCAAGTGGAAGGAAGTCAGTCCTGCAGGGGTCATCTTGGAAACGGCTATGCCCTCCCCCAGCTGTTTCCCGGAGGGTGAAGTTTCAGGCAGGAACACACCCTCAGAGCAGAGCCTGGAAGTACTGAGTCCGGCCTTCAAACCAGACCCTGACAGTAGGGAAGAGGTAGCCCGATTTCTCACAGAATCCACAGGTGGCCAGCTTACTGTCAGGGGCCTGCCAGCTAGGAATCCTATTCACCTGCATATCTGTATAAACTTTTAATACATTATATTAGAGGTCATGGTGGTACTGTTTTACCCACAGCATCTACAGGAATTGCTGCAAATTTACTTCTTGGTGGAAGCACCTTTCATTCCCAATATAAATTACCAATTCCATTAAATGAAACTTCAATTTCTAGACTCAATATAAAGAATGAACTTGCTAAAACTATTAAAAAGGCCCAACTTCTCATTATTGATGAATGCACCATGGCATCCAGTCATGCTATAAATACCATAGACAGATTACTAAGAGAAATTTGAATGTTGTATTTGTTGGGAAAGTTCTCCTTCTTGGAGGAGATTTTTGACAATGTCTCAGTATTGTACCGCATGCTATGCGATCGGCCATAGTACAAACAAGTTTAAAGTACTGCAATGTTTGGAGATGCTTCAGAAAGTTGTCTCTTACAACAAATATGAGATCAGAGGATTTTGCTTATAGTGGATGGTTAGTAAAACTTGGAGATGGCAAACTTGATAGCAGTTTTCATTTAGGAATGGATATTATTGAAATCCCCTGTGAAATGATTTGTAATGGATCTATTATTGAAACTACCTTTGGAAATAGTATATCTATAGATGATATTAAAAATATATATAACTGTGCAATTTTTTGTCCAAAAAAATGAGCATGTTCAAAAATTAAATGAAGAAACTTTGGATATACTCAATAGAGATTTTCACACATATTTGAGTGATGATTCCATTGATTCCACAGATGATGCTGAAAATAAAATTTTCCCATTGAATTTCTTAAAAGTATTACTCCTTCGGGAATGCCGTGTCATCAATTAAAATTAAAAGTGGGTGCGATTGCCGAAACCGGTTTGGCTCAGTGGATAGAGCGTCGGCCTGCGGACTGAAGGGTCCCGGGTTCGATTCCCGTCAAGGGCATGTACCCGGGTTACGGGCACATCCCCAGTAGGAGATGTGCAGGAGGCAGCTGATCGATGTTTCTCTCTCATCGATGTTTCTAGCTCTCTATCTCTCTCCCTTCCTCTCTGTAAAAAATCAATAAAATATATTTTTAAAAAAAGTGGGTGCGATCATCATGCTATTGAGAAATCTCAATAGTAAATGGGGTCTTTGTAATGGTGCCAGATTTATTATCAAAAGATTATGACCTAACATTATTGAAACTAAAGTATTAACAGGATCTGCAGAGGGAGAGGTTGTTCTGATCCCAAGAATAAAGTTGTCCCCATCTGACACTGGCCTCCCATTTAAATTGATTCGACAATGGTTTCCCGTGATGCCAGCATTTGTGATGACTATTAATAAATCACAAGGACAAATTCTAGACAGAGTAGGCATATTCCTACCTGGACCAGTTTTTGCACATGGTCAGTTATATGTTGCTTTCTCTCGAGTTTAAAGAGCATGTGATGTTACAGTTGTAAATACTTCATCAAAAGGGAAATTAGTCAAGCACTCTGAAAGTGTTTTCACTCTTAATGTGGTGTACAAGGAGATATTAGAATAAGTTTAATTACTTTATCAGTCATTGTTTGCATCACTGTTGTTTTTATATCATGTTTTTGTTGTTTTCATATCATGTTTTTGTCATTTTTATATAATGCCTCTATTGTTGTTATATCCTTTTGTTACTGTTTATTTATTAATAAATTTATATATTATTTTCATATACATTTTACTAATTTCCTTTCATCTCTCACACTTCTATTATAAAGAAAGGGCAAATAGCAATATTAAAATATCTCCGCTAATTAATTCCCTTTTTTAAATATATTTTATTGATTTTTTTACAGAGAGGAAGGGAGAGGGATAGAGAGTTAGAAACATCGATGAGAGTGAAACATTGATCAGCTGCCTCCATAACACTCCCCACTGGGGTGTGCCCGCAACCAAGGTACATGCCCTTGACCGGAATCGAACCTGGGACCCTTGAGTCCACAGGCCGATGCTCTATCAACTGAGCCAAACCAGTTAAGGCAATTAATTCCCTGTTAATGTGCATGAATTTCGTGCACAGGGCTACTAGTTTATTAATAATAATAATAATAATCTACACTAATAAAAGAGAAAAATGGTAATTGGCGTACGACGATACCCTTTTCATTGGCTAATCAGGGCTATATGCAAATTAGCTGCCAACTGAGATTGGCAGTTAACTGCCAACTAAGATTGGCAGTTAACTGCCAACAAGATGGTGGTTAATTTGCATATGTACGCACAATGCAGGGAGGCAAAAGGGAAAGCAGGAAGAAGCCCCCTGCCACTGACAGTGATCGGAAACCTAGGGGGGAGCTAAGAGCTGGGGGGCAGGGCAAAGGCGGCCCTGGGGCCGCCTTTGCCCTGCCCCCCAGCCATGATCGGAGAATCAGGTGCCTTTTCCGCCCTGGCCAGTGATAGCAGGAAGTAGGGGTGGAGCCAGCGATGGGAGCTGGGCACGGTCGAAGCTGGCAGTCCCAGGAGCTAGGGGTCCCTTGCCTGGGCCTAAAGTGAAGCCCACGATCGCGGGGCTGCTGCAGCTGTGGGTCCCCGCTGCCCGGGCCAAACGCCTAGGCCAGAGGCGTCAGGCCTGGGCAAGGGGCCGATCCTGTGATTGGAGGGTGATGGGGGTCAACGCCTGAGGGCTCCCAGTATGTGAGAGGGGGCAGGCTGAGCTGAAGGACACGCCCCCCCCCACACACCCAGTGCACGAATTTCGTGCACCGGGCTCCTAGTAATAATAATAATAATAATAATAATAATAATAAAAGATCTAATTGGTAGAGCAGGACTGAGAGAGAGGATTGGGACTGAAGGGTGAAAAAGGCCTGGATGTAGGGAATCTCTGATCATTTTCCATTGCAGTGACAGCAATTTTCTAAATTGCTCAGTGTGATAAAATTTAAAGTTCTATTTTCAAGCCATTGAGACTTAGTTTATGTTGTAGCCAAACAGTGTTACAAAATAAAGTGAGGTGATTGGGCATGATCTCCCCCATGAGTGTGCAGAGGGAGTGTGGCGTAGCCCAAGAGAGAGGAAGGGTGTGTGATAGATCACAAATCCAAAGGTGACTATTTAGGGCAGGCATCCCTGCTGCTAAACAAATCACCACGAGAAATGAGATGTGACCCTCTGGACTGGGCATCCCCAATCCAGATGGACCCAAAGCCAAATGGCTGAGGTGTCTTCTGGCCTAGCACTAGGACTTTGAGACAAGAGACTTTCAAGAAGTCAGTGAAAGTGAGTTGGCAGAAGACTCCGGACGAGGGGAATTGTGGAACGTCGCTCACCTAGAGAAGATGGCTGGTGTGGGATGGAGGGTCAGCAATGTAGGAGAGATTCCCAATTGGGCGTCCTCCTTGGATGGCTGGGGAAGGGGGGACCCCCATAAGGGAGGGAGGCCTGATCGAGGCAGGCAACGGAATCACCCAAGTAGGATTCGGAGTTAAGCCCAAGTCAAGCTGCCACTGCCACTGCTCTCCAAGTAGCAAACTCAGAGTGACTGAAGCCGGGGAGATGGCTCCCCATCCCCGTGGAACCCTCCGGGGTTTCGCGCACCATTTGTTAGGTCCCCAAAGGAGGAACACATGAGGCCAGAATGATGAGGGATTATGAATTTATTCGACCATCCGCACATCAGGTGGCTGAGCCTGGATGGCTCCAGCAACCCAGTAATGGGAGTCAGAAGTTTTTAAAGGACTTTTGGCAGGCTTTATCTGGACAGAGAATTCTCTGTGCAGGTCCGGATTCTGGGAAGTCTGGAGAGGAGAGATAATGGTCTTAGCAAGTGGAATGTGGTCTAAGCAAGTGGAATGTCCATTGTGAAGTGGCCCAAAGGTCAGTTCCCAGGGGAGTGGGTATTGATTCAATTATTTGATCAGACCTAACATATATTATTTCAAATTAGTATTCTGGGTTTCTTAGTATAAATACCCAGAAGTGGAATTGCTGGGTTTAAAGCAATTCCATTTTTTTTTTTTTTTGAGAAAACTCAATACTGTTTTCAATACTGGCTGCACCAATCTGCATTCTCACCTCCAGTGCAGAAATGTCCCCTTTTCTTCACATCTCCGCCAAAACTTGCTTGTTGATTTATTAATGATAGTCATTGTCAAAGATGTAAGGTTATACCTCATTGTGGTTTTTGGATTTCTCTGATAATTAGTGACGTTAAACATTTTTTCAAATTTCTATTGGCCATTGGTATGTCCTCTATGGAGAAGTGTCTATTCAGGTCCTCTGCTTACCATTTAATTGTCTTGTTGTTTTTTTGGTACTGAGTTGCATGAGTTCTTTATGCCTGTTATCAGTTGTATCATTGGCAAATATTATTTCCCATTCAGTAGGTTGTCTTCTTGGGGTTTTTTTGTTGTTGTTGTTTTTTTAAATTTTGTTTTATTTCTTAAAGTATTACAAAGAGTATTACATATGTCTCCTTCCCCCCCCCCTTGATATTCCCCCAGCCTCCCCTACCCCCCACTGCCTTGTATCCATTTGTTATTCTTACATGCACGCATACAAGACCTTCGGTTGATCTCCCACCCCCACCCCCAACCCTCCCCAGGCTTCCCACTGTAGTTTGACAGTCTGTTCAATGCTGCTCTGTCTCTGTATCTATTTTTATACATCAGTTTATAATGGTCTTTATTATCCATAAATGAGTGAGATCATGTGGTAGTTTTCTCGGCTTCCCAGGGGCTGGCACAGCCTTGCAGGGGCCATCTCAGCCTCACAGAGTCCGTCTCAGCTCACAGGGGCCGTCTCAACCTCACAGGGGCCGTCTCAGCATCTCAGGGGCCGTCTCAGCCTCACAGGGGCTGTCTCAGCCTCGCAGGGGCTGTCGCAGCCTCGCAGTGGGCACCACATCCCACATTGGGGGTGAAGGTGTGAGTCAGAAGCTCCTCTCGCTGTCTCTCCTGCTGCTCCCTTGCGTATCGTCGATGCTGGAAGTTTCTGAGAGCAGTCTGCAGGTGCTGGACATCATACTTTAACTGGTCAACACGAAGTTTGGCATTCTGTCTTTTGTTGGGCGGCTCCTTGATGGACAAAATCTCCAGGCGTTCTTGGTGGCTGAATATCTGGTATGCTTGCTTGGATTTCATTTTCTACTAAGTGCACAGACTGCTTGTCTGCCGTCTCCCAGCGTCCCATGTGAGACTGGATCTGGTGGACCTGCTTGTGCGTTTGCTGGTACAGCAGTTCCATGTCGCCGGCCCAGCCGGGTCCGGCTCTGGCTTCCTCCAAACCTGATTCTGCTTCTTGAGTGTGTCCCTTATGTATGCAAGGATTTGAAATCTACAGTTTGTTGGGTTAGGCTGCAAAAGCGCAGGTGGTTCCTTTTGTGCCACTGGCACAGCTTGGGCGAGGATGTAAATTGAGTAGGGTGGGGACTCCAGGAATCACCAGGGTGGAGCAAAGAGCAATGGCATCTCCGCAACTCCTCGCCTCTTCGCGACTCCGTGTCTCTGTGTCCCCAAGTGCCGGTGAGCAGCTTCTTGAGAAAGCCACCCTCGCTCTTCAACCCATTGCAAGGCCGTCCCGCCTCTCCCTGTAGGGGTCTGGGACCTCAGAATCCCACCCCAAACAAGCTCAATGGATTCGAGAGTTTGTAACCCCTTCTGATTGAAAAAAAAACGCGTATCCAGTTGCAGCCTGCCTGGCGAATGACTCCGTACCTCTGTTCTTGGCGCCTCTGTACATCCTACTCAGTCTCAATGCTCTTCTTTCTTTCCTTCCAGTTGTAGAGCTTCCACTGGGCCAGCTTTCCCATGGTTCTGAATGACAGCTGTTTGTCTTATAGTTGGTAGTTTCAATGTTGTTGTGGGAGGCAGCACACACAGGTCTGTACCTTACGCCGCCATCTTGGCTCTCGTCTTCTTGTTGATGGTTTCCTTTGCTGTGCAAAAACTTTTAAGATTGAAGTAGTCCCATTTCTTTATTTTTTCAAGTGAATAAATAATCTGATTAACAGAATGAACTGGTGATTATAATAAAATCAGGGTCATAGAAAGGGAATGGACTGACTATTCTTGGGCAGAAAAGGGGTGTGGGAGATGTGGGAAGAGACTGGACAAAAATCGTGCACCTATGGATGAGGACAGTGGGTTGGGAGTGAGGGCGGAGGGTGGGGTGGGAACTGGGAGGAGGGGAGTTATGTGGGGAAAAAAGAGGAACAAATGTAATAATCTGAACAATAAAGATTTAATTTAAAAAAAATGTAAGTGGAATCCACTGTATAGGAGAACATATTTGCCAATTATACAAGTGGGGTTAATTTACAAAATATATAAAGTATAAAGTACTCATACAACTCAACAAAGCGAAGACAAACAATCCAATTAAAAATGTTGCTCAGTGGTTGAACATCAACCTATTAACCAGGAGGTCATGGTTCCATTGCCAGTCAGGGCCCATGCCCGGGTTTTGGGCTCTATACCTAGTAGCGGATGTGTATGAGAAATCCGACCAGTAATTCTCCCTCAGCATTGATATTTCTATCTCTCTCTTCCTCTTTCTTCTTTTCTGAAGTCAATAATAAAATATTATTTTTAAAAAATTTGTCGAGAATCTAAATAAACACTTCTCCAAAGAGGACATACAAATGGCCAAGAGACATATGAAAAAATGCTCAATGCCACTAATCATCAGAGAAATGCAATTAAAATACAATGATGGGGGTTAGGGGAGGCCAGAGGATTGTCAAGGGTGGGGGGAAAAAGGAGACATATGTAATACCCTTTGTAATACTTTAAGCAATAAAAAAAATAAAAATAAAAAAACTACAATGAGATATCACCTCACACCTGCCAGAATGGTTACAATCAATAAATCAACAAACAACAAGTGCTGGTGAGGATGAGTAGAAAAAGGAACTCTATACCCTGTTGGTGGGGATGCAGATTAGTACAACTAGTATGAAAAACAGTGTGGAGTTTCCTCAAAAAATAAAAAGTTGAACTGCCATTTGACCCAGTGATCACACTTCTAGGAATATATCCTAAGATGCCTGAAATAGCAATAAGCAAGAACATATGCACCCCTGCGTTCATAACAGCATTATTTACAATAGCAAAAATCTGGAAACCGCCCAAGTGCCCATCAGTTGATAACTGGATAAAAAAGCCATGGTACATTTATACCATGGAATATTATACAGCTGTTAAAAATAAGGATCTCTTGCCCTAGCCCAGTGGTTGGCAAACTCATTAGTCAACAGAGCCAAATATCAACAGTAAAATGATTGAAATTTCTTTTGAGAGCCAAATTTTTTAAACTTAAACTATATAGTTAGGTACATTGTTATGAACTTAATTAGGGTACTCCTAAGGCTTAGGAAGAGCCACACTAAAGGGGCCAAAGAGCCGCATGTGTCTCGTGAGCTGCAGTTTGCCGACCACGGCCCTAGTCAGTTTGGCTCAGTAGATAGAGCGTCAGCCTGTGGACTGAAGGGTCCCAGGTTCGATTCCGGTCAAGGGCATGTACCTTGGTTGTGGGCACATCCCCAGTAGGGGGCGTGCAGGAAGCAGCTGATCGATGTTTCTCTCTCATCGGTGTTTCTAACCCTCTATCAATTTCCCCTAAGAGCAGGAATAAGACAGGGATGCCCAAGGGGAAACCACGATGTCAGCATAGGTAAACACCTGAAATTGCTACCTAGCACAACCATTTCAAAGCTACAACTAAAAGACAAAACAGACATCATCCAGAACCGCAGGAAGGCTGGCTGAGTGGAAATTCTACAACTAGAAGGGAAGAGAAAAGCACACTGAGACTCAGAGGAGGTGCAGAAGTAAAGTGCAGAGGTACAGAGGCGCACGCACTCGGAAAGGGCTGTCAACCGAGGATGTGGGTGTCTTTTTCAATCGGGAGGGAGTCACAATCTGCCAACTGCTCTGAACTCCAGTTCTGAGCGAGACTCTGGGGACCCAGACCCATACAGGGAGAAACTGGACTGTCAGGCAGCGGCCAGAACTCGAGGCTGGCTTTATTTCAGAGTTGCTTGCAGCAATTACCGATTACTGTGGGACACTGAGACGGGACACTGAGACCCGGGGTCCTCTTAAGGCAGGGATGAGGATCAGCCATAACTGTTTGCTCAGCTCTGTTGATTCCCTAAGACTCCACCCCACCCAAGCTGCTAGCAGAGGCTTTTGCATATGAATGGGCTGACCCTTTGCAATCTAAAATTACCTAACAAACTGCAGCTGGGTCAGAGAAACCCAGAACATCCAAAAGAAGGCCCAAGGCCCCACAGCACCTTGCATTGCTTCACAGCTGGGCCTCATCTGGGCACCTCCAAACCCCAAACAAGGAAGTGGAATCTGCAGATCTCTCCTTAGCTCCTGCTGGGTAGCCTCAGGCAGAGGCTAAATTAGCACCTCCTTAGAGATCCAAGAGCCCGTGTACCCAGTGGTCAGATTGGGACCATCCAGATTACAACTCCTCAGTTCCATAAGGGACACACTCAGGGGGCAGATTCAGTGAGCACCAAAGCCCCACTGAAGCAAGTCTTGCCCCATAAGGGTGTCTTCAGAACAGAAGTTGTCCCACTGCAGACACAGCTGATTCTCACAGCCAATTGGCCTGGCAGTCAATTCCTCCCACTGATACCTACAACAATCAAGGCTTAACTACAACAAGACTGTGCACACAGCCCACAAAGTGGTGCACCAAGAGTGTCCACCTCAGGTAATTGGGGAGGCTGAGCCACTGGGCCCTATAGGACACCTAGCAAACAAAGCCACTGTATTAACACAGGGAAGCAGCCAAAATGCGAAGAAAAAGAAACAGGTCACAAATGACAGAAATGGAGGAAAGCAAACTACTGGATATAGAGTTCAAAACCACGGTTATAAGGTTCTTCAAGAATTTTCTAGAAACCGCCGATAAATTTAGTGAGACCCTCGAGGATATGAAAAAGGACCAACTAGAAATTAAGCATACACTGATTGAAATAAAGAATAATATACAGAGATCCAACGGCAGACAAGAGGATCCCAAGAATCAAGTCAAAGATTTGAAATATGAAGAACCAAAAAACACCCAACTGGAAAAGAAAAAAGAATCCAAAAATATCAAGATAGTGTAAGGAGCCTCTGGGACAACCTCAAGAGTACCAACATCCGAATTATAGGGGTGCCAGAAGAAGAGAGAAAGCAAGATGTTGAAAACCTAAGAAGAGGAAGAAGAAAAAGGTAAAGATAAAAATTAGGAACAACAAATACATATCTATCAACAAGTGAATCTAAAAATCAAGGGAATAAAAAATCTGATGAACAGAGTAAACTGGTAATTATAATAGAATCAGGGGCATAGAAAGGGAGTGGACTGACAATTCTTGGGGTGAAAGGGGGGGTGCAGGAAGAGACTAGACAAATATCGTACACCTATGGATGAGGACAGTGGGGAGGTAAGGGCAGAGGGTGGGGTGGAAACAGCCTAAGTGCCCATCAGCAGATGAGGGATGAAAAAACTGTGGTACATCTACTCAATGGAATACTATGCTGCGATAAAAAGGAAGGAGTTCTTACCATGTGCAACTGCATGGATGGAACTGGAGAGCATTATGCTAAGTGAAATAAGCCAGTCAGAGAAAGATAAATATCACATGATCTCACTCATTTGTGGAATATAATGAACAAGATAAACTGATGAACAAAAACAGATCTAGAGACAGAATAGCATTGATCAGACTGTCAAACCTCAGAGGGAAGGTAAGGGAGGTTGGGAGTAAGTGGGAGAGATCATCCAAAGGACTTATATGCATGCATATAGGCCTAACCAATGGACACAGACAACATGGGGGTGAGGGCATGAGTTGGGGGAATGGGGGCTAATGTGGGGATAAGGACACATATGTAATAACTTAATCAATAAAAAAATTTAAAAAAAAAGAACATCGTATTTCCTTCTCTTTGCTCAGAGCTCAAACTAATGCAGGTCACCTACCACTCAATGTGAAATAGCTATAGGGTAGTAATGGGTACTTCATGTATGAGAAATGGATGCATCTACTGGCCCTGTGCTCCATGGATAAAGCAAAGACATCTAAAATAAAAATACTCTCTTCCACTCCCTATTCTGAATCATGTGGTGGTGTCTCTTTAATAACCCACTTGCAGTTATTTTTCTGTCTAAAGGGTACTATTTGTCTGAAAGGTTAGTTTGTATAGCAAGCATGTCAAACTCAAAGGCTAACATGAGCCAAATAAACAAGGTTTAAGATTATGTGGGCCGCAAAAAAAACAAAAGCTTCAATTTTCATAGAAAGGTAGGTTTATTTCGATAGAGACATGCTGAATACAAAGGGCTGAAATAAATGAGTCATCATTAACATAAAATAATATAAATTTTTCATAAAATTTATATATATATATATATATATATATATATATATATATATATATATATTAATGGTATCAGCATCTCATAGAGGATCCAGTCCCCCTTTATTTCTTTTTCTTCTTATCGCCCCAGCAGTGGTGGCCTGCCTTCCTCCCACCTCCATTCTCTCTTCTGCTCTGCCAGCTGGGCATAGGAGCCTCAAACTCATTTGGACGTCCCCCTTGGTCTGGCACATTGCCCATAAGCACCTTGTTGATGGCACAGCTGGTCCCTTGGCGGGCAGCCTTGCTCATGGCTTGGACAAGACGAGACAGATCAGCTTGGGCAGCCAGGATGTGTGCAATGGAGACATCGATTCTGGGGTCATAGTCTCTCGAATTGGGAACAGCACTGCCTTCATGGCCTCCCCTTGGGCCTCTGCCTGATCACTCCACTGGACTGCAGATATCATGAGGTCCAGGTGCTTTAGGAGGAGGCTATGGCGGCAGCAATACTGATCGCCCAGGCTTTGGCACAGGGACTCCAATGCTTCCCACCTGGGTGGTCTAGTGGGTAGCTTAGAAAGGGCTGCAGGGATCCTGAGCGCAGGGAAGGCAGCAGCTCTGATAAGCAGAAGGCGCAGGCCAGCGCCGGGCTCCCGCAGCGCGGTCACGCAGTCTCCACTGCAGAGCGCACAGTCAGAGCAGTGCAGCGCCTCCAGCAGGCGTGGCAGCTGTCGCAGGAAGTCCTCTTCCAAGCCGGGTCTATCACCTGGCACTCGGTGCCTCCGTGCCTCCGCGCCCTCCTCTCGCTCCCGCTCCAAGGCGCCCAGAGTCACCAGCTCAGCCGCCAGCCGCCAGCCAGGGGCACAGCGCCCTGAAGTCTGGGCCGGAGGGGCTCAGCGCCGCTGCCCCTAGGAAATTCTCATACCCCAGGGCCTGCAGGGCCTGGACTACAGCGGCCCCCTCCCAAAATTAATATATTTTTCATGAACATTAACTTATTAGACACTGAATAACTGCACAAATTAATAACCATAACGCAAATAAACCAATTTTCCTTGTTCTCCGAAAGCGAAAAATTTCCTGTTGTGCATGCCAAGCAAGTCAGTACAAGACTAATGACGTGGCCATAGGCTGCTAAAATATTCACTGCTAGTATTAGTTGAGAGAAATGGTGTGCCTGTGGGTAAGGTGAGTAAGGGAAATGAATGCAACAGGATTATAGTAATCAGTCATTAGGGAACGTTGTAGTTCATTTTTAATAATTATGTATAACAAATATTGTAAAAATTAAGTTATAAAATTTTTATTAAAACATTTCTTACATACTGTTATATTGGCTGGGCCACAAAAATATTAGTTGTGGGCCGCATGTGGCCTGCGAGCCGGGAGTTTGACATGCTTGTTTTATAGGTTTAATAGAGGGATTAAGCACCTAGCCTGGACTCTAACACAGACTCAGTTTCTATCCCAGGCTCCTTCACTTACTAGCTGTATTGCTTGATAGAGTTACTTTAAATTTTAATTTTCCCAACTTTAATATGGGTATACTAATACCTACATCGCATGTTTATTGTGAGCCTTAAATAAGAGGACTGTTTAGTGGTGATACAGAGCCTGGCACATTTTAGTATATGTGCTGCCTACTTGAGCACAACATTTTAAGTACACAATAAATATTAATTTTATCTACTTCTATATGTAGGTAGTAAGGCATATTTTAAAACAGAATTCTATTTCTCCTTGACATATAGAGCTATGGAAGACTGATAGGCATTTTATCACAGCTACATCATCTTGAGTGCTTAGAAGCAGATAAGCACTGTCCAGGCTTTCCTGACATCAGAGATTGTATTTTTTTCCCCTAGGTATTTCCAAGTACTTTTGTCTTGCCAAAAAGGAAAAAATTGAATTAATCTAGCCAAAGAAATAAGTGATTTCAGCCAAGAGAGAAAGAGAGAGAGCGAGATAGGGGAAAAAGAGAGAGAGAGAGAGAGAGAGAGAGAGAGAGAGAGAGAGAGAGAACATATTTGAAAAGACCATGCCCATTCAAGATCTTTAGTATTGTAAAATATACAGAACATCTAAGGAATAAAATTTCCAGCTGAGCTGGGCTTTCTATTTTTTTAATCATCTTTAAGAAAATATTATTTTAATATATTATTTACTGAGGCCCTGGTTTAGGAGCTAGG
Source organism: Myotis daubentonii (assembly GCF_963259705.1). Taxonomy (NCBI): domain Eukaryota; kingdom Metazoa; phylum Chordata; class Mammalia; order Chiroptera; family Vespertilionidae; genus Myotis; species Myotis daubentonii. The sequence continues at coordinate 95,933,983 of NC_081861.1, read as the reverse complement.
AGATCTGGGTTGTTAGAAGCAGCACACACTTAGAATACAAACCTATCTCTATTAATTCCTAATTGTGTGATCTCATGCATATTTTGGTTTTGCTGCTTTGAGTTTTATTTTCCTCAACTATAAAATGCTCATAACATTTTCCAATGTTTTTTTTAATGAGAGTTAAATGACACAATGTATATAATGTTCTTGGCACATAGTAGGGACACATAGAAGGGTAACTATTATTGTTTTTACTAAAGTCCATCTTTCAAATACTTCTCTGCAGATAACCTGCATCTGAACTTCCTGGAGAGTTTATTTAAAATGTAGATTCATAAGTTCTTAAAACATCTGAATCAGAATCCTAGGATGAGGCCTAGGCATCTGCACTTTATTTAAAGGCCTCACCCATCTCCTTGTCTGAGTTTGAGATATGAAAGCTTTTCGAAGAAAAAAAGTCTGCATTTGGGTTTTTTGTTTGTTTTCTCAGTGAGTCTTGGGGGAATGGAGGTATTTTGGAAGCTGGAACTTTTCAGTCAGAGTGCTGAGGAGAGACCTTTCTATGAAGAGACTAAGGAAGCAGGGGAGTGTGTTACCTTCAAATGCAAGGTCCGAAGAGCTCAGAAAATGTTGAGAGGGTGCAAAACAGTGCAGGTGGAGATGGAAGTGGATTTATAGCTGACCTCTATAGAAATGAAAGTTTAGGTGGGTGTAGGACCAGATGGGCTTGAGGTTTTTATGGTGACTGAGGAGGATGGAGACAGAATCATCCTGTCTCCAAAGAGAAACTTATTACATAGTTGTTTGATGCCAGAGACAGTGCATAGTCAACATTTTATTTTCACAGTTTAAATAATTTAAAAATAGATTACTAATTGGAGATAAGATAAGGCTTCTCTGCAATAATAGTTAAATTGTTACAGGAAGATTACTTTCTAGTTGTTTGGCATGAGTTGGAAAACTGCCCTATGCTTTATAACTAGAGCATCTAAAACCTTCATGTTTGGAAACATAAGGTGCTTGACATTACTTCGTTAGGCAGGTTACTTTTATATTCCCAGAAATCATATAATGTAAACAGACACCTTTCACTGTGGCTGTAATAGCTAGAAAAAAGGCATGACAGTAAATACACTGAGTTCCCCTACTATTCATTTAATTAACTAGACATCAATACATATTTTATTTTACTATATTTAAATATTTGCAATAACACTTCCTGTTTCTAGAGTATATGTTACTGGAGAACAACCACATTAATTAACTTACAGGTCATTTGTGGGATGAACAATAGATACCACTATATAAATTTTTCAAAGAGATAAACTGAGTTCTAGAGCAACTAGGTTTTCAATAACAATGCAAATACAAATATGGTATTGGAGTGTGAGTAATGAAAGCAATTGTAATCTTTTCTACCAGCCTATGGGAAATATATGATGCTGTTTTTTTTAAGGCTTCTAAATATGGTAAGGAATAGAAGGGCTTTACTCTTATGATATGTGTGCTTCGCTCTTTAATCTTTCACTTATTTTTAAAACCTCTGACATTCTATAAATCCAAGCTTGTGGGTGACTTCCTTAAAAGTGTTGTCTGGGCCCCTACAATGGAACCAACATATTAGCTTTAGATTCCACATATCTTTACAAAATGACTGTAGATGAACTACATCCTTCTAGGATACATCTTTTCCTGGATTGTGAACTTCCTCAGGACAGAGACTACATCTTTTATATCTACAGCCCCAAGGCCTGCCACAGTGCCATAGCACACAATACATATTGTTGAATGAATGACCTAACTGAATAAAATGAATTACTGATTACCTTTCACTTGTCTTTTCCCATCCTCCTATTCCCGTCCTCAGGGAAACTGAAGAAAACATTTATGATTCACTTATATCTTGAATATTATTGTGAACCCCTAAGAATCTAACTGAGACAAAAATGGAAGCACTAAGAGACAGACATTTGTTTTCCAATTAAATTGATTTGAGCCAGTGGTACTTATTCAAAAGATTTTAAAAAGCTACTTTGGCATTAGGAGTAGTTTCTAAACTAAATAAATATACATATTGTAGGTGTCATTTTGAAACAAAACCAGTTTCATTTCATAAAGATAAAGAAGTTTGGAATCTTAAAACAGTAAGCATATCTACTATAAAGAAAATGCAGTCTTGAGCACATATCAAGCATAAAGATTTTTTAAAACACCTTTACTGAATCATTTTTAAATGATCTCTTTTTAAAAGCTCCTTAAAAACTTCTCATTGTTTTTAGGATAAGATCCAAAATATCTAATGTGAACTACAAGCTAATTCATTGATTCTTTAAAAATATATTGTCTATTACATATTTTAGGGTCAGAAAATATGGCGGTAAATGGGGGAGGCAAAGCCTCAGTTCCCAAGGAACTTAAGCCTGGGGGTGGGTGGGCCAGTGGGAACTGACAGACTATCAACAAATACTACAATCAATGAATAACATAAACTACAAAATAGACAAAATACATTCCAATGTGATGAGTGTTATGAAGAAAATAAAATGGAATGATTTTCTACAGAAAATAAGCTATTCTTTTACTTCCTCAGGCTCTATTTTCTCACCCTAGCAAAATTGTACAGGTTATTCCCACTCCCAGAGCTCCTCCCTAATCTGCCTTTCTTCCTAACCATCAGTCTTCCTTTAGCTCAGATCTCAGCTAAAAATGGCAACTTCTCTAAGTTAAATGTTCCCTTTATATATCCCTCCCATTGTATCCACATATCTCCTTTGTAAAACTGTTCATTACATTTATAAGCAATGTCTGTCTTGCCACAAGGGCAGAATCTTCTTGTTTGTGGTCTACCCATCTATTCCCAGTCACCAGCATATATTAGATGATCAAGACATTTTTTTTTGAATAAATGAATAGAAGGAAGATTGGAAAATTCTTTTACTTTTATCCCGTTAAAGGACATTTCACCAGGAAGGGGTAAAAATCATTTGAACATCATGAATATGTAAAAAGCACATTTGGTGAGAAATTCAATTAGGCTGCAAGAAAACAATGAAAATTATTCAGTGGTTTCTTCCTTGGGTTCTAGGTGAATTGAATGCCAAAATTGAATAAATAGTTGCAGCTCCTTGATTATAAATGAGCATGAAAGAATATATGAAAGAGATAAGTAAGGGAAAGAAAGAAAGAAAGAAAGAAAGAAAGAAAGAAAGAAAGAAAGAAAGAAAGAAAGAAAGAAAGAAAAGAAAAGAAAGAAAGAGGGAGGAGGGAGAGAGGGAGGATGGAAGGAGAGAAGGGTATACTTGAATGAAACATTGAAGAAATAAGAGGATGGAGAGATGTTTTCTTTTCTTTTCAGATCCAAATAGACTTTTGTTTGAAAATGAAAATGACCCCTCTTCCCAATACCAAGTAGTGCATGCACATTGTAAAATATTCAAAACAATACAGAAAGAGGTAAAGAATGTTAAAATACCTAATAATTCCTTTACATTTTATTTGCCTGTATATTCATCTAGACCAGTGGTTCTTAACCTTGGCTGCACATTAGAACCACCTGGGAATCTTTTTAAAATCCTGATTTCTGGGCCTCATCCTCCGGGAAATTCTGTTTCTGTTACTAATGTTGTGGCCCCACCCCATAACAAAGAAACAGAATTTCCGGAGGATGAGGCCCAGAAATCAGGATTTTAAAAAGATTCCCAGGTGATTCTAATGTGCAGCCAAGGTTGAGAACCACTGTTTTAGAGAGCATGGAAGGAATGGGGAGGGACACAGAGAGAGAAAAGTCGATGTGTTAGAGAGAGACACATCTATTGGTTGCCTCCAGCATGCACCACAACCAGGGCCAGGGATTGAGCCCGCAACGAGGTACATGTCCTTGACCAGAATCCAATTTGGGACCCTTCAGCCCAAGGACTGATGCTTTATCCACAGAGCCAAACCGGCTAGGACTGATATTTCAATGATTAACATTACATACATCTTTGTCCACTTCTTTTCCTTAAAATACATTTCTGTATGTGTCTTATTGGTTAAACAGTATGGATGTGTGAGGCTTTTGACACATATTGACAAATTGCCTCAAAAATATTATATCAATTTGTAACAGCAGCAAACAAGCCATTTCATAGGCTTTTTATCAACAATATTATCGGAATTTTATTCTTTGATATTCTGAGGGGCAAAAAGAGAAATCCCATTTTAATTTTTATTTCTGATTACTAGTGAGGTTGAACATTTAAATTGCCTATCCATGTCCTTCTCAGATTTTTAAATTGTGGTATTTATTTTTTAAAATCAGTTTATAATAGCTCTTTAGGGACTAGTGATATTAGCCAGATATGTTTATCATATATTTAGCATTTTGTCAATTATGTTGTCTTTTAATTTTATCATAAACCAGTATTACCCCATAGCTGTCATCTGTCATGTTGAAATGTTTTTTTTCAGTTTGCTATTTGTCTCTTAACTTTACTAACCTTACATTTTGTCATTCAGAAGCTTTACTTTTATTTATGAAGTCATATTTAATAGTATTTTCACTTTTGGACTTGTGTCATATTTAGAAAGTTCTATATCCTCAAGGGTATACACATACTCGCTTGTATTTTCTTCTACTTCTTTTATGATTTTATATTTTATGTTAAGCCGCGTTTGCATTAAGAATGTGTTAAGGAGTTGGTAATGTTATTACCATAAGCTCAATATCAGGCTTAATAACATTACAGGATACTGAAGAATTCCTTTTATATGTTCTAGGTAAAAGTTCTAGTATGTGATTATGTAATACAAGACAAAAACTGAGTAGAAACACAGCACTTAAATCATATTCACATAGTGTCAAAAATGACAAGATCAAGCCTGCTGGAAAGCGAGTTGAGGAGGAGCTTATGAGGGATATTGGGGAACTGCTTGGAGTAAAATACTTATATTCCAGGCTGATAAAATGGTCTTCATGCTGAGGAAGCGTTCTCTCAAAAAATATTTGAGGGACTACTATGAGCTGACTGGGGATGTGACAGTGAACAACAACAAAAAAAAGAGGTTCACTGCTCTTAAGGATTGAGGTACACAAATAATGCATTTTAAGATTAAGTGCTTTAAAGAAAATTAAGCAGGTAAGGAGATGGAGAAATTGCTATGTTAAATTGGGTGGTTAGGGACGTCTTTTCTGGGAAAACGACAATTGAGAAGAGGCTTGTTTTAAAAATAAACAGCTTCTAAAATTTCTAATTCCTGAACATTTTTCTGTCAATAGCATAGACTAATGGTTACGAACTCTAGACTCCCTAAATTACAGCATAGGACCAATATAGCTGGAGTGTTACTCAAAAAAACAACAACAACAACAACAAAAAAACCAACAGAAAATGGGAAAAGAAACACGGAAACACCCTAAAAACTTGGGTAATGTTGTTTTTCTTTAACTGTGAAACTGGGAGTTAGATTTTGTGTGACTTATTCCGGAGTTTCCTGTAGGCATTACCTCCTAAAATCTTCCTTAACTGCCCTTTACAAATTCCAACGTTATCAGATTTTCCCACCCTTTTACAATCACCGCCCCTTTTCAAGTATTTCAGGGAGTTACCATCTGAGAGCCCATCTCTGATCACTCTTTTTTTGAAATTGCAATTCGTCGCACTCTCTCACCCCTTTCTCTCACTTTTATTCTCTCTCTCTCTCTCTCTCTCTCTCTCTCTCTCTCTGTCGATGAGAACTCGTATTTTGGTCTGTTTTTATTTCCGCCGTATCCCCAACATGTACACCAGCGCTTAACATACAGTTGGCGCTTAATAAATATATACATTGACTAAAAGGTAGGATGAACTAGTCTGGATTGTGTGAAGCGACCTCAAGTTAAACTATTATCACATTTTTAGTTCTCTGAAAAAACGGCTTCAAGCCATCAGAAGGTGACGTGCTTCAGTTTTCAAAATGGGAAAGCAAAGGTTCCCACAATTCTCAGAACGCGAATTTCTCGCCACAATTCAAAATGGCGGAGGAAGGTGGGGCTTGTCACACAGTGGGCGTCACAAGCAGCTTTCCTTTTCCAGGCCGCAGCCCGCCTTGCCTCCCGCGTCGGCGTCGCCGCTGTCTTCCCTCCTCCTCCCGCCAAGCCTTTTCGAGGAAGCGCCTGGGATTGGCTAATAGGCTGGGGAGGTGGGGTTTGCGGCCCCAGACAAGGTATCATCACTTCCTGTTGTGGGCAGTCGTTTCCTGTCGCTGCTTGGTAACAATGGGGGAGATAATGGCTGCCTGAGCAACGTTTCCCGAGCGGGCGCTGGGCTAGAGGCGGGTCTCAACCAGCGACTCATTGGAGGCGGGCCTGAGAGCGGCGACAAGAGAGGCGCGCAGGAGCCTCGGCGGCGGCGGCGGCGGCGGCGGCGGCGGCGGCGGCCTTACCGACCGACTCGGATTCCGACAACTAAAACCGAGTAAGTGAAGCTTCGGGGGTTCTCTGAGAAATGTATGGAGAGCGAGAGGAAGACAGCGGAGTTGTGGCTGCCGCTTTTTCTCGAAATGGCCTGAGTGGCCTGTGGTGGAGGAGGCTCGGCGCCGCTTCCGGACCCCAGGCGCTGGTTGCTGCGGGGGGCTCCGTGGCGTAGTCGCCGCTGCCATTTTAGTTGGGTGTATAGTCGACAGCTTTCTGAAGGGGATGGTACTGGGGAAATATTTCCTTTCTGTGGCCGCGCTACCCGCAGCCGGGACCCTGCGGAGTCTTGAGAATTTGGGGGAGGCGATTTTCAAGTTTGGCCTCAGGCGTGACAATCTTTAAATCTTTTCAGGATTTTCTCTCCTTGGTTCTTTGGAGACTTCCTTCGCCACTCTCCGCCCCTTTAACTCGGTGGGCTGGGGTTTGGGAGTAGGGGAAAAATCTGGCTGCTGTAAGTCAGATGCTGGGAATCCTTGGGCCTTTAGATTTCCCAGGATTTGCAAACCCCATTTTAAGCACTTATGCAGGGCACTATCAATTAGGCGCCCCCTGGGGCCATGATGACATCTTCCCTGAGGATCTGAGGCAAATGTGGTTTACTCCCTCGCTCGAATAACCCTGGAATATCCTTTGCCAGATATCACTGTAAGGATACCCACCCCACCCCCCACCCCCCCAAAAAAGGAGGGAAAAGCAATTGCGTGTTGTTTTTCCCTTGTAAAGAGAGGAATTTGGCCGGATGATTTTCAAGTTAATTTCCGTTCAATCAGCCAACCCCCGCCCCCTAAAAAATAGCCTAAGGGTCTTGGCTTCTACGGGCGGTACCTGCCACGTACGCCATAGCTTTAGTAACTAGTATTAACCGGTTGGGCTTCTGCTTCCTGAACACTCAGTCCCTTTTTCCCTTATGCTGATTAATTTCAAGATGGAGGAGACAGCCACGTTCCTTCCCTAGACAGTTTCACCATACTTATTCCACAGGTTAGTCCTGGAATCTGAGGCCTAGCAGGTTTGTTAAATAGGTCATTCTTTAGTTTTGGGAAAAAGGGAAGCATTTATATCAGGTTGTCATCCACCTTTTGCCCCAAAATAATTTTTTGCTAGAAATAAGGAGCCTGCACGTCCTGAATGAGAATTAACCACAATATCTTTGGGTGATTGAAGGAAGGAAGAAATAAACGTACTACTTACTAATCATTTCTTTCATTCTTCATGATTAAAGAGAAAATAACTACTCATGTCATCCCATCAGGTACATTATGTTCATCCAGGATTACTTGACAGGCAGGCACGATTTTAGTTCCCCCCCCCCCCAAAAAAAAACACCCCGTTGTAAAAATAAAGTGCCCAGGAAGACCAATCTAAATACTTTTTAAAATATGATTTTAGGATCCACTTTTCTTACTGAAAATGTTTCATCCTGATGTTCTTTCATACTTTTTTTAGCTTCTGCCTTCGGCCTAGGCCACTGCTAGGACTACTTTACAGAGGTAACTGTAAAGTGCCCAATAAGTCCTCAAAAGTATCAAAATATGAAAATAATTACTAATCTGGTAAATGATAAAGGCATATTTTAAGCAAGCTTATATTAAACGGTAGATTCAAAATCTTATATCTAGCATATGAGATTCCTGGTTCCTTCTAACCTCAGTCTCCCCAAATATCTTAATACCAATATTGAATTAGATTTGGTAGTTGTGTGTTTGTGTGTGTGTGTTGTGTGTGTGAGAGAGACTACAATATATAGGATGTGTATTTTTTAAAATGTGTCTATTTCAAAGAACATATAAAAGAGGAAGAATAATGGATTCTTTTTTTTTCTAGAGCAGAGTATGAAGAAAACTAAAATCCAGTTTATTGTATTACAATACTATGTCATAACAGTCAGGTAATTTATTTTTTTGTTGCGTCTCCTGATGATTTATGTATAGAATGCATGTTTTAAAATATTCTGTTTTGCCGACCCTGTAATTGGATGGGCTTATTTGATACATGTTAGTTGGTGTTGGGCATACTTCATGATGAGAATGGATGTTTTATACTGGTAATTCAAAGGGTAGTGTTTCTAAGTAGCTGGAACTCATTAGTGCTTTATCTGTGAATTTTCCTGTTTTAAAATAATGTCTGAAGTTTACCAGTACTTATGTAGAACAGAATGAACAAGATGGGTATAAATAAATACTGTTTATATGTTCATTGAATAGCCAAATAAAATATCAGTAGACTTTCTTACAGGAACATGATCTTACATTATTTTGTGTTCTATTTTTTCTCTTTCAAGATTCAAAAAGTAATTGGTATATGATACTTTAATTGGTATTAACTCTTTTAATCATCATTGTTAAAGTAACCACATAATTTATTGCCCTAGCCAGGTTTCTTTTAAGAGCAAAAGGGACATTATTATGTTTGGACAACAGGCACAAACAAGATTGTCCCAAGCAAACTGGGATGGGTAGTTAGCCTAAATTCATAACTAACTTGTATTGAGTGCTTATGTGCTAGATCTTGTGCTATTACATGAATGATTTTATAATCATCACAGCAAAGCTTCATGAGGATGTTATCTATTTTACTGAGGTAACTGAGACTCCAGGAAGAGGTTATTAAGTAATTTGTCCTCAATTAAATAGCTAATAAGTAGCAGAGCCCCCATTTTAACCCAGGTCTGTCTAATACCTGAAGTCACTAAACTTTTTTGCCTCTAGACTTAATTGCTCCGTTTAGATCAGAAATGCAAAGAAATGAAGGTTGCAATAAAAAATCTATAGGTTATATTGCATCAAAAACTTAAAGAATCTGCTTTATGAAGCAGGTGAGACTTATTTAGCAATTACCCCCCCTTCTTTTTTTTCCCCGTCCAAGCTATTACTGTATAATTTGATAATTTAAAAACCAGCAATGGTTTTATGAATGGCTTAATTATGAAATGACATCTGCAAATATTAGGCTGGTTGGATATATTATTTCAGGTTAGTGAATATATAACACAGTAGGTCAAAGATGCATCTGCATTCATGGAAGTATAATGTGTATTTTCCACAGCCCTAGTGGATTGGGAAACAGCAAATCATGGACCAGCCTCCTTAATTTACAAATTACAATATGAAACCAATTACAATGTGAAAAGTCCTGGCAAACCCAGATCAATGAGGTGCTAGAATTTTGGGCTATAGCCTTGGGCTGGGATGTGTTTTTCTTTCGTTTGTCTAATTCCTTAACATTTCTGTGTAACACAAAAGATTTAAAAAGTAGGCAGTTTACTTAATCCCTTGAGGTTTTGATAACCAATATAAGAAAGCAGTAGTACTTCTGTATCTATTTTTCTAAACCTTGAATATGGAAGTTTCCCAGAAAGTCAAGCAGTTCATATTACCTTTTATCAAAAGAAATATCTATTAGATTGAAAAAAAAATCTTGGCAATTTTGAACGATTTGGGACTTATGAACTTGTGGTTTTGTTTCTGGAATACATATAGTCAATATTTTAATGTCAATTTTCTTGTATTTTAGTGCTCCAACCCAAGATTTTAATTTCTTTAGTCATAGTAGCACCTATATATGTTGAGACAAATAGCTATAGACAGTGTGTGGTATGTATGTAGATTCGTGGATCTCTTCCAATAATTTCATGACTATAAGTTGGGCTTCTGTTAAAACATTTGCATGGTGATGAACTTACTGTCTGGGGGGGGGGGCGGGTATTGTGTTCAATAATATTTTCTGGAATGAACACTCTCTTTCCTCTTGCTCTCCACTTGCCTACAGGAAGGAGTTAACTCTTAATTACAATTTTCATTTTTTATTCACTAAAGTTACCGGCAGTTACCTCTAAGTAGCCATATAATTTATTCAAACTGGGTCACTTTTGAGAACGAAAGTGGACCAGGTTCCTATTAAGTACTATAGGACAACAGGTATAGACTGCTACTGTACAAACTGGGGATATATAGTCACCTTTGTCATCATTTCTATTTAGAAACACAGGTTCAGGAAGCACAGTTGTCAGCATGTTTGGTTCTGTAACAAAATTGATTTCTTCAAATAATATAAGTCATTTATGTAGATAATAATTTTTTTTAGTCAAGTGATTTTAATGTAATTTTATTTATCCTCACCCGAGAATATGTTTTTAATTGATTTGTTTTTTTTTAGAGAGAGAGAAACATCAGTTTGTTGCCTTCCATAACCCTGACTCTGGGGATCAAACCCGCAACCTAGTTATGTGCCCTGACTGGGAATCAAACCTGAAACCTTTTGGTGTACAGGAAGAGGCTCCCTAACCAATTGAGCCACCCGGCCAGGGCTGGTCAAGTGATTTTAATTTTAAAAATTGGCTTCAGCCCTAGCCAGTTTGGCTCAGTGGATAGAGTGTTGGCCTGCGGACTGAAAGGTCCCGGGTTTGATTCCGGTCAAGGGCATGTACCTTGGTTGCGGGCACATCCCCAGTAGGAGGTGTGCAGGAGGCAGCTGATCGATGTTTCTCTCTCATCGATGTTTCTAGCTCTCTATCCCTCTCCCTTCCTCTCTGTAAAAAAAATCAGTAAAATATATTTTTAAAAAATTGGCTTCACTCTTATTTATTTAATATTTTTATTGACTTCAGAGAGGAAGGGAGAAGAAGATAGAAACAGCAATGATGAGAGAGAATCATTGATCAGCTGCCTTCTGCACACCCCCTACTGGGGACTGCAACCTGGGCATGTGCCCTTGACTGGAATCGAACCCGGGACCCTTCAGTCCGAAGGCTGACGCTCTATCCACTGAGCAAAACTAGCTAGGGCTTAAAGTTAATTTTTGATGGAAAACTCATGTTCTCAAAAATAGTACTTTTATTTACCAGTTACCACCTAAATTGCTAGTAATCGGTAATTTTACATTAGTAACTCTTTTATAACTACATGAACCTTCTGGGCTTTGAGTAATTTTTTTTTTACTTTTTGGGAATAACGAAAAGCAAGTCAGAATGGAGTTTGTGTGGATAAGACCAAATTCTAATGTAGTGAGGCAGCTCAGTGACATGGGTAATAGAAGATGAAATTCTGTCTCAAGTACTGGAGTGAATTGAAATGTCATCATAATGGCTTCTTTTGAAAACTAACTTGCTCCTATGAATTGGCAGCATTTGGCTTGATCTCTGTCTTTGATTAGTTGACTTTCTTTTGATCTTATGTTTTAGAGCAGTGATGGCGAACCTATGACACACGTGTCAGAGGTGACACACAAACTCATTTTTTTGGTTGATTTTTCTTTGTTAAATGGCATTTAAATATATAAAATAAATATCAAAGATATAAGTCTTTGTTTTACTATGGTTGCAAATATCAAAAAATTTCTATATGTGACACGGCACCAGAATTAAGTTAGGGTTTTTCAAAATGCTGACACGCTGAGCTCAAAAGGTTCGCCATCACTGTTTTAGAGGGTTGTAATAGGCAAAATTGTGAGCTGCAAGTCAGTAGACTTGCAAAGAGATTAGACATATGAAGGACATTTCTGAATCCTTTTGTGTATTTTTGTTGTCCTTTCCAAGTGGTAGAAATAGAATATAAGTGAGGCTAAGCTAATATTGCCATACAAATAATATTTTAAAATCTCATATTGCAATAGTATCAGCAGTGGTGGAGCCCTGGGTAGCATCCTCTGATAGGCCAATCCTGGAAATAATCAACAAATTGTGTGGGTGGTGAGAGGTATCATGCAATAAGTAAAGGCAGTGAAACATCATCTCTCCCCTGCTTTTAAGAGGAATGCTTTATGTTTATTTTCAAACAGATAAGATAGTCACTAAAAGGGAGATTGAAATACATGAGTGAAATGGCAGTGAGAAAAGCACAGCTTTTTACCTTATGTCCTAGTTTTTTATGTTGCTTATGGTTCATTCTTCTGTCTTAATACTGTAATGTGACCTTGGTTATATCTTATTCATAGTCATGAATTCATAGAACTGGAAAGTATAGTTTAACAATTCAGTACTCTAATATTGATGGAGACCCTGAGGCCCAAGTGGTTAACTGAATTGGCCAAATTAACATAGCTAGTAATAGTTAATGTTACAGCCAAGACAAGAACCCAGTATTCCTATTTTTTTTTTGTTTGTTCTTTTTATACAGCTGAATACCACCCTGCTACTCATGGAATAAAAAAAGCCATCCTGGTGTTTTCAACCTTTTATTTGTCTGTTACAAATGCCATAATATTTTTAAAAAATATATATTTTTAATTGATTTCAGAGAGGAAGGAAGAGGGAGATAGAAACATCAATGATGAGAAAGAATCATTGATTGCCTGCCTCCTGCACGCCCCCTACTGGGGATGGAGCCCACAATCCAGGCATGTGCCCTTGACTGGAATCAAACACGGGACCCTTCAGTCCACAGGCTGATGCTCTATCCACTGAGCCAAACCAGCTAGGGCCAAATGCCATAACATATTAATTAAACATTCTATATATGAAGAATTCCCAACACTTTTGGTGACTACATATGTGATGGTACATTATATCCTGACCTCAAAATCAGCAGTTCTTTGTGACTTGATTTTTTTAACTGCATTATTTTTTTTTCTGGTGATGGTATTAATGATCTAACATTTTGTTTATTGACACGGATAGCATGCCATTAATTTACATCTACTCAGGTTTTAATGAATCTCTGTTGCAAACAGAATGATGCCTGCCCTTCTCTTTTTAATGACACATTTGTATGTTGATACCTATGTCTTTTTTTACATTTTTTTAATCAGCATATTCTACTTTAGAACACTGTTGAGTTTGGAGTTTGTATGAACACATGAAAATGCTCAAGATACTTTAGTAATTGGTTGATATTAGGTTACCTTAATTCCCCCCCTCCCTTTTTGTTTTGAAAAAGATGGTATTTCTTCCAGACTTAAGTGTGGCTTATTTTTAAATTGATATTCAAAAAAGCATTTGAATTTCAGAATTCAGTTTTGTAAAGACTGTCGTTTTGTTAACAGTACATTTTGTTCCCTTAAGTCTCCATAATTGGGTACCATGATGCAGTATGTCCATTGAATAATATGTGTGTGCTTATACTTAGCACCAGGTCTCCAACCTATTAGTACTGATCAAAATGTCTTAAGTGACTTTTCACCCTAACATCATAAAAATTACATATTTAAGCATTGGAGTAAATGGATTAGGATGATTAAATGAAATACTTCTAGCAGTGGTCAGAAACATAGTAGTTTGCATAATTTATATTAATATATGTTAATGACTAATAATGCTTTAAAATTCTCAAGGTGAATAAAATCTGTTTTAAATTCTCTAACTACAGTTAATAAATCTCAGGTTTGGTTTTCTTGTTGACTTTTTCTCCTCGGAATTAAATTTACCCAGCACTGTCATACATTCATTCTGAGTAATTTTTTAAATGACTGGGCAAAATTTCTAATTTGGCTGTTTCCAGGAATGGATTTGGATACATTGGCACACAGTATGCTGAGATAAATAAAGTTAATAAAATATGCTATTTATCTAGGAGACAACTGTATTTAAAACAAATATACTAAAAGTTGACTGATTCAGAAGTAAGTACTGCTGGGCTTATAGTACTTATAAAGGTGTTATGTCACTTTGGAAATTTTTAAACCAGGAATCAACCTAGTATACAAAGCTCATAGGGATATTGAACACTTGAAACATGCCTATTGGGATTGATAGAATGTATTTTAAAATAATATAGTCTTGGACATGCCCTTTGGTAATTACTTCCTCTCTCTGTTTCTGTTTCTTATATCTGTAAAATACAGGTAGTGAGATGTTCTTCATAGGACTGTTGTGAGGATTAAATGAAATATAGTGAAGGGGCTGTGTAAATATAGAGTGGTGTGTATTGCTTATAATTAGTGGGAGAGCTAAGTGATTTAAGAACATTTATATATTTTTTTCTCTTAAATTGTTCTATTGGTAAGCTTTTCATAGAAATACTAGAGTCCCGTGGGGAGCAGGCCTAAGCCAGCAGGTGGACATCCCCCTAGGGATCCTTAGCGCTGGCATGGAGGTGGGAGAGGCTGCCGCCACCTCTGCTGCACTTGCCAGCATGAGCCAGACCTCTGGCTGAGCAGCACTTCCCCTGTGGGAGCTCACTGACCACTAGGGGGCACCTCCTGTGTTGAGCATCTGCCTCCTGGTGGTCAGTGTGCATCATAGTGACCAGTTGTTTCCCTGGTTGATCGATTTGCATATTAGGATTTTAGTATATAGGATTTAAGTTTAAACATGGCTGATGCTAATTGTATACTCAATCCAAAATTTCTGATTTATGCATATGAATATTATAACTGACAGTAAGATAGTAGATTGAAATTCCTCTCTTTTATGATGATAAAAGGAGCCCAGGGGTGTGTAGGGATTCTTTTTTCCTCTTAGTAGTTAAACTGGAAATGTACTACAATTTTTTAACATAATTCTTCACTAATATTTTTACAGCAAAATGGAAAGAGATGTATTTGATCATTTGGACTTTTGGCCCCCTGATATCTATGGCCTGGTGCTTTAACCTTTTGTTTTCACTTAACAAACGTTAGTGACATTACATCTTCCAGGGGCTGAACTTGTGGTTTATATTTATTACATTTTCAGGCATATGCCTCTTTTTTTTATATATATATATTTTATTGATTTTTTACAGAGAGGAAGAGAGAGGGACAGAGAGTTAGAAACATCGATGAGAGAGAAACATCGATCAGCTGCCTCCTGCACAACCCCCACTGGGGATGTGCTCACAACCAAGGTACATGCCCTTGACCGGAATCGAACCTGGGACCCTTGAGTCCGCAGGCTGACGCTCTATGCACTGAGCCAAACTGGTTCGGCAGGTATATGCCTCTTAAGTGGTGAAGGAACTGTTTAAAATGAGACTAGGCTCATTGGATTTGTGTAAGATTATTTTACAAGGCATTCTAGAACATTGCTTACATTCAGGATTTCCTTTTTCAAAATGCACATGTAGCTACTGGACACTTGAAATGTCACTAGTGTAGCTATGGAACTGAAGTTTAAATTTCCTTTAATTTTTTTAAAAATATATTTTATTGATTTTTTACAGAGAGGAAGGGAGAGAGATAGAGAGCTAGAAACATCGATGAGAGAGAAACATCGATCAGCTGCCTCCTGCACATCTCCTACTGGGGATGTGCCCGCAACCCAGGTACATGCCCCTGACCGGAATCGAACCTGGGACCCTTCAGTCCGCAGGCCGACGCTCTATCCACTGATCCAAACCGGTTTCGGCTAAATTTCCTTTAATTTTAATAAAGTTAAATAAAAAACTGAAGCAGTGTAAAATATTTTTTCATTAAACACAACTGTTGTTTTGATAGAACTGCATTTCAGTTGAACCATTGCTAATTTATTATTTTTCTGTTTGTTTTTTCCTCTTAATTTTTTTATTTTTACAATATACAAAATAAATCTATTGAACCATTGCTAACTTAGCATCCAGCTTGAGATGTGCTGTGAATATAACATAGACTTGTTATAAAAAAAGAATGTAAAATACTTCACTAATTTTATATTGATAACATTTTGAAATGATTTCTTTATGTTGGATAAGTAAGCTATATATTAAAAATATAAAAGACCATATTAGGCACAAAATGCCACTTGGATGGCACAGACAAATGCTGTGTGCAGAGATGAATGCAAAAATTGCTAGGTGAGATAGTAATAATTTCTTAGAATTTCATGGAACATTGAAGGGTGAATGCAATGGGGAGAACCTTAAAAAAAGGGCTGAGGGAACAGCATTAGTAGAAGTGTGATGGTAGTAAGGCTCAAGGTGTGTTGGAGGGCTGGGATGGGGCAACCTAAGTTAATTGGTTTGTCAAGAAAGTGTCATGATTTCACTAATGTGGAATATCATGAACAAAATGAACAGGAAAAATAGAGACGGACTTATAGAGAACAGGCTGACAGCTGTTGGAGGGTATGAAGGGGTGGAGGGATTGAGCAAAAAAGGAAAGAGAAAAAACTCATGGACAACAGCAGCAGTGTAGTGATTGGTGGGTGGGGAGGAGATGTAAGAGGGTATAGTAGGGATACATGGTGATGGCAGGAGACATGACACGGGTGATGAACACAATACAGTGTACAGATGATGTGTTGTGGAATTGTGCACCTGAAACCTGTATAATTTTGTTAACCAGTGTCACCCTAAAATATTCAATAAAAAGGGGAAAAATAAATATGACCTGTGAACCCAGAAGAGAAAACCAAGAGACTTAATCCATTCTTAATGACATTGTAGTACAAACGGTTTTTTGAAATCAGTGTATTCAAATTCCTACCTAATAAGGAATCCCCTCTTTTATATAAAGCCTCTACTTGAATATTTCCAGAAATGGGTAGTTTACTTGCTTTAAGAGGCTACTTTGGAACAATTTTACTTGTTAGGTTATTGTATTAAAAGAAGGAATTATGTATGCTCCCATGTTTCTTCAACTATTGGCTCTAGTTTGACACTATATTTTTGGCTCTCTTTCATGTTATAACTAAATATTTGAAGACAGTAATCATGCCCCTTTTTGTCTTCACACTAGACATCTCCAGGTTATTTTACCATTTCTTTTATGATGTTCCCTGGCTTGTCATCATCTTAGTTACTCTATATACTTTCTTCTGTTTGTCCCTTTTTCTTTTGGAGTTATTTAAAATGTTTCAGATAGTCCACATACGGTGTGAACAGAAGGTTACAGTGGGACAGTTATATACCGTTATTGAACACTGGTCTGTGAAAGTAGTGTAGGACTATGTTAGATTTCATAGGCAGGCTGGTCAAACAGGCTTTCTATTTAGCTTTTGTTAACTAAAAATGCCAGGTTATCTTCATGTGAACTGCCCAGACAGGTTTTTCCCTTTCTCTGTAGTACTCTTACTATGTGTTATTTTAGCTGTATAACTCTTAGTAAAATGTTCAAGGTAACATTGCTCCATAATTTTTGAGGGTGGTATTCAATAATGTGAATCTCTTAAACGATATTGTCCTCAAGGTCCTTGTTGCTCAAACTGATTCTAGCATTAGCAGCGATAACACTACTTGGAGACTTATTTAAAATGCGGGTTCTGCCCAGCTGGTGTGGCTCAGTGGTTGAACATGGACCTATGAACTGGGAGGTCACGGTTCGATTCCCGGTGAGGGCACATGCCCAGGCTTCGGGCTCAATCCCCAGTAGGAGGTGTGCAGGAGGCAGCCAATCAATGATTCTCTCTCATCATTGATGTTTCTATCTCTCCCTCTCTGAAATCAATAAAAATATAAAAAAAACTTAAAAATTATAAATAAAATGCAGGTTCTAAGCTGCACTTCCAATCTACTGAATTAGAATCTGCATTTTAACAAGATTTTCAGGTGATTCAGTTTGTATGCTGATGTTTGAGAAGCACTGCTCTAGCCCACATTTCTTCATAAAGATAGCATGAGAAACCTTTTTGGTCTCTGTATAGAAATCACACCAGACTTGTCAGCAGTATTGTCTTCATGGTTCTCAGCCTTGACTGCATAATATAATTAACTGAAATTTTAAAAATATTGCTGTCTGGTCAACCCCAGAGAAAGCTCCTCAGGTAATTCTCATGTGCAAACCAAGGTTGAGAAACACCCCTGTGGAAATGAAATGAGGTTAATTTGGCCATGATCCCTACTTCTGGTGAACACATATTGTACATGTTTGCAGAATTTTCCCTTGGGTTTATTATCAGATTTTGCTATGCTACATGTCACTTTCTTTGAAGATAAAAACATTTTAAAGTCTAGTATTGTAGTATCTCCTGTTCTCTATTATTTCTAAAAGATTATCATTAGAAGTTTTGAAATTTAGGCTCTTAACTCTCTCTTTGAAAAGTTTGTTTTTTTCCACTATTTCCAGTTGGAAGGTGATTTTTCTTATTGAATCATCAAATAGAAACAAAATAGAACTTGAGTGCCTCTATCTTACATCTTGTTACTATACCAACTCTCCCACATACTCAGTATAAGACCCCTTTCTTGTTTTAGGTACTGTTTTTCAAAACCGTTTAAAAAATCTGTCCCATAATTTTGCAGGTCTCCGTTTCTTATGGGCTTGAACCTCCATGATGCTATTCTTAAGACTTTGTACCATTTCTGTAACAGTGCTTGGTACATGAATTTACTGTTTGTTTTTTGGTTCATGTCCCTCAGATGTCAGAACTTACCAGACAACTTTGCCTTATTTATAAGATTTATATTTTTAAAACCTTTCAACTATACTGAGTTGTACTTTTTATAAATAAATTTCAGAACTCATTAGTCCTTCACAAGTGGACTTACTTCATCCTAACTTTCATAACTAGCATTCAAAATAGTAACTGCTTAAGTACATTAGCCAGATGTTAATTTGGTTTGAGGAATTGCAGCTGAAGTACTTTTTCCTTTGTGCTTTTCTATATTTTAAAAAATTAGCTGCTTACTATTATCAATACCAAATAATATTAGTTAGCCACATATGGAAAAATGTGGTCCTTTTGTTATTTTTTTTTATTGGCTGGCCCATGTGACTTATGAATGTTTTATTTAAGCTGTTGATTTCTAGTCATCTTAAAAGTTTCAAGTTAGTATAAAAACAACATCTTTCAGAAATTTCTATAGTTTAGTCTTACCAAAATTATGGATTCTTAGTCATGAGTTTAGAAAGCTTTTTCAAAAAATATTAAGGTTATCCTTCCTACCCCTTCCTTGATGTGTTCATCTCATTTGTTTAAACAATGATAGGATAGTTCTAAGAATAATGATCTAAAGGAAATGATGGAATTCTAGATGTGCCCATGTCTGGACTACAATTTGTTTAAGGTTCAGCAGACAGGTAGAGACTAGGGATTTTTATTTTTTATATCTGCAAGAAGGTTTGTTATTTTTTTTTTTTAGTATTGACTTATGAACATCCAGATACTTCATGTGTTGTATATGGCATTAAATCCTATTACCAGTATAGATTCCCTTTTTTCCCACAAACCAGATTATCATATGTTTATGGGATTAACTTTTATTTTGTCATTGTGAACTTAAAAAAGATCCATCTGAAGTTGGATGGAATTTTGGATTGTTTACTACCAGTTAATTTAGAGCAGGGGTCGTCAAACTTTTTAAACAGGGGGCCAGTTCACTGTCCCTCAGACCGTTGGAGGGCCGGACTATGGTTTAAAAAAAAACTATGAACAAGTTCCTATGCACACTGCACATATCTTATTTTGAAGTAAAAAAACAAAACGGGAACAAATACAATATTTGTATTTGCATGTGGCCCACGGGCCGTAGTTTGAGGACCCCTGATTTAGAAGTAAAATGCAGTTTTAATGCTGAGTTTATAGTAGAAAGAAATGTTAGTAGAGATGTTTCATAGTGCATATTTTCCCCCAAATAAGTCAGATTTTAGGAAGCATGGTATACAGAATTCTGGAAAAAAAAATTTTTCTAATCAACAAAGGCAATAGTTCATACCCTTTCTAGAGGCAACTTAGAAGTAAATCAACAAGAAGACATCCTTGATTTTTAAGAGCAGTATAAATGATGTTGAATTATAAGAAGAAGATGGGCAGATAAATGAGTTTCACATCCATAGTCACATGCATCAGAAATTAGAATGATGAAGGATTGGATCCCAACAAGGATTTCAAGGACTAAATAGCCATGCCTTTGTGAAGGGTTCCACATAAAATAAAAACAATCTCTCCAAGAACACAGGTTCCAGTAAGAAGGCAGAGCAGTTAATTAACTCTAGGAATTATGTAGAGGTTTTATAGCTTGTGGACTTTTGAGGAAATACGTGATTTCATTACATTTCTTAAGAGTTTTATTTTAGTATAATTAATATACCAAAATATTGCATGTTTAATGAATTCAATTTGATGCATTTGGACATAAGCAAGTACCTGTGATACTATCACCACAATAAGGTAATAAACCTATATCCATCACCTCCAAAACAAAATTAAGAACTCAAAATGTAATAATAATCGAGTACAATGTTTTGTAATATAGGTCTACTAATTTAAAAAATGGCATTCTTTTGGGGGTTTACATTTTCTTAATTGGGGTTAAACATATTCCTTATCATCAAAATCATGTGCAGGTATACATCTAGTGCTCCTGACATAAAATGAGATTTTCCATATTTCATCTTTGAAAATGTCCTTTCACAATATAGGTATTGCTATGTAATCAATCCAGAAGCATATAATTTTTTAAAAAAATAATCTTTTTAATTGATTTCAGAAAGGAAAGGAGAGATAAACATCAATGATGTGTGAGAATCATTGATTGGCTGCTTCCTGCTTGCTTCATATTGGGGATCGAGCTCGAAACCCAGTGTGCCCCGACCGTGAGTTGAACCGTGACCTCCTGGTTCATAGGTTGACACTCAACCACTGAGCTAAGCTGGCTGGGCCAGAAGCATATAATTTTAATGAAGCATACTCATCCCTTAGAAAGAATTTATAGAATTCTGTTGGACTCTTCATGTTTACCTTTTAACATATCATTACACTGCAGTTACTACTTTCAATTGAAGGTTAGGTGGAAGGTCCTCAGTTGCACAGTTAAATGGATTTTTGAAATAAAGAAATTTTACTTTTATTTACACTAAGGTCTAAAAAGTGCTTCTGGAACTGTAGTTTGTGCTTATAAAATATATCTACTACAATTTTGTATGGGAATGCAGCTCTTTTGATAGCACAAGTGCATATAAAGCAGCTTGACTTTGTGATTCCAGTGGTATTGTTGAAATGACTTACTGCAGGATAAGTTTTACATATAAACACTATTTTGCCTTGTAATTTTAAATGTGTTTTTTTTAATTGATTTCAGAGAGGAAGGGAGAGGGAGAGAGAGAGATAGAAACATCAGTGATGAAAGAGAATCATCCATTGGCTGCCTCCTTCTGCACACCTTGTACCAGGGTCCGCAATCCGGGGCATGTGCCCCCACCAGGAATGGAACCTTGACCTCCTGGTTCATAGGGTGATGCTCAATCACCGAGCCACATCGACTGGGCTGCCTTGTTATTTTAGGTTGAATTCATTAAGAACATTATGAATCCTTTAGCAAAAGCTAAATTCTCACACTGTTATTTTGTAATGGTAATTGGGGATGGTTCTTATTGGGGAAAATTTTTGATTTGGGGCCTGGGTACAACAAATCACAATAAAACTTTACCAGTGATAAGCCATCAAAATGAACAAGTGATGAAGTAAGTCAAGATACTTAGTTTCTGTGTCTGACAAAAAATTCATGGAACTGATGATGATGGTTAAGTCCACAATAATGAAGCTTGCCATTCACACTATTGGTTCAATAATACGATGGATTTAAATATTTTCTGCAAACTCTCTGCTGATGAATAATAGAGTGAATAACCATAGACTTATATTTTCACAAGGTTTGTAAATTTTTGTTTCACACATTTTACCACTATTTCAGTTGAAATACATCTTAGCAAATTCTACTTCAGGTTGTACTGAATTAGTGTTTTCTCAACTTCTTTGAAAACATGATCACCTGTAGTGGTTCCATGCAGATTTATAGAGGCTACTTCTAAATCTCAAACTTCTTGAATAATCCACACTTGACTCCTAGCATACAGTTGTGGACTTATTATGAGCCAAGGAAAACCACTCAAAATCATTTGCTGCCTTGTTTTTCAATTGTATATTGATGTGTCCCAATATCTTCAAATTTCTGAGCAATTGTACTCATTAAAACACTAATAATTTTAAACAACTTTATTTTTTTTTCAACTTTATTTTCTTTGTACACATTTCTTTAGCTTCTGCCATCAAATGCAGTTTAACTCAACATCAATAAATGATTTTCCTTGCTTAGCCAGGAAACTTGGTTGAAGCCTTGTTTTTTATTTTTGTGAAGAAATATTTTGTGAATAGCTATTTTATTTTGTTTTCCAATTTTTTACACTGTAGTTTCCCTGTGAATTAGGAATGATAATATCATTAGTCTGGTAATATCAACGTATATTTCATTACTTAAGCACAGTTAATGTGCCATTGCATAATAAACAATCTTTACCATCTAATCTGATAAAATAAGCCACATTCTGTGCCTTTAAGGGTGGCATTGTAAGTCCACCTTCTTTTTTTTTTTTAAATATATTTTATTGATTTTTTACAGAGAGGAAGGGAGAGAGATAGAGAGTTAGAAACATCGATGAGAGAGAAACTTGATCAGCTGCCTCCTGCACATCCCCCACTGGGGAAGTGCCCGCAACCCAGGTACATGCCCTTGACCGGAATCGAACCCGGGACCTTTCAGTCCGCAGGCCGACGCTCTATCCACTGAGCCAAACTGGTTTCGGCAAGTCCACCTTCTTGATATGATGTGATAAGTGTGCATCTGTAACTTCAAAAATGTCACAGTATGGTGATGTACATGGCATTTGAAATACTGTCAAATTATAATTGCATCACTACAACTTATAATGCCCAGATCACCATTGTAAAGCAGTGATAGTGCCACATTTAGTCTGTCTGTCACAACTATTAAACTTTGTCATTATATCATAAAAGCCATCTACACTAATAAAAGAGAAAAATGGTAATTGGCGTACGACGCTACCCTTTTCATTGGCTAATCAGGGCTATATGCAAATTAACTGCCAACAAAGATGGCGTTTAATTTGCATATGTAGGCACAATGCAGGGAGGCGAAAGGGAAAGCAGGAAGAAGCCCCCTGCCACTGACAGTGATCGGAAACCCAGGGGGGAGCTAAGAGCTGGGGGGCAGGGCAAAGGCAGCCCTGGGGCATCAGGCCTGGGCTGGGGGCAGAACCAGTGATGGGGGAAATGAGGGTCCCCTACCCAGGCCTGACGCCACTGTCAGAGGTGTCAGGCCTGGGCAAGGGGCGGATCCTGCGATTGGAGGGTTTTGGGGGTCAATGCCTGAGGGCTCCCAGTATGTGAGAGGGGGCAGGCTGGGCTGAGGGACACACCCCCACACACACACACACACCCAGTGCACGAATTTCATGCACTGGGCCCCTAGTAGACAATATGTAAATGAATGTATTTTACTATTTCAATAAAGTAAACACTGAAATTTGAATTTCATATAACATATCAAAAAATTCCTTCAAAATAAACATTTAAAAGTGTAAAAACCATTTGTGGATCTCAACAAGATAAAAATAGGCACCAGAGCTTAATTTGGCCTTGGGCCATAGTTAGCCAACCCCTGACCTAGTCTTTTCCTAGTAATAGGGATTTGGGGGAGTTTTTCTATTATGAAATTTCATTCCGATGAGGTCTTAAAATTTACGTCTTGACCTATATTCTGGATTTTCACATAATTGAAAATGTTTTATAGGATACATACTGACTTCTGTTTTCAAGATTGATTTCCTTTCTCCTTTTAGATAATTTTCCACTTGTTCATCAAGATGGAAAGC
Organism: Myotis daubentonii; assembly: GCF_963259705.1. Taxonomy (NCBI): domain Eukaryota; kingdom Metazoa; phylum Chordata; class Mammalia; order Chiroptera; family Vespertilionidae; genus Myotis; species Myotis daubentonii. The sequence goes on along the minus strand of NC_081861.1, from coordinate 95,910,132 downwards.
TCAGATTCTAACGATAAAGGAAGTGGTGATCAGTCTGCAGCACAGCGCAGAAGTCAGATGGACCGATTGGATCGGGAAGAAGCTTTCTATCAATTTGTCAATAACCTGAGTGAAGAAGATTATAGGCTTATGAGGGATAACAATTTGCTAGGCACCCCAGGTACGTGATAATGTAGTTTAAGAATTTATATATGTAATTTGTTGGTCTTTTAAAAAAATAGCCTATTTTGAAAATCAGTTTCTTTAGCCATTGTGAAGTATGATTTTAATGCAAGACATATAGAATAACATTTACTACTATATTTAATTCTGTTCACTTATATTTGGAATTACCCTATATCATATTTTTAGTTATGAATTACATTATGAATTTATGGTGAGCTTATTTGAAAATAGTGGAGCTGAACAAATTTTTAAAAATTTATTTTTATTGACTTCAGAGAGGAAGGGAGAGGGAGAGAGAGATAGAAACATCAAAGATGAGAGAATCATTGATTAGCTGCCTCCTGCATACCCCACACTAGCGACCAAGCCCACAACCTGGGCATGTGCCCAGACTGGGGATTGAACCATGACCTCCTGGTTCATAGGTCGATGCTCAACCACTAAGCCATGCTTGCTGGGCTGAACCATATTTTTGTTGGCTTATTTAACTTCTAGGCATGAGTCTAATTGTGGAAGAGCTAATGGGAATTTTAGTTCCTAGGACAGACTTACTCTCTTTTGTTATTACTGATTCCCTGAATATGTCCCAGTCATAATCCTCCAGAGCTAGCCTTCAGTAAAATTACCAATTATTCAGAACTTGTGCTTGGCTGTTAGGTCCCATTTGATCATAGTTAAAATTCATTATTTTTCATAGTTCTTATTTCTGTTTAATTTCATTAATCTTTGAGTGATTGCTTAAATTTTAAAAGGTCAGGTGTTGGTTAGTGAAAGGAAGTACATTTTGAATCATCAATACCAGGTTTCATTCAGAATATCTAAGTTGGGCTTCTGGTCCTGCCATTTATTAGCATGTCAGTTTCTCAGTCTCAGTTTTCTTGTTTTAAAATACAGAGAGTAATATCTACCTCCCAGACTTGCAATTGTAATGAATGAGGTAATATAGGCAAAAGCATTCAGTAAACTACAAGAAATTTGTACAAATATCAATTGTAAAGTCATGCTCCCAAAGAAATGAATTTTACCCAAGTTTCCTACTCCTTGGTTTTCATCTCAGATGGGTAAGAGTCATTGGTTTTTATTTGTAATTTGGCAAACATTTTAAAACTATTTTCAGGTGAAAGTACTGAGGAAGAGTTGCTGAGAAGATTACAACAAATTAAAGAGGGCCCACCACCACAAAACTCAGATGAAAATAGAGGTATATTTTGCTTTGCAGGGGGTGGGTAGAGGATGGAATGGATAAAAAACTTCATAACAGTAAATGTCAGCTAAAGATTATCCAGAAATGATATAAAGTAATTTGGTGCTAAGTTACCTGCTCATAAAGAGAACTGGCATTGTCTTGATATTTGGTAAGAATGTGAACGTAGGGTGTCTTTTTTTTCTGCTTTATCTTTGGTTTGTTTGTGTTAATTGGGGCATTGTGAGAAATGGCATATTTAAATGTAATTTCTTGATTTTCCACATCCATTGAAATATCCTTCTATCTACTGAATTATTCCTTTTTCTTTTTAAATAAACATCTGAGTTCCTCACCAGCAGAAAGAAATGCTGTATTCTCTAACCTGGCCATTCTCAACAGGGTTTAATTTTGCCCCTTCTGGGACATTGGCCATGCCTGGAGACATTTTTGTTTGTCAATACTGGGAGTTTGTTATTGGCATCTAGTGGGTGGAAGCTAGGGATACAGATAAACATCCTAACTAACATCCTGATGTTTTTTTCTCAATGTGAAGTAGAGAATTTCACCATGTAACCTAAGAGGCTATGATAACAGTCTGGTCTTGAATGTGCCATTATATGTATTGTGCTAGGTTCAGACTATTCATTTGGTCTGATGTCCAATTTCATGTTAAGAATCTTGGTAACATGAAGAAATAATTTAAACATTTTCAAACCTATAAACCTTGTTTATGTTATATTTTTGCAATGGCTACAGCAGTCTTGTATTTTAAAATGTCTTATATTATCAAAGTCACTTAAATCAAGAGTCTAGAAGAAATGTTACAGGCTAATGAAAATTTGACAGAAATATAATTTGAACTAAAATTCTAGCTCTATACCTTAACTGGTATTTACCTTGTTTGATTACAAGAGTGTCTTGACAGTGAACTGAAAAATATTGTCTTCTGACAATCCACAGTAATATGCTAGGCTCTTTATATAATAGACTTTCTCCAGATTCCCTTTAAGAAAATTCTCTAAATTTTGTGGTTTTTTAAAAAATTATTTTTTAATATATTTTATTGATTTTTTTTTTTACAGAGAGGAAGGGAGAGGGATAGAGAGTTAGAAACATTGATCAGCTGCCTCCTGCACGCCCCCTACTGGGGATGTGCCTGCAACCAAGGTACATGCCCTTGACCAGAATCGAACCTGGGACCCTTCAGTCCACAGGCTGACGCTCTATCCACTGAGCCAAACCGTTAGGGATAAACTTTGTTTAGATTAGCTTGCACTTTCAAAATGAAATTGAAATTTCCCTGCCTTTACTTGCAAGTCTATGTAGTACAGTTTACAGAAATCTATAAATTTGAAATCTGTTCAGAGTCTGTTCTTTTTTTTTTTTCTAATACAAAGTTTCTGAGCACTATTACATGATTCTCCTAATTTTAATAGTTCCTTTTCTCTTTTAAAAACAGGTGGAGAGTCTTCAGATGATGTGTCTAATGGTGACTCTATAATAGACTGGCTTAACTCTGTCAGACAAACTGGAAATACGACAAGAAGTGGTCAAAGAGGAAACCAATCTTGGCGAGCAGTGAGCCGGACTAATCCAAACAGTGGTGATTTCAGATTCAGTTTAGAGATCAATGTAAACCGTAATAATGGGAGTCAAAACCCAGAGAATGAAAATGAGCCATCTACAAGACGTTCTAATGGAGAAAACATGGATAATAGCCAAAGGCAAGTGGAAAATCCACGATCTGAATCAACATCTGCAGGGCCATCTAGATCAGAACGCAATTCAACTGAAGTATTAACAGGAGAAGTCCCATCTACTAGAGGTCAAAGAAGAGCAAGAAGCAGAAGCCCCGACCACCGGAGAACCCGAGCAAGAGCTGAAAGAAGTAGGTCACCTCTGCATCCAATGACTGAAATTCCACGGAGGTCTCATCATAATATCTCATCTCAGACTTTTGAGCATCCTTTAGTAAATGAGACTGAAGGAAGTTCTAGAACCCGCCACCATGTGACACTAAGACAGCAAATAAGTGGACCTGACTTGCTAAGTAGAGGTCTTTTTGCAGCTTCCGGAATAAGAAATGCCTCACAGGGAGCAGGTTCTTCAGACACAACTGGTAATGGTGAATCTACAGGATCAGGACAGAGACCTCCAACCATAGTCCTTGATCTTCAAGTAAGAAGAGTCCGTCCTGGAGAATATCGGCAGAGAGATAGCATAGCTAGCAGAACTCGGTCAAGGTCTCAGACGCCAAACAACACGGTCACTTATGAAAGTGAACGAGGAGGTTTTAGGCGTACATTTTCACGTTCTGAGCGGGCAGGTGTGAGAACCTATGTCAGTACCATCAGAATTCCAATTCGTAGAATCTTAAATACTGGTTTAAGTGAGACTACATCTGTAGCAATTCAGACCATGTTAAGGCAAATAATGACAGGTTTTGGTGAATTAAGCTACTTTATGTACAGTGATAGTGATTCAGAGCCTAGTGGCTCAATCTCAAGTCAAAATATGGAAAGGGCGGAGTCACGGAATGGAAGAGGGGGTTCTGGTGGTAATAGTAGTTCTGGTTCCAGTTCCAGTTCCAGTTCCAGTCCTAGTTCTAGTTCCAGTGGTGAAAGTTCAGAGATTAGCTCAGAGGTGTTTGAAGGTAGTAATGAAGGAAGCTCATCATCAGGCTCATCAGGTGGCAGGCGAGAGGTTCGACACAGAGCCCCAGTAACATTTGATGAAAGTGGCTCTTTGCCCTTCCTTAGTCTGGCTCAGTTTTTCCTCTTAAATGAGGATGATGATGACCAACCTAGAGGACTCACCAAAGAACAGATTGACAATTTGGCAATGAGAAGTTTTGGTGAAAACGATGCATTAAAAACCTGTAGTGTTTGCATTACAGAATATACAGAAGGCAACAAACTTCGTAAACTACCTTGTTCCCATGAGTATCATGTCCACTGCATCGATCGCTGGTTATCTGAAAATTCTACTTGTCCTATTTGTCGCAGGGCAGTCTTAGCTTCTGGTAACAGAGAAAGCATTGTGTAATTAAGGTCTGAGCTCTCAGCTATGTACCTGGTATAGTGATGGGCAAACAGGAATCACTTGCTTTATGTCCACTTTTTGAGTGGTGCTTGTAAAGTTGCAACCTGAATTGAGTCATTGCTTTCTGAATGAATCGTTGTCCTGTCTCCAATTTCTGTTCCAGAATAAAAGGAAATATTTAAAAAGCAATGTTTTAGGACATAAAATCTAATTTCAGCATCAGTAATTGATATACTAATGATTTATTATATATGTTTATTAGTTTCTCCTTTGTTATCTTAAAAGATCTGTCTTAGCAATGGCTGTTTCATGTTGATTTTTAAAATTTCCCATGCCATAGGAGAGAAGGGCTAAGGAAATTACCAATTTAGACTAAGTTACAGTACATGTTTTATAAGTGATTGCTTAAAGCTTCACCATTCCCAGTTATTAGTTGGCACAAATTTAGCTACATGCTGACTATCATTTGTTCACCTTTTAGGCAAGGTGATATTGGACATGTCAGTGTAAATAACACTAAGGTTAGATCTTCTAAGTGTATAACTGTCTTCTAAGCCCATCACTGTGGCACACTGTAGAGTGAGCTTATAGTTTAATTAAGATGTTTATCTTGTGGAAATATTAAAAAAGCCTATGCTTGTGTAAGTGAAAAAAATCACATTCATTTGTTTAAAAATGTAAAGCTATTTTGTAGAGGCTCAGTACTTTTCCAATGCACTGTTGTAATAATGCATTACAAATTGTAAAGTACCATGCATAGAAATGAAAAAAACTGCTTTTCGTGAGCCAATATAGTAAAAAAAAAAAATCACACCAAACAAAGTACAAAGCTCCTTTTGTAAGTGTGTACATGTCAAGAGCAGAACATATCTATAATATTTAATGTATGTGAACAGCTACTGTGACATTGCAAAGTAAAGGTCAGAGTGCAGAATTGAACTACATTGAAGGCCAATGGAAATTGTGTGTTTTAACTTGGATTTAGGCAGAAAATGAAAGACGGGGGGCGGGGGAGACTACTACTCTGGAAGAATTGAAACTTTTTCATGAAGACAGTATAATCATACTGGTTTCGTATGGTGAGATCTTTGACACAGTATTCTACTTGAGCAGATGAAGTAGATGAACAAATTAGGCAGCGCTTTTGCTTTAAGAAAAACAAGCCACTATGACCTAGTATAATTTACATTCTTGTTTTTACAAGTCTCTGCAAAAAAAAAAAAAAGATAGCAAGAAAAGAAAAAAAGATCGTAAACCACTTTTAGCCTAAAAATTGGTAGAGATGTGTATACTAATAAGAAAGTCTCGAATTTGCATTGTTTTCAAGATTTGTCATTTAAGGTACCAGTGCACACTTGGTAGTATTTCATTGCTGTCTAACACAACCTAATATTTCACATTTAAAGACCAGTTGAGTAGTTAAGAGATTTTCTTTTTGAAAGTGAGTCATGTTGGGTTATTTGAAATTCAAATTTCAGTTGTGCTCCCTATATTTGAAGATGAGACCACTGACTTATGATCCATGGGATATGTACTTTATGTTGTTTCCTTAGTAGTAACAATAGGTTTGTGAAAAGAACCTCAGCACTCTTGCCGAATTTTTCTTTCGAGGCTGGCTGGGGTTTGGATTAGTCTGATTGTGGAAGACTGTTTGTTTATTTGGAAAAAGCTAATGGGTCCAAAGAGGAATTGAACACATCCTTGGCCTTTAACAAAGTGAGCTGACTACCCAGGCATTATCAGATACTCAACAAAATAAACAATTCTGCTTTTAGGAACTATCTAGTTACCTTAACTGCTATCAATTTAGCTGTAAAGATGATTTCAAAGCTCATATTTTCATGTTTTCTTCTTGCTTTCAATCCTACCTAAGTATCAAGGAAATGAACTTGTAAATGTGGTAGTTGTTTGCTAAGGATATGTACTGCTCTTGCAAGGAAGTAATGTTCAAACAAAGGTTCACTTATTTTTTTTAATATAAGCAGAAATCACTGTTTATGGCGCTTATATAATACATGTTATCTTTTTAAAAAAATTGTCCATGTAAAAGTCAGAATTCCTTTATATTTGTGAGCCTCCTTGTCTCCTTTCCGAAGGGTATGTAATCTGGTTTTCAGATCTGCAGGATAGTCCTGATTGGCTAAAAACAAACCCATATTCCTCATGGCATAAAATGTCCCATTATTATAGGGGTGTTCCATTTTATATAGTTTAAAAACGACAGCTCGTTCTAAGCATAAAAGTTACTGAAAACAGGTATCTCCCAAAATGTATTATTCTATTACTCATTTGTGAAGCATTAAAGTAAGAACTCATGCTGAGTTCTGGTTATGAAGGTAGATATTGAACCTATTCATAAATACTGGAAATAGAATTTTAAGTTTATAGCCCTCAGTAGAATGCACATATTGGGCATGTGCATGTGAACATCTTTTTCAATAGCATTCATTGATTTCCATTAGATTGTGTAGAATGGATAAAAAAATTTAGTGGAATTAGCTTTTTTTTTTTTTTGCAAGGCCCATGACTAATATGTACTTACTGGTACTGGTGGACATTGAAGACAATGTCAGATGTACAATTGAGAAGAAAGATCTTTTTTACTACCAGCATCCAAACACCTACTCCCTTAAGGGAGCATTTTCTTGCAAAAGACTTTACATATTTTGTATTTTTGCACTTTTTTCTTTATTAAAGAAAGATTCTTTCCGGGAACTTCATGCAGTAATAGGAGCAAGAGAAAACAATGTTGGGAGTTTACATTGTTCAAAGCATAGGGGAAAGTACTAAAATCTGAATTTCTTTGAATATTTCAGATATTTTAAAAAATACACTTACTAGTCTGAAGCATTTGAGATGTTATGTTGTTTAACTCCAAGCCGCTGATAAAGCTGCAGTTTATTAGTACTACAAACAAAATTGAACAAGTTAGGTTTAAAGTTTTCAGACTTTGTAGCAATACTAGATGAACCATGTTAATTTTGAATATTGCTCTCAAAAGAACACATTAGTCATACGTTAGTGGTTAATGGAGGCGGGAATTGAGAAACGTGTTCACATTAGTGTTGCAATGTAGGGAATAATTGGGCAGTTAACAAGAAAAATGTTTAGCATATGTATATATATATGAAATATCTAAAAATATCATTGGAGTTTATCCAAACTTTAAGATTAGGAAACTGGTTATCTATAAGGGTTACCTCAAGTAATTTCCCCCCCTGGGAAAAATATGTCCTCTCCATGCCAAGTATTCAGTGTCTCAAATTATATTTATGAAGGATTATCACTTAATATGCTTTGTATTGAACCACCTGCTTCCCAAATATCCATGACAGCCATGACTTCAGTCAGTTCCCAAAATACCCATGTGATAGGGAGGTGAATGTTGCAAAATGCCTCCTAAAAGGCCATTTTTACAGCTTGCTAGAATACAGCGGTACCTCATAGTTGTTGATACTTTTAAAGATGGAGGATATTTTTACCCTCCTCCCCTTCTCTTTTGTTCTTTTATAAATAATCTGCCTTTGAATTTTTAAGTTTTACCTTACTGGCTTTCCTGTCAAATGTATTACCAACATTAAGTACTTAGAAACCATGTTTGCAGGGCACTTTTATTCATGGCTTATAAGACTATGCTAATTGCTACTTTTTAAAGTATTCTGTACCTTAGTAATGCAAGAGATTGAAAAGGCACATGTTCAAGTGTCAGGCATTTTCTTCCTTAGTATAATTCTTCAGGATGTTTTATATTCAATAATAGTATTGTAATTCATTGAGTTAATTTAGTAAATTGTATGCTTTTGAAAACATTTGAAAATGTAAATCAATATAACATGCTTTATTTGTAAAATTAAAGTTCAAGGTCCAAAGAACTAGTATAAAACTTATTTTTAAATCAGATTTTAATAAACAACTAAGAAACAGCTATGAAAACAGCTGTAAAACTTTTAGCATCCTGAAATTGAGTTCTTAACTGGACATTTCTAAAATAATATCTAATATTCCCAGTAAGTGATTATCTCACTTGATTTAAGTAAATCCATTTTATATCTAAAACAGCATATAATAGGGCTATTACTGAAGTGTTGGAACTTACAAGGGATAACAACAGTTTATCAGTTTTATGATTATTTTCATTTCTATGTAGGTGTTTTAATTCAAATTTGAAGGAAATAGGCATACCCTCTAACACTCGAATAAAATTATAGTGAGGTGTTTGCTTTTTATTAGTATTTCTTTTGCTAAAGACCCACAAGTTGCTTTATGGTCACTTGGATTGAGTGATAACTTAAATATATGTAGTGAAAGCAAACACATAATACCACTGTGCCTAATTATTTCAGGGTTCCTCTATCAGTTCCTCATCTTGCAGATTTATTCCAATACCAACGTATGGTTGAACCAGCTGCCCAGCCTTAAATCCCTTTGGTGCCCCTCTGCTAACATTCTTTTAACTGATTGATTTGTATGTGTTTTAACTATCCAGTGATTGGATTTTACCTCTTGATAGGTCCATTTGTCCTTGGTGCTGCTTTTAAATATGTAGGGCTATGTGATCAGGTATCAAGTTCAGTAGGTACACAATTGGCCTGGATACATATCTGCCTGTTTTATCTTCTCCCAGGAAGAGCTTCTTTGGTATAGATGTTTACGTGGGTTCATATAAAGAACTGGGCTACAATCTTGGGAAGCTTTCTGAAGTCTAAGAACCTGAAAGGACTTGGAGGGGGGGATCGTAACAAAGGCTGCCTTTATGTCTTTGAACACGAAGCACATAAATGTCCGTTCTGTGACGACGAAAGTGATTGTTACACCAGGGCTTCCTGACCTCTGGGAGAGACTTGCAAAAAAGCAGAAAGGAGCACAAAGTGAAGTTATTTTGGTTAGTTTGCTTTATCTGGTTTCTCATTTTCTTTAAATTTAAACCTGAACATAACACCCTTCTCCAATATCTAGCCAGCAGACTCCTGGTTGGGAAGCCCTGTATTAAAATTTGAGAATGTACCCAGTTTCCTTTTTTTGTACAGTGCTTTTACACCTGCTAAAAATTAACTTGTTTAATGCAAAACAAGACGTTGGAAGGTCAGTCATATTAAAGCTGGTTTGATTATTAATAGTTATCTTTTAGGAAGAAGCTTTTTCCCTATGTAAGATGTCATACTGCAGATTTAAAATATAGACTATCAATAAAATGCATGAAGTGATCATTTGTGCTTGATCATCTCTCCTTGGCTTTTTTCTTAAAAAGGGGAATTTGATAAAGGTCTGTTTCAAACTGATGTCAAATGCACTTGATTTTTAGAATCAAGTGGCATTACAGCACAACCTTGATTTTTATTACCTTCACTGCTGAGTGTGGGCAGGTACTGGTTTATGGGATATAACTTCTGTTTTATGTTGTGTAGTTTAATGGCTTAATCTTGGAGTGGTAAAGTAAAAGATGAAAGTATATTCCAATATAAGAATCCTGGAAAGATTTATGTAAATGACATTTTAATAGGTGTATCTTCGCTGTTTCTACTTTTACCATTGCCCTGACCACTCCTTTGCTTGACCTCTAAATACAGACTTGGTGTTCATGTATGCTCATGCAGCTTTTATCTTCCATTGCCATTTCCAACCTCTTAAACATGTTGCTTAAGCCACTAAGATGTCCTTGTTTCTAAGTGGGTTGTCACGTTCTAATACCTGAGTGGCCCTTCCCCTTGGTATTGGTATTCATATAGCTGATAGTAAATTTTATTATAATTTCATTTCCTCTGGTTCCTACAGAGCCCTGTCATTGGCATAGGAACTTCGTTCCTTGTGATCATTGGGTGCAGTCAACCCTTAGTCTTATGACCTTCACAGGGTTTTACTGTTAGTGCCGTCCATGATTCTTTTCTTTGAAACTCAAATATGCCACTGAAATGTTAACATTCTAGACAACAGAGTAAGACAATGCACAGGCATCTTGTTTGAGAGATATTCAGTGATAAAGAGTCAATGGAGAACAGAAGATAATGGTCAATTAGAGCAGAGTATAAGCTATATTATTAATGGTCTTTTGAAAAAATAGGAAGTGAAAGCTAGGGTCCAGTTTCTATGAGGTCTTTGAGTTCAGGCAAGATTAAAATCTAAGGCCTTGCAAATTAATTACTAACAGCTACATTTTCCTAATTGCTATTATGTATTGTATTTGGCACAATATAAATTACTTAATCTTCACAGTGATTCTGAGGTTTATTATTACCACCCTGTTTTATAGGTGATGCAGCTGAGTAAGATACAGGCATTTGGTAATTTGCCCAAGATCACTCCAGTAAGTGGCAGAGTATTTCTAGGCAGATCTCTGATTCCAGAGTTTAGTTTCATTGTGCTCTTAATCTTGCTACTGTATGACCTCTAATTTTTAAAAAAATTGTTATCCTGAGTCCTAGATTTGATTACTTATGAGGTATGATTTCTTAGGATAAACATTGGTTTTAGCTAGTTTGCCAAAGAAGATTTAAAGGGCAAATCTGAGGAGGATTAAAGTTTTTATATTGTGAATTTCAGTAAATCACTTTGGGCATTACCAAATACACCTTAACACTATACCAAGTACTAATTAGCACTATACCAAGTGCTAAGGTGTATTTGGAATTACATTTCTGAAAGTTTGGAATGAGGTTGGAATAAGTTTGGGGAATCTTTAATGTCAGTGGTCATTTCAGCTCTTTACTATTACCAGTATGTGCTCTTGGCCCATGTTATGACTTGATTTGAAAATATGATTAGGACAAAATTGCAGCTTTTTAAAAGTATGCTAGCCAGCTTATTGGCATCCAAATAAATGCCCTTTAAAGTTGCCTTGGGCAGACATAGGCATTCCAAGAATGTAATTGCTCAGAAAATATTTGGAACTTCTTTAAAATTGCTTTCAGAAACAATATGAGTAACAGAGATGCAGCCCTCTTCAGTCTGTTCACGTTATTTGCCACCCTTGAGATGAATCTTGGCTGTTTCCAAGAATTATCTTTTTCCCAGTGTATTAGAGATTTGCCACCCTTATTCACTTTAAAGGCAGTCATAAATAAAGCATGTCAAATAATAGGTGCAGAGTATTTAGAGTAAGTAAATGACTATGGTGGAGAGTGTTTTGAAAAAATTATCGTACCTCATTCAACATTTGAGGCACAGAGAGAAAGATACTATCTCAACTCAGGAGCAGGCATCAGTGGGAGATGTGTAAATAGTTGATAAAATATTACAAAAACCTTAAAAGATATACATACTATAGTTATCCATCCCTATTCAAATGATATTGAAAGGAGCAGTGAGGAGTAATGGGAGGAACGAGGGCTCCTTTGAATTTAGAGTTTACTTCCTTAGCTAATAGGAGATAAATGTGTGTTGAGCTTCCACTACATTCTAGGCATTGTGCTGGTATGAGGTTTCGCTGCCCCTTGTATTTGGCAGGATGGGGACTTCAAGCCTCCAAAATACTGTTGGGTTTCTCAGTGGATAGTGTTGGTGACTGTGATATACCTACTTGTTAAAATGATTCACACTTGGTTCCCTATCTGCACCAAATGTTCTAGAATAGCACTGTCCAATAGGAATGTAATGAAAGTTAAATAAATATAAAATTTCTAGCAGGTACATTATAAAAGGTAAAAATATACAGGCAAAATTAATTTTAACCAGTAAGGTCAAAATATTTTAACATGTAATTGATAAAAGGATTATTAATGAGATATTTACATCATTCTTTTCATAATTGAGTCTTCAAAATCTGGTATTTTACACAAAGTACCTCTCATTTTGGACAATACACATTCCAAATGCTCAATAGCAACAAGTGACTAGCAGCTACTATATTGGGCAGTGCAGTTCTAGAACAATATGGAAGAGAGTGATTAAAGTGGATAGGATGCAAATGGCAATGTTTTAAAAGTTCATCTGTAAGTATACACACTTTATCTGCTTACCTACATTACTCTAGAACTAAATAGGTATATCACTTTTGTGTATCAAAGCTGTGGCTTAGAGTGTCTAGCCAAGTTTACAAAACTATCATCTTTTTCTTCTCCCTTTGAGGTTAAAAAAAAAATACACTGCCGCCCCAACTGGTTTGGCTCGGATAGAGCGTTGGCCTGCGGACTGAAGGGTCCGAGGTTCGATTCCAGTCAAGGGCATGTACCTTGGTTGCAGGCACATCCCCAGAGGGGCGTGTGCAGGAGGCAGCTGATGTTTCTTTCTCATTGATGTTTCTAACTCTATCCCTCTCCCTTCCTCTCTGTAAAAAAATCAATAAAATATATTTTTAAAAAATACACTTCCTATCAAAGCTTGAAATCTAACTATTAATCAGCAAACGACCTTGGTTGAGGGCCCCATAATTAAAAGCTATGGAAGCCCATCACAGTTGGAGGATTATGTAGCAGCTAATAGCGATTGTTACATTTATTTAGTGCAGGAACAAGCACCCAGTGTGTGGACTCTCTTAGTTCAGTTATGTTAAAATTATACAAATAAATCATTTTCACATTTAAATATTCCTGGCATTTGTTAGAAATGGCTAACCTGGACTTATAATCTGTTTCTACATTGTAGTTAGATAGTGATAATATGTGTTTTTAAATGAGTTTCTTGGGGTAGAAGGGGAAAGTTGACAACATCAGAGTAGATTCCCAGATCAGACTTTAGCCCCAGTGAAAGCAAGTATTTCCCAACACTAAGTCTCTGATGCCATTGTTGAAAGTTTTATTTTGTTTGGCAACATAGAGTAAAATATTAACTCCTGTTAAGAAAGAGCCTTTGGATTTGAGGTTTTGGAAAATGCTGATTCATTTGGCTTGACTTCTCTGTGTGAATATAACAACATTTTCTATGGCCTTTTCATTTAAGAATCTGAAAAACCATTTAGTAGTAGATGATGAATGTTGGTTTCTAGCATGGATGACTCAAATCTTTCTCTGGCATGTGAATCTGCTTTACTTGAAAGCCGCCAGAGGAGCATACCACCCAGCTTATTTTTTTTTCCAGAATTAAACTAAAGGTGAAAATTCAGGAAGAGTCATTCTGTTTTGTTTTGTGCTGCCCTTTCCTAGGAGAAGGAAAAAGAATAAATAGTATCTGAGGCTATGTTAGCACAAAGGTACAGGATTGTTCCTAAGAAGCAGAGACAAACTTGGCAATTAAACCCAAATTCTGCCCAATTGCTCTAATGAAAAAGAAACTTCTGTCTAATAATGATGCCTTATCCAGATCTGACTAATCCTTTTTCTCCACATTTGGGGGCCATCTACATTTTCAAACAAAAATTATTCAGCCTAATCTGCCAAATAGAAATACATTTCAAGCTTCATTTTAATATAGATATCTAGCAGTCCTTCTACAGACATGGGCACTAACAGGGTTAGTGTTATTTTGTTTTAAAAGTCTGAAGTCAAAATCATCTGGAAAAAAAAAAAAGCTGGAGAAGCCCTTATTTTTTCTCTAAGGTTTCCCTTCAGTTCACATTACTGGTACATTTGATTTTGAATACCTTGTAAGTTAACGAACTGTTCAGCATATATTAACTAGGACTAGCCTATGTTTAAAATCCTATATAATAAAACTCTAATATGCAAATCGACAGCGGAACGAGGGGTCACTATGATGCGCACTGACCATCAGGGGGCAGACGCTCAATGTAGAAGCTGCCCCTGGTGGTCAGTGTGCTCCCACAGGGGAGCCAGGCTCATAGCTGCCTAGCACAGTGGTAGTGGTGAGAGGGTGCAGGCCTGGCTGAGGGACCCCTCCCTCCCTCCAGTGCATAGAATTTTGCGCACTGGGCCTCTAGTGCTATTTATAAATTTGAGCTTAGAAATTCAGGTGTGTAGAGTTCTGACTGAAATTTTTGTGCATTACTAAAATATCTACCTATGATTATTCCAGAGAGGTACTGTGGGACCCACTAGACCAGCACTGTATACACACTCTGATTCCATTGAAAGGTTGTGAACTGCCAGCATGATCCTGAAAGGAAAGAGATGGAGAAATGGTTGTAGATTGAGATTAATAGATGTGTTGAATCCACTGGGCTGGGCCATTTCATATTTGTCCTCTTATTTGAGACCAAATAAGTAATTGGGGGGCAATTGAATATTTGCATTTTGTAACCAAAATAAAATCAGAGGTTAAGTGACATGCTCCAGGTCCCACTGCTAGTATTGATTATCCAAAAACAAAACAAAACACAAAACATTAGAATCTACATTCCAAGTACCATTCGAACTCTAGGGGATACTGTAGTGAACAAGAAAGGCCCTTGCCTTCATGGAGATTACATTGGAACTTACATGGGATATAAATACAAATTAAGATAGTGATTAAGTGCTGAGAAGAAAATAAAATAGTGTGATGTGCTTGTGAATGAGATGAAGTAGGACAGTTGGAGAAGACCTTTCTGAGGAGGTGACACAAGTAGAGACTGGAATGAATAGGAAGCAGAACATTTCAGCTCCAGGGAATGAGCTCAGCTCAATAGTTGGAGGGAGGAAAAGGAGCAGTGTTGAAGTGGGGTGAGAGATGAGTTGGGCCAGTTCATGGAGATTTTATAGCCAAGGGAAAGAAGATAGGGTTTTATTCTAAGATGAACAGTTGTTGGGAGTCTTGTCAATGGAAGTGAAGGGTTCTGACTTAATTAACTACTAAGTGGTAGAATCAGAGCTAGAAGACATCTGACTCTAGGGCCACTGAATGTTCCATGACATAGAAAACTCTTTTCCCCGCTCCTTTCTGTCCCCAAGTAGAAGTGCATGGAATCTAGGTCCACAGTACCCTGGAGAGGATTCTGCAATACTGTAAGCTTTTGACTTCTCTTTCTAGGTTTCCTTGTTTTCCTAAGAAACTTTGTGGTATTCACATAAACAAAAATTTAGCTCTGTATATTATTTTACTTTAATCTGATTTGAATGACCCTATTCTTGTGTTACTGAGAAAATCCTCAGGTAATGGAACCCAATGCCATAAATAAAATGAACAAGCTTCTTATTGATACTTGGGTCTTTGCTTCTATATCTGAAACCCAGAAGGTGAACTAGGAATTTTGATACTGAGGTTTGGGTCCCTATACCCATGGTTAGGTTAGGGACCCATATCCCTGCAATAAGTGGAAGCATTCAATCCAGTCTCCAATTTTTCAACTACCAGTTCTCTCAGAATAGTTTGAATGGGCCAACATTGCTCTGTTTTACTTGGTTAAAACTATAGAGGGCAGGGTTGCCCATATAATGTACCAAAGGGACAGCTGATTTTAAAGAGCTGATTACTAAAACCCTTTCCATTGGATGCCTCTTGTTGACTTCTTGTGAGTTTACTGATGGATAGACTAAATTCAACAAACTCAGATGAATCTAGTAAATTTAACACATTTTGGATTAGCTAATATGACCTGGCATTTTACAATTGACAGTCACCCAGTTCAGCTCCCTACATCTAGGCAGGTCTACATTCAAACCATTCTGAGAGAGAATTGGTAGTTGAAAAATTGGAGACTGGATTGAATGCTTCCACTTATTGCGGGGATATGGGTCCCTAACCTAACCATGGGTATAGGGGCCCAAACCTCAGTGTCAAAGTTCCTAGTTCACCTTCTGGGTTTCAGATATAGAAGCAAAGAACCAAAGGAAATAGGGCCAAAGGAAAGGCTACAAGCATAGAAATCAGGCCAAGCTACATGAAAATTGGCTCCTTTTCTGCTTGCTATGGTGGCATACGTTGTTTCCCTGGTCCATCTAGTAGGTCAGTGTTGCAGTTCCTCTGCCATGCCACCACTTCATAGCCATATTCCTTCTGAAACTCAGGAAAATGTAGGGATTTTCAGGGCTGCAGGTGAGTGCATATGGAGTCTGACTTATTTGTGTAGGTGTCTTCAGGCTAAGTAACAAGTTTGGGGCAGATACCCTAGTTCAATGGGTGTGGAAAGAATTACTGATTGTAATCTTGTCCAAAGTTGCTATGACAAACGGCACGCAAATGGCATATTTCATAGGGACCCTGGTCCTCTATAAGATACTCACCTGGGAAAGTTAACTCCTGGTGGCTTCCCCCTACCCCTGAAGCTTTCTCCTATCTTTGCTCCTTCAAAATAATGTATTCACCTGGAGATCCAACTGAATTATTAGAATTGTGTCTGGATAAGGACACATGGCTCCAGGAACTTTAAGAGGCAATCCAGTAATGAGCAATAATGATCCCCTTCAGCAAATGGTCCATGGGAGAGGGATTGCGACCTAAATGTACAATGAAAAGAGGTTTAAGAGCCAGTCAGACTTACTTTCATATGCCTCAAACAAGCTCTGTAGTTTTAGATGACACATTTTTTGAGTCTCAATTTTCCTTTCTGCAAAGCAGGAATAATGATACCTACTTCGTTGGGAAACTTAGGGATTACATAGGTAAATTCCTTAGCATTTTAATGGGGAGAACATTCTATTGAGATATTAATAAGATAGGAAAGCATCTTATTACATATATCAGGTACAGAAAAGGTCTAAAAATAACCTCCAAAATCTGCTGGTAAAATAGGATAAGTGGCAAAATAAGCTTTTTCTGATGGTTGTTTTAAAACTTGCATGTGACTCAACAAAGACACCACATATACTGAGTGATGCTGAAAAAGAAATATTTGATATAGTTGTAAAAGATTGAGATGGGAGAGAAATGTGAAAAGTGTGGATCTTAGGCCCAGAGAAAGTTCTTGTTAGAAACCAGGGACTCTGAGAATCTTACTTGAATTTCTGCAGTTTCCCCTTCTATAATTTGCGGGTCCTCTTCACTAGGAACAGCAGCCCTCAGTTATCCTTTAACTACCTTTCAGACATTGTATCTCTGTAGCCTCTGTTTGTAATCAGCATCTCCAAGTCTGACTTAAACTGAGATTTTCCTTTGTTTTTCTAAAAGGATTGGAGTTACTCTTAGGACAGAGACAGCTGGAACAAACAAACAAAAACCACTGAGACAATTCATTAAGAGGGAATCCCTTCTTGTATTAAGCTATCCATCACACAAAGCCCTGTTACTTTCTTCAACATGCTTAGGATTATTCAAGGCTTCAATCATCAGAGATCATAGCTCAGAGGGGAAAAAAAAAAAAGCACTACTAGACCTTTTTTTCCTCTCTAGTCAACACTGTTGGCTTTATCTATCCCCATGGTATTGTTCCTTTTTAAGAATTGCTTGTCTTATTACAGAAGAAATTTCCTATGGTTTTAACTATTTTCCATACCCCAGTGACTCATAAATCTATATCTCTAGGCCTGATCTCTCCCTGGAACTTTAGATACTTTCTGTTTTACCCAGTTGTTTGCTGGATATCTCAACCTGAATATTTTAGAGGCACTTTAGACTGGTGGAATATTTTCCTATTTCAGTAGGTAGCAATTGACTTAACTTCTAGGCCTAGCTAATGAGTGGGCCATTTTTCAACAGAAGAAATCATGAAATGGGCAAAGCTCTAAGGCTCAATGTAAACGAGTTTGGAGTGAAGGTTAGAAAATTCACTTCAGCTCCCTGGCCAGTGTGGCTCAGGTCCTTGAGCATCCTTCATTGTACCAAGAGGTCTCTTTGATTCTCAGTCTGGGCACATGCCCTGGTTGTGGGCTGGATCCCTAGTAGGAGGAGTGCAGGAAGCAGCTGATTGATGTTTCTTCCTCATGGGTTTCTTTCTCTCCCTCTCCTTTACTCTCTCTCTCCCTTTAAAAGAAAAAAAGTTGGAACGATAATAGAGGTTCCATATGCCCTCTGACTACATCTTAGTGCAATATCAAAACCAGGAAATTTATATTGGTGTAATATGTATATATATTTCTATACCATTTTATTACATATGAATATTCATATTGCAACCACAACTATAAAAATGTAAAAGTATTTCATCATCTCAAAGAGATCCCTCATACAACCAATTTATATTCACACTCACACCTGCTCCCCTCCACCTCTAACCCCTGGCATTCACTAATCTCTTATTTAGTTTAATTTTCTCATTTTGAGAATATTATATAAAAAATCATTTAGTATGTGACCTGTTAAGATTGGCTTTTTGTCATTCTGCATAATACCCTTATGATTCATCCAAGTTATTGCATATATCAGTGACTTGTGCCTTTTTATTACTGACAAGTATTTCATTGCATGGATGAACCACAGTTTGCTTAACCACTCATCAATTGTAGCACATTTTGGTTGCTTCCAGATTTGGGCTATTACAAATAATGCTATGAACAATGCATTTTATGTGGGCATAACTTCATTTCTCAGGGATAAGTTCCCAGGAGTGCAATTGGTGGATCTCATGGTACATGTATAATTAGCTTTTTAAAAAATTGCCAACCTATTTTCTAGAGTGGCTGCAACATTTTACATTTCCATGGCAATGCATGAGAAATACAGTTTCTCCACATCCTTGCCATCATTTGGTATAACACCATGTATTATTTTAGCTGTTTTATATAATGATAGCTCATCGTAATCTTACTTTTTATCTTAAAGTAATGTTGAATGTCATTCCATGTAATTATTTACTATATATACAGTGAAATGTCTCTTTATAACTTTTGCCTATTTTCTAATTGGATTTTTTTCT
This sequence comes from Myotis daubentonii, assembly GCF_963259705.1. NCBI lineage: Eukaryota > Metazoa > Chordata > Mammalia > Chiroptera > Vespertilionidae > Myotis > Myotis daubentonii. The sequence continues at coordinate 95,891,143 of NC_081861.1, read as the reverse complement.
GTTGCGTTTTATTAAATATTCTGGATATGAGTCCTTTGTTAGATATGTAGTTTGAAAATACTTTCTCCAATTGTGTAGCTTGTCTTTTCATTCTCTTTTTTAATTTATTTTTATTGTTGGGACATATATCCCCCCGCCCCCATTTGCTCACCTTCACCTAGCCCCCCTTTCCTCTGGCCATCATCACACTGTTGTCTGCATCCATGGGTTATGCATATGTGTTCTTTGACTAATCTCTTCAACCTTCTTTCATCCAATCTTCCCCTTCCCCCTTCCCTCTGATAGCTGTCAGTGTGTTCCATGTATCCATGCCTCCATTTCTATTTTGTTTATCAGTTTATTTTGTTCAATAGATTTCACATATAAGTAAAATCATATGGTTATTTGTCTTTCTTTTACTGCTTATTTCACTTAGCATAATTATCTCCAGGTCCATCATTGCTGTCACAAAAGGTAAGAGGTTCTTCTTTTGAATGGCTGCATAGTATTCCATTGTGTAAATGTACCAAAGCTTTAGTATCCACTCATCTAATGATGGACACATGGGCTGTTTCCAGATATTAGCTACTGTAAAATAGTACTGCTATGAACATAGGGGCACATATATTCTTTTGAATTAGTGTTTCAGGTTTCTTAGGATATACTCCCAGAAGGCAGTTCCATTCTTAATTTTGAGGAAACTCCATACTGTTTTTTTTTTCCATACTGTTTTTCATAGTGCCTGCACCAGTCTGCATTTCTACCAACAGTGAACTAGGGTTCTCTTTTGTCCACATCCTCCCCAGCACTTGTTGGTTGTTGATTTATTGATGGCAGCCACTCTGGCAGGTGTGAGGTGATATCTCATTGTGGTTTTAATTTGCATCTCTCTGATTATTAGGGATGTTAAGCTTTTCTTATATTCTATTGGCCATCTGTATGTCCTCTTTGGAGAAGTGTCTATTCAGGTCCTTTTCCCAATTATCAATTGGATTGTTTGTCTTCCTGGTATTGAGTTGTATAAGTTCTTTATATGTTTTAGAAATTAACCCCTTATTAGGTGCATTATTGGCAAATACCAGTATGTTCTCCCTTACAGTGGGTTCCCTTTTAATTTTGTTCATGGTTTCTTTTGTGGTGCAGCTTTATTATGATGTAGTTCCATTTGTTTATTTTTTTCTATAATTAATTAATTAATTAATTTATTTATTTATTTATTTTATTGCTTAAAGTATTACAAAGGGCATTTCATATGTCTCCTTTTTTCCCCCGCCGTTGACAATCCCCTGGCTTCCCCTAGCCCCCAGTGTCTTATGTCCATTGGTTATGCTTATATGCATGCATGTAAGTCCTTCGGTTGATCTCTTACCCCACCCCTTTTACCTCCCTACCCTCCCCGGCCTTCCCACTGCACTTTGACAGTCTGTTTGAGGCAGCTCTGCCTCTGTATCTATTTTTGTTCATAAGTTTATAATGGTCTTCATTATCCAAGAATGAGTGAGATCATGTGGTATTTTTTCTTCATTGACTGGCTTATTTCACTTAGCATAATGCTCTCCAATTCCATCCATGCCATTGCAAATGGTAAGAGTTCCTTCCTTTTTATAGCAGCATAGTATTCCATCATGTAGATGTACCACAGTTTTCTAATCCATTCATCAACTGATGGGCACTTAGGCTGTTTCCAGATCTTAGCTATGGTGAATTGTGCTACTATGAACATATGGGTGCATATATCCTTTCTGATTGGTGTTTCTGGTTTCTTGGGATATATTCCTAGAAGTCAGATCACAGGGTCAAATGGGAGTTCCATTTTCAGTTTTTTGAGGAAACTCCATACTGTCTTCCATAGTGGCTGCACCAGTCTGCATTCCCACCAGCAGTGCACGAGTGTTCCTTTTTCTCCAAATCCTCTCCAGCACTTGTCGTTTGTTGATTTGTTGATGATAGCCAGTCTGACAGGTGTGAGATGGTACCTCATTGTTGTTTTGATTTGCATCTCTCGGGTGATTAGTGACTTTGAGCATATTTTCATGTGTCTCTTGGCTTTCTGAATGTCCTCTTTTGAAAAGTGTCTATTTAGATCCTTTGCCCATTTTTTTTAATTAAATCTTTATTGTTCAGATTATTACATTTGTTCCTCTTTTTTTCCCCCCCATAACTCCCCTCCTCCCAGTTCCTGCCCCACCCTCCGCCCTCACTCCCCACCCACTGTCCTCATCCATAGGTGCACGATTTTTGTCCAGTCTCTTCCCACATCTCCCACACCCCTTTCCCCCCCAAGAATAGTCAGTTCATTCCATTTCTATGTCCCTGATTCTATTATAATCAACAGTTCATTCTGTTCATCAGATTATTTATTCACTTGATTCTTAGATTCACTTGTTGATAGATGCATATTTGTTGTTCATAATTTGTATCTTTACCTTTTTCATCTTCTTACTCTTCTTAAAGGATACCTCTCAGCATTTCATATAATCCTGGTTTGGTGGTGATGAACTCCTTTAGCTTTTCCTTATCTGTGAAGCTCGTTATCTGACCTTCAATTCCGAATGATAGCTTTGCTGGGTAAAGTAATCTTGGTTGTAGGTTCTTGGTATTCATCACTTTGAATATTTCTTGCCACTCCCTTCTGGCCTGCAAAGTTTCTGTTGAGAAATCAGCTGACAGTCGTATGGGTATTCCCTTGTAGGTAACTGAGTTTCTTTCTCTTGCTGTTTTTAAGATTCTCTCTTTATCTTTTGCTCTTGGCATTTTAATTATGATGTGTCTTGGTGTGGTCCTCTTTGGATTCCTTTTGTTTGGGGTTCTCCGCGCTTCTTGGACCTGTAAGTCCATTTCTTTCACCAGGTGGGGGAAGTTTTCTGTCATTATTTCTTCAAATAGGTTTTCAATATCTTGCTCTCTCATCTTCTGGCACCCCTATAATTCTGATGTTGGTACGCTTGAAGCTGTCCCAGAGGCTCCTTACACTATCCTCGCATTTTTGGATTCTTTTTTCATTTTGCTTTTCCGGTTGGATGTTTTTTGCTTCCTCGCATTTCAAATCATTGACTTGATTCTTGCGCTCCTCTGGTCTGCTGTCGGGCGTCTGTATAATATTCGTTATTTCAGTCCGTGTATACTTAATTTCTAGTTGGTTGCCCAATATAAGATCGAGGTTCTTATTAGTTTTCATGTAGATCTCATTAAGTTTATCGGCAGCTTCTAAACAGTTCTTGAGAGACCTTAAAAGTGTGGTTCTGAACTCTATATCTTCCATTGACAATTTTGTCCTGTTTCTTTGTCTCCGCATTTTGTTATGCTTCCTTGGTGCACCCCCTAGTGGTCTTTGTTCGCAGTCTTATAGTTAAATCTTGATTGTTGTAGCTAATTCCAGGGAGGGTTTGACCTCCAGGCCAAGTGGCTATGAGAATCAGCTGTGTCAGCAGTGAGAGAACTTCTGTCCTCTAGGGAGGTGCTAATCTAGCCTTTGCCTGAGGCTATCTGGCAAATGCCTCTGTGCAGGGCTTGGGCAGGGCGGGTCGCACAGGATCAACAGGGTGGGCCGGAGAGAGCAGTTATGGTGGCTCTCAGTCCTGTCCCCAGGGGCTCTGCCTGAGTCCCAGCACCCGCTGCAAAGCTCGGAGAGAAAGCTGCACTCGCTCTTGGTTTCATTGATCTTTTATATTTTTCTTTTTGGTCATCTATGTCATTTTTCCCCCACACTGATCTTTATTATTTCCTTCCTTCTACTTACTCTTGGATTTTATTGTTGTTCTCTTTCTAATTCTTTAAGTTTTAGAATTAGATAGTTTATTCAAAAATTTTATTCTTTCTTGAGGTAGGCCTGTAATGCTATTAACTTCCCTCACAAGGCTGCTTTCATCCTGTCCTATAGATATTGGGTTCTTGTGTGTTCATTTTCACTTGTTTCCAGGAAATTTTTTATTTATTCCTTCATCTCATTGCTAACCCATTCATTGTTTAATAACATGCTACTTAGCTTCCATGTGTTTGCATGTTTCTTTTGTAGTTGACTTCTACTTTCATGCCATTGTGACCTGAGAATATGCTTGATATAATTTCAATCTTCTTGAGGTTTTAGAGCCTTAATTTCTGTCCTAACACGTTGATATGTGTTTATTTATTGCCATTATTAGTGCCTATGTGCCTCTTTGTTTATATTTCTTCTTCTTCTTACAATTGTCCCTTTAGCATTTCTTGCCTTGCTGGATTGGTAGTAATAAATTCTTTTAACCACTTTTTTTTCGGTATGACTTGGATGCTTTTTATTTCACCTTCAGTATTGAATGATGGCCTTGCTGGATAGAGTAGTCTTGGTTTCAGATTATTTTTTTTATTAATTAAATTTTTATTGTTCAGATTATTACAGTTGTTCTTCTTTTTTACCCCCATAACTCCCCTCCACCCAGTTCCCACCCCATCTTCCTCCCTCACTCCCCACCCTCTGTCCTCATGCATAGGTGCACGATTTTTGTCCAGTCTCTTCCCGCATCTCCCACACCCATTTCACCCCCAAGAATAGTCAGTCCACTCCCTTTCTATGCCCCTGATTCTATTATAATCAACAGTTCATTCTGTTCATCAGATTATTCACTTGATTTTTAGATTCACTTGTTGATAGATGTGTATTTGTTGTTCATAATTTGTATCTGTACCTTTTTCTTCTTCTTCCTCTTCTTAAAGGATACCTTTCAGCATTTCATATAATACTGGTTTGGTGGTGATGAACTCCTTTAGCTTTTCCTTATTTGTGAAGCTCTTTATCTGACCTTCAATTCCGAATGATAGCTTTGCTGGGTAATTTAATCTTGGTTGTAGGTTATTGCTATTCATCACTTTGAATATTTCTTGCCACTCCCTTCTTGCCTTCAAAGTTTCTGTTGAGAAATCAGCTGACAGTCATATGGGTACTCCCTTGTAGGTAACTGACTGTCATTCTCTTGCTGCTTTTAAGATTCTCTCTTTGTCTTTTGCTCAAGACAATTTTGCTCAAAACCATTTTAATTATGATGTGTCTTGGTGTGGTCCTCTTTGGATTCCTTTTGTTTGGGGTTCTCTGCACTTCCTGGACTTGTAAGTCTATTTCTTTCACCAGGTAGGGGAAGTTTTCTGTCATTATTTCTTCCAATAGGTTCTCAATATCTTGCTCTCTTTCTTCTTCTGGCACCCCTATAATTCTGATGTTGGTACGCTTGAATCTGTCCCAGAGGCTCCTTACACTATCTTCGTATTTTTGGATTCTTTTTTCATTTTGCTTTTCCAGTTGGGTGTTTTTTGCTTCTTCATATTTCAAATCATTGACTTGATTCTTGCGCTCCTCTGGTCTGCTGTTGGGAGTCTGTATAATATTCTTTATTTCAGTCAGTGTATGCTTAATTTCTAGTTGGTCCTTTATCCCAACCTCGAGGGTCTCATTAGATTTCTTGTAGATCTCTTTAAGTTTATGGGCAGTTTCTACAAAATTCTTGAAAAACCTTAAAAGTGTGGTTTTGAACTATATTCAGTAGTTTGCTTTCCTCCATTTTTGTTATTTGCGTCCTTTTTCTTTGTCTCCACATTTTTTATGCTTCCCTGTGTTGATAAAGTGGTTTTCTGTGCTAAGTGTCCTCTAGGTCCAAGTGGTTCAGTCTCCCCCATTACCTGAAGAGGACACTCTTGGTGCACCCCCTTGTGGGCTTTGTGCACAGTCTTGTTGTAGTTAAGCCTTGATTGTTGTAGGTATCACTGGGAGGAATTGACCTCCAGGCCAATTGGCTGTGAGAATCAGCTGTGTCTGCAGTGGGAGAACTTCTGTGCTGGAGACACCCCTCTGGGGCAAGACTTGCTTCAATGGGGCTTTGGTGCTCACTGAGTCTGCCCCCTGAGTGTGTCCTTCATGCTTCCATGGTCCTGCAAACTGGATGGTCCCTCTCTCACCTCCTGGTACACTGGCTCCTGGATCTCTAGGGAGGTGCCAATCCAGCCTCTGCCCTAGGCTATCCAGCAAAAGCCTCCCTGCAGGGCTTGGGCGGGGCGGGTCCCACGGGATCAACAGGGTGGAGTGAGCAGTTATGGCTGCTCTCAGTCCTACCCTCAGAGGCTCTGCTTCTCAGTGTCCTGGTAATCGCTGGAAGCCCCTCTGAGAGAAAGCTGCCCTCGAGTTCCGACTAATACCAGACAGTCCCGCTTCTCCCGTATGAGTCTGGGTCCCCCGAGACTTGCCTAGAACTGGAGCTCAGAGCCTGAGACTCCCTCCCGATTGAAAACGACAACCGTGCCCTCAGCTTCCAGCCTGCTCCGTGTGCGCCTCTGTACCTTAATATTTTACTTCTGCACTGTGCCTCCTCTGAGTCTCGGTATGCTTTTCTCTTTCCTTCTAGTTGTAGAATTTCCACTCAGCCAGCCTTCCTGTGGTTCCTCGTTTATGTCTGTTCCATCTTTTAGTTGTATTTTTGAAGTGGTTGTTCGAGGCAGCAAACTCCGGTGTTTACCTATGCCGCCATTGGTTTCAGATTCTTGACTTTCATAAGTTTGAATACTTTATGCCATTTCTTTCTTGCATGTAGTGTTTCTGTTGAGAAATAAACTGACAGTCTTATGGGAGCTCCCTCATAGTTAAGTGACTGTGTCTCTCTTGCTTCCCTTAAGATTCTCTCTTAGTCTTGAAAATTTGCCATTTTAATTATGTTGTGTTTTAGTGTGGATCTCTCTGGGTTCATCTTGATTGTGACTAGCTATGTTTCTTGAACTTGGGTGAATTTTTTTCCCTCACCAGGGTAGGGAATTTTTCTGTCAATATTTATTCAACCAGTTTCTGTATTACTTGCTCACTTTTTTATCCCTCTGGTATCCGTACATTGCGGATGTTTTACATTTCATAAAGTCTCAAATCTCCCTTAAACTGTCCTGCTTTTTATTTTTCTTATCCAATTCCTGCCCTGATTGCATGTTTTATTTCTTTGATTTCTAATTTGCTGATTCTGTTCTCAGCTTCTTCTAGTCTATGTTGCTACCTTCCAGGGTATTTTTTATTTCAGCTGTGTCATTCTTCATTTTCAATTGATTCTTATTCATGCTTTCTACCTCTTTTTTTCATGCTGTTGTAGTTCTCATTAAGTTGCTTGTAGTTCTCAGTAAGTTGTTTGAATACCTTTATAATCATTACTTTGAATTCTTTATCTGACAAGTTACTTGCCTCCATTACATTTAGTTTCTTTTCTGGCAATTCCTTTTTTTTCATTTGTGTCTTCTTTCTTTGTCTCTCCATTTTAGCAGTCCAGTAGTCTGGGGCACCTGTTGAGGTGGGCCAGGTCACAGTGGGCAGATCTGTGTGTCTGGATGCAATGGGTTGCACTAGGCAATAGGTCACAAGGGTGGGTCTGATCATCTGGTGGCACCACATTATGCACACCAGGTGGTGGTGGTGGTAATCCTTGCTTCCTAGGTTGTCTAATTGCAGGGTGGTCTGGTCTTCCAGGGGTGCCAGTTCAGGCATGCCTAGTTGCAGTGGCAGGTCCATGTTTCCCGGTGTGTTAGGACACAGCTGTGTGGCTGATCACAAGTGGTGCAGCTGGTCATCTGGGAGCATTAAGGTCAGGCATAATGGGTCATTATGGCAGGTCCATTCCTCTGGGGGCATTGGATCTCAGTCTCAGGACTGTGCACTGTGCACTTCATGGCAGCTGGGAAGGCTAGGCAGGGTACACATCAAGGTAGCACAGCAGGCCAGGTGCTCCACTGGTCAAGGCAGTGGGGAAGGCCAGGTGTGTGCATCCAGGTGGTGGGTCTGGTCATCTGGGGGCCATAGTTTGGGTGCACTGGTTCCCTATGTCAAGCCTCTGTGTATGAGGGCATCAGGTTCCAGTGGTGGGGCTATGCACACCTGACATTGGCCCAGGTGTGCTGGGACACAGCCACCCCCCAAGGATGAAGGATGACCTTGTAGATCCTTTAAAATGGCTTGCTCTCTAATCTCAAGCAAAGAGAAGAGCCCAGCCAAGCAGCGAATGACAACAGCTGGCAGCTCTTCCACCAGGAGCACCCAAACTGCCTGCCTGGAGTTCCCACACTGACAGACAGACATTTATCCACACTTACACCTACACACTCTTCCTCACAACAACTCACCCCCTCACAATCTCACCCTCACTCTGATCTTGCCTGCCACTATGTTGGTTCTTTCTCTATTTCTTGATGAGTCTGGTTAAAGGTTTATCAATCTCTTATCTTGTCAAAGAACCAGCTCTTGATATCATTGATCTTTTTATTGTTTATTTTTTTTTGGGGGGGGGACTCTATTTCCTTTATTTCTGCACTGATCTTTATCCTTTCTTCTACTCACATTGGGCTGTGCTATTGTATTTTTCTAGTTCCTTTGGTCATAAGCTTAGATTGTTTATTTATGATTTTTATTGTTTTTCGAGGTAGACCTGAACTTGTTTACCTTTTCCTTGTTTAGTAAGGTGATATTTAGCCTCCATGTATTTTTCAGGGTTTTTTTTTGTTTGAGTGTGTGTGTGTGTGTGTGTGTGTGTGTGTAATTGATGTCTAGTTTCATAGCTTTTGGTTAGAGAAGATGCTTGATATGATTTCAATGTTCTTTAAATCTTAATTGTTGAAAGTATTACATATTTCCCCTTTGTTCTCCCACCAACCCCCTCTAGGCCACTCTCTCCCTCTGACCCAGCTCCTCACCACCCCATTGTCTGTGTCCATGGGTCATGCATATATACATACAACGTCTTTGATTGATTATCTCCCACCCACCTACCCTTGTCCGCCTTCCATCCGAGATTCCACACTCTGTTCCATGCTTCTGTATCTCTGGATCCACTCTATTCATCAGTTTATTTTGTTAATTAGATTTGATATATGAGTGAGATCATGTGATACCTGTCTTTCTCTGACTAACTTATTTTACTTAGCATGATACTCTCCAGATCCCTCCATGCTGTCTCAAAGGGTAAGATATTATTCTTTTTTACTGCTGCATGGTATTCTATGGTATAAATGTACTACAGCTGTCTTATCCACTCATCTACTGATAGGAACTTGGGCTGTTTCCATATCTTACCTAAGTAAATTGTGCTGCTATGAACATAGGGGTGCATAATATTCTTTTTTTTAAAAATATATTTTATTGATTTTTTACTGAGAGGAAGGGAGAGAGATAGAGAGTTAGAAACATCGATGGGAGAGAAACATCGCTCAGCCGCCTCCTGCACATCTCCTACTGGGGATGTGCCCGCAACCCAGGTACATGCCCTTGACCGGAATCGAACCTGGGACCCTTCAGTCCGCAGGCCGACGCTCTATCCACTGAGCCAAACCGGTTTCGGCCATAATATTCTTTCTGATTGGTGTTTTGGGATTCTTAGGATATATTTCTAGAAGTAGGAACACTGGGTCAAATAGCAGTTCCATATTTCATTTTTTGAGGAAATTCCATAGTGTTTTCTATAATGGTTACATAAGTCTGCATTCCCACCAGCAGTGAACTAGGGTTTCCTTTTCTCCACATCCTTGCCAGCACTTGGCTTTTGTCAATTTGTTGATGGTAGACATTCTGACAGGTGTGAGGTGATGCCTCATTGTCATTTTAGTTTGCATCTCTCGGATGATCAGAGACTTTGAGCACTTTTTTCATATGTCTCTTGGCCATTTGTATGTCCACATTGGAGAAGTATCTATTTAGGTCCTTTGCCCAGTTTTTGATTAGATTGTTTTTCTTCCATTTGTTAAGTTGCATGAGTTCCCTATATATTTTGGATATTAACCTTTTATCTGATGTATCATTGCCAAATATTTTCTCCCATACTGTGGGCTCCCTTTTCATTTTGTTTATGGTTTCTTTTGCTATACAGAAGCTTTTTATTTTGATGTAGTCCCATTTGTTTATTTTATCCTTAGTTTCCATTGTCCTAGGAGCTGTAATGGTAAACTTATTGCTACAACATATGTCTGCTATTTTGCTGCTTATGGATTCTTCTAAGATTTTTATGTTTTCCCATCTTACGTTTAAGTCCTTTATCCATCTTGAATTTATTTTTGTGTATGATGTAAGTTGTTGGTCTAGTTTCAATTTTTTGCATGTATCTGTCCAGTTTTCCCAGCATCATTTATTGTAGAGACTGTCTTGACTCCATTGTATGCTGTTGCCTCCTTTGTCAAATATTAATTGAGCATAATGGGTTGGGTCAATTTCTGGGGTCTGTGTTCTGTTCCATTGATCTATATGCCTGTTCTTGTGCCAGTACCAGGCTGTTTTGATTACAGTGGCTTTATAGTGTAACTTAATATGTGGTACTGTGATTCCTCTAACTTTGTTTTTCTTTCTCAAGATTGCTGCAGCTATTTGGGGTCTTTTGGGGTTCAATATAAATTTTGGAGTATTTGTTCTAGTTCTATGAAATATGCTGTTGGTATTTTAATAAGGATTGCATTGAATCTGTAGATTGGTAGTGATGTTGATACTCCAGTCCATGAACACGGAATATTCTTCCACTTGTTTATATCTTCTTCTATCTCTTTTTACAACTTTCTGTTGTTTTCTGAATACAAGTCTTTTACCTCTTGGTTAAATTTATTCCTAAGTATTTTAATATTTTTGTTGCAATGGTAAATGGGATTGCTTTTTAGATTTGCTTTCTTCCCATTTTTAAAAAATATATATTTTTATTGATTTCAGAGAGGAAGGGAGAGGGAGAGAGAGAGAAACATCAATGATGAGAGAGAATCATTGATCGGATGCCTCCTGCATGCTCCCTAGGCATGTGCCCTTCACCAGAATTGTACACTGGACCCTTCAGTTCGCAGGCCAATGCTCTATCCATTGAGCCAAACTGGCTAGGGCATAGTTTCGCTTTCTGAGAATTCATTATTGGTGTGTAAAAACGCCATTGATTTTTGGGTGTTGATATTGTATCCTGCTAAATTTCCAAATTCATTTATTAAATCTAGTAATTTTTTGGTGGAGTTTTTAGGGTATTCTATGCACAATATCATGTCATCTGCGAATAGTGACAGTTTTACTTCCTGCTTTCCAATTTGGATGCCTTTTATTTCTTCTTCTTATCTGATCACTGTAGCTAGAACTTCTAGTACTATGTTGAATAATAGTGGTGAAAACAGACATTCCTGCCTTGTTCCTGTTCTTAGGAGAAATGGTTTTAGTTTTTGCCCTTTGAGTATGATGTTCGCTGTAGATTTGTCATATTTGTCCTTTATCATGTTGAGATATGCTCCCTCTATTCCCACTTTACTGAGACTTTGTATCAAAAATGGGTGTTGAATTTTGTCGAATGCTTTTTCTGGGTCTATTGATATGATCATGTGATTTTTGTCTTTCAATTTGTTTGTGTGATGTATCATGTTTATTTTTTTGCAAATATTGTACCAGCCTCTCATTCCTGGAATGAATCCCATTTGTTCATGGTGTATGATCTTTTTAATACATTGAGGATTCCGATTTTCTAATATTTTTTTGAGGATTTGAGCATCTATGTTCATCAGGGATATTGGCCTGTAATTCTCTTTTTTTGTATTGTGTTTATTTGGTTTTGGGACTAGGGTAATGCTAGCTTCATCGAAATAACTTGGAAGTGTTCCTTCCTTCTGAATTTTTTAGAATAGTTTGAGGAGGATAGGTCTTAGTTCTTCTTTGAATGTTTGGTAAAACTCCCTGTGAAGTTGTCCAGACCCAGGCTTTTGTTTGTTGGAAGATTTTTGATTATTAACTTAATTAGGGTACTCCTAAGGCTTAGGAAGATCCACACTCAAGGGGCCAAAGAACTGCATATAGCTTGCGAATCGCAGTTTGCCGAACACGGGCTTAAAGTATTTCAAAGAGTATTATATGTCTCGTTTTTTTCCCCTTGACCTTCCCCTAGCCTTCCATACCCCCCCTCCAGTGTCTTGTGTCCATTGGTTATGCTTATATGCATGCATACAAGTCCTTCGGTTGATCTGTTACCCACTCCCCCAACGCTCCCCGGCCTTCCTGCTGTAGTTTGACAGTCTGTTCAATGTTGCTCTTCCTCTGTATCTAGTTTTGTTCATCAGTTTATAATGGTCTTAATTATCCATAAATGAGTGAGATCATGTGGTATTTTTCTTTCATTTACTGGCTTATTTCACTAAGCATAATGTTCTCCAGTTCCATCCATGCTGTTGCAAATGGTAACAATTCCTTCTTTTTTATAGCAGCATTGTATCCCATCGTGTAGATGTACCACAGAATTCTAATCCATTCATTTGCTGATGGGCACTTAGGCTGTTTCCAGATCTTAGCTATGGTAAATTGTGCTGCTATGAACATAGGGGTGCATATATCCTTTCTGATTGGTGTTTCCGTTTCTTGGGATATATTTCTAGAAGTGGGATCACTGGGTCAAAAGGGAGTTCCATTTTCAGTTTTTTGAGGAAACTCCATACTGTCTTCCATAGTGGCTGCACCAGTCTGCATTCCCACCAGCAGTGCACGAGTGTTCCTTTTTCTCCACATCCTCTCTAGCACTTGTCGTTTGTTGATTTGTTGATGATAGCCAGTCTGAGAGGTGTGAGATGGTACCTCATTGTTGTTTTGATTTGCATCTCTCGGATGATTAGTGACTTTGAGCATGTTTTCATATATCTCTTGGCTTTCTGAATGTCCTCTTTTGAGAGGTGTCTATTTAGATCCTTTGCCCATTTTATGATTGGATTTTTTATCTACTTTTTGTTAAGTTGTATGAGTTCCCTATAAATTTTGGAGATTAGGCCCTTATCAGATATGTCATTGGCAAATATGTTTTCCCATGCAGTGGGCTTTCTTGTTGTTTTGTTGATGGTTTCTTTTGCTGTGCAGAAGCTTTTTATTTTGATGTAGTCCCATTTGTTTATTTTCTCTTTCGTTTCAAGTGCCCTAGGATCTGTATCAGTGAAGAAATTGCTTCGGCATATGTCTGAGATTTTGTTGCCTTTGGATTCTTCTAGAATTTTTATGGTTTCCCGTTGGACATTTAAGTCTTTATCCATTTTGAGTTTATTTTTGTGTATGGTGTGAGTTGGTGGTCTAGTTTCATTTTTTTTTTGCATGAATCTGTCTACTTTTCCCAACACCATTTATTGAAGAGACTGTCTTGACTCCATTGTATATACTTGCCTCCTTTGTCAAATATTAATTGAGCATATTGGTACGGGTCGACTTCTGGGCTCTCTTTTCTTTTCCATTGATCTATATGTCTGTTCTTGTGCCAGTACCAGGCAGTTTTGAGAACAGTGGCTTTGTAATACAGCTTGGTATCTGGTATTGAGATCCCATCTACTTTGTTCTTTCTAAGGATCGCTGAAGCTATTCAGGGTCTTTTTTTATTCCAGATGAATTTTTGGAGAGTTTGTTCTAGGTCTGTGAAATATGCCATTTGTATTTTAATGGGAAGTGTGTTGAATTTATAGATTCCTTTGGGTAGTACGGTCATTTTAATGATGTTGATTCTACCAATCCATGAACATGGTATGTTCTTCCATCTGTTTATATCTTCCTCTATCCCTTTTTTCAATGCCCTGTAGTTTTCTGAGTAGAGGTCTTTTACCTCTTTAGTTAAGTTTATTCCTCGGTATCTTAATATTTTTGGTGTGGTGGTAAATGGGATTGATTTTTTAGTCTTTCTGTAAGTTCACGATCGGTGTATAGAAATGCCATAGATTTCTTGGCATTAAGTTTGTATCCTGCCACATTGCCGAATTCATTTATTAAGTCTAATAGTTTTTTGATGGATTCTTTAGGTTTTTTTTTATGTACAATATCATGTCATCTGCGAATATGGAGAGTTTTATTTCTTCTTTTCCATTTTGGATGCCTTTTATTTCTTCTTCTTGTCTAATTGCAATGGCTAACACTTCTAGTACTATGTCGAATAGGAATGGTGAGAGTGGGCATCCCTGTCTTGTTCCTGTTCTTAGGGGAAATGGTGTTAGTTTTTGTCCATTGAGTATGATGTTGGCTGTGGGTTTGTCATATATGGCTTTTATTATGTTGAGATATGATACTTCTATTCCCACCTTGCTGAGAGTTTTTTTCAAAAATGGGTGTTGGATTTTGCCAAATACTTTTTCTGCATCAATTTATATGACTATGTGTTTTTTTTCTTTCAATTTGCTTATGTGATGTATCACGTTTATTGATTTGCGGATATTGTACCATCCTTGCATCCCTGGGATAAATCCTACTTGGTCATGGAGTATGATCTTTCTGATGTACTGCTGGATCCGATTTGCTAAGATTTTGTTGAGGATTTTGACATCTATGTTCATGAGGGATATTGGCCTGTAATCCTCTTCATTGTGTTGTCTTTACCTGCTCTTGCTATTATGGTGATGCCGGCTTCATAGACTGAGCTTGGAAGTGTTCCTTCCTCTTGAATTTTTTGGAATAGTCTGCAGAGGATAGGTATTAGTTCTTCCTTGAGTGTTTGATAAAACTCCCCTGTGAAGCCATCTGGCCCTGGGATTTTGTTTGCTGGAAGCTTTTTGATGACTGCTTCAATTTCTTTCATAGTTATTGGCCTATTGAGATTTTTAGATTCTTCCTGATTGAGTTTTGGAATGTTGTATTTTTCTAGGAATATGTCCATTTCCTCCAGGTTGTCTAGTTTGTTGGAGTAGAGTTGTCCATAGTATTTTTAAACAATCATTTGTATTTCTGTGGGGTCTGTTTTTATTTCGCCTCTATCATTTTTGATTTTATTTATTTGGGTCCTTTCTCTTTGCTTCTTGGTGAGCCTGGCTTGAGGTTTGTCAATCTTGTTTATCCTTTCAAAGAACCATCTCTTGGTTTCATTGATTTTCTGTATTGTTTTCTTGGTCTCTGTGCCAATTTTTTCTGCTCTAATCTTTATTATCTCCTTCCTTCTGCTCACTCTGGGCTTTTCTTGTTGCTCTCTTTCTAAGTCTTAGAGTTTTAGAGTTAGATGATTTACCACCATTTTTTCTTGTGTGTGTGTGTGTGTGTGTTTTTTGTTTTTTTTTTGAGGTTGGCCGGTAGAGCTATAAACTTCCCCTCAGGACTGCTTTCATTGTGTCCCATAGGTTTTGGATTGTTGTGTGTTCATTGTCATTAGTTTCCAGGATGTTTTTAATTTCTTCTTTGATCTCATTGGTAACCCAATCAATATTTAATAACGTGCTGTTCAGCTTCCAAGTGTTTGAGTATTTTGGGTTGTTTTTATTGTAGTTTATTTCTATTTTTATGCCATTGTGGTCTGAGAAGATGCGTGGTATGATTTCAATCTTCTTGAATTTGGGGAGACTCTGCTTGTGACCCAATATGTGGTCCATTTTTGAAAATGTCCCATGTGCACTTTAGAAGAACGTATATTCCGTGGCTTTGGGGTGATATATTCTGAAGATGTCAATTAAGTCCATCTGAATTAGTGAGTCATTTAGGATTGCTCTTTCTTTGCTGATTTTTTGTCTAGATGATTTATCCAGTGTTGTCAGTGGTGTATTAAAATCCCCTACTATGATTGTATAGTTGTCGATCTCTCCCTTGATATCTTCCAGGAGGGTTTTTTTTTTTAATGTATTTGGATGCTCCTGCATTGGGTGCATATATGTTTATCAGGGTTATATCCTCTTGTTGTATCAATCCCTTTAGTATTATGAAGTGGCCTTCCTTATCTCTTGTTATGACCTTTACTTTGAGGTCTCTTTTGTCTGATATAAGTATTGCTACCCCAGCCTTTTTTCATTTACATTCGCCTGAAAGATATTTTTCCATCCCTTCACTTTCAGTCTGTGTGAGTCCCTTCTTCTGAGGTGGGTATCTTTTAGACAGCAAATATATGGGTCATTTTTTTTTAATCCATTCAGCCACTCGATGTCTTTTGATTGGAGCATTTAGTCCATTTATGGTTGAAGTTATTATTGAAAGGTACTTGTTTGTAGCCATTTTTATTTTTTGTGCCTGTGTTCTTTCTTACATTTTTATTTCTTTTTACACCTGTCCCTTTAGCATTTCTTGTATTGCTGCCTTGGTTGTGACAAACTCCCTTAGCCTTTTTTTGTGAAGCTTCTTATTTCCCCTTCACCTTTGAATGATAGCCTTGCTGGATAGAGTATTCTTGGATTCAGTCCTTTCCTTTGCATCACTTTATAAATTTCTGTCCAATCTTTTCTGGCCTGATGTGTTTCTGTTGACAAATCATTTGATAATCTAATGGGAGATCCCTTGTATGTAACTTTCCATCTCTCTGTTGCAGCCTTTAAGATTCTGTCTTTGTCCTGAACATTTTCCATGCTAATTATGATGTGTCTTGGTGTGGGTCTTTTCGCGTTCATCTTGTTTGGGACTCTCTGTGCTTGTGTGACTTTTTTCTTCCCCACCTCAGGGAAGTTTTCTGACATTATTTCTTCAAATTGGTTTTCTAACCATATTCCTCTTCCTGTTGTTCTGTTACCCCTATTATTCATATGCTGTTTCGTTTCATGTTTTCCCAAAGCTCCCTTAGGTTCTCCTCCTGTCTTTTAATTTTTTTCTTTAATTGCAGTTCAGTTTGGGTGTGCTTTGCTTCCCTGTCTTCTAATTTGCTAATTCAGTCCTCCGCTTCTCCTAGTCTACTGTTGAAACTTTCCATGTTTTTTTTAATATATTTTTATTGATTAAGATATTACATATGTGTCCTTGTCCCCACGTTACCCTCTACCCCCCCCCCCCGCTCATGCCCTCCCCCGCCCCCCCCCCCGTTGTCCGTGTCCATTGGTTAGGCCTATATGCCTGCATGTAAGTCCTTTGGTTGATCTTTCCCCCTTTCCCCCACCCTCCCCTACCCTCCCTCCAAAGCCCGACAGTCCAATCAATGCCTCTCCGTCTCTGGATCAGTCCTTGTTCATCAGTTTATGTTGTTCATTATATTCCACAAATGAGTGAGATCATGTGGTATTTATCCGCTCTCCAGTTCCATCCATGCTGTGGCAAATGGTAAGAGTTCCTTTTTCTTCTTCCTCTTCTTAAAGAATACCTTTCAGCATTTCATATAATGCTGGTTTGGTGGTGATGAACTCCTTTAGCTTTTTCTTATCCGTGAAGCTCTTTATCTGACCTTCTATTCTGAATGATAGCTTTGCTGGATAAAGTAATCTTGGTTGCAGGTTCTTGCTATTCATCACTTTGAATATTTCTTGCCACTCTCTTCTGGCCTGCATGGTTTCTGTTGAGAAATCAGCTGACAGTCGTATGGGTACTCCCTTGTAGGTAACTGACTGTCTTTCTCTTGCTGCTTGTAAGATTCTCTCTTTGTCTTTTGCTCTTGGCATTTTAATTATGATGTGTCTTGGTGTGGTCCTCTTTGGATTCCTTTTGTTTGGGGTTCTCTGCGCTTCCTGGACTTGTAAGTCTATTTCTTTCACCAGGTGGGGGAAGTTTTCTGTCATTATTTCTTCAAATAGGTTTTCAATATCTTGCCCTCTCTCTCCTTCTGGTACCCCTACAATTCTGATGTTGGTACGCTTGAAGTTGTCCCAGAGGCTCCTTACACTATCTTCATATTTTTGGAATCGCTTTTCTTTTTTATTTTCCAGTTGGGTATTTTTTGTTTCTTTGTATTTCAAATCTTTGACTTGATTCTTGGGATCCTCTTGTCTGCTGTTGGATCTCTGTAAATTATTCTTTATTTCAGTCAGTGTATGCTTAATTTCTAGTTGGTCCTTTTTCATGTCCTCCATGGTCTCACTATACTTATTGAGGGACTCATTAAATTTATTGGCGGTTTCCATAAAATTCTTGAAAAACCTTATAAACGTGGCCTTGAACTCTATATCCAGTCATTTGCTTTCCTCTGTTTCTGCCATTTGTGACCTGTTTCTTTGTCTCCGCATTTTGGCTGCTTCCCTGTGTTGATAGAGTGGCTTTGTGTGCTAGGTGTCCTGTAGGGCCCAGTGGCTCAGCCTCCCCAGTTACCTGAGGTGGACACTCTTGGTGCACCCCCTTATGGGCTTTGTGCACAGTCTTGTTGTAGCTATGCCTTGGTTGTTGTAGGCTCACTGGGAGGAATTGACCTCCAGGCCAATTGGCAGTGAGAATCAGCTGTGTCTGCAGTGGGAGAACTTCTGTGCTGGAGACACCCTTCTGGGGCAAGACTTGCTTCAGTGGGGCTTTGGTGCTCACTGAGACTGCACCCTGAGTGTGTCCCTTATGGATATGAGGAGTTGTGATCTGGATGGTCCCCCTCTGACCACTGAGTACAGTGGCTCTTGGATCTAAGGAGGTGCTAATTTAGCCTCTGCCTGAGGTTACACAGCAGGAAGAGAACTGCAGATTCCCCTTCCTTTTTTTGGAGTTTGGAAGTGCCCTGATGATGCTCAGCTGTGTAGCAATGCAAGCCGCTGTGGGGCCTTGGGCCTTCTCTTGGAAGCTCTGGGTCTATCTGGCCAGGCTGCAGTTAGGTAATTACAGGTTGCAAATGGCCGGGGAATTCATATGCAAAAGCCTCTGCTGCAGCCTGGGCGGGGCGGGGTCTCAAGGAATCAAAGGGCATAGGAAGCAGCTATGGGGGAGCCTCAGCCCCACCCTAAGGAGTCGCAAGTCCCAGTGTCCAGGCAATGGCTGCAAGCACCTCTGAGGGAAAGCTGCCCTCAAGCTGGCCCGCTGCCAGGGAGACCAGTTTTTCCCCGTATGAGTCCTGGGTCCCCAGAGACTTCCCGGAGCCATCGGATTTCAGAGCCTTCGGGAGCTTGTGTCTCCCTCCAGGTTCAAAAAGACAGCCGCGTCCTCAGGTGCCAGACCCTTTCCATGCGCGCGAGCCCCCGTACCTCTGCACTCCACCTCCGCAGCTCCTCTGGCTCTCAGTGTGCTTTTCTTTCCTTCTAGTTGTAGAATTTACACTCAGCCAGCTCTCCTGTAGTTCTGGATGAGTCCAGCTTGTGTTTTTGATGCATTTATCAATTGTTGTGGGAAGCAGCAATTTCCCGGTGTTTATCTATGCCGCCATCTTAGTTTCTTGGTACCTCATTGTTGTTTTGATTTGCATCTCTCAGATGATTAGTGACTTTGAGCATGCTTTCATGTGTCTCTTGGCTTTCTGAATGTCCTCTTTTGAAAGGTGTCTATTTAGATCCTTTGCCCATTTTTGGATTGGATTGTTTATCTTCCTTTTGTTAAGTTGTATGAGTTCCCTATAAATTTTGGAGATTAGGCCCTTATCAGATATGACATTGGCAAATATGTTTTCCCACGCAGTGGGTTTTCTTGTTGTTTTGTTGATGGTTTCTTTTTTTTTATGGAAAAACAATTTATTGTTAAGATTGGTTTATCACACATCTGAATGGGGAACTATATACAGCAACTTACATTTTCTATTTTGTTACCAAATAATGGGTTTATTTTGTGTTCTTAAAATTCCTTTTCTTTGGCTTTACATCATTGTCCCCCTAATTAAATGAGAGATTAACATGGATGAAGATCAGCCTGGACTCTGATGCACAGGAGTCAAACACCACTCCACACTTTGTTCCAAGCCCTTGTGTGGGCAACATTGGAACTTGGTGCCCTAACGTGAAAGGCAGAGACACCCAGTAATGTAGGTCGTTGTTAAAAGTTGGTGCTTGGTAGTATGGCTTATGTTACTTTTAGCCACTGGTGATGCCTAAGTTCTGTATTTATTAATATAATAGTTAAGAATAAATAATGAGCATCAAGAGCCCAAGAAAAGGTATTTAATCTACCCAAAGCCTACTCAATGTGCAACAAGCTTTTCTTTTTCTTTGTTTCTTTTTTTCAGGTTTTAAAACTTTTTATTTGCATATTTAAAAAATTGTGCATTTCAATAATTAAAATCATTTGAACAACAAAAAAAATGGCACTCTGATTAAACTGCATTTTACAGCCCACAGGACCCCTTGGACCAGCTTGGTTTTAACTCTAGATTTCACCTTCGTCCCACCCAGCTCATTCCTTCACCAAAATGCAAGTTGTCCCCCTTCCCCACCAGCCAGCCAGGCAGATGGGAGCGGCAGGTGCGGCCTTCGTCTTCAGTAGTTCTGATGTGAAAAGGGGCAGCACAGTCACTTAAACTCATCCCACCTCTTCGCATCTTACAAAGTTAAACAGCTAAAGAAGTAAAATAAGAAGGCAATGCTGTGGAACGTACAGTGCATGTTGGCGGTGCGTGTCTCTACGATTCGCCTGCTTGCTTCTCCTGTTCAATCGTTTCTTTAGAAGGGAGTGGGTTTTTCTCTTGTGTTTCTGTCTTCTTCAATTTCGACTTATCGAATTTCTCAATCTCAGCCGTATCGGGTTTGTCAGACATGGTTGCAGAGGACGCCGAGCAAGGTGCACGAACGGGAGAAGTCCGATCTCAGGGACCACCGCCGAGGCGCAACAAGCTTTTTTAAAGTACTTGTTTTCCAGCTGCTCAGCTTTATCTGCAGTAGGCTCCAGTAGTCAAATCCTCTGGAAAAGTTCAGAAGGAAGCCAAGTAAATCCTTGGAAATAAATCTCATTCCCTAGGAATATAATGAACAATTTCATGGCCAAAAAGCAGTTTTCTAAAGTCCCCTCTGTGAGAGTCTGGTGAGGTGACCTGAGCCTCTGTTAAGATGGATCCAATTTCCTTTTCTTCAACTCCTGGTTCTTCCTGTAGGAATCACAGTTTCCTATTATGTGTTGGTTAAGTTTGGGAGTTTGGAGGTGCGATTTTGCTTGTGGATTCTGGTGGCAAAGGCTTTGTGGGGTCCTGCTCCGGGTCACCATCTGGTTCTTCGGGACTGGTGTGGCAGCAGTCTGGTGTGACTCTGGTATAGACAAGGGCTTGACAGCACCATCCCCTGCATCAGGAACCATATCCCATATTTCAAAACTGTCTGCAGGGAAGTCTTTCTCGGTGATTGGATCTGCACCATCAGCTTTGGGAGTGCTGTGTTTCAAAGGCGGCACCGGTGGCTCTGCTGGATTTTTCTTTTCAATGGATGGAGCAGATAGCTGAACTCGCTGCTGTTTCTCCATTTGCTCCCGGAACTGCTGCTGCAGCTGTTTTTGCCGGAGCTTCCGCTGCAAAGTGGCATCACTCTCCACAGCAGAGGACGCCAGGCTTCTGGATCTGCTGTCCTTCTCCCCCTGCATCAATCGTTGGCTTGGTCTGCAGGGAGAGGTTGCCTCTTGTGGTTTTGTGGGTCCCAGAGCCATGTTCTGTCGGCAGCTGCTGTATCTCGCTTGTTCCACAAATGGTTGAAAATCTTGTCTCTTTGCTTTAGTTAAATCCACTTCTAGAGGCAACTGGCGTGGAAGTTTATTCAGTGACCTCAGATAGTCTTTGTCCAGAATACAATTTCCAAGTGCATTCCCAAAGCTTCTCAGTGCTCGCTTCAGCCCATCTGTCACTGCCTCCTTCCTTGCCTTCTCCAAAGACAAGGCTTTTGACTTGAGGCCCTCACTAACACCATAGCCCACATCTTCATGATATGAACCATCCTTCAACTGGACTCGCACAAACGCACAGACTCCCATGTAGAACTTCCCGTTGTTAAAGTCAACAAAATCCACATTCTGCTGTGTGATAGAGTGTGCTCAGCCATTGTAACCAAACATCTCATTGGCCAAATTAATTACCCTGTGGCCTTCAATGTAACACACCTTCTGGCCTCCCCCAGCCATGCGGCTACTTATGTATTCTGGGCCCAGCCTCTGCCTCAGAGCACTCTGGATGGCCTGGTATTCCTCTGCTGTGTACTGGTACTGTCCAAAGCATAATACAGAGTTGCCACCAGCAGAAGAGGGATGGCTGTCACCTCCTCCAAGAATTGCTTCCTCAGTCCCAGACATGTGGATTCTGGTTGACCTGAGCCTCAGCAGCGTGCAGTGCACGCAGGGAGCTCGGTCTATGTTGATGGTTTCTTTTGCTGTGCATAAGCTTTTTATTTTGATGTAGTCCCATTTGTTTATTTTCTCTTTAGTTTCCAATGCCCTAGGAGCTGTATCAGTGAAGAAATTGCTTCGGCATATGTCTGAGATTTTGTTGCCTTTGGATTCTTCTAGTATTTGTATGGTTTCCCGTCGTATATTTAAGTCCTTTATCCATTTTGAGTTTATTTTTGTGTATGGTGTAAGTTGGTGGTATAGTTTCATTTTCTTGCATGTATCTGTCCAATTTTCCCAACACCATTTATTGAAGAGACTATCTTGACTCCATTGTATGTTCTTGCCTCCTTTGTCAAATATTAATTGAGCGTATTGGTTAGGGCTGATTTCTGGGCCCTCTATTCTATTCCATTGGTCTATATGCCTGTTCTTGTGCCAGTACCAGGCAGTTTTGAGAACAGTGGCTTTGTAATACAGCTTGATATCTGGTATTGAGATCCCACCTACTTTGTTCTTTCTCAGGATCGCTGCAGCTATTCAGGGTCTTTTTTTATTCCAGATGAATTTTTGGAGAGTACGTTCTAGGTTTGTGAAATATGCCCTTGGTATTTTAATGGGAAGTGCATTGAATTTATAGCTTGCTTTGGGCAGTATGGACATTTTAATGATGTTGATTCTACCAATCCATGAACACGGTATGTTCTTCCATCTGCTTATGTCTTCCTCTATCTCTATTTTCAACGGCCTGTAGTTTTCTGAGTAGAGGTCTTTTACCTCTTTAGTTAAGTTTATTCCTAGGTAGCTTAATTTTTTTGGTGCGATGGTAAATGGGATTGCTTTTTTAGTCTCTCTTTCTGCACATTCACTATTGGTGTATAGAAATGCCATAGATTTCTTGGCGTTAATTTTGTATCCTGCTACATTGCCAAAGTCTTTTATTAAGTCTAATAGTTTATTGATGGAGTCTTTAGGGTTTTTTAAGTATAATATCATGTCGTCTGCAAATAAGGACAGTTTTACTTCTTCTTTTCCAATTTGGATGCCTTTTATTTCTTCTTCTTGTCTAATTGCAATGGCTAATTCTTCCAGTACTATGTCAAACAGGAGTGGTGAGAGTGGGCATCCCTGTCTTGTTCCTGTTCTTAGGGGAAATGGTGTTAGTTTTTGTCCGTTGAGTATGATGTTGGCTGTGGGTTTGTCATATATGGCTTTTATTATGTTGAGGTATGATCCTTCAATTCCCATCTTGCAGAGAGTTTTTATCAAAAATGGGTGTTGAATTTTGTCAAACGCTTTTTCTGCATCAATTGATATGACTATGTGGTTTTTTTCTTTCAATTTGTTTATGTGATCTATCACGTTTATTGATTTGCGGATATTGTACCATCCTTGCATCCCTGGGATAAATCCTACTTGGTCGTGGTGTATGATCTTTCTGATGTACTGCTGGATCCGATTTGCTAAGATTTTGTTGAGGATTTTGGCATCTATGTTCATGAGAGATATTGGCCTGTATTTCTCTTTCATTGTGTTGTCTTTACCTGGTTTTTGTATTAGGGTGATGCTGGCTTCATAGAATGAGCTTGGAAGTGTTCCTTCCTCTTGAAATTTGTAGTAGTCTGAGGAGGATAGGTTTTAGTTCTTCCTTGAATGTTTAGTAAAACTCCCCTGTGAAGCCGTCTGGTCCTGGGCTTTTGTTTGCTGGAAGCTTTTTGATGACTGCTTCAATTTCTTTCATAGTTATTGGCCTATTGAGATTTTTAGATTCTTCTTGATTAAGTTTTGGAATGTTGTATTTTTCTAGGAATATGTCCATTTCCTCCTGGTTGCCTAGATTGTTGGAGTAGAGTTGCCCATAGTATTTTTTAACAATCATTTGTATTTCTGTGGGATCTGTTTTTATTTCGCCTGTATCATTTCTGATTTTGTTGATTTGGGTCCTTTCTCTTTGCTTCTTGGTGAGCCTGGCTTGAGGTTTGTCAATCTTGTTTATCCTTTCAAAGAACCAGCTCTTTGTTTCATTGATTTTCTGTATTGTTTTTTGGTCTCTATGTCATTTATTTCTGCTCTAATCTTTATTATCTCCTTCCTTCTTCTCACTCTGAGCTTTTCTTGTTGCTCTCTTTCTAATTCTTTTTTTTAATTAAATCTTTATTGTTCAGATTATTACATTTGTTCCTCTTTTTTTCCCCCCCATAACTCCCCTCCTCCCAGTTCCGCCCCACCCTCCACCCTCACTCCCCACCCACTGTCCTCATCCATAGGTGCACGATTTTTGTCCAATCTCTTCCCACATCCCCCACACCCCTTCCTCCCCCCAAGAATAGTCAGTCCGTTCCCTTTCTATGTCCCTGATTGTATTATAATCAACAGTTCATTCTGTTCATCAGATTATTTATTCACTTGATTCTTAGATTCACTTGTTGATAGATGCATATTTGTTGTTCATAATTTGTATCTTTACCTTTTTCTTCCTCTTCCTCTTCTTAAAGGATACCTTTCAGCATTTCATATAATCCTGGTTTGGTGGTGATGAACTCCTTTAGCTTTTCCTTATCTGTGAAGCTCTTTATCTGACCTTCAATTCTGAATGATAGCTTTGCTGGATAAAGTAATCTTGGTTGTAGGTTCTTGCTATTCATCACTTTGAATATTTCTTGCCACTCCCTTCTGGCCTGCAAAGTTTATGTTGAGAAATCAGCTGACAGTTGTATGGGTATTCCCTTGTAGGTAACTGAGTTTCTTTCTCTTGCTGTTTTTAAGATTCTCTCTTTATCTTTTGCTCTTGGCATTTTAATTATGATGTGTCTTGGTGTGGTCCTCTTTGGATTCCTTTTGTTTGGGGTTCTCCGCGCTTCTTGGACCTGTAAGTCCATTTCTTTCACCAGGTGGGGGAAGTTTTCTGTCATTATTTCTTCAAATAGGTTTTCAATATCTTGCTCTCTCTCATCTTCTGGCACCCCTATAATTCTGATGTTGGTTCGCTTGAAGCTGTCCCAGAGGCTCCTTACACTATCCTCGCATTTTTGGATTCTTTTTTCATTTTGCTTTTCCGGTTGGATGTTTTTTGCTTCCTCGCATTTCAAATCATTGACTTGATTCTTGCGCTCCTCTGGTCTGCTGTCGGGCGTCTGTATAATATTCGTTATTTCAGTCCGTGTATGCTTAATTTCTAGTTGGTTCCCCAATATAAGATCGAGGTTCTTATTAGTTTTCATGTAGATCTCATTAAGTTTATCGGCAGCTTCTAAACAGTTCTTGAGAGACCTTAAAAGTGTGGTTCTGAACTCTATATCTTCCATTGACAATTTTGTCCTGTTTCTTTGTCTCCGCATTTTGTTATGCTTCCTTGGTGCACCCCCTAGTGGTCTTTGTTCGCAGTCTTATAGTTAAATCTTGATTGTTGTAGCTAATTCCAGGGAGGGTTTGACCTCCAGGCCAAGTGGCTATGAGAATCAGCTGTGTCAGCAGTGAGAGAACTTCTGTCCTCTAGGGAGGTGCTAATCTAGCCTTTGCCTGAGGCTATCCAGCAAATGCCTCTGTGCAGGGCTTGGGCAGGGCAGGTCGAACAGGATCAACAGGGTGGGCCGGAGAGAGCAGTTATGGTGGCTCTCAGTCCTGTCCCCAGGGGCTCTGCCTCTCTGAGTCCCAGCACCCGCTGCAAAGCTCGGAGAGAAAGCTGCACTCGCTCTGACCGAAGCCAGACAGTCCCGCTTCTCCCGTTTGAGTCTGGGTCCCTAAAGACTCGCCTGTATCTGGAGCTCAGAGTCTGCGACTCCCTCCCGATTGAAAACGCCAACCGCGCCCTCCGCCAGCAGCCCGCTCCACGCACTCCGCACCTCAGAATTTGACTTCAGCACTGCGCCTCCTCTGAGTGTCCGTATGCGTTTCTCTTTCCTCCTAGTTGTAGGACTTCCACTCAGCCAGCGTTCCTGTGGTTCTGGGTGATGTCCCTTCCGTTTTTTGGTTTCACTTTTGAAGTAGTTGTTCAAAGCAGCAAACTCCGGCATTAACCTATGCTGCCATCTTGGTTCTCCCCCTCTAATTCTTTGAGATGTAGATTTAGATGATTTACTACCATTTTTTCTTGTTTGTTGAGATAGGCCTGTAGAGCTATAAACTTCCCTCTCAGGACTGCTTTCATTGCGTCCCAAAGGTTTTGGATTGTTGTGTTTTCATTGTCATTATTTTCCAGGATGTTTTTAATTTCTTCTTTGATCTCATTGGTAACCCAATCAATATTTAATAATGTGCTATTCAGATTCCAGGTATTTGAGTATTTTGAGTTGTTTTTGTTGTAGTTTATTTCTAATATTATGGCCTTGTGGTCTGAGAAGATGCTTGGTATGATTTCAATCTTCTTGAATTTGGGGAGACTTTGTGACCCAATATGTGGTCTATTTTTGAATCTGTCCCATGAGCACTTGAGAAGAACGTATATTTTGTGGCGTTGGGGTGAAGTGTTCTGAAGATGTCATTTAAGTCCATCTGATCTAGTGAGTCATTTAGGATTGCGGTTTCTTTGCTGAGTTTTTTTCTAGCGGATTTATCCAGTGATGTCAGTGGTGTATTAAATTCCCCTACTATGATTGTATTGTTGTTGATCTCTCCCCTGATATCTTCCAGGAGTTTTCTTATGTATGTGGGTGCTCCTGCATTGGGTGCATATATGTTTATCAGGGTTATATCCTCTTGTTGTATTGATCCCTTTAGTATTATGAAGTGGCCTTTCTTATCTCTTGTTATGGCCTTCACTTTGAGGTCTATTTTGTCTGATATAAGTATTGCTACCCCAGCTTTTTTTTCATTACCATTTGCCTGAAAGATATTTTTCCATCCCTTCACTTTCAGTCTGTGTGAGTCCCTTCTTCTGAGGTGGGTCTCTTGTAGACAGCAAATATATGGGTCATTTTTTTTAATCCATCCAGCCACTCGATGTCTTTTGATTGGAGCATTTAGTCCATTTATTTTTTAAAGTTA
Organism: Myotis daubentonii; assembly: GCF_963259705.1. Classification (NCBI taxonomy): domain Eukaryota; kingdom Metazoa; phylum Chordata; class Mammalia; order Chiroptera; family Vespertilionidae; genus Myotis; species Myotis daubentonii. Next base: position 95,864,370 of record NC_081861.1, on the reverse strand, counting down.
TTATTGAAAGGTACTTGTTTGTAGCCATTTCTATTTTTTTTGTGGCTGTTTTCTTTCTTGGCTTTTTAGTTATTCTTTTTACACCAGTCCCTTTAGCATTTCTTGCATTGCTGGCTTGGTGGTGATAAACTCCCTTAGCCTTTTTTTTTTGTCTGTGAAGCTTCTTATTTCCCCTTCAATTTTGAATGATAGCCTTGCTGGATAGAGTATTCTTGGATTCAGTCCTTTGCTTTGCATCACTTTGTAAATTTCTATCCATTCTTTTCTGGCCTGATGTGTTTCTGTTGAGAAATCATTTGATAATCTGATGGGGGATCCTTTGTAGGTAACTCTCTGTTTCTCTCTTGCAGCCTTTAAGATTCTATGTTTGTCTTGTACATTTGCCATCGTTATTATGAAGTGTCTTGGTGTTGGTCTTTTGGGGTTCATCTTGCCTGGGACTCTCTGTACCTGTGTAACTTTTTTCTTCCCCATATCTGGGAAGTTTTCTGACATTATTTCTTCAAATAGATTTTCTAATCCTTGCTGTTCTTCTTGTCCTTCTTGCAGCCCTATTATGCGTATGTTACTTCGTTGCATGTTGTCCCGAAGCTCCCTTAGGCTCTCCTCCTGCTTTTTAATTATTTTCTCCAGTTGCTGTTCAGATTGAGCTTGTTTCTCTGCCTTATCTTCTAATTCACTAATTCGGTCCTCTGCTTCTTCTAGTCTGCTGTTGAAACTTTCCATGGTGTTTTTGATTGTAGCTATATCACTTTTCATTTCTTCCTGATTCTTCCATAGGTTCTTGATTTTCTCATCCATCCGGTGAATGAATTGTACAACCATTATTCTGAATTCTTTTTCTGTCATGTTGCATGCTTCAACTTCATTAATGTCCTTTCTTGGTGACTCCTCATTGTCTTTCCTCTGGGTGTTGTTTCGTCTCTTCATTCTGATTATCTCCCGATGGTTCAAACGTCGAGTTGTGTGGGCCTGGGCCGTGTGCAGTGGGAGCCTCCCACCACCCTAGTGTCACTGAAGACCTCTGACACTAAGATGCATGGTTGTGGGTTGATGGGAACCAGGCTCGCTCAGAGTCAGTGTTGTCAGCGCTCAAGCTCAATGTGGCCTCATACGCGCCCTTAGAATCAGCGACCCTGCCTGCACCGTGCTGAAACAGAGACCCCTCCTGAAGCGTGTTGAAAACCAGAGCCCCCTAGCGTGCGCCAGGAGTCAGAGTTCCCCAGAATCCAGTATCAGAGTCTCTGTTGCTTCGCTTGACCTTGCCTTGAGAATCAGGGTCCCTGTGTGCTCTTGCACAGGAATTGGAGTCACTGGCTCTTAGTATGATTGCACAGGAAATCAGGATCTCAGGCGCAGGTGAAAAGAAGCACAGTCAAGTCACTGGTGCTTGGTGCTGACTCCTGCCCAGAGAATCGGGGTCCCTGGGCCTGTGATACGTGGGACAAATTCCCGGTTTTCGCGGGATTGCTCCCAGCCCAGGGCTCAGAAGCCGGCAGTGCGCCTAGGCTCAGTTCCTGGGGTTCGCGAGTCTGCTCCCCGCCCAGGGCTCAGGAGCTGGCTGTGCGCATAGGATCAGTTCCAAGGTGCTCAGGCACTTCCAGGCTAAAGTTCCTGGAGCGCTGAGGCCCCGGCAAGGGGTGGGTCTATCAGTTAGTTACTCTGGCGCTGCCCTCAAGCCTGCGGGAAGTGGGGATGGGCTCTGTTACTCAGGGATCTGCAGCAGGGATTTCTGAACTTTTGGTGTCCGCAGGTCTGTAGCTGTGGTCACAGGTTTCTGTCCCCAGTGGCTGCAGGGTCCTGGTATGCGTCTGAGATCAGACTGGGTGGTGCTGAGGCCAGGATCCTAGTCTCAAGCAGCTCTGTTTCCCAAGATGGCGTGGTTGCCGTGTCTGTGCTGGCTGCCCAGGAGTGTCCGAGCAGGGAGCAGGACTCCGCCGCCTAAGACTGCCTGGTTTAGCAGCCCCTTAGAAGACCTGCAGAATCTAACTGTCCCTAGCTCATACACACACACCACACGCGTCCACACACTCCTCTATCACTTCCTTGCGCTCTCACACTCTTTCCCTCCCTACCTTCCTGCTGGTCGACATTTTGGAACCGATCTTCTTCTATGGCCTTTAAATTTCAAGTTTCATTTAAAAAGTTCTTTGTTCCCTCAGAGTTGTAAACATGGAATTATCTGTTTACTTCTTTCTCCCGACCTGCACGGTATGTTCCATGAGGGCAGGGTCTCTGAGTCTTGCTCATCTCTGCATTCCCAGCCCAAGCATGCAGGAAGTTGGCATCCAGGAATGCTTGAATCTGTCACAGCTTTTTGATCCACTGATCTACAGATGGGCACTTGGGATGTTTCCGGATCTTAGCTATTGTAAATTGCACTGCTATGAACATAAGGGTGCATATATTCTTTCTGATTGGTGTTTCAGGTTTCTTAGAATATATTCCTAGAAGTGTAATCACTAGGTCAAATGGCAGTTCATTTTTAACATTTTGAAGAAACACCATATTGTTTTCCATAGTGGTTGCACCGGTCTGCATTCCCACCAGAAATATACTAGGGTTCCCATTTGGCTACATCCTTGCCAGCACTTGTCATTTGTTGATTCTGACAGGTGTGAGGTGTTACTTATTGTCATTTAAATTTGCAAATCTTTGATGATAGGTGACTTTGAGCATTTTTTTTCATATATTTCTTGGCCATATGTATGTCCACTTTGAAAAAGTGTCTACTTAGGTCATTTGCCAATGTCTTCAATTGGATTGTTTGTCTTATTTTGTTAATATATATGATGTCTTTATATATTTTGTAAATTAATCCCTTATCAGAAGTATTGTTGCCAAATATGTCCTCCCAGATAGTGGTTTCCTTTTCATTTTGTTGATAATTTCTTTTTCTGTGCAAAAGCTTTTTATTTTGGTGTGATCTTATGCGTTTATTTTTTCCTTAGTTTCCCTTAACCTACAAGAGGTAGCGGCAAACATATTTCTTGAAGAGATGTCTGAGATTCTGCTGCTTATCGTTTCTTCAAATGTTTTTATGGGTTCTGCTATATTTTTATGGTTTTATATTTAAGTCTGTTATCAATTTTGAGTTTAATCTTTTGTATGATGTAAGATGGTGGTCTGGTTTCATTTTTCTTGCATGTACCTGTTCAATTTTCCTAACACCATTTATTGAAGATATATTCTTTACTCCATTGTATTCTCTTGCCTCCCTTGTCAAATATTAATTGAGCATAATGGTTTGGGTTGATTTCTGAGTTCTCTGTTCTGTCCCATTGATTTATATGCTGGTTCTTGTGCCAGTACCAGGTTGTTTTGATTGCAGTGTCTTTGTAGTATAACTTTATATCTGGTATTCTTATCCATCCAACTTTGTTCTTAAGATTGCTGAGCCTATTTGGGGTATTTTTTGGTTTCATATAAATGAAACAATAACCAGGCCCATTGGTATTTTAATAGGGATTGCATTGAATCAATAGATTGCTTTGAGTCATATGTACTAGTTGTACCAGTTAATAATGCGGATTTTTTTCAATAGATGGAGTTACATATATGTTGATATATATGTGATTTGATATGTATGTTATTTTGTATTGACAGCAAGCTTCAAAACTTCATATGTCAAATTTGCTGAAGGTGTTAACATCATAGATATTTTTATGCTTAAAAATGTCAAATTTCATGCCAAGAAAAAGAGCATTTGCAGGAAGTTTTAATTCATTACTTTATTTTGAAGAAAAGTGCTGCTGAAAGTTATTGTATACTTCGGGAAGCTTATGGTGAACATGCTCCATCTCAAGATACTTGTCAATGCTGGTTTAAACACTTTAAGAGTGATGATTTCAATGTGAAAGACAAAGAAAATCCAGGTCAACCAAAAAAGTTTGAAGACCAGCAATTACAAGCATTATTGGATGAATATGTGTGTCAAACTCAAAAACAACTTGCAGAAAGATTAAACATTGCTCAGCAAACAATTTTTGATCATTAACAAGCAATGGGAAATATTTTAAAGGAAGGAAAATAAGTGCCACATCAACTGGACGAAAAACAAATGAAAAACCGAAAGTCATCAGTGAAATGTTGCTTCAATGGCACGAAAGTCTTTTTTCATCAAATTGTGACTGGCGATGAAAAGTAGATTTATTTTGCGAATCCCAAATGCACAAATCATAGGTTGATCCAGGTCAACCATCAACATTGACTGCAAGCCCAGATTGCTTCGGAAAGAAGACAGTGCTCTGTGTTTGGTGGGATCAGGAAGGTGTGGTGTATTATGAACTTCTAAAACCGGGTGAAATCATTAATACTGATCGCTACCGACAACAAATAATCAATTTGAACCACATTTTGATGGTGAAATAACCAGAATGTGCCAGAAGACACGGCAAAGTAATTTTGCTTCATGATAATGCACCATCGCACACTTCAAAACCAGTTAAAAGATCTTGCCTGGGAAGTATTAACCCACCTGCCGTATTCACCAGACCTTGCTCTTTCAGATTACCACTTGTTCCGATTGATGGCACATGCACTTTCTGAGAAGCACTTCAAAATGTACGAAGAAGTGGAAAATTGTGTCTCTGAATGGTTTGTCTCAAAACAAGAAAAGTCCTATTGGGATGGTATCCACAAATTACCTGAAAGATGGGGAAATGTGTAGCTAGCAATGGACATTACTTTGAATAAAGCACTTTTGATGTTTCTTTTGAAATTATTGTGTTTTCCTTGATTGTAAAATCTGCATTATTAACTGGTACACCTATTACATGTTGATGATGTTGATTCTATCAATCCATGAACCCAGTATATTCTCCCACATGTTTCTATCTTCCTCTATCTATTTTTTTCAACACACTGTAGTTTGCTGAGTACAGGTCTTTTACCTCGGATAAGTTTATTCCTAGGTATCTTAATCTTTTTGTTGCAATGGTAAATGCGATTTTTCTTAACTTTCTCTTTCTGAGAGCTTACTATTGGTGTATAAAAATGCCAATGATATCTGGGTGTTAATTTTGTATCCTGCTATATTGCCAAATTCATTTATTAAATCTAGTAGTTTTCTCATGGAGTCTTTAGAGTTTTCTGTGTACAATATCATATCATCTGTGAATAGTGAGAATTTTACTTCCTCCTTTACAATTTGGATACCATTTATTTGTTTTCTTACTGATCACTATTGCTAAGGCTTCCAGTACTGTGTTGAATAAGAGTGGTGAAAGTGGACATCCCTGTCTTATTCCTGTTCTTAGGGGTAATGGTTTTCATTTTTGCCCATTGAGTATAGTGTTGGCTGTTGTTTGTCATATATGACTTTCATTATGTTGAGGTATGATTCCTCTATTCCTACTTCACTGACAGTTTTTGTCAAAAAAGGCGGTTAGATTTTGTCAAATGCCTTTTCTGCGTTGATTGATATGAACATGTGATTTTTTTCTTCCAATTTGCTTATGTGATGTATCACATTTATTGATTTGTGAATATTGTACCAGTCTTGCATCCTGAGAATAAATCCTACTTGTTCATAGTGTATGATCATATATATATATATATATATATATATATATATATATATATATATATATTATTATTAGTTAAGGTCTTACAAATGTGTCCTCATCCCCCCCCATTAACCCCCAACCTCCCCCTCCCCCCCCGTCCCGCACACTCATGCTCCCATCCCCCTGTTGTCCATGTCCATTGGTTTGGCTTATATACATGTATACAAGTCCTTCGGTTGATCTCTTCCCCTTACCCCCGCCCTCCCCTACTTTCCTTCTGGGGATTGATAGCCTGATCACTGTTTCTCAGTCTTTGGGTCTGTCCCTATTCATCAGTCTATGTTGTTCTCTATAATCCACAAATGAGTGAGATCATGTGGTGTTTATCTTTCTCTGACTGGCTTATTTCACTTAGCATAATGCTCTCCAGTTCCATCCATGCTGTTGCAAAAGGCAAAAGTTCCTTTTTTTTTTTTTTTTACCGCAGCATAGTATTCCATTGTGTATATGTACCACAGTTTTCTAATCCATTCATCTGCTGATGGGCACTTAGGCTGTTTCCAAATCTTAGCTATGGTGAATTGTGCTGCTATAAACATAGGGGTGCATATATCCTTTCTGATTGGCATTTCTGGTTTCTTGGGATATATTCCTAGTAGTGGGATCACTGGGTCAAATGGGAGTTCCATTTTTAGTTTTTTGAGGTAGCTCCATACTGTTCTCCACAGTGGCTGCACCAGTCTGCATTCCCACCAGCAGTGCAGAAGAGTTCCTTTTTCTCCACATCCTCTCCAACACTTGTTGTTTGTTGATTTGTTGATGATAGCCATTCTGACAGGTGTGAGATGATAACACATTGTCGTTTTGATTTGCATTTCTCATATAATTAGTGACTTTGAGCATGTTTTCATATGTCTTTCGGCCTTCTGTATGTCCTCTTTCGAAAAGTGTCTATCTAGGTCCGTTGCCCATTTTTTTTATTGGATTGTTTGTCTTCCTTTTGTTAAGTTTCATGAGATCCCTGTAAATGTTGGAAATTAAACCCTTATTGGTGGTATCATTGGCAAATATGTTCTCCCATGTAGTGGGTCTTCTTGTTGTTTTGTTGATGGTTTCCTTTGCTGTGCAAAAGCTTTTTATTTTGATGTAGTCCCATTTGTTTATTTTCTCTTTAGTTTCCATTGCCCTAGGAGTATTATCAGAGAAGAACTTCCTTCGGCATATGTTTGAGATTTCGCTGCCTGTGGATTCCTCTAGTATTTTTATGGTTTCCCGTCTTACATTTAAGTCTTTTATCCATTTTGAGTTTATTTTTGTGTATGGTGTGAGTTGGTGGTCTAGTTTCATCTTTTTGCATGTATCTGTCCAATTTTCCCAACACCATTTATTGAAGAGACTGTCTTGACTCCATTGTATTGTATGATCTTTTTAATGTATTACTGGATCCAATTTGCTAATGCTTTTGGAGGATTTTAGCATCCATGTTCATCAGGAATATTGGCCTGTAGTTCTCTATCTTTTTAGTGTTTATCTGGTTTTGGAATTAGGGTAATGCTAGTCTTATAAAAAGAGCTTGTAAGTGTTTCTTCCTCTTGGATGTTTTGGAATACTTTGAGGAGGATTGCTGTTACTAGTGGTTCTTCTTCGAATGTTTGGTAAAAGTCTTATGTGAAGCCTTTCAGACCAGAGCTTTTGTTTGCTTGGAGTTTTTTGATTACTGCTTCAATATTATCAGTAGTTATCCTTTTAAGGTTTTCTGATTCTTCCTGACTGAGTTTTGGAAGATTGTATTTTTCTAGAAATTTATCCCTTTTACCTAGTTTGTCCAGCTTATTGGAATATAATTTTTCATAGTAAGTATTATGAGCCTTTGCATTTTATTTATTTATTTATTTATTTATTTATTTATTTATTTATTTATTTATTTAATTTTATTGGGGTGACATTGGTCAACATTAACATACAGGTTTCATGTGTGGATTTTTTAGTTAAAAAAATCTTTATATAGTATCATGTGTCTACCATCAAGTCTTCTCCTGTCACCTCATATTAGGACACCCTTTGCCCTCATCCCCCCAGCTACCACCACACTGCTGTTTGTAGTTATAAGTTTCAGTTTTATATCCCACATATGAGTGAAATCGTATGTTTCTTAGCTTTTTCTGTCTGATTTATTTCACTTATCATAATGTTCTCAAGGTCCATCCATGTTGTGGTAAATGACACTATTTCATCCTTTCTTATGGCTTAGTAGTATTCCATTGTATATATGTACCATATCTTTATCCAGTCCTCTATTGCAGGGAACTTTGGCTGTTTCCATGTCTTGGCCACCATGAATAATGCTGCAATGAATATAGTGGTACATATATTTTTGTGTATAAATGACTTCAAGTTTTTCAGGTATACACCCAAGAGGGGAATTGCTGGGTAATATGGTAGCTCTATTCTTAATTTTTTGAGGAATTTCCAGATTGCTTTCCATAGTGGTTCTACCAGTCTACATCCCCACCAGCAGTGAATGAGGGTTCCCTTTTTCTACAACCTCTCCAACATTTGTTATTGCTTGTCTTGTTGATAATGGCCACTCTAACAAGTGTAAGGTGGTATCTCATTGTAGTTTTAATTTGCATTTCCCTAATTGCCAGTGAGGTTGAACATCTTTTCATATATCTATTGGTTGTTTGTAAGTCTTATTGGGATAGGTTATTTTCAGGTCCTCTGCCCACTTTTTGATTGGATTGTTTATTTGTTTGTGTTGAGTTTTAAAAATTCTTTATATATTTTGGAAATTAAACCTTTGTCGGAGCAACTGTTTGCAAATATCATCTCCCATCGGGTTGGCTGCCTGTTTGTTTTGTTGTCCGTTTCTTTTGTTGTCCAAAAGCCCTTCAATTTGATATAGTCACATTCATTTATTTTTGCCTTTATCTCTCTTGCCTTTGGGGTCAAGTCCATAAAATGTTGTCTACCACCCAAGTCCATAAGTTTGATACCAATATTTTCTTCTATGTAACTGATAGTTTTGGGTTTTATGTTTAGGTCTTTTATCCATTTTGAATTAATTTTTGTTCATGGGGACAAACTGTTACCCAGTTTCATTCGTTTGCATGTGGCTTTCCAGTTTTCCCAGCACCACTATTGAAGAGACTATCTTTATTCCCATGTGCATTTCTGGCTCCTTTGTTGAAAATTATCTGTCCATATACATGTGGTTTTATAGCTGGGGTCTCTATTATGTTCCATTAATCTTTGTGTCTGTTTCTCTACCAATACCATGCTGTTTTGATTATCGTAGCTCTGCAGTATAATTTGAAGTCAGGTAGTGTGATACTTTCAGCTTTGTTCTTTCTTTTTTGGATTGCTTTGGCTATTCTGGGTCTTTTGTGTTTCCATACAAATCTGATGATTTCTCGTCCTATTTCTTTAAAAAATGACATTAGGATTTTGATTGGGATAGCATTAAATCTGTATATTGCTTTGGGTAATATGGAAATTTTAACTACGTTGATCTTTCCAATCCATGAACACAGATATTTTTCCATTTTGTTGTGTCTTTTTCAATCTCTTTTAATAATGCTTTGTAATTTTCAGTACATAGGTCTTCCACATTCTTTGTTAAGTTTATTCCTAGGTATTTTATTCTTTTGGTTGCTATTGCAAAAGGAATTGTTTTTTCCATTTTTTTTCTGAAGTTTTGTTGTTGGTATACAGAAAGGCAATGTATTTTTGCATATTGATTTTGTATCCTGCAACTTGACTGTATTTTTTGTTTTGTTTGTTTCTAGTAGTTTTCTGGTAGAGTCTTTAAGGTTTTCTATATACAGCATCATGTCATCCACAAAAAGTGACAGTTTGACTTTTTCATTCCCTATTTGGATGTCTTTTATTTCTTTCTCTTGCCTTATTGCTCTGGCTAGGACTTCCAGTATTATCTATCTATATATAAAAGCCTATTATGCAAAGTGTTCCCTTGGATGTTTGACCAGGAGACTGGGAGTTCGATTGTTCACTATGATGTGTGCTGACCACCAGGGGGTGGCACGGAACAAAGGAAGGCCCCAGGCAGCAGCCAGGGAAGGGAGGCCCCAGCCGGCAGCTGGTAGCAGAGGAAGGGAGGCCCCACCCAGCATCCAGAAGGCCTTAATAGGGCCTGATCGCTGACCAGACCTAGGGACCCTACCCATGCACAAATTTCATGCACTGGACCTCTAGTGTTGAATAAGAGTGGTGAGAGTGGACATCCTTGTCTTGTTCCTGATCTTAGGGGAAAAGCTTTCAGTTTTTCACCATTGAGTATGATATTGGCTGTGGGTTTATCATATATGGCCTTTATTATATTGAGGTACGTTCCTTCTATTCCTATTATAGTGACTGTTTTAATCATAAATGGATGTTCTATCTTATCAAATGCTTTTTCTGCATCTATTGACAAGATCATGCTATTTTTATCCTTTCTTTTGTTAATGTGGTGTATTACATTGATTGATTTGAGAATGTTGAACCATTCCTGTGCCCCTGAAATGAATGAATCTCACTTGATCGTGATGTGTTATGTTTTGGACGTACTGTTGTATTATTCTATTAGCTAGTATTTTGGTTAGGATTTTTGCATCTGTATTCATCAGGGATATTGATCTATAGTTTTCTTTTTTTGTGTTATCTTTGCCAGGTTTTGGTATCAGGGTTATATTGGCCTCATAGAATGTGTTAGGAAGTATTGCTTCTTCTTTAATTTTTTGGAAGAGTTTGTAAAGAATAGCTTTTAATTCTTCCTTGAACATTTGGTAGAATTCACTGGTGAAGCCATCTGGTCCTGTACTTTTGTTTTCTGGTAAGTTTATTTATTTATTTATTTATTTATTTATTTATTTATTTATTTATTTTTTATTGCTAAAAGTAGTACAAAGGGTATTACATATGTGTCCTTTTTTTCCCCGCCCTTGACAATCCCCTGGCCTCCCCTACCCCCCAGTGTCTTATGTCCATTGGTTATGCTTATATGCATGCATACAAGTCCTTCGGTTGATCTCTTACCCCCCTTCCTCCTGCCCCCCAACCCTCCCCGGCCTTCCCGCTGCAGTTTGACAATCTGTTTGAGGCAGCTCTGCCTCTGTATCTATTATTGTTCAAAAGTTTATAATGGTCTCTATTATCCATGAATGAGTGAGATCATGTGGTATTTTTCCTTCATTGAATGGCTTATTTCACTTAGCATAATGCTCTCCAGTTCCATCCATGCCGTTGCAAATGGTAAGAGTTCCTTCTTTTTTACAGCAGCATAGTATTCCATCGTGTAGATGTACCACAGTTTTCTAATCCATTCATCTACTGATGGGCACTTAGGCTGTTTCCAGATTCTAGCTATGCTGAATTGTGCTGCTATGAACATAGGGGTACATATATCCTTTCTGATTGGTGTTTTTGGTTTTTTGGGATATAGTCCTAGAAGTGGGATCACAGGGTCAAATGGGAGTTCCATTTTTAGTGTTTTGAGGAAACTCCATACTGTTTTCCACAGTGGCTGCACCAGTCTGCATTCCCACCAGCAGTGCACAAGTGTTCCTTCTTCTCCACATCCTCTCCTGCACTTGTCGTTTGTTGATTTGTTGATGATAGACAGTCTGACAGGTGTGAGATGGTACCTCATTGTTGTTTTGATTTGCATCTCTCGGATGATTAGTGACTTTGAGCATGTTTTCATATGTCTCTTGGCTTTCTGAATGTCCTCTTTTGAAAGGTTTCTATTTAGGTCCTTTGCCCATTTTTTGATTGGATTGTTTATCTTCCTTTTGTTAAGTTGTATGAGTTCCCTATAAATTTTGGAGATTAAGCCCTTGTCAGATATGACATTGGCAAATATGTTTTCCCACGCAGTGGGTTTTCTCGTTTTTTGTTGATGGTTTCTTTTGCTGTGCATAAGCTTTTTATTTTGATGTAGTCCCATTTGTTCATTTTCTCTTTAGTTTCCAATGCCCTAGGAGCTGTATCAGTGAAGAAATTGCTTCGGCATATGTCTGAGATTTTGTTGCCTTTGGATTCTTCTAGAATTTTTATGGTTTCCTGTCGTACATTTAAGTCCTTTATCCATTTTGAGTTTATTTTTGTGTATGGTGTAAGTTGGTGATCTAGTTTCATTTTCTTGCACATATCTGTCCAATTTTCCCAATACCATTTATTGAAGAGACTATCTTGACTCCATTGTATGTTGTTGCCTCCTTTGTCAAATATTAATTGAGCATATTGGTTCGGGCCGATTTCTCGGCTCTCTATTCTATTCCATTGATCTATATGCCTGTTCTTGTGCCAGTACCAGGCAGTCTTGAGAACAGTGGCTTTGTAATACATCTTGATATCTGGTATTGAGATCCCACCTACTTTGTTCTTTCTCAGGATCGCTGCAACTATTTGGGGTCTTTTTTTATTTCAGATGAATTTTTGGAGAGTTCATTCTAGATCAGTGAAGTATGCCATTGGTATTTTAATGGGAAGTGCATTGAATTTATAGATTGCTTTGGATAGTATGGACATTTTAATGATGTTGATTCTATCTGGTAAGTTTTTAATGGTTGTTTCAATTTCCTCACTGCTGATCAGTCTATTTAGATTTTCCAGTTCTTTATGATTCATTCTAGGAAGGTTATATACTTCTAGGAACTTATCCATTTCTTCTAGGTTATGGTGACATAAAGTCTTTCATATTATTCTAGTATGACCCTTTGTATATCTGTGATGTCTGTGGTGACCAATCCTCTCTCATTTCTGATTTTGTTTATATAGGTCTTTTCCTTTTTTCCTTAATAAATTTAGCTAGGAGTTTTTCAAATGTATTAATCTTTTCAAAGAACCAGCTCTTTGTTTTATTGGGTTTTTTTGGTATGGTCTTTTTGTTCTCTATTTCATTTAATTTTGCTCTAATTTTTATTATTTCCTTTCTTCCTGTCAAGTGCACATACCTCGGTTGCAGGCTTGATCCTCATAGAGCCTTTGTATTTCTGTGGGGTCAGTTGTTACTTCATCTCTTTCCTTTCTGATTTTGTTGGTTTGTGTCCTCTCTTTGTTTCTTGGTGAGTCTGGCTTATCAATATTGTTTATCTTTTCCAATAATTGGGTCTTGGTTTCATTGATCTTTTGTATTGTTTTTTAGTCTCTTTCTCATTTTTTCCCCACTCTGATCTTTATTATTTCCTTCCTTCTTCTTACTCTGCACTTTTCTTATTGTTCTCTTTCTAATTTTTTTAAGTTTTAGAGTTGAATAGCTTATTCAAAATTTTTATTCTTTCTTGAGGTAGGACTGTACTGCTATGAACTTCCTCACATGACTGCTTTCACCCTGTCGTATAGATTTTGGGTTGTGTGTTCATTTTCATTTGTTTCCAGGAAGGTTTTGATTTCTTCCTTCATCTTCATTGTGATCCATTCATTGTTTAATAACATGCTATTTAGCCACGATGTGTTTGTATGTTTCTGAGTGTTTTTACTATAGATTTTTTCTAATTTTATGCCATTGTGATTCGAGAAGATGATTGATATGATTTCAATCTTCTTGAACTTATAGAGACTTAATTTATGTTATAACCTGTGGTCTGTCTTGTGAATAACCCATGTGCACTTGAGAATAATGTATATTCTGTGGCTTTAGGGTGGAATATTTTTTAAATGTGAATTCTATCTGATCTAAGTTGCTGTTTAGGATCACCCTTTCCATATTGATATGTCTAGAAGATCTATGTAGGGATATCAGTAGTGTGTTAAAGTTCCCTTCTATGAATATATTGCTGTCCATTTCTTTCTTAACCCATTGTACACCATAATCATCTGTAGACGCAAGCAGTGGACCTTCCCCACACCCCATGTGCGTCTATAAAAGAAAAATGTTTTCCTTAAGTGGCAGCCCTGACCAACTTTAAAATTATTTTTCATGAGAATTTTCAGCTGAAAATATTCAAGAGCACCTGAATTGTGAGTAATATATTTATTTTTGTAATATTCATTGCAAATTGATTTTTTAAATTAAATTCAAAATATTGCGGCATGTGGGGATCTTTTCCGTTTTGGACACGTGGCAGTTAACTGGTTTAAATCCTACAGAAGTTTTTTTAAAAAATATATTTTGTTGCTCCTGTATTGGGTACATATATATTTATCAGGGTTATAACCTTGTTGTATCAATCCCTTAATATTATGAAGTGTCCTTCTATCTTGTTATGGCCTTAACTTTTAAGTCTGTGTTGTCAGATATGAGTATTGCTACTCCAGCTTTTTTTCATTTTCATTTGCCTGAACAATTTTTTCCCGTCCCTTCACTTTCATTCTGTGTCAGTCCTTTGTTCTGACTTGTGTCTCTTGTAGACAGCATATATGGGTCATGTTTTCTTATCCATTCAGTTATTCTATGTCTTTTAATTGGAGCATTTAAGCCATTTACATTTAAAGTTATTATTGAAAGGTACTTATTATTTTTATGCTTGTGTTCTTCTCTTTCTCTCTATTTCTTTTTCTTACAAGGGTCCCTTTAGCATTTCTTGCAATGCTGGGTTGGTGGCAATAAATTGTTTTGGCCTTTTTTTTTTCTCTGTGAAGCTCTTTATTTCACCTTCTATTTTGAATTATAGTCTTGCTGGATAGTTGTCTTGGTTCAGTCCCTTGTTTTTCAGTACTTGTTATGTTTCATGCCAAGTCCTTCTGGCCTGAAGTGTTTCTATTTTGAAATCAGCTGACAGTCTAATACAGCCATGGGCAAACTACGGCCCGTGGGCCGGATGCGGCCCGTTTGAAATGAATAAAACTAAAAAAAAAAAAAGACCGTACCCTTTTATGTAATGATGTTTACTTTGAATTTATATTAGTTCACACAAACACTCCATCCATGCTTTTGTTCCGGCCCTCCGGTCCAGTTTAAGAACCCATTGTGGCCCTTGAGTCAAAAAGTTTGCCCACCCCTGGTAGGAGTCCCTTTTTGGTAACTTTCTGTCTCTCTCTTGCAACTTTAAAGGCTCTTTCATTGTCTTTAGTGTTTGCCATTTTAATTATGATGTGTCTAGGTTGGGTCTTTTTTGTTTCATCTTAATGGGGACTCTCTATGTTTCCTGAACTTGAGTGACTTTTTCCTTCACCAGTTTAGGGAAGTTTTTTGCTATTATTTCTTAAAACTGGCTCTCTATTCCTTGCTTGGATTCTTATCCTTCTGGTACCCCTATGATGTGGATGTTGTTACGTTTCATGTTGTCCCAAAGTTTTCTTAGGCCCTCCTGCTTTTTAATTATTTTTTACACCAGTTGTTTTGAATGGGTGCTTTTTTCTAACTTGTCTTCTAATTCACTGATTTTGTTCTCAGCTTCTACTAGTCTATTGTTGAATTCCTTCAGGGTTTTCCTTATTTCAGCTATGTCATTCTTTATTTCTCATTTATTCTTACTTATTGTTTCAGAGTCTCTTTTCATGTTGGTATACTTCTCATTAAATCCCTTATAATTATCATTTAGTTACTTGAAGTTCTCACTGAGTTGTTTGAGCACACTTATTACTGTTACTTTGAATTCTTTAACTGTCAATTTGCTTGCTTCTATTTCATTTAGTTCTTCTTCTGATGAGTCTTCTTTTTCTTTCAATTTGGGGGTTGTTTCTTTGTCTCCCCATGTTTGTTGTCCCTCTGTATTTGTTTCTATGTATTAGATCTAACTGCTATGCCTCCCAGCCTTTGCTGGATGGTCTTATGTAATAGGTGTTTTGTGGGACCCAGAAGTGCAGTCTCTTAGATCTTTTGAGCTGGTTGCTCTAGGAATGCCCCTTGATTGAGTTAATGGGTTCACCTTATGTAATTGGGTTTTGAATGTTGTTGGCCTGTTTGTGGATGGCATCTCCCCTCAGGCTGGATGAATATATGGCTCACTCCTGACCATGTCATGTGAGCTCATGGAGGTACTGACATATCAGGACAAAATACTACACAACAAAATACAAAACAAAAGCAACAAAACAAAAACATACAGAGGATACCTACAGCAACTACAAAAGCAACCACCAGAGAAGAGAGAATTAGGAAAGATAAAAGATAAAAGATAGCAAGAATGATAGAAGAAAAGAAAGAAAAATACAAGGAGAAAACAAAAGAAAAAATACAGAGGTGTAAAAAGAATATGAAGGGTAGAGATGAAATAAAGAAAATAAGAAAAAGAATTAGGGGAATCGGGGTTGGAAAATGATTTAAAATAAAGGAGGAAGAAGAATAAATTTGAAAAGGAAAATAGAGGAGTATGCAGATAGACCCCAAATAAGAAAAGAAAAAGGAAAAAAGATGAATAAGCAGGAGAAAAAGAAGAGAAAAAATTGAGAAAGAATAGGGAAGAGGAAAATTAAATATATGAATGAAACAATAGAGACTAAAATAATAACAAATCAATAAAGCAGACCGATAAACAAGATAAATAAAAGAAGAAAAAAAGGAAACTAAAAGAAAAGAAGAGGAAAAAATGAAAACATTTATGGTGGCATTTGTTTCAGCACAGTTTAGTGTCTGTGGGAGCTCCCTTTGGATCCTGCTCTTTGATGACTATGGCTGACTCTTTTGTCTGCCAGTTCTGGAGGTGCTGACACATCAGAACTTCCCCGGAGGTATTTAGGTGCTAACCTTTGTCAGAAACTTTCCTCTTTTGGCTTTCAGAAGCCTGCTTGAATCTCCAAGTGATCCACTCTTTGTGTCTGTCTTCACATGACTTGGCTGCAAGCAGGAGGGGTCAATCTTACATCTAAATCAGGTTTGTTAGCAGCATGGGGCCAGGGCTTAGTCACCAAACTTTGCCAGGTTCCCTGTTCTCTGCCTCTGCCCGCCTTTGCCTGCCAGGTAGATGTTAATCTTAATAACTCAAAAGACTGTTTCTGAAAGGGATTAGGTAGAATCAGGAGTGTAGACCTCTGGGTCTACCATGATGGGTAGGTGGTGTTTAGCTTTCAGGGCAAGTGGTAGGTGTGTTTCCCTGTCCTAGACCCACTCTTCTGCAAGTGGCCCAGAATATTACTCTGCCATCAGCTGGGCAGAGATCCTTGTATGCATTCCAGCGGGATCAGCTGGAAACTTGGAATTTCTATCAGCTCTCCCACACATGCCTTGACAGGGGACTGAACCCACAACCTGCATATGTGTCTTGATTGGGAATCCAACTACCACTTTTGTTACCTAGGACAATTCTTCAGCCAACTGAGCAACACAGGCAAGGGTGCCATTGTGTTCTTTTTTAAAAAAAATTATTATTTATATTATATATTTTTATTTATATATATGCTTCTTCTTTTCAAAGCAGTCTCTTTAACATTTCTTGTAATACTAGTTTGGTGTTGATGGACTCCTTTAGCTTTTTCTTGTGTGGGAAAAAGTTTTTTTATCCTTAACTTTTGAATTATAGTCTTGCTGGGTAAGGTAATCTTTGCCATAGGTCGTTGTTTTCCATGACTTTGAGTATTCCGTGCCAGTTCTTTCTGGTCTGAAATGTTTCTGTTGAGAAATTAGCTGATAGTCTTATAGGAGCTCTATTGACGGTAATTGGGTGGTTTTTGTTTGTTGGTTTGTTTGCTGTTTTAAGGTTTTATCTCTGTCTTTAAATTTTGCCACTTTAATTATTATGTGTTTTGTGTGTGTGTGTGTGTGTGTGTGTTGGCCTCTTTGTTTTTATCTTGGTTGGGACTCTCTGTGCTTCCTAAACTTGTGTATCTTTCTTCTTCTTCACCACATTAGGGAAATTTTTGGTCATTATTTTTTCAAAGACTTTCTCAATCTTTTGCTCTGTCTCTTCTCTTTCTGATACCCCTATGATGCAGATGTTGTTTTGCTCCATGTTGTCCCCAAGGTCTTTAAAACTATCTGCATTTTTTAAAATTCTTTTTTCTTTCTGCTGCTCAAACTGGTGTTTTCTGCTATATCACCTTCCAAATTTTTAGTTTGATCCTCTATTTCATCTAAACTGTTGATTCCTTCTAGTGTATTCTTTATTTCAGATATTGTGTGTGTGGGGGGGTGGGTTTCTGACTGGTTCTTTTTAATGGTTTTTATGTTCTTTTTATGTTTACTGTCTCTTTGTTTAAGTTCTCACTGAGTTCATCTATTCTTTCCCAAGTTCCTTGAGCATCCTTATAAACATTACTTAGTACTCTATATCTGTTAAATTGCTTACCTCCATTTAGCTCTTTTTTTTCCTGGAGATTTTTCCTGTTCTTTCATTTGGGAATGTTCCTTTGTCTACCCATTTTGGCTGACTCTCTGTATTTGTTTATGTGTATTAGGTAGATCTGCTGTTTCCCAATCTTGGTAGGGTGGATTTATATGGTAGCTGTACTGTGGGGCTCATTGTACTGATCACCTGATCTGAGTGCTCCAGGAATGTCTCTTTTATAGCTTATGTGAGCTTTCCTCATGTAGTTGAGTCTCGATTTCTGTTGGCTCATCCATTTGTTGGGTCAATCCTCAGGCTGGTTGACTGTGAGGATCAACCCTGGCAACAGTGTATGAGCTGCTGTGCACTTGCTGACCACACAGAATGGAATTTGCCGCAGCAGCATTTAGTCCCTGCTGATATCTCCCTTTGGATATGCCATTTGTAAAGATAATTGTTTGTCTGAAATCTGCTGCTGGGTGTGTTTTTTCTGGGGCCTCTTCTGAGGGACTCTGGTGCAGGTCAATGTCAGCAACTGCCGGTGACTGGTACTCGGGTACCTGTTTGTAGCTACAAAGTGATCCATGGTTTGTGGCTACCTCTACTTGTCCTGGTTATGTGTGGGAAAGACCAAGCTGTGCATCAAGGCTGGTTTCCACGAGCACTGTGCCTGGGGGCAGGTCAGCAAAAGGCCCAAGTCTCCAAGATTCATTACTTCCTGCTAGCTGCCTGTTAGGCTCAGTTACTGAAAGAGCCTCTGAGGTACATGAGCTGCCTGAGGTAGGTTCTCAGTGAGTCACAAGGTGTAGGGGTGAGTGGTGTTTACCAGATTGATAGAAATTCAAACTGGTGCCAGTGCTGAGTCTAAGGCCACTTAGCAGAAGTCCTAGGGTGTCTTCTGACTTTTATAGTTGGGTAAGGTGTCAGGGAGTCATCAGTGTGATGCCAGAGGGCTTATCAGACCCAAACAAAATGAGATTTGGCCATGTGAAGGGTGGGCTCTACACAGGAATGATGATATTGGTAGGGCATGGACAGGAAAAATGGCCCCCACTCTAGAGTCACACAGCTCAGTCTCTCCTGGATTTTTCCCAGATATCTTTGATAGCCTGAGATGAACAGGGCAGGACAGCCTGCAATGGAGGTGGGGCTAGTGTATCTATTGGGGGGGGGGTAGGCTGTGCCTGTCAGACTCATGGGAAGCAGGGGAATGGCCCCTGCTCTAGAGCCTCACAACTCAGTTTCTGATACCCCCTGAGTCTACCTGGACATCTGCATCAGGAGTCCAGGCAGCTGATTCCTCTACAGGGCCTGAGTTTGGCAGGGTGCGGCCACAGGCAGACAGGAGGTTTTTGACTATTGCATTCCCCAAGGCTGATGCCATATGGAGAGAAGTACTTGACCCAAGAAAGATGATGCCTGTGGGCAGTATGGGAGAGGGACTCATCACAAGGACCCTGGTGGTTGTTTCTTAAGCTCTATCTCTGGAGACATACAATCTAGTCCCTTGCACAACTCCAGTCTGCTCCTAGCCACCCTCCCTCTGCTGGAGACAGGGTGTGTGGTTGTGAATGAGATTTTTGTGTGCTGACACTATAAGAGGGTGCCTGGGTTTCTAGCAGATTCTTGTCTCTCCCTAGAAGACAGAATCCGTGTTGATTTTCACAGCCAGATGTGACATAGGCACCTCTTCCTAGCTCTGGTGCTCTGGGCTGGGGAGGCCAGCATAGAATTGGGACCACATGGGGTTGGGACCACTTGCTTCACAAGGGGGACCTTTGCACTGAGATATCCCTCCAGATTCTCAACCACTGCCTGTGGGAGCAAGGCCAGTCCTTTTTGTATTCCCACCCTTCCTACCAGTCTTAATGTGGCTTCATTTGTAAATCCTTGGTTATAAGACTTCTGTTCACCCTGTCTTCAGTTGGTTATTCAGTTCCGTTGTTCTATCATTTAGTTGTAATTCCAGTTTTGTCCTGGGAGGAAGTGAGTGTAAATTCCACTTCCTCCGCTGCCTTCTTGGATCTCTGATTTCAGTTATTTCAAACTTGTTGAAGTTGGTTTTATGGCACAGGATATGGTCTATCTTGGTATATGTTTCATGGGTCCTTGGAAAGAATGTGTATTTTGCTGTTGTGTGGTAACGTGTCACTAAAAAATTGATTAGATATTCCTGGTTTATGGTGTTTGCAGTTCTTCTATGTTCCTTTCTGATTTTTCTGTCTAGTTTTTCTATCAGTTTTTGAGATACACTGTTGAAGTCTTTAACTATATTGTGGGATTTTTAATTATTTCCTATTTGTTTTCTTAGTTTTTGCTTCAACTAATTTGTAGCACTATTTAGGATATATCTTCCTTGAAGACTTTTATCATTATGTTTTGTCCTTTTATCTTTTTTATAATTTTTTTTGCTCTGAAGCCTATGTCAAAAATTAATACAGCCACTCTTTTTTATTAATATATGTAGCATATCTTTTCCTATCCTTTAACTTTCTTTTTTTAAAAATATATTTTTATTGATTTCAGAAAGGAAGGGAGAGGGAGAGAGAGAAAGAAGCATCAATGATGAGAGAGAATCATTGATTGGCTGCCTCCTGCATGCCCCACACTGGGGATTGTGCTCTTGACTGGAATTGAACATGGGACCCTTCAGTCCTCAGGCCAACACTCTATCCACTGAGCCAAACCAGCTAGGGCTATCCTTAAACTTTCAATCTACCTATCATTA
Organism: Myotis daubentonii; assembly: GCF_963259705.1. Taxonomy (NCBI): domain Eukaryota; kingdom Metazoa; phylum Chordata; class Mammalia; order Chiroptera; family Vespertilionidae; genus Myotis; species Myotis daubentonii. Next base: position 95,843,989 of record NC_081861.1, on the reverse strand, counting down.
TATATTTCAGATTAATTTTCTGTAGGCCACATATAGTTGTGTCATTTTTTGAGCATGAAAATAAAATCTTTATTTTCAATTATTACTCACCAATAAAAGAAAGTTAGGTTCAATTTCAGCTCTTGACACAAAGTGAGCTAGGAGGTAAACTTACATCCATCAGCTATAACTAATGGGCCAACTTTTTATAAACTTCAGAATATCTTGAAGGCTTGCAGCATGCCAGATATTTCTGTGTATTCTCTAGTGACACAATGCCAGAAATTACGGACAGTGAGTGGAACTTGTGTGTTTTTTAAAAATGTATGTATCATTGTGAGTTTTATTTTTAAAACTCAGCATAATTTTCTAGAGGTTAATGGAAGTCATATATAGAGTATTTCAATAGTTCAATCATTTTTTAAATTCAAATTCTTTATTGTTTAAAGTATTACATAAGTCTCCCTTTTCCCCCATTGTGTTTTTAATAGCAGGTGTTTTTGCCCGGCCAGCATGGCTCAGTGGTTGAGCATTGACCTATGAACCAGGATGTCATGCTTCGATTCCCAGTCAGGGCACATGCCCAGGTTATGGGCTTGATCCCCAGTGTGGGGAGTGCAGGAGGCAACTGATCAATGATTTTCTCTCATCATTGATATTTCTATCTCTCTTTCTCCCACTCCCTTTCTTTCTGAAATCTATAAAAAATATATTTAAAAAATAACGGGTGTTTTCTATATGTTGCTACAAATCAAGAGGTTAATAAATATGTTACATGCCCAGAAATGAGTTAAAATACTTGAAAGTCTAAAAACACTATAGCTGTGTCATTTTTAATCTCTGCTAACCTCTGTAATTGATGTATTTACACCATTACACATAATGTATATATGTTAGGGCTTAAGTCTGCCATTTTACTGTTTGTTTTCTGTTTGTTTCCTCTGTTCTTCATTTCCAGCTTTTATTCCTGTCGTCCTACAGGTTATTTTGAACTTTTTTAGAATTCTATTTGATTTATCTCTAGTAATTTTGAATTTTGACAGTGTCTCTTTGGATAGCTTCTTAGTAGTTTATCTAAGTATTACATTATATGTACATAACTTATTACAGTCTATTGGTGTTCATATTTTTCCTGTTTGACTGAAGGGTAGAAACCTTACCTCTTTTTTTTTTTTTTTTTGTCTCTTTACCCTTCCCTATTTACCTTGAGGACCAGATCAGACATTGTTACCATTTTCACTTCAACTGTTAAACATAATTTAGAAAACTCAAGCAGATAAGGACAACCTGGTTTACTTACTCATATTTTTAGATTTTTTTTTATTGTACTTTATTCCTTCCTGTGTTGCATGATTCCTTCTTTTGACACTTTTCTGTTTGGACAACTTCCTTTAGCCATTCTTTTAGGGAAGGTCTGCTGGCAACAAATTCTTTTAGTTTCCCATTATCTAAGAATGTCTTGATTTCCTCTTATTTGTCAAGGATTTTTTTTTTTCTGGATGTGCAGTTTTTGGTTGGCAGTTCTTTTCTTTTCATAATTTAAAAAATTATGACTCCTTACTTCTCCCCTCCATGGTTTCTGATGAGAAATCTACTGTCATTCTAATTGTTTTCCCACTATTATTAAGGTGTCATTTCTCTTTCATATCTTTCAAGATCATTTTTTTTTTTTTAGTTTTCACATCTATCTATATATATAAAAGCCTAATATGCAAATTGTCCCCACGGGAACTTGACTGGGAGACCAGGAGTTCGATCACTCACTATGATGTGTGCTGACCACCAGGGAGTGGCATGGAATGAAGGAAGACCCTGGCCAGTAGCCAGAAGGCCCTGATCAGCCCTGATCACCAGCCAGGCCTAGGGAACCCACCTGCACATGAATTTCCTGCACTGGGCCTCTAGTTTGATATAATATGTCTTAGCATAGATTTCTTTCAGTTTATTCTTTGGGATTTGCTCAGTATCTTGAACCTGTAGAAATATATCTTTTGCCAAATTTGAGGATTTTTCAACCATTAATTATTTGAATACTTTTTCAGCCCCACCTTTCTCTTCTCCTTATGGGACTCTGATTACATAAATATTAGGTTTCTTTTGGTGTAGTGCCACAGTTCTCTGTGACTCTGTTCATTTTTTAAAATTCTATTTTCTTTCTCTTGTTCAAACTAGATAACTTATATTGGTGTTTCACTTTCCTCTGTCCTCTTAATTCTGCTGTGGAGCCTCTCCATTTTGATTTTTTTTTTTTTTTTAAAAATTCAGTTAATGTATTTTTCAGTTCTAAAACTTCCATTTGGTCTCCGTTTATATCTTTTATTTGCTGAGACTTTCTAATTCAATTATTTCAAGCATGATTATAGATACTAATGGATGCCTTATTTTTTCCAAAATATATTTTGATTGATTTTTGAGAAGAAGGGAGAGGAGGAGAGAGACAGAGACAGAGACAGAAACATTGATATGAAAGAGAAACATTTATTGGCCGCCTCCTGCACACACTCCAACCAGGGATCGAGCCCACAACCCAGGCATGTGCATGACCAGGAATTGAACCAGTGACCTTTCAGTGCATGGGAGGATGCTCAACCAACTGAGCCACCTGGCCAGGGCTTACTGAAGCACTGTTATAATGACTGCTTTAAGTTCCTTGTCAGGCCATCTCATTATTGGCATTGTTATTATTTTTAAAAATATATTTTTATTGATTTCAGAGAAGAAGGGAGAGGGAGAGAGAGATAGAAAAATCAATGATGAGAGAGAATCATTGATTGGCTGCCTCCTGCATGCACCCTACTGGGGATCAAGCCTGCAACCCATGCATGTGCCCTTGACCAGAATCGAACCTAAGATCCTTCAGTCTGCAGGGTGACATTCTACTGAGCCAATCCAGCTAGGGCAGCATTGTAGCATTGTTATTATTATTATTTTTTTAATTCAAGTTGATATTTTCCTGGTTTGGTTATGATATCCTGGTGTGACAAATGATTTTTTTATTGAAACCTGAATATTTTTAGTATTATGTAATGAATCTTATTTATAATCTTCTATTTTAGTAGGCCCCCTCCGACAGAATGCCAGTGGGAGAAAGGGTGAATTACCTCATTACTAAGTCAAGGTAGAAGTCCCTGCTGGACCTCTGTTGACACCCAGTAGTGAAAGGCTCCTAATTACTACACTGTGGGGGTGGGACTTTAGAAACATCACTAGGTTTCCTCTGATACCACCAGGGTTTCAAGGAACAGGGAACCTTTATTATTGTTCTCCACATGTTTCTGCCTGACTGGGTTGAAAATCTGGGCTTCATACTTGGCTTTCTGTGACAACACAATGGTGATAGAGGGAAGAGGTGCATGATGAAAATGAAAAATGAAGGCTCTTCACTTTGCCTTTGCTGGCTGGGATGGAGGTTAGGCCATGTTTGATTTTTCCCCCCATAGTGTTTAACTGAAGTAGAATGGTTATTGTGTAAAAGTTTCTGCCTTTCTAGGCTGTTCATTTCCAGATTCTTTGGTTAGAAAGAGAAATATTTTCTTGGGATTTTTACATCAATTTCCATGGGCATATCTGGTTTTCTGACTTCTCCAGCACTAAGTTTGGGATATATAAGGCAAAAAGGAAACCTAGAGCATTCACCTTAGGTTCTGAGGTTCCTAACTGGTCTGCCTTCTTATCTCAACATTTCAGAGTCTTCTTAGGTTTGTTTTATATGTAATATTTAGCACTTTTAGCTGTTCTTCATGGGAGGTATGGGGAAAAATCAGTCCCAGAAGTTTTAGGGACTTTGAGGTGCCTCTGTGACTGCCTCAAAGTCACAGAATGCAATGTGAAACTATTGGAGCTGAATCTCTCCAACATTTCAACTCTGGTCTTCTTTTGGGTCTTTGATTTCTTCCCAGTAGCACAGCTCTTAACTGTGTTGAGCAAGGATTGTGAAGAAAGAACTCAGTTGACTAGGAAAAAGGGAATTAGGTAAGTTTGTTAGTAGTCTCTTTGATATGTCAATATAATGTTTAAAGTTCTCCTGGAGTTCATTAGTTACTGCTATTTACAGAGTTAATGGGAACTAGCTTTGCCTAGAACTTTACTCTCCATGAAACTTCACTCTCCTTGCATTCCAGACCCAGCCATTGTGTTGACAGGTGAGTTCAAACCTTGGAAGACCTGATTTGGACTCTTGAAGCTATTCTCCTAAAGGAAAGGTTTAGTCTAGTACTTATTGGGTTCTGAAAATTTAGAACCCACCAAACAATGTAGTACTAAGGGGTGGGGACTGCTAAATGAAACCAAGCTCCCCTACAGATAGACGGAATCTCAACTGGGGACAGAGGAGAGGAGGATGGCAAGCGTCACAGTTGCTGAGAGGCATATAGAGCACAAGTCCACCCCACTGAGGTGTGTGGAAAGGGATTTAGACATGTTCACCAATTTTTCTTTCTCCAAGTGCCACCTTGAGAGTTCCTCTACACTTAATTGCATGTATTTGCTACTCTTCCCCATCTCTCTGTAGCTTGGGAAAGCACTGTCAAATAGAAGAGAGGGAGCCTCTAAGTTAGGTGTGTAGACACACCAATCTTTTTTTCATGAAAGGAAGGCCTCCCAAGAATTGTTCCTCACACAATAACCAGCCTAGACAACGGGCACTTTGATGGTCTCTGGGCATCAAGCAAGGCCTTGGAAATTAGCCTTTACTGATGATAATATTATTGAGTAATGAGAGAAGTACCAAGGGAGTAAGGCACAGAATAGCTCATTTTGGAGTTTTACCTCTATTTTGAGGCAGAGAGGAACCCAGAAGATAATGCCCTATGCTCCCAGGGAAAGACAGATCAGAGACTCCTGATTCTTCTTCCATATTCCTCCCTCCCTGCTCCATAGAAGAGGCTGAGGCGGGTAGGTAGGCGGTAAACAAGGACTCTGCTTCATCTTCGGCTGCCTTCCATGCCTCCATCTTGGGACTCTGGTGCTAGTCAGTACCAAAGTAGGGGGCAGCAGGTGCTAGTCTAGGAGCAGCAAGCAGACTTTCTGAGAAGTCTGGGGGAAAGAGAAATTCACTTACTTTCCTACTTTCTGTGAGGTGGACTGGAAAGAGCCTTGGAGAAGAGGTTTGAAACCAGACATTCAGTCTCCACTCCTCCCCCCTGCCCCGGGCCTCACTTTCCCAATCTGTAAAACAGGCATAAGAGAAGCACCTGCATGGGTTGGGGAGAGGATGAGGTGTATGAGAGCACCTGTGAGCTTCAAATTACACACCCAAAGGAAGAGTACCTTGTTATTATTGAAGGAGGCCTCTGTGTCCAGGTACACTGGGGGTTGTGTTCATGGAGCTGAAGAATGAAGAGAATGTGTTTGTGCACATGTATGGGAGTGGTGAGAAGCTAATGAGGAGGCAAGTAGCTGGAAAATCTCAGATTGACAGAAGGAAACTGGCCTTTGTAAGGCTTTAAGGCATAAGGATTGGCAAGGCTGGGTCCCCCATAACACTCTACCTTGGGAGAGGGAGGTGTATGTAGGTATGTGGGAAGGGAGTAGAAATGCTACCCTGGCCCCCTTCCTCCTTCACCTCACTTAGGCAACTGGCTTAAGAAAGCAGGCTGGTGGAGTAGACTGGAGGAGTGTTAGGTAGGGAGAAAACTGAGAGATAATCTGGTCCTTCCTACCATTCCTGGTAGGAAATCCTGCTGGTTCACTTTTGTGACCATAGGGCAGCTGGTGGGGGCTAAGCTTCTCCCTGGGTGGTATCTGGGGACTTCATGGTGGGGGAGTGGGCCTGAGGTGGGAATTCCCACCAGTGTGATTGCTCTCTGGAGTGCTGGGACAGCTTTTATGCAGACTGGGGTGGGGAGAGGTTGATAGGTAGACCAATGCTTGGGCAGCAGTTCCACTGTACTGAGCTGCATAGAGGAGGCTGTCCAGCAGGCCCAGCCTAGGGTTGGAGATTGGAGAGGCGGAGCAGAGAATGATGGCTGCTCTGACCCAAGCATTTCCTGGAGGTGGTTCCTGCCCTCAGACTCCTCACCTAGCTGGCTTCCTGCTTGAAATCACTCAGGACCTCCACTAGCTGCTGCCTTGAGGCCTTGCAGCCAAATCTGGTAGGGAGTCCAGCCAGATCCCCTTGAGAGGTCCAGATGGAACATGGGGTGGGGGTGGCGATGCTGCAGTCCCTGGTGGTAGTGGCATGCACAGGGCAGTGGAGGCGGGGGATCGAGGAGCAGCTGAGCCCTCAACACAGGGAAGCTGTTGTTTGTCCATCTCGCTCTGTAGACAGTTGTGTGCACCTGGGGCTGGGCCCTCCCACTTTCCTTCTCACCCCCTTCCCCTGAGCGGAAAAGCTGGCCATCCTGGGCGGGCCTGATTCCAGTCCGAGTAGCAGGGGCAGATGCATCTCCCTGGTGGTTTCCGGATTTTTACCCTTCCCAGACAGGGAAATGGATGGAGGGCCATGGAGGGGCCGGAACTGACACCCTCCCTGCCCAAGGTGACCCAAGGACAGTGGAAAGATTGGGGCAGCAGCCAAGGCCCTGTTCCCCGCCCCACTCCCAGCTACATCTCCATTCCCAGGCATTTCCTGAGTGTGGGGTGTGTATGGGACCTGGTGGAAAATGGTATCCCTTAGCACATCACTGGATTCCGAGCCCCAGTCATTGCAAGGGCAGTGCAGGATGGGTGTGCAATGGGAAGAAGACTTGTGGTCACCTCGCGCCTTTCTAGCCCCCATCTCTGGGATGGGACCACAGTCTATGGTACGACCTGGAGAGCACGGAGGTGTTGACAGTCTACCTCTCTGGCCAGGGCAGAAGCACAGCTGGGCTCAGCTCTGCCCTTCCCTCCCCCACAATCTCCCACTTAGTAGATGTGAGCGATTGGCTAATTTTATCCTCTTCCAGCTCAGCAAGAAACCCACGTTGAGGAGCACTTAGTTCTTGCAGGTGGTTCTGGCCCCCCGGAGACCAGTTGTGGGGTGATGAAGAGAGAAATGCTGTGGTCTTGGTTGGAGAAGGGGCGTGGTGGCCCAAATGGGCTGAGGTCCATATGCTCAGGGCTGCTGGAGTCCAGAAGAGGAAAAAGTGTCTTAGTAATAACATAGTGGAAATTACTCCTTGTATTTGTTCTCTTTGTTTTCTCCACCTCTGTTCCTATCATTCCTGAAATTCATGGGTTCTAGCAGAGTGAACTCACAAAGCAGGACCCTAGAAAATATTGCTGAAATGACTTTAAAAACCAGGCATGCAACACTTCCTTCGGTGACCACTAGAGAGAGCTGGAAGGCAGGAATCTAAAAACCTAGAGCAGTGATGGCGAACCTTTTGAGCTTGGCGTGTCAGCATTTTGAAAAACCCTAACTTAACTCTGGTGCTGTGTCACATATAGAAATTTTTTGATATTTGTAACCATAGTAAAACAAAGATGTATATTTTTGATATTTTTTATATATATTTAAATGCCATTTAACAAAGAAAAATCAACCAAAAAAAAAATGAGTTCGCGTGTCACCTCTGACACGTGTGTCATAGGTTCGCCATCACTGACGTACAGTCTCCATTTCAGTTTATTAGAATTTCAGAACTTGTTTCCCACTCCGGTTCAAACCAACACCTACCCTATCTCAGTGCTAGTTGTCAGACAACAGGATTTGTTTGGGGCAATGTAACCCCTATCAGCAGGCCTGCTCTGCTTCTGTGATGTGGGAGGGAGTTGCTGGCTGCCTCTTCAGATGTGAAAAGGCCCTGGAGGAAAGCATATGTTGATAAAAATTATGGGATTCCACAGCTTTGAAATCTAATGATCCTGAGTGATCAAACACAGATTGGAGTCCTAGGGCTACTGTGGGGAGGGACTAAGGGGTAAGCCACCTTGGGTGACAGAGCCTGGGGCCAGGCAGCAGGACAGAGTAATTAGTCTCAGTGAGAGGAGATAAGGAGGCTGCCATCCTAAGGATGTCTGCACTGAGTCAGGAGAGAACCCATCAGTAGCCAAGAGCTACTGGTAAACCAGCCTCTCCCAAAGGAAACTAATCCCTTTTTTGCCTCTCTTCTGCCCAATGTGTGGAGTTTATTTGTGCCTCTTGGGTTTTGGAGGGTGAAATGGCAGTAGGTGGGACCAACTCTCCAAGGCCAAGGCTGCATGAAGGTCTGGAGTGCTTGGGAAGAGATAACAACAAAATTATGTGTCAGTTTGGAATGAGAGTAATCATGAAAAGATGGGGTATCCTAAAAGTCAGATTTGGCTCATTAGATTTTATTTTTGCTCAGAGCTGTTCCTGCTGACACTCTTATGGAAATGGTCTCACTACAAGGTTGTTGAATGAAGTGGGTAACTCATTTTCCCCTCCTTGGGTTAGTTTTCCTCATCTGTAAAATGAGGGGTTTGGTCTACACTGGAAGTTAATTACCATAGTTCAGGTCTCAACCTGCGCTGTCACTGATGAACTATGTGAACCTGTAGTCCTTTGTTATCTCTAGGCCTTAGTTTCCTCACTTCAATTTAATGCAGAGTATAGACCTGGGAGACTCAAAGTTTACTCCCAGCTTTGTCACTGTTGTACGTCTTTTCTGCTTCACAGTCAATGTCTCTGTTGCTGCCTGGCTATGTAATCCAGGTATACCAATCCCTTCAGGTTCCCCCATCAGTAATAAGGGAGAGGAAAGGGGTCTTGAAATGGATTATTTCTAGGTCTTTGCTCATTTTCAACATTGCATATTTATAACACAGTGGTGGCTTTGGCAGGGCCTCTACTCCAACTCAGCCACTCACCATGTTTTCATTTTGTGAAGTAACCACTTTTCCACTTCAGAGCTTCCTTAAAGATCCAATCCTGAACAGTCCACCCAACTTCAAACCCCTATGGATCTCACAGAAAGTATAGACCCTGGCATAAATTTGATTTGAAATGAGATTTCAGTTCTGAAACCAAACTTCCTGCTGTTAGCCAGCTTAAAACCATTTCACCCTTGTAGGCAACATACATACCAAAGCTAGATTTTTAGTTGTTTATTTTGTTCCAAACTTTTTTTGGATTTAATGTTTCAGGTTTCAAGCTGCCAAATTTTGTTCATTCTTCTAGATTTGACTATGGATTCATCCTACCCTAAACATTAATACTATGCTGTTTTCACCAACCAACATTCTCTCCATAAGCACACAAGCCCACACATGCACATGCACATGCACATGTGTGGAAGAATTGACACCCTACAATGTTATGTGACACCTGATAAGGTAGATTTTTGACCTGTGAATGACATTTCTTCCTCTGGAGAGAAGTGAGTGGTAGCCAGATTCTTAAGATCTATTCACACCAGGTGCAACAAAGGAGGCCCTGCAGAACTGCCCACAAGTGATTTGGTGTTGGGAGGGGCAGGGAGGAATGGAAGCAGGGACTTTGTTGATTCAACATTTTCAGTGGTCTCTCCTCCTGTTCCACTGCTGTTTGAACTGATAGGATAGTAATTAAGCCCCTTCCTACCCACAGAGCCAAGAAACCAGTGTGTTTTCCTTTGAGTAATTGATAAGAGCTGAACCAGGATCGGTGGAGGGGGATCAAGTCATTGAGGCCATCATAAGCCAACAATGCCCCAGCTGCCTATTTTTAATGGAAAAACTCATGGGTAGGGGTCACTGTCTTCTTTGGAGCCCCCAAACAGCAATCTCATCCTCCTGGCCCTGGCTTGAGGTGGCAAGTTACTGTTAGCTCCAAGTGACAGTCAAAGATGCCTTGCAAGAAGATGAGAAAAAGTTTAGGTAATAGGGACACAACAGACCAAGGCCCAGACTAGGGAGAAAGAGATGCAGAGGCTGAATGAGGAGAGAGGTTGAACTCCTAATGAGGTGAGTTGTGAATGCTCCTCAGCAAGACTGTTGCACAGAGTCTGAGTATAGGGAATCATCTGGCACCTATTTTAGAGGGGTAAACGTAGTCCAGAGTTGACCTTTCCTAGCAAATTTAATGTCCACTAATCAGAGTGGCCCAGTATGCACAGCATGAGGGACACATTGGTTGGTAAAGGCTAGTAAGGTTTCAATTTCTTAAAAGAAACTGTTCAACCCTTTGTGTAGCTGCTGCCTCTACCTTTTGGGGATCCAGGTTAGGAATTGGATTTTTCCCAAAACATTCCCATTCCTGGCCTAGCCGAGGTGGAAATATAGAACTGTCATGAATAATGATAGAAGAGATGATACTTCAGCAGGTTGAGTTGCCTCTCCCCAGGCCTCCTCTGACTGCTAAGAGGAAAGGGATTGCTTCACACTTTGACAGATAAAAGGATAGGGAGCTTGGGAAGGCCTGCAGGTTAAGCACTGGCTTGGGAAATCTATAAAAATCAGTGAGTGTTGTTTAAGACCCCTTCCCTATGTGATATTCTACTCTTTCAGTCTATGATTACAGCAGCTTGACCCAAAAGGTGAGGTGTGGCTCAGCATGAGATGAGTGTGACTGATGCTACTATTAGGGAGGGGCTAGACCAAGGTAAGGCTGATTGGCTCAAGCTCTGGGTCCCTCCTTTCTTTAAGCACCTATGTGTCTATGACAGTCATAAAAAGAAATAGAGAGAAAAGAAAAATGAGGAGGAAGTATAGGGGAAAGAAGGAAAAAGGGAAGAAGGAATCAGACTGTAACCAACCAGATGATGGGGAAACTATCTGTACACTTTTAAACTAACAGCACCCACAGTTCTTGGGAAGTCATAGACTCTGAGGCTAAATAAGGCTTGTTACTCCACTTTACTCTCTGCCCTTCCTCCAGCCCCCTTCACCAGCAGCTTCTAAGGTCAGATGGCAAGAAGCTCCTCAGCACACAGAGGCTTGGGTCTTCCCACCAGGCTCCTGGGGACACAATAGCACCTTTTAGAGTTGCTTCTAGTGGATGACTAACAGGCTTGGGCCAAGAGGTCCCATGCCCCCCACCCCCCAAGTGTTAGAAGATATAGGGAAAGGTTCCAAAAGCCAGGGGGGTGATCCCAAGCTTTACTACATCATTGAAGGAGAAGAACCCTGGCAAGTTTAAAGGCATTCATGAAGAGAATTTGATTAATGAGTTTGGAACACCTGGAACTTTAGCTCCAAAGGTATGGTCAGGTGGCTGAAATGCAGTGTGCAGAAGGTTTGGGAACAAGTGTGCTGGTGGCAAAAATGTAAATGCTGAGCAGTGCGGGGTGAAGGAAAGGGGTTGGAGAGGATCACACAATCACAAGCAATTGGCATTAGATTGGTTCCTCAGGGGTGGGAGAGCCCGGTAGCAGCTCCCCACTGGGGTCTGGGTCAGGGGCCAACATCTTGTCCTTGCTGGAATCCCTTTGCTCTTCCTTGAACATCCTTTGATGCATCAGAGGGACAAAGAAGAGGATTACAGCTCCAATTATTGGGGGCACACCAGCAAAGTAGAAGGCCACATGGTAGTCCCCAAAACAGTTTCGGAGGAGGCCTGAAACAGTTAAGAGAGAAAAGTCAAGCTCAGCTTTGCCCTACTGCCCAAAGTTGTTCTCTATCTCTTCTAGGGGCCATAATGATACCTATCTAGAGAATTTTGACCTGAACTACCTTGACTCAAGGAATACTTCAACTTGTAAGAAATTAACCTCTATTACAAAAGCAGGTGACTCCTCTGAGGTACTGGAACTGCAGGTCCTTGAGGCTAAGGGTCATTATGAAAGAAGCTAATGAAACTTATCTTAAAGTTCTCCATATGTGACTTTCATGAAGCTACAGCTAACTTCTAGTCACTCTCAGGTATGGAGTTAATTTAAAAGAGGAAAGCTAATTTAAAAGAACTCCACAGAATATGGTCAAGTCTTGTCTTGGTTCTCAGTGACATAACCTCCCATCCCCAACTTGGGCTAGAATGTTCTTGTGGAACAATTCAGCCAAGTTTCTATTTGTCCTTTCTCTTAAGTTTCCTTTTGCCCAAAGAGGAAGCTCTATGAGTATCCTTCCTTCAAGATTCAGATATGGTTGGTTGCTCTGGGTTCCTCTAAGTATGAATACTATGGATGTGTTTGGCATGGGATGCTAGGCTTCTGCTCACCTTCAGAAGCTAATGTGAGCCACCACATAGGAGGAATGAGTCCAGAAACACTATTGAATAAAGACAAGTAGTCTCTTTGTCTCCTTAGGAGGTAAGCAAACTAGAAAGAGATGTGGATTCTGGGACCTATCTTTGGGATAAAGGGCTGGGTAGAGACTCCCCTCGCTCAGTGGGCAGTATGGCTGTGACACAAAGGCCTGACTGGAAGCTTTGCCACTGTTATGCAGCATGACCAGTAACCTTAAGATAGCTTGCACAGAATTTGTGTTCAACGAATATTTGTTGAGTTATCCCAGTTGGCTAGCCTAGGAAAAGCTAGCCCATTAATTAATATTTTCCGTAAATCCTAAAGAAAGGAAATAAAGTTCTTTTTCCATTGGTTTTCCTTATTTCCTATATTTTCCGGGGTACCAACAATGCCATTATTAGAGAGTGGAGAAACTGGGAGTTATGAAAGATAGAGAGCCAACACTTTGCCTGCTGCCTTCTGGAAGTGACCCTCACTAGCCCAGTCCTAGGATGCTACCTAAATCAAATATCTTCTATAAGCTCAGTTCAGAAGCCAATAGAGGAGGAGAGAGGTGTCTTTAAGTCTTGATAAAATTCGGGCCCACCTTCTCTTTTCTTCCTGCCTAGCTACCTTGCAAATAATTACTTGCCTGTGAAGAAAAACGAGTATACTAGATCAATAGAATGGTCAAGAACAGGGGTGGGCAAACTTTTTGACTCGAGGGCCACAATGGGTTCTTAAACTGGACCGGAGGGCCGGAACAAAAGCATGGATGGAATGTTTGTGTGAACTAATATAAATTCAAAGTAAACATCATTACATAAAAGGGTATGGTCTTTTTTTTTTTTTAGTTTTATTCATTTCAAACGGGCCGGATCTGGCCCGCGGGCCATAGTTTGCCCACGGCTGGTCAAGAAGGACAAACCCATTTCTCTCTCTAGCATCTTGGAAACATCCATGCTGTCTACAATATAACTCCACTGAAACAGATATACAGCCATGAAAAGCTTATTACCCAAAATGAATTAATGCACATATACTGTGCTTAGTTTCTTTCCCCAATAGTGGTATGGGGTTTCATGCACTCTGACAAGGCTGCTAAAACAGAGACTAAGAGGAAGGGAAATTTAAGTAGAAGTATTCAGGAAAGCAAGGACCCAGGGAAGAGAGGACTCCCCTACTCATACCCTTCTTTTAGTATCAGCCTCACCTGCAATGGGGGGCCCAGCAATCATTGGCAGGGCCATCATGCCCAGGAGGTAGCCAATGGCCTGCGAGGCCTGCATTGGGCCCACCAGTTCAAATGCGATGGGGGCCATGATGGTGATGAAGAAGCCATCGCAAAGGCCCAGGAAGAGGCAGACAACGATGAGGCCTCCGAAGCCCTTGCACAGGGGAATCATCATGGACATCAGGCCCAAGAGCAGGAAGGAGATGACCTAGAGAAGCAAGGGCCTGAGGTCGGTCATGTTACGCTTGCCAGTCAAGACCACATAGCAAATCACATCTTTTTCAGAGCTTCATTCCTACCATTTAAAAAATGGGGCAGCAGGGTGTCAACAGAGAGAGCAGTTGGACTAAATAGTTATTTATGCCCTTTCTAAGTCCTACATTAAAAGATTCAAAGTTTTTAAGAGAGCTCCTATTTAACTGCAAGTCTATGTTGTTGCTGTCAATAAGGTTGTTAGCTTCATGAGTTGGATTTTAGAGAGGATAAGAAATGTCCTGGCCATGCCATCTGAGGAAATCTCCTGGTTGGGGGACTGTGGAACTTTTCCCAGACTGTTTTTACAATATTTAGGCAGAATCTAGCAATAAGAAACCAGATATCCCAGCTTCTTCTCTAGTAGATTCATGAACAACTATAAGATAAAACTAGACCTACCTATCAATATATAAGCCATAATGGTATGGCAATTAAGAGTAAGTACCATTATATAACACAAAAGACCCAATTAACTTATTTTATTCTGCTTTAATTGCTGTCTACTATATCTATCTGCCTCCTAACATCCTCAATGAGGCCCTGCCAAACAAGGTTTGGAAATTAAAAATCTCTCTTGGAACTGAGAATCAGCCCCCAACAATTGGCTCAAAGTGAAGCTGATCTGCAGATTGCCAGCCTTTCTTTTCCAACAGAATGCCCAGGGACTTGACACCAGACACATGTACCAGTCTTCTCCAAAAGTAGGAACCACAGGGTCTAGACCAGTGGTTCTCAACCTTCTGGCCCTTTAAACACAGTTCCTCATGTTGTGACCCAACCATAAAATTATTTTCGTTGCTACTTCATAACTGTAATGTTGCTACTGTTATGAATCATAATGTAAATATCTGATATGCAGGATGGTCTTAGGCTACCCCTGTGAAAGGGTCGTTTGACCTCCAAAAGGGTTGTGACCCAAGGTTGAGAACCGCTTGTCTAGATGCAGCGGTTCTCAACTTGTGGGTCGCGACCATTGGAAAACACATATAGCATATCAGATATTTACATTACGATTCATAACAGTAGCAAAATTATAGTTATGAAGTAGCAACAAAAATAATTTTATGGTTAGGGGTCACCACAACATGAGGAACTGTATTAAAGGGTCGCGGCATTAGGAAGGTTGAGAACCACTGGCTAGAGGATGGCTCTTCAGAACACTTGAAGCTATGTATACACTCCTTTCCTCTCCCAGTCCAGTACCCAGGGAGAAAGAAGGGGATCAAATTCCTCTGATGGAGTATCTTGAGTAACTCAAGAGAAAGAAGTTTATCCATTGTTTTGTACTCTTAGCCTGAGACAACAGCAGGATGAGTTTGGACAAGTCACTTTCCCTCTCTGGGCCTCAGTTCCTCACTTATGAAATGGGGGAGTTGATAGTTTCAGCTACAATGCTCTAAAATTGTTTGATATTACTCTAAGTGATAAAATGGGTCAAATAAGATTACAAAGGGAGAGAGAGAGGTGGGTGGATAGAGGAAGTGGTCAGCAGAAGCACTGGCCCTAAGCCTAGTTCTGCTTCTATCTAATGCAGGGGTGGGCAAACTTTTTGACTCGAGGGCCACAATGGGTTCTTAAACTGGACTGGAGGGCCAGAACAAAAGCACGGATGGAGTGTTTGTGTGAACTGATATAAATTCAAAGTAAACATCATTACATAAAAGGGTACAGTCTTTTTTTTTAGTTTTGTTCATTTCAAACGGGCCGGATCTGGCACGCGGGCCGTAGTTTGCCCACAGCTGATAATGCCTCTGCCTCCATTGGAACTCAATCTGCACAATAGAAAGCAAAAGCTGCTCATGCCCTACCACTCTCCTAGGGACTGTGGTGACAACTGAGCTATGTGGCTAGGCAGGGCTACTTACTGCCTCTCATCAAGATAAAGTCTAGGCCCAGTGATAGCTTACCCTGATTTTCACTAACCTTTGGCATCTTGGAGCTGCTGATACTTACAGGAAAGACATGCAGGGGTGTCATGTAGAAGAGGCTGGAAAAGCCACACATACTCCCATGTAAAAATATACCCAGATAAGTCACTTGCTGATATTTGCACAGGAATTCAAATTTTCATAATTTCCTTATCTTAATTATAGGCTTTTGGTTTGACCGTGGTCAAGTTTTTTTTTTTTTATCATCTCTGGGACTTGGCTTTTCCTTCCATCACTTAGAGTAAAGTGGAATATGAAAAGGGCATAACATAGGAGTTCAGCTCTGCTACTATCGTCTAAGTCGTTTCCTCAGTTTCTCCATCAGTATGAGAGATTGGACTGGATGAATCATAAGGGCACCCCTAGCTCTGACAAAGCAGATTAACCAGTTCTGGCAAACCTAACACAGAGTTAAATACAATAGGAAACCTTGTCCAGGACATCTGATGGTATTTAGGAAAAGACTTCGGTCTGTCAGAAACCAAAGACATCCCTGCTGTGAGTGTAGTTGGGGCCCTTTGAAAAAAATGATTTTAGGGCTTCCTCAGGGGAGTCAGAACTCAACCACGTCCTGATGGTGATAACATGTTTTCTGGGACTGCCATCACCCCTCCACAGGGTTTCATAGTTTGGTACCTTCTAGTAAACCCAGCTACAGGAGCAAAAAGCATGAACCACATCATAAAGGCAATATTTCTATAGACAAAGATAGACAACTTGAGCAGTAGTCTATTCAACCAGACCAGAGCCCAGTTCACACAGAAAGTTGCCTCCTGAATATCCATGAGGCTACTTGCCACAATATGAGGCTATTTATGTCACTGTCAGAAGGATTAAAACCTTGCATGGCTGTAACATTTTTTTGACTTCTCAAAACTGGGTCACACCTAGATTTTTTTAAATCCTCACCTGTGAGGTGGGATAAGAACAATAATTATTCTCACTGTACAAATGAAGAAAGTGAAGCTTAGAGAAGGGGAGTGATCTGACCTTTTCTGGTACTTTTTTGTGTCAATCAAGAGGATGGCATTTAGGCCCTGGCTGGCTAGCTCAGTTGGTTAGAGCATTGTCCTGATACACCAAGGTTGAAGGTTTGATCCCCAGTCAGGGCACATACAAGAATCAACCAATGAATAAATAAGTGGAATAACAAATCTCACTTTCTCTTTTACTCTCTCTCTAAAAGTCAATCAATAAATAAAAAAAAGGAGGATGACATTTAACAGCTAGGGCTTGGTGCCAAGTATCTCTGGAAATATAAGAGGTGACGGGCCTGGGCCTAACCTAGAGGAGAGAGACACTGGGTATAGAGCCTAGAGGAGAGAGACACAGTTGCCCAAGACCCTCCAAGAGAGTTTAGGGTAGCTATGAGATCACCCCTCACTGGGGGCAACATCTAACTCCTGGCCTCACTTTCCCTCTTTCAGATGAGAGAGCCATTATTAATAAATGTTTCCTTGAAAATGGTCTTCAAGGTTCCATTTATATTGTTCTCAATCTTGATGAAAGAGTAAAAAGAAGGATGATTGCATTCATTTGAAAGCAAGGGAAACTGAGGGTCAGATAATTTTATTGACTTTCCCATGTACAACAAGCTGGTGTCAGAGCTGAGGCCCGGGGTGCAGCAATGACACAACCTACCATTTTATCCTAAAAAGTGGGGATAACCTAACATCTTTGGCAAAGTGTTATTCCCCACAGTGGACAGCATGGCCACACTCACCTGCAAGTAGATCTTCTTAAGTCCAGGAATGGAGTCACTGACACGGCCTGATACAAGGCGCCCGAGGCCTGAGGTAGCCCCAATACACACCAAGAGCACCCAGGTCTGCTTGATTTCCAAGAACTCCTCTTCCACATACTTCATCTGAAAAGCATATCACAAACCCCCCCCAGGACAGGAGAAAAAAGAGGAGCTGACTGGTTAGCTATTGGCATATCCAGAACCCTCAACTGCTTTCTTGTCTGGACCATGACAAGAACTTCCTTCCTTGTAGCCCCAGCTCTGGAGCAAATTCCCTGGATGCTTCTAAGAGTTTAAAAGGCTACATATCTCCTGGTTCTCTAGATCCTGGGCTTTTGAACAATAGCTGAGGTGAGTGGGTATCTCCAAGTCCTGGCAGGAAAGAATACAGCCTTAACAACTGAGAAAACCAATGGTTCTTCTACAACCTCCCTATTCCCTGACCCAGAACTGACAGACCGGGGAAACAGTAGGTCACCAGGGGAGAAGGATCCACCAACTTTAGAGTAACACTTCTAAAAGTGTGTTTTAAGAAACATGAGGTCTATGAAAGATAACTGGACTACAAGTGACAGTTCTTTGGCCATATAAGTTGGGTAGATGCTGGTTAAACAAAGCTGAAGGATTTATTTACTGCAGGTATTTTTGGTACCCTTAAAAGATTGCTATACAATTTGAAGCTGAAGAGATCTAATATATGTTATTTCTTAACAAAATTATTTGACCACAAAGACCAGCATTCCATAGAACACACTTTTAGAAAATCCTATCCCTGAGCCATCTGGGCCAGTCTCCTGAATCCTAGTAATACTTATCTTCTCCTGAAAATCTATCTTGACTTACCAGTGGGAGAAACCACAGGCATGGACCTTCCCCTAAGGAATTCCCCCTATTTCCCATTGAGATCTTCCCTCAACCTGTGCTCTTTTCCACTCTGAGTCTCTCCAAGTACTGTTTGTCTTTTTTTCCCAAAGGTCTCCGTTCTGTCCTTTCAATGTCCTTCACCCCTACCTTCTGGCACTTCAGACAGGTGAAGGGCAGATTCTTGGGACAAAATAGGGTGGGCCCACCCTGGTATTCCTCACCAGGTGTACGTAGGGAACGAAGTAACCAAGGGCAGCAGCAGCAATCCCAAAGGCCCAGATGCGGTAGGTACGTTGACGGAACACTCGCATGTTGAAGTACTTCCTGAGTTGAGCCAGAAAGCATTGGCACAGGGTGTGGACACCTCTCTTGCTTGGGGTGTCTTGAGAGCTGGGCAGGAGGGGCCGGTAGGTGAGGGAAAGCAGCGTAAGAATAAACATGAAGGTACTCAGCACCTGGAAGGTTTGGGCAAGCTTTATCTTAGCCCCCAGCATTTTGATGAGAAGGGGGAAGGATATGGAGAAGATGCTACTCCCAGCAGACACTACACCATTGGCCAGACCCAGACGACGTTGGAAGTAGTGGCCCAGGATGACGAGAGATGGCTGAAAGGCGAAGGAACAGCCACAACCAAAGAGAATCCCATAGGTGAAGTAACGCAGGCTTAGTGAGCTGTGGGAGAGACACCAAGAGCTATCCTCAGCAGCCTGACCAGCAAATCCACCTGCCCCTTTCCCTTCACCCTCCTGAGACCTGCATGCCCCCACCATTAACCCACAGCCCCACTTAACACTGACCCTCAGAACAGACAAAGGACAGGACCTTCTGGTCCTCATTTTGCAGATGGGGAGACAGAGGTTCAGAGAAGTAAAGTAATTGACCCAAAGTAGCATAATGGGGTCAGAAAAGCTTGGACTTGACTCCAGGTCTGTGTGATTCTATTTTGATTCATAGCACCCAATCAAAGATGATTGTTCAAAACAAAGTCAGAACCAGCCTATGCAAAGGCTGGATGATGGGGCTATAAGGAATAAGTCAGTGACTTAAAACAGTTTTACCTACTGCTCACCTAGACAACGTGGTAGGCTGGTAGCCAAAGCTTTATCCAAAGTAACAACAAAGGTCTGTAAGGGCCCAAGATCCTGGAAGGTTAAGACCCTCCATAGGACTCTTTAGTGTCTTTCTCTATGCTCAGAGCCCTTAATATTTCAGAGAATAGCTGGTGAGAGATAGCCCATCCCCAACCCTGCTCAAAGTCTGAATATCCCAAGACCCTTTACTCCAGGCCCTAGGTGATCTGCATGGGCTGTGGTTGGCAAACTGTGGCTCGCGAGCCACATGCGGCTCTTTGGCCCCTTGAGTGTGGCTCTTCCTAAGCCTTAGGAGTACCCTAATTAAGTTAATAACAATGTACCTACCTATAAGTTTAAAAAATTTGGCTCTCAAAAGAAATTTCAATCGTTGTACTGTTGATATTTGACTCTGTTGACTAATGAGTTTACCAACCACTGTGCATGGGGATCCTGAGGTTAAAAGTCCCTTTAATTTTTAAGAGCCTGGCTTCTGTTTCTAGACATGGTATGGGTTAGCTTCCCAGAGTAGCCTGGCTGCTTGATGGGAAATGGAGCCTGAAAAAAGTTATGGGTCTCACAAAGTAAGACACGTTCTGGCTTAAAATTCTTAACCCCTGTGATGGCCATAAACCTCTGTCAGCAGGGAAAAGGCCATGTGAAGTTTAGTTTGGCCAGCTATCTACCCCCCCAAAAAAATATTGGCACAACCTAGTGAGGAATCTTGTCAGTTTTTTTAGCTTCCACATATTGTATAATAGTTTTTATCTGACAATTTAATTACCTAATATTCTCCATAGTCAGGCAGTTCCTCCCCATAGATATCAGTCCTTATACTAAAGGACTGTGCCTATGCTGTAGAGATGATGTGGTGTTAGCGTGCATGATTCCAACCACAGCTATTATTACCAATACTTTCCATCTATTTGCATTCACCAGATATGAAAAGGGCTTTGATTTCAAAAGGATTGCCTCCACTTGGAATACATAGCTAAGCCAACTGCTCCTCTTTTGTCATTCCTTGAGGCCTGCTTCCATGAGATTCTAGTGACTCATTGGGATGGTCTGGGCCAGGGGTCTTGTCTAAGGGACAGGAGTTAGACCTTCAGAGTGAAGGACAATGGGGGCAAAGCATGAGGTTCAGTCCAGGGTGCTAGGTGATAGATCTATTTTTAGCTGTGCTCAAGGCAGGAGGCCCCTAAATAAGCTTGCCAAGTTCTCCCCATCCCTGCCTGCATTCCTCTCTACCTCACACCATCCAAAGGAACTCAGAGCCCTAATTCAGACAACAGGAAGGATGACTTGGAGCCCTAGCCACAAACAGAACAATTTTCCACTGGATGTGAAGCCATCCAGAATATTTCTTGGCTCTGAAGATGTTCTTACAGAAAAAGCAAAGGGGTTGGGGGAGAGGCTTAAGGGCTGGAAAACAGAACGCCTACTCCAATGTGCCTAAAGAAGAGTGCCAGAAGAAAACACATCTGAGCTCCTTTCCCTTCTGTAACAGCTTATGTGGATTGGAAGGTAAATGAGATCCGTATGTTGCTAATTTGTTTACACTTTGCTATGCTCAGCCTTAAAAAACAGGCCTCTTTTGTGTAGTGCTGAGACTGGAGCTGCTTATGAGGCCTAAGCTCTTCC
The DNA here is from genome assembly GCF_963259705.1 of Myotis daubentonii. Classification (NCBI taxonomy): domain Eukaryota; kingdom Metazoa; phylum Chordata; class Mammalia; order Chiroptera; family Vespertilionidae; genus Myotis; species Myotis daubentonii. The sequence goes on along the minus strand of NC_081861.1, from coordinate 95,823,248 downwards.
CCACAAGGAGCCAGACACCAACTTGCTGAGGGCAAAAGAGGCCAACAATTGGAGGGGTTCCAAAAGGGTTTGGAACTGCCTCCCTGGGAGGGCTGAGCAGGTTTCAGGTAGGACATGATTTTCCCCTCTGTCTGAACTAGATGGGATGGAGCCAAGAAACCATTGCAGGACATATCCAAGCTCTGCTGCAGGGTAGGCTTGGCAGCCAGAAGTGCTTAAGTCATTAAGCTGGATCATCCTCAAAGGGCCCAATTGTGGCAGAACAGGATTATCATTCTTTGATGTGAGTGGAACCCTAGGACTAGAGAACATAACCATGATCCTACTCTGGGGAGCCAAGCTCAGAAAGCAAATCTCTAAGTTAACTGTATCTTTAGGACAGCATCTTCCTACACAAGCTCAGCAGATTGCAAGTAGGAGGTACCATAACTTCCAAAGTGGCTTTGGCAGAAAGTTGATGACATTCTTTAGGAATCCCATATTACTCAGTCTGTAGTGGAGGATTTTCACTTCTCCCCTCAACTACAGATATGCTTCTGCAGGGCTGGTAGAAAGGAAATAGAAAATGAACCTGTAACTTGCTCCTTGAATGACACTACTGAGTTCTGTCAATGGGACTAGAATTTGACTCTAACTTTGGTCTAGCTGGGTAGCTGGGTACTAGGTTTGTACTCAGTTGGGGATGCTGCTAAATATTCATTTTAATACCCAAGACATGAATCTTATCTGTCCCAAACTGTCTATGCATTTGCAGCCAAAATATCTTGAAAGGGGCCAGAAATGCTAAACAGCCTTGGAATCCACACCCTCAGGAATCCTATAATGATAGGTGTCCACATGAGCTTTCTCTAAAAGCTCATTCCCAAAAAGGCTGATGAGGTCATGAGATGTGTGGTACATTGAAGAAGAATAAAATGGAAGAGTTGGAAGAGATGTGAAAACACCTTCTGGTCTAATCCTTTCATGTTACCAATATAGAAATTGAGGCTCAGAGAGAGGAATGGTACTCCTCAATTGTTCCATAGCCATTCAGTGGCCAAAACTGGACATGGGCCCAGCTGTACGAACTCCCAAACTTAGACTACTCCCATCACTTTTGAACTCTTTGGTCCTCTTTGGGCACAGGGAATCCTACCTAGATAAGTCCTATTGGAAAGTAAGGACCCAGCATAGAAAGGACCATAAGAGAGTCTGCAATGAGAAAAGTGTCCCTAATTGAAGTCCAGAGAGAAGCCAACCCTTAGGCTTGGGCAATTGACCAGCAACTCCTAACCTTACCTGGTGAAAGAGCTGGTATGGAGGCCAATGAAAGCGACGGCAGCCCCTGCAGTTGCTGTGATTCGGCAGCCCAAACGATCAGTAAATATACTCACAATGGGAGAACAGAAGAAGATCATGCCCATTGAGAGGGCTCCCACCCATGCTGCAGAAAAAAACAAGTACAAAGATACCTTAGCTTAATGTGGTACTTGGTAGTATGACTGGTATCTCAAGTCTTCTTTCCTGACCTTATACAGGGAGCATTGCATTGTCCTGCACTGCCAGCTAGCTACTCCCTAGTGGCCAGAGAGATTAGGCGATTTTCAAAGTACCTACAGCAGGGCAATGTGAGAAATAAGAGTCTAGTTTATAAATACACCCAGAACTTCAGAGCTGGGGCGGGGGCTGAAAGATCAAGTCTATGATGAAGTATAACTAGCCACCACACAGGTGTATATTTCTCAGCCTCTTTAGCTGTTTAGCATGATCATGTGACTGAATTCTGACCAATAGAATGTGGTTTCAAGTGATACACACCACTTCCAGGCCTGAACCATATAAAGTCCCATCAGGTTTTTACTTTCTGGTAAGCTACAACTGCAGAGTGGGTCCTTGAATAACTACATTGAGCAAACTTCTTCCTCCCTCTCCAATATGGAATCCCTGCACTGAATGTTTCATAAGAAATAGAGAAATTTCTTGTTCTTTAAGCCACTGAATTTTTTAAATTATTGTAACCACTTTTTAATTTTTTTAATAGAATTTATTGGGGTGACAGTGGTTAATAAAATTACATAGGTTTCAAGTGTACAATTCCATAATACATCATCTGTGTATTGTATTGTATGTTCACTACCCCAAATCAAATCTCCTTCCATCACCATTTATCTCCCTTTACTGTCTTCTACCTCCTGCCACCCCTCTTTCCCTCTTGTAATCACCATACTGTTGTCTTTGTCTATGAGTTTGTTTTTCTTTGCTTAATCCCTTCACCTTTTTCACCTAACCCCTTAACCCCCTCTCCTTTGACAGCTGTCAGTCTATTCTCTATATCTTTGAATCTGTTTCTATTTTGTTTATTAGTTTATTTTGTTCATTAGATTCTGCATATGAGTGAAATCATATGGTACTCATCTTTCTCTGATTGGCTTATTTTGTTTAGGATAACACTCTCCAGGTCTAACCATGCTGTCTCAAAGGATAAGCTTTCCTTCTTTTTTATGACTAAGCAGTGTTCCATTGTGTAACTTTACCACAGCTTTTTTTATCCACTCAGTTTTTTTATTACCACTTGTTACAGCAGTTAAATGAACAAAAAATAAAATATCCCTCCACTACCATTTTACTGATAAAGAAAAAGGTCCAGTAATATGAATGGACTTACTAAAGATCACACAGCAAGTTAGTGGCAGAGCTGATACCCAAACCCAACTCTTTTTATTTCTAGTCCAAAGTTAATTGTGTCATTATATATCTTTTATTGGGTTTATCTTTCACTGGATGTGTGCAAGCAGAGGCTAGATATAAAACAAGGGATTCAAGCATTGGGGTAATATTTGGACTGTCCAACATTTTAGGGTCTTCCATGGATGCTAAGCCAGATCTATAACCTTCGGCACTCAGCTACTTCACTTCAGCTCCAAGAAGCATGGGCATTAATTAAGCTGTCAAAAGGTAAAGCTCATCTTGCTCACTGCAACAAAGTCCGGTGAAGATGTTAAAACTCAGGAGCACGGAAGGCCACAAACATAAGACAGGTTCTGGAGCCACCCAAAGATTTGTAAGGAGACTGTGCAATAGAGTCATGTAACTATCATGCTGAAATCCTTCATTGGAGCCCATTTTGGGCAACTTCCTGGCTCTGAACTTGAATATTCTAGAAGAATTTATTCTGTTTATAAAGGCTCTTAAGTATCTGTAACAATGCTCACCAGGGAGAAATTTGTCCTTTTGCTTATATTTTTACAGCCCATTTCACCTTGCTCAACCCTCAGAAAGAAAGCCCGAGGGTTTTTGTTTGAAGGCTGTTATTAAATTTCATCTGGACCTCTCTTTTCTAGGCTAAATAATCTTAGTTCCCTTAACTTTTCTTCTTAGCCTTAATTTCTAACTCTGTAATTACTTTCATAACTCTCCTCTGAATACATTTCAAGTTTCATCATCATCATCATCATCATCATCATCATCATCAAAAAGCATCATTGCCCTAGCTGGTTTGGCTCAGTGGATAGAGCATCGGCCTGCAGAATGAAGGGTCCCGGGTTTGATTCCAGTCAAGGGCACATGTCTGGATTGTGGGCTCAATCCCCAGTAAGGGGTGTGCAGGCGGCAGCCAATCAATGATTCTCTCTCCCCTCTCCCTTCCTCTCCGAAATCCATAAAAATATATATATTTTAAAAAGCATCATTGAGTATCACCTGAGCAGTGCACCAGGCCAGCTTCTGGCTCTCTTCAATTATGGAGGCTCAAGTGCTCCAGAGAAGTGCAATCTGAGTGAGATCAGGGCTAGCCTACTGCCTGTGTCCTTTACCTCAGTGCCTAAAAGCTTGTTCAGATCCCCACTGGGAAAATTTGCTTTGCTGGGGTGCCATCTTGAGCCATAGCTGCCTGGTTCCCAAAGTACTGTCCTGGGACAGCAGGGAGACCTGAATTCTCATCACAATTTTACTTCTTACCTTGCAATTTCACCTCTCATCAGCCATGGGGCTTTGAGCAAGTCACACAGCACTTCTCAAGTCTTATCATCTGTAAAACGGGGATTAAAATTTCTGATGGGCCTTCCTCAAAGATTTTTAATGATCAACACATGTAGTCATATGTATAAGAGAGCTTTGTAAATAGTAATAATCACATCATATACAAAAATTAATGCAAATGGATCACAGTCTTAAATGTAAAACTTAAACTATAAAAACCTTCTAAAAGAAAGTATAGGAGAAAATCTTTCTGATCTTTAGTTAAGCAAAAATTTCATAGATATTTACAAAAGTAATATTTATAAAGGAAAAAATTGATACATTAGACTTAAAAATTTGAAACTTCTGCTATTTGAAAAAATGGTTATGACAATGAAAAGGCAAGCCACAGACTGGGAAAAAAATATTTACAACACAAACATCTGATAAAAGACTGGTATTCAGAATCCAACTGTGAGTTGACTCTCACAACTCAATAATAAGAAGAAAAACAATCCAATTTAAAATGGGCAACATATTTGAATGGACATTACCATGAAAACACAAACACACACAATATGAGTGGCAATTAAGCATATGAAAATATCCTCAATGTCATTAGTAATTCAATAAATGCATATTAAAATAAAAACGGGATACCACCTACAACTTGCTAAAAAGGCTCTTTAAGAATAGGCAATACCTAGTACTAGTGAGGATGTAGAGGAACTGGAAATCTCATACACTGCTGATGGAAATGTAAAATGTTATACCTACTTTGGAAAACAGTTTGGCAGCTTATAAAGTTAAACATACAATTACCATAGGACCCTGAAATTCCAGTTCTAGGTATTTACCCAAGATTAAAAAAAACTTTGTTCACACAAAAACCTGTACTTAGATGTGCATAGCAGCTTTTTCCCCCCATAACAGCCAAACCTGGTAATAACTCAAAATTAACTTGTGAATGGATAAACAAGTGGATATACATTATTATAATGTAATATCATTCTATAATAAACAAGAATGAACTATCGTTATAGGCAACAACCTAGACACCTTTCAAAGGCATTATGCTAAGTGAAAGAAGCAGACACAAATTCTGGAAAAGGCAAAACTGTGGGATAGATAATGGGTGCCAGGGGGAAGCTTGGGGGGAGAGGATTCATTACAGAGGTACATAAGGGAACTCGTTATTTATTTATTTATTTATTTATTTATTTATTTATTTATTTGATTTTTTCTGTATTGATTAAGGTATTACATATGTGTCCTTATCCCCCCATTGTCCCCCACCCCTCCCCACTTATGCCATCACCCTCCCCCCCCGGTGTCTGTGTCCATTGGTTAGGCTTATATGCATGCATACAAGTCCTTTGGTTGATCTCTCCCTTTTACCCCCACTGTTCTCTATCTTCCCTCTGAGGTTTGATGGTCTGATCGATGCTTCTCTGTCTCTGGATCTGTTTTTGTTCATCAGTTTATGTTCTTCATTATATTCCACAAATGAGTGAGATCATGCGATATTTATCTTTTTCTGACTGGCTTATTTCGCTTAGCATAATGCTTTCCAGTTGCATAAGGGAACTTTTTAGAGTGATGAAATGTTGTATACCTTAAATATAGTGGTGCTATTCTTTTGTAAAAATTCATGGAACTGAGCATATTAGAAAAGTGAATATTACCACATGTAAATTATAACTCAAATCTGATGTTATAAAAATCTCTTCCTGTAACAAAGGAAGAAATGCCAGTGAGAGATCTCATTTATGATGTATGTGTTTTTATTCTGGCTGGATTTTAAAAAAATAGTTCAAATAAATAAAAATATTTAAATATAATATTATCTTACTGACATTTCATCAACTAGAACTCACCATTGTTTGGTCCTTCCAAATAAACAAAATACAATACAATGAAAACTGATTATTGGGGTTGAAGGTATTTTTTTGTACAGTCAAAGAAAGTTGAAATTATATTTGGTGTAGCTTTTTTTGTTATGGCACCATAAAAAAATATTTTCACTGCCCTAAGAATCCTATACTCCACCTATTCACCCTCCCCTCCACCCCACTTCTGACAACCATTTATCTTTTTCCTAGAGGCCTGATGCATGAAGATTTATGCAAGAATGGGCCTTCCTTCCCCTGGCTGCTGGCACCGCTTTTGCTCCAGCTCGGAGCCGCCTTTCCGCCTTCCCATGCTGTGCAGAGGCCCGGAGCGGCTGGGGCACCTGGCCGCTTGGTGCCTGTGTATGCAAATTAGCCCTCCATCTTTGTTGGGTTAATTTGCATACTCACTCCTGATTGGCTGGTGAGCATCACAAAAGTATGGTCAATTTGCATCTTTCTCTTTTATTAGTGTAGATTGTCTCCATAGTTTTGCCTTTTCCAGAATGCTATACAGTATAGTTGGAATCACAGAATGTGTAGCTTTTTCAGATTGGCTTCTTTCATTTTTTAATATGCATTCAAGGTTCCCATATGTCTTTTCTTGGTTTGATAGCTCATTTTCTAGCACTGAATAATATTCCATTATCTGGGTGTACCACTATTTATTGATTGATTAACCTACTGAAAGACATCTTGGTTGCTTCCATGTTTTGAAAATTATGAATAAATCTGCTATAAAATCTGTGTGCAAATTCTTGTATGGATATATTTTTTCACTCATTTGATTAAATACCAAGGGGCAAAATTGCTAACTTGTATACTTAGTTTTGTAAGAAACTGCCAAACTGTCTTTTAAAATGGCTGTACCATCTTGCATTCCCTCTAGCAAGGAATGAGAGTTCCTATTGTCCCACATCCTCATCAGCAATTGGTGTTGTCAGTGTTCTGAATTTTGGCCATTCTAATAGTTCATAATAGGTACATAGTGGTTATCTCATTGTTATTTTTATTTGCATTTCCCTGGTGATATATATTATGATGAGTATCTTTTCATATGCTTATTTGTCATCTGTATACTTTCTTTGATGAGGTGTCTGTTAAGGTCCTTGGCCCATTTTTAAACCGTGTTATTCATTTTCTTATTGTTGAGTTTTAAACGTTCTTTGTGTATTTTAGATAACAGTCTTTTATCAGCTATGTCTTTTGCAAGTATTACCCCAGTGTGTGGTCTATCATCTCATTCTCTTGACATTGTCTGTGGCAGAGAAGTTTTTAGTTTTAATGAAGTCCACCTTACCAAGTATTTTTTTCATGAATCATGCCTTTGGTATTGTATCTAAGAAGTCATCAACAAGGTCATCTAGGTTTTCTTCTGTTATTGTCTAGAATGTTTATAGTTTTGTGTTTTACATTTAGGTCTGTGATCCATTCTGAGATAATTTAAAACTTTAAAGCTTGAAATAGTTGGTACATGATATTATATTGATTATATTAGTTTCAGGTGTATAATATAGTGATTAGACATTCTTATACCTTAAAATATGATGTCAGCCCACTAATTCTAGTCACTGTGCAAACTTATTGACTATATTGCCCTTCCCTTTTTTACCCACCCCCCAACCCCCTCTCTTCTGGTAACCATCCCTTTGTTCTCTGTTTCCATGAGTCTGTTTTTTTGTTTGTTTGTTCATTTGTTTTGTTGTTTTAGATTTCACATGTAAGTGAAACTGTATGGTGCTTGTCTTTTTCTGCCTGCCTGACATATTTCACTTAGCATAATACCCTCTAGAGCCATTCATGTTGTCGCAAATGGCAAGATTTCATTCTTTTTTATTGTTGTGTAATATATAATCTCACAATTTCTTTATCCATTCATCTATGGATTGACACTTAGGATTTTGAGTTAATTTTTGATAAGGGTGTAAAGTTTGTGTCTAGATTAATTTTTTTTGCATGTGGATGTCCAGTTGTTCTAGCACCATTTGTAGAAAAAAAATCTTTGCCCCATTGTATTGCTTTTGCTTCCTTATCAAAGTTCAGTTGGCTATATTTATGTGGATCTATCTCTGGGGTCTCTATTCTGTTCCATTGATCTATTTGTCTACTTTGTTCATCTCCTCCAATATTGTGTTGGCTATTTGGGGTCTTTTGCCTCTCCATATAAACTTTAGAATCAGTTTGTGGATATCCACAAAAGAACTTGCTGGGATTTTTATTGAGATTGTATTAACTCTATAGATCAAGTTGGGAACTTATATCCTGACAATATTGAATCTCCCTATGCATGAACATGGAATATCTCTATGTTTATTTAGTTCTTTTAAATTTTGTTTTTAAGCATTTGGAGGTTTACTCATATAGAGTTTGTACATATTTTGTTAAATTTATACCTAAATATTTCATTTTGGGGAAAGCTAGTATAAATGGTATTTGTTTTAATTTCAAATCCCACTTGGATATTGTTGGAATATAGCAAAGTGATGGACTTTTCCAGGAGATTTTTAGTTGATTCTTTCAGGTTTTCTATATAGATGATCCTATCATCTACAAAGAAAGGCAGTTTTATTTCTTCCTTCCCAATTTTTATACCTGTTATCTCCTTTGCTTGTATTATTGTATTAGCTAGAACTTCCATTATAGTTTTGAAAAGGAGAGTTGGGAAGGAACATACTTACCTTGTACCAGATCTTAGTGGGAAAACTGCCAGTTTCTCACCATTAAGTGTGATATTAGCATTATGTTTCTTAATATAGATTTAAAAAATTAATCTACGTTGTGTTTTACCTTTTAAAATTTGAAATAATTTTAGATTCACAGGAAATAGCCAAGATACTCCAGAGAGGTACCATGAATCTTTCTTCCAATTTCTCCCAATGGTTACATCTTATTTAATTATGTTACAATATCAAAACCTGGAAATTGACATTGGTATATTATATGGGTTTAGTTCTATATCATTTCATCACATGTGTAGTTTTGTGAAACCACCACCACAATCAAGATACAGAACTATTCCATCACCACAAAAATCTACTTTGTGCAACTCTTCATAGTCACATCCATTCTACTCCTCCACCATCCCTAACTTCTAGCAACTACAAACTTGTTTTCCCATCTCTATAATATTGTTTCAAAAAAGTTGTATAAGTAGAGTCGTATTGTATGTGACCTTTTGAAACTGGCTTTTTCGCCCAGCATAATTCTATGAAGAATTTAAAGTGAGTTTCTTGAAGACATCATATAGTTTGGGCATTTCTTTTCAAATTTGCTATCCACTCTGCCAATCTGGTTTTTTGAATTAAAAATAACTTTTCAATTAGAGTTGACATTTATTTTTTTCAATTTTGTTTTATTGCTTCAAGTATTACAAAGAGCATTACATATGTCTCCTTTTTTCCCCTTGACCTTCCCCTGGCCTCCCCTACCCCTCAGTGTCTTGTGTCTATTGGTTATGCTTATATGCATGCATACAAGTCCTTTGGTTGATCTCTTACCCCCCCAACCCTCCCCGACCTTCCTTCTGAACTTTGACAGTCTGTTCGATGCTGCTCTGCCTCTGTATCTATTTTTGTTCATCAGTTTATAATGGTCTTTATTATCCATAAATGTGTGAGATCATGTGATATTTTTCTTTCATTGACTGGCTTATTTCACTTAGCATAATGCTCTCCAGTTACATCCATGAACTATAGTGGGGAGCCTGGGGAGGGTTGGAGGGGGCTGTAAGAGATCAACTGAAGGACTTGTATGCATGCATATAAGAATAACCAATGGACACAAGACACTGGGGGGTAGGGGAGGCTGGGGGAATGTCAAGGGGGGGAAAAAGGAGACATATGTAATACTCTTTGTAATATTTTAAGAAATAAAACAAAATTAAATTTAAAAAAAAGAATTCCTTCTTTTTTTATAGCAGCATAGTATTCCATTGTGTAGCTGTACCACAGTTTTCTAATCCATTCTTCTGCTGATGGGCACTTAGGCTGTTTCCAAATCTTAGCTATGGTAAATTGTGCTGCTAAGAACATAGAGTTGACATTTAATATGATGGGTAGCATAGTATACAGGATAATGATTACACATTTATATAACTTACAAAGTAATCCCCCCAATAAGTCGTGCAGTAAACTGACACCATATATACACTGAGTGGCCAATTTATTATGACCGGCCAGATTATTATGACCACCCCATTAGTAGTTCGTTGGGCCACTTTTTGCCTTCAATACTGCGTCGGTTCTTCTTGGCATTGACTCCACAAGATGTTGAAAGGTTATGCAAGGAATCTAACACCATGCCTGATGAATAGCACTGTCCTGTTCTGTGAGATTTGATGGTTGTGGAACCAGCTGCCTGATGGCTCTTTTAATTTCGTTCCACAAGTGCTCAATTGGATCGAGATCTGGTGATTGTGGGGGCCACCTAAGCAAGGTAAAGTCTCCCTCATGTTCTTGAAACCACTCCTGCACAATACAAGCACTGTGGCATGGCACATTGTCTTGTTGGAAGAAGCCATCTCTATTGGGATACGCCATCAATATGATACTTAGGTATGTTGTGCTATTCAGATGTTTATAATGGTCTGGCCCTCTAGCAACTTCAGCCCAAATTATAGCTAATTTGCCTACAAACGTCAGGTGGTCATAATTATCTGGCCACTCAGTGTATTTATTAAAAGATTGACTCTATTCCCTATGCTGTAGTTTACATCCCCATTTTTTTAAATATATTTTATTGAGTTTTTACAGAGAGGAAAGGAGAGAGATAGAGAGTTAGAAACATCGATGAGAGAGAAACATCGATCAGCTGCCTCGTGCACATCTCCCACTGGGGATGTGCCTGCAACCAAGGTACATGCCCTTGACCGGAATCGAACCTGGGACCTTTCAGTCCGCAGGCCGACGCTCTATCCACTGAGCCAAACCGGTTTCGGCTACATCCCCATTTTTTAATGATCAATTTGTACTTCTTAATCCCTTCACCTTTTTCACTCAGTCCCCAACTTCTTTTTGATATTCTGTATCTGTGAGTTTGTTTTCTCTTTTTTAAATTTTGTTTTAAAATTCCACATGTAAGAGAAATTATACGGTGTTTGTTTTTCTCATTTGACTTATTTCACTTAGTATAATAGCCTCTAGAACCTAGAGTCTAGGTCTATCCATGCTTTTACAAATGGTAAGATTTCATTCTTTTTATGGCTGAGTAATATTCCATCGTGTATATATGTACCACATCTTCTTTATCCATTCATCTTTTGATTAGTAAATTTAATCAATTTACATTTAAAGTAATTATTGATAGATATGTAGTTGTTGACATTTTAGTAATTGTTTTCTATTGTTTTTGTAGTTCTTCTCTGTTCCTGTCTTATTCTTTTGCTCTCTTGTATGTTGATGACTTTCTGTAGTGTTGTGTTTGAATTTCTTTATCTTTATTTCTTGTAGATTTTTAGTTTGTGGTTACCATGTGCTGCATAATTACCAGGCTGTGTTTATAGCAGTTTATTTTAAACTTATGGTCACTTAAGTTTGAACACACTCTAAAACCACAAATATTTTTACTCAGCTCAACCACATTTACATTTCATAATTATTTTTTACTTCTTTTTTTGTGTTTGTGTGTACACCTTAATTTACTGTTGTAATTATATATGATCTTCCTACTTTTACATTTTAACCTTTATACTAGCATTAGTATTGGTTGATCTACTCATTTTATTATGTGTTTGCCTTTGTCAGTAAGAATTTTTCTTTGCAATATTTTCTTATTAATACTTTTATTTATTTTTTTCTTACAAAAAGTCCCTTTAACATTTCTTATAATGCTGGTTTGGTAGTATAAAATCCTTTAGCTTTTTCTTGTCTTGGGATCTATCTGTCCTTTTTTAAAAAAATATATTCTATTGATTTTTTTACAGAGAGGAAGGGAGAGAGATAGAGAGTTAGAAACATTGATGAGAGAGAAACATCGATCAGCTGCCTCCTGCACATCCCCCACTAGGGATGTGCCTGCAACCCAGGCACATGCCCTTGACCGGAATCGAACCTGGGACCTTTCAGTTCACAGGCCGATGCTCTATCCACTGAACCAAACCATTTTTGGCCTATCTGTCCTTTGATACTGAAAAACAGCCTTTCTGGGTAGAGTACTCTTGGTTTTAGGATCTTAACTTTCATCATTTGAATACTTCATGCCAATCCTTTCTGGCCTGAAATGTTTCTGTAGAGAAATCAGGTGACAGTCTTACTTATTAATTTATTTTTTATTTATTGATTTTAGAGAGAGCGGAAGTGAGACACAGAGGATGGGAGAGAGAGAGAGAGAGAGAGAGAGAGAGAGAGAGAGAGAGAGAGAGAGAAGAGATTTGTTGATTTGTTGTTCCACTTATTTATGCATTTATTGGTTTATTCTTTTTATTTTATTATAGCATAAACACATTTATTTACTAACAAAACAGTCAATCTTAATTAAACCAACTCAGAAATAGTTGCATGTAAAATGGTTGTGATAACTGAACACTGTAATGGGGAAAAAAAGGGTGGAGAGATTTGCTCATTGAACTGAGCTTGTTTATTCTCATGGCTAATTCCTGTCTGGAACGATGATGATGGAATTCTTACTCCACTTTGTTATAGACCCGAGTACAGTTGACGTTGTTCATGACGCATTCCACCACTAGCTTCCCACCCTCCAGCCGCCGTGTGATGGTGCTCTCCTTCCCGTCCCACTCGTGGTGCAGACGGTATGAGTTTTCCTGCCATCTGCTGTGGTCTCTTCAAACTTCTCTTCCAGGTTGCATGAGGACTGGGTGGTTTTCAACGTGCTCTTGGTTTTGACAGTGAGGTGTGTGCCATCAGAAGTGATGACACAGTCTGGCTTGGCCATAGTGCCCACTTTCCGCAGAGCCATTGCCACGCCTAATTCCTTCATGTACTCATCGAAGCCTTTGCTCTCCACTAAGCGCCATCTCCCTACCAGCTGCTGGATGGAGGCCATGGTGGGCGCGGAGTCGCATGGGACCTGAGCAGAGTGGAGTGCGGTGATGGGAGCATGGTCCATTGGTTGATTCTTGCATGTGCCCTGATCAGGGATCAAACCTGCAACCTTTCTTTTTACTGTTCTGATTTTGTGTTTTCTGCTACATTGTCTTCAAGTCACTGTTTTGATCATCTGCTTCATCTAACCTGCTGTTGATTCTTTCTTGTGTATTTTTATTATATTTAAATTAAATTTATTGGAGTGACATGATCATATAGGTTTCAGGTGTGGGTTTCTATGTTACAAAATCTGTATGTTGTACCTTGTTCCCACTAACAATAGTCAAATTTTCTCCCATCTGTATCTATAAAAGCCTAATATGCAAATTATCTCCTTGGGAGTTTGATTGGGATATTCAGAGTTTGATTGCTCACTATGATGTGCGCTGATCACCAGGGGGCAGGTGGTGTGGAATGAAGGAAGGCCCCAGCCAGCAGTCGGCAGCTGGAAGGCCCTGATTGGCCCTGATCACTGGCCAGGCCTAGGGATCCTGTCTGTGCACAAATTTTGTGCACTAGGCCCCTAGTCACCACATAATAGGAGCCTGTTTACCCCTCACTGCCTTCCCTCTGGCAACCACCACAGTGCTGTTTATGTTAATGAGTTTCAGTTTAATATCACACATATGAATTAAATTGTATGGTTCTCAGCTATTGCTGGCTGACTTATTTCACTTAGCATAATATTCTCAAAGTCCACTCATGTTGTTGCAAATGTCAGTATTTCATCCTTACTTATGGCTGAGTAGTATTCCACTGTGTATATGTACCACATCTTCTTTATCCAATCCTCTATCACAGGACACTTTGGTTGTTTCCATGTCTTGGCCACCATGAATAATGCTGCAATGAACATAGAGGTACATATATGTTTGTGAATACATGTTTTCTAGTTTTTTGAGTATATACCCAGCAGAGTGATTGCTGGGTCATATGGTAGCTGTATAATTAGGTTTTTGAAGAATCCCTAGACTGCTTTCTATAGTGTTTGTACCAGTCTACATTCCCATCAGCAGTGAATGAGGGTTCCCTTTTTCCACAACCTCCCCAACATTTGTTTTTACTTGTCTTGTTGATAATGGCCACCCTTACAGGTGTGAGGTGGTATCTCATTGTAGTTTTTATTTGTATTTCCCTAATTACTAGTGAGGTTGAACATCTTTTCATATATTTATTGGCTCTTTGTAATATCCTCTTGGGAGAGGTGTATTTTCAGGTCCTCTGCCCACTTTTGATTGGATTGTTTGTTTGTTGTTGCATTTTTTGAGTTCTTTATATATTTTGGAAATTAAACCTTTGTTGGAGTTTGCAAATAGCATCTCCCATCAGTTAGCTGTCTCTTTGTTTTGTTGTCAGTTTCTTTTGCTGTGCAGAAGCTTTTTGTTTGATATAGTCCCATTCATTTATTTTTTTGTTTTACTTCCCATGCCTTTAGAGCTAAGTTCGTAAAATGTTCTCTAGGACCAAGATTCATAAGTTTGTACCTGTATTTTCTTCTATGTGACTTATTGTTTTGGGTCTTATATGTACTTCTTTGATCCACTTTGAATTAATTTTTGTAAATGGGGACCAACTGTATTCCATTTTCATTCATTTGCATATGGTTTTCCAGTTTTCTTAGCACCATTTATCGAAGAGAATATCTTTACTCCATTGTGTTTCTGGCTTCTTTGTCGAAAATTATCTGTCCATATACATGTTGTTATTCGTCTGTGGTTTTCTTTTCTTGTGATTTATTTATCTGGTCTTGGCATTAGGGTAGTATTGGAGTCATAGAATGAATTGAAAAGTGTTCCCACCTCTTCGTCTTCTTCTTTTTTTTTTTTTTTTTAAATAAGAGTTTGTATAGGATTGGCGTTATTTCTTTCTTAAGTGTTAGGAATTCACCAGTGAATCCCATGATTGACCCTTTTATTTTGAACACTCTACAGTTCTAATAAGGCCCTTGCCATCAATCTTTCTGTTTTAGTTGCGTGTCTCTTCTGTCTCCTTATTTCTTGTCTCTGCCTCTTGCCTCTTTCTCATATTCTCAGGTGAATTTTTGACAATTTGAGTCTGTAAGGGCTGCCCAGTCCCCTCAGAGAAAGCTGAGGAAACTGTCCAATTTGTAGTTTCTCTAAAGATTAGTGGTTTTTTAGTTCAAGAATCATGTGTGATATACTTTAGCTACTACTGTTGATAACTGACCATTGTGCTAAGTCAGTGGTTGCCAAATCAGTGGGCCATTAAGTAGAACCCAGTTACCCCTGGAAGACTGAGGCAGGAGTTAGAAGGCCTGCATTTTCAGAATTGACATGGGTGCTCCTAAGAATGAATTTCTTTGGGTTTCAGTCTGACTATCTATAAAATTAGGAATGGAATATCTCAATCTTCTTATTAAAAAAATGGAAGTAGCCGAAACCGGTTTGGCTCAGTGGATAGAGCGTCGGCCTGCGGACTGAAAGGTCCCAGATTCGATTCCGGTCAAGGGCATGTAACTGGGTTGCGGGCACATCCCCAGTGGGGGATGTGCAAGAGGCAGCTGATCGATGTTTCTCTCTCATCGATGTTTCTGGCTCTCTATCTCTCTCCCTTCCTCTCTGTAAAAAAAATAATAATAAAAAAATGGAAGTAAATATACAATAACGGCAGAGAGAAGGATGCCAAATAACTTAATAAGTGGGTAATAAGACAATTTATAGTTTCAGTGATTATTTGACTATACAGGTTTTGACATTCAAAAGTAGCCTATTAACATTGGTATGCTTTGAGACAAAGTGTGGAAAGTTAAAAATGGGATTTAAAATGCTTGGAAAAGAATGTTTTCCAGTATTCCTGTGGCAACCCAGAAAACCACCACCATGTTCTAATGAAGAATAAAATTTAAAACATTGACAGGATCAAATACCAGGACAAAAAAGAAAATACTTTTGGAATTCTTTCATAAAGGCTTGATAAAAATCTGGAGTAAACTTCTAAACACAATACTTGGATGGTGAGTAGCTGCCACAGTCAATAGATTGAGAGGCTGAAAGCTAAGAGAAAGAGCTCTTTAACACAGTGTTTTTCAGAAAATGAAAAAGGTTTGGAATCAGCTTTCCTGAACAAGAGTATCTCATTTATTCACTGGAAAAATACCAACCTAGCACTTAACTCTGGGTTCTGTATAAGGCTAGAGAAATAGTTAATAAAAGCTCAGCTGGAGGTCACTCTCTGCCATCTCAGTTCCCAAGGAAAACCAAGTTGCTGTATTCCTCCCCTCTGGAACTCCCTGGCTGACACCTAAAGTGTATTTTCTTGCCTCCTCTTAAAAGTGTTCTACCAATGCTTTCAGTCATCTGACTAATAGGTTCTGATCACCTAGCCATATGTGTCAGCATACCATCAGCACAGTCCTGATGCCACCTATCCCACATGGTCTCCATACCCTACCTATGTTATTCTTACCATATCCTCTAATCCCAACTAGGTTTAGTTTTTTCACCATGTTCTGTGGACCCTAAAGAGGAGTGGAGATGGAGCAGAAATAGGGGAATATTTCTGGCAACAGAGACTCCATTTCACAATACCATTTTCTCCAGCAGTTGGGCAGTTAAGCCTCAGAACATGAACTCCTAATCATATTTGTCATTCCTTCATAGTACTGTTCACCTTATCAGGAAGCAGGGACTCTTGAATAGAGCTACCTCTTTCCCTATTACCACCCCCTTCACCTCTCGCTCTCTCTTTCATCTACTCCTTTCCTAGCTTTGTCTTTTCTTTGGCTTTTCTCCATTATTCCCTGATTTGAGCTTCTGTTAGTTGTCAACAACAACAGGAATTTGTGAAAGCCTGTAATATATTTGGAGAGTTTGGCTCTTGGAGTATCTTCTCCCCCTCTTTCAACTCAGAGGGAGAGCTCAGCTAAGTTGGTTTTTGGCAGCCAAGGAATGAGGAATCTGGTCTCACATCTGAGTTATTTTCTGAGCAGTCTTCCTGTACTTCAAAGCCTATGAACCTAAGTACGGAATCAGGGTACTAATTGAGCACTTGAGTGAAAACAGTTATAGCATAAGGAATCTTGAAGGCCAATAGGCCTAAGATGGAATTGGAAAGGTCAGGGCTCCACTCTTGCAATTTCTAGGCTAAACAAAAGTCCAGCTGGTGGTGTGTGCTTAAAGTAGGAATGGAGGGAGGTACCTGTTGAATACAGACATTATGTTCACTTCAGGTACAGGCATTTTGGGTACCAACTCTGTGGGAGTACTAATTCACCTGAAGGTAGTGTTTGAGGTTGAAGAGAACTCTGGGAGCCACTGGATGAAAGCTGTGGACAATGGGTTTATACATAGTTAATCCTCAAAGTCCTAGGGTTTTGTTAGAAAGTTTATTAGTCAAAAGCTAGGCATTAGTTTAGCTCTTAGTGCAGCTGTGGGTTTAAATAATGCTCTCTGCCTGAAAGAAAGTTGTGGGATGCCACATCTGATTTTGCCGGGTTGTTTAGAAAGATGACCTTCTACATCACCTGTTAAAATCTACTTTTCACCCTCCCAAACTCTCCCAAATCTCAGCTGCCTCATCAAAATATATTTGTCTTCCTCATATGAGAGCAAGAGTAATATGGGAATCAATCAAAACTCCTAGTTTTGAGACCAAGGACTGTCAAGAATTCTATAATACCTCTACTAATGCCTTGTATTTTCCAAAAAGGAAAACTGAGTGCAAGAAAGGTAAAGGATAACCAATAGCACTTATTTACCATCAACATGTTTATTATCATTATAATTATAACTATTGTTTCTCCTTTTAAAAAATATAGTCATCCCTAGATTATTTTTCTTCTACTAAATTTCCTCTGATAATGTTTCCTGCTAACAATCCTTTACACGCTTTCTCTTACATCATTAATCTAGGTATTAGATTACCTTACTTTTGTTTAACATAGCAAATTTTCTTTCACTTGGGATTCTGACCTCTCTCTAAATCTTTAAATAGAAAAATTTACTCTGGCCTTTAACCACGAAATTTATAAATTTCATTGCTCTTATTTTCAGAAAGGTGTTTCTTATTCTACTGTAAGATATTTTCAAACAATGATAATATGTCATTTAGTTAGCATCCTCAATGCTTGTGGGATTGCCCTTTCTCTGTTCCAGAGAGGATGATAATTAACTGTTGAATAAGTGAATATCATATATGAATGGCTTCATTTAATATATATATATATATACATTTAGCATTTAAAAACTATATCAAACTACTGTTTCCTATTCTTCCCATGAAGTATAGCTAAAAAAAAACCCTGAATATTGTATATGAAACAAATAAAAAAGTCTAAAGGGTAGAGAGAAAAAGGCCGATGGTCTCTGGACCAGAGGAACAACACAGCAATTTTATGGAGCTGAAGAAGCCATCAACCCAGAAATTCCAATGAGAACAGACAAAATAAGCCCCAAATTAAAGCCTGCTTTATTTAGAAAAAACAAACAAACAGGAAAGGGGTAGCCTAGCAAGATAGAACACTTTTAGACAATAACTGCAGCCAAATGCCATGGGAAAAATGCTTTTCAACTGACCTTTACGAGTAAAGGCCTAGTGGAGAACCTAGACTTCTACACTCTCCCAGCTGTAACAAGATATCTCAACCTGCCTATGCCCTCCCATACTGAGATCCTGTCAAAGTAAACTGAGTGGGGAGCCAGGAATTCCATTATACTGTACCCCCATGAAGTCACCATACAGGGAGCCTGGACTTTCACCATTGTCAGACTGTAACCTCCAACTCTCCTTCCATTCCTGGAGCAATGCCAAGGTGATGACAGTAAAGGCCAAGCAGGAAAGCAGTATTTTTACCATTTCCTGGTATCATATCAGTTGAAGCAATGTGGGAAATAGTAGCAAGGGACCCCCACCTCTTCCAAAAAAAAAGAACGTATCAGAGGAAGCCTAGTGGAAATCTTGAACACCAAACCCTGATTAGCAATAACAAAGCACCTATCCTCCCCAGGGTGTCAATGGAGGCTAAGCAGGGAACATGGACTTCCACCCCCATATCTTCTGCTCCATCTAGCAATAAAAAGGTGAGTGCCTTGCTGGCACAGTGTCATAGAAGGTCTACTAAAAAATAAGATTTAAATAAGATCCAGAGTCTCATAATATAATACCCAAAATGTCTAGGATACAATAGAAAACCACATCAAACACTAGGAAATCTCAACTTCAATGAGACAAGATAGTTAATTTATACCAACAACTAAATGACAAAGATGTTGGAGTTATTTGACAAGGATTTTAAAGCAGCCATCATAAAAATGCTTCAGTGAACAATTACAATCATACTTGAAATAGATGAAAAAATACTTAGTCTCAGCAAATTAATAGAAAATATAGAAAAAAAACAAATGAAAATTTTAGAAATAAAAAACACAACTGAAATAATAATAAATAATGCTTACTGAATGGGCTCCACAACAGAATGGAGAGGACAGAGGAAAGAATGAGTGAACTTGAAGATAGAATAATAGAAATTATCTAATCTAAACAACACAGAGAACATAAATTAGAAAAAAAGAAAAAAGAGACTCAAGGAACTGCAGGGCTATAATAAAAGATGTAACATTCCTGTCATTAGAGAAGTCGTGGACAAAGAGCAGGAATGAGGGGTTGAAAAAATGCTCAAAGAAATAATGGCTGAAAAATCCACAGATTTGGCAAAAGACAAACTTACAATATTAAGAACATGAATGAGCCCCAAAGAGGATGAATCAAAGAAACCTATACCAAAACACATCATAATCAAAGTTCTGTAATCTAAACATTCACATGTAATATAATCTTGAAAACAGTGAGTTGGAGAGGATCCAAGATGTCAGTGAAGTAAATGGAAATTATGGTCACCTCCTCCCAGATAAAACCAGAATTACAACTAAATTATAGAACAATCCCAAATAACCAACTGAACACTTGCTGAACAGATGTGCTATAACGAAGGACTTACAGAAGAAACCACATCTAGACTGGTAGGAAGGCAGAGGTATGGAAAAGGCTGTGAGGATTAATAAGAAAAAAAAAAAGCTATACCAGTGTGGCTCAGGGGTTGAGCATCAACTTATGAACCAGTAGGTCATAGTTCGATTCCCAATAGGGGCACATGCCTGGGTTGTGGGCTAATCTCCATTAGGGTGTGTGTGGGATCGATGATTCTAGATCATCATTGATGTTTCTGTCTCTCTCTCCTTATTCCATCCTCTCTGAAATCAATAAAAATATATTAAAAAACGACATTGAAACTTTAAAAATGAACCAAATCAAAAATCATGCAAATGAAGCATGCAATTAAGGAGATTAGGATGAACTACTGAGCATAGAAAACAGCCAACCAGATTGAGGAAAGAATTAGTGATATTGAAGATAGGAATCTAGAAATGATGCAGATGGAAGAAGGAAAAGACCTGAGCATAAAGAAGAATGAAAGCGCTCTATGAGAAATATCTGACTCCATCAGAAAAGCAATGTTAGAATAATAGGCATTCCAGAGGAATAAGAGAGGGAGCAGGGAATGGAGAGTCTATTCAAATAGTGGATAAGAACTTCCCAAACCTATGGAAAGAACTAGATCCTCAAATCCAAGAAGCTAATAGAACATCTAGATACCTCAATCCAAAGAGGCCCTCTTCAAGGCACTTTATTAAAATTGTCAAAAATTAATGACAAATAAAAAATTCTCAAATTAGCCAAGGAAAAGAAGGAAGTGACCCACAAAGGCAAACCCATCAGAATTAAATCTGACATCTCAGCAGAAACTTTACAAGCCATAAGAGAGTAGAACCAAATGTTCAAATGTCTGAAAGAGAGAAATTACCAGCCACAGATAATATAGCCAGCAAAACTATTCTTTAAATATGAAGAACAAGAAAAAAAAAGACGTTCCATTGAAGGAAATAATCAAGGGAGTTATTCTACCTGAAACAAAGAACATAAGGTCAGAACACTAAGGGTAAGATCACAAAAAACTTACAGCATAAACATGGATAATTTGTGACAAAAAAAACCAAACCAAACAAACAAAAAAAACACATAGAAGGGGAGGTGGTAAAGGTCTGAACTGGCAAAGGAGGATGAAAATCAGATACACTCAAAAGAAAAAAAAAACTACTATATATATGCAACTTTATCCTATCTAATAAAAGAGAAAAATGGTAATTGGCGTACGACGATACCCTATTCATTGGCTAATCAGGGCTATATGCAAATTAACTGCCAACTAAGATTGGCAGTTAACTGCCAACAAGATGGGGGTTAATTTGCATATGTAGGCACAATGCAGGGAGGTGAAAGGGAAAGCAGGAAGAAGCCCCCTGCCACTGACAGTGATCGGAAACCCAGGGGGGAGCTAAGAGCTGGGGGGCAGCCATGATAGGAGAATCAGGCGCCTTTGCCGCCCTGGCCAGTGATAGCAGGAAGTAGGGGTGGAGCCAGCGATGGGAGCTGGGCACGGTCGAAGCTGGCAGTCCCGGGAGCTAGGGGTCCCTTGCCTGGGTCTAAAGCGGAGCGCACGATCGCGGGGCCGCTGCAGCTGCGGGTCCCCGCTGCCCGGGCCGGACACCTAGGCCAGAGGCATTAGGCCTGGGCAGGGGCGGAGCCTGCAACCGCGGGGAGCTGGGGGTCCCCTGCCCAGGCCTGACACCTCTGCCGGAAGCCTCAGGCCTGGTGAAGGGGCCGATCCGGTGATTGGTGATCGGAGGGTGATGAGGGTCAACTCCTCTGGCCGAGGCATCAGGCCTGGGTGGGGGGTGGTGCCGGGGATTGGGGGGATATGATGGTCCCCTTGCCCAGGCCTGAAGCCTGGGTCAGAGGCATCA
Source organism: Myotis daubentonii (assembly GCF_963259705.1). Lineage (NCBI taxonomy): Eukaryota > Metazoa > Chordata > Mammalia > Chiroptera > Vespertilionidae > Myotis > Myotis daubentonii. The sequence goes on along the minus strand of NC_081861.1, from coordinate 95,801,564 downwards.
GGCTTGGGCGGGGGGTGGAGCAAGCGATCAGAGGGAGATGGGGGTCCCCTGCCCAGGCATGATTCCTGGGCCAGAGGCCTCAGGCCTGGGCGGGGGCCAGAGCCAGTGATCAGGGGAAGATGGGGGTCCCCTGTCCAAGCCTGACACCTCTGGCGGAGGCGTCAGGCCTGGGCAAGGGGTCGATCAGGTGATCGGAGGGTGATGGGGGTCTATGCCTCTGGCCGAGGCATCAGGCCTGGGCAAGGGGCCGATCCTGCGATTGGAGGGTGATGGGGGTCAACGCCTGAGGGCTCCCAGTATGTGAGAGGGGGCAGGCTGGGCTGAGGGACACTCCCCTCCCCACACACACCCAGTGCATGAATTTCGTGCACCGGGCCCCTAATTATTTATAAACCTAATGGTAATCACACACAAAAATCCCCAAACCAGGATACATAGCTTAAAAAGGAAAGAAGTATGGAATACCACCAAATAAAAACAACAAACAGAAACACAAAGGGAAAGAACTAATGGAGGACAGAGCTACCAGAAAACAAAAGATAAAACTACTAAAGTAGCCCTAACTGGTTTGGGTCAGTGGATAGAGCATCACCCTGCGGACTGAAGAGTTCGATTCCAGTCAAGGGCACATGCCCATGTTGTGGGCTTGATGCCCTGTGGGGGATGTGCAGGAGGCAGCCAATCAATGATTCTCTCTCATCATTGATATTTCTCTCTCTCTCTCTCTGAATCAATAAAAATATATTTAAAAAATGACTATGGTAAGTCCTCATACATCAATAATTACCATAAATGTAAATGGTCTGAATTCATCAATAAAGAGGCACAGAGTAGCAGAATGGATTTTAAAAAAAAAACAACCCTCAATAATATGCTGTCTACAAGAGACTCATCTAAGCTGCAAAGACAAAGTTAGATTCAAAGTAAAAGGGTAGAAAATGATTCTCCAAGAAAATGATATCCACAGAAAAGCAGATGTAGCTATACTTATATATGACAAAAAAGACTTCAAGATAACAAAGATAACAAGAGACAAAGATGGACAGTTTATAATGATAAGTGGGATACTACATCAAGTAAACTTAGCACTTTTTAATATATGTGCACACAACCAAGGAGCACCAAAATATATAAAACAACTACTCACAGAACTAAAGGGAGAAACAGATTTAAACACAGTCGTAGTTGGGGATCTTAATACTCCTTTGGCAGGTCTGGACAGATCAACCAAACAACATATCAATAAGGAAATATTGGCCTTAAATGAAACACTAGATCAAATGGAAATAATTGACATTTACAGAAGCTTCCATCACAGAACATTAGGTTATACATTGTTCTCCAGTGCACATGGAACATTCCCAAGGATAGACCATATGTTGGGTCACAAAACTAGCATCAGCAAATTTAAGAAGATTGAAATGATAATAAATATATTCTCTAATCACGATGCCTTGAAATTAGAAATAAACTTCAAAAAAGTTGTAAAGAAACACACAAATACGAGGAGATTAAACAACATACTACTAAAAAAATGCCTGGATCAAAGAAGAAATAAAAGATGAAATCAAAAGATATATAGAGACAAATGAGAATGATGGTACAACATATTAAAACTTCTGGGATGCAGCAAAAGCAGTAATAAGAGGGATGTTTATATCATTACAGGCGTATCTCAATAAATAAGAGAAATCCCAAGTAAACAACCTAAAATCACATCTTAAAGAACTAGAAAAAGCAGAACAGAGGCAACCCAAAGTCAAAAGAAAGGAAATAGTAAAAATGAGAGCAGAATTGAATGAAATAGAGAACAAAATCACTATACAAAAAATTCATAAGAGATAAAAAATGACAGCAAAGTGAATGTTACAGACACGCTCCCAGGACCAAGCTGGAATTACAACTAAAATACAAAAAAAAAAAAAAAATCCTGAATAATCAACTGAAGACTATCTGGAAAGAACCCTGATTACCAAGGATGGAAAGTGAAGACCGCATAGAGACTAGTAGGAAGGGCAGAGGCGCAAAAGGGCTGGCAGGGCTCCTACAGATAGCCCCTGAAGTTCTGGAGAGATATTTCAGCTGTGGGTGGTTGCCACTGAGAACTCTGTGGACTAATCCCCAAGCTTGGCCCCCCAGCAGAGAGCACCAGAACTGAGAAAGATGCCCACATAACATCTGGCTGTGAAAAGCAGTAGGGTTGTTGTTGGCCAGAGAAGGACAGTTGAAAATGCAGGTATTCTCTTAAAGGGCCAATGTACAAAATTTCATGTGAAGCCACACACCTCCAGCAGTGGGAGGGCACAGTGGCTACAGCAGTGTGAGGAGATTCCAGGTTTAAGGGCTCTGGGGTTAGAGTTCAGAAGTCAGCCAGCCTGGTATCCTCTGCTGAGTCAATCCCTCATACTGCAGAGAACATTTTTCTCCAGCTGACCTTTACCATACAGCCAGCTTCTGTGTTGGGGGGTGGGGGAGAGCAATTGCCGCATCCTTTTGTAAAACACCTTGCTTCATCCTATGGAGTCTACACCTTGTTGTGGTCTATAGCCTAAGGCTAATTAACACTGAGCATGGCAATCAGACTCCAGGCACAGGCAGATATCTGGAGGCTTTAAGTTTTGCCTGGTCTTCTGGACCCAGTTATAGGAAAAGCAGACCTTAGGGCATGTTTTTGTCCTTTCCAAAGTCACTCAGACCTAGCAGAAAGAGCCACAAGATTTGGATTGCTGACAGCTTCAAACAGGGTACCCAGTGCAAGTCACAGAAAGCATCTGACATTGTTGAGCACTATACATGGGAGTCATAGCAGATCTATCTAATACATAAACACAAACACAAACAGGCAGCCAAAATGGGGAGATAAAAAAACAAGCTCCAAATGAAAGAACAAGAGAATTCTCCAGAAGAATAGCTAAATGAAATGGAGATAAGAAATTTAGCAGATATAGAGTTTAGAATAATGATTACAAGGATGCTCAGCAGGATGAGAAAATATATAGAAATTACGAAAAAAGACCAGTTGGAAATGAAGAATGACATAGCACTAATAAAGAACACATTGGAAGGAATACACAGCAGATCAGGGGAAGCCAAGGATCAGATCAGTGAATTAGAAGACAGGGTAGAAGGAAATCAATCAGAGAACCAAAAAAACAAAAACAAAAACAAAAAAACAGGAGGAAAACTTAAGGGAGCCTTGGGACAATATGAAACATAACAATATTTGCATAATAGGTGTCCAGAAGGAGAAGAAAGTGAGCAAGGTTTAGAGAACATGTTTGTAAAATGATGGCAGAAATGTTCCCAAACCTGGTGAAGGAAAAAGTCACACAAGTCCAGGAGGTACAGAGAGTCTCAAGCAAAAAGAACCCAAACAGGCCCACACTCAGATGCATCAAAATTATAATGCCCAAAATGAAAGACAATGAGAGAATTTTAAAGGCAGCAAGAGAAAGCAATTTATTACCTACAAAGAAGCAACCACAAGGATGTAAACTGATTTTCATCAGAAACACTACAGGCCTCAAGGGGAGGGCATGAAGTATTCAAGGTCATGAAAAGCAAGTATCTGAAACCAAGATTACTATATCCAGCAAGGCTAAATTCAAAATAGAGGGTGAAATAAAGAGCTTCCCAGATAAGAAAAAGGGCTAAAGTAAATTATCACCACCAAACCAGCACTGCAAGAAATGATAAGAGGGACTGCTGTAATGAGAAGAAGAAAGATATATATAGGGAGTCACTTAGGCATACAGAATTAACATGTCAGTAAATAAATATCAACCAATGATGACCTTAAATGGATTAAATGCTCCAATTAAAAGACATAGGGTAGCTGAATGGATACAAAAACATGACCCAACTCTATGCTGTCTACAAGAGACCCACCTCAGAAAAAAAAGACTCACACAAGATGAGAGTGGATGAATGGAAAATAATTTTCCATGCAAATGGAAAAAAGAGGCTGGGACAGCATTACTCATATCTGACAATATTGACTTCAAAATGAAGGCCATCATAATAGACAACAAAGGTCACTACATAATATTAAAGGAATCAATCTAACGGGAGACTATAACCCTGGTAAACATATATGCACCCAATACAGGAGGACCTAAATATAAGAGAGAGAGAGAGAGAGAGAGAGAGAGAGAGAGAGAGAGAGAGAGAAAACAACTTCAGCAGACTTTAAGACAGAGATAGACAATAATACAGTCATAGTAGGGGATTTTAACACTCCCTGCTGACTTCACTGGATAGATCTTCCAGACAAAAAATGAACAAGGAAACAATAGCTCTAAAGCCGTGGTCGGCAAACTGAGGCTCGCGAGCCACATGCTGCTCTTTGGCCCCTTGAGTGTGGCTCTTCCTAAGCTTGAGGAGTACCCTAATTAAGTTAATAACAATGTATCTACCTATATAGTTTAAGTTTAAAAAATTTGGCTCTCAAAAGAAATTTCAATCATTGTACTGTTGATATTTGGCTCTGTTGACTAATGAGTTTGCTGACCACTGCTCTAAAGGACACACTGGATCAGATGGGTTTAATTGACGTTTATAGAACATTTCACCCCAAAGCTGCAGAATATATATTTTCCATAAGTGAACATGGGTCATTCTCAAAGATAGACCACATGTTAGGACACAAAACAAGTCTCTACAAGTTCAAGAAGATTGAAATCATATCAAGCATCTTCTCAGATCACAATGGAATAAAATTAGAAATCAACTACAGTAAAAACACTCAAAAATATTCAAACACATGGAGGCTAAATAGAATGTTATTAAACAATAAGTGGGTTGCCAATGATTATTAAAAAAAAGACATAAAAAACTTCCTGGAGACAATGGAAAGTGAACACACAACAACCCTAAATCACTGGGACACAGCAAAAGCATAGCATTACAGGCCTACCTGAAAAAAAAAGAAAGAAAGAAAAAGAAAAATGATATTGAAATATTTAGCCCTACAACTTAAAGAATTAAAAAATAACAAGAATAGCCCAGAGTAAGTAGAAGAAAAGAAATAATAAAGATTAGAGCAGAAATAAATGACAGATAGACTTAAAAATGCAAAGAAAAAAAATCATGAAACCAAGAGCCACTTCTTCGAAAAGATAAACAAGGTTGGTGAACCAGACTCATCAAGAAACAAAGACAGGACACAAATCAACAAAATCAGAAACAAAAGTGGTGAAGTAACAACTGACACCACAGAAACACAAAAGATTGTAAGAAAACACTATGAACAACTATATGCCAACAAGCTGGACAATGTGGATGAAATGGATAAATTCCTAGGAAAATATAACCACCCAAAACTGAATCAGGAAGAGTTGGAAAACCTGAATAGGCCAATAACAACTGAGGAAATAGAAGAAGTAATAATAACAATAAACTCCAAGCAAACAAAAGCCCTGGTCCTGATGGCTTCACAGGAATTTTACCAAATATTCAAAGAAGAACTAGCACTTATACTCCTCAAACTTTTCCCAAAAAATCCAAGAGAAAGGCCAATTTTTCAAGCTGTTTTTACGAGGCCAGCATTATCCTAGTTCCAAAACTATATAAAGTCACTACACAGAAGGAAAATTATGGGCCAATATTCCTGATAAACATAGATGCTCAAATCCTCAATAAAATATTAGCCAATCAGATCCACCAATATATTAAAAAGATCATACACCATGGCCAAGTGAGATTTATTCTGGTGATTCAAGGCTGGTACAATATTCGCAAATCAACAAACGTGATACATCACATAAACAAATTGAAAGAAAAAAACCACATGGTCATATAAATAGTGCAGAAAAAACATTCAACAAAATAAAACACTCATTTTTGATAAAAACTCTCAGCAATGTAGGAATATAGGGATCATATCTCAACATAATAAAGACCATATATGACAAACCTACAGCGAAAATGAAACTGAATGAGCAAAAACTAAAAACACTTCCCCTAAGAACCACCAAAAGACTGGGATGTCTGCATCCATCACTCTTATTCCACATAGTACTGGAAGGCCTAGCCACAGCAATGAGACAAGAAGAAGAAATAAAAGGCATCCAAATTGGAAAGGAGAAAGTAAAACTCTCATTATTTGCAGATGACATGATATTATACATAGAAAATCCTAAAGACTCCACCAAAAAATCTACTAAATTTAATAAATGAATTTGGCAAAGGAGCAGGATACAAAATCAACATTTAAAAATCCATGGCCTGCCCTAATTGGTTTGGCTCAGTGGATAGATCGTCAGCCTGCAGACTCGAGGGTCCCAGGTTTTATTCTGGTCAAGGGCATGTACCTTGGTTGTGGGCACGTCCCCAGTAGGGTGTGTGCAGGAGGCAGCTGATCAATGTTTCTCTCTCATCGATGTTTCTAACTTTTTATCCCTCTCCCTTCTTTTCTGTAAAAAATCAATAAAATATATTTGAAAAAAAAATCCATGGCTTTTTCATACATCAATGATGAATTCTTAGAAAGAGAAACTAAACAAATAATCCCATTTACCATATCAACAAAAAAATTAAGATACTTAGGAAGAAACTTAACCAAGGAGGCAAAAGACTTGTACTCAGAAAACTACAAGACATTGAAAAAATAGATAAAGAAAGATATAAACTAGTGGAAGAATATACTGTGTTCATGTATTGGTAGAATTAACAACATTAAAATGTCCACATAGCCCAAGAAAATCTACATATATAATGCAATCTCTATTAAAACACAAAGAGCATATTTCACAGGTCTAGAACAAATACTCCAAAAATTTATATGGACCCAAAAAAGACACTGGATACCCACAGCAATCCTATGAAGAACGAAGTTGGAGGGATCACAATACCAGATATCAAGTTATACTAAAAAGCCACCTTAATCAAACAGCCTGGTACTGGCACAAGAACAGGCATATAGATCAATGGATCAGAACAAAGACCTCAGAAATCAAGCCAAGCCATTACACTCAATATTTGACAAAAGAGGCAAGAATGTACAATGGATCAGAGACAGTCTCTTCAGGAAATGGTGTTGGGAAAATTGGACAGATACATGCAAAATAAATAAATAAATAAATAAACCAGACCACCAACTTATACCACACCTAAGAATGAGCTCAAAATGGATAAAAGACTTAAACGTAAGTAATGAAAGCATAAAAATCCTAGAAGAAGCCATAGGCAGCAAAATCTCAGACATCTCTCATAGCTATATGTTTACAGATACATCTCCTAGGGCAAAGGAAACTAAGGCAAAAATAAACATACGGGACTGGTCAAAATAAAAAGCTTCTGCACAGCAAAAGAAACCATTAACAAAATAACAAGAAAGCCCACTGCATGGGAAAACATATTTGCCAATGATGTATCCAATAAGAGTTTAATTTAAAATATATATAAGGAACACATACAACTTAACAAAAGGAAGACAAAAAATCCAATTAAAAATGGGTAAATGACCTAAATAGACACTTCTCCTAAGAGGACATATAGATGGCCAAGAGACATATGAAAACATGCTCAAAGTCACTGATCATCAGAAAGATGAAAATTAAAACAACAATTAGGTATCACCTCACACCTGTTAGAATGGCTACCATCAACAAATCAACAAGTGCTGGTGAGGATGTGGAGAAAAGGGAACTCTAGTGCACTGTTGGTGGGAATTCAGATTAGTGCAGCCATTAGGAAAAACAGTATGGAGTTTCCTCAAAAAGTGAAATATGGAACTTCCATTTGACCCAGTGATCCCACTTCTAGGAATATATCCTAATCCTAATAAACCAGAAACACCAATCAGAAAGAATATATGCACCGCTATGTTCATAGCAGCAAAATTTGCAATAGCTTAGAAAGGAGCTGGAAAGAGCCCGAGTGCCCATCAGTAGATGAATGGATAAAAAAGCTGTGGTACATTTATACTATGGAAAACTATGCATCAGTAAAAAAGAAGAATCTCTTACCCTTTGAGACAGCATGGAGGGACCTGGAGAGTATCTTACTAAATGAAATAAGCCAGTCAGAGAAAGAAAAGTACCATATGATTTCACTCATATGTGGAATATAATGAACAAAATAAACTGATGAACAAAATAGATCCAGAGCCCTAGCTGGTTTGGCTTAGTGGATAGCACATCAGCCTGCAGACTGAAGGATCCTGGATTCAATTCCAGACAAGGGCACATGCCTGCATTGCAGCCTCAATCCCCAGTGGGGGGTGTGCAGGAGGCAACCCATCAATGATTCTCTCTCACCATTGATGTTTCTATCTCTCTTCCCTTCCTCTCCAAAATCAATAAAAATATATGTTTAAAAAATATATCCAGAGACATAGACACATAGAACAGACTGTAGAATCTCAGAGGGAAGGTAGAGGAGGATATGTGGGTTGGAAGTGACCAACCAAAGAACTTGTATGCATATAAGTATACACAATGGACTACTACTCAGTCATAAGAAAGGATGAAATACTGACATTTGCAACAACATGGATAACCCATGGATACCAACAATAGGGTGGTGAAGGCCTGGTGCAGTGGTGGGTGGGGGCTAGAAGAGGTCAATGGGGGAAAAAGAGGAACATATGTAATACTTTCAATAATAAAGATATAATTTTAAAAAATAAATGAAAAATATGATTGCATGATGATTAACAAAAATTAAAAAAATGTTGAGGTAATGCAAATAAAAATAAAACAAAGAGTTGGTTCTTTGAAAAGATTAATAAAATTGACAAAGCCCTGGCTATACTCACTAAGGAGAAAAAAGAAAAGACCCATTTGAACAAAATCAGAAGTGAGAGAGGTGAAGTCACCACAGACATCATAGATATGCAAAGGATCATGCTAATATATTATGAAAGACTATATGCCACTAAATTCAATAACCTAGAAGAAATGGATAAGTTCCTAGAAATATATAACCTTCCTAGACTAAATCATGAACAATTGGAAAATGTAAAAGGACTGATCTGATCAGCAGTGAAGAAATTAAAATAACTATCAAAAACCTCCTCAATAATAAAAATCCAGAACCAGATGGCTTCAGTGGATTCTACCAAACATTCAAAGAACATTAAAAACCTATCCTTCTCAAACTCTTCCAAAAAAAATTGAAGAAGAGGCACTACTTTCTAACACATTTTATGAGGCCAATATAACCCTGATACCAAAATCCAGCAAGGATAATAAAAAATAAAATAAAACTATGGACTAATATATATCTGATGAATACAGATGCAAAAATCCTAAACAAAATATTAGCAAATCAAATACAGAAATACATAAAAAAATAATACATCACTATCAAGTGAGTTTCATTCCAGGGACACAAGGATGGCTTAAAATACACAAGTCAATCAATGTAATCCACCACGTTAACAAATAAAGATAAAAATAATATGTTCTTATCAATAGATGCAGAAAAAAGCATTTGATAAGATACAATACCCATTCATGATAAAAAAAAACAGTCAATAAAATAGGAATAGAAGGAAAATATCTTAACATAATAAAGGCCATATATGATAAACCCTCAGCTAATATAATACTCAATATCAGCTAATTTCACAATGGTGAAAAACTGAAAGCTTTTCCTCTAAGATCAGGAACTACACAAGGATGTCTACTCTCACCACTCTTAACATATTTCTGGAAATCCTAGCCAGAGCCATAAGGCAAGAGAAATAAATAAAATGTATCTAAATAGGGAAGGGAAAATTCCAACTGTCACTTCATGTGGGCAAAATATTCTGTATATAGAAAACCCTAAAGACTCTACCAAAAAACTATTAGAAACAATAAACAAATCCAATCAAGTTGCAGGATATAAAATCAATGTGAAAAAACCCATTGCCTTCCTATATACTAACAACAAAACTTCAGAAAAAGAAATGAAAAAACAACTTCTTTTGCAAGTGCATCCAGGAATAAAGTTAACAAAGAACATGATTACAAGGCATTATTTAAAGAGATTGAAAAAGATACAACAAAACTGAAAAATATCTTGTGTTCATGGGTTGGAAGAATCAGCATAGTTAAAACGACCATATTACCCAAAGCAATATACAGATTTAATACAATCCCCATCAAAATCTCAATGTCATTTTTTAAATTAATAGAATGAGAATTCAACAGATTTATATGGAACCACAAAAGACCCAGAATAGCCACAGCAAACCTAAGAAAAAAAGAATGGAGCTGGAGGTATCATACTACCTGATTTCAAATTATATTGCAAAGTTATGATAATAAAAACAATGGAGTCAAGACAGTCTCTTCAATAAATGGTGCTGGGAAATTTGGTCAGACACATGCAAAAAAATGAAACTAGACCACCAACTTATACCATACACAAACATAAACTCACAATTGATAAAGGACTTAAATGTAAGACAGGAAATCATAAAAATATTAGAGGAATCCACAGGTAGCAAAATCTCAGATAGGGGCCAAAGGAATTTCTTCACTGACACAGCTCCTAGGGCAATGGATACATTTTGTTGGTGGGCACAAGGTGCATACCTAAAAATTAAATGAATATGTTGACTAATGTCACCCCAAATAAATTTTATTTTTAAAAAGCAGGAGGATAGTTTAAGGAAGCTTTGGTATAACATAAAATGTTAGAACTTCCACATTATAGGGTTACCAGAAGGAGAAGAATCTGAGGAAGGAATAAGGAACCTTTTTGTAAAAATAATGACAGAAAACTTCCCTGATCTAGTGAAGAAAAAGCTCACACAATTTCAGGATACACGGAAAGTTACAAACAAGATAAACCTAAAAAGACTCAACCCAAGACACATCATCCTTAAAATGGCAAATATTAAAGACAAATAATATTAAAGCCTGCAAGAGAGAGACAGAAAGTTAACTACAAGTTAGTTCACATTAGACTCTCAGCTGAATTCCAAATGGAAACACTTCAGGCCAAAAGGGAATGGCATGAAGTATGCAAAATAATGGAAAGTAAGGGCCTTAGAAAGAAGAACACAGATGGAGGGATCACAATACCAGATATCAAGTTATACTAAAAAGCCATTGTACTCAAAACAACCTAGTTCTGGCACAAGAACAGATATATAAACCAATGGAACAGAACAGAGAACCCAGAAATCAACCCAAGCCATTATGCTCAATTAATATTTGACAAAGGAGGCAAGAGTATACATTGGAGCAGAGACAGTCTCTTCAATAAATGGTTCTGGGAAAATTGGACAGATAAATGAAAAAAAAATGAAACTACACCACTGACTTGCACCATACACAAGGATGAACTCAAAATGAATAAAAGACTTAAATGTAAGATATGAAATGATAAAATTCTTAGAAGAAACCATTGGCAGCAAAATCTCAAACATCTCTCGTAGCAATATGTTTACCAATACATCTCCTAGGCTGACGGAAACTAAGGAGAAAATAAACAAATGGGACTACATAAAAATAAACAGCTTCTGCACAATAAAATAAACCACCAACAAAATAATAAGAGAGCCAACTGCATGTGAGAATATATTTGCAAATGATACATCCGATAAGGGGATAACCTCCAAAATTTATAGGAATCTCATACAACTTAAAAAAGGAAGATAAACCATCCAATTAAAAATGGGCAAAGGTTATTTTTGCCCATTTTTAATTGGATTGTGTTTTTGGAATGCTATGCTGCAGTAAAAAAGAAGGAATTCTTACCATTTGCAACAGCAAGGATGGAACTGGAGAGAATTATGCTAAGTGAAATAAGCCAGTCAGAGAAAGAGAAATATCACATGATTTCACTCATTTATGGAATATAATGAACAGCATAAACTGATGAACAAAAACAGATCCAGAGACAGAGAAGCATAGATCACACCGTCAAAACTAAGAGGGAAGGTAGGGGAGGGTGGAGGCAAGGGCGAGAGATCAACTAAAGGACTTGTATGCATGCATATAAGCCTAACCAATGGACACAGACAACAGCGGGGGGGGGGGTTGAGGGCATGAACGGGGAGGTAAGGGGGGGTAATGGGGGGATAAGGACACATATGTAATACCTTAATCAATAAAGAAATTTAAAAAAATGGGCAAAGGACCTAAATAGACACTTCTCCAAAGCAGACATACAGAAGAGCAAAAGCTATATGAAACCAATGCTCAGTCACTAATCATCTGAGATATGCAAATCAAAATGACAAAGAGATACCACATCACACCTATCAGAATGGTTATCATCAACAAACTACAAACTACAAGTGTTGGTGAGGATGTGAAGAAAATGGAACTTTCGTACGCTGCTGGTGGGAATGCAGACTGGTACAGCCTCTGTGGAAAACCGTTTCGAGTTTCCTCAAAAAATTAAAAATGGAACTCCCATTTGACTCAGTGATCTCACTTCTAGGAATAGATCCTAAGAAATCAGAAAGAATATATGCACCCTTATGTTTATAGCAGCACAATCTACAATAGTTAAGATTTAGAAACTGCCTAAGTACCCATTAGCAGAGGGATGGATTAAAAAACTGTGGTACAACTATACAATGGAATACAACATACCTGTAAAAAATAAAAAACTCTTACCATTTGCAACAGCATGGATGAACCTAGAGAGCATTATGCTATGCTAAATAAGCTTGTCAGAGAAAGATAAATATCACATTATCTCACTTATATGTGGAATCTAATGAACAATATAAACTGATGAACAAAATTAGATGCAGAGACATAGAAGAATTAAACAGACTGTCAAACCTCACAGGGAAGGCAGGAGAAGGTGGTGCAGGGGGAATCGATCAAACAATGAACTCATATGTGTATATATGCATAATCCATGGACATAGACAATAAGATAGTGAAAGCATGGGGCATGGGAGGGGGTAGGGTCGGAGAGGTCAATGGGAAAAAAGGACATATGTTATACTTTCACCAATAAAGATTAAATAAATAAATGAATAAATAAATAGATTTTTTAAAAAGTAAGGAGTGAATCTAAGACTATTCTATACAGCCAGAATATCTTTCAAAATTGAAGATGAAATAATGAGTTTTTCAGACAAAAAAGGCTAAAAGAATTTATTACCACTAAACTAAAACTACAATAAATGCTAAAGGGACTGTTGTACGAACAAGAAATATAGGGGAGGGGGGGATGAGAAGAGGGACATAAAGAATAAAAACGACAACAAATAAGTATCCATCAATAATAACTGTAAATGTAAATGGGTTAAGTGCTCCAATAAAAAACACATAAGAGGCCAACCCCAGAACACTGCCACCCAGAGGCTGAGCCACAAACTGACTCTTTGCTAAACACAAAATAAGGCAGTCTGGGAAACAAATATGGCCTGCTTTAAAATAAGGACTGTGGTTTACAACACAGAGGAACAGGGTATCGCAGGGAAATTCAACACTCTCCTGAATACGTGGCAGGACTAAGGTGAGCCAGACTGACGAGTAGAAGAACCGAAGGACCTTCACTACTGCAAATATTTTTTCTTCTTTTTTCACCTTTTAACTAAGAAACCAATTTTTTTTCTTCTTTTTCCATCACCTGATTTTACCCTTTTAATTACTACATTCTTATTTTTAACCATTATTATTACTGCTACCATTTTACCATTTTTTAAAGTGCCATTTTATTTCCTCTTCATTTTATTTTGGGATTAGTGTTCTCCATTCTATTTTCATCGTTCCTTTGCAACAATTTTCCCTACCTCAATTTTACCTCTATGCTAAAACCCTCTCCCTCACTTTTCCCCTTTTGTAGTCCTGTTTCTCTTACACTATTCCTGCTTTAGATTTTCCCTATTTCTTGTTTACCACCTGTCAAAATTTCACTCTACTTATATATCCTATTTCCAATCCACCACTCTAAATCTTAATACACATACCCCTTATCTTTCTTCACTATCCCAATTTTTTTCTTCTTTCATCTTTCTATTGTTTTGTTGCTGTTTGTTTGATTGTTGAGTATATTGTTTTTTTGTTGTTGTTGCTTGTTTTTTTGTGTGTGTCTGCGTGTGTGTGTGTGTGTGTGTGTGTGTGTGTGTTTTAGGACTGGTTGTGAGGCTGTTTTTTTTTTTTTTTTTCTGCTGGTTTTTCCCCTCCCTCCACCCAACCCCCCCGGTTATTTTTGTGCTTCTATTTTCCCTTGCCTCTCGATATTATTGGTTGTTTCTAGTTTGCATTCATCTCCAGGGAGCTGTTGCTGGAATTTGTTGGGATTAGTGGAGGATCTATAGGAGTTTTCTCCTCATATAAATAATCTCTTCCCCTCTTCCACTTCATCCTCTCTTTTCACTCTTTTTTTTTCTTTTCTTTCCTCGCTTTTATTCCCCCCCCTCCTTTTTCCAAATTTCATTTTTGCACTCCTTATTTTGGTTCCTACTTTTCTTTTCTTTTTTTCTCTTTTATCTTTTTCTCTTCTTTCTTCCTTATCCCCTAATTCTCTTAATTCGGGTGGTCACCTTTATTTGGGGTTATTAATATCGTGACTATATTTGTGTTTAGTGCCTGGTATGTGGTGCCTTGTTGTGTTGTATTTTGTGCCTTTAAATCAATGCAGCAGATCCAAGCAACAGCAGCCTCCGGAGCACCACACCTTCTGTCTGAGGAACAGCAGCTGTACGTGAAACCTCCCCCCACCAGCCAGAAGAGCCACCACAGCTGTGAACAGCACTCACCAGAGGAGCTGCTGCCAACTGAGGAGCAACTGCTACTGCAACCACCTGAAGAGCAACCACAGCCCAAGGAGTCACTACCACCCAGGGAGCAGCCACTGAACGACTCAACGTCTAGATATGTCAGTGAGATCAAACATGGGTAGACAAAGAAACCCCCAAAATGAAAGAAAAAGAGCACTCGCCAGAAAAACAGTTAAATGATACAGAGGCATGCAACATGACAGAAAAAGAATTCAGAATAAGGGTCCTAGAGTGCATAAACCAGACGGAGGAAAAAATCAACAACTTATGCAAGAAGCTAGGAGAAACAGATGAAAAAGTCAACTACCTATGGAAGAAGCAAGAAAAAAACAGATGAAAAAATCAATAACATATGGAAGAAGCTAGAAGAAACAGTTGAAAAAATCAACAACTTAAGTAAGACCCAAGAAGAAATGAAGAGTGATATAGCTGCAATAAAAAAAAAACCATTGAAAGTATCAACAGTAGACTAGGAGAAGCGGAGGACCGAATTAGTGAATTAGAAGACAAGGAAGCAAAACACACCCAAACTGTACTGCAATTGGAGAAAAAAATTAAAAGACAGGAAGAGAGCCTAAGGGAGCTTTGGGACAACATGAAACGAAACAACATACGAATAATAGGGGTGTCAGAACAACAGAAAGATGAACAAGGATTAGAAAACCTACTCGAAGAAATAATATCAGAAAACTTCCCTGAGGTGGGGAAGAAAAAAGTCACACAGCCCAGAGAGTCCCAAGCAAGGTGAACCCGAAAAGACCCAAACAAAGACACATCATAATGACAATGGCAAATGTTCAGGACAAAGAGAGAATCTTACAGGCTGCAAGAGAGAGATGGAAAGTTACATACAAGGGATCTCCCATTAGATTATCAAATGATTTCTCAACAGAAACACATCAGGCCAGAAAAGAATGGACAGAAATTTACGAAGTGTTGCAAAGCAAAGGACTGAATCCAAGAATACTCTATCCAGCAAGGCTATCATTCAAGCTTGAAGGGGAAATAAGAAGCTTCACAGACAAAAAAAAGGCTAAGGGAGTTTATCACCACCAAGCCAGCAATGCAAGAAATGCTGAAGGGACTGGTGTAAAAAGAAGAAATAAAAAGTTCAGAAAAAAACAGCCACACAAAAAAAGAAATGGCTACAAACAAGTACCTTTCAATAATAACTTTAAACGTAAACGGACTCAATGCTCCAACAAAAAGACATCGAGTGGCTGAATGGATAAAAAAACATGACCCATACATCTGCTGTCTACAAGAGACCCACCTCATTAGAAGGGACTCACACAGACTGAAAGTGAAGGGATGGAAAAATATCTTTCAGGCAAATGGAAAGGAAAAGAAAGCTGGGGTAGCAATACTTGTATCGGACAAAATAGACCTCAAAGTGAAGGCCATAACAAGAGATAAGGAAGGCCACTTCATAATACTAAAGGGATCAATACAACAAGAAGATATAACTCTGGTAAGCATATATGCAACCAATGCAGGAGCACCCAAATTCATTAAAAACTACTGGAAGATATCAAAGGAGAGATTGACAAGAATACAATCATAGTAGGGGACTTTAATACACCACTGACATCACAGGATAAGTCCGCTAGACAAACTGTCAGCAAAGAAACAGCATTCCTAAATGACTGACTAGATCAGATGGACTTAATAGACATCTTCAGAATACTTCACACCAAAGCCACGGAATATACATTCCACCCTGATGCTCATGGGACATATTCAAAAATAGACCACATACTGAGTCACAAGCAAAGTCTCCCCAAATTCAAGAAGATTGAAATCATAAAAAGCATCTTCTCAGACCAAGATGGCATAATATTAGAAATAAAGTACAATAAAAACACCCCGAAATACTCAAACACTTGGAAGCTGAATAGCATGTTATTAAATATTGATTGTGTTACCAATGAGATAAAAGAAGAAATTTAAAACATCCTGGAAACTAATGACAATGAAAACACAACAATCCAAAACCTATGGGACACAATGAAAGCAGTCCTGAGAGGGAAGTTTATAGCTTTACAGGCCTATCTCAAAAAACAAGAAAAAATGGTAGTAAATCATCTAACTCTACAACTCAAAGAATTAGAAAGACAGCAACAAGAAAACTCCAGAGTGAGCAGAAGGAAGGAGATAATAAAGATTAGAGCAGAAAGAAATGACATAGAGACCAAAAAACAATACATAAAATCAATGAAACCAAGAACTTGTTCTTTGAAAGGATAAACAAAATTGACAAAACTCTAGCCAGACTCACCAAGAAGTAAAGATAGAGGACCCAAATAAACAAAGTCAGAAACGATAGAGGCAAAATAGAACAGACCCCACAGAAATACAAATGATTGTTAAAAAATTCTATGGACAGCTCTACTCCAACAAACTAGACAACCTGAAGGAAATGGACAAATTCCTAGAAAAATACAACATTCCAAAATTCAATTAGGAAGAATCCAAAAATTTCAATAGGCCAATAACTATGGAAAAAATTGAAGCAGTCATCAAAAAGCTTCCAGCAAACAAAAGCCCAGGACCAGATGGCTTCACAGGGGAGTTTTACTAAACATTCAAGGAAGAACTAAAACCTATCCTCCTCAGACTAGTACAAATTTCAAGAGGAAGGAACACTTCCAAGCTCATTCTATGAAGCCAGCATCACCCTAATACAAAAACCAGGTAAAGACAACACAATGAAAGAGAAATACAGGCCAATATCCCTCATGAACATAGATGCCAAAATCCTCAACAAAATCTTAGCAAATCGGATCCAGCAGTACATCAGAAAGATCAGACACCATGACTAAGTAGGATTTATCCCAGGGATGCAAGGATGGTACAATATCCGCAAATCAATAAACGTGATAGATCACATAAACAAATTGAAAGAAAAAAAAACCACATGGTCATATCAATTGATGCAGAAAAAGCATTTGAAAAAATCCAATACCCATTTTTGATAAAAACTCTAAGCAAGGTGGGAGTAGACGGATCATACCTCAACATAATAAAAGCCATATATGACAGGCCCACAGACAACATCATACTCAATGGACAAAAACTAACACCATTTCCCCAAAGAACAGGAACAAGACAGGGATGCCCACTCTCACCACTCCTGTTCAACATAGTACTGGAAGTATTAGCCATTGCAATTAGGCAAGAAGAAGAAATAAAAGGCATCCAAATTGGAAAAGAAGAAGTAAAACTGTTCTTCTTTGCAGATGACATGATATTATACATAACAAACCCTAAAGACTCCATCAAAAAACTATTAGACTAAATAGATGAATTCGGCAATGTAGCAGGATACAAAATTAACGCTAAGAAATCTATGGCATTTCCATACACCAATAGTGAACTTACAGAAAGAGAGACTAAAAAACAATCTCATTTACCATCACACCAAAAAAAATTAAGGTACCTAGGAATAAACTTAACTAAAGAGGTAAAAGACCTCTACTCAGAAAACTACAGGACGTTGAAAAAAGAGATAGAGGAAGACATAAACAGATGGAAGAACATACCGTGTCATGGATTGGTAGAATCAACATCATTAAAATGTCCATACTACCCAAAGCAATCTATAAATTCAATGCACTTCCCATTAAAATACCAAAGGCATATTTCACAGACCTAGAATGTACTCTCCAAAAATTCATCTGGAATAAAAAAAGACCACGAATAGCTGCAGCAATTCTGAGAAAGAAAAAAGTAGGTGGGATCTCAATACCAGATATCAAGATGTATTACAAAGCCACTGTTCTCAAAACTGCCTGGTACTGGCACAAGAACAGGCATATGGATCAATGGAATAGAATAGAGAGCCCAGAAACCGGCCCGAACCAATATGCTCAATTAATATTTGACAATGGAGGCAATAACATACAATGGAGCCAAGATAGTCTCTTCAATAAATGGTGTTGGGAAAATTGGACAGATACATGCAAGAAAATGAAAGTAGACTACCAACTTACACCATACACAAAAATAAACTCAAAATGGATAAAGGACTTAAAGGTAAGACAGGAAACCATAAAAATTCTAGAAGAAGCCAAAGGCAACAAAATCTGAGACATATGCCGAAGCAATTTCTTCACTGATACAGCTCCTAGGGCACTTGAAACTAAAGAGAATATGAAGAAATGGGACTACATCAAAAGAAAAAGCTTCTGCACAGCAAAAGAAATCATCAACAAAACAATGAGAAAACCCACTGTGGGGGAAACCATATTTGCCAATGTCATATCTGATAAGGGCCTAATCTCCAAAATTTATAGGGAACTCATACAACTTAACAACAGGAAGATAAACAATCCAATCAAAAAATGGGCAAAGGACCTAAATAGACACCTTTCAAAAGAGGACGTTCAGAAAGCCAAGAGACATATGAAAACATGCTCAAAGTCACTAATAATTCGAGAGATGCAAATCAAAACAACAATGAGGTACCATCTCACACCTGTCAGATTGGCTACCATCAACAAATCAACAAACGACAAGTGCAGGAGAGGATGTGGAGAAGAAGGAATACTCGTGTACTGCTGGTGGGAATGCAGACTGGTGCAGCCACTATGGAAGACAGTATGGAGTTTCCTCAAAAAACTAAAAATGGAACTCCCATTTGACCCTGTGATCCCACTTCTAGGACGATATCCCGAGAAACCAGAAACACCAATCAGAAAGGATATATGCACCCATATGTTCATAGCAGCACAATTCACCATAGCTAGAATCTGGAAACAGCCTAAGTGCCCATCAGTAGATGAATGGATTAGAAAACTGTGGTACATCCACACAATGGAATACTATGCTGCTGTAAAAAAGAAGGAACTCTTACCATTTGCAACGGCATGGATGGAACTGGAGAGCATTATGCTAAGTGAAATAAGCCATTCAATGAAGGAAAAATACCATATGATCTCACTCATTCATGGATAATAGAGACCATTATAAACTTTTGAACAGTAATAGATACAGAGGCAGAGCAGCCTCAAACAGATTGTCAAACTGCAGCAGGAAGGCTGGGGAGTGGTGGGGGCAGGATACAGGGGGGTAAGAGATCAAGCAAAGGACTTGTATGCATGCATATAAGCTCAACCAATGGACATAAGACACTGGGGTGTAGGGGAGGCCAGGGGATTTTCAAGGGCTGGGGGAAAAAAAGGGACACATATGTAATACCCTTTGTAAGACTGTAAGCAATTAAAAAATCAAAAAACAAAAACAAACAAACAAACAAAAAACATAGGTTATCTGAATGGATAACAATACATGACCCATATATATGCTGTCTACAGGAGATCCTCTAAGAACAAAAATCCCACACATGATGAAAGTAAATGGATGTATAAAAATTTCCATGCAAATAGAAATGAACAAAAAAGCTGGGGTAGCAATACTCAGATCTAACAAAGTAGACTTCACAATGTAGGCCATAACAAGAGACAATGAAGTCCACTTCATAATACTAAAAAGATTAAAACAATAAAAGGATATAATACTGGTAAACGTATATGCATCTAATATAGCAGCTCCCAAACATACTGAAAAAAAAAAAAACACAAACAAAAAAAACTTCTGAAGGATTTAAAGGGAGAGATTAACAGTAATGCAATCATAGTAGGGGACACTAACACCCCAATGACATCACTGACTCGATCTTCTAGATAAAAAAAAAAATCAACAAGGAAACAGCAACCCTAAAGAACAAAGTAGATCAAATGGATTTAGCTAACATTTACAGAACATTTTGCCCCAAAGCTGTAGAACGTACATTCTTCTCAAGAGCATATGGGGGAGGGACCAAGATGGCGGCATAGGTAAACACCGGAGATTGCTGCCTTGCACAACCACTTCAAAAATACAACTAAAAGACAGAACGGCCATTACCCAGAACCACATGAAGGCTGGCTGAGGGGAAGTTCTACAACTAGAAGGAAAGAGAAAAGCATACCAAGACTCAGAGGAGGCACAGTGCGGAAGTCAAATACTAAGGTGCGGAGGTGCGTGGAGTGGGCTGGCAGCTGAGGGCGTGGTTGTCTGTTTCAATCGGGAGGGAGTCTCAGACTCTCAGCTCCAGATCCGGGCGAGTCTCTAGGGACCCAGACTCAAACGGGAGAAGCGCGACTGTCTGGCATCGGTAAGAACTCGAGGGCTGCTTTCTCTGCAAGATTTGCAGTGGTTGTTGGGACTCTGAGAGGCAGAGCCCCTGGCGACAGGACTGAGAGGAGCCATAACTGCTTGCTCCACCCGCCCTGTAGATTCCCTGAGACCTGCCCCGCCCAAGCCCTGCACAGAGGCATTTGCCAGATAGCCTCAGGCAAAGGCTAGATTAGCACCTCCCTAGAGGACAGAAGTTCTCCCACTGCAGACACAGCTGATTCTCACAGCCAGTTGGCCTGGAGGTCAAATCCGCCCCAGTATTACCTACAACAATCAGGGCTTAACTACAACAAGACTGCGCACAAAGACCACTAGGGGGTGCACCAAGAAAGCATAAAAAATGCATAGACAAAGAAACAGGACACAAATGTCAGAATTGGAGGATATAGAGTTCAAAACCACACTTTTAAGGTCTTTCAATAATTTCCTAGAAACTGCAGATAAACTTAATGAGATCTACAAGAAATCTAATGAGACCCTCGATGTTGTGATAAAGAACCAACTAGAAATTAAGCATACACTGACCGAAATAAATAATATTATACAGACTCCCAACAGCAGACCAGAGGAGCACAAGAATCAAGTTAAAGATTCGAAATGCGAGGAAGCAAAAAACATCCAACCGGAAAAGCAAAATGAAAAAAGAATCCAAAAATATGAAGATAGTGTAAGGAGCCTCTGGGACAGCTTCAAGCGTACCAACATCAGAATTATAGGGGTACCAGAAGAAGAGAGAGAGCAAGATATTGAAAACTTATTTGAAAAAATAATGTCAGAAAACTTTCCCTACCTGGTGAAAGAAATAGACTTACAAGTCCAGGAAGCGCAGAGAACCCCAAACAAAAGTAATCCAAAGAGGACCACACCAGGACACACCATAATTAAAATGCCAAGAGCAAAAGACAAAGAGAGAATCTTAAAAGCAGCAAGAGAAAGAAACTCATTTACCTACAAGGGAATACCCATACGACTGTCAGCTGATTTCTCAACAGAAACTTTGCAGGCCAGAAGGGAGTGGCAAGAAATATTCAAAGTGATGAATACCAAGAACCTACAACCAAGATTACTTTATCCAGCAAAGCTATCATTCAGAATTGAAGGTCAGATAAAGAGCTTCACAGATAAGGAAAAGCTAAAGGAGTTCATCACCACCAAACCAGGATTATATGAAATGCTGAAAGGTATCCTTTAAGAAGAGGAAGAAGAAGAAAAAGGTAAAGATACAAATTATGAACAACAAATACGCATCTATCAATAAGTGAATATAAGAATCAAGTGAATAAATAATCTGATGAACAGAATGAACTGGTGATTATAATAGAATCAGGGACATAGAAAGGGAATGGACTGACTATTCTTGGGGGGGGGGGAAAGGGGTGTGGGAGATGCGGGAAGAGACTGGACAAAAATCGTGCACCTATGGATGAGGACAGTGGGTGGAGTGTGAGGGTGGAGGGTGGGGTGGGAACTGGGAGGAAGGGAGTTATGGTGGGAAAAAATAATAATAATCTGAACAATAAAGATTTAATTTAAAAAAAGAGCATATGGGACATTCTGAAAGCTTTACCACATATACAGATACAAATTAAGTCTCTGTAAATTAAAGAAGATTGAAATCATATCAAACTTCTTATGGCATGGAATTAGAAGACTACTACGATAAAAACACTCAAACACATACAAATATATGGAGGCTAAATAGTATGGCATTAAACAATGAATGGGTTACCAATGAGATAAAGGAAGAAATAAAAACCATCCTGGAAAAAAATGAAAAGGAGCACAAAACAACCTAAAACCTATGATATAGGTAGGGAAATTCATAGCACTACAGGCCTGCTACCTCAGGAAATAAGAAAATTTTCTAATAAATTATCTAATGGTCCAACTTAAAAAAATTAGAAAGAGAACAAGAGGAAAAGCCCAGAGTACGTAGAAGGAAGAAAATAATAAGATCAGAGTTGAAATAAATGACATAGAGACTAAAAAAAAACAAAAAACAATAAAAAGCTTAATTAAATGAATAGCTGGTTCTTTGAAAAGATCAACAAGATTGATGAACCTTTAGCCAGACTCATCAAGAATCAGAGAGAGAGGACCCAAATAAGTAAAATCAGAAAAGAAAGAGATGAAGTATCAACTGAACCAGAGAAATATAAAGGATTGTAGAGGAGAAACCAAGATGGTGGCATAGGTAATCACCTTACTTTCTGCCTCTCACAACCACATCAAAACCACAACTAAATGGCAGAACAAGAGGTAAAGAAAGCACATTGAGAATGTAAGAGGTGCGGAGGCACGGAAAGTGCTGGCACCTGCATGTGCTGCTCTTTGAATTGGAAGGGAGATACAAGCTCCCACTTGCTCTGAACTCCAGTTCCGGGTGAGACTCTGGGGGACCCAGGCACATATGGGGAGAAACTGGACTGTCTGGCATTGGGACAGGAAGGTGAGGGCTGCTTATGCTTAGAGGTGCTTGCAGAGATCATTGTTCCTGCATGGGGGCATGGGATGCAGAGAAATGGGGACTTCTCAGGTTCAGGGCAGCCATTGATGTTTGCTCCACTCTGGTGATTCCCAGAGACCCGCTCCACCCAAGTTACAACCCCACCCAAGCTGTGGGCATCGGCTTTTGCATATGAATGGCCTATCCTTTCGCCTAAAACAAACTGCAGCTGGGTCAGAGAGCCCCAGAGATTCCAAAGGAAGTCCCACTGCCTGGCAGCAGCAGCGGCTTTGCTTCACAGCTGGGCCTTGTCTGGGCACTTCCAAACCCCATACAAAGAGGAGGAATCTACAGATGTCTCTGTAGCTCCTGCTGGGCGGCCCCAGACAGTGGCTGACCTTGCACCTCCTTGGAGATCCAAGAGCCAGTGTACCCAGAGGTCAGAGTGAGACCATACCGGATTACAACTCCAGAGTTGTAATAACAACTTCACATCCATAAGACACACACACAAAAGGGGCAGACTCAGTGAGCACCAAAGCCCCACTTAAGCAAGTCCTGCCCCATAAGGGTGTCTCCTTCACAACAGATCTTCCAGTATAGACAGAGTTGGTCATCACAGCCAATTGGCATGGAGGTCAATTCGTCCCAGTGATACCAGTAGCAATCAAGGGTTAACTACAACAAGACTGTGCAAACAGCCTACAAACGAGTGCACCAAGAGCGTCCACCTCAGGTAACTGGGGAGGCTGAGCCACTGGGCCCTATAGGACACTGACCACACAAGGCCACTCTATCAACTCAAGGAGACTTAGCAGCTACCCAGTACATAGAAACAAACACAGGGAAGCAGTCAAACTGCGGAGACAAAGAAACAAGTCACAAATGAAAGCAAAATACTGGATATAGAGTTCAAAACCACAGCTATAAGGTTACTCAAGAATCTTCTAGAAACCTCCGAGAAATTTAGTGAGACCCTCAAGGATATGAAAAAGGACCAATCAGAAATTAAGCATACACTGTCTGAAATAAAGAATAATATACAGAGATCCAACAGCAGACTAGAGGATCCCAAGAATCAAGTCAAAGATTTGAAATACGAAGAAGCAAAAAAACCACCCAATGGAAAGCAAAAAGAAAAAAGAATCCAAAAATATGAAGATAGTGTAAGGAGCCTTTGGGACAACTTCAAGCATACCAACATCCAAATTATGGGGGTGCCAGAAGAAGAGAGCAAGATATTGAAAACCTATTTGAAGAAATAATGACAGAAAACATCCCTTACCTGGTGAAAGAAATAGACTTATAAGTCCAGGAAGTACAGAGATCCCCAAACAAGAGGAATTCAAAGAGGACTACACCAAGACACATCATAATTAAAATGCCAAGGGCAAAAGACAAAGGAAGAATCTTAAAAGCAGCAAGAAAAAAACAGTTATCTACAAGGGAGTACCCATATGACTGTCAGCTGATTTCTCAACAGAAACTTTGCAGGCCAGAAGGGAGTGGCAAGAAATATACAAAGTGATGAATAGCAATAACCTACAACCAAGATTACTCTACCCAGCAAAGCTATCATTTAGAATTCAAGGTCAGATAAAGATCTTCACAGACAAGAAAAAGCTAAAGGAGTTCATCACTACAGGACCAGTATTATATAAAATGCTGAAGGGTATTCTCTAACAAGAGGAATAAAAAGATAAAGGTAAAATTTATGAACAACAAAGTGACAACAAATACATATCTATCAATAAATGAATCTAAAAATCAAGTGGATAAAAAATCTGATGAATAGAATAAACTGGTGAATATAATAGAATCAGGGGCATAGAAAGGGAGTAGACTGACAATTTTGGGGGGGAAGGGGGTGTGGGGGTGTGGGAAGAGATTGGACAAAAATCTTACACCTATGGATGAGGATGGGGGGGCGGTGGAGGGGAGCTACGGGGGGAGGAAAGAGAAACAACTGTAATAATCTGAACAATAAAGATTTATTAAAAAATAATGCAATTTAAAGAAAGGGATTCCAAGAAAATACTATGAACAACTATATGCCAACAAGATGGACAACCTGGACAAAGTGGACAAATTCTTAGAATAATACAATCTTCCAATACTGAGTTAGGAAGAATGAGAAATCCTGAATAGGCTGATAACACTGATGAAATTTAAACAGTAATAAAAAAATTTTCCAGCAAACAAAAGCCTTGGTCTGTATGGCCTCACATGGAAGTTTTCTGAACATTCAAAGAGGAAATAACACTTATTCTCCTCAAACTATTCCAAAAAACCCAAGAGGAAGGAACACTGCCAAGTACTTTTTATTAGGCCAGCACTATCCTGATTACAAAACCATATAAAGACACTATAAAGAAAGAGAATTACAGGCCAATATTTCTGATGAACACAGATTGTAAAATCCTCAAGAAAACATTAGCAAATAGGATCCAGCAGTCTATTAAAAAAATCATACATCATGACCTAGTGGGATTTATTATAGGGATGCAATCCTATTACAATATTCACAAATCAATAAATGTGAAACACAAAAAAACAAATTGAAAGACAAGAATCACATGATCACATTCATAGACAAAGAAAAACATTCAATTAAATTCATATCTTAATAGAATAAAGGCCATATATGACAAAACTATAGTCAACATCATACTCAGTGGGAAAAAACTAAAACTGCCCTTTGTCTAAAATAGAAGTGTCAGAGGTACGTTGTGCCAATAGTTGGTCTTCAGACATATTCTGTCAACAACGATGCTTTCTTTCAGCTTTAGAATGTCAACAAAAACAACCAAATTCACAATTGACAATGACAGATCAAAACACACGTGTGTGATTGGTGCCAGCAAGAGCTTTACAAGTATTGTGCATGTGTGAGTCAACATTTATTTTTAAATTGCCAGTGTGCCTCATATATACCAGCCAGTTGGTCGGATGGTTGGATGGACAGATGGTTGGTCACTTAGCCTTTTATATATATACTAGAGGCCCGGTGCACAAAAATTTGTGCACTCGGGGGGAGGGGGGGTCCCTCAGCCTGGCCTGTGCCCTCTAACAGTCTGGGATCCCTTGGGAGATAACGACCTGCTGGCTTAGGCTTGCTCCCAGGTGGCAGAGGGCAGGCCCAATCCCTAGGTGCAGCCCCTGGTCGGGCTCAGAGCAGGGCTGATTGGGAAGTTGGGGCGCCGCCCCGTCATGCACAGAGCAGGGCAGATTGGGAGGTTGTGATGCCACCCTCAGTCACGCTCAGGGTAGGGCCAATTGGGGGGTTGGGGCACCGTCCCCTTTCACACTCAAGGCAGGGTCGATGGGGAGGTTGCGGCGCCATTCCCTGTCACGCACAGAGCAGGGCCAATCAGGGGGTTGGGGCGCTGCCCCTGTCACACACAGTGCAGGGCCCATCAGGGTGTTGGGGCACCGCCCTCTATTACCCACAGTGCAGGGCCGACCAGGGGGTTGGGGCACCGCCACTCTCACACTCAGGGCAGGGCCGATGGGGAGGTTATGGCTCTACCCCATCACACACAGAGCCGGGCCCGTGTGGGGGGGGAGCTAGGGAGCTCCCCCCTATCAGGCACAGAGCAGGGCTGCTCAGGGGGTTGGGGCCCTGCCCTCTGTCACACACAGAGCTGCAGGGTGATCAGGGGATTTGGGCGCTGCCCCCTGTCATGCTGATCCCGGTGCCGGGAGACATATTACCCTTTTACTATATAGGGTAGAGGCCTGGTGCATGGGTGGGGCCGGCTGGTTTGCCCTGAAGGGTATCCTGGATCAGGGTGGGGGTCCCCACTGGGGTGCCTGGCCAGTCTGGGTGAGGGGCTGAGGGCTGTTTTCAGGCTGGGAGTGACTGAAGTTCCCAACCACTCCTTTTTTTCTTTTTCTTTTTTATTCTGGGCCAGCTTTACCTTGAGGCTTGGCTCCAGCTCTTAGGCCTCCGCGGCTGAAAGTAGGTTCCTGGCCTTTGCTTACAATGTTGTGAATCTGCTGGCTGAAGTCTGGCGGTATTTGTTACAATGTTTCTTAAACTGCCTGCTCAGAGGCCTGCAGCCGCAGGCAGGGAACGTTGGTTTCCTCCAATGATCCTCCTTCACTGAGGCAAGCAAGCCTCATGTTAGTTTCAAGCTGCCTGGCTGCCGGCCGCATCTTGGCTGACAGTTAATTTGCATATCTCGCTGATTAGCCAATGAAAAGGGTAGCGGTCATACGCCAATTACCATGTTTCTCTTGTATTAGTGTAGATATAGATAGCTAAGAACTGGAAACAGCCCAAGTGCCCACTAGCAGATGAGAGGATAAAAAGATGTGGTACAGTTACACAATGGAATACTATGCAGCAGTATAAAAGAGGGAATGGATCTATTACCCATTGAGACAGCATGGAGGGACCTGGAGATGATAATGCTAAGCGAAATATGCCATTCAGAGAAAAGACAGATATCATATTATCTCACTAATATGTGGAATCTAATTAACACAAGCTGATGAATAACATAGAACTAGAAGGATGGAAACATGGAACTGATTAACAAATCTCAGAGGGAAGGGGAAAGTGGAGGGGAGGGGAGCAGAAGAGATTAAACAAAGAACTTATAGGCATATATGCATTGCCCATGAACACAGACAATAGGGTGAAGGCCAGGGGTGGGACAGGAACTAGGTGGTGGTAGCAAGGGGGAGAAAGGAGGAAACATTTGTAACTCTCTCAACAATAATGATTTTTTAAAAAAGGTTGAGCAATAAACTTAATTACCTTCTTTAAAAAGATAATTAAAACACCATTCCCCTGGCCTGGTACAGCAGTAGGTTAGAGTCTCATATGATATGCCAATGTTCTGGGTTCAATCTCCTATCAGGGCACATATAGGAAGTAAACCAATGAATGCATAAATAAGTGGAACAACAAATTCATTCTCTTTTCTCTCTCTCTCTCTCTCTCTCTCTCTCTCTCTCTCTCTCTCTCTCTCTCCTATAAATAAAATGAAAAACCCCACCAGCTACAGACGGGGATATATTTTTCAATCATATATCTTATAAAGGAGGACTGATATACTCTGTGCATGTGTTTGTACTTTCAAAACACAAAAATAAGAAAATGAAGAAGCAGTTGAAAACAGACCAAAGATTTAAACTGACATTTCACCAAAGAAATTATATAGATTGTAAACAAATATATGAAAAGATGCTTATCATCAATAGTCAGTAGGGAAAGTTAAATCCCAATGAGATATCACTACCTACATATTTTAAGAAACATCTAATATTTTAAAAATTGACCAACTATAGTTGAGGATTTGGAACAATTGGGACCCTCAGCTCCAGTTTCACACCTCCTGGGAATTTAAAATGGTGCAATCACATTGGAAAACAATTTGGAAGTTCCTAAAATGGTTAAACATACTTACAATAAGTCAACCCAAAAATAAATGAAAGTATATGTCTACATCAAGACATGTACATGAATTTTATTTTTAAATATTTTAAAAATATATATTTTTATTGATTTCAGAGAGGAAGGGAGAGGGAGAGAGATATAGAAACATAAATGATGAGAGAGAATCACTGATAGGTGGCCTCCTGCATTCCCTATACTTTGGATCGAGCCCGCAACCTGGGCATGGGCCCTTAACTGGAATCGAACCCAGGACCCTTCAGTCTGTGGGCAGACGTTCTATTTGTATATTTGTAAGTAAAAAACTAGAAACAACATAAGTGTTCATCAATATGTAAATGGGTGAACACATTGTGGCACACTGATGTCAAGAAATGGTGCTCCGCAATAAAAACAAATGAACTACTGATATATACACAACTTAGATGAATCTAAAAAAATTTGGTGACAGAAAGAACCAGGCTAAAAAATAGCTACTAATTGTTTCATTTTTATAAAATTCTAAAAAATGAAAAGTAATCTGTATGTAGAAATAGAAAGAAGCGCAATGGTTGCCTGTGGATAGGGAGAGGACATTTGAGGATGATAGATATGATCATTATCATTAATACAGTGATGGCTTAATGATATACATATATCAAAACATCACATTTTGTACATTAAATATGGGATGTTTGTTGTATGTCAATCATACCACAATAAAGCTGTTTATAAATATAATAACATTTCCCTACCTTTTTTAATCCTCACCTGAAAATGTTTACTGATTTTCAGAGAGAAAGGAAGGGAGTGAGAAGAGAGAGAGAGAGAGAGAGAGAGAGAGAGAGAGAGAGAGAGAGAGAGAGAAAATGCTCATTTGGTTGCCTTCTGTGCTCGCCCCAACCAGGGATCAAACCTGCAACCTAGTTATGTGCCCTGACCAGGAATTGAATCTGCAACCTTTTTGGTGTATGGGTTGATGCTCCAACCAATTTAGTCACCCAGCCAGGGCAACATTATCCTACTTGTTAAAAGCTATATATTTTCACAATTGAAAAATTGAAAAACACAGAGATGCAAGGCAAAAAAAAAATCATTATAGTTCCAATCACTTGGAGACAAGTATTTTTACTTTGGCACACATAACTACAGATTTTTCTGTACAGATTTCTATATAGTTTTGTCAAAGACAGTATATAGTACATACCACTTACCATCTGCTTTTTTAAAATTTACTGATGTTGCCCTAACCGGTTTGGCTCAGCGGATAGAGCGTCAGCCTGCGGACTCAAGGGTCCTGGGTTCGATTCTGGTCAAGGGCATGTACCTTGGTTGCAGGTACATCCCCAGTGGGGGGTGTGCAGGAGGCAGCTGATCGATGTTTCTCTCTCATCGATGTTTCTAACTCTCTATCCCTCTCCCTTCCTGTCTGTAAAAAATCAATAAAATATATTTTAAAAAAATTTACTGATGTTTTGGAGACCTTTCCACGTTAATAAAATTCAACAACACCTCTCAAAAGGAAGAATAGAAGAAAGGGAGGAAAGAGAAATAAGAGAGAGAGAGGGAGGAAGGAAGGTGAAAAAACAATTGATACATACAACATTGGTGAACTTTAAAATAATTATGTTGAGTGAAAGAAGCCAGAGCCTGCCAAAAAAATATGTACTGTATAACTCCAAACTCTAGAAAAATACAGACTAATCTAGAGTGACAGAAAGCATATTAGTGGTTTCCTGGAGCTGGGAAGGGACAGGCATTGGAGTTAGAGGGAGACATGAAGAAACTTTTGGCTGCTTCTGCCCATTACTTTGATTTTCAGGAGTGTGTATGTATGTCAAAACTTGTCAAATTGTACAGTTTAAATATGTGTGGTTTATTATATGCTAATTGTTCCCCAATAAAGCTTAAACATTCATAGATGTAGAAATTGAGGCTCAGAGAGGACACAGAATACTGAAGGACACACAGCAGCTCCATTGCTGAGGTAGGACTAAAACCATTTTTGGTTTCCTAATATAGTACTCCTTCCACTGCACCATGAAACCCGACAGGCTCTGCTAACAAAGCTCTACTCAAATCTCCTCTTCCACTGTTCTACTTCTGGGTCTCTCTCCACTGGAGATCCATGAGAAAGTCCCTGAGATTCCCCCCTGCCCCACCATAGATCTGCTTTTCTCTATTTGCCCCCTAGGCCATTTACTTTGACCTCTTTCTCCTTAGACATTAACCAAAACCCAAGTTACTTCTGAGTCATGCTTACCTGCCTCACAGACACTTTTCCCGTGCTCAATGAGGCAATGACTCTATAGACTTGGCATTCCTGGATTCTTGGGCAGCACCTCCTACGCTGGATCCATACCATGATCTTGGGTCTTACCCCAACCCCAAGCTCTATACTACTTAGGCAACTTAGAGGCATTAAGGAAGGGCTGATCAATGATCCTCCTGTTGTTTACAGATGAAGACACTGAGGCCCACAAACTTAGTTCATGACAGGGGAGAAAACAAGGCCTGTATCACCATGCAGTGTCCATTCCCTTGTCTGGCTCTCTGACATTTTAGCATCTCTGCCTTTCTACCTCTAGCGTAGCTAGATACCTTATTTGATCAGAACCCTGTGAGGTTGGGAAAGGAACTCTGAGGCCATGGGCCAGAATGAATGAGTGCAGCTGGGACTGGCAAAGGTATATAGAGCTCAGCAGCTGCTTCCTACTAGGTTTGCAAGTGTTTGCACCCTATGTAGAAATATGTGCCTGCTCCAATGATCTCCAATCACTAGGGAAGAACAGCAGAGGTCAGATGGCTAATTTTTTTTATGATCTGCTTTCAGGAAGCATCAGGACCTTTGCAGCACCAAAACAAGAAACAAATGCTGAGAGACCAGATTTTTGTGGATGACCTGCCGCTCTCCCATATTGCCGGCAGTATGACAGTATTGGAATAAATGCTCATATATGATAAAAAGAAAGAAAGAAAGAAACAAACAAACAAATGCTGAAACAACAAGCCTCTTCCTGCCCTGAGACGGAAACTGTATAGGGACCAGCCCTCATCTTTGAGAACACTTTTGAACTAAGTAGGTAGCCAATTTGAGTAGCTCCTTCCAGTTAGCAACCCAAGGAGACAGGGTTATCGCTCTGTTTCCAGAAGCAGTTCTCCCCATCCTTGTAGTCCAGCATTATGAAGGAAACCTTGGAAGGAAATGCTGGGACAAATGACAAGATAATCAATCCAGGGAAGACTGGCTTCCAAGATCACTAAGCCTTCAATTTTCAGAGCTGAGATAAATACTAATGTTGGTTCCACAGTTATGGCCACCTGCTATGGCTTCATGAAGTGTCAAAGCCAGTGATGGCCAACCTATGATACGCGTTTCAGAGGTGACACGCGAACTCATTTGTTTTGGTTGATTTTTCTTTGTTAAATGGCATTTACATATATAAAATAAATATCAAAAATATAAATATTTGTTTTACTATGGTTGCAAATATCAAAAAATTTCTATATGTGACTTGGCACCAGAGTTAAGTTAGGGTTTTTCAAAATGCTGCCACGCCAAGCTCAAAAGGTTCACCATCACTGGTCAAAGCCAAAGTAAATCTCACTTTTGAGATTAGGCTGTGTTCCTACCTCTGAGCAGGAATCTTCTGACAATCCCTAGCACCCTTGGATTCCTTGTCAAAGCAGAGGGATGGAGTAGAGAAAAGAGGACAGAGTAAGGGGGTATAAAAACATGGGCAGAGCTCAGTTTTCAATCTAAAATGTCCTTTTCACTCTCATATACCATACACATAAATAAACTCAAAATGGATTAAAGATGCAAATGTAAGGCCTAAAACCATAAAACTCCTAGAAGAAAACATAGGTAGTAAACTGTTTGACATTAGTCTGAGTAATATCATTTTGGATATGTCCCCTTAAGCAAGGGAAACAAAAGCAAAAATAAACAAATGGGACTTCATCAAACTAAAAAGCTTCTATATAACCTGGCCAGGGTGGCACAGTGGTTGAGCATTGAACTATGAACCAGGAGGTCACGGTTCCATTCCTGGTCAGGGCACATGCCCGGGGGTTTTGGGCTTGGTCCCCAGGAGGTGGCATGAAGGAAGCAGCCTATCAATGATTGTCTCTCATCATTGATGTTTCAATCTCTCTCTCTCTCTCTCTCTCTCTCCCTCCCTCCCTTCCTCTCTGAAATCAATAAAAATATATTTTGAAAATTTTTTTAAAAAATGAATAAAAAAGAAACAACTGTACAGTTAAGGAAGCCATCAATAACACAAAAAGAATGGGAGAATACATTTGCATATTTACAAATGATATATCTGATAAGGAGCTGATAACTGATAACCAAAATATATAAGAAACTCATACAACTCAATGACAAAAAAATAAACAATCCAATCCAAAAATGGTTAGAGAACCTGAAGAGACATTTCCCCCAAAGAAGACATACAGATGGCCACAGACATATGAAAAGATTCTCAATATCACTAGTGATCAGAGAGATGGAAAACAAAACCACAGTGAGATAGCAGTTCACACCTGTCAGGATGGCTTTATCAAAAAGTCAACACATAAAAAGGGTTAAAGATGTGGAGAAAAGGAATTACCTGTGCACTGTTGATGGGAATGCAAATTGGTGCAGCCACTATGGAAAACAGTGTGGAGAATCCTCAAAAAAACTAAAAATAGATCTACCCCATGACCCAGAAATTCCACTTCTGGTGTTATCTAAAGAAAATAAAAGCACGATTTTGAAAAGATATGTGCATTATTTGTAATGTAAATGCTTATGTGTAAATATGTATTGTGGCATTATTTACAATAGCCAAGATATAGAAGCAACCTAGGTTTCCATCAATAGATGGATAAATAATGGATCAAATGATGTGATATATATTAATATTATGCAGCATTAAAAAAGAATGAAATCTTTCCATTTGCAACAACATGGATAGACCAAGAGCAGTGATGGCGAACCTATGACACACGTGTCAGAGGTGACACGCAAACTCATTTTTTTGGTTGATTTTTCTTTGTTAAATGGCATTTAAATATATAAAATAAATATCAAAAATATAAATCTTTGTTTTACTATGATCACAAATATCAAAAAATTTCTATATGTGACTTAGCATCAGAGTTAAGTTAGGGTTTTTCAAAAGGCTGACATGCCGAGCTCAAAAGGTTCGCCATCACTGACCTAGAGGATATTATGCTAAGTGAAATAAGTCAGACAGAGAAAAACAAATGCAGTGTGGTTTCAATTATATGTGGAATCTAAAAAAACAAAAGAAACAAACAAAAACATACTCATAGAAACAGAGTCCAGAGGGGATGGGGTGGGGGAATGGGTAAAAATTGTTAAGGGGAAGCCCTGGCCAGTGTGGCTCAGTTGATTGGACGTCATCCAGTGCACTGAAAGGTTTCAGGTTCAATTCCCGGTCAGGACACATGCCCAGGTTGCAGGCACAATCTCTGGTGGGGTATGGGCAGGAGGCAGCTGATCGATATCTCACTCTGACATCGATGTTTCTCTCTCACTTTTCCTTCCTCTTTCTCTAAAAATCAATCTGAAATCTTTTTTAAAATGTGAAGGTGAAGATAGGCAATAATAGTGCTCTAAGCTTACATGGTGACAGGCTATTACTAGAATTAGTAAGATATAAAAATGTTGAATCACTATACTATACACCTGAAACTAATATAGCTAATTTAATATTGTATACCAACCAAAAATATTTTAATGCATTTCTCAGGGATACTGATACTTTCTGTTAAGTGTTTCTGAGAGAGATGGAGAAAATAAGGGAAAGAGCAGAGGAAGGAAATTACAAGTCCTTGCAGGCCCCAGGACATTACAGTGGTTGGCAACTTTCTTCCCAACTGAGAAATTTCCTTAAGCTTCAGCTTGGTCATGCTGGAACCAGGCTTGGATGTGTACCACCACAAGAAGGTTCTGGGAGGGATATACATGAATTTAAGAACAAGATCTTCTACTTGCTTTTGGACCTTAAGCAACTTACTTCACATCTTTCTAAGCCTGTTTTTTCTCTAGAAAATATATATTACTAGTGGCCTGATGCACGAAATTCGTGCACGGGAGGGGTCCCTCAGCCTGGCCTGCACCATCTCCAACCTGGGACCCCTCTCACAATCCGGGACCGCTGGCTCCTAACCACTCACATGCCTGCCTGCCTGATCACCCCTAACCACTCTGCCTGCCTGCCTGATGCCCCTAACTGCTTCCCTGCCTGCCCAATCACCCCTAACCACCTCTGCCTGATCACCCCTAATCTCTCTGCCTGCCTGCCTGATCACCTCCTAAGCGCCTCTGTTTGCCAGCCTGATCACCCCTAACTACCTCTGCCTGCCAGCTGGATTGCCCCTAACTGCCCTCCCCTGCCAGCCTGGTCTCCCATAACAGCCTCTGCCTTGGCCCCCACCACCGTGGTTTTGTCCAGAAGGACATCTGGATGGATGTCCGGTCTCATTAGCATATTACCCTTTTATTAGTATAGATAACATATATGCCCCTAAAAAGTTATATTTTTTTACATGCTTTAAATGATACAGTACATATTCAACCTCTTTTACTCTGTTTTTTTTTTTTCTAAATATATCTTATTGATTTTTTTAACAGGGAAGAAAGGAGATGGATAGAGAGTTAGGAACATCAATGAGAGAGAAACATTGATCAGCTGCCTCCTGCACACCCCCAACTGGGGATATGCCCGCAACCAAGATACATGCCCTTGACTGGAATCGAACCTGGGACCCTTCAGTCCGCAGGCCAATGATCTATCCACTGAGCCAAACCAGCTAGGGCCCCCAACTTTTTTCTTTTTAGATTATCCAAGTTTGTAGATATGGCATTAGTTCATTTTTCCATTGATTTTTAGAGAGAGTGGAAGGGAGAGGGATAGAGAGAGAGAAACATCAATGTACGAAAAATCCCTTCAGTTGCCTTCCTTAGGAGCCCTGACCAGGGATCCAACTTGAAACCCAGGTATGTGCCCTGACCTAGAATCGAACCTGCAACCTTTCTGTGCACAGGACCACGCTCACACTCAACCAACCTATCCACTTCAGCCCAGCCATTATACAATTTCTGGAATTTTATTTCAATTAATTCTTGCAAAGTCTGTGGGTTAGGTAATATTCACATTTTGCTGACGAGAAAAAAAACCACAACCTCTTCATTTTTAGACATTATTCATCACTCATTGCTGAGTTTTCCTGCCAGCCCTAGAAAGGCTCCTCCTGACAGCGGTTTCACTGGGTATCCAGAGTCAGAAGCATTCTCCTCACCACCACCCTTTCCAAAGCCTCCTCTGCACTGGTACTGAGGCTGCTCTGGAGGGCACTGAGGCTAGGTAACAGGAGACAATCACTGGATTTGGACCACTGGAGCCACCATACCCACCTCTCCTCTCTCAGCCTTTCTCTGCCTCCCTGGAGATAAGCCAAGGTTTGCAGGGCTAGCACTTCAGACACAGGAAATGCTGCAGTTTTTCCCTCTCTAGAGCTGCTGTCGCCACCTAGAGGTTATAGGGATGCCCTGGAAGTCCTCCGTACGCCTCCCATCAGGGCAAACATGGTGGTGGACTGGGCAATGGAACCGCTATTTTTAGATACTTTTAAACACCCCAGAGCTGAGGTAAGACTTCGCTTCTTGATTCTGACTCTGCTTCTCCACTATGGGACATGTACAAAAAATCCTTAGGCATGCCTCGACTTTCCCTCCTGCCAGTGGCCTTAAATTCCGCACGTACACACCCCCTTCCCCCAGCTGGGTGTGGGCACCACATCTGTGGGAGAGGCCAGGACATTTCTCTGCATTATCTTAGTCTCCTGCATCTTTGGTTGAGTTGGCTGTTCTGCTTGCTTTGCTCCCCTGACCTCTTACCCCCATCAACTTTGGGCCTTGAAAATATCTTGGTTCATTAGTAGTACACTCCAGGTGCCCTGTGGTCACCGTGTGCTTGGAATGCCAGAGATCAGGTAAACATCCCATCTTCTAGCAAACTCAGAGTTTAATTTCACTATTTTTTTAATGCTTAATCACTTTTTAAATTTTATTTTATTTATTGTCTAAAGTTTTACATATGTCTCCTTTTTCCCCAATTGACCCCCTCCCCAAGTCATTCCCACCCTGGGCAAGCCCCCACTGTCCCAGTGTCTGTGTCCATTAGCTATGCTTTTGATAACTGCTCAATAGATGAAGTAACCAAGGTGCAAAGCAGACAAACAGCTTGTACCAGGAACAGAGAAATTCCTCGAAGTTCTTAACTCTCAAGTCTGGGCTTGTTTCACTTGAATAACTATGCATGTGCCCACGAGACAGCAAAGAAAGCAGAATGGGTCAAGAGAAACTCAAACAAAAGAAACACAGTGGACACAGACAATAGTGGGGTGAAGGCCTGGGTAGGGGATGGAAGTGGGAAGGGGGGCTGTCAATGGAGGGGAGAGGGCATCTGTAATACTTTCAACAATAAAGATAATTTTATATATGCATCCCTATGTTCATAGCAGCACAATTTACCATAGCGAAGATCTGGAAAGAGCCTAAGTGCCCATCAGCAGATGGTACATCTACTCAATGGAATACTATGCTGGGATGTCTGTGATATCACATGATCTCACTCATTTATGGATAATAAAGACCATTATAAACTGATGAAAAAAAATAGATACAGAGGCAGAGCAGCATCGAACAGACTGTCAAACTACAGCAGGAAGGCCGGGGAGGGTTGGGGGGCGGGAGAGGGGGGAAAGAGATCAACCGAAGGACTTGTAGGCATGCATATAAGCATAACCAATGGACCCAAGACACTGGTGTGTAGGGGAGGCCAGGGGAATGTCAAGGGGGGGAGGAAACATATGTAATACTGTTTGTAATACTTTAAGCAATAATAAAATAAGATAAATAAAAAAGAAAACAAAACAAAACAAAAAAAAGAAAAGAAAAGCTAATTTCATGAACAGGCATTAGCTCTGACATTTATAATATTTTTTTTCCTGCACTTATTAACCCCACATTAGCAGAGGATTTCTTTATTTGGCACAGTTCCAGGTTCATAACCATAATCCCATGTTAATTCTGTTCTTGCTTTCACATACCTAGAAAGTAGAAATTAAAAAAAAATTACCCTGAATAAAACAAACTTGACTACAAAAAAAAGATAATTTTTAAAAAATAAAATAAATAAAAAGAAACACAGTATACCCCCTGTTTCCTTTTTCTTGAGTGTGAAGCCCTCAGGGCAGGGATAAAGGAAGCTGGCACAGAAGTGAGGTAGCTTAAGGGAAGGTCAGGACCCTTCAGGGCTGGGACAAGAGAGGTTTGAAAAATATAATTTGGGTAGAGGTAGAGGTAAGGTAATGTCATAGTCTTGAAGGTTTGGAGTGACTTTTTGTAGAGTCTCTGTGGTGTCCCTGAAGGGGGCAAGGGAAAGGTAGGGACACAGGCAGAGTTGTAAACACATTTCCACCTTGTTCTTCAGCCATGAAACCAGCACTGACTAAGAACCTGCCAGGACTTTGGCCTGGCACCAGGGGCTGAGGTGGCTATGAAACAATGCAAGCCAAAGGTCTGGCCACTTCAAACAGGAAGGTAACACACATGTAAAAGGAGCTTGTTCAGCGATTCCCAAATGCTAGCCTGGTGACCATGCTTGTCTGGCTACATCTGCACCCTCTAGATAATTAAAAGGCACTGCCAAGTTTGGGAAGGTCTGGATTGGCTCAACTAGAATTGTCCATTGTCACGGTCCATTACGGGGAGCGAGGAGTGCAGGAGGAGGTCAGAAGGACCATTTGTCTGGAGATCTCATTCAGAAAAGGTTTTTATTTTTTATTTTTTAAAATATATTTTATTGATTTTTTACAGACAGGAAGGGAGAGAGATAGAGAGTTAGAAACATCGATGAGAGAGAAACATCGATCAGCTGCCTCCTGCACATCTCCTACTGGGGGTGTGTCCGCAACCCTGGTACATGCCCTTGACTGGAATCGAACCCGGGACCCTTCAGTCCGCAGGCCAACGCTCTATCCACTGAGCCAAACCGGTTTCAGCAGAAAAGGTTTTTAATATAGATCTTTTTAATCCTGTAATTATCTTGTGAATGACATTCATTGCATTGTATTTGCCTGATGGGTGTGTAAACGTTTAGTTGTTAAAGGTAAGTATTTCAAAAGCATCACAATTTCTCATACCATAATTTGATATTTTTTTTTTCATTTGAAAATATCTAGGGAGCTTCACAAAATGGATGTGCCCTGAGTCTTTCTCCAACTCAGAGTGTGGAGAGCTTTGAATAACAGTGTCAGGAAACAGACCTAGATCTTTAGGTACTAGAGAGCCCACACATGGTGCAAGGGGAATGTTCAAAAGTTAACACTGGTCATTGTGTCCATAGGGTGTGGAGGCTGCATTATAAGCCACTGCTGAGGAGGATGGTGTCTTAGTGTTTCAGGGAGGGTAAGAAGGAACTTACCAGTGGGAGCAGTCAAGACTGAACCATACACACAACGGTTTGGAATAGCAACACATAGTGCTCATCTAAACCAACCTCTTCATTTCACACATGGAGAAAATGAGGCCCAGAGAGATTAAAGTGTATCACCCAAAATCACCAATCTGTTAGTACCAGAGCCTAAAGTAACACATTACATTTTTCTAATACATCAAGACTTAAGATATTAACAAGAGAGAGGACTCTTTCTGGAGAGCGAAGAGAGAGAGAGCTAGGAGGACTCCAAGGTTTCAAGCATGTATCTGCATCCTACATAGTGATTGGACATAGTACCCCAAAGATGTTCCCTGGACCCTCCCACCCTGTGGAGAATGAGCATATTTCATGGAACACTTCAAAGACAGTAGCTGAGGTCCTACCATCAGGTCCAAGGCCAGGGTGCTTAGAAGACCTCAGGGGCTCTTTCCATACAGTGGGCTAGGGACTAGTCTGAGTTCTGGCTAAGTATCCCTGCCTGGTGGGCAACAGATATCAGTAAAAGTCAGGCTGCATAGCTCCCATTGCAGCCTATTCCATTCTTCTATTTGGGTGGCAAACACCAAGAGATAGGTTGGGGGCAGGGTGGACAAGCTACCAAGCACCAAAGTGAAGAGGAACAGGAGCTGTTTGTTGAGACATGTACTCTTTGGAGGGGGTGGCCTTAATGCCAAAACAAACTCCTTCAGAAATAGATATTGTACATAAAAAGACTAATTGTGTGTTTGAAGTTTGGAGTTTAGTATGAGAGAATTGGCTCTGTTCAGAAGAAACTTTCTCAGTCTGCAGTGCCAGGCTGAGAGGGCAGGGTGGCAAGTGGCAGTCTCCAGTCCCTCTCTGGATAGGAATTGGCATTTATCTAGGGGGATACAATTTCGCAAAGTTGGTTTTTTTTGGTAACTGAAACAAAAGGGAGCGATGGGGACCACCAGAGGTGGTAGCAGTAGCAGTGAGTCTTGGCTCTTGCCCTTGCCTACTTGCACAAAGGGCTATTGCTGCACCCTCTCCAACCTCCTTATTCAACTGAAGTATGACACTAATAAAAAGGCCTGGGGGAAATATCCCTCTGCACCCTCCCACCCTGGGTTGCTTGCTCTCTGCATTGTCTATCCAGCCCAGGAAAATACCTTCTCCGACAGTACAAGTGGAGGTCAAGCAGCTCTTCTGTACACACCCCAGGCCTCAACGGTAAAAGGTTGGTCTGTAGACACTAAAGAATAGACTAACAATTGAGTGTCTAGCACTAGCTTCATCATTTCCTTTCATATGCTTTTAGGCAAGTAACTTAACACTGTCAAATTAATTTCCCTACTCTGTATAATGGGGTAATGATAGTCACATTATAAGGTTTTTGTAAGAACTGTATAAAATAATGCATAAGAAGTAAAATGAATGGCAAGTAAATAAGGGGAGCACATAATTTGACATCTAAACCATGCCAACTTTGAGAGGGAGTTTTAATTTTAACAATTAGAATGGGACAACATTCATAAACTGAGACATCTAGTTCATATATTTATAAAGGTTACCTATTATGAAGAAACCTGAATTTCAGTTCTGCAATTGATTGCTGTGGAACTTTAAGCAAATGACCTCCCTTCTCTGGAACTCAGTTAGCCTATCTGTGAAATAGTAAAGAGGGTAAAAGGGATAAACTGAGAATTACATTGAGGTTTTGATCATTGTTTCTTAGAGATTCATCGATAATGTGCACTCATATTAACAGTAACTGAGTAAAATACTGTATAGGATTCCCGCTTCCTGATCATTGCAACAAGGGCAAGATCCTTGTGTTCTCTGGTCCTCGAATTCCAGCTCAGAGAAAGAAGAGACTAGTTGCACCACACCTGTGCTTTCTCTATCACCCAAGGATTGACAAGGGTGGGGCTCAACATAGAGGAGAGAATGGAAGTAAAATCTGGACTCCAAATGACTGCAGGCCCACTGGGATCACTGTTTTCCATGAGCACAGGCCCCACATCGGGACCAGTGGCAAAGAGGCAACATCTCCACATGGGTGGAGAGTCTTGGAGAGGGGGTGCCCAAGGGACCAGAGGGTCCTTTCCTTTTTGATCCAAGGAAACATACAATGCCTCAAGAGCTCAGTACTTTCAAAACACCCCAGAAACAAGAAAACTCAGAAATCAAAGAATGGGAATTACCAGGCAACTAAAACAAGGCATTTCCTTATTTTTTCCCCTGAAAGTTTCACTTAAACATCTCTGCGTGTCACTGAGCTCAGTATATCTAGAATCCACAGGACTTCTTCCCGTGCTTTTACCCTCTTCCTTCCTGTGTCACTTCCTCCCACATACACAGGAGATGAGCAGCAGGTGTGGAGGAAAGGGGCAGGCTTGCTCAGTGCCCTTTATGTTAATTGCCAAGTCAATGGGAGACAAATCACAAGTACAAGTTTGAAGACGCAAACATCTTAGCCCTCTGCATGAGTAGGGGGAAGGAGAAAGCTTTTTTCAGAACAGTTGAATGTTTGCCATTTTTTGAGGCCCCACAACCCACGCTTCATATCACAACAGCCAGCAAGAGAAAGAGCGTCCAGTTCATATGCACCATCTACTCCAAAGAGCCACTGAAGACTCAACAGTGAGCTTTGGGGTCCCAACCCACTACTTCAAGAACCCCTGGTCTGAATAAGGGGAGCCTTGCTTCTCCTCCAAGGTCCAGAATTTGCCCAATTCTCACTGAAGTGACAAAAAGTTCCTGAAGGTCATTCACACCCTTGACCATGTGTGTCTGACCTGGCCAATTGCTCCCTAGGGCTACCTTCTTAACCAACCAGAACTGACTCCTCCAGAAAGGGGCACTGCCAGAACAGTGTCTGTAGCACAGGACTTATTCCTGAGCCCCTGACATGGTCTCTGCTGGGCTCGCACAACCCCCAACTTCCTTTGGCCTGGGGATGGCTCCTTGGGTCAGAATCTCCTTTTGAGTACTTGCCTGCCTAGCAAGATTGCAAACTCTATGAGGCAGAGACCACATCCCACTTGTTCACTGTTTGGTTCCCAAGAACTCCGTCATTATTTGTTGAATAAATGAAGTAGCCAGAAGACTCAGTGGCTACTGGTCACATGGTCAAGTTAATGTCCCAGCTCAGGCACTTGGTAGTCAGATATGCTGTGGCCTCCTCTCCTGTGGCATGCATACATGTGTGCATGTCTGTGTGTGCCTGTGTGTCCTGTGTTCCCCCCAGGAGCTCCCTGAGGGTGGGTTTCACAACCCGGTTTCAGTGTGTGCCATAACTTTGCTCCTTAGGAGACTGGCTCTCATCTTTGCCATACCCACTCCTGCCCAGGAAAGTTACCTCCTGAGGAGGACCCTAGCTCTTCCTCACCCCAAGCTCCTCCTTGTCCCAACTCTGTATGACCTTGGACACGTCCTTGTTTCCTTGTCTGGGAAATGGGGAGGCTGGGGTACATGGAAAGCAGGGAGCCCATCAGTGCCAAGATTGCTCATCTCAATGGTGTCTGAACACTGCTGCCTACTGAACACTTCTGGGATTGGGAGCAGAGACTTGAGGACTCCAGACCCCACTCTCCCACCACTGTGACTTGATTTGTAGTGATGAAAATTCCTAATGCCCACCCAGGTACTTGTGGGACAATCAACATGTTTATCCAGGCCTGGGCCTCTTCCAGAGGAAATAAGGCTCAGAGACAGTAGGAAACAGGCAGGAAGACCCTCCTGACTACAAAGATAATTAAGACCAGCAACCATTTACCAAGGAAGGTTGTGGGTCTCCCTTTCCTGGAGACCATAGAAACATGGAAGCTAATGGGCCCCTAGAGATCATCTGTTCCAGCCCTTTCATTGTATAGGTAAGGAAAGTGAGACCCACAGGGAGGATGTTGCCCACCCAGGGTCACAGAGCAGCTTAACGAAAGAGCAGAGAACCAGCCCTGTTGCCAGGGCTCTCCAACCAGAGTGGATCCCATTATTCCAAGCTGAGAGGCCTTATTCTCTGGCGTGTCTTTTCTGCACAGATGAGGACTCCCTGAGGCCCTTAGAGGGTGAATGGCTTATGGGAGGGAAAAGTGAGGCCAGAGGCCCCTGTCCTCAGGATGCCGAAGCCTAGGCTGCTGCTCCCTGGACACTCTCTTGCTTCCTCTGAGGACAAGAGAGACCTCTATCACTCTCGAATGTCAGATGGCTGCTCCCACCCGAGGCCCTGGATCTTTCCTCAAAGATTCACCTGTACAACCAGCCCAACCACCCTCCAGGAGGCCCCTCCTCACTTAGTCAATCAGTCAGTGGGCCCCTCAGTGGGGAGTGCCTTCCAAATGGCTCTAGCTGAGTCACAGATATCCAAAAGCAAGGTTCCTGATTTCAAGTAGCTTCTGGGGGAAGGGCTAACTGAGATACAGGCACCCTAGTGCAGCCACTTGGGAGGGGAGAAGTGGGCTAGGGAATTTAAGGAGGTGAGATTGC
This sequence comes from Myotis daubentonii, assembly GCF_963259705.1. Classification (NCBI taxonomy): domain Eukaryota; kingdom Metazoa; phylum Chordata; class Mammalia; order Chiroptera; family Vespertilionidae; genus Myotis; species Myotis daubentonii. The sequence goes on along the minus strand of NC_081861.1, from coordinate 95,757,906 downwards.
ATGGGTCTTTGACAGATGCTGGGTAGGACCCTGAGGAAGTGGAGGCCTTCCCTGCCTCCTTCCTAAAGCCTTCCCTCACCTTTCTGGAGGTAGAACAGGAGGAGGTGGCAGAGTGTGGTTGTCAGGGCACACAAATTAGGAGTATGGACTCCTGACATGAGTTACTGGCCTGGGACAGTGCCTCAGTAGTTAAGTGATCTTGAGTTCTTTATTTCACAGCTTTGAATCTCAGCCTCCTAATCTCAAAGTTTGGGAACTAATGGTGCTGCACATAGCTCAGAGTGGAGCTTACAGGTCTCAGGAAGAGCCTGGTGCCAATGCTTTTTCAGGATAATTTCAGTCCCTTGTTATTTCAGTATACTGGGGGGACCTACTTGGAACCCCAGAGTTGGTATAAATATTATTTTAAACTGAACACGTTTAAGATTCAACAGGTAACAGAGGGAAGGAAAGCCTTCTCAGACTTTCTTTTATCTGAATAAAAGCAGCGATTTCTGGCAAATAAGGGTGCCACAAATTCCTTCTCAGGGCGGATCTGCTCCCAGAAAGTAGACTGGGTGAAATTTACCCCAAATCCCTTCTGCAGGGGGAATTTTGTGGCCCTGTAGGATACAGAAAGACCATTCACATTTATATAGACAAACATTATCACACACTTTCTTATCAAGTGTTTGTTCTGAAAATCCATGCATCAAAAGTCATTTATTTTCCACACAAGTGCCTTTCTCCCCCTTTTCATGAATTAAGGTGGTATAAGCACGCCGAATTCCACCCACTGCTTTGAGTTATCATCACGGTGTAGTTCTCCTGTGTATATGGAGGTTGGACATGTAATAAACTCTGTTTTTCCTCCTGTTAATCTGTCTTTTATCAGTTTAATACACACACCTCAGTTACTGAAATTAAGAGAGTAGAGCAAAGATTTTCCTTCTCTACAATGTTCATAAAGGGGAATCTGTATATTGATGTGTAGATTGTACTTAGACTCAAATGCACTTGCGGGGGGGGGACCTTTGAGGAGGCACTGAGGGGGTATTTGATGATATTATGGAATTATTGTTAATTACTTTAGGCGTTATGATAACACTGTGGTTATGTTAAAAAAGAAAACTCTTATGTTTCAAAGCTATCTACTGAATACATACAGATAAAATGGTGTGCTATCTAGACAGAACTTGATAGTTTTTGATGCTGGGTGATGTGCAGAAGAGGACTAGTTATGCTATTCTACTTGTGTATAAGGTTGACATCTTCCATAAGAAAACATTTTCAATATGAAATGAAAAGGGTGGATCAAAGAGGTGTTTACCCTAATGTGGCTTATGTGTTCAACTTTGGAAGGCTTTTCATTAGAGAGAAAAACAATCTTACATTCAAGAAAGTGCGTGCTTTGTGAACACCAGTGACATTGCTGGCAGTGGCTTAGGACTGGAGATAGAGATCCCCCCCCCCTCATTTTAACCCCCTCATTAGGCAGCATCTGTGCTACTCCTCTCAGCCTGTAACAACGTGTTTGGTTGCCAGGCAATGGAAGCCAGGAACCAGAAGCCTTTTTCTTCGGAAGCAGAAAGGGGGAAGCATAGGGAGAGAAGCAAGGAGGGGGAAAGGTAGAAAGAAGTTGCCCAGGAGAAGGCTTTCCTTGCCTTGGGGTTTGGCTCAAGAGGAGACATGAGGGGTGTGGATGCCCTGTTGGATGCCAGTTTCCCACAGTCCCCACTTTCCATGGTTTATTCCTGGGGGCGGCCACATTGTCAGAGCTTGAGGACACACAGAAGGATTGGGGGGATGCATGCATGTGCGCATCCTGTGAAGACCAGTGAGACCGGGGATTAAGTAAGATATCTGTTAGCACCCATTCACAGAGCCTGAGTTCCAGGCAGCCCTTTCCTGGGAGACACTCATGAACTCCAAATAAGTTAAAAAAAAAAAAAGGTCTAGGAAAGCAGCTCATCAAATAAAAAATCTGCACTGCTGATCACCCTGAGCTGGGACCATCCCGAAAGATAGGAGGGCAGGGGGCTTTTTTGGGTAGAGAAACCTGTACTTGCTGACCTTTGAGGAAGGGAAGCAGGAGTGTCTGGTGTTGCACAGTGGATTGGACGTCTTATGGATGACTGTGTTAGGAAGCCCTGTCTTCTGGCATTGTTCAGACCTGTCACCGAAAGACTGTGTGGGCCTGAGCCCATCTCTGACTCTCAGTTTTCTGATTTTAGAAGATGGGATTTATCATATTTTGCCCCCTTGCCTCCTTCCAGGCCCAGATGGGCTGGTATTAAAATGCATCCACCTCCCAATCCCATTCACCAGGCAAGACTGTAGGTACAAACACAGCCAGTGGCCTCTATCTCTCTTTGGTGAGGGCACTTCTAGAGCCACCCGGCTGTGATCATGAACTCTTTCCTGTTGGCCTAGGAAATAGGATTCCAAGAGGCTCCAGGCTGGCATGATAGGGGTTGAGGTCAATCAGCTATCTCAGAAATCATCCTTTTCAGACACGGCATCTTACAATGGAAGGCTGTCTAACCAATGAGAAAAATGTCAGAGAGGACAGCAGTCAGGAGCTGAGCAAGATCAAGACCCAGACAGCCCCCTCTTTCAGCAGCATCTTTATGGTTCCTGGTTGCTAGGAGCAGGCTCTTCCATTGCTAAGCAACAGGAGTCTGGTGGATTAAATCTGATTTCCCGAGCTCATTGGAAGGGGGTGGGGGAGAAGGCGAAATGCAGGTACCCTGGGGAAGATCATTCTTGCCTCCAAGATTTGTTGGGGGATGTGGGTAGTGGGTGAAGGGAATGGGAGGCACAGCTGGAAACTGATCCCTAGGGTGAGGTGGGAGGGGGTGGTAGTGAAGGGTATATGTCAGTTATTCATTATAAAAACCCAAAGACCAGGAGTGAGGCTAGCAATTAAGATGCCAGTTAGAGCACTAATGAATGCTAATGCTGCTCCCTTTTTGAAACCCCAGGAAAGGCCTGGAGTCCCTGGGGGTATTTCTGAGCCATCTGACCAGGGCAGACAAATATGGCAGAATCAAGGCATTTTAGGGTCTGTGAGCATGCAAACGTCCTGAGCCTAACTTCTTGTTGAGTGCCGTGCCCCTTGTAAAGTAGCCCTCTGCTCTCTGCTTGATTAATAACCTCAGGATGACAGGGAACTCATATCTTCCTGCGACAGCCCTTTCTGTACCTCACCCTTAGAAAGTGCTTTTCCCATGCAGCCCAAGTCAGCCTTCCTGTGGCTCCTTCTTGCAGAGGTCCAAATCTGTCTTGCTGTAGGTACTTGTAACCCCTCTCTTCTGTGAGACCCACCTTCCACCTCTTGCCACCTCCCAAGGGACAGATTGTGTGGGGGCCTCAATATGACTTGATGCCCTCTGATTACTCCCTCCCCAAGCCTGGTATTTAGCCTGCCGAAGGGGCAAGTCAGTAAGAGGACAAATTTACAAAGAATGTCCAGGGCACAATTCATGCCCCAGAATCCAGACTTCTCTCACTGCTTGGCTCAGGAGGGGTCATTCTGGCCCTGGGCATGGTGATGTTTCACATGGGGAAAAAAGACTAGTCTGTGTATGTATGTGCGGGGTGGTGTTTACAAACCTAATAGAGAGGAGAATGGAGATGTGATGAATTCTATAGATTCATTCTCCAGTGAAACAGCAATAACATTATTTAAATTTGTTTAAAAGTTGTCCTACTGTCATACCGTATATGGAGGAACATTTAATCAAGACATTCTCATAAGTGGCAATAATTGCAAGGCTCTATAGCATTTGAGCCAAGACTTTCTTTCATTCCTGTCCCCCCTCCCCAGTGTGTTAAAGCTCTAATCTGTGTGTGTGGCCAATAAAAGGGACATCTGTCTCCTTCTAGCACCTAATACTAGATTACAGTTTGATCCCTGGAAGGGCAGGATTCTGAAATCTTTTATCCCTCCCCTCCAGTTCTGTGTTTCAGAAGTTTTATTCCAGAGAGGCAAGGCCAAAAGGACTGGGGAGCCTTTGTACCACCCAGCTCCGACTAACATGGTAGAAGCTCTACTTCAGGCATGGCAGGACAAGAATATTATGTCTTTGATAAGCTCATTCATAGGATGGAGGTTCCAGGAAAAGCAGTAGGTAATATCTTTACTCAGCACCCTGCTCACAGAGCAGTGTTTTCATCCTGGAAGAAATGAGTTGCCCTCCCTACCTCCAGCTCAAATGCAGTGAAGAAGTTCTGCCCAGTAGAAAGATGGGCTTTTAAGCACAGAGAGTTCCATAGAGAATTCCCTAAACTTTATTTGGAAAATGAAGCGAAGAAGTTCTTGCCTAAGGGTATTGTTGGAAACAATGAAGCTCTTGGTGGTGGCAATTAAGAGGGGACTGGGAGCTACATGGTTCTAGTAGCAACTATAGGGTACTAGACCAGCTACAAGATTAACAGAGAAAACCAAGTAAAGAACTAAGAAGAACTATTCTAGGGTCTCAGTAAGCCTCAATAACTGATAACAACCTGCCCCTGCAAAGTATTACAACTTTAATTGGATTGGGTTGTGTTGCAATTTATGTCCATGGGCATTGTTAAGAAAAAAACAGTAGTGGAATTAAGAAGCAATAAGTGGAGACTAATAGCTGGGTTTTATACTACAAGAGATAGATCAGCCAGGAGCTAAATGAACATCTCAGTGAAAGAAACAGAGGGCCCTGTTAAAACTACAGGTATCGTGAGTGGTAGTAATAATGTGTACATGTCCAAGGCTGTGACTTCTGAGGTACAACATAAAGACTTAATAAACTTCCCTAAACTAGTCCAGAAGTCAGTAACAGTATCTGGAGATGCTATACTGTATTACCTGAAATGTCCAATTTTCAGAAAAAATTATGAAACATGCAAAGAATAGGAAATTGTTACCCATAAACAGGAAAAAAGCAGGCAATAGAAACTTTTGAGTGGGTCAGATGTTGTACTTAAAGAAAAAGCAGCTATTACAAATATGTTCAAAGAATTAAAAGAATAAAGGGAGGATGGGTGACACTTAATAGTGTCAAGAATAAAAATAAAGCAATTAATTAAAAAGTAATAAAGGAGGGAAACAAAGATGGCAACCAGCAAGAAGGTAGGGAGGAAGAGTGTGTGAGAGAGTGAGGGAGCGATAGAAGAGTGTGTGGACGTGTGTGGTGTGTGTGAGTGAGAGCTAGGGACAGCTAGATCCTACAGGTCTTCCAAGGGGCTGCCAAACTAGGCAGTCTTAGATGGTGAAACCCCGCTGCCACCGCAAACACTCGGGGGAGGACACCACCAGCACAGAGACCGAGCCATCTTGAAGAACAGAACTGCTTGGGACTAGGATCTTAGCCTCGCCACTACACAATCTGGTCTCAGTGGCAAACCGGGACCCTACAGCCACTGGGGTAAAAGACCTGTGGCCACATCTGGAAACCCACGTACACCAAGAACCCAGGCACCCCGGCTGTAGATTTCTGTGAGTCACAGAGCCAATTCCTCTTCCCGCCGGCCCCACAGCAGTGGCATAGGAACTGCCAGACCCTCAAACACACAGCAGTGGCAGCTCTACTTGAATTTGAGCCTGGGTGTACGGACATGGGAAGTTTGTTTCCAGTGACCAGGCAGGGAGGCTGGGCTGAATTTGAGCCTGGGGGTGCGAATTTGGGGAGTTTGTTTCCTGCGACCAGACCCTGCACCCAAGCAGGGAGGCTGCGCTGAATTTGAGCCTAGGTGTGAGATCTTGGGGAGTTTGTTTTCCTCAACCAGACCCTATGCAAACGCAGGGAGACAGAGCTGAATTTGTGCCTGGGGCGAGAACTCCAGGAGTATGTTTCCCACGACCAGACACCTCGCCCAAGCAGGGAGGCTTTGCTGAATTTGAACCTGGGCACTCGAACTCAGGGAGTTTGTTTCCCGCGACCAGACCCCTTGCCCACAAAGGGAGGCAGCGCTTAATTTGAGCCTGGGTGTATGGACACGGGGAGTCTGTTTCCCACAGTGCATACCCGTGTGACCAGTGATTTGACTCTGTTTCTCATCACGCATGCCTGGAATCCCTGATTCCAAGTGCATTCACACTTTGAGCCAGTGATTCTAATTCTTGGCGCATGTGCACACAGGGACACTGATTCTCGGCGCAAGACCACACCAAGCAACAGAGACTCTGATACTTGACATGGACACAGGGGTCTCTGACTCCTGACACACACTAGGGGACTCTGATCTTTGGCACATGCCAGTGGGGTCTCTGTTTCAGCGTGCTGCAGGCAGGGTCCCTGATTCTAGGTGTGCATACGAGGCCACACTAAGCACCTGTAACTCTGATCCTGGGTGAGCGTGGCTCCCACCAACCCATGGCAGCCACACATCTTGGTGTCAGAGCTCTTCAGTGATACTCAGGGGGTGCAAAGCTCCCACTGCACATGGGCCAGGCCTCTGCAACTCGACATTTGAGCCTTCTGGTGATAGTCAGAATGGGGAGACAATGAAACAATCCCTAGAGGAAAGAAAAAGAGAAATCGCCAAGAAAGGAAATAAGTGAAACGGAAGCATGCAACATGACAAAAAAAGAATTCAGAGTAATGGTCAAACAGTTCATACACCTGATGAACGAGAAAATCAAAAACCTATGCAAAAATCGGGAAGAAATGAAAGTGATATAGCTACAGTCAAAAACATCATGTAAGGTTTCAACAATAGACTAGAAGAAGTAGAGGACCGATTTAGTGAGTTAGAAGATAAAGTACAGAAACAAGCCCAATCTGAACATCAACTGGAGAAATAAATTAAAAAGCAGGAGGAGAGCCTAAGGGAGCTTTGGGACAACACAAAATGAAGTAACATATGCATAATAGGGCTGACAGAAGGACAAGAAGAGCAGCAAGGATTAGAAAACCTATTTGAAGAAATAATGATAGAATACTTCCCTGATATGGAGAAGAAAAAAGTTAAACAAGTACAGACAGTCCCAAGCAAGATGAATCCCAAAAGACCCACACCAAGACGCTCCATAATTACAATGGCAAATGTTAAGGAAAAGAGAGAATCTTAAAGGCTGGAAGAGAGAGACGGAGAGTTACCTACAAAGGATCCCTCATCAGGTTATCAAATGCTTTCTCAACAGAAACACATCAAGCTAGAAGGAGTTATACAAAGTGATGCAAAGCAAAGGACTGAATCCAAGAATACTCTATCCAGCAAGACTATCAATCAAAATTGGGGGGAAATCAGGAACTTCACAGACAAAAAAAAAAGGCTAAGGGAGTTTATCACGACCAAGCGAGCAATGCAAGAAATGCTAAAGGGAATGCTTTAAAAACAAGAAATAAAAAAGTTAGCAGGAACACGGGCACAAAAAAATAGAAATAGCTACAAACAAGTACCTTTCAATAATAACTTTAAATGTAAACAGACTAAATGCTCCAATCAAAAGACATCTTCAGAACATTTCACCACAAAGCCACGAAATATACATTCTCAAGTGCACATGGGACATTTAAAAAAATAGACCACATATTGGGTCTATTTTTTTAAATGTCCCATGTGCACTTGAGAAGATCTCTCAGATCTTCTAACCACAATGGCTGAATGGATAAAAAAAACAAAAACATGACCCATATATATGCTGTCTACAAGAGACTTACCTCAGAACAAGGGACTCACACAGACTGAAAGTGAAGGGATGGAAAATATCTTTCAGGAAAATGGAAATGAAAAAAAAAGCTGAGGTAGCAATATTTATATCTGACAAAATTGACCTCAAAGTGAAGCCCATAATAAGAGATAAGGAAGGCCACTTCATAATACTAAAGGGATCAATACAACAAGAGGATATAACCTCAATAAAAATATATGCACCAAATGCAGGAGCACCCAAATACATAAAAAACTCCTGGAAGATATCAAGGGAGAGATCGACAACAATACAATCATAGTAGGGGACTTTAATATACCACTGACATCAATGGATAAATCCTCTAGACAAAAAATCAGCAAAGAAATAGCAATCCTAAACGACTCACTAAATCAGATGGACTTAATTGCCATCTTCAGAACATTTCACCCCAAAGCCAAGAAATATACATTCTCAAGTGCAGATTGGACATTTTAAAAAATAGACCACATATTGGGTCACAAGCAAAGTCTCCCCAAATTCAAGAAGATTGTAATCAAACCAAGCATCCTCTCAGACCACAATGGCATAATATTAGAAACAAACTACAATAAAAACAATCCAAAAAAAAAACTCAAAGACTTGGAAACTGAATAGCATGCTATTAAACAATCATTGGGATACAAATGAGATCACAGAAGAAATTAAAAACATCCTGGAGACTAATGACAATAAAAATACAACAATCCAAAATCTATGGGATGCAATGAAAGCAGTCCTGAGTGGGAAGTTTATAGCTCTACAGGCCTACCTCAAAAAAAAAAAAACAAGAGAAAATGGTGGTAAATCATCTAACTCTAAAACTCAAAGATTTAGAAAGAGAGCAACAAGAAGAGCCCAGAGTGAGCAGAAGGAAGGAGATAATAAAGATCAGAGCAGAAATAAATGACATAGAGACCAAAAAAACACAAAAACAAAACAAAACAAAAAACCCCCAAGACAATACAAAAGACAAATGAAACCAATAGCTGGTTCTTTGAAAGGATAAACAAGATTGATGAACCTCTAGCCAGGCTCACTAAGAAGCAAGAGAGAGGACCCAAATTAAAAAAAAAAAATCAGAAATGAAAGAGGTGAAATAACAAGAGACCCCACAGAAATACAAAGGCTTATTAAAAAAATACTATGAACAACTCTATTCCAACAAACTAGACAACATGGAGGAAATGGACACATTGCTAGAAAAATACAACCTTCCAAAACTCAATCAGGAAGATTCTAAAAATCTCAATAGGCTGATAACTATGGAAGAAATTGAAGCAGTAATAAAAAAGCTTCCAGCAAACAAAAGCCCGGGGCCAGACGGCTTCACAGGGGAGTTTTACTAAACATTCAAGGAAGAAGTAAAACCTATCCTCCTCAGACTACTACAAAAAATTAAAGAGGAAGGAACACTTCCAAGTACACTCTAATCTGAGAGATGCAAGTCAAAATGACAATGAGGTACCATCTCACACCTGTCAGAATGATTATCATCAACAAATCAACAAATGACAAGTGTTGGCGAGGATGCAGAAAAAAGGAACCCTAGTGCACTGCTGACGGTAATGCAGATTGACTGGGGCAGCCACTGTGGAGAACAGTATGGAGTTTCCTCAAAAAACTAAAAATGGAACTCCTATTTGACCCAGTGATCCCACTTCTAGCAATATATCTCAAGAAGCTAGAAACACCAATCAGAAAAGATATATGCACCCCTATGTTCATAGCAGCACAATTCACTATCGCTAAGATTTGGAAACAGCCTAAGTGCCCATCAGCAGATGAGTGGATTAAAAAACTGTGGTACATCTACACAGTGGAATACTGCTCTGCGGGGAAAAAGAAGGAATTCTTACCATTTACAACAGTATGAATGGAACTGGAGAGCATTATGCTAAGTGAAATAAGCCAATCAGAGAAAGATAAATATCACATGACCTCACTCATTTATGGAATATAATGAACAACATAAACTGATGAACAAAAACAGATCTAGAGACAGAGAAAGAAGCATCGATCAGACTTCCAAACCTCAGAGGGAAGGTAGGGGAGGGTGGGGGTAAGGGGGAGAGATCAACCAAAGGACTTGTATTCGTGCATATAAGCCTAACCTATGGACACAGATAACAGGGGGTTGAGGGCATGAGTGGGGGGTTGGGGGGGGAATGGCGGGATGAGGACACATATGTAATACCTTAATCAATAAAGAAATTAAAAAATAATAAAGGAAATCATGTTCAAAAAAGTAAATGATGACAATTTATTACCACATAGAGGATATCAATAAAGTTATACATTTTTTAAAAAAGAAGCACATGGAGGGCGGCGGAGGTGATGCGCCGGGGAAGATGGAAGATAACCAGTGTGCAGAAGAGACCACTTTTGTTGTTGATGAAGTGAGCAACATTGTGAAAGAGGCTATAGAAAGTGCCATCGGTGGCAACGCCTATCAGCACAGCAAAGTCAATCAGTGGACCACAAATGTCATAGAACAAACTTTAAGCCAACTCACCAAGCTGGGAAAACCATTCAAATACATTGTGACTTGTATAATTATGCAGAAGAACGGAGCAGGACTACACACGGCGAGTTTTTGCTTCTGGGACAGCTCTACTGACAGGAGCTGCACCGTGCTATGGGAGAATAAGACCATGTACTGCATCGTCAGCGCCTTCGGACTGTCCATCTGACTGACCTCCTCATCCACCCAGGCTCTTTCTCCTCTGTCTCAACGTTTCTCTCGGATCTTCTAACCACCAGCCATGAATTCAGTGAACAGCTTTCCCACACTTTGTTTTCTGTGGCACTCTCAACATGCAGAGAAAAACCCAAATGACCTCACTGTCCTGTGATCAACACACCCTCAATCACGGATCGTTCTTGGGCAGTTGGAACCTGGACTGCCACGTGTCCACACTCTGAATATCTCTGTTCAAAGGTGCTTAACACTCAACCTGTTAGTGTGAAGCTTTCTCTACCCTCTGAAATCATTCAAACACACTAATTTTTCCATACTTTGTACTTTTGTTAGAATAAATTATTCCAATTTAAAAAAAAGAAACATGAAAATACTGAAGTTGAAATGTACAATAAGTGAAATGAAAATTCAATAGAGGAGCTCAACAGTAGATTTGAGGTGGCAGAAGAAAAAAATGAGTAAACTCAAAAACAGATCAATACAAATTATGCAAATTGAAAAACATTGAGAATATAGAATGATGAAAAATGAAGACAGCCTCTGAGAAATGTGGAACACCATTAAGCACGCCAATACACATGAGATGAAAGTACAGAGAAGAGTGAAAGAGATAGAAAAAAATAATAAAAAATAATAAAATTCCTCAAATTTGATTAAAACATGAATTTATATATCTAAGAAGCTCTACAAATAATAAGTAGAAAACACAAAAGATACACCCCAGGCACACCACAGTCAAAATGTGGAAAGCCAAAAACAAAGGGAAATCATGAAAGCAGCAAGAGAAAAATGACTCATCATGTATAAGAAAAACTCTGATAAGATTAATGGCTGACTTCTACCAAAAAGAATGGAGACCAGAGGCAGTGAGATGACATTCAAAGCCATGAAAGGGAAAAAGCTGTCAACCAAAAATCTTTTCTATATAATGTCTAAAATAGGCAAATCCATAGAAACAAATAGTAGATTACGTGTCACTAAAGGTTGCGGGATTGGAGTAAGGGTAGAGACTGCTACTAGGTACTATCTTTTTGGAGTGGTAAAAATATTCTGGAATTAGATATTTATAATATTTGGAAAACATTGGAAATATACTAAAAACACCAAATCATACACTTTAAAATAGTGAATGTTACAGTGTGTTGTATCTCAATAAAAAAAAATGAAAAATAAAGATTTCAAATCAATAACCTAACTTCCTAGCTAAAAAAAAACTAGAAAAAGAACAGCAAACTAAACCCAAAGCAAGCATAAGGTAGGCAATAATTAAGAGTAGGACATAAATAAGTAAAATAGAGAATAAAAAACAATTGGGGAAAATCAATAAAACCACAAGTTGGTTCTTTAAAATATCTGCAAAATTGTCAAATCTTTAATGAGATTGAACAAGAACAAAACAGAGATGACTCAAATTAGTAAAAGTAAGAATAAAAATGAGCTATAACTACAACCTTACAGAAATAAAAAGAGCAAAAAGAAACACTATGGATAATTTTATGCCACTAAATTAAGTAATTTGAACAAAATGGAAAAATTCCTACAAAACCACAAACTACCAAAATTGATGCAAGAAGAAACAGAAAACCTGAGAAGAGATATAAGAAATTGAATTAGTATGTAAAGAACTCCCTGCCCCGCCCCCCCCACACACCATCTTGGTTGGGTTAATTTGCATATAGTCGCTCTGATTGGCTGGTGGGTGTGGCTTAGGGCATAGCAAAGGTACAGTCAATTACCTTTGTCAATTAGCATCTTTGTCTTTTATTAGTGTAGATTGCTGTCTATCTCTCCCTTGATATCTTCCAGAATTTGTTCTTTTTTTAAGGATTTGTGTACTCCTGTATCGGGTGCATATGTGTTTACTAGAGTTGTGTCCTCTTGTTGAATTACTCCCTTTAATATTATGAAGTAGCCCCCCTTATCTCTTGTTATGGTCTTCACTTTGAGGTCAATTTTGTCAGATGTAAGTATTGCTATCCCAGCTTTTTTCATTTACATTTGCCTGAAGAATTTTTTTGCATCCCTTCATTTTCATTCTGTGTGAGTCCTTTGTTCTCAGGTGGGTTTCTTGTAAACAGCATATGTATGGATCATGTTTTCTTATCCATTCAGTCACTCTATTTCTTTTCATTAGATTTTTTAAATACATTTACATTTAAGGTTATAATTGATAGGTACTTGTTTGTTGATATTTTTACCCTTTACGTCTCTGTTTCTCCTTTTCTCTCTAGTCCTATTTCTTAGATCAGTCTCTTTAGCACTTCTTGCATTGCTAGCTTGGTGGTAATAAAATCCCTCAGACTTTTATTGCCTACAAAGCTCCTGACTGCCCCTTTAATTTTGAATGATATCCTTGCTGGATAGAGTATACCTGGATTCAGTCTCTTGCTTTGCATCACTTTGTATTCTTCATTCCACCCTTCTGTCCTGATGTGTTTCTGTTGAAAAATCAGTTGATTATCTAAAGGGAGATCCCTTATAGGTAATTTTATGTCTCCTTCTGGCAGCCATTAAGATTCTTACTTTGCTGTTGATGTTTTCTAATTTAATTATAATATTTCTTGGTGTCTGGCTTTTTGGGTTCATCTTGTTTGGGATTTTATGTGCTTCTTGGACTTGTGTGACTTTTTCTTTCCAGCGTCATGGAAGTTTTCTGTCATTATTTCTTCAAACAAATTTTCTATTCCTTGCTCAGCTTCCTCTCTTTCTAGCACCCCAATTATGTGGATGTAGTTTCATTTTGTATTTTACCAAAGCTTCCTTAGACTCTCCTTTTGCTTTTTAAGTGTGTTTGTTTTGTTTGTTTGTTTGTTTTAGTTCCTGATCTGCTTGTGTTTTTTGTCTACCTTGTCTTCTAACTTGCTGATGTGGTCCTCAGCTTCCTTTGGTCTAGTATTGAAACCTTCCATTTTGTTCTTTATTGCAGCCAAGTCATTCTTCATTTCCTCTTGATTCTTACACATTTGGTGAATATCTCATCCAGCCTTTTCAGCATACATACTAGGTGTACCGGTTAATAATGGCAGATTTTGTAATCAAAGAAAACACAATAATTTCAAGAGAAATATCAAAAGTACTTCATTCAAAGTAATGTCCATCACTAGCTATACATTTCCCCATCTTTCAGGTAATTTGTGGATACCGTCACAACAAAACTTTTCTTGTTTTGAGGCAAACCATTCAGAGACCCAATTTTCCACTTCTTCATTCGTTTTGAAATGCTGCTCGGAAAGTGCGCGTCCCATCAATCGGAACAAATGGTAATCTAAAGGAGCAAGGTCACGTGAATACAGTGGGTGGGTTAATACTTCCCAGGCAAGATCTTTTAACTGGTTTTGAAGTGTGCGATGGTGCATTATCATGAAGCAAAATTACTTTGCTGTGTCTTCTGGCACATTCTGGTCATTTCAACATCAAAGCATGGTTCAAATTGATTATTTGTTATCAGTAGCAATCAGTATTAACAGTTTCACCGAGTTTTAGAAGCTCATAATACACCACACCTTCCTGATCCCACCAAACGCAGAGCGTTGTCTTCTTTCCGATGTGATTTGGCCTTGCAGTGGATGTTGATGGTTGACATGGATCAACTCATGATTTTGTGTGTTTGGGATTCTCAAAATACATCCATGTTTCATTGCCCGTCACAATTCGATGCAAAAAAAGGCTTTCTTTCATGCCATTGAAGCAACATTTTACAGATGACTTTTGGGTTTTCCATTTGTCTTTCATTTACTTCATGTGGCACCCATTTTCCTTCCTTTAATATCTTTCCCATTGCTTGTAAACAATCGGATATTATTTGCTGAGCAACGTTTAATCTTTCTGCAAGTTGTTTGTAAGTTTGACAAGCATCTTCATCCAATAATGCTTGTAATTATTGGTCTTCAAACTTTTTCGGTTGACCTGGGCGTTCTTTGTCTTTCACATCAAAATCATCACTTTTAAAGCATTTAAACCAGCATTCACAAGTTTCTTGAGATGGAGCATGTTCACCATAAGCTTCCCAAAGTATTCAGCAGGACTTTTCTTCAAAATAAAGTAATGAATTAAAACTTCCCGCAAATGCTCTTTTTTTGGCACGAAATTTGACATTTTTCAGTGTAAAAATATCTATGATGTTAACACCTTCAGCAAATTTGACATATGAAGTTTTGAAGCTTGTTGTCAATACAACAAAATAGTATACATATCAAATCCCATATATCTCAACATATGTGTAACTCCATATAGTGAAAAAATCTGCATTATTAACCGGTAGACCCAGTATAACCATAACTCTGACTTGTTTCCCTGACAAATTGCTTGCTTTCATTTCATATATTTCCTTTTCTGGCAATTTTTCTTTCCTTTGTGGATTGTTTCTTTTTCTCCCCAATTTTGCTGTCTCTTTGTATTTGTGTCTATGTAATGTAGTTGCTCTCACTTTCTGGCTCTGGATAACCTGTTTGAGGTCGGAGATGTTGAAGCCCCTAGCGGTCCAATGGTCTGGGATTTCTTAGCCCAGAGGCTGGGTCTGCCTTGACTCTCATGTCTTTGTCTGTGCTCTGAGTTGTATTTTTCCCCCCATGTATCTGGTTCCTCAGCTGTCCTCTGCAGGTGCTTGGGGTTGGCAGGGGTATGTGCACAATTCTTCTGGTGTGTGACTCCAGAGTGGGGTCCTGAATAGTAGGATCCACATGCACGAGGTCCAGGCATATGGTATCATGGTTAGCTTGGTCCTGGCCCTCGGGGTGCTGTCATCCGGGATTCTGGTGCTTCAACTGGGCAAACGGGAGTGGGTGCGCAGCAAGGTGATGCGTGGCATCTGGGATCAGGGTCCTGGCACACAGCGGCTGGAGGTTGGTTGAGGGGGCAGCCTCTGGGTGCGTTGGGTCCAGGTATGTGTGGTCGCTGAAACGCTGGTTCCAGGGGCAGGGACCGGACATGTGGGGTCCGGGTGCATGGGGTTCCAGCACATGGGGTGCTGGCGCCGTGACTGGGAACACTGTGTCCTGGCACACAGGGTCCCTGAAGATCTGGGTCTAGGCATGGGTCTGGGGAAGCATAAAGCGGGAGTTGTCTCTGGCCTGAGGTCACTACTGGGAGCTGGAAGCGAGGTAGGGTGCCACTCACTGCAGGGGTGGTAGGTGAGCTGCTCTGGTTGTTGTTTTGGCTGTGCTCCTCCCCCCCCCGTGTTCCCCACTTCAAGATAGTATGGGCTCTGACCCCAGCTGCACCTGCCTGGTAGTGTCTGCCATGGTAGCAGGGGCTCCTCTTACAGGAGAGCCTGGTCCACCAGTCCCTGAGACTTCTACAAGATCTAACTGTCCTTAATTCACCCTCACACACACCACACAAGTCCACATACTCCCTTCTCACTCCTTTACTCTCTCACACTCTCTCTCTCACTGCCCTCCTGCTGGCTGCCAAGTTAGGATCTTCTACTACCACCTTCAATAATTATTTTTAATGTTAATGGTCTAAATATATAAATTAAATGACAGGTATTGTCAAAGTGGATCAAAAAATAAAACCAAACTATATGTGGTCTATAAGAAACCCACTCTTACTTTAGACACATATACAAGTTAAAGTAAAGGGATGAAGAAAAAAATATACCATACTAACACTAATAATAAAAAAGCTGGAATAGTTAAATTTCAGAGAAGACTTCAAAGCAAGAAACATTCTCAGGGATAAAGAGGAACACTACAAAAATGGTAAGGGAGTTAATTCTCTAAGATTATATAGTAATTCTTAATGTGTATGTGCCCAACAACAGAAGCTAAAACTGATAGAGCTGCAAGAAGAAATAGGTGAATCCACTATCATATTGGAAACTTTAACATCCTTATATCAGAAATAGACAGATACAACATGCAGAAAATCATACATGCATACAAGAGAATAGTTGAATTGCAGAATATCATCAATCAAGTGAATCTAATTGACATCTACAGACTACTTCATCCAATAGCAGAATAGATATTCTTCCCCAGCTCTCAAGGAACATTCACCAAGATAGACCATATATGGATCACAAAACACACCTGAATAAATTATATATATATATATATATATATATATATATATATATATATATATATATATATATATATTTATTATGTCATGCTCTCAGAACACAATGCAATTAAAGTAGAAATTAATAAAAAAATGGGCAGAAATACCACAATACTTGGAAATAAAACAACACACTTTAAAATAACATATGGGTTAAAGAAGAAATTTCAAGCTCTAACCAGTTTGGCTCAGTGGATAGAGCATTGGCCTGTGGACTGAAGGGTCCCAGGTTCGATTCTGGCCAAGGGCATGTACCTTGGATGCGGGCACATCCCCAGTAGGGAGTGTGCAGGAGGCAGCTGGTCGATGTTTCTCTCTCATCAATGTTTCTAACTCTCTATCCCTCTCCCTTCCTTTCTGTAAAAAAATCAATAAAATATATTTAAAAAGAAGAAGAAATTTCAAGAGAAAACTTTAGATGTTTTGAACTAAATGAACATGAAAATACCACTTACCAAACTTTGTGGAATGTAGTGAAAGCCATGCTTGAAGGAAATTTTATATCATCAAAAGCATATGTTAGAAATTAATAAATATTTAAAATTAAAAAATCTAATCTATAATCTAAAAAAATTAAATCCAAGATGGGAAAATAAAAGAAATAATAAAAATCAGAGCAGAAATCGATGAAATTGAAAATAGGAAATCAATTGAAAAAATCAACAAAACAAAAGCTAGTTCTTTGAAAAGATCCATAAAAGTGATAAACCTCTATCTAGGCCAATTAAGGAAAAAAGAGAAGACACAAATTACTAAAATCAGAAATGAAAGAGTTGACATCACTGTAGATCCCATGGACATTAAAAGAATAATAAAGGGATATTATGAACAACTCTATGCCACAAATTTGATAACCTAGATAAAATGACCCAGTTAAGAAAGATACAATCTGAAAGACACAATCTGCCAAAACTCACAAAAATAAATTGACAATGTGAATAGGCCTGTATCTATTAAAGAAATTGAATCAATAATTAATAACCTTCCCAAACTCAAAGCACCAGGTCCAGATGGGTTCATTGGTGAATTCTACCAATCATTTAATGAAAAATTATACCAATTCTCTGCATTCTCTTCAAGAAGATAGAAATAGAGAGAATACTTCCTAATTCATTCTATGAGGCCAGTATTGCGCTGCTAACTAACCCAGACAGAGACATTATAAGAAAACTATAGACCAATAGCTCTCAGGAACATGTGTGCAAAAATTCTTAACAAAATATTAGCAAATAGAATACATCAATATCCAAAAAATGGTTATAGACCACAACCAAAGTGGAATGTATTGCTGGCTCAGTATTAGAAAATCAATTAATGCAAGAGATTACATCAACAGGTTAAAGGACTAACATCAAATGAGCATATCAATAGATAGAGGAAAAGTATTTGACAAAAGTATTTTTATATGTGATGGGACAAAAAGTATTTGACCCATCACCTATAAAAACTCTGAGCAAACTACGAGTAGAGAGGAACATCCTCAACTTGATAAAGAACATCTACCAAAAACTTATAGTTAACATTGTTTTAACGATGAGAAAAGAGAAGCTTTCCCAGTGATTGGGAACAAGAGAATGATATTGCCTCTCACCATTCCTTTTTCATATTGTACTGGAAGTTCTGGCTAATACAAATAAGACAAGAAAAGGAAAGGTGTACTGATTGGGAAGGAAGAAATCAAACTGTCTTTGTTATCAGATTACATAATTGTCAGTGTAGAAAATCTGAAAAAAATTGACAAAAATTCCTGAAACTAATAAGCAATTATTAGCAAGGTTCATTGACTGTAATACATGTATCACTCTGGTGTGCAATGTTTATAGCAGAGGAAGCTGTGTGTTTGGGAGGCCAGGAGACATATGAGAAATCTCTGCACTTTCTGCTCAGTTTTTCTAGGAACCTAAAAATATAGTTTTAAAAATTAGGCAAAATATTTAAATAGACATTTTTTCTAAAGAAGATATACAAATGTCAAATAATTATATGAAAATATGCCCAACATCATTAGGGAACTGCAAATCAAAATAAAAATGAGATACCACTTTACACCCACTAGAATGGCTATTAATCATCATCATCATCTACTTATATAAAAACCCTAGGTGGTGTTCATCACGACCACCAGAACCGCGACCAAGTGGAAGGAAGTCAGTCCTACAGGGGTTGTCTTGGCAATGGCTGCGCCCTCCCCCAAGCTGTTTCCCGGAGCTATTGCCTGTAAGGGCGGGGTTTGAGGCAGGAACCCGCCCTAGGGAGCATGGAGGCATCTCTTTCTAAAGTGTGTTGCACCAGCATAGCCAAGGGTGAACCTGAGTGGGGGTGGCTGAAAGGCTAAGAAAAGACAGACAAGAGAATGAAAGCCGGGTCTCAGTGGGATGCTGCTTCTCTGAGAGACAGTGACCATGCCCACAGCTATGCCTTTATTTTATAACAGAAGCTATGAGGCAAAATGAGGCAAAGTAAGGGCGTGACCAAGATGTTTACAACATTCTCCTGGGTTTCAATCCTATTCAACTACATGCACCTGAATTTTATCAAGCCTACATCACTCAGGCACGTGGGGCCACGTGTTTGGACCATAGGTTCAAGCTTACAACTACAGCTGTTGGCTATAATTGTGCTGGGAGGGCCCTGCCCTCCAAGCTGGGACTTGCACTTGGCAATGAGAGGACTGTGCCCTCTCATCAGTCCAAGGCTTGAACCTGTCCAAAACACTGTAGCAGCTCCCCACAATAAAGTTCTAATTCTGTTTCTTTGTTACTAATGTTGTGGCCCCACCCCATAACAAAGAAACAATTTCGGAGGATGAGGCCCAGGAATCAGGATTTTAAAAAGATTACCAGGTTATTCTAATGTGCAGCTAAGGTTGAGAACCACTGCTATAGATAATATTAAAAATATATCTAAACGTCCAATTCTTTATCCAAAAAATGAGCATGCTCAAACATTAAATGAAGAAAATTTGGATATACTTGATGGAGATTTTCACACATATTTGAGTGATGTTTCTATTGATTCCACAGATGATGCTGTAAAGGAAAATTTTCCCATCGAATTTCTTAATAGTATTACTCCTTCGGGAATGCCATGTCATCATTTAAAATTGAAAGTGGGTGCAATCATCATGCTATTGAGAAATCTCAATAGTAAATGGGGTCTTTGTAATGGTACCAGATTTATTATCAAAAGATTATGACCTAACATTATCAAAGCTGAAGTATTAACAGGATCTGCAGAGGGAGAGGCTGTTCTGATTCCAAGAATTAATTTGTCCCCATCTGACACTGGCCTCCCATTTAAATTGATTTGACAATGGTTTCCTGCGATGCCAGCATTTGTGATTACTATTGATAAATCACAAGAACAAACTCTAGACAAAGTAGGCATATTTTTACCTGAACCTGTTTTTGCACATGGTCAGTTACATGTTGCTTTCTCTCGAGTTTAAAGAGCATGTGATGTTACAGTTAAAGTTCTAAGTACTTCATCACAAGGGAAATTAATCAAGCACTCTGAAAGTGTTTTCATTCTTAATGTGGTGTACAGGGAGATATTAGAATAAGTATAATTACTTTATCAGTCATTGTTTGCATCACTGTTGTTTTTATATCATGTTTTTGTTGTTTTCATATCATGTTTTTGTCATTTTTATATAATGCCTCTGTTGTTGTTATATCCTTTTGTTACTGTTTATTTATTAATAAATTTATATATTATTTTCATATACATTTTACTAATTTCCTTTCATCTCTCACACTTCTATTATAGAGAAAGGGCAAATAGCAATATTAAAATATCTCTGCTAATTAATTCCCTTTTTAAAAAATATATTTTATTGATTTTTTACAGAGAGGAAGGGAGAGGGATAGAGAGTTAGAAACATCAATGAGAGAGAAACATTGATCAGCTGCCTCCTGCACACTACCCACTGAGGATGTGCCCACAACCAAGGTACATGCCCTGACCGGAATCAAACCTGGAGCCCTTGAGTCCACAGGCTGACGCTCTATCCACTGAGCCAAACCGGTTAGGGCAATTAATTACCTTTTAATGTGTACAAATTTCATGCACTGGGCTACTAGTCTATATAATAAAAGCCTAAGCGACTGTTACAGTGGAATGACCAGGATGACCAGTCTCTATGATATGCACTGACCACCAGGGGGCAGATGCTCAATGCAGGAGCTGCCCCCTGGTGGTCAGTGCACTCCCACAGGGGGAGCACTGCTCTGCCAAAAGCCGGGCTAATGGATGGCAATCACAGTGGCAGTGGCAGGAGCCTCTCCCGCCTCTGTGGCAGCACTAAGGAGCAGTAAGCTGAGCAGTAAGGAGCAGCGAGCAGGCAGGCAGTAAGGAGCAAGGGGTCCCGGACTGTGAGAGGGATGTCTGACTGCCAGCTTAGGACCAATCCTAGGGGGACATCCCTTGAGGGGTTCTGGACTGTGAGAGGGCTCAGGCCAGGCTGAGGGGACCCCCCCCCCCCACCAGTGCATGATTTTCATTCACTGGGCCTCTAGTAATACTAATAATTTTAAACGAAAATAAAAAATGTTGGTGAAGATGAAGAGAAAATGAAATCCTCATGAATTTCTGGTGGAGATGTAAAATGGTCCAATTGCTTTGGAAAACATTTTGATAGTTCTTTAAAATGTTGTTTTACTTCTAGATATATACCCAAGACAAATGAAAGCAAATTTCTACAAAAAAATCTTGGACATGAATTTTCATTGGCAGCATTATTTATAATAGCCAAAAAATGGAAGCAACCCAAATGTGCATGAAGTGAAGAATGGATAAACAAAAGTGGTATATCTATACAATGGAACATTATTCAGGAATAAAAGGGAATGAATTAGTAGTACATGCTACAACATTGAAGAACCTTGAAAACATTATTCTAAGTGAAAGATGTCAGTATAATTCCATTTATATTAAATATCTATAACATGCAAAGACATATAAATAGAAATGAGATTAGTGTTTGCCTAGGGCTGGGATGGGGGAATGGGAAATTTGGGGGACTGATAGTTAAAGGTTATAGTCTCTTTTTATGAGATGACAATGTTCTAAAATTGTGGTAATGTTTGTACAATTCTGTGAATATACAAAAAACATTGAATTGTACATTTTAAATGGGTTGATTATATGGCATATAAATTTTGTCTAAATAAGGCTGTTTTCTTTTTTGTGCAAGAATGTTTAGAAGAGCTTTGTTCATAATAGCCAAAAATAGGAAGCAGCTCAAATGCCTATCAAGAAGTCAACAGGTAAACAAATGTGGTAGTCATACAATGGAATACTTAAAAATATAAAGGAAAGAACTCCTTTTATCCCATAATATGGAATAAACTAGAGGCCTGGTTCACGAATTCGTGCACCAGTGGGGTCCCTTGGCCTGGCCTGCAGGATTGGGCTGAAGCCAGCTCTCTGACATCTCCCAAGGGGTCCAGGATTGCAAGAGGTTGCAGGCCAGGCCGAGGGACCCCACCAGTGCATGATTGTGGCTGGGGAGGGACAGAAATTGGCCAGCCAGGGAGGGGCCACGGGAGGGCTCCACGGTGTGTCCAGCACATTTTGCTCAGTCCTGATTGGCCAGACCCCAGCAGCAAGCTAACCTACTAGTCAGAGCATCTGCCCCCTGGTGGTCAGTGCACATCATAGAGACTGGTCAACTGTCTGCCTCCTGGTGGTCAGTGCACATCATAGCGAGCGGTTGAGCAGCCTTAGCATATCATTAGCATATTATACTTTGATTGGTTGAGCAGCCAATTGGACAACCGTACACTTAGCATATTAGGCTTTTATTATATAGGATTTTTTTTAAAGAAAACAACACATGAGAAGCAAAAGAAGCCAGATAATAAGAATACATACTGTATGATTCTATTTACATGAAATTCTAAACCAGGAAAGATGAATCCATAGTAATAGAAATCAGGACAGTTTTCTTTCAGAAATCAGGTGGTTGCGTATTGTGGGTGGAGATTGCCTGGAAAGTGGTACAGGGAAACTTCTGGAATGAAGGACATATCTGGAGGAAATACCCTCATTGGGGTGGTGGTCACATAGATGTTTGCATTTGCAAAACTAAAATCTTCAAATTGTACATATCAGATCTGTGCATTTCACTGTATATACATTTTGCCCCAATGAAAAGAAAAATACATAAACACCTTAAACTCACATACTATCCTCATGGACTCCCAGGAGCTCTAGGGACCTCAGAATAGGAATCAGCTCTGGATTAAATATTCCTGCATTCATTTTCTTCAATGAGGTTAACAGAACAGAAGGTGATCTTTGAGTTGGGCTTTGAAGCATAATCAAATAATCACAAAGTAAAGAAAGGTATTTCAAGCTGATGGAACAGCATGAAAAATGGTTTGTATTCTTGAAATATGAATGATATGATATGAATAAAAAAGGTATGTGTGGGTGGTTTAGGTAGGTACTGGGTGGAAGATAAGCTTGAGAAAGTAGCCTGGGGACTTGAATGGTGTTCTTAGGAGTTTGCATTTAATCTCATCAAGTCAATAGGGATTCATGAATGGATTCTGGGCTGGAGACTGACAACGTCAAATAGATTTCCATTTTATGGAGCAAACCCTGACAACAACAGTTTTAGGACAAATGTTAAAAGGCAAGAATACCAATTAGGCTTTTGTAACCCTTGTAATCTGCAGAGGCTGTCTCTGGAGGCTTTTTAAATTGTTTTCTCTCTTAAAGAATTGGAATTTTAATTGGAGTCACGATGAATTTGAGTCAATTGGGAGAATTGACACCTTTTATATATCTTTCCTAGTCATAAACATTGACTAGATCTTCAGTTTTTTATGTCTTCTAATTTCTTTTCTATCTTAAAAAATAAAGTTTTATTTTAAATTACAGTTGATGTACAATATATTAGATTTAGGTGTACAACTTAGAGATTAGATATTTATAAATCTAATACCCATCTGACACCATACATAGTTATTGCAATATTATTGACTATATTCCCTATGCTGTACTTTACATCCCCATGACTATTCTGTAATAACCAATTTGTTTCCTTCACATTTTTCACCCAGCCCTCAATCCCCTCCCATATGGCAACTGTCAAAATGTTCTCTGTATCTATGATTCTTTCTGTTTAGTTTGTTCATTTATTTTGTACTTTAAATTCCACATATAAGTGAAATCATATGGTATTTGTCTTTCACTGACTTATTTCACTCAGCACAATATCATCTAGGTTTACACATGTTGCTGTAAATGGCAAGATTTCATTATTTTTTTTATAGCCCAGTAATATTCCATTGTATGTATGTGCCAACTCTTCTCTACCCCTTCATTTACTAATGGGAACTGAGGCTATTGTAAGTAATGCTGCACTGAACATTTGGATACCTATGTCTTTTTGTATTAGTATTCTGGGTTTGTTCAGATAAATACCCACAAGGGGAACTGTTGGGTCCTTTTTCGGTCTCTTGTTATAGCCTTTGTAATAAAATCTATTTTGTCTAGTATAAGTATTGCTTCCCTAGCTTTTGTTCTTCAATTCCATCTGCATGACATACCTTTTTTCCTCCCTTTACTTTCAGTCTATGTGTATATTTTGATATTAAGTGAGTCTCTTGTAGACAGCATATGTGTGGGCCTTGTTTTCTTATCCATTTTGCCAAACTATGTCTTTTGATTAGAGCATTTAATTTAATTTTCATTTAAAGCAACTGTTGAGAGTATATATTTATTGCCATTTTATTACTCATGTTTTAGCCCCACCCCCCACCATTCTACTTCTTTAAGAGGACTCTTTAACATTTCTTGTAATACTGGTATGGTGATGATAAACACCTTTAACTTTTTCTTGCCTGGGATGCTGTTTATATGTCCTTTAGTTCTAAGTGATAACTTTGTTGGACAGAGTAATCTTGGTTGTAGGTTCTTGATTTTCATCACTTTGAATATTTCATGTCAATTCCTTCTGGCCTGTAGTGTTTCTGTTGAGAAATTAGCTGAAAGTCTTATGGGAACCCTTGTAGGTAAGTAACTGTTTTCCTCTTGCTGTTTATAAGATTCTCTCTTTGTCTTTAACCTTTGACATTTTAATTATGATGTGTCTTGGTGTGGGTCTCTTTGGGTTTATCTTGTTTGGGACTCTCTGTGCTTCCTGGACTTATATGTCTGTTTCCTTCACCAGGTTAGGGAAGTTTTCTGTCATTATTTCTTCAAACAGGTTTTCAATTTCTTGTTCTCTCTCTTCTCCTTCCAGTACCCCCATTATGTGAATGTTGGTATGCTTGATGTTGTCCCAGAGATCACTTAAACTATTGTCATTGTTTATTTTATTCTTTTCTTCCTTTTGCTGTTCTGATTGGGTGTTTTCTGCTACCCTGTCTTTCAAATTGCTGATTCAATCATCTGCTTCATCTAATCTACTATTGATTCCCTTTAGTATATTATTAATTTCAGTTATTGTATTCTATTTTCCCACCATGACTTTATCATTTTTCTTAGTTTGAAAAGTAACACATGCTAATCTTTTTTTTTTTTGGCACCAGAGTTTAGGACTTTTAATTTGTCTCATAGCTGCTGAAGCAAAATTATGATAAAACATTATGCTTTCCTTTATATCCCAACACATACACACACACACACACACACACACACACACACACACACACACACAAAAAAAAAAAAACTATTTGTAGGGAAAAAAATGGTTTTGTACACAGGAAGAAACAATATAAATTCAAAACTTACAGATAAGGGTTAGCTCTACCACTCATCTCTTTAAAAAGTTTATATGAATATCCAGTCAAAACCAACAGGCTATCTCCTTTGAAATGTTATCTAAATGGATTTTCAAGTAGACCACAGGACTGTATACTGTCTTGGAATGTCCTTAGAAGGCTCTGTCATTGATCAGGTAACAGAGTAAAAACACCAGAGTCCTTTCTTTTTCAAATGGAAGAGGGAAAGACAGGGATAGAAGAAACTATTCAAACTTCATCTTCTTTCCTTGTGGCTTATGGTCTCCTCCTCCTCCTCTGCCTCCTCGGAAGCCTTCTTGACCTTCAAAACCTCCCTGGCCTCTGCCACCAAGTCCACTTCGGCCTCCTCTGCCACCACCTCTGCCTCCAAAGCCACCTCTGCCTCCAGCACGACCCCCGAAGCCACCTTCACCCTTAGGCTTGGCCCAATCCAAAGTAACTTTGTTTCCATCAATTTCAACATCTTCCATGGCCTCCTTAGCAACTTTGGCATCTTCCTCACTGTTGAAGTCTACAAAACCAAACCCTTTGGAAGAGCCCGTCTCCCAGTCAGTGACTATCCTTGCCCAGACAGAGCCATCAAATGGACTCCTTCAATGTCTCTTCCGTAGTCTCCTCGACAGATCTTTGACAAATAGAGTTTTGGATGGCTGGCTTCTTGCATTAGGCAATCCTCTGGGTCCTTGCAATTCCAGCCTGATTGCTCTGCCCTCAATTTTTCTTTTATTACAGGAATTTAAAGCTTCTTTAACATCTTCAAATGAAGCAAATTCTATAAATGCATGCCCTTTAGATTTGCCATTTTGGTTCTGGGACACTTTGATAAAAGTTGCCTTTTCAAATACTTCCTGAAGAGTTTCTTCTGTTGCACTGTAGGAAAGGTTGCTTAAAACCAGAGTTTTTGATTCACCACTCCAAGTGCTGTTCTTTCCACCTCTATGGTCTTGATTTTGACCTTTCTTTCCAGTATAGTACAGAGAAATGGATTGCCCATCTATTTCTGTCCCTTGCTTTTCTTCCAAGGTTTTCTCTGCATCGGCTTCTGTCTTAAATTCAATATAAGCAATCCCTTTATTTTTTCCATCCTTGCTGACTAATCTTATCTCCATAGCATCTTCAAACACTTCTTTTAATTCATCCTGAGTAACTTTATAAGGCAGACTTTTTGCTAAAAGTGTTCTTGCATCTCAATCTTTTTTTTTTACTGTCTTTTCCCTTTGGTTTTTCTAGTTTAATTTCATTGCCAAAGACTTTTAAATGAGTGAGTTCTAAGGCTTTTTCCAGGTCCTCAGCAGATTCAAAATTCACATAGCCAAACTTCCTGGACACACCAATTCTGACATCCACAACAGCAAGATAGTTTTTAGCAAACACATCACTGATACCCGTTTTTAATTCAGGAGCAGACTTGCTGAAGTTCAGGTTTCCAACAAAGAGCCGTAGTCGGTTCTGTGGCTTCCACTTTCTGTTTCTTGGCCTCAGGAGCAGCTTTCTGTTTGGCCATTTCCTGCTTTCGTTTTCCAGGTGCTTCTTTGACAGGCTCTTCCTCATCATCCTCGTCCTCATCATCTTCATCGTCCTCCTCATCATCTTCATCGTCATCCTCCTTATCTTCATCCTCAGCTGTGCTCTTAGCCTTCACAGGAACAGCTTTTACAGGACCTTTCTTGCCTTTGGCTGGTGCAATCTCCATTGGTTCTTCTTCAGAGTCATCTTTTTCTTCATCATCCTCATCCTCATCTTCGTCATCATCCTCATCATCTGAGGCAGGAGCAGCAGCAGTAACTTTCATCACTGCTGGCTGAATTTCATCTTTATCTTCATCCTCATCCTCCTCATCGTCATCTTCCTCCTCTTTACTGTCGTCATCATCTTCCTCATCACTATCTTCCTTCTTGGCATTCTTGCCATTCTTTGCTCCCTTAACTGGGATGGCTGCTCCCTTCTTAACAGGAGTTGCTACCAATGCTTTGCCTAGTGTGCCTCCCTTCTTACCAGGTGTGGCTAATGCTTTGGCTGGTGTAGCTGCTGCCTTTTTGCCAGGGGTTGGCACAGCCACTGCCTTTTTGCATGGGGTGACAACTGCTTTCTTGCCTGGTGTGGCAACTGCAATCTTTTTTGTTGGGGAAACCATCACCTTCTTTCCTGGAGTTACGGTAGTCTTCTTACTTTTTTTTCTGAGGAATAATAATCTCTTCTCCACTGCTTTCATCTTCTTCATCTGACATTTCCTCATCTTCACTATCTTCCTCTACCTTCTTTGGAGGAGGAGCCATTTTCTTGGGGTCACCTTGATTTTTACCAGCCTTTGCGAGCTTCACCATGGTGCGGCTTTTGACGGTGGAGTATGTGGCGGGTGAGTGGCGCAGATGTGCCCAGAGGAACCAAATGGCGTCGATGGCGGCTGCTGGTACTGAAGAACCAGAGCGTATACGCCTCTCTACCAGCTAGAGCTCAAGACTGAGGTGAAAGACTCAACACATGCTCATCTTTAATACAGAAACAATCCATGATGTACATAGTAAAAACAGTAATTTGCACGCACATATATGTCCTGACTCCCACCTTCACCAAATCTTTGTTTTTGCCATGAAGTAATCAATATTTATAGCCCACATGCATTTCTACAAATCTTCTCTATGGTCATATAAATATACACAAGAGGTTTAACATTCTGTTCAATGTTTCTATGTCTCTGGGTCTATTTTTGTTCATCAGTTTATGTTGTTCATTAGATTCCACGTATGAGTGAGATCATGTGATGTTTAGCTTTCTCTGAGGAGCTTATTTCACTTAGCATAATGCTCTCTAGGTTCATCCATGCTGTTGCAAATGGTAAGACTTCTTTCTTTTTTACAGCTGGGTAGTATTCCATTGTATACATGTACTACAGTTTTTTAATCCATTCATCTCCTGATGGGCACTTAGGCTGTTTCAAGATCTTAGCTACTATAAATTGAACTTTTAAGAACAGAGGGGTGCATATATTCTTTCTGATGAGTGTTTCTGAATTAATAGAATATATTCCTAGAATTAGAACCACTGGGACAAATGGGAGTTCTATTTTAATATTTTTAGGAAACTCCAAACTGTTTCCCACAGAGGCTGCACCAGTTTGTATTCCCATCAGTATTGTACGAGGGTTTCCCTTTCTCCACATCCTTGCCAACACTTGTCATTTGCTGATTTGTTGAAGATAGCCATTATAACAAGTGTGTGGTGGTAACTCATTGTTTTGATTTGCATCTCTTGGATGACTAGTGACTTTGAGCATTTTCTCATATGCCTTTTGGACTTCTGTATGTCCATTTTGGAGAAGTGTCTATTTAGGTCCTTTGCACATTTTTTAATTGGATTGTTTATCTTCCTTTTGTTAAGTTGTATGGGTTCCATATAAATTTGGGGGGTAACCCCTTATCAGATGTATCATTGGCAAATATGTTCAATGCAGTAGGCTCTCTTGTTATTTTGTTGATGGTTTCCTTTGCTGTACAGAAGCTTTTAATTTTAATGTAATCCCATTTGTTTACTTTCTCCTTAGTTTCCATTGTCCTATGAGATGTATCGTAAACATATTGCTACAAAATATGTTGGAGATTTTGCTACCTATGGTTTCTTCTAGGATTTTTATGATTTCACAACTTACACTTAGGTCTTTTATTGATTTTGAGCTTATTCTTGTGTATGGTGTAAGTGTGTGGTCTAGTTACATTTTTTTTTGCATATATCAGTCCAATTTTCCCAACACCATTTATTGTAGAGACTGTGTTGACTCCCTTGTATGTTCTTACCTCCTTTGTCAAATACTAATTGACCATAATGGCTTGTATCGATTTCTGGGTTCTCTGTTCTGTTCCATTGGTTTATATGCTGTTCTTGTACCAGTACCAGGCTCTTGTGAGTACATAGTTTTTGTAGTATAGGTTGATATCTGGTATTGTGATCCCTCCAACTTTGTTCTTCTTTCTCAAGATTGCTGTGGCTATTTTGAGTCTTTATTGATGACATATAAATTTTAGGAATATTTGTTCTAGGCCTTTGAAATATGCCCTTGGCATTTTTATAACAATTGCATTTAATCTATAGATTGCTTTCAGTAGTGTGGCCAGTTTATTGATGTTGATTTTACCAATCCATGAACACAGTATATTCTTCCATTTGTGTATATATTACTCTATCTCTTTTTTCAACATCCTGTAGTTTTCTGAGTATAGGTCTTTTACCTCCTTAGTGAAGTTTATTCCTAAGTATACTAATTTTTTTTTTTTTGTTTCAATGGTAAATAGGATTGTTTGTTTAGTTTCCCTTTCTGAGAGTTTATTATTGATGTATAAAAATGCCATAGGTTTCTGAGTATTAATCTTATATCCTGCTATGTTACCAAATTCATTTATTAAATTTAGTAGTTTTTTCATGGAGTCTTTAGGATTTTCTATGTACAATATCATGTTGTCTGCGAATAGTTACAGTTTTACCTCCTCCTTTCAAATTTGGATTCCTTTTATTTCTTCTTTTTGTCTGATCACTGCAGCTAGCACTTCTAGTACTATTTCAAATAGGAGAGGTTAAAGTGGGCACCCCTCTCTTGTTCCTGTTCTTAGGGGAAATGGTTTTAGTTTTAATCCATTGAGTATTATGTTGGCTATATGTTTGTCATATAAGGATTTTATTATGTTGAGGTATGACCCCTCTATTTCCACTTTGTTGAGAGTTGTTATCCAAAAAGAGTGTTGGACTTTGTCAAATGCTTTTTTTAGCATCTATTGATATGATTATATTGTTTTTATCTTTCAGTTTGTTTATGTGCTGTATCACCTGTATTGATTGATTCCAGGAACACAGCCTGTGTTCCTGGAATAAATCCCACTTTATCATGGTGTATGTTGTTGCTATCTATCTAATTCTTTAAGTTGTAGGATTAGATAACTTATTACAAGCTTTTCTTGTTTTATAATGTATTGTTGGATCTAATTTGCTAGAATTTTGTTGAGGAATTTAGCATCTATGTTCTTTGTAGGGCCTTTATCTGGTTTTGGAATTCAAGTAATGCTGGCTTCATAGAAAGTGTTTGGAAGTGTTTCTTCCTTCTGAAATTTTTGGAATAGTCTTAGGAGGATACATATTAGTTTTTCTTTGAATATTTGGCAAAACTCCCCTGTGAAGCCATCTGGAGCAGGGCTTTTGTTTGCCTGGAGTTTCTTTTCTTTTTAACATTGCTTCAATTTCCTCAGTAGTTATCAGTCTATTCAGGTTTTCTCTTTCTTTTTAATTGAGTTTTAGAATATTGTATGCTTTCTAGGAATATGTCCATTTGGTCAAGGTTGTTCAGTTTATTGGAAAAGAGTTGTTCATAGTCTTATTTTACAATCCTCTGTATCTCTGTGGGGTCAGTTGTTACTTCACCTCTTTCGTTTCTGATTTTGTTTATTTGGGTTCTCTCTCTTTGTTTCTTGGTGAGTCTGGCAAAAGGTTCATCAATCTTGTTTATCTTTTCAAAGAACCAGCTCTTGGTTTTACTGATCTTTTGTATTGTTGTATTTTTTATGCCTCTATGTCATTTATTTCTGCTGTAATCTTTATTATTTCACTAGAGTCACGGTGCCCGAAAGTCATGCATGGGTAGGGTCCCTAGGCTTGGACGGTAATCAGGGCCAATCTGTGGGGTGACTTGCGGGGTGATCAGGCCTCCAGTTTGCACCCACCTTGGCCTGGCACCACCCACTCACTGGCCCCGCCACCCCCTTGTTCCCCTCCCTCTGGGGGCGACCAGTGGGGCAATTGGGGGCCCCTGCTCACACCCACCTTGGCTGACCAGGCACCGCCTGCTCACTGGCCATGCCCCCTGTCACTGCCAGTCAGAACCTGTGGGCTGGGAGCAGCTCTTGTGTTGAGCGTCTGCCCACTGATGGTCACTACACATCATAGCGATGGGTTGTTCTGCTGTTCGGTCAATTTGCATATTAGGGTTTTATATAGATAGAAGAGGAAAAGTGCCCAAAAGTCATGCACGAGTAGGGTCCCTTGACTTGGATGGCGAATAGGGCCAATCTGTGGGGCAACTTGCAGGGTGATCAGGGCCCCCACTTGCACCCACCTTGGCCTGGCACCACCCACTCACCAGCCCTGCCCCCCTACTGGTCATCTCCCTCTGGGGGCAACCAGTGGGGCGTTTGGGGGCCCCTGCTCACACCCGCCTTGGCTGGCCTGGCACTGCCCGCTTGCTGGCCCCACCCCCTGTCACCACTGGTCAGAGCCTGTGGGCTGGGGGCAGCTGTTGTGTTGACCGTGGTCAGTGTGCATCATAGCCACCAGTTGTTCCGCCATTCAACCGATTTTCATATTAGGGTTTTATATAGATAGATTCCTTCTACTTATTTTGGACTTTTTTTGCTGTTATCTTTCTAATTCTTTAAGTTGTAGGGTTAGATAGCTCATTAGAAGTTTTTCTTGTGTTTTGAGGTAAGTCTATAGTGCTATGAACTTTCCTCCCAGAATTGTTTTCATTGTGTCCCATAGATTTTGGATTGTTGTGTTTTCATTGTCATTTATTTCCAGGGTGTTTTTATTTCTTCTTTAATATCTTTGGTAACCCATTTATTGTTTAATAGCATGCTATTTAGCTGCCATGTGTTTGACTGTTTTATTATAGTTGATTTCTAATTTTATGCCATTGTGATTTGAGAAGACACTGGATATGATTTCAAACTTTTTCAATTTGTATAAATTTAGCCTATGTCCTAACATGTGATCTCTCTTTGAAAATGCCCCATGTGTACTTGAGAAGAATGTATATTCTGTAGCTTTGGGGTGAAATGTTCTGAAGATGTCATATTACATATGTGTTTTTTTTTTTTTTTTTTTTTTTTTTTTTTTTTTTTGCTGTAAGGGCTGAATTATGTCCTCCCCAAATTTATTTTTTATTTTTTTAAATTAAATCTTTATCATTCAGATTATTACAGTTGTTCCTTTTTTCCCCCCATAGCTCCCCTTCACCCAGTTCCTACCCCACCTTCTGCCTTTACCCCCCCCCACTGTCCTCATCCATAGGTGTAGATTTTTGTCCAGTCTCTTCCCGCAACACTCACACCCTTTTCCCCTCCAAGAATAGTCACTCCATTCCTTTTTTATGCCACTGATTCTATTATATTCACCAGTTTATTCTGTTCATCACATTAGTTATTCACTTGATTTTTAGATTCACTTATTGATAGATGTGTATTTGTTGTTCATAATTTGTATCTTCACCTTTTTCTTCTTCTTCCTCTTCTTAAAGGATACCTTTCAGCATGTCATATAATACTGGTTTGGTGGTGATGAACTCCTTTAGCTTTATCTTATCTGTGAAGCTCTTTATCTGACCTTCAATTCTGAATGATAGCTTTGCTGGATAAAGTAATCTTGGTTGTAGGTTCTTGGTATTCATCACTTTGAATATTTCTTGCCACTCCCTTCTGTCCTGCATAGTTTCTGTTGAGAAATCAGCTGACAGTCCTATGGGTACTCCCTTGTAGGTAACTGACTTGTTTTTCTCTTGCTGCTTTTAAGATTCTCTCTTTGTCTTTTGCTCTTGGCATTTTAATTATGATGTGTCTTGGTGTAGTCCTTTTTGGATTCCTTTTGTTTGGGGTGCTCTGCGCTTCCTGGACTTGTAAGTCTATTTCTTCGACCAGGTAGGGGAAGTTTTCTGTCATTATTTCTTTAAGTACGTTTTCAATATCTTGCTCTCTCTCTTCTTCGGGCACCCCCATAATTCGGGTGTTGGTACGCTTGAAGATGTCCCAGAGGCTCCTTACACTATCTTCATATTTTTGGATTCTTTTTTCTTTTTGTTTTTCTGGTTGGGTGATTTTTGCTTCTTTGTATTTCAAATCTTTGACTTGATTCTTGGGATCCTGTAGTCTGCTGTTGGAAGTCTGTATAATATTCTTTATTTCAGTCAGTGTATGCTTAATTTCTAGTTGGTCCTTGTTCATATCGTCAAGGGTCTTACTAGATTTCTTGAGGATCTCACTGAATTTATTGGTGGTTTCTAGAAAGTTCTTGAAAAACCTTAAACGTGTGGTTTTGAACTCTATATCCAGTAGTTTGCTTTCCTCCATTTTTGTCATTTGTGACCTATTTCTTTGTCTCTGCATTTTGGCTGCTTCCCTGTGTTGATAGAGTGGCTTTCTATGCTAGGTGTCATATAGGGCCCAATGGCTCAGCCTCCCCAATTACCTGCAGTGGACACTCTTGGTGCACCCTTTTGTGGGCTTTGTGCACAGTCTTGTTGTAGGTAAGCCTTGATTGTTGTAGGTATCACTGGGAGGAATTGACCTCCAGGCCAATTGGCTGTGAGAACCAGCTGTGTCTACAGTGGAGAACTTCTGTGCTGGAGATACCCTTCTGGGGCAAAACTTGCTTCAGTGGGGCTTTGGTGCTCACTGAGTCTGCCCCATGAGTGTGTCCCTTATGGGTCTGAGGAGTTGTAATCTGGATGGTCCCACTCTGACCACTGGGTACACTGGCTCTTGGATCTCTAAGGAGGTGCTAATTTAGCCTCTGCCTGAGGCTACCCAGCAGGAGCTACAGAGAGATCTGTAGATACCTCTTCTTTGTTTGGGGTTTGGAGGTGCCCAGATGAGGCCCAGCTGTGAAGCAATGCAAGCTGCTGTGTGGCCTTGGGCCTTCTTTTGGAAGTTCTGGGTCTCTCTGACCCAGCTGCAGTTTGTTAGGTAATTTTCAGATTGCAAAGGGCCAGCCCTTTCATATGCAAAAGCCTCTGCGCACAGCTTGGGTGGTGCGGGGTCTCAGGGAATCAAAAGGGAGCAACAAACAGCTATGGCAGATCCTCAGTCCTACCCTAAGATGTCCCGCATTTCAGTGTCCTGGTAATCGCTGAAAGCACCTCTGAGAGAAAGCCGCCCTGGAGTTCGGACCGATGCCAGACAGTCCAGTTTCTACCCCTATGAATCTGGGTCCCCAGAGACTCTCCCAGAACTGGAGTTCAGAGCAGTCAGGAGAGTGAGACTCCCTCCCGATTAAAAAAAACAACTGCGTCTTCAGTTGCTGGCCCTTTCCACGTGTGCCTCCTACCTCTGCACTTTACTTCCGCACCTCCTTTGAGTCTCAGTGTGCTTTTCTCTTTCCTTCTAGTTGTAGAATTTCCACTCAGCCAGCCTTCCTGTGGTTCTGGATGATGTCCATTTTGTCTTTTAGTTTTATTTTTGAAGTGGTTGTGCGAGGCAGCAATTTCGGGTGTTTACCTATGCCATCATCTTGGTTTCTCTCTACATATGTGTTCTTATCTCCCCATTGCTCCCCTATCCCCCCACTCATGCCCTCACCCCCCTGGTATCTGTGTCCATTGGTTTGGTTAAGCTTATATGCATCCATACAAGTCCTTTGGTTGATCTCTCCCCATTACCCCTGCCCTACCCTACCTTCCCTCTGAGGTTTGATGATTTGATCAATGCTTCTCTGCCTCTGGATCTGTTTTTGTTATTTTTGATAGGTACTTGTTTGTAGCCATTTTTATTATTTATGCCTGTGTTCCTTCCTCCCTTTCTATTTCTTCTTTTTACAGTCCATTTAGCATTTCTTGCATTGCTGGCTTGGCGGTAGTAAACTCCTTTAGTTTTTATTTATTTGTTTTTTTTTTCTGCAAAGCTCCTTATTTCCCGTTTAATTTTGAATGATAGCCTGGCTGGATAAAGAGTGTTCTTAGTTTCAGTCCCTTGCTTTGAATCACATTGTATACTTCATTCCATTTCCTTCTGGCCTGACATGTTTCTGTTGAGAAATGATTTGATAGTCTAATGGGAGATACCTTGTAGTATCTTTCTGTTTCTCTCTTGTAGCCTTTAAGATTCTTTCTTTGTCTTTTACATTTTCCAATTTAATTACGATGTGTTTTGGTGTCTGCCTTTTTGGGTTCATCTTGCTTGGGCATCTTTGTGCTTCTTGCACTTGTGTGCCGTTTTTCTTCTCCAAATCTGGGAAGTTTTCTGTCATTATTTCTTCAAACAGGTTTCCTATTCCTTGCTCAACTTCCTCTCCTTCTGGCATCCATATTATGTGGATGTTGTTTCATTTATGGTGTCCCAAAGCTACCTTAGATTCTCTTCCTGCTTTTAATTTTTATTTCTAGTTGCTGCTGTGTTTGGGTGTTTTTTTTCTATCTTCTGTTCTAACTCACTGATGCAGTATTCTGTTGAAACCTTCCATTGTGTTCTTTTTTGCTGCTATGTCATTCTTCATTTCCTCTTGATTCTTATTCATGTTGGTGAAATCCTCATTCAGATCCTTATAATTCTCATTGATTTGCATGTATTTTTCACCCAGATGTTTGAGCATACTTATAAACATTACTCTGAATTCTTTCTCTGCCAAATTACTTGGCTCCATTTCATTTAGTTCCTTTTCTGGTGATTCCTCATTTTTTTTTCTTTTGGGGTTGTTTCATCTCCCCATTTTTGCTATCCCATTGTAACTGTTTCTATGTCTTAGATCCAACTGCTATGCCATACAGATTTTTGCGGGGTGGTCCTTTTAGTAAGTGATTTGTAGACCCAGTTGTGCAACCTCTCAGATGACCTGAGCATGGTGTTTTAGGAAAGCCCCCTACTTCATTTATTTGGGTTCTCCTAATGTAGTTATGTCTTGAATGTTATTTACCCATCCATGTATGGAGCCTCCTCACAGGTTGTCTGACAATGTGACTCACCCCAGCTACACCGTTCCAGCTGTTTTGGATGTGCTCAGGTCCTGGCTCTTGTGGCAAGGGTTGCCTGAGGTCTCACTGGCGTGCAACTCACTGCTGGGTCCCAGAGCCCACAGCAGGATTTTGTTCACTCTGTGGCTCACTGTGGAGGTCACAGAGTCCACGGCCTGGTTGGCTGGAGTCCCAGAGTCTACCACTTGGGTAGCACGACTTTGGCCAGTGTGTCCTGATTCTGGCCAGAGTGGCATCACTCTGTGAATCACTTTGGGGTTCTTGGAGCCTGTGGTCAGGGAGGTGGGGGTCCTAGAGTCTGCAGCCAAGTTAGTGTGACTTTGGCCAGGGTCGTGTCCACACTGAATCACTGTGTGGTCTGGGTTGGTGTCCAAGGCCAGTCTGGGTGATGGTGAGACTGGGATCCTAGCTGCAGCCACTCTCCCCTTCAAGATGGCAAAGTTTCCATGCCAGAGCCACACCACCTGGGGTGTGCCTACAGTGGTAACAGGGGCTTTCCTTCCAGGAGAGCCTGATTTGACAACCCCTGAGACTCTTGTGAGATCCAACTGCCCCTCACTCACCCGCACACACACCACACACGTCCACATACTTCCCCTCACTTACCTTCTCACTCACACACTCTCCCTCACTGTCATCCTGCCAGCGTCATGTTCTCCAGATATATCTCAGTTATTGTAGTCTTTATTTGTATTGTGTTTCTTATATTTTTGTTAAAGTTACCACTGAGTTTATTTATTCTTCCCCTAATTTCATTGAGCAACTTATAACCAGTGTTTTGAACTATGTATTTGGCAGATTGCTTACCTCCGTTTCATTTATTGTTTTTTTTTTTCCTGGAGATTTTTCCTCTTCTTTGTAGGTTAAGGGGTTGTGACCTGATTTCTGCATGTTCCCCACACACTTAACTTAGGATATCCTCTTTGTTTTTGAAGGTTCCCTTGTATCCTCAGCCCTAGTTTCCAGTTCCCAGCTCTACCACTAATCTGCTGTGTGGGAGCCATTGCTTGGTAGGCTTGCATGGCAGTGTCACAGAAACTGGGAACCAAATCCAGAGGCAGCAAGTATGGGTGGAGCAGGGATTGGTTCCATGGGGCACTCATAGAGCTGATGTGAACTTAGTGACTATCAATTCCACCAGTTTCTGAGAGTGATAGAAGGTAGTAAAAAGGTAGTGGAGGGAAAGATAGAAGTCTTTGAATGAATCCAAAACCTTCAAAGAAATTCTAAGTTGATCCAGAATAAGGTTGCATGTAGCACATTCCCACTAAATTGAGAAGTTTTTTTTTTCTTTTGTGCTATAACATCATAATCTTTACAAATCTGATTGGCAGTTATGATAGGCAAATAAGATGAGGAATTGAATTATCATGTAACCAATATATTTATTGGTAGACAAAATTCTTGAAAATACATTGCCCAGGAGGAAAAAATATTTTAAAGGGTCAAAAACTTGGGAACTGCTGATGGAATCCAAGCATTTAATTTCACTCATGAGGAAACTAAGACCCAAAAAAGAGACATAACTTGTCTGAAGTCACACAGTGAATGGTCCTGTCAGATTGGGAACCCAGGTCCCTTAACCACCAGTCAGAACCTTGTTTCCTCTGCTGCACTCCATTCCAGGACTGCCTGTTTCTCCACAGTAGGTGCCTTGGAAAGGTTTGTCCAATTTAATGAAACCCGTCAGTTTTCCCAGAATAGTGTCTGGCTTGATTGGTACCATGGCTACAAAGTGATCTGGGTTGGCAGAATCAAGCTAAAAAGCTGGAACCTAGGGTAATATGTCTAAAATCTTTCTAAGGCCACATCACTAAGTATTGTATTATAAAAATCCATTGGCTTCTGTACTATGCTAAACCCATGGTAACCCTAATGTATATCAGAACAACATCATGGTCTCAACCCAAACCATAAGTTCCAGAACTCCCAGATCCCTATTAACAGATGTTTTATTGTGTTCCCAATGTCACTGAGCTGATGCTAAGAGTGGCTATGGCCAGGATAGAGCTTGGTAAAATAATTTAGAGAAGGGCAACTTTGTTTTCACCAGGTATAATAGGTCAACTTCTCTGAAATAAGGAGATGCACAGAAAATTAGAGCCCTAGAAAAAGCACAGGTCTGCAACAGACCCTAGATAAAATACATTGAGATCAGAAGAATGATGAGTAGGAAGTCAGGGAAATGGGTGGAGAACTATGTAGACTAAGATGCTGTTTGTCTTTCATAGTTCAAATGCAGGTCTAGAAAAAGCTCATAAAGACAATGAAAGTACAATATTACCACTAGCCCTGGGCACCGGGGCTTTGAAGCATTGGTGAGACTGTATGGAGTCTGCATCCACCGCCCATCCGGACTCCTGGAACCCTGGGGCATTGGATGGAGCCTGCACCCTTCTTCCTAGGCTTCCCCCAATAGTGTTGCCTGCTGGGTTTGCCATTCTCCTTGTTCCTTTCTCATCTCTCCTAGGAGGTGGTATGGTCCAGCTCTCTCATACCAGATAAGGACATCATGTTCTTTCTGATCTAGAAGAGCAAAGCAGTCTGCAGTCCCTAGGGTTTGGGAGGGCCGGAGAGGGGAAGTTCTAATGTTTGTAAGCACATCAGTCAGTCGCCTCAGCAGCCCCAGGGGCTCCAGATCCAGATATCCTCCACCACCTCCTCATCTTTATCCTGTCCTGTCACACAGCCCCTTGACTGCTTTGTTAATTGCCCAGAGACTTGCAGCAAGCCAAGAACAATGCATCTCATCTCCCTGGAATTGACACCGCAATATGGGGGTTGGTTGAGGAAGAAAACTACAGTGTGCTGCTTACTAGGTCTCTCCCCAACTCTCTTAAGTCCTTTCCTGCTTGCCATTGGCGTTTGCCCTGGTATACAAACATTGCCTCCAACCTACAGTATGGGCTGAACACCATCCCCAGCCTCTCTGGCAGCCCAGCACAGGAAAATTCTATTTAAGCTGATCTAAGTGGACTTGAGGCCCAAGGGAAGAAACTGAAAGGTGAGCAAATGCAGCGAGAACCTGTAGGGTTGTAGCAGCGGATGAGTCAATACATTCTGAAGGGTTCTGCTATTGCTTTTCTTTGGGACACACGCAGGAACTCCAGAGCTCAGGGCAAAGTTTTTGTGCTTGGACTCCCCATTTCAAGCTAACCCTTTCCACACTGTGGCAAAATCACCTCAAGTCACACTCTCTCCTAGCCTGAGAGTCATCCTTGGTTTCCAAATACTCCTGGGGCCATTTTAAATTTTATTAAGGCTATAAAACTAAAATGAAATAAAAGTATGGCCATTCCTGGGGGGGGGGGGCTGAAAGGAAGACAGGAGATAGATACCATATTCCATTCCATTCACAGTCTTATTAGCAAATGCACATCATGCAATTTCTTTCTGAACCCCTTTCCTGAAACAACATTTTTTTGCTGGCCATATGCCAGCTCTGCCATGAAGGCCAGTTTCCTCTATGTTGCTATATTCCCTTGGCTCAATGGCAAAGCAATAGGCGTAAAACTGACTATCTTAGAATTGTGTCTCATGTCCCACTTCTGGTCTCTCCTAGCTGGGTAAAGACCATAGCCATTGTCTAGGCCAGTGGATTTAAAAAAAATTAATACCATCTTCATTTGATATTATATTTATTAGTTTGTTTTAGTAAATATATAATATTTACAAGTGCCGTGCCTCTCGTTTTCCCTGAAGGCAACTCCTTATATAAAAATTATTTAAGATTTTCATCTTAAATTCATCCTGTACAGGTTTTCAGAAACCCATTTCTCATGATTAGGAAAGTAGGCTTAGCAATGTGCAATTACATCAAAAGGATGTAAAACATCAACAACAAAAACTGCCAAAATAACCTTGAGTACAAAAGAAAAACACAAATGCAACATTTGCCAAACAAGCTTTTGCTAAAAAAACAAAAACAAAAAATATTTTGAAAATGGACGTAATCAGTTAAATTAAAAAGTATTTGTAAATGATATGTATATAAATATTGATACCATTTTTATTTGTAAAAGTCCCAAACTAGAAATGACCAAAATATCCATAAACAAGTAAATGAATAAATAAACTATGTTATGGTTATACAATAGAATACTACTTAACAATGAAAATGAATAAAATATTGAAACATACATTATTTGGCATCTCTAATTATGCTGAATGAAAGACTCTCTAGATAAAAAGAATCCATACTTTATGATTCTATTTATAGAAAATTCTAAAAAATTCCAACTAATTTATAGTAACAGAAAATAGTTCAGTGGTTGCCTAGGGATGGTGATGAAAGGATAGATGTAATGCACAAGGACAAGAATAAACTTTTGTGGGTGATATGTTCATTATCTAGATTATTGCAATGATTTCACAAGTGTATACATTTGTCAAAATTTTCCAAATTATGCTTTAAATATGTACAGTTTATTGTACATTAATTTTAACTTCTTTGGCAGTGAAAAGTAATAAGATTTAGAGCAAAATAATTAATTGTGGCAGATGCTGTTGGGCTAATTTCAATATCCATTTCAACTTTCTTCTCTATTTCTGTCACCATTACAGAAATTATAAAAGCTAAATGCTTACTTTTCCATGCTTGCAACTAGAAGTTGGAAAGTTTAAAATCTCTCTAAATCCATAGAAACCCTTTTCCTTTCCAAATGCAATCTTATAGTGATGCACATTGTATAAATCATATAAAGGCGGGGCTGCAGTTGTGTGATGGGGGTGCTTGTCTGGATACTGGAACCTCTGCTAATTTATTTTCTCATTTACTTTCTTCTCATCCATCCTTTTCCTCTGTTGTAGTCCCTGAGGGGTTCTGAATAATCTCTAGTTTTAAACACATCTCTTTTTTTCCCCAGCTTACCTGCTATCTCACTACCTGTCCTAAAAGATGATAGAGTCCAGTTCCCTCATTTGATAGGTGGGGGAATTGATACACAAAGCGATAAAGGGACCTGCACATGGTTTCACAAGACAAAAGCAGAAGTTGGTGGCCCAAGCATTTTGGAAGTCCGAGGCATGATCTCCCTGTTGGGCCTGTGGACGATGTTTCTTAAAGGCTTTTATTTTGATGGGATTTTTCTCTTTAGTTTCTTCACAGGTATCTTGAACCACTAATGAATTCCTGCTACACTAGTCCTAAGCACAACTACTTATTTGCCTGCCCCCTGCTCAGTCCTATTTCTCTTTGGTGATAGTGTTCCAGGCTTGTGAACCTTCCCCCTCCCTTCTGGTAATGAAGTTATGACAAAAACACAAAATTGGAACCAAAAGCTCTGGATGAAACACTAGCAATCAGGAGACTACCCAGGAAACAAGCACCTCAGTACAAATACCACAGAAAGTGAAGAAGACATTGAGCTCCCAAAGGAGCCTGGGAACCAAAAAGCACAAATAATCTTGATTCCCAATCTTTCTCTGGATGCCTGGAATGGGCTCCACCCAAACTCAGTGGGACAGCTCCGGACCCTCTTCAAAGATACTGGGTCAATAGAGGTGGAGTTTCCGCCACTATGGGAAAGAGGAGACAGGAAGAGGGAGTTCAGAGGGAGGGCCACCTATGAAAGGAGCTGGCCTGGCCTGGGCTGAAGGGCTAAGGAAGAGACACTCTACTGAAGGTAGGAGAAAGTGAAGTTCACTGAAAGGGACAAGGTTAGATTTAGATAAATCAGGAGCTTGGAACAAAGCATCCTGGCCTCTCCAGATGTGGCTGGAGATGGTATTAAGGCTGAATCTCACTAGGGAAGAGTTGGAAGTGATTAAGTTTCAAATCTCTAAGGTGGTTTCCAACAACATAAAGCTAAGAGCTAGAATGCTTTTCAACCTTATAATTTAATTTGATAATACCAGAGCCACAGATCTTCTGTTACATACATTTGTATCTGTCGTTTAGTGGCAAACCTGTTACAGGCCAAGAAGCAAGGTAAAAATTGTAATTCCAAGAGAGCCTTCTTACAAATATAGGCCACCATGTGTGTTGCCTATCACTGTATTTGAAGGAACCATCAAACAGCTGG
The DNA here is from genome assembly GCF_963259705.1 of Myotis daubentonii. Classification (NCBI taxonomy): domain Eukaryota; kingdom Metazoa; phylum Chordata; class Mammalia; order Chiroptera; family Vespertilionidae; genus Myotis; species Myotis daubentonii. Next base: position 95,716,016 of record NC_081861.1, on the reverse strand, counting down.
AAACAAACTGCAGGAAGAGATTCTGTCTGTCTGTCTCTCTCTCTCTCTCTCTCTCTCACACACACACACACACACTTCTTTTCCAACATGTTGCTGTGCTTTAGAAGAACTTGAAAGCACAATTTCGATAAGAAAAGAACCAAAGAAACATAGAAAAAGTGGTACTCACAAAAAATAAGAACTGAGGCCCAGAAAGAGGAAGTCACAGAGCATAGAGAGTGTAGGGACTAAGGAGAGTGTAGGGACTTGTCCAAGGTGACAAGGTTCATCAGTGGCAAACCTGGAGCTGGATTTTCCTGACTCCCAATCCAAAATGAAGATCAAGATGAAATGGGTGATTCTTAGGCAAACTATATAAAGAAAGATCTTCATATGAAACCTGGCCATTTGTGACATGAATGGACGTTGAGGGCATTATGCTAACTAAAGTAAGTCAGACAGCAAAATATAAATAAGGTATGACCTCACTTATATGTGGAATCTAAAAAAAACAAACAAAAATAAATAAATATACAGAAGGGAACTCATGGATATAGAGAACAGATCTGTGGTTGTCTGTGGTTGTCTGTGGTTGTCTGAGTGAGAGGGGGGCAAAATGGGTGAAGGGGTTCAAAAAGTACAAATTTCTAATTATAAAATAAATAAGTCATGGAGATGTAATGTACAGCATAGCAACCATCTATACTAATAAAAGGGTAATATGCTAATTAGACTGGACATCTTCTGGACATCCTTCCAGACAAAGCCACAGTGGCAGGGGCCGAGGCAGAGGTAGTTAGGGGTTATCAGGCCCACAGGGGGGAGCAGTTAGGAGGCGATCAGGTCAGCATGGAGGAGCAGTTAGGGGGTGATAAGGCAGGCAGGGGAGGGCAGTTAGGGGCAATCAAGCTGGCAGGGAGGGCAGTTAGGGGCGATCAGGCTGGCAGGGGAGCAGTTAGGGGGCAATCAGGCCGGCAGGCAGAGGTGGTTAGGGGTGATCAGGCCAGCAGGGGAGCAGTTAGGGGCATCAGACTGGCAGGAAGAGGTGGTTAGAGGCGATCAGGCAGGCAGACAGGCAAGTGGTTAAGAGCCAGCAGTCCCGGATTGCAAGAGGGATGTTCTACTGCCGGTTTAGGCCCTGTGGGATAGGGCCTAAACTGGCAGTCGGACATCCCCTGAGGGGTCCTGGATTGGAGAGGGTGCAGGCTGGGATGAGGTACCCCCCCTCCCCCGTGCACAAATTTTATGCACTGGGCCTTTAGTAGTTAATAATATCATTTATACTAATAATAGACAAATATGTAAATTGACCATCCCTCCGCGATGCCCACAGCCAAACAGGAGTAAGTATGCAAATTAACCCAACAAAGATGGCGTGCCGGTGGGCAGCACACACATGCACTGGCACCAAGCAGCTGGGGTCCTGGGGACACCACTGGAGTGTCCGGTCCTGTCAGCCTGGCCTGGGGGTGGCTGAAGTTCCCAGTCCTTTTGGTTTCTGCAGCCCCTGGACCGGAAGCAGAAACCAAGAGCATGGGGAGCACCAGGAATGCTGGAAATTGTAGTTCTGGTGGCAGATGCATTGCGGGATCTCCTAGACACAAGCAAAGTGAGCCTGGAGCAAGTTACTGTTGTGAGTGGGGATGGAGGGAAAGCAAAGGTGAGAGACATAAGTAAAGTCAGAGTGTCGAGGAAAAATTCAAAGGAAGATATCCTGCAACTTCTAGGAAAGCTCCACCAATGGAGCAAAAAAAAAAAAGACCTCTATTATTCTGTAAGCACCTAACCAAACTGAGTTGGGGGTCTCAGACAATTCGCTCATATGATTGCAAAGGCAGACAGAAACTCCCGGATTGGAGAGGGCTCCCCTGAGATTGGAGAGGGTTCAGGTCAGGCTGAGGGACCCATCCCCTGTGCACAAATTTTATGCACCGGGCCCCTAGTATTGCATATTTGAAAGTAGCTAGGAGAGTGGATCTTGAAAGTTTTCATCATAAGAAAAATATTTTATAACTATGTATGCTAATGGATGGTAACTGGACTCACTGTGTTGATCATTTTGCAATATATAAATACTAGAGGCCCAATGCACAAAATTCATGCACGGGTAGGGTCCCTAGCAGCTGCAGGCTGCCAGCCAGGGCCTCCCTTCACACCCGCCTTGGCCTGGTGTGCCTGCTCACCTGCTCCATCATCCCACTGCGGTCCTGCTCTCGTCAGGGCCCATTGGGGCCAGCAGTGCCTCCACTGCTGCCCACTACCAGTGCCGCGTCACCGACAACTGCCATGTTCCACACCATCCCCTGGTGGTCAGCGCACGTCTAACTCCTGGTCGGTTGAACTCCCAACCAAAGGGACAATTTGCATATTATCCTTTTATTATATAGGATTAAATCACTACATTGTATACCTGAAACTAATATAATGTTATGTCAATTATATCTCAAATTTTTAAAAAAAGAAAGTTCTTCCTACATAAGAAGGAATATAAGACACTAAGGTGGAACACTGGGGGGGAAAAAGAAAAAAAAACTTATTCATTTGAAATACTGATTTGGATTAAAACAAGACAATAAATTTGGGTAATTCACAAAGTATCTTTAAATCCTAGGGATTATTCTCTAATGTTTAGAAATAGGCTGTTTTCTAAGGGTAGCCCATGGCTTCTCATTGCATAGGTTCCTGGGTATATGGTCCAGACTCAAAGCCTATAAATTTGATTTCATATTGCTCAGTAATTTTGTTAGTGTGGGGCCTCCAAGAATCAGACAATAAAATGGGATTTATGTATAAGGATTTATTAAGGGAAATGAAACCAAATGGGAAGGGAGCCTGGGAAAGCTAGTCGTTCCATGAGACTTCAATGTATGCCTGACCCTGAACAAAAGAGAGAGGGAGGGTTTGGTGTGAGTGTCCTATTCTTCCCTACATTCTAAGAAAGGTTTAGCAGGTCCATAAGGAATTCATGAAGCCAAAGTCAGTTGGCAGAGGAGTTCTGTGTCTCCCAGTAATGAGCTTACCTTAATATCTCTGCTGCATAGCATGTGCCTCAGTGCAAATTCTGGGATGGATTTCAGACTGCAGCAGCCAAGGCCCATGGTCAATTACGCTTCTTGGAGTTGGAAGTCTAAAAGGCAACTCTCTTGGGTGCACAGAACTCTAATTTCAGCCTTACTGTACCCATTTTTTACCCAGCTGCAGCTGATTTCACCATACCCACAAGCCCAGATGGGGATTTGAGTCTGTCGAGCAGAAGAACAGAAGAAAACAGGGATTAGAGGGTCTCTGCCTGAAGCACTAAAATCAGACTCACTGTGAGCCATAGTTCTTTCTTCCTATGGCCCTGCCCTCTGTTGTGGGCTAACATGTTCATACCACTCATGCTAGTTATCAATCAAAGCCATTCAATTCCAGTAGCCCTTCCAGGTGCCCTGAATGTACAGGTTCTTTCTTGCTACAGACACCCCTATCCTTCCTTTCTCCATCCTCCTAATCATCCAGGTCTGGAGAAAACAGAGCAAAATAGAAAATGGCTAAGAAGGTGAGAGAGAGTTAGAGTGTCACATGAACCTATTTTCTTCCAACAGAGGGTGTGACTATTGGGACCAGGAAAGGGAAAGGTTAGGAAACTAATGTTTTGTTTAGCCCCCCCCCCCATATACATATATCTAACCTGAATTACTCCATACATCTGGCTAATAGGTATTATTGTATCTGCTTGTTGGATGAGAAAACTAAGGATACATGTGAGCCACTTGTTTACAGCCACGGATCTCTAAGTGGCAGATCCCCTAAACTCACAATAAACCAAAATCCTAGTGGGGGGATTTAAACTTCACCCTTCAGTGAGTTTTTCTTCTTGCAGAAACCTAGGGACTGGCAGGGGCACAACCCTCTCTGAAAACTATTTCCACTGGAGATCACCACTAGTCTTCATTTCTGTCTGTTGACTGCCATGCCTTCAACTCTGTTCTATCCCCTGAAGAGCCACTGCCTCAGTGTCACTTTTCCAGGATATCTCTCAGCTTCTGGCCTTGACAAGAGGCAGGTAAAACCTTGGATTAAAGTCAGAGCTGTTACAGGTAGAGGCCAGAGAAGAGGTTTCTAACTGGCTTGAGGAGATCCAATGATATCTCTGGTGAGGCAGAGGTTGGAGCCTATCTTGGCTTTTAGGTACCCCAGTCTACCTACTACCTACTGTAATGAACAGAATAGACTATTCTTCCACAACATTGGCCCAAAGGGATTTCTTTATTGCTCTAGCTTTGATTTTACATTTTAAAAGCTCATATAATGCCAGCTGACAAGATTTAACAAGCACATTCTTGGGCACTGAGTCATAGGTGAAAGCAGGTAGAGGAGGGAGCAGAAATCTGAAAAAAGGAAAGTATCAAAATATCATAACATAGCAAAGTGCCTATGTTGCCAAACAACTATTGATAATCCATTCCAGCCTAAGTATTTGAAGATAGGTGTATGTAGTACATTGAAGAGGATGTTTTATTTATTATTATTATTATTATTTAGTTTTATTAGTGGAATATTTTGATAAATCATATTTTTCTGAAAAAAATGAAAGACCACTTGGTGGTGTGAGAAAAGATACACATCTCTAATTTTTCATCTCTAGGCAAGTCAAACTTACACATAACTATTGGCCCAGAGCCAGTAAGACAGCAGGAAAAGAGCTGAACAGGTATCAGGGGTTCCAGTGCCTAGTGCTAACTCTCCCTAAATATCTGGTGCTTAGGAAGCAAGCTCTATGTGTGAGAACTGCAAACAGATGAGGTGGGTCCTGAAGGTTGTTTCTAGATAGCATGAGTCCCTTGGAGAGAGCTAGAGAAGAGACATGCCTTGTGTGGTGGGCCTCCAAGAACTCAGAAACTTGGGCAAATTATGGGCTTCCCACCAGAAGCAGGCAGTCTCTTCAGAGGCCTTTGTGATAGGTAAAAAATGAGTAAGGATGGAGATAAAATACTTATAGGATGAGGGGGAAGATGATGACAAGAGGGTCAATGGGCTTGGGGTAGCATCAGTAACACTGAAACTCAGACTCCCAGACTCCTAGAACCTCTACATACTAGGGTACATAGACTAACTGATGTGCAGGATGGCCCACAGTCAATGAGCAGTGGTTGGGAAGTTTGCTTTGTTTGAAGTCTATTCTTCAAGTCTCACAGACATGAGGCTTATTTTCTTTAGAGCACTGTTTTGCAGCTTGACTGCATATTAGAATCACTTAGGTAGCTTTTAAAAATATAGCCCCACACCCTCCTCCCAAGAAATGCTGACTCAACTGGTCTGGGTAGGAACAGTACATCAAAATATTTTAAAGCTCCCTAGTGGATTTTTTCCTTTTACATTTGTATTGATTTCAGAGTGGGAGAGAGATAGAAACATCAATGATGAGACAGAATCATTGATTGGCTACCTCCTGCACTCCCCCCACTGGGGATCAAGCCTGCAACCCAGGCATGTGCCCTTGACCAGAATCAATTCTGAGACCTTTCAGCCCATAGGCTGACACTCTATCCACTGAGCCAAACCGGCTAGGACTCCCCAGTGGATTTTGATGGGCTGCTGGAGTTGAGAACCATTACTCTGAAGAAAGTCTATATTCTCTCTTCTTTAAAAAATATTTTTATGTTTCTATTGATTTCAGGGAGAGGGAGAAAGATAGAAACATCAATGATGAGAGAGAATCATTCATCAGCTGCCTCCTGCATGACACCCACTGGGGATCCAGCCCACAACCCAGGCATGTACCCTGACCTAGAATCGAACTGTGACCCCCTGATTCATGAGTCAATGCTCAACCACTGAGCAACACCAGTGGGCAGAAGCCTATATTCTCAGTGTGAAGGTAGCTTAGGTGTCAGGTCAAGTGATGTGGAGTTGGTGGAGGTAGAGAAATGGGAAATAGTGAGAGATGGATGCTAGGAAAGTGCAAACTGGCCTATGTGAGCCAGGAGATCTAAGTCAGGGCCGTTTCTGACACTGCTTTATTGTGTGACGCTGGTCAAATGCCCATCTTTCTCTGAGCCCCCTTATTTCCACCAGTACAACAAAGGAGTTGGACTTCATGATCTCTAAGCTCATTCTGGCTTCTTAAAGTTCTAAGAATTTACCAGGCAAGAGAAGGGAGGGGAGGTGGAAGATTGCTGCTGCTGCTGCTGCTGCTGCTGCTGCATGGGCAAGGCCTGGCCTGAAGGCCATGCAGAAAAGCACTGTAAATCCAGCCCATTGGGAAGGCTGGTCCCAGGGAGCTGCCTACCAAGATAGAGCCCAAACTGGAAGTCATGGAAACTGTCCTTAGGTCTTTCTCAATTGTGAGACCATTAGTCAAGGGTAGTGACCAAGGGCAGGCTCTCATTGGTGGTATCACATACATATTTATTAATATCATTATTCTTAATAGTACTACTAGTATTAGTGATAATTACCTTAATTTGACATCTAGCTTCCCCATCCTATAATGACAGCTCAAATGTGTCTGCAGCAGCATTCAAAGGAACAGAAACCACTTCAATTGCATTGTCCTATTCATTCCTATTATTTCTTCACTGGAAAGCCAAAGACTCAGGGATTTAAGGTAGAAGTGTACATGATAACTCATATTTCAAGTCACTGTTTTACAAGCTCAAGCCTGACCAAGATTTTCAGCCCACAGACTGGACTTCACAAATAGGTTGTTGCCTTAGTTGGGAAGGGAGCAAAATTCTTCTCCCACCTCCAAACCAACTCCTAATCTCCCTTCCCATTTAACTTCTCAAGCTTTACTCATTTGTAAAATAGGGATGACAGTCTCTACTTTAATCTTTTCTTTAGGTTTATTCTCCCCTGACCCAGGTGCTCATACACCTCCTTTACAAACTAGTGCCTTCATACCTCCTGGAAGGTTATTCATTCCTGCCTTTCCCCCACAGCATACTCATGAACTACAGAACACAACCCATTAAATAACAGTTTTACCATGCCACTACCACAACTCACACATAAGCCAATTAATTAGACTGGTAGTTCCTTGGGAAAGAGACCTTGGTTATTTTTTTTTAAACTCCTTACCCAAGGATATATTTTCATTGAATTTTTTATAGAGATGAAGGGAGAGGGACAGAGAAACATTGATATGAGAGAGAAACATTAATCAGTTGCCTCCCATACACACCTGGACCAAGGATCAAAACCGCCACCTATGTATGTGCCCTGACTGGGAATTGAACCTGCAACATTTTGGTGTATGAAATGATGCTCCAACCAACTGAGCCACCCATCCAGGGTAACCTTGGTTCTTCTTCTTCCTTAGTCTCCTACACTTTAACATGGAACTGAGCAGATATCACATACCTTTCACAAGAGGCCAGATGGCTTTTCTGATGAAGTTGCCAAAGCTAACTAATCCAGGATTGTAAGAGCTCAATGCCATAACCAAATATTCATGGATTTTGTGAGTAGATATTTTGGAATACAGTTCCAAAGTCTTGGCTTGCCATTGCAGGATCCTCTCCACCCTCTCCCATACAGTGAACTCCTACTCCTGCTACAACTACTCTTGCCTGCTTCCAACATGGCTGCCATGCCATAGTATCTTTTCTTTAGGTTTATTCTCCCCTTGACCCAGGTGCTCATAGCAGAAATATAATGTAGGAGGAGCAACACCCCACCTCTTTTGTTACCACCACCACACTTGGGCCGCCTCTGCTTGGAATGTCCCAACAGACACTTATAAAGGCCAATCCTATCCTACCCATTCCTCTCTGCTTACCCATCACCATCAGTAAGCCTTTCCTACACCTCCAGCCAGAATAACCTTTAAGTACCCAAGGGCTTGCCCCCACCATGGCCCTTAGTATTTTACACTCTCTCTTTTTAAAATTTAAATTCTTTATTGTTTAAAGTATTACATAAGTCTCCTTTTTCCCCCATTGACCTCTACTCTCTTTATAGTTAATCCCCCATTAAACCTAAGACACAGCTCACTTGTTGTATGACCTTCAACAAGTCATTTAACTTCTCAAGCTTTACTCATTTGTAAAATAGGGATGACAGTCCCAACTTTAACCTCCTCCCAGGTCAAATGAAATAAAATATGTAAAAGCATGTAGTGTATAATCCTAATGGTAGTTAATATTTATTGAGTGGTTATATGTGGCAGGCACAGTTCTAAGCATTTCATATATATCAATTCATTTAAATTACCAGGTAGCCTTATACAATGCATACAGTTATTATCCTAATTTTAAAGAAACTGAGACACACAGAGAAATTGTGTAATTTGCACAAGGACACAAAACTAGTAAATTGTAGAACTGGATTTGAACCCAAGCAGTTATACAACCCACTTGTATGACTCAGTCAAACACTTCTGTTGCTGGCAATTTATATATATATATATATATATATATATATATATATATATATATATATATATATATATAAAGTCACTGCACAATTAAAAAGCAAACTGCACAACTATAGAGTAAGAGAGCAATGGTTTAACAGAGACATATGTGAGAGAGATCTAGGGGTTTTAAAAACAATAAATTCAATAGGCATCAAAGTTGTGATATGCTGTCTTATTGGAAATGTTAGTAATTTAGCTCCAATTGTGCTCTGACAGTAGACAGGGACTTTGATTTCTTCCTTCTTGAAATGGAGGCCCTCCTTTGGCCTTTCTCAATTGTGGGATCCTTCAAACCCCTTACTATTGATAACACATCCTTTCTCTCTCTGACAAAGTATGACATATTTTAATCTAGGCTCATTCCTTCCAACTTATAACATCAGGGAGGCTCAAGTACACCAAAGGCATTTGACCAGTGTGACACATTTAACTGTCACATTTTCCTATGAGACATTTGTCCCATGACAGTTTGGGGGATGCCCTGGAGGATGATTTTTCAATACAAATAGGTACATCAATATGAGAAAATTCCCTTCTTATACATATCCACACACGTCCTTTATAGCCTCTTATTGAGCTACTAGGCCCTGAGGATTCAAAGAGTTCTCCCTGCTTCACAGCTCACAATCTAACACTAACCACCGACTTCCCATGTCACTTTATTACCAAGCTTACCAAGGTCTAGCCATGTCATATGGTCATTTGTTCCTTGCCTGGATTAAATAATTAAAAGTAACTACAGGGGTGTCATTGGAAAAGTACACTGCAAGTCTGGATAATCTCATAGACTCAGAGAATGAACATAGAACTGAAACAGATTATCTAGCCTAGATCTGATATTTGATCAGGGAGCCTGACTGTATGTATGAGGGAGTGTGGGGGATATAGGTGACTATCTTTCAATTTGTAGATTACATTTCTTAGGCTACAAACATTCTTTGTACGATAAATATGCTTTGCCTTTCATCAAACAGCAGCCTCTACTTACCTTCTGAAACTCACCATATACCCACATAGTCACTGCCTAACCCCAACTCCAGCCTGACTCCTCACACTCAAAGTACACATACAAAACAAACCACCTTTCTACTTTTACATATTTGGAATCAGAGAATCATAGATTTCCAGGATTTAAAGTTCCTTGAAGATTATCCTTAATAAAAAGAGTCTTCAAAGTTCATGTGCTTCACTCACAGAACTCGATGGAAACCAAATCCAGAGGGACGAGAAAGGAAAGATTAATTAAGGGAGATTCTACCTTTTCTGGTTTTCTGCCTAGTTTCCTTTAATCCAGGCAGGTAGGCCTGCATATATTTTTATGACTAGCTGAGACTTTCAAAATCAAGACCTATGCGATTGCAAAGGGGGACAAGAATTTTTTTCTGCCATGACTGAGACTCCCCAATCTCCAGGAGCCTGCCCATCTCAACAACCACTAGAGCTCAAGGCACACTGTTTACACATCATACTTCTCATGGACCATAAAAGCGGGGGGGGGGGTAGAGGGTCAAGGAGTAGGGAACCTTGAATGTTGTGCTTTTAACTCATGGAAGTAAGACCCAACCAGCAACCCCCATTGTCAGAATAGAGGGCAGAGGCTTTTCTGAAATTGGCTTAGTGCAAAACCATAGTTTAGTTCTTTTGTTCCTATCAGCATGAACCACATACTATCTAATTACTAGATGGAGGTTTCTTTTACTTCTTTGAGGTGGAGGTACTTGATACAGGAATTCAGATCAAAGTCATAGACTGCCAGAAATGGAAGACACATAAATGACCATTAAGTTCAGCATCCAACTCTACAGGGAGAAAGGGATATGCCCAAGGTTAAAAAATGAGTTAGTGGCTTATCCAGGTCTCCTGACTCAACTAACACTATTTCCTTTGGCTTCTAGGATCTGTTTAGTATTCATTTGTTTAGCCATTATTCAATCAACAAATATTTATTGAGTATCTGTTATGTGCCAGCCAAGCCTTATACCAGGCATACAATGGGGAAGTTGATAATTTCTCAATAGGAAGGGCATAAGGAAAACAATTTAGTTGGAAGGCGGTGACTAGAGAACTATCTTAATGCTTGTTTGCATAGCAAACACATGAGCTTTGGTTAGATTATCAGTTTATTAATCATGGCTTTGAGAGATGCTAAAGTTTTCCAAGCTAGTTGTTGCTGTCCAAAAGAAGTTGTTAGTGATGAAAGAAGAAAGGTGGGCCTTCTTGGTAGACCACAGGGCCCTGTTCCAAGACAAAGATCATCCCATTAAACACAGGGGATTGTGACAAGGATGGAGAGGAGGAGTGTGGTTGTTTGGAGGAGAAGGCTTGGGCAGAGGAGAAATCCCCAAAGCAAAACTGCCAATGAGTTACCCACAACAGGATGAATCAAGGCCATTCCAGTCAGAGAAACCACAGGTTGCTAGCACTGAGCCAGTGCCAGCCAGTGACCTAGTTAGAAGGGCATGTAACTGAGAAAATCAATGTGCTAAAAAGCCTCACAATATTGAAGAGCAGGCAAGAGAGAACTGGAAAGGGGATCATGAAAAGCAGAGTTATCTATATATTCAGGCACCCATATCCAGTGGGAAAAGCAGTTTTCTGTTGAACTAGCTGCCTTCAAGAAGCTGAAATATCCAGGGTACAATAGAACCAGGCTACACTGAGATATTGCCTAGTTGAATCCCTCTAAAGCCAACATGGTAGGACATGAACATATTATGCAAACTGCTTTGAAGGTCATATCTTGAGCCTGTGATAATAACACATCTCTTTCAAGAGTAAACTCAAGATGTGAGATGAATAGGGCACCATGAGGTCAGGAAATGGGCATCACTCATTAGGTATCCCTCCCTGATTCTACACCTTGGCTTTTGAATTAGCAGCATTAAATCAGAAATGAAAGGTTCTGAGTCCAACCTCCTCATGTGTGGGTTTGGAAACTGGGGGTTAGAGAGAGTAAAGGCCTACTCCATAGTCACATAATAAGTGAACAAAGCAGTAGTGAGGTTAAAATCCATGTCTAATGACAGTCACTACTTCTTCCTCCAAACTCTCTGACCAGCTGGGCACTGAGCTCATCTCAATGCACAAAATTGCAAACTACAGGTCAGCCCTGTCTTGCCTACCACTGGCCATGTTTTCATTCTACTTCCTACACTGTCCCTGAATACTAGCAGGCCAAAGCCATGGGCAGACCTACAGAATTAAGCAGGGTGAAACACAGTGCTGTGAGAGTGATAAACCCAGCTTAAGATGTGGACATGAAGGAACAACTCCCAGGAGTTGTTTCGATGCTGGGTAATTGAGGTTTGAGACATTTTTTAAAGCATGTCTTAATCCTTACACTTAAGGCTGCCACAGGCGATACTGTAATGGAAATAAGGCCAAAATACATAGACACTCAGCCTCAGCTCAAGCTTCAGGTAACCTGCTGCCACTAGATGTTCTGACTCCCTCAGAACAAGAACTGGGCTTCGAGCTCCCACATATCTCTGGACAGATCTCTGGCAGCACACACACTTGCAACTTTGCAGTCTGCCCTGCATTTTTTTTTGTTTTGTTTTTTTTTTTATTGCTTAAAGTATTACAAAGAGTATTACATATGTCTCCTTCCCCCCCCCCCCGCCTTGACAATCCCCTGGCCTCCCCTACCCCCCAGTGTCTTATGTCCAATGATTATGCTTATATGCATGCATACAAGTCCTTTGGTTGATCTCTTACCGACCCGCATCCTGCCTTCCCACCCTCCCCGGCCTTCCTGCTGTAGTTTGACAGTCTGTTTGAGGCAGCTCTGCATTTGTATCTACTTTTGTTCATAAGTTTATAATGGTCTTTATTATCCAGAAATGAGTGAGATCATGTGGTATTTTTCCTTCATTGACTGGCTTATTTCACTTAGCATAATGCTCTCCAGTTCCATCCATGCTGTTGCAAATGGTAAGAGTTCCTTCTTTTTTACAGCAGCATAGTATTCCATCGTATAGATGTACCACAGTTTTCTAATCCATTCATCTAATCCTAAGATGGGCACTTAGGCTGTTTCCAGATCTTAGCTATGGTCAATTGTGCTGCTATGAACATAGGGGTGCATATATCCTTTCTGATTGGTGTTTCTGGTTTCCTGGGATATATTCCTAGAAGTGGGATCACAGGGTCAAATGGGACTTCCATTTTTAGTTTTTTGAGGAAACTCCATACTGTCTTCCATAGTTGCTGCACCAGTCTGTATTCCCACCAGCAGTGCACAAGTGTTCCTTTTTCTCCACATCCTCTCCAGCACTTGTCGTTTGTTGCTTTGTTGATGATAGCCAGTCTGACAGGTGTGAGATGGTACCTCACTGTTGTTTTGATTTGCATCTCTCAGATGATTAGTGACTTTGAGCATGCTTACATGTGTCTCTTGGCTTTCTGAATGTCCTCTTTTGAAAGGTGTCTATTTAGATCCTTTTCCCATTTTTGGATTGGGTTGTTTATCTTCCTTTTGTTAAGTTGTACGAGTTCCCTATAAATTTGGGAGAATTAGGCCCTTATAAGATATAACATTGGCAAATATGTTTTCCCACACAGTGGGTTTTCTTGTTGTTCTGTTGATGGCTCCTTTTGCTGTGCAGAAGCTTTTTATTTTGATGTAGTCCCATTTGTTTATTTTCCCTTTAGTTTCCAATGCCCTAGGAGCTGTATCAGTGAAGAAATTGCTTCGGCATATGTCTGAGATTTTGTTGCTTTTGGATTCTTCTTGTATTTGTATGGTTTCCCGTCGTATATTTAAGTCCTTTATCCATTTTGAGCTTATTTTTGTGTATGGTGTAAGTTGGTGGTCTAGTTTCATTTTCTTGCATGTATCTGTCCAATTATCCCAACAGCATTTATTGAAGAGACTATCTTGACTCCATTGTATGTTCTTGCCTCCTTTGTCAAATATTAATTGATCGCATTGGATGGGGCTGATTTCTGGGCTCTCTATTCTATTGAATTGATCTATATGTCTGTTCTTGTGCCAGTACCAGGCAGTTTTGAGAACAGTGGCTTTGTAATACATCTTGATATCTGGTACTGAGATCCAACCTACTTTGTTCTATCTCAGGATCGCTGCAGCTATTCGGGGTCGTTTTTTATTCCAGATGAATTTTTGGAGAGTACGTTCTAGTTCTGTGAAATATGCCATTGGTATTTTAATGGGAAGTGCGTTGAATTTATAGATTGCTTTGGGCAGTATGGACATTTTAATGATGTTGATTCTACCAATCCAAGAACATGGTATGTTCTTCGATCTCCTTATGTCTTCCTCTATCTCTCTTTTCAACGTCCTGTGGTTTTCTGAGAAGAGGTCTTTTACCTCTTAAGTTAAGTTTATTGTAAGGTAGCTTAATTTTTTTGGTGTGATGGTAAATGGGATTGCTTTTTTAGTCCCCCTTTCTGCACATTCACTATTGGTGTATAGAAATACCATACATTTCTTGGCGTTAATTTTGTATCCTGCTACATTGTCGAATTCTTTTATTAACTCTAATAGTTTATTGATGGAGTCTTTAGGGTTTTTTAAGTATAATATCATGTCATCTGCAAATAAGGACAGTTTTACTTCTTCTTTTCCAATTTGGATGCCTTTTATTTCTTCTTCTTGTCTAATTGCAATGGCTAATACTTCCAGTACTATGTCGAACAGGAGTGGTGAGAGTGGGCATCCCTGTCTTGTTCCTGTTCTTAGGGGAAATGGTGTTATTTTTTGTCCATTGAGTATGATGTTGGCTGTGGGTTGGTCATATATGGCTTTTATTATGTTGAGGTATGATCCTTCAATTCCCACCTTGCTGAGAGTTTTTATCAAAAATGGGTGTTGAATTTGTCAAACGCTTTTTCTGCATCACTTGATATGACTATGTGGTTTTTTTCTTTCAATTTATTTATGTGATGTATCACATTTATTGATTTGCAAATATTGTACCATCCTTGCATCCCTGGGATAAATCCTACTTGGTCGTGGTGTATGATCTTTCTGATGTACTGCTGGATCCGATTTGCTAAGATTTTGTTGAGGATTTTGGCATCTGTATTCATGAGGGATATTGGCCTGTAATTCTCTTTCATTGTGTTGTCTTTACCTGGTTTTGGTATTAGGGTGATGTTGGCTTCATAGAATGAGCTTGGAAGTGTTCCTTCTTCTTGGATTTTTTGTAGTAGTCTAAGGAGGATAGGTTTTAGTTCTTCCTTGAATGTTTGGTAAAATTCCCCTGTGAAGCCGTCTGGTCCTGGACTTTTGTTTGCTGGAAGCTTTTTGATGATTGCTTCAATTTCTTCCATAGTTATAGGCCTATTGAGATTTTTAGATTCTTCCTGATTAAATTTTGGAATGTTGTATTTTTCTAGGAATATGTCCATTTCCTCCAGGTTGTCTGGTGTGTTGGAGTAGAGTTGCCCATAGTATTTTTTAACAATCATTTGTATTTCTGTGGGATCTGTTGTTATTTCGCCTCTATCATTTCTGATTTTGTTGATTTGGGTCCTTTCTCTTTGCTTCTTGGTGAGTCCGGCTAGAGGTTTGTCAATCTTGTTTATCCTTTCAATGAACCAGCTCTTGGTTTCATTGATTTTCTGTACTGTTTTTTTTTTTTGGTCTCTATGTCATTTATTTCTGCTCTAATCTTTATTATCTCCTTCCTTCTGCACACTCTGGGCTTTTCTTGTTGCTCTCTTTCTAATTCTTTGAGTTGTAGAGTTACATGATTTACTACCATTTTTTCTTGTTTGTTGAGATAGGCCTGTAGAGCTATAAACTTCCCTCTCAGGACTGCTTTCATTGTGTCCCAAAGGTTTTGGATTTTTGTGTTTTCATTGTCATTAGTTTCCAGGATGTTTTTAATTTCTTCTTTGATCTCATTGGTAACCCAATCAATATTTAATAACGTGCTATTCAGCTTCCAAGTGTTTGAGTATTTTGAGTTGTTTTTATTGTAGTTTATTTCTAATATTATGGCTTTGTGGTCTGAGAAGATGCTTGGTGTGATTTCAATCTTCTTGAATTTGGGGAGACTTTGTTTGTGACCCAATATGTGGTCTATTTTTGAATCTGTCCCATGAGCACTTGAGAAGAACGTATATTTTGTGGCTTTGGGGTGAAGTGTTCTGAAGATGTCAATTAAGTCCATCTGATCTAGTGAGTCATTTAGGATTGCTCTTTCTTTGCTGAGTTTTTGTCTAGCGGATTTATCCAGTGATGTCAGTGGTGCATTAAAGTCCCCTACTATGATTGTATTGTTGTTGATCTCTCCCCTGATATCTTCCAGGAGTTTTCTTATGTATGTGGGTGCTCCTGCATTGGGTGCATATATGTTTATCAGGGTTATATCCTCTTGTTGTATTGATCCCTTTAGTATTATGAAGTGGCCTTTCTTATCTCTTGTTATGGCCTTCACTTTGAGGTCTATTTTGTCTGATATAAGTATTGCTACCCCAGCTTTTTTTTCATTTCCATTTGCCTGAAAGATATTTTTCCATCCCTTCATTTTCAGTCTGTGTGAGTCCCTTCTAATGAGTTGGGTCTCTTGTAGACAGCAAATATATGGGTCATGCTTTTTTATCCATTCAGCCACTCGATGTCTTTTGATTGGACCATTTAGTCCATTTACGTTTAAAGTTATTATTGAAAGGGACTTGTTTGCAGCCATTTCTATTTTTTTGTGTGTGGCTGTTTTCTTTCTGGGCTTTTTATTTCTTCTTTTTACACCAGTCCCTTTAGCATTTCTTGCATTGCTGGCTTGGTGGTGATAAACTCCCTTAGCCTTTTTTTGTCTGTGAAGCTTCTTATTTCCCCTTCAATTTTGAATGATAGCCTTGCTGGATAGAGTATTCTTGGATTCAGTCCTTTGCTTTGCATCACTTTGTAAATTTCTGTCCATTCTTTTCTGGCCTGATGTGTTTCTGTTGAGAAATCATTTGATAATCTGATGGGGGTCCTTTGTAGGTAACTCTCTGTTTCTCTCTTGCAGCCTTTAAGATTCTGTCTTTGTCTTGTACATTTACCATCGTTATTATGACGTGTCTTGGTGTGGGTCTTTTGGGGTTCATCTTGCCTGGGATTCTCTGTACTTGTATAACTTTTTTCTTCCCCATATCTGGGAAGTTTTCTGACATTATTTCTTCAAATAGATTTTCTAATCCTTGCTGCTCTTCTTGTCCTTCTGGCAGCCTTATTATGTGTATGTTACTTCGTTTCATGTTGTCCCGAAGCTCCCTTAGGCTCTCCTCCTGCTTTTTAATTATTTTCTCCAGTTGCTGTTCAGATTGAGCTTGTTTCTCTGCCTTATCTTCTAATTCACTAATTCGGTCCTCTGCTTCTTCTAGTCTGCTGTTGAAACTTTCCATGGTGTTTTTGATTGTAGCTATATCACTTTTCATTTCTTCCTGATTCTTCCATAGGTTCTTGATTTTCTCATCCATCCGGTGAATGAATTGTACAACCATTATTCTGAATTCTTTTTCTGTCATGTTGCATGCTTCAACTTCATTAATGTCCTTTCTTGGTGACTCCTCATTGTCTTTCCTCTGGGTGTTGTTTCGTCTCTTCATTCTGATTATCTCCCGATGGTTCAAACGTCGAGTTGTGTGGGCCTGGGCCGTGTGCAGTGGGAACCTCCCACCACCCTAGTGTCACTGAAGACCTCTGACACTAAGATGCATGGTTGTTGTGGGTTGGTGGGAACCAGGCTCGCTCAGAGTCAGTGTTGTCAGCGCTCAATGTGGCCTCGTATGCGCCCTTGGAATCAGGGACCCTGCCTGCACCGTGCTGAAACAGAGACCCCCCTGAAGCGTGTTGAAAACCAGAGCCCCCTAGCGTTCGCCAGGAGTCAGAGTTCCCCAGAATCCAGTATCAGAGTCTCTGTTGCTTCGCTTGACCTTGCCTTGAGAATCAGGGTCCCTGTGTGCCCTTGCACCAGGAATTGGAGTCACTGGCTCTTAGTATGAATGCACAGGAAATCAGGATCTCAGGCGCAGGTGAAAAGAAGCACAGTCAAGTCACTGGTGCTTGGTGCTGCCTCCTGCCCAGAGAATCGGGGTCCCTGGACCTGTGATATGCGGGACAAATTCCTGGTTTTCGCGCGATTGCTCCCAGCCCAGGATTCCTGAACCCGGCCCTATGCAGGATCTGTTCCAAGGTGCTAGTGCACTTCCAGGCTAAAGTTCCTGGAGCGCTGAGGCCCTGGCAAGGGGTGGGTCTATCAGTTAGTTACTCTGGCGCTCCCCTCAAGCCTGCGGGAAGAGGGGATGGGCTCTGTTATTCATGGATCTGCCACGGGGATTTCTGAACTTTTGGTGTCCGCAGGTCTGTAGCTGTGGTCACAGGTCTCTGTCCCCAGTGGCTGCAGGGTCCTGGTATGCGTCTGAGATCAGACTGGGTTGTGCTGAGGCCAGGATCCTAGTCTCAAGCAGCTCTGTTTCCCAAGATGGCGTGGTCGCCGTGCCTGTGCTGGCCGCCCAGGAGTGTCCGCGCAGGGAGCGGGACTCCGCCGCCTAAGACTGCCTGGTTTAGCAACCCCTTAGAAGACCTGCAGAATCTAACTGTCCTTAGCTCATAAACACACACCACAGGCGTCCACACACTCCTCTATCACTTCCTTGAGCTCTCACACTCTTTCCCTCCCTACCTTCCTGATGGTAGCCATTTTGCGACAGGGTTTAGAAAAGCTGCCCTGCATTTTGAAGGAAGGGGGCACTGTGGCTACTGCCCTAAGCCTTTATCCCTGGAAAGTCGAGGTACAGAAATTAAGAACGTGAACTTGCCCAGCATGTTGGGATCCTGGCTTCAAGGATTAAGCTCAAGAACTTGGAAAACTCAGAGATGTATCTAACATGTTCCCACCATCAAAAAGTACTCACAGTTCTGGAGACATGAAAAGATACAAAATGGCTGAATAAGGGAGAATAATATGGTTGTTCTATGCAAAGAAGGGATAATAACTGAAACAGAAGGGCTTTGCTTTAATTTTCCTGTATGGCCACTTTGCTGAAGGCCACTCACCATCTGAGCCTCAGTTTCCTCATCTAAAAAGAATAAAAGGATTCAGCTAAGTAGTTCCTAAACTTAGCCTATTATCAGAATCACTGGATGAAATAAATTAAAATACAGATTTTGGTGCCCCACCTCAGACATTCTGATTTAGTAGGTTTATCATGGGCTGGGCCCAGAGAAACTGCATTTTTAACATACTACCTATATGATTTTGATGGTCAGCCAGGGTCAGAAAACACTGGACTAGATGACCGCTGAGGTCCTTCTAGCCCCAACCTTATATGAATCTAGGTCAAATGTATACCAAGTACTTTATCATGATTATCAATATCACCATCCAAATAGCTTTTATCATGCAACTGCCTTCACATAACTCAGGTCTGAGTATTTCACACAGGGAGTTCATAGGCCTCTCTGAAAATGCACAAAGATTGAAATTGACCATGTATTCAGAGCCAAAGGACATACCTATATTCTTTCAAATATTGGACCTTTTATTTGAATAGGTCAGTAACTTGTTTAGGAAGAGAAGGGCAAAAAGCTATTGAGGAGTGGCAAAAGGAGAGGTATTTAGTTACAAGTTAGGACAAGATTGAGGGGGGGAGAAATGCATTCTCGATTGCAAACAGGTAACTCTGTCATTCTGTCATCCTCATCTTCACCCAGGCCCCAGGCCAAAACCTGAACTTCCAACAGTAAAATAGACAGAGTCCTTCTTCTATTTGGCATGACTGGAGGCAGGAGGCTTAATCCAAGGACTGTTATCTGCAACAATGATTTAGAATTCTCAAAGGTGAGAAGTTACTTCTCCTAGATTAATTTTCTTCTGCTGCAATGTACCTCCCCAGTATTCTGGTCTTTGTATGATAGGTTGGCAAGCTTCAGTTACCAATATCTGGATAATTGCATGTCAGAATCCACTTGAACCTGGGGTGTAATCTGCTTGCTTCATCCAAAGGTGTCATTGGGCTGGCAAAACAGGTGCCTGTTTCTGCTGCCAGATTTTATCACGAAGAGGAATGAAAGCAGAGTATTGACTTAGGTTGAGTCTGGTGGGGAGGCCAGGCTGTCCAAGGAAGGACAGGGTATATATCCAGGAAATTTATCCTGTATAGTTACAACTGGAGTGCCAATGAGGTAGACCATGCTTTGGGAATTCCAGACTCAGCCAGAAGATGAGTGGGAGTGTGGGTCTACTCTAGAATTCAGAAACTTGTTTGGTCCCAGGGGAAAGAAGAGAGGGGGAATAATTGGCCCCACAACTAAAATCAGAATCTGTAGATAGGGCAAGGGAATGGGAGAGTCATTTGCCAGGTATCTTGGAGCAAAATGCAGCCTGGAGGCTTCCTGTGGGATTTCTTAGGCAGAGGGACATGGTCAGCAGACAAAGGAAAACCCAAAACTCTGACTTTGATTGTTAAGAACAATGATTTTGAAAACAAATCCAAATACATCACACCTTTAAAGCAGCATTATAAATAAGACCTGAGAAGACAGCAGTGGATCTTGACTTTGGCTAGCATGCCTGGAGTAACAGGTATGAACCACTTGAGTCTTCTTTCCCACAATGCATTAACCTTTCCCCAAACATGCCCATGTTCTCCTACCTTCAGCCCTCATTTCTTTCACTACACAGTTATCAAACACATACTTTCTGTAGTGCATTGTGTTAGGTGCTGGGATCACTACATCTCTCCTTATAAATCACTGTACTCAATTGTATGTCTATTCATACAGACGTGAGACATGAGGCTTAGTTCTCTGTTTATATCACTTTGATCTTCTGATTATATCCCTTAGCAAAATCTAAAATATTATGAGTCTTCTTTCAGGAACCAAAGCCAAATAGAGATGAAGATATAAAGGCACCATACAGTCATTATCTTTTTGGTGCTCTGCCTGATTGCTATTAGGCTTGCTGCCTGTTTTATTTAACTTTTAGAGACTGATGGTTATCTTAAAACACACACACACACACACACACACACACACACACACACACACACATTAGAACTTGCTACTTACCATCTATATGTCCTTTATTTTAGTTCTCTTAACTTCAGTTTCTTCTACAATAATGGGCTAGTGAGAACATTCTGAGACAAGCTGCATCTTCCCAAATAAATCTCTCCTACTGAGATTGTCATTGCTCCAGTGGGTAAGATATGAAAGCTTTTCTGTGCAGAAAAGCCCAGCTAAAGTTTGTCCTTGGGAGAAGAAAGAAGACTCTGTGGGAATCTTGTGATTCTCCACCATAGACATAGAGATTCCAGAAGCAGATGACTAAATAGTCTTCACAGCAAACACCAGAGGAGGACAGGACATTAGCCAAGCTGGGAAAATTTGAATTACTGTGTATATGGAAAGGCAGCCAGGGAACAGGGAGTATTAACAATAGCAACTCCTCCTATGTGAACAGCACCCTTTTTTTCAGTTTATTCTGTATTTCCAGTTTATTCTCTTGTTTGATTCTCAAAACAAGCAAAGGAAATGTTTAGATGTTTTTGTATACATTTTTTTTCATTTAATTTGGAATCAAACTTCAAAATACAGTTTGTTTGTTTTTTTCTGACATTTTACAAATGAAAGAACTGAGGTTCTGGGAAGTAAAGTACCTTGCCCAAAGTCACATAGGGTGATAGTGGTGAAATTTGCAGATAGTGGTAGAACTATTTTTTCTGCTTTCTTGTGGGGTGCTCCCTCCCCTGTACTAAATAACAAGGGTGGAGCAGTGGGAACCAGCATATGGTACTCAGATAACAAGGTTTAAAGATGGAGGCGGTACAGAAAAGGAAGACTGAGATCATCAAGATGAAGAAAGGTGAAGGAGAATGGGATGGTATCTGAAGCACAGCCCCTCCCCAGATATTGCTTTCACAAACTACTTCTCTTCATCCTGGAATGGAGGCCATCCCACCACATCAGGCCTGGGCTTGCTCTCTTCCTAGAAAACCATTTTGCTCTTTAACCATGCTTAACTCCTCAATTCTATCACTAGGAATTCTTTTTAGTGTTCCAACCTTGCGTATAAGCAAAACAATTTACTGGTCCATATCACAGTGATTAAGGGGAGACTGGGGCACTTTGTAATTCTAGTTGGCCTCAAAGTGGGCATTAACCCTCCTTTTGGTCTCACCCAGTTCAATTCCACAGCTATGTTCTTCCTATTTATAATTATGGACACTCTAGATTTTTTTTCTTCTTTTCTTCCTCTTCTTCCCTCCCAAAACATTAGGCTCTGATGACCCTAGGCCAGTGATGGTGAACCTTTTGAGCTCGGCGTGTCAGCATTTTGAAAAACCCTAACTTAACTTTGGTGCCATGTCACATATAGAAATTTTTTGATATTTGCAACCATAGCAAACCAAAGATTTATATTTTTGATATTTATTTTATATATTTAAATACCATTTAACAAAGAAAAATCAACCAAAAAAATGAGTTCGCGTGTCACCTCTGACACGTGTGTCATAGGTTCACTGCTCTCTCTGAAGTAAATGTACTCTATGCCTCACCCCATCCCAGGCTCAGAGATCCTTTGATTAAAAAGGAGAGAGAGATTCAACCTCACTTAGGCTCTGTAACTGATTTTTATTAGGCCTATTGCCTAATATTTTTTCATTTCAGGGTATGTGGGCCAGTAACTATTTTCATGGCTGAATTAACTGTGTTGGTTTTTTAAAAAACTGAAAAATGCTGTCAGCTCTTTGAAAACATGTTTATAAATCTTTTGTGCAGAAAGGAATTGTAGTGCTATTCACAGAGAGCAACTGGACAAAGATCCATGTTCTCCAGATGGGTATAGCACATACTGCAACTTGAATTTTGTTAGCAGCTGTGCTAATCTGCAAACAAGATAGAAGTAGAGAAGAGGCCCCAGCAAGGGCAAAAGGGACATCATCAGTATGAAGTGGGGGAATTCACAAACAGGGCCTTTCTCAGACCCTTAGAAAACTGAATAGTAGGAAGAAGCTGGATGGTATGATATACTTACCTGTGCAGCTATGGGGCTATACAAATATGTACATATGCATGCACATACATAGATAGACACATATACACCTGCCTCTGTGAGAGGAAAAGAAAGAGGCTATCCATTCAGATAAATGTACATGTGTATGCATATCGGTATGTGCTTTCAGTTGTTTATGTCATGAATTCAGGGTTAAGATGAGATTATGTGTATAGTTTTATATACACAAGTGTGTGTGTGTGTGTGTGTGTGTGTGTGTGTGTGTGTGTGTATCCTATCTAATAATAGACAAACATGGTAATTAACCATACCTCTGACACGCTTCCCATTGGTTAATCAGGGCGAAATGCAAACTAACTGCCAACCAAGATGGCGGCCAGCAGCCAGGCAGCTGAAGCGAACAGGAGGCTTGCTTGCTCCAGTGAAGGAGGAAGCCAAGGTTGCCTGCCTGCCACTGCTGGGCTCTGAGCTTGCACTCTAAGAAACAATGTTGCAAATATAAAGGCTAAACAATCCCCATGCTTTCAGCTAGCTGGCCGAGCTGCAGTTGCAACAGTGTTTCAATTATAGAACCCAAACAAACCAGATACCTGCTTTCAGCAGCCGAGGTCTCAGAGCTGGAGCAGAGCCTCAGAGCTAAAGCCAGCTCTCAGTTCCAGTGACAGCCATAGAAGGTAAATAAATCCCAGAATAAAAAAATAAAAAGAAAAAAAAGGAGAGGTTGGGAGCTTCAGTCACCCACCAGCCTGAAAATGGCCCTCAGCCCCTCACCCAGACTGGCCAGGCACCCCAGTGGGGACCCCCACATTGAAAGGGGTGTGTCCAGCTGCAAACAGCTATCATCCCCTCATACAGGCTGGCCAGGCACCCCAGTGGTGACCCCCACCCTGAAGGGGGTGTGACCAGCTGCAAACAGCCATCATCCCCTCATCCAGGCTGGCCAGGCACCCAAGTGGGACCCCCTCCCTGATCCAGGACACCCTTCAGGGCAAACCAGCCACCCCCCACCCATGCACCAGGCCTCTATCCTATATAGTAAAAGGGTAATATGCCTCCCAGCACTGGGATCAGCGGAGCCACGAGGCCTCACGCCCTGGGATCACCAGAGCCTCGAGGCCTCCTGACACTGGGATCAGCAGAGCCACAAGGCCTCCTGGCACCGGGATCAGCTGAGCCTCCCAGCACCGGGATCAGCGGAGCAGCAAGGCCTCACTGCCCCTGTGTCAAGCAGAGCCACGAGGCCTCCCAGCACCGGGATCAGCAGAGCAGCGAGGCCTCCCAGCACCAGGATCAGTGGAGCAGCAAGGCCTCACTGCTCCTATGTCAAGTGGAGCCACGAGGCCCCCCAGCACTGGGATCAGCAGAGCAGCAAGGCCTCACTGCCCCTGTGTCAAGTGGAGCCGTGAGGCCTCCCAGCACTGGGATCAGTGGAGCCACGAGGCCTCCTGGCTCCTGGAACAGCGTGACAGGGGGCAGCACCCAAACCCCCTGATCGCCCTGTGGCTCTGTGTGTGACAGGGGGCAGGGCCACAACCTCCCTATCCACCCTGCTCTGTTCGTGACAGGGGAAGGCGCCCCAATCCCCTGATCAGCCCTGCTCTGTGCCTGATAGTGGGGAGCTCCCCAACCCCCTGATCAGCCCTGCTCTGTGTGTGACAGGGTGTGGCACCCCAACCCCCCCCCATGGGCCCTGCTCTGTGCGTGACAGGGGGCAGCGCCCCAACCCCCTGATAGGCCCTGCTCTGTGTGTGACAGGGTACTGAGACCCAATCCCCCTGATGGGCCCTGCTCTGTGCGTGACAGGGGGCAGCGCCCCAAACCCCTGATCAGCCCTACTCTGTGCGTGACCTGGGTTGGCGCCACAACCTCCCCATCGACCCTGCCTTGAGTGTGACAGGGGGCGGTGCCCCAATTCCCCAATCGGCCCTACCCTGAGCATGACTGGAGGTGGCATCGCAACCTCCAGATCCGCCCTGCTCTGTGCATGACAGGGGGCGGCGCCCCAACTCCCCAATCGGCCCTGCTCTGAGCCCGACTAGGGGCTGCACCTAGGGATTGGGCTTGCCCTCTGCCACCCGGTAGTGGGCCTAAGCCGGCAGGTCGTTATCTCCCAAGGGGTCCCAGACTATGAGAGGGCACAAGTGGGGCTGAGGGACACCTCCTCTCCCCTGCCAGTGCACAAATTTTTGTGCACTGGGCCTCTAATATATATATATATATATATATATATATATATATATATATATATATATATATATATATATATATATATCATATATATGCCATTGGTGAAGCTTCAATCCAGCTATACATGTATGAGCACTTGGGCAAATCTACAGGTAAACTTATGGATGTACCTCACAGCCATGATAATAATTCACACATAAGGCTCAAAGCAGTTTTCAAAGGATTGTCACATCCATCCTTTCATTTGAACATCATCACAGGACTGAGAGAGATTATTACTCCCTCTCACTATTTTACAAATAGGGAAAGTGAGGCTCAGAGAGGCTAAATGACTTCACAAAGGTTGCAGATTAGGTAAATGGCAAAGTCAGGACCTTAAGTCCAGTCTATCTAATGTTAGATCCTGTGCCTTACTTGATACCACAGAGCACAGGGAGAATGAGACAAAAGGGATTTGAACTTTGGGGTAGTCTTTATGACCTCACATTCCAAGATCATCTTCTCTGTTAGTACTGAAACAAATTCCATGAAAAGGAAGAGAGCCCTAAGGCCAGTGTTATTTTCTGTTGAGCCATGGTCTGGAGAGTGGCCTGCAGGTTACTGGTCCTGCCTGAAGATGCCACCCAAGTCTACTGGTGAGACACAAATGGCCATGGCCTACTTAAACATTGTTCACTGGTGACACCCTGGAGTCTATGGGGAGGACTTTTGGGGGTTATATGCTAGAACTTTTGGGTTGGTCCCTTCCTATTCTCTACTCTTGATGACTATCTTTCTCTTCTTAAAAGCCACAGGCTCCCAACATCTGGTCTGACCAGTTCCACCTGGCCCTTCGATGTTTGAGTAGAACAGGTAGCAAAGACCTAGCTAGGCATTAATGTTGAGTGGTGCCATCCCAAGGCAAGGCAGCAAATGAACCTGTCTGGCATCCTGCTAACTTCTCTTACCATGGCCACCAGATCACTCCAGCTGGTTGGCCAGTGCATTTAAGGAAACTTTCCATTTAGCTAGTCTTTCTATAGACAAAATCTAGGTTAAGGCAAAAAGCACTGTGGCTTTGGAACACACAACTGCCCTGTTGTTCACCATTTGCACGTTTAGAACCTGGTCAAGAGTAATGAAGATAATGAGTGATTCCAAGGTTCCATAATCACTGATTTGAAGTCTTTTGAGTGATCAGGGATCAGGGGAGGGAAGATTGCTTCCTAGCCAACTGGAGGCAAGAAATCCTCACCATTTTCCTTCTCTACTATGTCTGCTATGACTGTGCTCAGCCATCCCAATCTAGATAAGTTTGATTCCACCATCTAGCAGCTGTGTGTCCTGAGGCAAGGCATTAAACTCTATGTGCCACTATTTCCTCATTTGTAAAAGGAGGATAACAAGAAAACCACATAGGTTTGTTAAATGAGTTTAAACTTACTCAGAATTTTTTAAAAATATATTTTATTGATTTTTTACAGAGAGGAAGGGAGAAAGAGATGGATAGAGAGGTAGAAACATCGATGAGAGAGAAACATCGATCAGCTGCCTCCTGCACACTCCCCACTGGAGATGCGCCCGCGACCAAGGTACATGCCCTTGACAGAAATCAAACCCGGGGCCCTACAGTCCGCAGGCTGACACTCTATCCACTGAGCAAAACCGACCAGGGCTTTACTCAGAATTTTAACTTACTACTGTATAAAATGTCCCGCAGGTCTTCCCTGTTGGGATTTCAAACATTTATCTCTTCCCTTCCTCTGGGCCCCCGAAAATAACTCCCCTTTCAAGTAATAAGATGGGAAGTCCCAAGAGGCAAGGAGGTCATAGGGCTTGGCAGGATCAGCACTTAAAAAGTGGGACACAGAGCACGCTATTGTGGATGGAGCTGGTTGGGTTCAAAACTGTTGTGTGTAGACCATCCAGTCATTGGTCCCTTCCAGAACATAGGGTGAAGCTTATAGGTGGGTGTAACCAATGCACAACTATACAACAGGTAGACCAAGTATGAGTTCAGGGCACCTCAAAATGAGAAAAGTATAGATTTAATGAATTGTTCCAGAATTTGGCAGTCAGAAAAACAGTGCTTAGGGCCTCTACATGTCTTAATCTGGTCCGGGGCAGCCCAAATAGTACATTAACAAGGCACTCTTACCCCCAGAAATCATGACTGAGTAATGATTGGGTTCATCTGGGGTTCTACTAGCTTACTAGGGAGATAATAAGAACAGCAAATGCTTTATACAGGGCTTAGCACGTGCCAGTCACTGTTCTAAGCTACATATAACTCATTTAAAAACCCTATGTGGTAAGTATTTTGTTATCCTGCTCTTACAAATGAGGAAATAGTGGCACAGAGAGGTTAATGCCTTGCCTCAGGACACACAGCTAATGGTGGAGTCAAAACTTACCTAGACAGTTTGGCTCCAGAGTCAATACTCACTCAAGAGGGCTACTGAGAGGATTCTCAATGGTACTTCACCCATAAGACACAAACCCCTTTGTAAAAATAAAGCCAAGATCTTAGAAAAGTAATCATGAAGTGGAGAATATTCAGAAGAGATTTCCGGGCATGTTGCTTCAGCATGTCACAATCTGTTCCACCAAATCACAGCTTCACATTGAGGTACGTGCTCACATGTGCACACACATTCTCTTTGCTTCTCTTAGAGGGAAATCTAAGAGATTTCCTCCACATCCTCACCAACACTTGTTGATTTATTGATGATAGTCATTCTGACAGGTGTGAGGTGATATTTAATTTTGGTTTAAATGTACATTTCTCTGATGATTAGTGATATTGAGAATCTTTTAATATATCCACTGGCCATTTGTATGTCTTCTTTGGAGAAGTGTTTATTCAAGTTTTAAACCCAGTTTTTAATTGGATTGTTTGTTTGTTTTGTTTCTTAATTTTCTACTTTTTGATATCGTTTTTAAATTTTTTAATTTTCAATTACACTTTACATGATTAGATAGATAGATAGATAGATAGATAGATAGATAGATAGATAGATTTCAGAGAGGAAGGGTGAGGGAGAGTGAGATAGAAACATCAGTGATGAGGGAGAATCATTGATCAGTGGCCACCTGCATGCCCCATAATAGGGATCGAGCCAGCAACCTGAGCATATGCTTTTACTGGGAATTGAACCATGACCTCCTGGTTCATAGTTTGATGCTCAAACACTGTGCAATGATGATCAGGCTACACTTTACATTTAATATGATATTATATTAGTTTCAGGTGTACAACATACTGATTAGACATTTATATAACTTACAAAGTGATCCCCTATGAGCCTATTAGCCCTCTCACACCATACACAGTTATTATAATATTATTGACTATGTTCCCTATGCTGTAGTTTACATCCCAGTGACTGTTTTGTAAGCTGCCAATTTGTATTTCTTGAATGTTGCAATTTTTTCATCCAACACCCCAACCCTTTCCTATTTGGCAACCATCGGTGTGTTCTCTGTATCTATGAGTTTGTTTCTATTCTGTTAGTTCATTTATTTTATGTTTTAGATTCCACATATGAGTGAAATCATATGGTATTCGCCTTTCTCTGTCTGACTTGTATATCTTAGCACAATAATCTATAGGTCCATCTCTGTTCAATTTTATGGCGAATATTCCATATATTTATATATATTACATCTTCTTTATCCAATTGTCTATCAATGGACACTTAGGTTGCTTCCTTATCTGGATTTTATAAATAATGCAGCAATGAACATAGGGATGCACATGTTTTTTGAATTAGCATTTTGAATTTCTTCAGATAAAACCAGAAGTGGGATTGCTGAGTCATATGGTAATTCAATTGTTAATTTTTGAAGAACCTCTACACTGTTTTCCATAGTAGCTGCACCATTTGCATTCCCACCAACAGGGTATAAGGGTTCCCTTTTCTCCACATCCTCACCAACACTTGTTGATTTATTGGTGATAGTCATTCTGACAGGTGTGAGGTGATATTTAATTCTGGCTTAAATTTACATTTCTCTGATGATTAGTGATATTGAGAATCTTTTAATATATCCACTGGCCATTTGTATGTCTTCTTTGGAGAAGTGTTTATTCAAGTTTTAAACCCAGTTTTTAATTGGATTGTTTGTTTATTTTTGGTATTCAGTTGTATGAGTTATTTATACTAGTATATTTTGGATATTACCTCTTATAGGATACTAGAGGCCCGGTGCACAAAAATTTGTGCACTCGGGGGAAAGGGGGGTCCCTCAGCCTGGCCTGTGCCTTCTCGCAGTCTGGGACCCCTCGGGAGATAACGCCCTGCTGGCTTAGGCCTGCTCCTGGGTGGCAGAGGGCAGGCCCAATCCCTAGGTGCAGCCCCTGGTCGGGCTCAAAGCAGGGCCGATTGGGGAGTTGGGGCGCCGCCCCCTGTCATGCACAGAGCAGGGCGGATTGGGAGGTTGTGATGCCACCCCCAGTCATGCTCAGGGTATGGCCGATTGGGGGGTTGGGGCGCTGCCCCCTGTCACGCACAGAGCAGGGCGGATCAGGGGGTTGGGGCGCCGCCACTGTCACACTCAGGGCAGGGCCAATGGGGAGGTTATGGCTCTACCCTGTCACACACAGAGCAGGGCTGATCAGGGGGTTGAGGCGCCGCACCCTGCCACACACAGAGCCACAGGGTGATCAGGGGATGGGGAGCTCCCCCCTATCAGGCACAGAGCAGGGCTGATCAGGGGGTTGGGGTGCCTTCCCCTGCCACAAACAAAGCAGGGCGGATAGGGAGGTTTTGACCCCGCCCCCTGTCACACACAGAGCCGCAAGGCGATCAGGGGGTTTGGGCGCTGCCCCCTGTCACACTGATCCCAGTGCTGGGAGGCCTCGCGGCTCCGCTGATCCCGGTGCTGGGAGGCATATTACCCTTTTACTATATAGGACAGAGGCCTGGTGCATGGGTGGGGGCCGGCTGGTTTGCCCTGAAGGGTGTCCTGGATCAGGGTGGGGGTCCCCACTGGGGTGGTGCCTGGCCAGCCTGGGTGAGGGGATGGTGGCTGTTTGCAGCTGGTCACACACCCTTCTGGGTGGGGGCCCCCACTGGGGTGCCTGGCCAGTCTGGGTGAGGGGCTGAGGGCTCCCAACTGCTCCTTTTTTTCTTTTTTCTTTTTTCTTCTGGGCCTGCTTGCTTTAGCTCTGAGGCTCCAGCTCTTAGGCCTCCACTCCTGAAAGCAGGTATCTGGTTTGTTTCGGTTCTATAATCGAAACATTGTATAACTCCAGCTCTGAGATCCCTGCTCGCTGAAAGCAGGTTTCTGGGGTTTTGTTTAGCTTGTATATTTGTTACAATGTTTGAAACTGCAGGCTCAGAGGCCAGCAAGGCGGAGGGGGGGGGGAACATTGGTTTCCTCCGTCACTGAAGCAAACAAGCCTCATGTTAGTTTCAAGCTGCCTGGCTGCCGGCTGCCATCTTGGCTGGCAGTTAATTTTCATATCGCCCTGATTAGCCAATGGGAAGGGTAGCGGTCGTATGCCAATTACCATGTTTCTCTTTTATTAGATAGGATATCATTAGCAAAATCTCCTCCCATACAGATGTTGTCTTTTTGTCTTGTTGATGGTTTAATTTGCTGTGCAAATATTTTTGATGTTATGTAGTCCCATTTGCTTATTTTTTCTTTTGTTTCCTTTTCCTGAGGAGATATTACTAAGAGCAATGCCAAAGTTTATTTATTACCTTTTTTTTTTCTAGGAGTTTTATGGTTTCAGATCTTACATTGAATTTTTAATCCATTTTGAGTTTATTCCTGTATATGGTTTAAGAAAGTGTTATAGTTTCAGTTTTTGCATGTATCAACCCAGTGTGCCCAACACCATTTATTGAAGATACTATTTTTACCCTATTCTATATTCTTGACTCCTTTATCATAAATTAATTGACCATATAGGTGTGGGTTTATTTCTGGGGTCTATATTCCATTCCATTGATCCATGTGTCTGTTTTTATGCCAGTACCATGCTGTTTTTATTACTATGGCCCTGTAATAGCATTTGATATCAGGTAGAATGATACCTCCAACTCTGTTCTTTTTCAATATTACTGAGGATATTTAGGGTCTCATGTTGTTCCATATGAATTTTAGGATTACTTTTCTAGTTTTGTGAAAAATGCCATTGGTATTTTGATAGGGATTGCATTTAATCTATAGATTACTTTGACTAGTATGGCCATTTTAAAGATGTTAATTTTTTCACACATAAGCATGGTACATGCTTCCATATATTTGTATCTTGTTGGTTTTTTTTCTTCAGTATCTTATCATTTTCCAAGAAGAGGTCTTTTACCACCTTGGTTAAATTTATTCCTAAGTATTTTATTTTCTGATTCAATTCTAAAAGTGATTCCTTTCTTTTTATACATATCTTTATCATGGGGAGTATTACAAATATCTTCTATCTTTATTTCTTCCATTGCTCTCCTCCACCCAGATCCCACTCAGTCCCAGGCCTTCATCACCTATTGTCTGTGTCCATGCGTTTTGCATATAAGCATATAAATTCTTTGGTTAATCTCTCCCACGCTTTCCCTCTGAGATTTGTCAGTCTGTTCCATGTTTCCATGCCACTGGTTCTATTTTATTCATCAGTTTATTTTGTTTATTAGATTCTTTGTTCATTTATTTTGGTTTTTAGATTCAATGTTGATAGATATGTATTTATTGCCATTTTATTATTCATATTTCTTCTTATTCTTCTTTGTTCTAGCTGGTTTAGCAAAGTGGATAGAACCTCAGCCTGCTGATTGAAGGGTCCCAGGTTCAATCTCACTCAAGGGCAAATGCCAGGTTGCGAGCTCTATCCCCTATAGGGGGAGTGCAGAAGGAAGCTGGTGACTGCTTCTCTCTCATCATTGTTTCTATCTCTCTCTCCCTCTCCCTTCCTTTCTGAAATAAAAAAAAATAGATTAATTTTAAAAAGAAGAAGAACCTTAACGTTTCTTTTAATACTGGTTTGATGGTGCTGAATTCCTTTAGCTTTGTCTTGTCTGTGAAGCTCTTTATTTGACCTTCAATTCTAAATGATAGCTTTGTTGGGTAGAGTAATCTTGGCAGTAGGTCCTTGCTTTTCATTACTTTGAATATTTCTTGCCACTGCCTTCTGGCCTGCAAAGTTTCTAGTGAGAAATCAGTTGATAGTCATATGGCATGCCCTTATAGGTAACTAACTGCTTTTCTCTTGCTACTTTTACAATTCTCTGTCTTAAACTTTTGGCATTTTAATTATGATGTGTCTTGGTGTGGGACTCTTTGGGTTCATCTTGTTTGGGATTCTGTGTTTCCTGGACTTGTATGTCTATTTCTTTCACCAGGTAGGAGAAATTTTCTGTCGTTATTTTTTCAAATATGTTTTCAATTTCTTGCTCCCTCTCTTCTCCTTCTGGCACTTCCATGAAACAAATGTTGGTATGCTTGAAGTTGTCCCAGAGGCTCTTTACACTATCTTCATATTTTTGGATTCTTTTTTTCCTTTTGCTCTTCAGATTGGGTGTTTTTTGCTTCCTCATATTCCAAATTCTTGATTTGATTCTCAGAATCCTCTACTCTACTGTTGAATCCCAGTAAATTATTCTTTATTTCAATTAGTGTATGCTTAATTTCTGACTAATGTTTTTACATGTCTTTGATGTTACCACTAAATTCCTTGAAGTTCTCATTAAGTTTCTTGAGGCTCCTTATAACTATGTATATGGTAGTTTGCTTGTTTCCATTTCATTTAGTTTTTTTTCTGGAGATTTCTTCTGTTCTTTCATTTGGGACATTTTTCTTTGTCTCTGTATTTTTGGCTGCTTCCCTGTGTTTGTTTCTATGTATTAGGTAGAGCTGCTATGTATTCTGGAATCGGTAGAATGGCCTTATGTAGTAGGTGTCCTGTAAAGCACCATGGCTCAGCCTCCCCAGTCACCTGAGCTGGGCACTCTAGTTGCACCCCTATGTGGGCTGTGTGCACTGTTGTAGTTGAGCCTTGATTGCTGTTGGTGTCACTGGGAGGGATTGACCCCCCAGCCCAATTGGCTGTGACATTCAGTGGAAGAGCTGCTATGTAGGAGACACCCTTATGGAACAGGACTTGCTTCGGTGGAGCTTTGGTGTTCACTGAGTCTGCTCCTTGAGTGTGTCACTTGTGGATGTGGTAGAGTTGTAATCTGTCATAGTCTGAAACTGTCCACCAGGATGCACTGTCTCTGGGGCCTCCCAGGAAGTGCAGTCATTGTTTGTGCCCTGTGTGGGGCTACTTGGCACAAGCTACAGAGCAATCTGAAGGTGGCAGCTACTTGTGTTGGGCCATTAGATGCCCAGAAAAGGCCAAGCTGTGAATCTTGGCAAGTGTGCTGCTAGTGCCCGCACTGGGGCCATGTATTGAGACATGTGGAGCACATTGAGTTCAGCTGATGCTTGTTTGAGAGACTTTTGGAAAGTCTGAAGCATGAGCCTGTGCAGGCCATTCATATGGAGAAGACACTGCAAACAGATTGGGTGAGGCTGCAAATTGGATGGGGCCAGGTTTCAGGGGATCATCAGGGCAGCAAAAACAGTGTGAGCCAGGTTGATGGAGACTCAGATATGGCCCCTGCCAGTCACTTGTGTGTTTTGGGGGGGGGGGTGCAGGGGGAGTCCCCACAGCACTTTTGCCTGGGAGAAAGCTGCCCCCAAGTTCTTGCCCTGATGCCAGGAAATTTACTTCCTACCTGTATCCCTAGATCCTCCCAGCTCTGGAGCCCAGAGGAAATGAGTCCAGGTAAGTCTGTGTGCTGGCCCTTTAAGAGGAACTGCCTGGGACTCTAGCAGCCTTCATGTCACTCAGCCACAATCACTGCTGGTTTTTCCAGCCCAAAGTTTTGGGGACTTCTCTTCAAGGTTCTGGAACCCTGGGCTGGGGGCTTGGTGTGTGGCTGGGACCCTTTGCTCCTCAAAGGAGGCTTCCTCAACCAAGATATCATTTCTGATTAAAAACACACCACATGTGGGTGTTGGACAAGCCAGTTGCATGCCTCTATCCCTCCTACCAGTCTCAGTATGCTTTCTTTTTTAATTTTCTAGTTGTAGGACTTCCATTCATCCAGATTTCAGGTAGTTCTTAATGATGGTTGTTCCATATTTTAGTTGTAATTTTGATGTGGTTGTGGGAGGATATGATTGCTGGCTTTTACCTATGCCTCCGTATTGGCTCCTTTTGTGAATTTGCCTTTCTAATACATCATAATTGGTATATAAAAATGAAACTGATTTCTGAATATTTGTTTTATATTCTGCTACTTTACTGAATTCATTATTTCTAGTATTTTTGTGTGTGTGGAATCTTTAGGGTTCTCTATATATAGTATCTTGTCATCTATAAATAATGGCATTTTTACTTCTTTCCATTTTGGATTCCTTGTATTTCTTCATTTTTTCTAATTATTGTGGCTAGGATTACTAATACTATATTGAATAAAAATGGTGAAAGTGGACATCCTTGTCTTGTACTTTATCTTTAGGAAAACACTTTTAGCTTTTCAACATTGCATATGATGTTAGCTGTGGGTTTGCCATATATGACCTTTATTTAAGTTTGTTCCCTCCATTCTTACTTTGCTGAACATTTTTGTTATAAATGGGTGATTGATTTTGTCAAATGTGTTTTCTGCATCTATTCATATGACCATATGATTTTTATGTTTCATTTTGTTTATGTGGTGTATCATGTTAATTGATTGGCAAATATTGAACGAATCTTGCATCTTAGGAATAAATCCCACTTGATCATGGTGTATGTTCTTTTCAATGTACTGCTGGGTCCAGTTTACTAATATTTTGTTGACGATTTTTGCATCTATGTTCATCAGGGGTATTGGCTTATAATTTCCCTTGTTTGTAATATCTGTCTGGTTTTGTAATCAGGGTAATTCTGGCCTCATAAAATGAGCTTGGAACTCTTACCTTCTCTTGAATTTTTTCAAATAGTTGAGAAGAATAGGTGTGGGCCTCTTTGAGTTCATCTTGTTTGGGACTTTCTGTGTTTCCTTGGTTGTATGTCTATTTCCTTCACCATATTAGGGAAGTTTTCAGTCATTATTTATTTAAATAGGTTTTCTATCCCTTGCTCTCTCTCTTCTCTTTCTGGTATCCCCATGATGCAAATATTTGTACACTTGATGATGTCCCAAGGCCCTTTAAACTATCCTCATTTTTTATAAGTATCACGTGCTAACCAATTGCGCCACTAGAGCTCCTATCTCCATTTTTTAATTCTTTTTATCTTTTTGCTGTTCTGATTGGTTGTTTTCTGCTACCTTGTCTTCCAAGCAATTGATTTGATCCTCTGCTTCTTCTAATCTACTGTTGATTTACTATAATGTATTCATCATTTCAGTTATTGTATTATTCATGTCTGTTTCTATCTCTTTGTTTAACTTATCACTGAGTTAATCTGTGTTTCCCTTAAGTTCTTTGAGCATTCTTATAACCAGTGTCTTGAACTCTGCATGTGGTAGGTTGCTTTCATCCATTTTGTTTACTTAATTTTTGGAGGGTTTTGTTCTGTTCTTTTACTTGTTACACATATCTTTGTCTCCTCATTTTGGCTGCTTCCCTGTGTATGTTTCTATGTATTAGGTAGATATGCTCACAGTCCTTGCAGTGTTGCCTTATGTAGTAGGTATCCTGTAATGGCAGTCTGGTCACCTGAGCCAGGTGCTCCAGGGAGGTCCCTTGTGTGTGTTATGTGTGTCCTCCGGTTGTATTTGAACCTTGATTGCTGTTGGCACATCAGTTAGTGGGATTGACTCTCAGACAAATTGGCTGTGAGGACTGGCCATGACTGCAGCAGGCGAGTTGCTATGTGGAAGCTGACCTCACAGAGCTGGATTTTCTTTAGTGGGGCTTTGATGTCTCCTGAGTCCACCCTTTAGGAGTATCATTTGTGGAGCTAATTTTGTGGTGCTCTAGTATGGTCTGAAGCTGGCCACTCTGTGTGTTGGTTTGGGGGCTTTTAGGGAGGGGCTCTGGTACCAGCCAAGATTAGTCACTGTCTATGCCTGGCCTGGGGCCTTCTGCTAGGAGCTACAAAGTGATCTACAGTTGGTAATTACCTATGTTGGGTTTGGAAGCAGTTGGAAGAGACTATGCTGCAAATTGAGGTCAGCTACCAGCAGAGCGGGGCTTGGCGTCACTTAGCAAGATGTACAGCACATTCTGAGGCCAGTTGCTGCTTGTTTGGGGTTTGTGGATCTTTGAGTTTTTGTTTGATTGTTTTTTTATATTTCGTTGTTGGTAATCCTCAGCCAAGGATATTTTTCCATTGATTTTTAGAGAGTGGAATGGAGGGAGGGAGGGAGGGAGAGAGGGAGAGAGAGAGAGAGAGAGAGAGAGAGAGAGAGAGAGAGAGAGAGAAACAATGTGAGGAAGACAATTGATTGGCTACCTTTCTCACTTGCACTCACTCTGACCAGGGCCGCAGATCAAGCCTGAAACAGGTACATGCCCTTGCACTGAATCGAACCCAGGACCCTTAGTCCACAGGCTGATGTTCTATCCACTGAGCCAAACCAGTTATGGCCCTTCGCAAGGTTTTAAGAAAGTTTGTGTTGTGGGCTGTGAAAGGTTGGTGGCTTGTGAGAAAGTGCTGCTGAAAGGGTGCAGATTGGCGCAGGAGTTGGGTGGGGTGGGGTCTCGGGAAATCTCTAGGGTGGAGTGAGAGGTGTTAGCCAGGTTAATGAGAGTCAGATATGGTATCCACCCACCTGCAGCTTCAGGGTCAGTAGGAGGTGGGGTGGTTAACAAAGAAACAATGGTGCCTGCTAGCACTTCTGTCCAGAGAGAGGTGCTTCTGTAGCTCTCACCCTGAAGCTAGACAATTCAGTTCCTCTCTATATGTCCCTAGAGCTTTTTGAGCTGTTTCCCTTCATTGGAGCTTAGGGTGAGTATTTATGACTGAGTGAGTCTGTGCTTGGGCTCCTTAAGAGGACAAATGGGTCTACAGCAGCCCTCCTTCTCATCCGCATAGAATCCACACTGATTTTTACAGCCTGATGTTGTGGGGACACTTCTTTCTAGCAATGGTGCTCTGGGCTTGAGGACTTGGTGTGTGGCTGGGACTCCTTCCTCCTCAGGGTGGGGGAGAACCTCCACAACTGAGAGAGCCCTCCCAATTCTTAACCACCACATATGGGTGTGGGACCAGCCCATTTCCCATCTCTGCCCCTCCTACCAGTCTCAATGTGGCTTCTTTTTTACATCCTTAGGTATAGGAGTTCTGTTCAACTAGTCTTCAGGTGGCTCTCAAGGGTGGTTGTTCTATAATTAGTTGCAATTTTGATGTGGTCATGGGTACTCACTGGCAAGGGTTTGGGGTGATAGGAAATGGTAAGTTAGTGAGTGTAAGAGAACATCTTCTCCAATGAAAATGCAAAACAGATCCTCCCAGAACTCTGTCAAGATGGTGGAGTAGGTAAATGCTGAGCTCACCTTCTCTCAAGGAGGCCTCTTTGGTTATAGAAACTATTAGTAGTAGGCATTACTAAGCCTCTGATAGGTCCAGGTTTCTCATTGCATAAGTAGAGAAATTGAGGCACAGAAATGGGAAGGGACTTTTTAGGATCACAAAGACATTAGTAGAGCCAGAAGCAGAACTCAAGTCTCCTGCCTCCCAGTCCAGTGATCTTTCTTAATCCAGTGCTAGCAGGCTTTAGCTATGCCTAGATTCTTTCTTCCATGACCTTCTTTCTATCCCTCTTAACTTTTTACTCCCAATTGTATGCTAATTTGTTTTTGATCATATCTTAGTATTTCTCATCATAAACTTAAACTCTAGGTTGCTGTCAAGTTTAGAGAAAACTCTATTCCAGCTTCTAGGGAGCTCCTACATCTCTGCTCCCATGGAACATGAAATTAGGAGACCTGGGGTCTAGTGTCAGATCTGCTAAATATTAAATGTACTAGTGGCCTAGTGCACAGGGAGAGGGGGGTGTCCTTCAGCCTGGTCTGCCCCTTCTCCGATCTGGAACCCCTTGGTGGATGTCCCTCTCACAATCTGGGACCACTGGCTCCTAATCACTCACCTGCCTGCCTGCCTGATTGCCCCTAACTGCTCCCCTTCTGGCCTGATTGAAGTCTAACTGCTCCCTTGCTGGCCTGATTGCCCCTAACTGCCCTCCCCTCCTGGCCTGATTGCCCCCAAGGCTTTTATTAGTATTGATAATATACACATTCAAATGTACAGATGTATCAGGCCATCAGGGAAGGCCTATCGTGCAAGAGTAGGCCTTCCTTCCCCCTGCTGCCAACACTGGCTTCCCTCTGGCACCTGCGAGGGGCTCCCCTTGTAGCCCTGGCTTTGTCCGGAAAGATGTCTGGTCTAATTAACATATTACGCTTTTATTATTATAGATATATAAAATCTCAGGGCAGTTGCTTGAAATTTCTTGAAGCAAACAATAGAAATCAATTGCAAAGTTCTGAGAATCTCGGAACGTCCCAACTCAGATGGCATTATATTGCTAGGTCAAAGTCCTTGACCTGCCCAAACTGCAGTTTCCATTCTGCATTACCTGTACTCCTTGCTCACCTTTGCTTGTTCCAGAATGGCAGCTTGCCGATAATTGTCAAGGTCTCCTAGAAAGTGCCTAGACTGGAGTGGCATCCACTTTGAAGATGCACACATACTATTTTGTCTCATTTCCAGCTCCTTCTTTCACCATCTAGTATTTTTGGGATGTTCATCCACTGCCACACGCCCAGCTTTCAGAGCTGAACAGAAACTTTCCACCCAGACAATTGTGGATTCAGACCCTGAGTCTACCTCTCCTTATTTGGAAAATAAAGTTTAAAAAAAGCACACATCTATTTTATAACGTTCTAACAATAGGAATAAAGTGTCTAATGTGTGAATGATGCTTAAAGGTGATGGATTAGTACAATATCAAAGAGTTGATCCTTTTGGGGCGAGTCTGGTTTTCAGGGAGTTGGGCCCTTTAAGGGGGTGTCACCCTAGTTTCCTATTCGAATCATCCCACCTGTCCTGGTGCGGGAGGCAGCGGCCCTCTAACCTTGAACTGACAGCTGTGCTCCACTAGCACCGCCAATCAGTGTCCTGGAAGGAGCGAGCCTGTGGTGCCTGAGCGAATGAGTGAAAGTGGGGCTGCCTGCAGGTGGCAGGAGCAGCTGAAGACTGCCGTTCCCCAACTCTCTCTCCTTGGAATTCCTCAAGAGGAGGCAGGCGAGCTGTGTGTGGCCGCGCTGCTCCTCTTTGCGTGTCTGTTCCCCAAATAGAGGCTCCCCATTCCCCACTACCTGTGTCCCTACGTGGGTTGGGCACTCCATCCACACACAGTGCCCCGCTGTGGCACCCAGACTGAATGTAGCATCCCCATCTGCTCCCGTCCTTGCCCATAGCCTCCGAGGCGAGGGCAGGACTGGAGGACTCCGGCGGGGTGGCTGCTCATGCTGCCTGCTCTCGCTGGGGTGACCCAGGATGCCAAGCCTTCCCGCCCACTCTCCGACCAGCTCTGTGGCTCTGGCTGATGCTGCTGTCTTTATCGCATCAATTTGCATATTCCCTCCTTATTGGCTGTGGGTGTTGCCATCTTTACCGTGAAATGATGGTTAATTTGCATATTACTCTTTTATTAGATAGGATGGCCTTAGGTCACTCATTTGCCCTCAATCTTCTCTCCAATTTCTACAACTATAAAATGGGAATATGAATTTCTACACAACACTTCCCTGCTGTGAACTTTTCCCTAAGTAATACAAACCACTTTGATTTTTCATTTATCAGAACTCTTCAACATAGTTCTTGTTGTGATCAAAGATGTTGGCCCATGATAAGTTTCAATTGAGTATTTTATGTCATAACTGTCTCTGTTGCAAGGATAAACATCAACTAAGATGTAAAGTACAATGTGCCACACAAAGAGGAGATCATTATCACTCAATATCCATCTCATGGGGATCACATGATCTGAAGGCCAGTCTGCGACTCAGGATAAGGGACTGAAAGCTGCTGCCATTTCTGCTCTCAGAATCTTTATTACTCTTCCTGGACCTCTTCCAGAGAGTGCCTGGGCTGCTGATATAGAAGAGCAGGTCATATGGGCTAGGCAGGCTATAACACAAGCCATTTGCAGGCACCTCATTCTGTGGCCCAATGCCCAAACATCCCCCTCCATGCCCTTCTCTCCAAATATCCTAAGTATTTTCTTCTGCTCCTACCCCTCTACTCTAACCACCTGCTGGCTCAGGGCCTAATGGGGAACAGTGACTCACTGGATTCCCAGAGAGAGCAAAGACCCAGATTCTGAGCAACAACCAAAATATCCAATTCTCAACCTTCACCCAACCACTGACCGATTCATAGGCTCCCTCTCCACTTAGCTGACTTGCATTTCAAGTTATAACTATCAGCAAACCTTTCCTGATTCCTCTGGCCCTCATCTCTCTTTTTTTCACATCACCAAACAAAAATTGCATTCATTTTCATATATACACCTATTTTTACTACTTAGCAGTGATCTATGATTCTTTGGTATGGTATATCTTCTCAAAGTAATTATAAATTTCTTGAGGGACACTTTTCCTTCTCTGGTTTACTCAAGGTCCAGCCTAGCACATAATGAACCTCTATTAACTAGAAATGAACCAACATGAATTAAATTGGAGGTGTGAGATATGGGGAGGGCCTATGAGAAGGAATAGGACTAACATCTATTCATTATTTGTTCATTATGTATGTGCCAGGCTATCTGCTAGATGATTTATATCCTTCATCCACACCAATAATGACAGATATCATTATTATTATTATTATTATTATTATTATTATTATTATATACATGAGAAAACTCAGACTTCAGAAAGCTAAAACTTTTGGCCATGTAGTAAGGAGATGACTCCAGTACTACTTGATTCCAAAGCCCATATTCAAAGATGGGTAACAGCATGAATTTCTATTAGCAAAGTGTTTATATTAAATAAATTATGATATTCCTATATTAGGCAATACTGTGCAGTTATAAAAACAGAGTTAGGACTCTATAGATTTAATGTGTAATAACATCCAATATATATTTTGAAGCATAAAAGGCAAAATGGAGGATAATGTAAATTATAGGTTACCATTTGTGTTTTAAAAATAGAGTGTATACACACACATACAATTGTTTGTATATATACAGAGTATTTCCAAAAGGATATACCAGGTAACACTGGTGGCCTATCCAGAGGGGACCAGGGTAGCTGGAAGACAGGGGTGGGAGACTTTTCACCATTGTACATCTTGAATTTTGACTAATATTAAATAAATAAAATTGCATTTATTAAAGTATAATACAATCTCTTTCCACAAAACAATGTCTGGGGATTGACTTGGAAAAGTTCTGGGAGAGGCCTAACCAGTTTGGCTCAGTGGAAAGAGCTTCTGCCCTGGGGTCCATTCTTGTCAAGGACACGAACCTCTGTTGCAGGCTCCTCCCCAGCCTGGGCTCTGGTCCGGGTGTGTGCAGTAGGCAACCAATTGATGTGTTTCTCTCACATCAATATTTCTATATCTCTTACCCTCTCTCACTCTCTCTAAAAAAAAATAAATAAATAAATCAATGGAAAAATATCTTCGGATGAGGATTAAAAAAAAAAAGTTCTGGGAGAGAAAAAGTGGTCAGTATGCCAGTGATTGAATTGGGGAACTCCAAGGGTGCCAGAAGCCCCATCTCTTGCACCCATTTCCCAAAAACCCAGTTGTTCCTCTAATTGAGCAACCTCCACTATAATCATCTTTCCATAATGCTGATTGAGGTCACATCTCTTCAAATATAATACCATAAGGGATAGGATCAGGTGGTCTCTAAAATGCCTTCCAGCTCAGACATTTAAAACACTGAAAATCAAGATGGTAAGTCCTAGTATATTTGAAGTCTTAGTCTCAAAGAAGGTCTTAGAGATTTTGATTGTTGTTTGTAACAAAGAAGAGAAACGTTTCCATTCTGATTTGCCTCTTAAATGGTCTTAATAAGTGCTCCCTAAGTTGTCACTAAAATGTTTGCTCAAAACTCTTGTTGCATTCCTTCTTCAGGCCTCTGGCCTTCTGTGACCTATGTTTCCAGGACTATCTTTTTTAGAACACAAGGAAATTGGTCCATTCCAAAACTGAATACAAATGAGCAAGGCCCCTTCTTACGTTTAAAGATCCCTGGTCCAGACCTTCTGACCCTAAATATCCTTTTCCTTCTTCCTCACTACCTTCAGGAGAACAGAGGCTATGTGAGAGACCCCAGGAGGAAGTGACACCCTAACTCCACCCAGCATACACCTCCAATTCCTAGCAATTCCTACTAAAAACCTCAGGCCTTGACTCTTAGAGAGATCTGTGAGCTCCTGCCAAGAGCTATAAATATTTCAACATTCCTTGTTTCCTTGAATGTATATGGCCTGGAATTTGGTCCCTCCTCTCCCTGCACTCTTAGAAAACGGGGAACAATAACAACAACAACAAAAAAAACACAGCCAGTCCTTAGCTACAGTATAGAAGAATGCAGAGGGGAGATGGAGATGGAATGGAGTAGGGAGGTAGAAGGTAGGGAGGAGGGGTTAACTCCTCTTCCAGACACATGTAGAGAAAGGTATAGCTACTCAATTTCTAGGGGCTGGGTAAGGTTACTGAATAATGACAACAACATTACCTCCTTCCCAATTATAAAGATCTTTCACCTACACAATCTCATTTGACCCTCATAGTCCTAAAAAACGAAATACTATTAATCTCATTGTACAGATGAGAACTGAAGCTTTGAAAGCTGATGTGACGTCTTTAGGGCTAAACAACTAAGAAGAGACAGTTTCTCTAGCCATTTTTGGACCCAAAGATCATGACTCTGGGTAGAGGAAGATGACATGACTGTTGAACTTTTGTTTACTAAATTCTTTCTTGGTCATCTCTTTTTATCCCTTAGTCATAGGATACTCTGAGGCTACAGGAATGAAAAAACTCTGTAGCAGTCCCCCCTTGGTAGCTACTCCTCCCGAATCTTTACTATGCATTAAGAAATATCCAAAAGCAGGAGTTCTGCACTCATACTCTGTGGGTTCAAATCCTGGCTCAGCCATTATTAGCTATATGAGCATAAGCAAGTTAACTTCTGTGCCTCTGTCTCTTTACATGGGAAATGGTGAAAATAATGGTACCTACCTCTTAGGGTTGTTCAGAATTAAAATGAGTTGGTACATGTAAAGTGGCACAGAGTTAATTACTAAATGCTAAATAAGTGTTAGCTATTATTATTATTATTATTATTATTATTACTAGTGACTCAGTGCATGGATTCATGCACATTGAAAGGAAATTAATTAGAAGGTGGCCAGTGGGGTGGGACTGGGTAAAATGGGCCAGACATGCCTTGGAGCCAACTTCTCATGGTCCCTCTCTGGCTGGCCACACCTCGGGTAGCGCTATGGCTTGGAGGGCATCTGCAGAGTGAGCGGGGTCCCTAGGTCTGGCCTGTGGAGATCAAGCCAAAACCAGTTCTCCGAAATCCCCTGAGGGGTCCTGGAGTGCGAGAGGGCATTCTGAAAAGTTGCTGTTGTACAGGGTGTGGAACGCAAATGCAAGTGTACAGTAAACAAGATTTGGGGCTGACAGTGCCCCAGCAACAACATAACCCATGGCCGAAGGTGGAATCATGCAGCCCCTCAAGGAATCAGGGTCCCTCCTCTCTGGTTTTGGGGTGAGTCACCCAAGAACCGCCGCTGCCAAGTCACTGCAGCTCAGCAGCTCCTGCGTTGAGTCTCTGCCCCCTGATGGCCAGTGCGCATTGTAGCTACCAGTCAGATGGACACTTAGCATATTAGCCTTTTATATATATATAGCTACTTAACAGAAGTAAATGTAAAAAGAAATCACATTGTAGAATGCAGCAGAGCAGTTATCACTAGGATGTGTGCTTTGTGCCTTTTCCCCAATAGCAAGG
Organism: Myotis daubentonii; assembly: GCF_963259705.1. NCBI lineage: Eukaryota > Metazoa > Chordata > Mammalia > Chiroptera > Vespertilionidae > Myotis > Myotis daubentonii. Next base: position 95,672,523 of record NC_081861.1, on the reverse strand, counting down.
AAGTGTTATAGAAAGTCATCTCCATACTTCTTCTCAGTCCCCTTGGGATTAGTGCCAACCCCACATGAGAGGCATGCATGGGAAACAGAAGAGTTTCTTCTTTGTGATAAGCTCAGTGACCTGAACAAGCGACTGAACCTGTTACCGCAGTCTCATGGATACTAAGTTCTAAGCAACTGCGCTAATTGACCCAGACAGACATCACACAGCTATACACACGTACTCACAGGTCCGGACACATGGGTGCATGCACATACCCTTTCAACCTGGGTAACAGAATGTGCAGGCAGGTCCACAAGATAAGCTTGGCAAAGATACTGATGGAGACTTCTTGTTTAGTGACATTTCTCTTCAGCTGCATAGAACCAGAGAAACAACTAACCTGAGAACTTCACTTCCCCTCTCTCCACCCCCACTGAAGGCACTTATGAATCTAATTGGTACTTGAGTCTCCATTTCCTCCATTCTTCAACTTCTTTAACATCAATTCTACAATATTTTTTTTTTTACAAGAAGAGAGGTGGTAGTGGCTCAACTAGAATGAAAACTTCTATTCTATCCAGAATTCCTGAAGCTACTGAAACTCAATCTGAACTCTCTGGAGATACAGTTGGCCTAGGAGTTGAGGAATAATGAGAGTGAATATTTGAAGAGAAAGGGGTACAACTGACCAAGACAGTTTTTAATACTATTGGAGAAGACCTACTACAATACTATCTCCTTGGCTGGAGCCCTGGGGCTATGTAAAGAAAAGGTATGAAAAAGAGAAAAAGGGTTTCATAGCAGATATCTTACTGCAAAAATCCAGTGGTGATGGCTTCCACACTCTTGAGTGCCCCATAGAAAGTCATCCTTCCCCATAAAGTGGAGGATAACACAGAGGAGAAAGGAGAAACTGAAAAAAAAAGGCTCTGTGAGATGTGTAGGATTGGGCCTGAGATCCAGTCTAGAGTTGGGCCTGTGCAACATCCAGAACCCCAGTTGTTCCTCTAATTGAGCAAGAAAAAAAGAAAAAAAAGGAACAATACTGGGAGGAAGGGAAGTGCCCTATCTAGCAAATGTGATACAAATTCACCATGAAAGCAGAATGAGCCAAGAAAATATGTGGTTTGCTCAGAACAAAAGACTTACACAGAATGAAAGTGAAGGGATGGAAAACATTTTTCTAGGCAAATAGAAATGGAAAAAAGCTGGGGTAGCAATACTCATATCTGACAAAATAGACTTCAAAGTGAAGGCCATACATGCAAATTGGAAAAGAAGGAGAAAAACTGTCCTTATTTGCAGATGACATGATACTGTACATAGAAAACCCTAAAGACTCCATCAAAAAATTATTAGACTTAATAAATGGATTCGGCAATGTAGCAGGATACAAAATTAATGCCAAGAAATCTAAGGCATTTCTTTACACCAATAGTGAACTTACAGAAAGGGAGACTAAAAAAGCAATCCCATTTACCATCACATCAAAAAGATTAAGATACCTAGGAATAAACTTAACTAAGGAGGTAAAAGACTTATATGCGAAAAACTACAGGACACTGAAAAAAGAGACAGAGGAAGACATAAACAGATGGAAGAACATACCGTGTTCATGGATTGGTAGAATCAACATCATCAAAATGTCCGTACTACCCAAAGCAATCTATAGATTCAATGCAATCCCCATTAAATTACCAATGGCATATTTCACAGATCTAGAACGAACGTTTCAAAAATTCATCTGGGATAAAAAAAGACCTTGAATAGCTGCAGCAATCCTGAGAAAGAAGAACAAAGTAGGTGGGATCTCAATACCAGATATCGAGTTGTATTACAAAGCCACTGTTTTTAAAACAGCTTGGTAATGGCCCAAGAACAGACATATAGATCAATGGAATAGAATAGAGAACCCAGAAATCGACCCAAACCACTATGCCCAATTAATATTCAACAAAGGGGGCAAGAGCATACAATGGAGTCAAGACAGTCTCTTCAATAAATGATTTGGGAAAATTGGACAGATACATGCAAAAAGATGAAACTAGACCACCAACTCACACCATACACAAACATAAACTCAAAATGGATAAAGGACTTAAACATAAGATGGGAAACCATAAAAATACTAAAAGAATCCACAGGCAACGAAATCACAAACATATGCTGAAGGAATTTCTTCTCTGATACTGCTCCTAGGGCAATGGAAACAAAAGAGAAAATAAACAAATGGGACTACATCAAAATAAAAATTTTTTGCACAGCAAAGGAAACCATCAACAAAACATCAAGAAAGCCTGCTGCATGGGAGAACATATTTGCCAATGATATCACCGATAAGGGTTTAATCTCCAACATTTACAGGGAACTCATGCAACTTAACAAAAGGAAGATAAACAATCCAATCAAAAAATGGGCAAAGGACCTGAATAGACACTTTTCAAAAGAGGACATACAGAAGGCCGAAAGACATATGAAAACATGCTCAAAGTCACTAATTATACGAAAGATGCAAATCAAAATGACAATGCAGTATCATCTCACACCTGTCAGAATGGCTATCATCAGCAAATCAACAAACAACAAATGTTGGAGAGGATGTGGAGAAAAAGGAACTCTTTTGCACTGCTGGTGGGAATGCAGACTGGTGCAACCACTGTGGAGAACAGTATGGAGTTTCCTCAAAAAACTAAAAATGGAACTCCCATTTGACCCAGTGATTCCACTTTTAAGAATATATCCCAAGAAACCAGAAACACCAATCTGAAAGGATATATTCACACCTATGTTCGTAGCAGCAGAATTCACCATAGCTAAGATATGGAAACAGCTTAAGTGTCCATCAGCAGATGAGTGGATTAAAAAACAGTGGTACATCTACACAATGGAATACTACGCTGTGGTAAAAAAAGAAGGAATTATTGCCATTTTCAACAGCATGGATGGAACTGGAGAGCATTATGCTAAATGAAATAAGCCAGTCAGAGAAAGATAAATACCAGATGATCTCACTCATTTGTGGAATATAGAGAGCAACATAGACTGATGAACAGGGACAGATCCAAAGACTGAGAAACAGTGATCAGACTATCAATCCCCAGAGGGAAAGTAGGGGTGGGAGGGGGAAAGGGGGGGACTTGTATGCATGCATATAAGCCAAACCAATGGACACGGACAACAGGGGGATGAGAGCATGAGTTGCCGGGGGGGCGGGGGGGAGTGGGGAGGTTGGGGGTTAATGGGAAATGAGGACACATTTGTAATACCTTAACCAATAAAGAAATTTAAAAAACAAAACAAAACAAAAAAACAAAGTGAAGGCCATAACAACAGACAATGAAGGACACTTCATAATACTAAAAGGACTGATAAAACAAAAGGATATAACTCTGGTGAACATATGCCCTAACCGGTTTGGCTCAGTGGATAGAGCATCAGCCTGCAGACTGAAAGGTCCCAGGCTCGATTCAGGTCAAGGGCATGTACCTTGGTTGTGAGCACATCCCCAGTAGGAGGTGTGCAGAAGGCAACTGATAGATGTTTCTCTCTCATCAATGTTTCTAATTCTCTATCCCTCTCCCTTCCTCTCTGTAAAAAAAATCAATAAAATATATTTTTTAAAAAAACAAACAAACATATGCACATAATACAGGAGCATCCTATCTAATAAAGATGGAATATGCAAATTGACCATCACACCACCACAAAGATGGCGGTGCCCAGTCCCCTCAGCCCCGCTGGAGATTACTATGGCAAGTGGACCAAGAAGATTTTCAGCAAGTTTGAGAAGGAAGAGTGAGAAGCAAGGATGAGAAGCAAGGCTTGGCAGGATAGAGGGAGAGCTGGTGGACTCAGGGCCACTGCCACCTGGGGAGGCCCTTGGAGTTTGGTACTGAAACCACAGGGACCCGCTCCAGCATGGGCTGGGGAGGAAGCGCCGCTGCTGCCCGTCCAGTGCCAGGTCCCTGGTTAAGGAAGTGGGTCCAAGTCACAGCCATGGGGCCTGGTGGGGCTGTCTCTCCAGGGACCATTGTGGCTGAGCTCTGGCGGGGGCAGCGAGTGCCCCAGGATCACTGTCTGCCCCAAGGCCGCCTGTGGACACCAGTGGAGCAGGCGTGGGTTGAACATTTTAATGAAAATGGGATGCCTGTGCCCTGCACTGCCCTGCCCTGGTCCCTGGGGAGGAGAGGGCAGCGGGATTGAGGGTGCAGCCTCAGGACCCCATTAGGAGGCACCAGGGCTCAGGAGGGGCTGGGAGCAGAGGGCCCAGGGTGCCAGGCTATCAGCAGGACGTACCCAAGGTGCCTCCAGTTGCCATTACCCACCCAGTGCTGGGCTGCAGGCCCTCACTCCAGAGCTCAGCCATAGGAGGCACTGGCCCCAGGATGTTCTTCCTGTTATCTGGCTGGAAGTACAGGAAGCAGTTGAATTAGAGTCATGATTGTAATTTAATTTCTCCAAACTCAGAGCTATTTTATTTCCAAATGTATCAGGGGCCAGGAAACGTTCAAAGAACTGGGGAACCATTCCCAAATCAGGAAAGGAAGTCACAGGGTGTATACTATTGCTACAAACACAGTATTTCCTACTACTTATAACATATAAAATATAATGTATTAGATGCCTTCCTATTGTATGAAGTATGTATTCTCATAGAGTAATACTGGTAGATATGTTATAATTATGGTGGTATGTCATATCCTATCTATACTCTTAAAAGGGTAATATGATAATTAGGCCGGAGACCTTCCGGGAGACCTTCTGGACGTCCTTCCAGACAAAACCATGGTGATGGGGCCAAGGTAGAGATGGTTAGGGGCAATCAGGCCAGGAGGGGAGGGCAGTTGAAGGTGATCAGGCTGGTGGGGGGGCAGTTGGGGGCAATCAGGCTGGCAGGAAGGTGAGTGGTTAGGAGCCTAAACCGGCAGTTGGACATCCCCCAAGGGGTCCCAGATTGGAGAGGGTGCAGGCCAGGCTGAGGGACCCCCCCCCACCCCCATGCACAAATTTTGTGCACTGGGCCACTAGTTTAAATATATAAAAAAACCTCTTGGAGTATTTGAAGGGAGAGATGCATAGCAATACAATCATAGTAGGACACTTTAACACCCACTGACATCACTGGATAGATGGAGACAAAAAATCATCAAGGAAACAGCGATCCTAAACAACACACTACATCAAATGTAATTAATTGACATTTACAGAACATTTCACCCCAGAGCTCCAGAATATATATTCTTCTCAAGTACACATGAAATATATGCAAAGATAGACCATTTGTTAGGACACAGTCTAAGTCACTACAAATTCAAGAAGATGGAAATCATATCAAACATCTTGGATCACAATGACATGAAACTTGAAATAAACTACAATAAAAACACTCAAAAACATTCAAATACATGGAGCCTGAACAGCATGTTATTAAGCAATGAATGGTTACCAAAGAAATCAAGAAAGAAATTTAAAAAATTTCCTGGAAACAAATGAAAATGAACACACAACCCAAAATATATAGGACACAGTGAAAGCAGTCCTAAGAGGGAAGTTCATAGCACTATAGGCCTACCTCGAGAATATAATATTATAAAAACTTATAATAAACTATCTAACAGTACAACTTAAGAATTAGAAAGAGAATAGCAAGAAAAGCCCAAAGTACAAGGAAGAAGTTAATAAGGATGAGAGCAGAAATAAATGACATAAAACACCCCCCTCTCCCCAAAAAATACAAAAGATCAATAAAACCAAGAGCTCATTCTTTGAAAAGATAAACAAGATTGATGGACCTTTAGTCAGGCTCATCAAGAAACAGAGAGGACTCAAATAAACAAAATCAGAAACAAGAGGGGCAAAGTAACAACTGACCCCACAGAAATATAAAGGATCATTTAAAAATACTATGAACAACTATATTCCAACAGGCTGGACAACCAGGATGAAAAGGACATATTCCTAGAAAAATACAGTTTTCCAAAACTCAATCAGGAACAATAAGAAAACCTGAATAGGCCAATAACTACTAATAAGATAGGAGAAGTAAAAAAATTAAAAAAACAAAACAAAACAAACAAACAAAAAACCACACACACACACACACAAAACAGATACACACACCTCCCAGCAAACAAAAGCCCTGGTCTGGACAGTTTCACAGGGGAGTTTTACCAAACATTCAAAAAGAACTAAAGCCTATACTCCTCAAACCATTCCAAAAATTGCAAGAGAAAGGAATAATTTCAAGCTCTTTTTATGAAGTTAGCATTAGTCTAATTCCAAAACCATATAAAGACACCACAAAGTAGGAGAATTAAAGCCAAAATTCCTGATGAACACAGATGCTAAAACCATCAAAAAATATTAGCAAATCAAATCTAGCAATTCATTAAAAAGATTAGACACCATGACCAAGTGGTATTTATTCTGAGGATGCAAAGCTGGTACAATATTTGCAAATCAATAATTGTGATACATCACATAAAAAATGGAAGACAAAAAAATCACATGATCATATCAAGTGATGCTGAAGAAGCATTAGACAAAAGCCAGCATGCTTGTTTTCATAAAAAACTCTCAGTAAAGTGGGAATAGAGGGATCATACCTCAACATAATAAAGGCCATGTATGAAAGTCTATAGCCATCATCATAGTCAATGGACAAAAACTAAAACTATTTTCTTTAAGAACAGGAATAAGACAGGGATGACCCCTTTCACAACTCTTATTCAACACTAGAGGCCCAGTGCATGAAATTCATGCATGGGTAGGGTCCCTAGGCCTGGCCGGAGGTCAGGGCTGATCAGGGCCTTCTGGCTGCCAGCCGGGGCCTCCTTCCATGGCTGCCAGCTGGGGCCTTTGTTCATTCTGTAACGCCCCCCAATGGTCAGTGCACGTCATAGTGAGTGATAGAACTCCCAGTCTCCTAGTCAAACTCCTCTGGGGACACTTTGCATATTAGCCTTTTATATATATGGATAGTACTGGAAGTCCTAGTCACAGCAATCAGACAAGAAGAAGAAATAAAAGGCATCCAAACTGGAAAAGAAGAGGTAAAATTGTCATTATTTGCAGCTGACGTGATATTGTACATAGAAAACCCTAAAGACTCCACCAAAAACTACTACATTTAATGAATTATTTTGGCAACGTAGTAGGATGCAAAATTAACACCCATAAATCTGTGGCATTTTTGTATACCAATAATGAATTCTCAGAAAGAGGAACTTTTACCATTGCAACAAGAAAATTAAGATACTTAACCAAAGAAGTAAAAGACCTGTACTCAGAAAACTACAGGATGTTCAAGAAAAAGAGATAGAAGAATATATAAACAAGTAGAAGAATATACCAAGTTCATGGATTGGTAGAATCAACATCATTAAAATATCCATACTACCCAAAGCAATCTACTGATTCAATGCAATCCCTATTAAAACACCAATGACATATTTCACAGATCTAGAACAAATACTCCAAAAATTTATATGGAACAAAATAAAAAAGACCCTGAATAGCCATAGCAATCTTGAGAAAAAAGAACAATGTTGGACGCATCACAGGACCAGGTATCAGGTTATGCTACAAAGACTCTGTAAACAAAACAGCCTAGTACTGGCACAAGAACAGGCATATAGATCAATGGAACAGAACAGAGAACCCAGAAATTGACCCAAGCCATTATGCTCAATTAATGTTTGACAAAGGAGGCAAGAGCATACAATTGAATAAAGACGGTCTCTTCAATAAATGGTGTTGGGAAAATTGGACAGGTATATGCAAAAAATGAAACTAGACCACCAACTTACACCATACACAAGAATAAACTCAAAATGGACAAAAGACTTAAACCTAAGACAGGAAACCATAACAATCTTAGAAGAAACCATAGGCAGCAAAATCTCACCATCCCTCATTGCAATATGTTTACGGATACATTGCCTAGGACAAAGGAAATGAAGAAGAAAATTTAAAAATGGGGACTATGTCAAAATAAAAAGTTCCTGCACAGCAAAAGAAACCATCAACAAAATGAAAAGAAAGCCCCCTGCATGGGAGAACATATTTGCCAATGATACATCTGGAAAGGGGTTAATTTCCAAAATACATAAAGAACTCATACAACTTAACAAAAGGAAGACCAACAATCCAATTTAAAAATGGACAAAGGACCTAAATAGACACTTCTCCAAAGTGGACATACAGAAGGCCAAGAGACATATGAAAAAATGCTCAAAGTCGCTAATCATCTGATAGATGAAAATTAAAACAACAATTAAGTATCACCTCAATCAGTCAAAATGGCTATCATCAACAAATCAACAAATGACAAGTGTTGGCGAGGATGTGGAGAAAAGGGAATCCTAGTATACTGTTGGTGGGAATGCAGACTGGTTCAGCCAGTGTGGAAAACAGTATGGAGTTTCCTCAAAAAATTAAAAATGGAACTACCATTTGACCCAGTGATCCTACTTCTAGGAAGATATCCTAAGAAATCTGAAACACTATGTTCATAACAGCACAATTTGCAATAGCCCAAGTGCCCTTCAGCAGATGAGTTGATAAGAAAGCTGTGGTACATTTGCATAGTAGAATACTATATGGCTTTAAAAACGAAGGAACTATTACCTTTTGCAATAGCATGGATGGACCTGGAGAGTATAATGCTAAGCAAAATAAGCCAGTCAGAGATAGATAAATATCACATGATCTCACTCATATGTGGAATCTAATGACCAAAATAAACTGATGGATAAAATAGATACAGAGACATAGAAGCATGGGACAGACTGATGAATTTCAGAGAGAAGGTGGGGGTGAAGATGGTCAGGGAGATTAACCAGGGAACTTATATGCATATATGCATAGTCCATGGACACAGACAATAGTGTGGTGAAGGCCTGAGAGGGTTGGGTGTGGAGTGAAGGGGCTCAATGGGAAAAAACAAAGGGGACATCTGTAATACTTTCAACAATAAATATAAATTTAAAAAATAATATGTGGTTGGGACCGCCAATTTCATCTCTTCTTCTCCTACAAACCCCAGCAACTGGAACAAAGGTTATTAATAAAACCTTTTCTCTAAGGTTTTACTAATAAAGGCTTTTATCTAAGGTTTACTCATTCAGTTCCAGGTGAAACAGATCTTTTCAAGACAGGAATTCCCATTCCATCTTTCACACACACTGAAAAGAGTAAATGATTCTTTCTATTCAAAATTCAAAAGATGCTGATGGAAAAAGCAGCACATGTTTCTGGGAAACTGGTCTGCTCAAAAGGTTGAGATAGCATCCTTCACATATTTCTGCAAATGTTGACAGTCAGCTGCTTGTTTACTCTTCATGACACTGGAGGAAAAATTCCAGTGACAAGCAAGTATAAATTCACAGAAAAGAAGAGAAGGCTCCGTGCTTGCTATTTCAGTACCCATTCTCAGTGAGGCCTATAGTGAAGCTGAAGTTGACCAGGGACTGTGGATACCCAAGAGGTACTTCTCTATGACCACAAGAGTCAGGTAGCCTCCCACACCCACCACAATGGGATGCAGCAGCAGTCGAGCCACTAATAAAGATGCTGTATCTGAAGCCCCCTGAAGGAAACCAATGTATCACACTTAGGAATCTTGGCTTACTCTTCTATCTTGAAGGAACAGCAAACCAAGGTCATAGTAAGCATGAATTTCTGATAAAGGAGAATGAGATCTGAGAAATTAAGCTTTAGGAGAGGGTTAAAAGTGAGGCTTAAGTGAATGTTTACAGTGTAATGCTTTTTTAGGAATACACTCAAATTCTAGGAAAAAGCAGCATACAGACCCACTCTAAGGGAATCTTCTTAGAGGCCCAGTTCTATGCTGAGCAGGGCATTCTGGAAGAAGCAGTTGTACATCCAGAGTTGCCTTTGGATACTGGGTAAAGTAGGAGTGGGTCTTTTCAACTACATCAGTACACATGAATAATATCATAGTCTTTACACAGAACCTGGTCAAATGATATCTATACGGCTTTCCATTGCTTTTCCAATTACCTCTCAACTCATCTGCACTCTAATTCAGGCATATTAATAAATTACATTTGTCTGAATGAGTCAAAATTAATGCCAGGTGAATGTAAAGAATAAAATATCACAAAATTTTAGAAAGCTAGAATTGCAGAGCTAGAAATTTCATCTACTCTAACCCTCTCATTTAACAGACAGATAAATTGAGGTACAGAGAAGTAAAATGCCTGCTCCAAATCAAAGAGCAAGTCAGGAACTCAAGTCATCTAACTCATAGTCACTGCCTAGCTTGTATTACTGAAATTAACAGCCCTTTGGGGTCCACATCTATACTTAGAATGAGCATTTGAGGCTACTAGACCGTGAGTGAACCGAGTTAAGCCTCAACCAGCTACACCAACTCAAACAAGTATCTTCCCTGTTGACTTCCAAATAGCCCAACCTCTCTTCCTCATCCCTTCCAGTATGAGTCAAGGTCTCAGTTTGGGACCCAGTTTGGTTGGAGAGGAGGCAGAGAGGATTGACTTGAACAATGCCTGGCCAATGGCCCTGTGACCTGAAGCTCCATAGTAGTAGGCACTGAGCCGACCTGATTTAGCTTCTCTGGACAGTAGGCAAAAGCTTTCAGTCAAAGGCAAGGCATTGGCAGGTTTTTTCAAAAGGTACCTGGCTCCCAGAGTCAGCATTTAGTGGTCAGCCCAGTGAGACACTGAACTAAGCAATGAAAGCCTCTAAGATGAGGAAGAGACTAATGTTCCACTAGCCTAACCCATCCTTGGGACTTTGCCCCAAAGTCAGAGTGTACCATTTTCACTTGCCTAGAAAATTCTATCTTCAGAGTATCCAATGAGCCTGAATTATCTCGTGCCCAACCTTCTTGATCATTGACCCTGCTCCTGGGTGGTGAGAACCCTAGCCATACTTTCCCCAACTGGGAGCCTGCAAAGACCATACTTATACACTGCCCAATAAAAGACTCCTCCCATCATATTTTATGTCTCAATGTTAGACTAGCAGTAGAGGTGGAAAGTGCAGGGTAATGGGTTTACTCTGGGCACATTAAAAAGACCTAAGTTTGGAGCCAATTTTAACACTCTGGCTTATTCTGCTTTATCCCCTGGACCCTCAACTTTAACCCTGCCACAAGTTCTAACTCACTTAGTTTCAATAATGAGCTGAGCCCTGCAACCAATGACACCTTGCTTCTCTTTTCTTAAAAGGCTCCCCTCTCATCCCAGAAAGCCACATTATAATTTCTGTCAAATTGCCTGGTTGCCCCTGTCCTGTCTGCTGCTTGGTCTGAGTTGCGGGACTCCCAAATTTCCCACAATCTCTGCAAAAAGTATAGGCTCGTTTCTCTCCTGATCTTTTTCTTTTTTTCCTAAATCAAACCTTGGTCACTTGCATCCGTCTCAGAAACTTTTGTCTGCCAGTCCTCCCAAGCCTAAGATGCAAGGAAAATTAGCTTCCCTTTCAAAACAAGTGAAGAGAAGGGACAAAATATATTGCTAGTGCCACTACATAACTGTACACTTCAGAGTCCAGAATAGCCTGATTTTCACGTCTCTTTTACTCTGTGACTTTTACCCATGTCCAGAGATTCCTCTGATGTGGATTTAGCCCCTAAACATAAAAACTACCTTTTTCTGGGACTCCCTCACAATAGTACAAATCATCTGCAGAACCTTAGACCCATTAAGCCAATCAGTGCAGTTTTAAGTCTGTGAAGATATCAAGCCTAGTCAAAGAGAACTTTGGCTGTGGGGTGCCTACAAACATTAAATTCATAAATATTTTAGAGATGGAAGGCATATCAGACATTAATAGAAATGGACAATGCCCCAACCCCCTTGACTGTGGGGGTGTATGTTCTACATTCCCCAGAATGACTGTTGGGTACATACTGGTTGGTAAATATTTTAGCAAGCTTCTATGGGCTTCTTCTATCTCTTTGAGAAAACAGTGCTGTGACACAAGTGGCAGGGAAATTTGGGGGAAACTGAAGGAAGTGTGTGGAGGCAGAGATACATTTGGAACCTCAGGATCTGAATGGTTGCTTAAGAAAGCTGAGGTGCTCAAGAAAGGTAGTGCTGACGATGAGATTTTCCAGGAACTCGGGATTATGGTAGGGGTGTTCCTGACTTTTTCAAATTAAAAACTGAGATATTCCCCAGAGCCCTCAGTATCAAAAACAACTTTCATGAATTGAAGACACACCCCAGCAATGACCCAAGCCAAAGTATTCTGAGACCCTGGGAACATACCAAATTCCTTTCTATCCCTTCCTGACCTATACTCACCAAAATTTAAACCAGTAACCCCAGCCCCTCAATGGACCTAGTCTGTGTCAGAGTACACACCAGCTACACCTCTGCACAGCCTATTGCACTTCTTCCCAGCTGCACAGTGAGGTCTTGACAGGAAAGTCCCAAGCAGCTCTCCTTGTGAATCCACTATGATCACCTACTTTGAAGTTTGTTCCTCAGCAGTGAACCTCTTCCTGGTAAAATAGTGGTTTTCCCAAGTTTTATTACATACTCTTAAGGCGAAGCTCTAGGCCTGCTCACAGGACATAAATGCCAGGGCCTAGCTTCAGCCCATCCCCCACTATCTCCCACGAAGTTTCACCCAGATTTTGCCACTGATTCCAAAAGCCAACAGCCCGCAGTCAACCACAGAGCAATCATGCTCAGCAGGTGCCCTCCCAGGTAACCTAGGCAACAGCCAGAGGCCCTACCCTGGCTGCCTTCCCAAGAGCCCCTGAAGTGTAACAAAGCAGGAAAAGGTAGTCCCAGGGTTGAGTGTGGCAGTAACTTCCCCCTAGAACAGCGGTTCTCAACCTGTGGGTCGCAGCCCCTTTGAGGGTCGAACGACCCTTTCACAGGGGTCACCTAAGATCATTGGAAAACACATATATAATTACATATTGTTTTTGTGATTAATCACTATGCTTTAATTATGTTCAATTTGTAACAATGAAAATACATCCTGCATATCAGATATTTACATTACGATTCATAACAGTAACAAAATTACAGTTATGAAGGAGCAACGAAAATAATTCTATGGTTGGAGGTCACCACAACATGAGGAACTGTATTAAAGTGTCGTGGCATTAGGAAGGTTGAGAACCACTGGCCTAGAAGTTGTTTCACACAGTCCAGGGACCCGCTACATTCAGGCATCAATGCAGCCTGGGCAGTCCTGAGACTTCCCTGGACAGCCACTGACCCACACTCAAACTTTCAAGTGGGGCCAGCACACTGGCATCGATGGATCACAAGATCAGAGGCATCAAGAGCCTCCACACTCCTTCAAGTGCAGCCCAGTGAAGCTAAAAACAAGAAAACAAAACGAGTCCTTGGTTGAGAGCGGTAGGAGAGGCTCTCCAAGGACCCAGGGGACTCACAGGTGAATGCACCCGAAAACAAGGTTTCTGTTTTCACTAAATAATTCCCAGGCCCCCTTAGAGAGCAGCAGAAGTATGTGTTGGGAGTGGGAGGGAACCCTTCAGCCCAGAGCAACACTGTGAGAAGCCACAGATTCTGAGCTGCAAACTTGCAGTGGGTCACAAATGCAGCAGTCTTGTGGAGCCACAAGAGGGAGTGAGCCTAGAGGAGAGGGGCTCCACACCCCACAGTTCCCTCCCAAGACTCCTCAACAGAACCGCTGAGGGGCTTTGCAGGGTGGCTTGCTGAGGAAATGGAGTTCTGACTTCTCTGAGCGCACACTAGGGCTAAATGAGAGGAGCGCACAAGCCTTTGGTCTTCTGGCTGCAGGCCTGAAGAGTGAGGACTATGCCCCCCAGCCCTGGTTGTCTTAGGGAAAAAGACCAAGTTGGCCTCTTGTGAAAGCTGGAGAGGTAGGAGCATTCTGGCTAAGGCTGAAAGAGGCTCCAGGAGGACAGAGGATAGCGGAGAGGTCTGGGGCACCAAAGAGGGATGGCTGAAGTTGGGGGCCTGCACAGAGTGAACCACAAGGCCCAGCCTGCCAGCCGCTTCATACCTCTCTGGACTGGAGACCTCAGTGACCGCCTCCTGTCTGCTTTGGGGTTCAGCACACAGGGCACAAAGATCTGCTTGCTTCCTCAGAGTGGCAGAGGACAGCTGGGCCTGTCTGGGCCTTAACCAACGTGGGCAAAGAGACGCACACCCCCACTCGCACTCCCTCCCTCTCTTCTTCTCTCTGCTGCACACACACAATTACCATGTGTTTGACTCTTCACTCAGTCACCAGGATTCCTAAAGTGTCTATTCCCCTTACAGGAACAAGGACTAATTGCAGAGATCTGCGGTACAGTGTTTCTCTTAAAGTCTTCCCAGCCTCCCAACTCTTTTTTCTCTCCTTGAATTTTCCCCCCTCAAAAAAACAAAAAAAAAAAAAACAAAAACAAAACAAACACACACACACACACACACACACACAAACATTCTGCAAATATTTCCCCCCAATGCACATGGTAAGGGTACTTAAACCCAAAAGATGCGTCAGGATTTGTCCCAGGGCAATAAAATTCATTCCTCGTCTGTGCTCAATGAATGTCCCAGGTCCCACCCAGGACATCTGGCGCCTAAGTCTCCACAGCTAATGCTACTCAGAGCCCCTCAACCCGTGCAATAGTAGCACTAAGGGCAATGGGCAAGGGAAACGACGAGCTGGAAAGGCTCCTTGGACCAGGAGGTAAGGGGTCTGAGAGCAGACACCTTTACCTTGAATGTCAGGTGGGGCGCTGGGGGCCACTCACCTGCTTGGAACTCCACTTGGCGATTCTTCTCTCTTTCCTCCTGCAGCAGCATGGAGTAGAGGATCCCGAAGGAGTTCTGGATGCCAAAGATAGAGCCATTGCACCAAGTGGCAGCGAAGACCACCATCCAGCCAAAACCACCTTCGGGGGGCTGGAAGCCGCGCGCTGTACCGCGGGTCTCCACGGTGGGCATAGGCTCCGATTCGTGCACTGGCTCAGGCTCAAGCTCCAGCTCTGGCAGGGCTGCAGGATTTGTTTGGGGCTGGGGTTCTGGCTTGGGCTCCATTGGGACCACTGGCAAGGGCTCCGGCTCTGGCTGAGGGTTACCCACTGGCTCCTGCTGTTCCTGGCCTGCCTCCCGCCAGGGCCCCTTGGCTTCCTCGCTTTCTGAGCTTTTCAGCGCCATCACAGACAGGGGACTGTGGCTGCTCGAGCCGGAGGAGACGCTTTGTGGCTGGTGCTAGTTTCTGCTGCTGCTGTTAGTGCTCGAAATGCTGCTGCCACCACTGCCTCCTCTTCCCGGTTCCTCGCCCAAGCTGGCCAGCTTGTCCCGCGACAGACGCTCCCTCCAGCCCTCTCCTCCTCCCCCTTCGAAACCCCCTCCTCCTTTCCCGTGTCATCTCTCTCCTCCCCCTCCTCCCCCACCCCCACCTCTTCCTCCCTCAACCGGCAGCCGCTATGGATTTCTCTTCTTCCTTGCCCTTCCTCCTCCTCGTCATACTTGCCTACCTACTCTAGCCGCTGCTGCGTCTCTCAACTCCCTTTACAAACTATTAAATCCTGTCCTCCTTGTCCAGATGCCCAGTAAAGGGAGAGTTAAAATGGGGAAAAACTAGAGCACAAACTACCCTGTTCCCCTGCCCTCTCCTCCTCGCAAGCTCGAAACGGGTATTGATCAACTCACTCCCCAGGAAATACCCCGCCTGTCCTATGCTCCCACTTTCTCCTTCCAAACAAGCATCCTGGAACTGGGGTGGCCCTGGGAACGTCGGGATCAAGGAGATTTGGCTTGTGAGAGAACCCCACCCTGCCCTGGGGAGTTCCTATATACTTCCCACACCTTGGGCTTGAGGGGGGACACAACCTGGAGGGGACAGCCCGGGCTTCGGACAGAGAGTGGGCACAATGTTCTTGAGTCCAGGGGCTCAGACCCCCACAACCCTGCGTACTCCCTCTCCAGTCTCTTCCTCTCCGCCCCCGCCCTTCCCGGTAAATCCCTGGCTGGGCGCTAAGGGGAGGAGGCAGCCCAGCAGTGAAGCCCGCCCCTCTCGGCCGTCAATCAGGGCTTTGTTTGCGCCAACCTGGAGCCCAGAAAAGCCGTAGAGGGGCGGGGCCAGGTGCCTGGCCAAGGAGGGAGGGAGGGAGGGAAGGAGGGAGGTGTAGTGGCCCCGGAGGAGGCCGGGTTGGGCTGGGCTCCGCTCCTTCCGGCTGTCTGTTCTGTTTTGGGGAACTAGGAGTAGGCGCCAGGTTGAGCCTCCAGTTTGGGCCAGGGCCGCCCAGCCCCCAACATTCCTAGTGGGCTGGTCCCCCAGGCCTCAACCATAGCTTTTTGGGCAATCAGGAATTGGAGCCACTAGCGCAGGGATGTCTTCCCAGCACCCACCGCCCCCTTCTGCCCACCTCTGGTATAAGACTTGTGAGTCCCTCTGAACGCTTCAGACTAAGGCTCCAACCCTGAGAAGATAAAAGAGAGTTTGCTCCCCAGAGAGCGCTGGGGTCCTGGGTGTGTTTGTGAGGGAGTGGGGGGCTGGGAGAGGTGATCTGCCCTGCTGGCGGCCCAGCGGAGTGCTACACGGTGCTCTGTCTCAGCCCGCCATGCCGTCAAAGCAATCCCGGGAAGTTCTGCTTCCCCCAAGTGCCGGCGCATCTAATGCACTAACAATGAGGTCACTGTGTGGTTAACAAGCTACTCTGATTCTCACAAACGGGCGGGCGAGCGTCAAGCCTTTTTTATCCAAAATCTCATTAACCTTCTTGATCTGTGAAAAATCTGTATGGCCGGTGAAAATGTAGATCAGGGCTGCGCCAGCTGCCAGAGAACAAGGAGTCATTAAGCCCCTGAGGGAGGGTTGAGATGGGTGGAAGGATAAAGGTGCCAAGGGACTTAGGGTCTGATGAGAGGAATTGGCCAAATTCACAAACCACAGGGGCCATGCTAGTCAGCATAGCAGGCATTGCTCCAAAGAAGAGATCATATCCCTTATTACCCCGAGGTAAGTATTATTATCACCTGTTTTTTCCAAGCAGTAAACCTGAGGCTCAACTAGGTCAAGGCGTTTATTAGCCTAACTTAGGCCTTGACTAAGTTTAGCCTAAAGTCAAGAGACAAATCAAGTACAAGCTGGAATTCAAACCAGGTCTCCATACAGCCAATCTCTCACAGTCCCTGAGCTTCACCATAGGAGTTCTAGGACTTGGTGCTCCCAAGGAGAGTGACAGGGAAGTTGAAGGCTTCTGGCTTAGCTATCACAGTAGACTTCTTGTGGAGGTGATGGCTTAGATGGGCTTTGAATGTTGAGAAGGATTTTAATGGGGTGGGGGTTAGGGTATCCCTGCCTAATAGGGACAAAGCACGAGGCATAGAAGGACTCTACTCATAGAAAGAGGTAAGTGAAAGCTAATCAAGCCAAAAAGTTAATATGAAGGGTGGGGTAAAAGTAGGTTTACAGTTGTGAGTATGCAAAACAGGGTTTATTTTTGTATTAGTATTTATTATTGTATTCTTTCCATACAAACAACTGTAAACCTACTCTTGTCCCACTCTGTATATGCTGCCTTTCCCAGGAAACATTTGCATTTTAATAAAAATCCAGTGTTTCAGCTATGAGGAATAACAAATCATACTTATGGGCATTGGGACTTAATATTTGCTTTTAGTCAGAGATCTCACCATACACATCACTAATTGTTATCCCATGAGAGCTCTAGCCTTGGTTTCCATTTGCAAGGAACCTGATTAAGACCCTGAAAAAAGGTTATCTGCAAACCCAGAACTAGGAATAGACCCTCGAGTCTTGCAGTCCATCCCAGACCCACTGTCTAAATTCTATTTTCCTCATTGTCTCTAAATGGATTTTTTAGATCACTGGAGTGGGGGAGAGAGTTGGTGATGACACTCATTGATGCTTCTGTGAACTTAAACTATGTGAGCACTTTACATACATAATATCATATAGTATTCATAACAACCCTTTAAGGTTGGAATGATTTCTCTCTGTCTTATAAGTAAACAGGCTCTAAGATGTTGTCAGTTGTTCAAGTCTACAAAGTTATTAAGATGTAAAACAGAGATCTTTGCTCATTTGTATGAGCTTCAAAGTATGTGCTCCATCCAGGAAACAGGATTGCATAACCACCATCCCACCTTGTTAACAATACATACAGTATTTACCCTTTCTCTTCTCTTTAGAAGGTACTTTATAATGGCTAGAGCACTGGCATGAGGAGACCTGGATTCTAATCTTGGGTCTACCATTGCTTACCTGTGTGATCCTAAGCAAGTTGTTTTCCCTCTCTAAGCTTCAGTTGTTGTTTTGTGTGTGTGTTTTTAATTTGCAAAGTAGAGTTAATACCAACTTCAAAGAGTTATTAAACACTATGCTGGAAAGTGTAGGGTTTATTTTGGATGTACAAGAAGCTACTGAAGATATTTGACTAGGAAACTAACATCTCTGTATTTTAGAAAACTGTGGCAACATTGTAGAAAGATAAGAGATAAGGAAACTAAGTAATGAACAGTAAAAAATTGTTGGTCTAAAATAAGGCACTCACTGTTGGGATGAAGACAAAGGTATAGTTCTGTGATCCTCTGTTATGGTAGAGTTTCCAGAACAGATTTGGGTAGTGAGGGAAAAAGAAGAAGCAAAGGTGATGCGGACATTTCTTGCTTGAGTGAAGGGAAGGATGGTAATAGTGTTAATTGAGATGGTGAATTAGGAGCCGAATCAAGTTAGAAGTGCCTGTGGTTTCCTGTCTCTTATTTTCCTTTAAAATTTTTTTCTATTACATTTGACATTCAATATCCTACATAATAAAAAGCTAATATGCAAATTGACCAAATGGCAGAACTACAGGTCGCTATGACGCACACTGACCACCAGGGGGCAGACGCTCAACACAGGAGCTGCCCCCTGGTGGTCAGTGCCCTCCCACAGGGGGAGCTCCACTCAGCCAGAAGCCTAGCTCACAGCTGGTGAGTGCAGCTGTGATAAAGGGAATCTCTCCTCCTGCCTCCACGGCAGCACTAAGGATGTCCAACTCCCCAAGGGACTGGGCCTAAGATGTCAGTTGGTTATTCCCCGAGGGCTCCCAGACTGTGAGAGGGCACAGACTGGGCTGAGGGACCCCCTTTCCAGCTGACATATTTCATGCACCGGGCCTCTAGTTCTTTTATACTAGTTTAAGGTTTACAGCATTGTGGTTAGACATTTATATACTTTACTAGAGGCCCGGTGCACAAAAATTTGTGCACTCGGGGGGAGGGAGGGGGGTCCCTCAGCCAGGCCTGTGCCCTCTCCCAGTCTGG
Source organism: Myotis daubentonii (assembly GCF_963259705.1). Taxonomy (NCBI): domain Eukaryota; kingdom Metazoa; phylum Chordata; class Mammalia; order Chiroptera; family Vespertilionidae; genus Myotis; species Myotis daubentonii. The sequence continues at coordinate 95,653,276 of NC_081861.1, read as the reverse complement.
GACCCCTTGGGAGATAACGCCCTGCTGGATTAGGCCTGCTCCCAGGTGGCAGAGGGCAGGCCCAATCCCTAGGTGCAGCCCCTGATTGGGCTCAGAGCAGGGCCGATTGGGGAGTTGGGGCGCCGCCCCTTGTCATGCACAGAACAGGGTGGATCAGGAGGTCTCGATGCTACCCTCAGTCATGCTCAGGGTAGGGCCGATTGGGGGGTTGGGGCACCACCCCCTGTCACACTCAAGGCAGGGTCGATGGGGAGGTTGCGGCGTCACCCCCTGTCACACACAGAGCAGGGCGCATCAGGGGGGTTGGGTCTCTGTACCCTGGTACCCTGTCACGCACAGAGCAGGGCCCATCAGGGGGTTGAGGAGCTCCCCCCTGTCACTCACAGAGTAGGACCAATAGGGGAGTTGGGGCACCACCCCCTGTCACCCATAGAGCAGGGCTGATCAGGGGGTTGGGGCACCGCCACTGTCACACTCAGGGCAGGGCCGATGGGGAGGTTATGGCTCTACCCCGTCACACACAGAGCAGGGCCCGTGAGGTGGTGGTTGGGGCGCCGCACCCTGTCACACACAGAGCCGCAGGGCGATCAGGGGGTTGGGGAGCTCCCCCCTATCAGGCACAGAGCAGGGCTGATCAGGGGGTTGGGGTGCCTTCCCCTGTCAGGAACAGAGCAGGGTGGATAGGGAGGTTGTGGCCCTGCCCCCTGTCACACACAGAGTCGCAGGTTGATCAGGGGCTTTGGGCGCTGCCCCCTGTCATGCTGATCCCAGTGCCGGGAGGCCTCGCGGCTCCTCTGATCCCGGTGTTGGGAGGCCTATTACCCTTTTACTATATAGGACAGAGGCCTGGTGCATGGGTGGGGGCCGGCTGGTTTTCCCTGAAGGGTGTCCTGGATCAGAGTGGGGGTCCCCACTGGGGTGCCTGGCCAGCCTGGGTGAGGGGATGATGGCTGTTTGTAGCTGGTCACACACCCTTCAGGGTGGGGGGTCCCCACTGGGGTGCCTGGCCAGTCTGGGTGAAGGGTTGAGGGCTGTTTTCAGGCTGGCCGGTGACTGAAGCTCCCAACTGCTCCTTTTTTTCTTTTTTAATTCTGGGCTAGCTTTAGCTCTGGCTCCAGCTCTTAGGCCTCTGCTGCTGAAAGCAGGTATCTGGTTTGTTTGGGTTCTATAATCAAAACACTGTTTCAACTCCAGCTCTGAGATCCCGGCTGGCTGAAAGCAGGTTTCTGGGGTTTTGTTTAGATTCTATATTTGTAACAATGTTTCAAACTGCAAGCTCAGAGGCCGGCAGCGGCAGGCGGGGAACGTTGGAGTCCTCCGTCACTGAAGCAAGCAAGCCTCATGTTCACTTCAAGCTGCCTGGCTGCGGGCCACCATCTTGTCTGGCAGTTAATTTGCATATCGCCCTGATCAGCCAATGAGTAGGGTAGCAGACATATGGCTAATTACATAGTTTCTCTTTTATTAGATAGGATGATTGATCGGCCAGTAAGTTGTCATACACAATTATTACAATATTATTGACTATATTCCCTGTGCTGAACATTACATCCCTGTGACTATTTTGTAACTACCAATTTGTAATTCTTAATTCCTTCACCTCTTTCACTCAGCCCCACAACCCCCCTCCCATCTGGCAAGCATCAGTTTGTTCTCTGTTTCTATGAGTTTGCTTCTGTTTTGTTTGTTCATTTATTTTGTTCTTTACATTCCACATATAAGTGAAACTATATGGTATTTGTTTTTCTCTGTATGACGTATTTTACTTAACAAAGTACCCTCTAGATCAGCCGTGGGCAAACTATGGCCCGCGGGCCGGATCTGGCCCCTTTGAAATGAATAAAACTAAAAAAAAAAAAGACCGTACCCTTTTATGTAATGATGTTTACTTTGAATTTATATTAGTTCACACAAACACTCCATCCATGCTTTTGTTCCGGACCTCCAGTCCAGTTTAAGAACCCATTGTGGCCCTCGAGTCAAAAAGTTTGCTCACCCCTGCTCTAGATCCATCAATGTTGTTGCAAATAGTAAGATTTCTTTCTTCTTATTGCCCAGTAGTACTCCATGTATGTGTACTACATCTTTATCCAATCATGTACTGATGGGCACTTAGATTGCTTCCATATCCTGGCTATTGTAAATAATGCTACAATGAACATAGGGATGCCTGTATTTTCTCAAATTAGTGTTTTGAATTTCTTTGAATAAACACCCAGAAATGGAATTGCTTGTTCATAAAGCAGTTCAATTTTTAATTACCTCCTCCAGCAACAGTGCACCAGGGTTCCTTTTTCTCCACATCCTCGCCAGCATCATTTGTGGATTTATTGATAATAACCATTCTCACAGTTATGAGATGATAATTCATTGTGGTGTTAATTTGCATATTTACAATGATTAGTGATGTTGAGCATCTTTTCATATGTCTTGGCCATCTGTATGTCTTCTTTGGAGAATGCCTATTCAGGTCCTTTGCCCATTTTTTAATTAGATTGTTTATGGGGTTCTTTTTGGTATTAAGTTGTATGAGTTCTTTATGAATTTTGGATTTTTAAAATATATATTTTTTATTGATTTCAGAGAAGATGAGAGAGAGACAGATTGAAACATCGATGATGAGAGATCATCATTGACCGGCTGCCTCCTGTACGCCCCCTACTGGTGATTGTGCCCTGACCAGGAATCGAGCAGTGACCTCCTGGTTCATACCTCGATACTCAACCACTGAGCAATGCCAGCTCGCTGGGCTAAATTTTGAATATTGAACCCCTTATTGGATGTATCATTGGTGAATAACTTCTATTCAGTAGGCTATCTTTTCATTTTGACAATGGTTTCCTTTGCTGTCTAAAAGCTTTTTATTTTTATGTAGTCTCATTTATTTATTTTACTTTGTTTCCCTTGCCTGAAGATATATATTTAAAAATATTACTAAGAGCAATGCCAGATAGTTTACTGCCTATGTTTTCTTCTCAGTGATAAAAGTAGGGCTAGGGCAGTGATGGTGAACCTTTTGAGCTCCGCATGTCAGCATTTTGAAAAACCCTAACTTAACTCTGGTGCCTGTCACATATAGAAATTTTTTGATATTTGCAACCATAGTAAAACAAAGACTTATATTTTTTATATTTATTTTATATATTTAAATGCCATTTAACAAAGAAAAATCAACCAAAAAAAATGAGTTCGTGGGTCACCTCTGACACGCGTGTCATAGGTTCACCATCACTGGGCTAAGGTCTTGAAATGAATGACATTTTCTCTAAAAATTTCTCAGACTTGGTCAACAAACATCATTAATATTAACAAATCTTTGATGATGTGTAAACTCATTCAGCTTGGCCCATATTCATCACTAGTAAGTAAGTTATGGATCCTGTATACCCTTTAAATTATTTTATTTGTCTGACTGTGGACCTTGGGAAACTTCTCTGGTTTATGCTGCAAGTGAAAGAATTTGTTTTCTTTCTGTCCCTAACAGAAACAAGTCCACAATGGAATCATTCCAATTACTTATGTATTTGATTACTCATACTAGTGGGTGAAGCAGAGCGGTGGTTCCCTAATGTGGTTGCTCATCAGAATCACAGAGATTTTGGTAAAAGTACTGACTCATGGGTCCAATTCAACACTTTCTAAAATAGATTAAATGGTGGTGGGAGCCAGGAATACATAGTTTTGACAAAGCTTCTGGTAATATTGATGCACTACCATGTTTTTAAACCACTGCACTAAAATGACCAAAAAATTGAATCTCAAAGACTAGTAAAATTTCTCTAAAAACTTTAGGGACCAACATAAAAATGTCAATATTTAATGTTGCCATGTGAAATCATGTATCATTATACACTGAGTGGCCAGATTATTATGACCACCTGATGATTGTAGGCAAATTAGCTATAATTTCGTGTGGAAGTTGCTAGAGGGCCAGATCATTATAAATGTTTGAATAGCACAACATACCTAAGTATTGTTGCTGATCAAGTTCATCCTATCATGTTGATGGCATATCCCAATGGAGATGGCTTCTTTCCATAAGACAATGCCCCATGCCACGGTGCTCATATTGTGCAGGAGTGGTTTCAAGAACATGAGAGAGACTTTACCTTGCTTAGAGGTGGCCCCCACAATCACCAGATCTCAATCCAATTGAGCATTTGTGGGACGAAGTTAAAAGAGCCATCAGGCAGCTGGTTCCACAACCATCAAATCTCACAGAACTGGACAGTGCTATTCATCAGGCATGGTGTCAGATTCCTCACATCACCTTTCAACATCTGGTGGAGTCAATGCCAAGAAGAATCGCCACAGTATTGAAGGCAAAAGGTGGCCCAACGAAGTACAGATGGGGTGGTCATAATAATCTGGCCACTCAGTGTATATTATTTTTTTTCAGATATATTTTTAATTAAATCTTTATTGTTCATATTATTACACTTGTTCCTCTTTTTTCCCCCCATAGCTCCCCTCCACCTGGTTCCCACCCCACCTTCTGCCCTTACCCCGCCCCCACTGTCCTCATCCATAGGTGTATGATTTTTTCCAGTTCTTCCCGCACCACCCACACCCCTTTCCCCCCCAAGAATAGTCAGTCTACTCCCTTTCTATGCCCCTGATTCTATTATATTCACCAGTTTATTCTGTTCATCAGATTATTTATTCACTTGATTTTTAGATTCACTTGTTGATAGATATGTATTTGTTGTCCATAATTTTTATCTTCACCTTTTTCTTCTTCTTCCTCTTCTTAAAGGATACCTTTCAGCATTTCATGTAATACTGGTTTGATGGTGATGAACTCTTTAGCTTTTTTTTTTTTTCTTTTTATCTGTGAAGCTCTTTATCTGACCTTCAATTCTGAATGATAGCTTTGCTGGGTAAAGTAATATTGGTTGTAGGTTCTTGCCATTCATCACTTTGAATATTTCTTGCCACTCCCTCCTGGCCTGCATAGTTTCTATTGAGAAATCAGCTGACAGTAATATGGGTACTCCCTTGTAGGTAACTAATTGTTTTTCTCTTGCTGCTTTTAAGATTCTCTCTTTGTCTTTTGCTCTTGGCATTTTAATTATGATGTGTCTTGGTGTGGTCCTCTTTGGATTCCTTTCGTTTGGGGTTCTCTGCACTCCCTGGACTTGTAAGTCTATTTCTTTCACCAGGTAGGGGAAGTTTTCTGTCAGTATTTCTCCCAATAGGTTTTCAATATCTTGATCTCTCTCTTCTTCTGGCACCCCATAATTTGGGTGTTGGTACACTTGAAATTGTCCCAGAGGCTCCTTATACTATCTTCATATCTTTGGATTCTTTTTTCTTTTTTTTTTTTTTTTTCTGGTTGGGTGTTTTTTGCTTCTTCGTGTTTCAAATCTTTGACTTGATTCTTGTGATCCTCTAGTGTGCTGTTGGATCTCTGTGTAATATTCTTTATTTCAGTCAGTGTATGCTTAATTTCTAGTTGGTCCTTTTTCATATCCTCGAGTGTCTCACTAGATTTACTGAAGGTCTCACTAAATTTATCTGAAGTTTCTAGAAAATTCTTGAAAAACTTTATAACCATGGCTTTGAACTCTATATCCAGTTATTTGCTTTCCTCCATTTCTGTCATTTGTGACCTGTTTCTTTGTCTCTGCATTTTGGCTGCTTCCCTGTGTTGATAGAGTGGCTTTCTTTGCCAGGTGTCCTATAGGGTCCAGTGGCTCAGCCTCCCCAATTACCTGAGGTGGACACTCTTGGTGCATCTCTTTGTGGGCTTTGTGCACAGTCTTGTTGTAGTTAAGCCTTGATTGTTGTAGGTATCACTGGGAGGAATTGACCTCCAGGCCTATTGGCAGTGAGAATCAGCTGTGTCTACAGTGGGAGAACTTCTGTGCTGGAGACACCCTTATGGGGCAAGACTTGCTTCAGTGGAGCTTTGGTGCTCACTGAGTCTGCCCCCTGAGGGTGTCCCTTATGGATCTGAGGAGTTGTAACTTGGATGGTCCAACTCTGACCACTGGGTATACTGGCTCTTGGATCTTTAAGGAGGTGCTAATTTAGCTTCTGCCTGAGGCTACCCAGCAGAAGCTATGGAGAGATCTGCAGATTCCTCTTCTTTGTTTGGGGTTTGGAGGTGCCCAGATGAGGTCCAGTTGTGAAGCAATGCAAGCTGCTCTGGGGCCTTGGGCCTTCTTTTGGATTCTCTGAGTCTCTCGGACCCAGCTACAGTTTGTTAGGTAATTTTAGATTGCAAAGGGCCAGCCCATTCATATGCAAAAGCCTCTGTGCACAGCTTGGGTGGGGCGGGATCTCAGGGAATCAACAGCGTGGAACAAACAGCTATGGCTGATCCTCAGCCCTGCCCTAAGAGGCCCCAGGTCTCAGTGTCCCGCGGTAATTGCTGCAAGCACCTCTGAGAAAGCCACCCTCGAGTTCTGCCCGATGCCAGACAGTCCAGTTTCTCCCCGTATGAGTCTGTGTCCCCAGAGACTCAGCGTGAACTGGAGTTCAGAGCAGTCAGGAGCTTGAGACTCCCTCCCGATTGAAAAAGACAACTGCATCCTCAGTTTCCAGCCCTTTCCATGTGCACCTCCATACCTCTACACTTTACTTCCGCACCTCCTCTGAGTCCCAGTGTGCTTTTCTCTTTCCTTCTAGTTGTAGAACTTCCACTCAGCCAGCCTTCCTGTGGTTCTGGATGATGTGTTTTGTCTTTTAGTTGTAGTTCTGAAGTGCTTGTGCAAGGCAGCAATTTCCAGTGTTTACCTATGCCGCCATCTTGGTTTCTCCTCAGTGTATATTATTAATGAAATGATATTTTAACACTGAAGTATAGAAAATGTAGACAGGACATAGTCTTTTTTTATTTTTTTGCCATATTGTCTAACATTATATTTTATAGCTCTTATAAAATGTATATGAATTTTCAGTATTTAAGTTGAAATATTTACAGCAGTAGTATATTAGGGATAGAATTATGATTTGTTTTAATTTTTAGAGGTTTTTTTGTTTGTTTGTTTGTTTTTGTTGTACCCTAAGCCAAAGAGTTATTTATTTATTTATTTATTTATTTATTTATTTATTTATTTTTATTCTTTAAAGCAGCCATCGCCAACTGGTGGTCCACAGACCACTGGTGGTCCGTGAGGTCTGAAATGTTGGTGACCTCTGATTTAAAGTATTACATATGTTTCCTTTTTCCCCATTGACCCCTCCCTGGCCACTCCCATCCCCATGGACAAGCCCCCACCACCCCAGTGTCCGAATCTATTGGTTATTGTTAGGTCTGATCAAATAATTAAATCGATACTCCCTCCCCTGGGAACTGACCTTTAGGCCACTTCACAACTGTCATTCCACATGCTAAGACCACATCCCACTTGGTAAAACCATTATCTCTCCCTTCCAGTTTCCCGGAATCCAGACATGCACAGAGAATTCTCGACCCAGAAAAAACCTGCCTAGAGTCCTTTAAAAACCTGACTCCCCGTCTTTGGGTGCTGGTGCCATTTTGGGGCTCAGCCTATCTGGTATCCAGATGACCTAATAAATTCATAATTCTTTACCCCCTTTGGCCTCATGCGTTCTTCCTTTGACAACCCTAACATTTGGTGCTGAAACTCGGGAAGGTTCCATGGGGATGGGGAGCCATTGCCCTGGCTTTGGTCATCCCTGAGTTTGCTACTTGGAGAGCAGTAGGCAGTGGCAGCTCGACCTGGGCTTACCTCTGAATTCTACTTGAATGACATGATTGCTGGCCTCGATTAGGCCTCCCTCCCTTATGGACCCTCCTGAACAAGCCAAGGAGGACTCCAGACTGGAAATCTCTCCTTTTCCATTGTTGACCCTCCATCTCACACCAGCCAATCTTCTCTAGGTGAGTGACATTCTACAATTTCCCTCATCTCCAGTCTTCTGCCCACTCTCTCTCACTGACTTCTCAAAAGTCTCTCGTCTCTTGCCGAAACCGGTTTGGCTCAGTGGATAGAGCGTCGGCTTGTGGACTGAGAGGTCCCAGGTTCGATTCCGGTCAAGGGCATGTACCTGGGTTGCAGGCATATCCCCAGTGGGAGATGTGCAGGAGGCAGCTGATCGGTGATTCTCTCTCATCGATGTTTCTAACTCTCTATCTCTCTCCCTTCCTCTCTGTAAAAAATCAATAATAATAAAATAAAAAGTCTCTCGTCTCAAAAGTCCTAGCACTATGCCAGAAGACTCCTCAGCTGTTTGGCTTTGGGTCCTTCTGGATTGGGGACGCCCAGTCCAGAGGGTCACCTTTTATTTCTCATGGTGATTTGTTTAGCAGCAGGGATGCCTGCCCTAAACTGTCACCTTTGGAAATGTGGTCTGTAACTCACCTTTCCTCTCTGATGGGCCATGCCATACTCCTTCTGCATACCCACGGCGGGTATCATGCCTTATCACCTCATTTTATTTTGTAACACTGTTTGGCTACAACATAAACTAGTAATAAGTCCCAACCTTTTCTCACCTAACACTCGTTCTCGGGCCACCCAAAGACTGCTTTCCTCAACACCCTCTTCTAGTCCCAGGCCAATTCTACCCCTGAAGGAGGTAGCAGGAACTGAGGGCATAGTCTGAGTCCACATCCCATTCTCTATGTCCAACCTCACACAGATTGAGAGGCATCTCAGATCTCTTTCCACCAACCTGATCACCTTTACTAAGGAATTCAACAAGCTTAATGAAATCACTCAGGGCCCTGATGAAAACCCAACTCTCCTCCTTTCCTTCCTCACGGAGGCCTTACGGAAATTGACCACCTTAGACCCCACCACCTCAGTGGGAACCCTTCTTCTGGACACCCATTTTTTACCCCAACCAGCCCCCAACACATACCATAAACTTCGAAAAAATAGAAAGAGGTCCACAAAACCCTCAAAAAGACCTTGTTAACCTGGCCTTTAAGGTCTTTAATAATAAAGACAAGGAGACTCAAATCCAAAAACAAAGGTGAGATCAGGCCAAGGCTGAGGCCCAGAAGGAGATTTTCCAATTCCTAGCCACCACTCTCATGAACCCTAAACAAAGTGCTGGTCCTCCAACCAAGGGTAAGTCAGGGGCTAAGCCTCCTCGGGGCCCATGCTTCAAATGCAACAAGGAAGTACACTGAGCCAAGTCTTGCTCAAACTTGAGACCCCCACCTGGGCCCTGCCCAAGGTGTAGAAGAAAAGGCCACTGGAAATCAGACTGTAGTCTGGCCCCTCTGGTTGAACCTCAGCCAGTCCAGCAAGGCCATCCTCTGGATCCGGTTTAGAGCTCCCACACCTCCTGGGAATGGCCACTGAAGCCTGAAGCTGCCCAGGCCCTTAAAGGGCCCTACTGACTTACTTCACCAGGACAGAGCCTCAGGTAATGATTGTGGTAGCAGGTAAGTCAATCTCCTTTTTAATTGACACTGAGGTCACTTATTCTTCCCTCTCCAAATTCACTAGGACTCTTGTCCCCTCCTCAATCTCTATTAATGAGGGTTGATAGATTAATCTCACAGCCATTAGCCTCCTCACCTCTACATTGCATCTTACTAAATACCCCATTCACTTTTTTCTCATTCTGCCTTGGTGCCCAGCCAGGGCTACCATGCATCCCCTCATAAAGCCCAGTTGTCCAAAACCACAGTCACCTACCTCAATTTCACTCTCTCACTCCATAAGACCAAGCCATTCCTTGGACTATAAATGCCTTATCTCCTTATCTCCTCCATGACTGTACCTTCCTCTGTACAAGAAATGGTTTGCTTTTCTGGGCTCGCTGGATACTTTCACCTCAGGGTTCCCAACTTCAGTCTTCTCCCACTGAACAAAGGGACCACTCACTGAGCCTTTAGATCCCAAGGCCAGCATTCTCACCCCTTTAGTGCTCTGAAAACTTCTCTGACCTCAGTGCCTTCTCACCCCCACCCCACCTTTCCCAAAGAGCAACTTTCTTTACTGCACATGCTTACTTAACATTATGGCTACTATCAGAAGCTAAACTTATTATCACCCAAACATTAGCATGTTATCTCTAAGGAAAAATGTGCAGTTTTAAATCCAAGCTGCTAGAGGCCTGGGAATAGGCTACTGGGCCTGCTTCCTCCTCCCCCCGTCTTTTCTCCAGCCTCATATGCCTATACATAATTTTCCAAAGTCTTTATTAACTTAAAGACTTTGGAGCATTGCTGGGTTAAATGATAAACATCTAAATATTTTAAAATAGCATACAATACTGTAACATTGATGGCTAGACACATTTTAATTCACCTGCTTTTAATTTTTTATTACAGACGGTCTCTTGTACTTTGTTGAATGTATATTTTCTTGTGGTTAAAGTGTTCATAAATGTAAATGCTGGTTATTTAATTTTTGGCTAAAGCTGGTAATTTGTGAATGGGTAGAAGGTTTGTGTTGTCCAGTGAGCCAGGACCTAATCACCCCTGATGTCCAAAGGGACCCATTCTCTCCTAGTAAGCTAAAGCAGACCCCTACAGGCTCTCTCCTGGTGCTTAAGTCCTTATATCTGAGCCTAGACTTCCTTTATTTCCACTCCTCATTCACAGTCCTTGACACTATCATTGAAAACTTTAACAGGTCTTCCTGCTTGGTATTTAGGAAGCTCTCTCCCCTTTTTTAGCCTTCTTAAAAGTCATATACTTCAAAGGACACTGAGTCAGGAATGATCCTGCAATACAGGAAAATAACAAAACAGACCAGGAGGCCAAGGCAGTGGCTCAGAGGAAGCCTCTGTCTCCCCAACTCTTGGCTATACCCTACATAACACCCTAATACACTCCAGAGGAACTTCAGTGCTTATTAGCTCTTGGGGCCACTCAGGAAGATCCACAGTTAAAATTTCAAGGAAAATATATTCTTCCCCAGGGTTAGCCACGATATCTTATGGGCTAGTCACAATTCCCTACACATAGGACACATTTACAACTCCTAAAACCCCTCATCACATGTCCTAGCCTAGCCTCCCTATTGCAAGATATCACCAAAACCTGTTCTACTTATTACTCAGTATCTCCCCAAGGACAAGTTAGACCTTCTTTCCCCACTCATCAGTCAAGGGTCCAAATCCCTGGACAAGGATGGCATATTGACTTCACTCACATGCCCCCTATTAAAAGAACCAAATATCTTTTAACCATAATAGATACTGTCTCAGGGTGGGTAGAAGCCATCCCCCATTATGTCTGACCCACTTCATTACAATCAGAAAATGGACCTGCTTTCAGATCCAAATAACTCAACAGGTCTCCTCCACTCTGAACATCCAGTGGAACTTACATCCCCCTACCAGCCCCAATATTCAGGCAAAGTAGAAAAGGCAAATTCTTAATTATATTTCACCTAAATAAATTAACTCTCAAAACTAAAGAACCTTAAACCACTCTCCTACCTCTAGCCTTTATGCACACCAGGGCCCTTCCCCCATGAACCCTTCTTTCTTAGTCCCTTTGAACTCATGTATGAAAGACCCTTCTTATTAGGAAACTTCCCTTCCACAGAGACCCCTCTCAGAGACTATGTCCCCATTTAAATCTCATCTGACAATTACTGAAGAACATGCTGATTAGGTCTTCCCTTGACTTTTACAGGAGACATCCCCCCTACTCCCACTTAAGGAAATCTATCAATAATTTATAGCCCTGAAGGCAAGACCCTTATCAGGTACTATTAATTGCCCCAATTGCAGCTAAACTATCAGGGCATACCCCATGGTTCCACCTTTCCAAGTTAAAACCCATTCCTAGAACACCTCCATCACATGAGCTGGAGTCCCCTAAGTATTACAGCCACCTGATCAGGCCAACCGAACTCCGCCTTACTTGCATCCCAGAAGAGGACACATGAGTATGCACCCCTGCAGGTGTTCCCTATGTACCCTAATAACCCTCACTTCCCTAAAAGCCCACCTCCTCTTCCAATACAAATCCTCCAGGTCCTAGCTACTGCCACATCTTTCTTTGCATAAGGATTCTCACCTTTCTATGGGACTCCCTTCTACAAAGGGACTTTGATTACCCATGGGACAAGATTTCCTTCTTCCTAGATCCTAAACATACCCTTTCTCAGGACCTAGAAGAAAGGTCTGGATGCCCAGCAAGGGGAAAAACTGGGAAAACAATAAGCGCACCCCCAGGGTAACCTATGCTCCCCTTTCATATCACTAGTCAGGCAACTTACACCCCTGATATTTTCCTCCCTAAAGATAACATCTAGGCCTCAGTTTTATTTCAGCTCCAGGCCCAAAAAAGCAGCAAAACCAGACAAGTGACACTGTGGCAGCCTCAGGACCAGCTTTTACTAGTACCTCCCAAGTCACTCAACTGGACCATTTTCGAGCCTTTGTCAACCAGTGTCTTGGGGAAATTATGCTGCTGTGAACCCTTGTTCCACTGACTACTATCAAAGTCCATTCTTAGGTATATTAATTTTTTTTGGTGTGATCACAGTGGGATTGTATTTTTAAATCTCTCTTTCTGTAAGTTCACTATTGGTGTATAAAAATGCCATAGGTTTCTTGGTGTTAATTTTGTATCCTCCTACATTGCTGAATTCATTTATTAAGTCTAATAATTTTTGGTGGAGTCTTTATGGTTTTCTATGTATAGTATCATGTCATCTGAGAATAATGACAGTTTTACGTCTTCTTTTCCAATTTGGATACCCTTTATTTCTGCTTCTTGTCTAATTGCTATGGCTAGCACTTACAGTACTATGTCAAACAGGAGTGGTGAAAGTGGGCATTCCTGTCTCATTCCTGTTCTTAGGTGAAATGGTTTTAGTTTTTGCCCATAGGGTATGATGTTGGCTATAGGTTTGTCATATAAGGCTTTTATTATGTTGAGGTAAGATCCCTCTATTTCTATTTTGCTGAGGGTTTTTATCAAGAAAGGGTGTTGGATTTTGTCAAATGCTTTTTCTGTGTCAATTGTTATGACTATGTGATTTTTATCTCTCAATTTGTTTTGTCAAGTATCACATTTATTGATTTGCGGATATTGTACCATCCTTGCATCCCCAGGATAAATACCACTTGGTCATGGTATATGATCTTTCTGATGTACTGCTGGATCTGATTTGCTAGAATTTTGTTGAGGATTTTGGCAGCTCTGTTCATGTGGGATATTGGTCTGTAATTCTCTTTCATTGTGTTGTTTTTATCTGTTTTTTGTATTAGTGTGATGCTGGCTTCATAGAATGAGCTTGGAAGTGTTCCTTCCTCTTAAATTTTTTGGAATAGTCTGAGTAGGATAGGTTTTAGTTCTTCTTTGAATGCTTGGTAAACCTCCCCTGTGAAGCCATCTGGCCCTGGGCCATTGTTTGCTGGAAGCTTTTTGATCACGGCTTCAATTTCCTCCATAGTTATTGGCCTATTGAGATTTTTAGATTCTTCCTGATTGAGTTTTGGAAAGTTGTATCTTTCTAGGAATATGTCCATTTCCTCCATGTTGTCTAGTTTGTTGGAGTAGAGTTGTTCATAGTATTTTTTTAACAATCCTTTGTATTTCTGTGGGATCTGTTGTTATTTCGCCTCTTTCATTTCTGATTTTGTTTATTTGGGTTCTCTCTCTTTGCTTCTTGGTGAGCCTGGCAAAAGGTTCATCAACCTTGTTTATCTTTTCAAAGAACCAGCTCTTGGTTTTATTGATCTTTTGTATTGTTTTTTTTGGTCTCTATGTCATTTATTTCTGCTCTGATCTTTAATATCTCCTTCAGTATGCTCACTCTGGGCTTTCCTTGTTGCTCTCTTTTTAATTCTTTGAGTTGTAGAGTTAGATGATTTATTATCATTTTTTTTAAAGTAGGCCTATATAGCTATAAACTTTCCTCTCAGGACTGCTTTCACTGTGTCCTATAGATTTTGGATTGTTGTGTTTTCATTGTCATTTGTTTCCAGAATATTTTTAATTTCTTCTTTTATCTCTTTGGTAACTCAATCATTGATATGATATGATTTCAATCTTCTTGAATTTGAAGAGACTTTGCCTGTAACCTAATATGTGGTTTATGTTTGAAAATGTCCCATGTGCACTTGAGAAGAACTTATATTCCATGGCTTTTGGGTGAAATTTTCTGAAGATGTCAACTAACTTCATCTGATCTAGTGAGTCATTTAAGATTGCTGTTTCTTTGCTGATTTCTAGAGGATTTATCCAATGATGTCCGTGGGATATTAAAGTCCCCTACTGTGATTGTATTGTTGTCGATCTCTTCCTTGATATCTTTGAGGAGTTTTTTTTTATGTATTTTGGTGCTCCTGCATTGGGTACATGTTTGTTTACCAGGGTTATATCCTCTTGTTGTATCAATCCTTTTAGTATTATGAAGTGGCCTTCCTTATATCTTGTTATGGCCTTCATTTTGAGGTCTATTTTGTCAGATATAAGTATTGCTACACAAGCTTTTTTCTTTTTTTTTTATTTTTTATTTATTTATTTTTTTTTTTTTAGCTTTTTTCATTTCCATTTCCCTGAAAGATATTTTTCCATCCCTTCACTTTCAGTCTGTATGAGTCCCTTGTTCTGAGATGGGTCTCTTGTAGACAGCATATATGGGTCATGTTTTTTTTTTTTTTTAATCCATTCAGCCACTCAATGTCTTTTGACTGGGGCATTTAGTCCATTTACGTTTAAAGTTATTATTGAAAGGTACTTGTTTGTAGCCATTTTTATTTTTTGTGCCCGTGTTCCTTCTTACTTTTTTATTTCTTCTTTTTACACCAGTCCCTTTAGCATTTCTTGCATTGTTGGCTTGGTAGTGATAAACTCCCTTAACCATATTTGTCTGTGAAGCTCCTTATTTCCCCTTCAATTTTGAATGATAACCTTGCTGGATAGAGTATTCTTGGATTCAGTCCCTTGCTTTGCATCACTTTGTAAATCTCCTTGCATTCTTTTCTGGCCTTATGTGTTTCTGTTGAGAAATCACTTGATAATCTAATGGGCAATCTCTTGTATGTAACTTTTTTGTCTCTCTCTTGCAGCCTTTAAGATTCTCTTTGTCCTGAACATTTGCCATCGTAATTACAGTAGTCTTTGTGTGGGTCTTTTCGGGCTCATCTTGTTTTGGGCTCTCTGTGCTTGTGTGATTTTTTTCTTCCCCACATCAGAGAAGTTTCCTCACATTATTTCTTCAAATAGGTTTTCTAACCCTTGTTCTTCTTCCTGTCATTCTGGCAACCCTATTATTCATATGTTGCTTCATTTCATGTTGTCAAAAAACTCCCTTAGGCTCTCCTCCTGTCTTTTAATTTTTTAAATACCCAGTAAAGGGTGGGGGCAGAATTTGTAGAGGCCGAGCTCATGTACAGACAGTAAGGTTAAGGAATTGGATGAATATGGGTGTGACCTCAGTTTTGTATAGAGGAAGTAGAAAGAAGATGAGTGGATAAGAAGAAAGAGAAAGAAGAAAAATAATAATAATAAATTAAAAAGTAATTAAAAACTAGGATAAAATAAAGAAATTAGAATGTTGAAAAAATAATGTGAAGAGAAACAGAAAATAAAGAAACAAATGAAAAAGGAAAATAATTAAAAAATAAAAAAGTGATAACAAAATAACAATAAAATAAAAATAGAAATGAAAAAGTGAAGTTTTATTTCTTTCCACCAAGTTTTAATTCCCCATGGGGTTGGTTTAAGATTCCACTCTTCTGTGCTGTCTTCCACTTCTCAGTTTCCCGTTTCTGGGACCGAATGGCCTCTTTTTAGGCTAGTCCCTAAGAGCTCTCATGGACTATTCAGATTTTTTTTTAATCCTTTGTACCACTCAGGGTGTATTATGGGTGTGGCTGTATTGGTTGCCTAGACTGCAAGGAGGGGCTATTTCTTCAGGAGAAAATGGCTGCCTAGATCCAGCATATCAGGTATGACTCAGCACCAGACTCACAGCCACCTCCACCTAATCCTTTCCTTTCCCCAGCCTCTAGGCTTGGAGGTCTCACCATTCTCTCCAGCCCAGATCCCTGATTTTACCATTCTCCACATGTCCTCTGCCCTTCCTGGCTGCGAATTGTCTCACCAGCTTGTCTACTTTACCAATTTGGGGTGGATGTTAATCGATTTAGTTGCTTGTTCTATCTGTTCCTGGACAAGTCTCAGGACACGTCTGCCTATTCCGCCACAATTTTGCCTTCCACAATTTTTATTCTGTGTTTCTTCTTCCCTTTCTATTTCTTTTTTTTTTTAATAACAGTTCTTTTAGCATTTCTTGCATTGCTGGCTTCATAGTGATAAACTCCCTTAGCCTTCTTTTTGTCTGTGAAGCTCCTGATTTCCCCTTCAATTTTGAATGATAGCCTTGCTGGATAGAGTATTCTTGGATTCAGTCCTTTGCTTTGCATAACTTTGTATGCTTCATTCTATTCCCTTCTGTTCTGGTGTGTTTTTGTTGAGAAATCATTTGATTACCTAATGGGAGATCCTTTGTAGGTAACTCTCTCTATCTTGCAGTCCTTAAGATTCTCCCTCTTTTCGTTAACATTTGCCATTGCAACTAACTACAATATGTCTTGTTGTGGGCCTTTTTGGATTCTTCTTGTTTGGGACTCCCTGTGCTTGTGTGACTTTTTTCTTCCCCAAATCAGGTAAGTTTTCTGTCATTACTTATTCAAACAGGTTTTCTAATCTTTGCTCCTCTTCTTGTCCTTCTGGAACCCCTATTATACGTATGTTACTTTGTTTCATGTGGTCCCAAATCTTCCTTAGACTCTCCTCCTGCTTTCTAATTGTCTTCTCCAATTGTCGCTCAGATTGGATGTGTTTATCTGTCCTGTCTTATAACTCACTTATTGGGTACTCACATTCTTCTAGTCTACTGTTGAACCTTCCATTGTGGTTTTTATTGTAGCTATATCATTCTTGACTTCTTCTTGATTCCTACATAAATTGTTGATTTCTCATCCAGCCAGTTTAGGAACTGCATAACCCTTACTCTGAATTATTTCTCTGACCTATTGCTTGCCTCTATTTCATTTAGTTTCTTTCTGGCAACTCCTTTTCTTTCCTTTGGGGGTTCTTTGTCTCCCCATTTTTGCTCTCATCAAAGGGTCCAGGCGCTGAGTCACATGGGGCCTGTGGCTGAATTGGAGAACTTGGAGGGAGTGTTGTGGACCCTTAGAGTCACTGGAGGGCCCAGGCACAGGATGTGTGGGTCCTGTGGCCGCAGCGGTAGGTTTGTGGGAGGATTGCTTAGGCTCCTGGATGCGTGAAGCTCAGGGATGCAGTGGAGGGTCATGCACACTGAGTCACTGGAGAGCCCAGGAACTGGGATGTGCAGGGCCTGTGGCTGCAGTGGCAGGTTGGCAGGAGGCTCACACACTCCAGGACTCTCAGGAGCCTGTGGCTGGGGAGGCTGGTGTTCCAGTGTCTGTGGTCTGCAGACAGGTAGAAGGTCTTTTGCCAGAGTTGCTGTAGGGTCCAGTATGGTGTCTGAGGCCAGTCTGGGTGGTGGTGAGGCTGGGCGTCTAGTCACAGCAGCTCTCCCCTTCAAGATGGTGTGGTTTCTGTGCCAGAGCTGGCTTCCTTGGGAGTGCTTGCAGTGATAGCAGGGACTCCCCATTTATAAGAACCTGGACTTCTGTCCCCTGAGACCCCTGCATGATCGAACTGCCCTTCACTCACACACACACACACACCACACATCCACACACTCCCCATTTTGCTCCCTCACTCACACTCTCTCTGTCACTGCCATCCTGACAGCCGCCATCTTGACTCCTCCTGCATGTATGTTCTTTAGCTAATTCCTTCAACTTCTTTGTCCAGTCAACCCAACCCCCTCTTCTCGGGCACCAGCCAGTCTGTTCCATGTGTCCATGCTTCTGGTTCCAAATTGTTTACTAGTTTATTTTGTTCATTAGTTTCCATATATTGGTGAGATAATATGATATTTTGCCTTTCTCTGACTAGCTTATTTCACTTACAATACTTTCCAGTTCCATCCATGCTGTAAAGGATAAGAGCTCCTACTTTTTAAAAACTGCATAGTATTCTATTGTGTAAACATACCACAGCTTTTTTTTTTTTTTTTTTTTTTTTATCTATTCCTTAGCTGTTGGGCACTTGGGATGTTTCCAGATCTTGGCTATTTTCAATAATGCTTCTATGAACATAGGTGTGCATATAGTCTTTCTGATAGGTGTTTAAGGACTCTTAGGTTATATTTCCAGAAGTGGGATCACTGGATCAAATGGCAATTCAATTTTTAATTTTTGAGGAAATTCCATATTGCTGCCCCAAAGGCTGCACCAGTCTGCTTTCCCACTAACAGTGCACTAGGGTCCCCTTTTCTCCACATCTCCACTATCACTTGTTGTTTATTTATAGTAGCCATTCTGACATGTGTGAAGTGATACCTCATTATAGTGTTACTTTGCATCTCTGTGTTAATTAGTAACTGAGCATTTTTTTCTATGTATAAAATGATGTCATCTGTAAACAATGTTTACTTCCTTCTTTCCAATTTGGATACATTTTATTTTTTCTTCTTGTCTGATTTTTTCTGGCTAGGACTTTCTGTACTATGCTTAATAAGAGTGGTGAAAGCAGAAGTCCCTGTCTTGTTCCTAAACTTAAAGGAAGTGCTTTTAGTTTTCACCATTGATTATGAGGTTTACTGTAGGTTTTTCACATATGTCCTTTATTATACTGAAGTATGTTCATTCTCTTCCCATTTGGCTGAGAGATTTTTTCATAAATCAGTGTTCATTTTTATCACATACTTTTTCTGTACCTATTGATATGATCATGCGATTTTTATCTTTCCTTCTGTTTATGTGATATATCACAATTATTGATTTGCCAATATTGTACCAATTTTGCATCCCCAAAATAAATCCTGCTTGGTAATGGTATATGATCTTTTTAACATATTGCTGGATCTGATTGGCTAATATATCCTGGAGAATTTTAGCATCTATGTTCATCGGGGATATTGCCCTATAACTTTCTTTCTGTGTAGTGTCTTTATGTAGTTTGGGGATTAAAATAATACTGTCCTCATAAAAACAGCTTGGAAATCTTCCCTTCTCTTGAAAAATTTTGAATAATTTGAAGAAGATAGGTGTTAATTCTTTTTTTAATGTTTGCTAAAATTTGCCTGTAAACCCATATAGTTCCAGACTGTTTTTTTTTAAGTTAATTTGAGAGAGAGAGAGAGAGAGAGAGAGAGAGAGAGAGAGAGAGAGAGGGAGAGAGAGAGAGAGAGGTGAGAGAGACATATCAATTTGTTGCCTCCTGTATGTGCCTGACTGGGGACCAAACCCTCAACCAAGGTATGTGCCTTGACCTTTTGGTTCACAGGCAATTTTCTGACCTCCTGAACAACACCATCCAGGCCTGTTTGCTAATATTTTTTTATTACTGCTTCAGTTTCATTAGTTATCAGTCTATTCACACTTTCTAATTCTTTCTGGTTGAGTTTTGGAAGATTGTATGTTTCTAGAGGTCTATCCATTTCATCCAAGTTGTATATTTTGTTGGTATATAGTTATCCGTAATATTTTCTTATAATCTTTTGTGTTTCTGTGATGTTAGTTGTTACATAACTTCTTTCATTTCTGATTTTATTTATCTGGGTCCTCTCTCTTTCTTTTTTAAAAAAATATTTTTATTGATTTTAGAGACAGGAAGGGAGAGGGATAGAGAGATAGAATCATCAATGATGAGAGAGAATCATTGATCAGTTGCCTCCTGCATGACTCACACTGGGGATGGAGCTCGCAATCCAGGTATGTGCCCTGACTGGAATTGAACTGTAAACTCCTGGTTAATAGGTTGACACTCAACCACTGAACCATGCTGGCCAGGCTCTCTTTGTTTCTTTTTTATTATTATTGCTTAAAGTATTACAAATAGTGTACATATGTCTCCTTTTTTTTCTCAATTGACCTTCCCCCAGCCTCCTCTATTCCCCAGCACATGCCCCCAACCCCTCCCAGTGTCTTGCATCTATTGGTTATGCTTATATGCATGCATACAAGTCCTTCAGTTGATTTCTTATCTTCCCTCCTCCCCCCAACCCTCCCCAGCCTTCCCTCTTTCATTTGACAGTCTGTTCAATGATTCTCTGCCTCTGTATCTATTTTTGTTCATCAGTTTATAATGTTCTTTATTATCCATAAATGAGTGAGATCATGTGGTATTTTTCTTTCACTGACTAGCTTATTTTACTTAGCATAATGCTCTTCAGTGCCATTCATGCTGTTGCAAATGATAAGAATTCCTTCTTTTTTATAGCAGTGTAGTATTCCATTGTGTAGATGTACCACGGTTTTCTAATCCACTAATCTGCTGATGGGTGTTTAGGCTGTTTCCAATTTTAGCTATTGTAAATCGTGCTGCTATGAACATAGGGATGCATATATCCTTTCTGATTGGTGTTTCTGTTTTCTTGGGATATATTCCTAGAAGTGGTATTACTGGATCAAATGGCAGTTCCATTTTTAATTTTTTGAGGAAACTCCATACTGTTTTCCACAGTGGCTGCACCAGTCTGCATTCCCACCAGCAGTGAAGGAGGGTTCCTTTTTCTCTGCATCCTCTCCAGTAATTGTCGTTTGTTGATTTGTTGATGATAGCCATTATGACAGGTGTGAGGTGGTACCTCATTGTCGTTTTGATTTGCATCTCTTGGGTGATTAGTGACTTTGAGCATGTTTTCATATGTCTCTTGGCTTTCTAAATGTCCTCTTTCGAAAAGTGTCTATTTAGGCCTGTTGCCCATTTTTTGATTGGATTGTTTATCTTCCTTTTGTTAAGTTGTAAGAATTCCCTATAAATGTTGGTGATTGAACCCTTATCAGTGATAACATTGGCAAATATGTTCTCCCATGCAGTGGGCTTTCTTGTTGTTTTGTTGATGGTTTCTTTTGCTGTGCAGAAGCTTTTTATTTTGATGTAGTCCCATTTGTTTATTTTCTCCTTCGTTTCCATTGCCCTAGGAGCTGTATCATTAAATAAATATATTGCTACGACATATGTGTGCTATTTTGCTGCCTATGACTTCTTCTAAGATTTTTTATGGTTTCCTATCTTATGTTTAAGACCTTTATCCATTTTGAGTTTATTTTTGTGTATGGTGTAGGTTGGTGGTCTAGTTTCATTTTTTGCAAGTATCTGTCCAGTTTTCCCAGCATCATTTATTGAAGAGACTGTCTTGACTCCATTGTATGCTCTTGCCTCCTTTGTCAAATATTAATTGCCTATAATGGCTTGTGTAAATTTCTGAGTTATCTGATCTATTCCACTGGTCTATATGTCTGTTTTTGTGCCGGTACCAGGCAGTTTTGATAACAATGGCTTTGTAGTATAGCTTGATATTTGATATTGTGATCTCTCCAACATTGTTTTTCTTTCTGAAAATTGCTGCAACTATTCGAGGTCTTTTTTTTCTCCCACACTAAGTTAATATACCCCACTAAGATTGTACATATCCCTATCTCAGGAGCACTTACTGTGTTCACAGATGGCTCAGGAAAAAAACAGTAAAGCAGCCATCCATTGGCCACCTAATGGTGCCATTCAATGGTGGGGGAGGGGTTACCTTGACTCAGAAATTAGAGCACTGAATCTTGGAATAGGTACATTTCCCTCGCAACCCCTGAACACTGTTAGTGATTCTGCTTATTCCTTTTATATCTTACAAAACCTAGAAACTTCACTCATCAAACCTACATTAGATCCATCCCTCCTAACACAGTTCCTTCGCCTCCAGTCCTTACTAGATTGTCGGTTACATCCTCTCTTTATATCTCATATCAGGTCTCACAGTTCCCTTCCTGGACTGCTGGTACAAGCCAATGATCAAGTAGACCGTTTAGTAATGACTGCTACTTTACTAGAAGCCCATCAATCTCATGAACTATTCCACCAAAATTGGAGGGAACTACATAAAGAATTTAAATTGACCCAGAGAGTAGCTAAACGAATTATTTTACAACTAGAGGCCCGATGCCCCAAATTCATGCAAGGGGCACAGCCCTTGCAGCCCCGGCTTTGTCCAGAAGGATGTCTGGAAGGACATCCAGAGGTCATTCAGCCATCCAGTCTAATTAGCATATTACACTTTTATTATTATAGATGTTCTTATTATAAAATGACAGGTACCTCACCATCCTCCATGAAGGTAATCCCAGAAGCCTGCTGACCGAAGAGGTCCATCCTAATAATGGGGAAAGGGATGGTGAAGGTGGGATAGAGAACAACTGGGACAGAAGCATCTTTTAGCAATAACTGAGCCAATTTTAATACTTAAGCAGTTAATTTCCCCTTTATTTTATTTTTTAAATATATTTTTTATTGATTTCAGAGAGGAAGGGAGAGGGAGTGAGAGAGATAGAAACATCAATAATGTGAGAGAATCATTGATCGGCTGCCTCCTACACGCCCCCTACTGGGGATTGAGCCCACAATCCAAGCATGTGCCCTTGCCTGGAATTGAACCTGGAACCTTCAGTCCACAGGCCGACGCTCTATCCACTGAGCCAAACCGGCTAGGGCTAGTTTTCCCTTTAATTAATCTTCCTCCCAAGCTGGTCAACTCCCAGGTGTGTCTCTGTGTGGGGGGGCATCCTTTTAAAACAGGAGTGCTTCCTGGGATTCAGGACACTTGGGTACTTATGTGTAACAGAGCCAACCAATATTATTTATTTTTGGAGCCCAAACCATAGTTAATGTGGTAAAAAGGGCATTTTCTGTGAGAAGGGTGCACCTTCATGACCAGTAGATCCCTATGTAAGAGCAGAGCCTGTCACTGGCAGATATCAAGAGCATGTATGAAAGATAAAACTGCCTCCAAAGGGAAAGCCTATGATGTGTTGTAATCTAACTCTAGTATTGTAACTATTGCACTGATTTACCAGAGATCATCCAATTTAGACCCTCTAGTCTCTTAAGGTATAGTATAACCCCTTTTGTCCATCTCACTGTTCATGCTCAACTAGGGAGCTGGTTGTAGGTGGTTTGTTTGGCCTAGGAGAAAGGCAACCTCACTGTTAAAAGTGACTTTGATTTAGGCCAAATGGTTATTGTTTGTAGAATTAATAGGCAACACTGGACTCTGAATATGTCTTCCATGAGTTTCTGTTAAATCTAGGGCATCTATGTCCTCTTTAATATTTTAACGTTAACCATCCTTTCCAGGAAAGATGACATATTTGTTCAGGAGCCCCTCTGATAAACAACTGGGTGGATTCAAGGCTCAATTCAGCCTCCTCAGGACTTGCCAAGTTATCATACCACACACCATGCATTGCCTGAAAAACCCACTCCAACATCGCCAACTAGTGGAGTAGATGGTTGTGTTTGACTAACATTTTCCATTGATAGTTGACCTAGGCCACTGTAAGGCTTAATATAGAGAGTGAACAGCCTTCTGAGCCATAAAAATCCACATCAACAAGGTATAAATTTGGACCAAAGTCCAAACCCTCCTTTGGGGTTCATTATAACTTCTGCACAATTGGGCAAGATCCTTTAGTAGGCATACCATTTTTCTATCTCATACTATGGCAGCTAGCTGTTTAATTTCAGCCCTTGTTAGGTAGAGCTTGTTCCTCACCATATATTCTACATACCCAGGAAATCCCCTTTGTATCTTGTTCCTAGGCCAGGTTATTAAGGAGAGACTAAGCCTCAGGGTGAGAGAGAGGATATGTCTCCCACACCAAAAGAACACCAGCCCCTGCTTATTGGCCCTTCCCTTTTTTCTTTTCTATCTTTATCACTTTGTGAGTGGTCACCAGTAAAGAAGAAGGTAAATTATCCCAGTCACTATTGTGGTGACACCATGCTGCCTTTCTTCTAGAGTGCATATCTTCCTTCCCAGGGTCTTCCCCTCCATCTTGTCACCAGGAAGCTTGGGCTCCTACCTCCTTTCCTGGTGACATGCTGGTGAGAAGCTTCCTAGAGTGAGGCCTATCAAGAGTCTTGTGTTTTCCAGTACCTGTTCAACAGGACAATAATCTCCTTTGGAGTCCTGGAAGAGGCAGGAATATACATTTCTTCACCTTAAGTCACTTTAAGAAATTCTTTAGCCAGCTCAACCCAAGGGTTGGGATCGCCATATCCCTCTGTGGAAGGGCTAAAATGACAACACATGAAAAAGCACAATTGAGGGTCACAACAGCAGATACATGCTGCTTAGGTGGCAGACCTCAGATGGATGTCTGCCTCATTGGCTCCTTTGCCTGCTATAGCAGGTCCCGTGACAAGGATGTACTTTCATCTCACAGTACCAAAAATCACCAGCTTGTATAAGAGGAGCTCTTCATATTATAGCCCATTATGGGAAGAGGGGCATCTCACTCTTAGTCCAGAAGCATGTATTCCTCCCCTTTTCCTATTCAGGCTCATGAGTCTTACAACTTCCAGCACCTACCTTGTGAGGGACCCAGGTGGGTGAGTTGATATTCCTTTGGCAGCTCAGTACCCCTGACCACAAAAGTCAGTTCTAATGTTGTGGGTTAACTCAAATACTGGTGCTACCACTTGAGTAAGCTAATAAGGTACAAGAGGAGACAACAAAAAATAGTGAAGTACAGCAAAGAGCAATGCCTTGTCAAATTGACTTAGAAGTGCTCCAAATTTTGAGTCTCAATCACTTAAGGCTTTCTGTGATCAAGTTGTTAATTGATTATCTTACTGATGAGGTGGACCTAATGACAATTCATTGATCATCATGGGAATCTTTTCCTCATCACCACTTGTAGTTAGAGCAAAGATTTTGATACATGACCATCATGTGAGAGTAGCACATAACAAGCTTATTTTGGGTGGGAGTTGGACAGAATGCATGAGAGAGGAAGTCTCTTACAGCAAGAGACCCTCCAGAGAGAGACATATTAGGCCACCACTAAGCAGGGGAAGAGGGCAAGGAAACCCCCAGAGGAAAGCAGAATCCAAGGGAAGTGTATGTGTCTAGGTAGTATCACTCAGCAGCATAATGGGGAATCTCGGGATCAGACCTGCAATAGGCAATATCATCTTGAGTTATTTTATAGGGTTTGTTTTATCTACGGTGTATCTATTAGATGTTGGGTGTATTTTCAGCAATTATGTAAAGCAGATAAGCTCTAAATGGCTAAAATATTACTTGCTTTTCAATTTTTAAAAACTGGATATGCAAAATATTACTTTGGCACTGACAGGCTTCTGTAGCTAATGGCCCAAGCTTTTTGTGAAAAAGTAAGCATCTTTAGTTATTTATGTAATGGTGGTGACAATCCAACTTGTGGTTGGAACACTCTGAAATAGACCAGTGGTTCCCAACCACTTTTGGCCATGCCCTACCTAAGCATCTCTAAAATCCTGATTCCCCAACCCCCCATGACATATAATTCTTATTATTCAAAAAGTGAACTCCTATTCACGTGGAGGAAGCCTAAAAGGCTATTAATTTGGTCTAAACAAGCTTCCAAAGAACATGACATCCATGAAAGAGAAAAATAAAAGAACAAAAGGACAGTTGAAGTACTGAGGAAGAAATCTTTAAGAAATTTTTTAAAAGCTCTACCTGGTTTGGCTTAGTGGATAGGGCGTTGGCCTACGAACTGAAAGGTCCCAGGTTTGATTCCGGTCAAGGGCACATGCCCAGGTTTCGGGCTCAATCCCCAGTAGGGAGCATGCAGGAGGCAGCCAATCAATGATTCTCTCTCATCATTGATGTTTCTATCTCTCTCCCTCTCCCTTCCTCTCTGAAATCAATAAAAATATTAAATAAAAATAAATTGTTTTAAAAAAATAATAATATGAAGTGATATGAAAAAATAGAAAATAAAGTTCCAAAACATAATAGAGAACTGAAATGCATAAATATGTCATAATATATATTTATATACTGTATATGAGGCCCCTAGAACCATAAGAAATGCAAAAAATTCAGTTAATAGCTCATTCTCTAATTGCCCCCCTGTGGAGCGTGTGCCTCAGGTTGGGAACCACTGATACAGACTTTATTTTCTAGTCAATATCAATAACACATCTCCTCAGGGGGATTTTTCCAGCATCTGACCACACAGTGGTGTAATGTGGCTGGGGAGACAACAAACCCTTTAAGTATTCGATTTGATTGTGAAGTTTTTTTTCTGTTATATCAGATATAGGGTTAGACTTAAACCCTAAATTTATAAATCTTCCAAACAATAACTAAAAGCAGAAATACCATGCTTGCAAAAGAAAATGGACCTTATTTTTAATAAAACTAATGGTGAAACTCTGTAGCTTGATATATTTTTAGCCAAAGAATTCTTTAGAATATGGTTCATTTGCTACCCTTGTCCAATAGATTAAGTATGATAAAGAGTATAATAAATTATTGTTATTTTTAAGTTTTTATTCAGCTCCTAAGTTACCATAGAAATGAAATGACTTCCCTATCAGATTCCAGATATTCAGGATTCCAAAGCCTAGGAAGTCCTTGAAACACTGAGCATTTGCTTTAGCTGATAGGAATACTTCTGGCAAGCCAGATATCACCCAAAACATTCTTTTTTGGAGTGGGGGCACGGGGGGGGGGGAGATGTGGAAGATTTTATCGATGTATTGCATTTCTCAGGTTCTAAACTCCAATGCCCTTTTAGCCAGTCCTGGAAAATATGCAGCTGGGGTTCCAGCAGAGCCAGAAACAAGGCCAGTGTCCAGAGTTTCCATTCCTTGTTTCAGCTGGGAAAAGTTCAGCATTCAGTCCAGATTAAAGTCTATTAGGC
The DNA here is from genome assembly GCF_963259705.1 of Myotis daubentonii. NCBI lineage: Eukaryota > Metazoa > Chordata > Mammalia > Chiroptera > Vespertilionidae > Myotis > Myotis daubentonii. The sequence goes on along the minus strand of NC_081861.1, from coordinate 95,626,588 downwards.
CATATGTGGAGTCCAATGTGCCCTTGCACCATGTGGCCCCCTGGGGAGTGCATCCCCCTGCCACAGGAGTCCTAAGAGGGAGAAGAGAGAGAGGAGAGGGAACTTCTATTCTTTGGCAGTTTAAATATTCAGGTTTTGTGCTCTTGCAGTGGCCAGGCCCATTCTGGCCAATTACCTGTTTCCAGGTGTGATTGCTGGGCAAGCACCTTCCCACTTCACTCAGAGCTTACTGGGCATGCATCTAACCTACCTTAGTTAGTCCTTTCCCCCATTGATCAGTGGGGAACAAACTTGGAGAATGTTAAATGAAGCTTTCTGGCAAAGGTATATAAATAGCATGCCTATATTACTTGGTCTTCCCTTTCACTCCTTTCCTGTTAAATAATAACCAGGTTATTGCAATGGCATCATTCAATCCTGAGAAAAATAGAACTTATCTAAAATCTTATAAAGGAGAAATGGATGAAGGTCTTTGCCTCCTGTAGCTACTTTTTGCTGTCGTGGGGAGTCAGCCTGCCTATCCCAAGGCTTAGAGGTTCTCTGTGACTGACAGAGAAAGGGGGAAGCAAAATTGGAAAGGAGTTTTTATGTAGGGAAGAGGGATTCTGAAAAGTCCAGGTCAGTCTGGTATCCCTGGGAAATGACACAGGAGATATCCAGAAGAATGACGTGTTGGACAAGCTGGAATTCTTTTTTTTAAATATATTTTTATTGATTAAGATATTACATATGTGTCCTTGTCCCCAAGTTACCCTCTACCCCGCCCCCGCTCGTGCCCTCCCCCCCCCCCCCCCGTTGTCCGTGTCCATTGGTTAGGCCTATATGCCTGCATGTAAGTCCTTTGGTTGATCTTTCCCCCTTTCCTCCACCCTCCCCTCCCCTCCCTCCAAAGCCCGACAGTCCAATCAATGCCTCTCCGTTTCTGGATCAGTCCTTGTTCATCAGTTTATGTTGTTCATTATATTCCACAAATGAGTGAGATCATGTGGTATTTATCTGCTCTCCAGTTCCATCCATGCTGTGGCAAATGGTAAGAGTTCCTTTTTCTTCTTCCTCTTCTTAAAGAATACCTTTCAGCATTTCATATAATGCTGGTTTGGTGTGATGAACTCCTTAAGCTTTTTCTTATCCGTGAAGCTCTTTATCTGACCTTCTATTCTGAACGATAGCTTTGCTGCATAAAGTAATCTTGGTTGCAGGTTCTTGCTATTCATCACTTTGAATATTTCTTGCCACTCTCTTCTGGCCTGCATGGTTTCTGTTGAGAAATCAGCTGACAGTCGTATGGGTACTCCCTTGTAGGTAACTGACTGTCTTTCTCTTGCTGCTTTTAAGATTCTCTCTTTGTCTTTTGCTCTTGGCATTTTAATGATGATGTGTCTTGGTGTGGTCCTCTTTGGGTTCCTTTTGTTTGGGGTTCTCTGCGCTTCCTGGACTTGTAAGTCTATTTCTTTCACCAGGTGGGGGAAGTTTTCTGTCATTATTTCTTCAAATAGGTTTTCAATATCTTGCCCTCTCTCTTCTTCTGGTACCCCTATAATTCTGATGTTGGTACTCTTGAAATTGTCCCAGAGGCTCCTTACACTATCTTCATATTTTTGGAATCTCTTTTCTTTTTTCTTTTTCAGTTGGGTATTTTTTGTTTCTTTGTACTTCAAATCTTTGACTTGATTCTTGGGATCCTCTTGTCTGCTGTTGGATCTCTGTAAATTATTCTTTATTTCAGTCAGTGTATGCTTAATTTCTAGTTGGTCCTTTTTCATGTCCTCCATGGTCTCACTATACTTATTGAGGGACTCATTAAATTTATCCGCAGTTTCCATAAAATTCTTGAAAAACCTTATAAACATGGCCTTGAACTCTATATCCAGTCATTTGCTTTCCTCCGTTTCTGCCATTTGTGACCTGTTTCTTTGTCTCCGCATTTTGGCTGCTTCCCTGTGTTGATAGAATGGCTTTGTGTGCTAGGTGTCCTGTAGGGCCCAGTGGCTCAGCCTCCCCAGTTACCTGAGGTGGACACTCTTGGTGCACCCCCTTATGGGCTTTGTGCACAGTCTTGTTGTAGCTATGCCTTGGTTGTTGTAGGCTCACTGGGAGGAATTGACCTCCAGGCCAATTGGCAGTGAGAATCAGCTGTGTCTATGATGGGAGAACTTCTGTGCTGGAGACACCCTTCTGGGGCAAGACTTGCTTCAGTGGGGCTTTGGTGCTCACTGAGACTGCACCCTGAGTGTGTCCCTTATGGATCTGAGGAGTTGTGATCTGGATGGTCCCCCTCTGACCACTGGGTACAGTGGCTCTTGGATCTAAGGATGTGCTAATTTAGCCTCTGCCTGAGGTTACACAGCAGGAACTATGAAGAGAACTGCAGATTCCCCTTCCTTTTTTTGGAGTTTGGAAGTGCCCTGATGATGCTCAGCTGTGTAGCAATGCAAGCTGCTGTGGGGCCTTGGGCCTTCTCTTGGAAGCTCTGGGTCTATCTGGCCTGGCTGCGGTTAGGTAGTTACAGGTTGCAAATGGCTGGAGCATTCATATGCAAAAGCCTCTGCCGCAGCCTGGGCAGGGCGGGGTCTCAAGGAATCAAAGGGCAGAGGAAGCAGCTATGGTGGAGCCTCAGCCCCGCCCTAAGGAGTCGCGAGTCCCAGTGTCCCAGCAATGGCTGCAAGCACCTCTGAGGGAAAGCTGCCCTCAAGCTCGCCCGCTGCCAGAGAGACCAGTTTCTCCCCGTATGAATGCTGGGTCCCCAGAGACTTCCCAGAACCGGATTTCAGAGCCGTGGGGAGCTTGTGTCTCCCTCCAGGTTCAAAAAGACAGCCGTGTCCTCAGGTGCCAGACCCTTTCCACGCACGCGAGACCCCGTACCTCTGCACTCCTCTGCAGCTCCTCTGGCTCTCAGTGTGCTTTTCTTTCCTTCTAGTTGTAGAATTTACACTCAGCCAGCTCTCCTGTAGTTCTGGATGAGTCCAGCTTGTGTTTTTGATGCATTTATCAATTGTTGTGGGAAGCAGCAATTTCCCGGTGTTTATCTATGCCGCCATCTTAGTTTCTCTGCCTGGAATTCTTGAAATGACAATCTTTTTTCTTTTTCTTTATTGATTAAGGTATTACATATGTGTCCTTATCCCCCATCCCCCCCCCCACACACACACACTCATGCCCTCACCTCCCTGGTGTCTGTGTGGAAATTACAATCTTGACAAGAAGGTTAAAAGACAAAACTCAAAAGTGAGGAGACTTATAATAACTAAAAGTTTAGTGAGATGCAGAAACCCATGTGACAAAGGGGAAAGACTAATGTATAGTTTCCCCAATTAGGTTGGAGGAGTAGCTTTTCTGGATGTAGGCTTGTCGCACCTGTCTGAAGCCCTTTTGTCCAATAGAACATAAATTAAACTAAGGGAAATATCAAAAGATTTTCCCCATCGCTTCTCGGCCTTTTGGCTAAGATCAAGTGTAGTATCTGTTCTTATCAGATTTTCCCATGAGTAAACAGTGGGCCTTTTCTGTCTGACCTGTTTGGCCAGAAAAGGAAAAGAAGTTTCAAGGGAAGGTGATGGACAAATCATGTTTCATTGACTCAGCCATATGTTCAAATCATTGAGTCTCACTGCAGAAGACAGTGATATACACTGAGTGGCCAGAATATTATGACCACTTGATGTTTGTAGGCAAATTAGCTATAATTTTGTGCTGAAGTTGCTAGAGGGCCAGACCATTATAAATAGGGAAGCAGGTTGTTTACCACGACAGTAGAAGTGATTTTTCCCCCCCTGAGGATATGTGTAAACTATGTGATTTAACAGCCTTTGAACGTGGGATATATTTGTACGTGAGTAGCCAGATTATTATGACCACCCTACCAGTACTTCATTGGGCCACCATTTGCCTTCAATACTGTGGCAATTCTTCTTGACATTGACTCCACGAGATGTTGAAAGGTTATGCGAGGAATCTGACACCATGCCTGATGAACAGCACTGTCTAGTTCTGTGAGATTCGATGACTGTGGAACCAGCTGCCTAATGGCTCTTTTAACTTCGTCCCACAAATGCTCAATTGGATTGAGATATGGTGATTGTGGGGGCCACCTAAGCAAGGTAAAGTCTCCCTCATGTTTTTGAAACCACTCCTACACGATACGAGCACCGTGGTATGGCACATTGTCTTGTTGGAAGAAGCCATCTCCATTGGGATATGCCATCAACATGATAGGATGAATTTGATCAGAAATGCTACTTAGGTATGCTGTGCTATTCAGATGTTGTTCCACAGAAATTAAAGGGCCCAAATCATGCCAGGACAATATGCCCCAAACCAAAACACTGCTCCCACCAGCTTGAAGGGTTGTAATCATGCATGTGGGGTGCATGCTTTCATGCTGTTTCTGCCAAATTCTCACTCTGCCTTCTGCATGATGCAACTGGCAACGTGATTCATCAGACCACATGACTTTTTTCCAATGCTCGGCTGTCCAATACTTGTGATCCTGTGTGAATTGGAGATGTTTTATCTTGGTAACTGCAGACATCAAAGGTGTTTGAACAGGCCTTCGGCTTCCATATCCCATATGATGCAATGTACGACTAATTTGCCTACAAACGTCAAGTGGTCATAATAATCTGGCCACTCAGTGCAGTGTATTATATTATTAGTAGAGGCCCGGTGCATAAAATTCTTGCACTCGGCGGCGGGGGGGGGGGGAGGGAGGGGGTTCCCTCAGTCTAGCCTGCACCCTCTCCCAGTCCAGGAGCCCTCGGGAGATGTCTGATTGATGGCTTGGGCCCGCTCCCCACGGACATCCTTAGTGCTGCGCTTGCCAGCCATGAGCCAGGCTCAGGGCTTCTGGCTGAGCGGTGCTCCCCCTGTGGGAGAGCATTGACCACCAGGGGGAAGCTTCTGCATTCAGTGTCTGCCCCCTGGTGGTGAGTGTACATCATAGTGACTGGTCGTTCCACCGTTTGGTCGATTTGCATATTAACCTTTTATTATATAGGATATATATTTAAATTCATATTTTTTATTGTTGATAGTATTATAGATATCTCCCACTCCCCCTTTACCCCAGTCTTTCAAGCCCCTACCCACCCCCAAGTCTTCAATCCCCTATTACCTGTTCCCATGGGCTATGCATATAAGAATATAAGGTATTTGGTTTATTTCTTCTCATCCCCCCAATCCTCACACCAAGGTTTGTCAGTCTGTTCCATGTTTCCATACTTCCAGGTTTTTTGTTAGTCAATTCACTTTGTACATTAGATTCCATAAATAAGTAAGATCATGTGATATTTGTCTTTCTCAGATTGGCTTATTTTTCTTATCTTAATAGCCTCTGGGTCCATCCATGCTGTCCCAAAGGGTAAGAGATCCATGTCCTTTTTGGATGCATATCATTCCATTGTGTAAATGTCCCATAGCTTTTTTTAAAATTTTATTTTATTGTTTAAAGCATTACAGATAGTAGTACATATGTCTCCTTTTTTCCCCCCATTGACCTTCCCCTGTCCTCCCCTACCTCTGATCACATTCCCTCACTCCACCCCCGCAGTGTCTTGTGTCCATTGGTTATACTTATATGCATGCATACAAGTCTTTCAGTTGATCTCTTACCACCCCAACCCAACACTCCCCAGCCTTCCCACTGTAATTTGACAGTCTGTTCATTGCTTCTCTGCCTCTGTATCTATCTATTTGTTCATTGGGTTATAATGTTCTTTATTATCCATAAATGAGTGAGATCATATGGTATTTTTCTTTCACTGACTGGCTTATTTCACTTAGCATAATGCTCTCCAGTACTATCCATGCTGCTGCATATGGTAAGAATTCCTCCTTTTTTATGGCAGCGTAGTATTACATTGTGTAGAGGTACCACAGTTTTCTAATCCACTCATATCTTGATGGGCATTTAGGCTGTTTCCAAATCTTGGCTATTGTAAATTGTGCTGCTATGAATATAGGGGGTCATATATCCTTTCTGATTGGTGTTTCTGTTTTCTTGGGATATATTCCTAGAAGTGGTATTACTGGATCAAATGGTAGTTCCATTTTTAATTTTTTGAGGAAACTCCATACTGTTTTCCACAGTGGCTGCACCAGTTTGCATTCCCACCAACAGTGAAGGAGGGTTCCTTTTTCTCCGATTCCTCTCCACCACTTATCATTTGTTGATTAGTTGATGATAGCCAATCTGACAGGTGTGAGGTGGTACATCATTGTCGTTTTGATTTGCATCTCTTTGATGATTAGTTACTTTAAGCATGTTTTCATGTGTCTCTAGGCTTTCTGAGTGTCCTCTTTCGAAAAGATTCTATTTAGGTCCTTTGCCCATTTTTTGATTGGATTGTTTATTTTCCTTTTGTTGAGTTGTATGAGTTCCCTGTAAATGATGGAGATTAAACCCTTATCGGAGATAACATTGGCAAATATGTTCTCCCATGCAGTGGGCTTTCTTGTTGTTTTGTTGATGGTTTCTTTTGCTGTGCAGAAGCTTTTTATTTTGATGTAATCCCATTTGTTTATTTTCTCCTTAGTCTCTCTTGCCCTAGGATCTGTGTCTGTAAAGATATTTCTACGATGTATGTCTGCAATTTTGCTGCCTATGGAGTCTTGTAGGATTTCTATGGTTTCCCATCTTACATTCAAGTCCTTTAGCCATTTTGAGTTTATTTTTGTGTACGGTGTAAGTAGGTGATATAGCTTCATTTTTTTGCATGTATGTGACCAAATTTTCCAGCACCATTTATTAGTCTGTTTTGACTCCATTGTACGCTCTTGCCTCCTTTGTCAAATAATAATTGAGTATAATGGCTTGGGTCAATTTCTGGGTCCTCTATTCTGTTCCATTAGTCCAAATGTCTGTTCTTGTGCCAGTACCAGGCAGTTTTGAGAACCGTGGCTTGGTAATATAGTTTGATGTCTGGTATTGTGATCCCTCCAAGTTTGTTCTTCTTTCTCAGGATAGCTGTGGTTATTCGGGGTCTTTTTTTATTCCAGATGAATTTTTGGAGAGTTTGTTCCAGATCTTTGAAATATGCTGTTGGTATTTTAATAGGTATTGCATTGAATCTATACATTGCTTTAGGTAGTATGGACATTTTAATGATGTTGATGTAACCAATCCATGAACATGGTATGTTCTTCCATTTGTTTATATCTTCCTCTATCTCTTTTTTCAATGGCCTGTAATTTTCCAAGTACAGGTCTTTTACGTCATGGGTTAAGTTTATTCCTAGGTATCTTATTTTTTTGGTGCAATGGTAATTGGGATTGTTTTTTTCATTTCTCTTTCTGTGAGTTCATTATTGGTGTTTAAAAAGGCCATAGATTTCTGGGTGTTAATTTTGTATCCTGCTACATTTCCAAATTCATTTATTAGGCATAATAGTTTTTTGATGGAGTCATTGGTGTTTTCTATGTGTAATATCATGTCATCTGCAAATAAGGACAGTTTTACTTCTTTTCCAATTTGGATGCCTTTTATTTTTTCTTCTTGTCTGATCGCTATGGCTAGTATTTCTAGTACTATGTTGAACAGGAGTGGTGAATGTGGGCATCCTTGTCTTGTGCCTGTTCTTAAGGGAAATGGATTTAGTTTTTGCTCATTGAGTATGATGTTGGCTGTAGGTTTATCATATAGGGCTTTTATTATATTGAGGTATTATCCCTCTCTTCCCACTTTGCTGAGAGTTTTTATCAAGAAAGGGTGTTGAATTTTGTCAAATGCTTGTTCTGCATCCATTGATATAATTATGTGATTTTTTGTCTCTTAGTTTGTTTATGTGATGTATCACATTTATTGATTTGCGGATATTGAACCATCCTTGTATCCCTGGAATAAATCCCACTTGGTCATGGTGTATGATCTTTCTAATGTATTGCTGAATCCAATTTGCTAGGATTTTGTTGAGGATTTTAGCATCTATGTTTATCAAGGATATTGGCATGTATTTCTCTTTTTTTGTGGTGACTTTATCTGGTTTTGGGATTAGGGTAATGCTGGCTTCATAGAAAGAGCTTGGAAGTGTGCCTTCCTCTTGAATTTTTTGGGATTGTCTCAGTTGGATAGGTTTTAGTTCTTCTTTGAATGCTTGGTAGAACTCCCCTGTAAAGTCGTCCGGACCAGGGCTTTTTTTTGCTGGAAGGTTTTGATCGCTGTTTCAATTTCTTTGGTAGTTATCAACCTATTCAGGTTTTTTGATTCTTCTTGGTTGAATTTTGGGAGCTTGTATTTTTCTTAGAATATGCCCGTTTCATCTACATGGTCCATTTTGTTGGAATAGAGTTGTTCATAGTATTTTTTCATAATCATTTGCATTTCTGTGGGATCCATTGTTATTTCACCTCTTTCATTTCTGATTTTGTTTATTTGGGTCCTCTCTCTTTGCTTCTTGGTGAGCCTGGCTAGCGGTTCATCAATCTTGTTTAACCTTTCAAAAATCAGCTCTTGGTTTTGTTGATCTTTTGGTGTTTTTTTTTTTAATTTTTTGTTTTTTTTGGTCCCTATGTCATTTATCCTCTTTGAGTTGTAGGGTTAGATAATTTATTACTATTGTTTCTTATTTTTTGAGGCATGCCTGTAGAGCTATGAACTTCCCTCTCAAGTCTTCTTTCGCTGTGTCCCACAGATTTTGGATTGTTTTATTTTCATTGTTGTTTATTTCCATGATGCATTTTATTTCTTCTTTGATTACTCTGGTAACCTAGTCATTGTTTAATAGCATGCTATTTAGCCTCCAGGTGTTTAATTTTTTTAATTGTTTTTATTGTTGATTTCTAGTTTTATGCCATTGTGGTTTGAGATGGTGCTTGATATGATTTCTATCTTCTTGAATTTGAAGAGACTTTGCCTGTGGCCCAATATATGGTCTATCATTGAAAATAACCCATGTGCACTTGAGAAGAATGTATATTCTATGGCTTTGTGGTGAAATGTTCTGAAGATGTCAATTAATTCCATCTGATCTAGTGCATCATTTAGGATTGATGTTTCTTTGCTTATTTTTTGTTTAGAGGACTTGTCCAATGGTGATAGTGGGGTATTAAGGCCCCCACTATGACAGTATTGCTATCAATCTCTCCCTTGATATCTTTCAAAAGTTGTTTTATGTAATTGGTTGCTCCTGTATTGGGTGCATATATGTTTACCAGAGTTATATCTTCTTGTTGAATTGCTCCCTTTAGTATTATGAAGTGGCCTTCCTTATCTCTTGTTATGTCCTTCACTTTGAGATCTAATTTGTACGATATAAATATTGCTACCCCAGCTTTTGTTCATTTCCATTTTCCTGAAAAATCTTTTTTCCATCCCTTCACCATCAGTCTTTGTGAGTCCTTTGTTCTGATGTGGGTTTTCTGTAGACAGCATATATATGGGTCATGTTTTCTTATCCACTCAGCTACCCTATGTCTTTTGATTGGGCCATTTAATCCATTAACATTTAAAGTTATTATTAATAGGTTCTTATTTGTCACCATTTTTTTTACACCTTTGTTCCTTCTTCATTTCCTATTTCTTCTTTTTACAGCAGACCCTTTAGCATTTCTTGCATTGCTGGTTTGGTGGTAATGAACCCCCTTAGGCTTTTTTTTGTCTGTGAAGCTTTTGATTTCACCCTCAATTTTGATTGATAGCCTTGCTGGGTACAGTATTCTTGGATTCAGACCCTTCCTTTGCATGACTTTGTATATTTTATTCCATTCCATTCTTGCCTGATGTGTTTCTGTTGAGAAATCAGTTGCTAGTCTGATGGGGGATCCTTTGTAGGTAATTTTCTATCTCTCTCTGGCTGCTTTTAAAATTCTTACTTTGTCATTGGTTGTTGACAATTTAATTATAATGTGCCTTGGTGTCGGTCTTTTGGGGTTTATTTTGTTTGGGATTCTGTGAGCTTATTGGATTTGTGGAGTTTTCTGTCATTATTTCTTCAAACAGGTTTTCTATTCCTTGCTCAGTTTTCTATCCTTCTGGCACCCCTATTATGCGGATGTTGTTTCGTTTCATGTTGTCCCAAAGTTCCCTGAGGCTCTTCTCCTGTTTTTTAACTTTTTTTCTAGATGCTGCTCTGCTTGGGTATTTTTTCCTACCTCGTCTTTTAGCTCACTAATGCAGTACTCTGCTTCTTCTAGTCTACTGTTGATGCTTTCCATTGAGTTCTTTACAGCAACAATGTCATTTTTCATTTCTTCTTGATTCTTCTTCATTTCCTCTTGGTTCTTACACATATTGTTGAATTTGTCTTCCATTCTTTTCAGCCACCTTATGACCATTTCTCTGAATTCTTTCTCTGAGATATCACTTGCCTCATTTTCGTTTACTTCCTTTTCTGGTGATGCCTCCTTTTCTTTCGTTTGCGGGCTGTTTCTTTGTCTCCCCGTGATTTCTCTTCTCTGGGTATCTGGTTATGTAGCTCTCTCTATCCTTCATCTAGGTGAAATTTGACCTTCCCATGAGGAGGAGCAGGGCTCATCCAAGTCCACATATTCACGCTGCTTGAGATCTGGTGTTCCTGGGTTTGTAGCTGGTCCCTGGGAGCCATGGTTGCAGGGCCCCTGGATGTATACACTTCCAATAACAGCCATTCTCCCCTTCAAGATGGCACAGTCTCCACGGCAGAGCCTCTCCGGGAGAGATTTCAGCAGCAGTGGAGGCTGCCTGGTTAGGGGAACCTGATCTACTAGTCTCCAAAAGTCCTCTGGAGTATAGCTATCACTCACCCACAAATTTACACTCTCTTGTACGTCCACACCCTCCTCTTTCATTCTCTCACTCACACACTATCTTGCTGTCTGCCTTCATGTCAGCAGCCATCTTCCCTTTTTGTCCCATAGCTTTTTTATCCATTCCTCTACTGATGGGCACTTGAGCTGTTTCCAAATCTTAGCTATTGTAAATAATGGTGATATGAACATAGTGGTGCGTATATTCTATCTGATTGGTGTTTTGGGGTTTTTAGGATATATTCCCAGAAGAGGGATTGCTGAGTCAAATGGAGGTTCCATTTTTTTTTTTTTTTTTGAGGAAACGCCATACTGTTTCCCATAGTGGCTGCACCAAACTGCATTTCCAGCAGCAGGGAAACAGTGTTCCTTTTTCTTCCCCACCAGCACTTGTTGTTTGTTGATTTTTAGATGATAGCCATTCTGACAGGTGTGAGGTGATATCTGGCACCCTAACACTCATTGTGTTTTAGTTTGCACACATTGTGTTTTAATTTGCATCTCTCAGATGATAAGTGACTGAGTATTTTATCAAATGTCTCTTGGCCATTTCTATGTCCTCTTTGGAGAAGTGTCTATTCAGGTCCTCTGCCCATTTTTTAATTGGATTTTTTGTCTGCCTTTTGTTGAGTTGTATGAGCACTTTATATATTTTTGAAATTAACCCCTTATCACATGTATGGTTGGAAAGTATGTTCTCCCATAGAGAGGGTTTCCTTTTCATTTTGTTGGTGGTTTATTTTGTTTAACAGAAGCTTTTTATTTTGATGTAGTCCCATTTGTTTATTTTGTCCTTTGTTTCTCTTGCCCTACAAGATATATCAACAAAAATTCTGCTACATGAGAAGACTGAGATTTTACAGCCTGTGTTTTCTTCTTAGACTTCCATGGTTTCATGCCTTACATTTATGTCTTTTATCCATTTTGAGTTTATTGCATATTGCGTAAATTGGTGGTCTAGTTTCATCATTTTGCATGTGTCTGTTCAGTTTCCCCAACACCATTTGTTGAAGAGATTATTTTTACTACATTTTGCCGGAGTCCAACCCCAGCGGGTCCAGGGGTCCCCAAAGGTGTGGACGGAGTCGGCGAAGAAGGAAGGACATGGAGACAGTGTTCAGTTGATCAGCAGCGTAGCCAGGATCTCTAGCCAAGTTCTGGTCTCGATCTCCAGAGAGGTTCTGCTTAGGATCTCCAGAGAGGTTCTGTCCAGGTTCTCCAGTCAGGTTCAGTGTCCAGGTTCCAGTCAGGTTCTCCTGACAATCTCTGTAGTCAGGTTCAGTCCAGGATCCCTTGCCATGTTCTCCCGCTAGGCTCTGTCTCTAGGCTCCGAGTAGGTTCTGTCTTCTGAATTCTGTGTTCTAAGTTCTGAGTGTTTCTGTCTTGTTACAACTGTATTTATACCAGTTGATTCAATCCTATCAATCTCTATTACAAAGGTTAGGGCATTTCTTATCTCCATTCCAGGGAGAAAAGATTATGTAGTTTAAGCATGATTGTTCGTAGTTAAAGGGATTAATTACCCGCCTGGCACTTAGTTGAGGGGTTTTATCCCCTCCCTAACTTCAGGGGAAAATCCCTACCTGGGGATTCAACCTTTCTCGGAGAGGTGACTTTGGTTAAAACACAGCGCCAAGAAGGTGAGCAAACATATTAAGAACCGTATGCCATATATGCCAGGTCCCTTGAAACAGCAAGGATGGACCGGCTCCCGGCAACATTTTATGTTTGTTCTTGCTACGTTAATTGACCATAATGGTGTGGGTCATTTGTGTGGTCTATTCTGATACATTGGTCTACATGCCTGTTCTTGTACCAGTACCAGTCTGTTTTGGTTATATTGTCTTTGTAGTATAGTTTCATATCCAGTATTGAGATCCCTCCAACTTTTTCTACTTTCTCAAAATTGCTGCAGCTATTTGGGGTTTTTCATGATTCCATATATATATTTGGAGTATTTGTTCTAGTTCTGTGAAGTTTGCCATTGGTATTTTGATTGGATTGTGTTGATTCTATAGATTGCTTTGGGTAATATAGACATTTTAATTATGTTAATTCTTCCAATCCATGAACATGGTATACATTTCCATTTGTTTGTATATTCCTATATTTCTTTTTTTCAACATTCTATATTTTTCCAAGTACAGATCTTTTACCTCATTGGATAAGTTTATTCCTAGGTATCTTATTTTTTTGTTGTTGTTGTTGCAATGTTAAAGGGGATTGTTTTTTGTTGTTGTTGTTGTTTGTTTTTTTAGTTTCTCTTTCTGATAATTCATTATTGTTGTATAAAAATGCCACCATTGCCCTGACTGGTTTGGCTCAGTGGAGAGAGGGTTGGCCTGTGGACTGAAGGGTCCTGAGTTCGATTCTGGTCAAGGGCATGTACCTTGGTTGCAGGCACATCCCCAGTGGAAGGTGTGCAGGAGGCATCTGATTGATGTTTCTCTCTCATAGATGCTTCTAACTCTCTATCCTTTCCCTTCCTCTCTGTAAAAAATCAATAAAATATATATAAAAAATAAAAAATAAAAATGCCACCATTTTCTGCATGTTGATTTTCTATTCTGCTACATTGCCACAAATTTATTAAGTCTAGTGGTTTCCTGGTGGAATCTTTAGGGTTTTCTATGTACAATATCATGTCATCAGCAAATAATGACAGTTTTACTTCCTTCTTTCCAAGTTGGATGCCTTTTACCTCTTCTTGTCTGATTGCTGTGACTTGGACTTCCAGTACTATGTTGAATCAATGTGGTGAAAGTGGACATCCTTGTCTAGTTCTTGTTCTTATAGGAAACATTTTTTGACTATTGAGTATTATGTTGGCTGTAGTTTTGCCATATATGGACTTTATTATGTTGAGATATGGTCCCTATATTCCCACTTTGCTGAGAGGTAAACAAAAAATAGATGTTGATTTTTGTTGAAAGCTTTTTCTGCATCTATTGATATGATCGTGTGAGATTTATCATTCATTTTGTTTATGTGATGTATCACCTTTATTGATTTGCCAATATTGTAACAATATTGTAACAATCTTGCATCCCTGGAATAAATCCCACTTGATCATGTTGTGGGATTTTTTTTAATATACTGCTGGAGACAATTTGATATTTTGTTGAGGATTTTAGCATCTGTGTTTATCAGGGACATTGGCCTGTAATTTTCTTTCTTTGTAGTATCTTTATCTGGTTTTGGAATTAGGGTAATGCTGGCTTCGTAAACAGAGCTTGGAAGCATTCCTTCCTCTTGAATTTTTTGAAATAGTTTGAGGAGGATAGGTTTCAGTTCTTCTTTGAATGTTTGGTAGATTTTTCCTGTACATCCATCTGATCCAAGACTTTATTTTCAAGGATTTTTTAAATTACTGCTTCAGTTTCATCAGGTGTTATTTGTCTATTTGGGTTTTCCGATTCTTCCTTGTTGAGCTTGGGAGATTATACATTTCTAGGAATTTTTCCATTTCACCCAGGTTGTCCAGTTTATTGGCACATAGTTGTTCATAGTTTTGGCTTACAAATCCTTTGTATTTCTGTGGTGTCTGTTGTTATATTGCCTCTTTCAATTCTGATTTTATTTATTTGGGCCCTCTCTCTTTGTTTCTTGATGAGTCTGGTTAGAGGTTCATCAATTCTGTATCTTTTCACAGAACCAGCTCTTGGATTCATTGATCATTTGAACTGTTTTATTAGTCTATGTCGTTTATTTCCACTCTTATCTTTATTATTTCCTTCTGTCTACTTCCTTTGGGCTTTTGTTGCTGTTCTCTTTCTAGTTCATTTAGTTGTAGTGTTAGATAGTTTCTTAGTGCTCTTTCTTGCTTCTTGAGGTAGCCCTATAAAGCTATGATTTTCCCTCTTGGACTGCTTTTGCTGTATCCCATAGGTTTTGGGTTGATATGTTTATTTTCATTTGTTCCCAGGAAGTCTTTACTTGATCTCTTTGGTAACACATTCATTGTTTAATAACATGCTATTTAGTCTCCATGTATTTGAGTGTTTTATTTTTTTATTTTTTGTATTGTAGTTGATTTCTAACTTCATGCCATTGTGATCCAAGAAGATGTTTGATATTGTATCAATCTTCTTCAATTTGTATAGATTTGTTTTGTCCCCTAACTTGTGGTCTATCTTTGAGAATGTTCCATGTAGCTTGAGAAGAATGTATCTTCTTCTGCTCTGTGGTGAAATGTTCTGTAAATACCATTTAGATCCATCTGACCTAGTGTGTCATTTAAAACCTCTATTTCTTTTATTTTAATTAAATCTTTATTGTTCAGATTATTACAGTTGTTCCTCTTTTTTCCCCCCATAGCTCCCCTCCACCTGGTTCCCACCCCACCCTCTGCCCTTACCCCTGCACTGTCCTCATCCATAGGTGCACATTTTTTGTCCAGTCTCTTCCCGCATCTCCCACACCCCTTCCCCCCCCCAAGAATAGTGAGTCCATTCCCTTTCTATGTCCCTGATTCTATTATAATCACCAGTTCATTCTGTTCATCAGATTATTTATTCACTTGATTCTTTGATTCACTTGTTGATAGATGCATATTTGTTGTTCATAATTAGTATCTTTACCTTTTTCTTCTTCTTCCAGTAGTTTTCATCCTATTCATGTTTCTGATTCTTTCTGATTGAGTTTTAGAAAATTGTATTTTTCTAGGAGTATACCTGTTTCATCTAGGTTGTCCAGTTTCTTGGAGTAGAGTTGTTTGTAGTATTTTTTTTTACAAACCTTTGTATTTCTGTGGGGTCAGTTGTTACTTCACCTGTTTCATTTCTGATTTTGTTTATATAGTTCCTATCTGTTAGTGAGCCTAGCTGAAGGTTCATCAATTTTTTTATCATTTCAGAGAAACTCCTCTTGGTTTTGTTGATCTTTTCTATTGTTTTTAGGTCTCTATGTTATTTATTTCCACTCTTGTTATTATCATTTCATTCCTTCTACTTACTCTGGGCCTTTCTTCTTTCTCTCTTTTCAATTCTTTCATTTGTCAGGTTATCTATCTTACTGCCAGTTTTTCTTTTCTTATTTTTTTTAAGGTAGGCCTGTTGTACTGTGAACTTCCTTCTCAGGACTGCTTTCATTGTGTATCTTGATTTGGGATTTTTGTGTTTTTATTTTCATTATTTCCAGTTGAAATTATTTCTTCTTTGATCTCTTTGGTAACCCAGTCATTATTTAATAGCATGCTATTTTCTTCTTTGATATCTTTGGTTTTTTATTTCTTCTTTGATCTCATTGGTAACCCAATCATTGTTTAATAGCATGCTATTTGGTCTCCATGTGTTTGTTTTTATTGTAATTTTATGCCATTGTGATCTGAGAAGATGCTTGATATGATTTCTATCTTCTTGAATTTGTAGAGACTTAGCCTATGTCCTAATATGTATTCTATCTTTAAAAATGTCACATGTGCACTTAAGAAGACTTTATATTCCTATGCTTTGGGGTGGAATGTTATAAAGATGTCAATTAATTCCATCTGATATAGTGAGTCATTTAGGATTGCTGCTGCTTTGCTGATTTTTTTTGTCTAGAGTATTTGTTCAGTGGTGTCAATGCAGTATTAAAATCTCCTACTATGATTGTATTGCTGTCGATCTCTCCCTTGATATCTTCCAGAAGTTTTTTAATGTATTTGGGTGCTCCGGTATTGTGTGCATATATGTTAACCAGAGTTATATCCTCCTGTTGAATTGATCCTTTTAGTATTATGAAGTGGTCTTCCTTATCTCTTCTCATGACCTTCAATTTGAGGTCAATTTTGTCAGACGTAAGTATTGCTACCCAAGCTCTTTTTCCATTTCCATTTGCCTGAAATTTTTTCCCATCCATTCACTTTCAGTCTCTGTCAGTCCTTTGTTCTGAGGTGAGTCACTTGTAGACAGCATATATATGGTTCATGTTTTCACATCCACTCAGCTACCCTATATCATTTGATTGAATCATTTAATCCATTTTCATTTAAGGTTATTATTGATAGGTACTTCTTTGTTGTCATTTTTATTCTTTATGCCTATTTTCCTTCTTCCCTTTCTATTTCTTCTTTTTACAACAATACCTTTAGTATTTCTTGCATTGATGGAATGGTGGTAATAAACTCCCTTAGCTTTCTTTTGTTTGTTAAGCTCCTGATTTCCCATTCAATTTTGAATGATAGTCTTGCTGGATAGAGTATTCTTAGATTCAGTCTCTTGCTTTGCATCACTCTGTATTCTTCATTTCATTCCCTTCTGGCCTGATGTGTTTCTGTTGAGAAATCAGTTGATAGTCTTATGGGAGTTCCTTTAGAGGTAACTTTGTGTCTCTCTCTGGCAGTCTTTAAGGTTCTTACTTTGTCATTGATGTTTGACAATTAGATTATGATTTGTCTTCTTGTCAGTCTTTTTGAGTTCATTTTGTATGGGACTCTGTGTGATTCTTAGATTTGTGTTGCCTTTTTCTTCCCAAGGTCAGGGTAATTTTCTGTCATTATTTCTTCAAACAAGTTTTCTATTCCTTGCTCAGCTTTCTTGCACCCCTATTATGTGAATGTTGTTTTGTTCCAGTTTGTTCTAATGCTTCCTTGTACTCTCCTCCTGCTTTTTATGTTTTGTTTTTTTCCAGTTGCTGCTCTGCTGGGGTGTTTTTTCCTATCTTGTCTTCTAACTCACTGATTCAGTCCTCAACTTCTTCTAGTCTACTGTTGAAACCTTCCATTGTGTTCTTTATTGCAGCTACGTCATTCTTCATTTGCTTTTGATTCTTACACATATTGGTGAATTTCGCATCCAGTCTTTTCAGCATCCTTATAACAATTACTCTGAATTCTTTTTCTGACATATTGCTTGCCTCCATTTCATTTACTTCCTTTTCTGGTGATCGCCTTTTCTTTCATATGGGGGTTGTTGTTTTTTCTCCCATTTTTGCTGTTCCTTTGTGATTGTTTCTATGTATTAGATCAAACTACTATGCCACCCAGATTTTTTGAATTTTTCTTATGTAGGAGATATTATGTAGAACCCAGTGGTTTAATCTCTCAGGTCTTATAGGTTGGGTATTTTAGGGATTTCTCCTACCTGAGATATTTGGGTTCTCTTTGTTGTAGTTTGGTCTTGAATGTTATTTTCCCATTTGTGGATAGAGTCTCCTCTCAAGGTGTCTGGTTATGTGGCTTGCTCTCTTGCCTGTCATACCAACCATTGTTGAGGTGTTGATCGAACAGCACAAAACACAACACAAGGCATGATACAGAAAGATCAGAAAATGAATATACTCAAGAGGCCTATAACCCCAATACAAGTGACCACCAGAGAAAAGAGAATTAGGAGAGAGAATAGAGAGAAAAAATGATAGCAAAAGAAAAAAGAAAGAAAAAAAAGGAAAGGAAAAGGAAAACAGAGAAAAAAGAAAGAATATGGGGAGACAACACAACAAAAAAAAAGAAACCAAAAAGAACAAACAAAAAATACCCAGAAGTTGGGGGGCGGGGATGAATCTGTATAGGCAGGTCTTAAATAAGGTTAAGGAATTGGATAAATAGGGGAAGCACCATAGTTTAGTATAGAGGAGGGAGAAAGAGAATGAGTGTATAAGAGGAAAAAATAAAATTTTATTTATTTATTTTTTGAAAAGGAGAATAGAGGAGAGAGCAGATAGGTCTGAATTTAGGAAGTTAAACTAATTAAAAAATTAGGAGCAGAAAAGAACAAGGGGAGGAGAGGGAAAAAAGAGAAAAAGATTGAGTAGCAAAGAAAGAAAAGAGAAGGGGAAATGGAGTAGGTGCAGGGGAGAGAAAATTCGATATATGAATAAGCTAACAGAAACTACAATAATAATAACACATCAATAAAGCAGATAAATAAGATCACTTTTAAACAAGGGGTAGAAAAAGAAAAGGGAAAAGCTAAAGTGGGAAATGAGAAGAAAAACAGGATAGAAAAGGGAGAAGTGAGGAAAAAAGGTGAGAAAAAAAAAGAAAAAGGGAAAAAAATACAATAACAAGAAAAAAGTAAAATAAATATAATACTAAAAAATTAAAAATAAAAAAGGTAACAAATAAAAAGGTGTAGTGTCGTTCACTTCAGCCATGTTTTAATTCCCCATGTGGGCTGGTTTAGGACCCCACTCTTCTGTTCTGTCTTTCAACTCTGGGCTTCCTGCTAGGTATTTAGGTGCTATCTACTGTCAGGCACTGTATTTGGTGATCCACTGTTCCTCTGCTTGTGCCTGTCTCCACAGGCCCTGGCTGCAAGCAGGCAGGACCAATCTTTCTGCTTTGCCTGTCTGGCAGCTACCAATCTTAGTCACTCCAGCATCTGTTTCCATCAGGGCTTTAGGTTGGGTTGGTGCTGTTTTGCTATCAGGATTAGATAGATGTATTTTCTGAGACCCAGGGCCACTCTGCTGTGAGTGGCCCAAAATATAACTCTGGCCTTGATAGGTCAGAGATCCTTGTATGGAGACCAATGAGGTTGGCTGGCAACCTGGAGCTTTTATCAGTCTGATTTCCAGAACAGTGAAGTGGGCTGGCCCCTTTTCCAACCTACCCAGAGAGTTCTTTAGAGCTATGAGAGCCTTTGTTTCCTTTGTATAGCTCAAAATGCAGGCAGGGTGTGGTAGGCTGTATTCTTTGCCTTGAGGCCACTGGGAGGGGTTAGCTCTTCTGGGGAGAAATGGCAACTTGGGTTTGGAGGGTGATGAAGAGCCACATCTCACTGCCCTGTCTCCCTCACCAGTCTCTCCTCAGGCTCCACAAATCCATGCCTCTCCCTGCACCAGAGCCTCGGGTGAGTTTTTGCAGGTGAAAAGTCCTATATTCAGGGTTTAACAAATAAAAGAAAAGACAAAACAATAGCAAAACAATCACAAAACTGCGGGTTTCTCTCCCCCTGGCACCATGTTGCCGGGGCCACTTTTCAGGCCATCTTTTGGGGCACAGCCTGCTGTGGCCCTGGTCCCAGGTCTAGATTACCCAGGCACCAGCAGCTCTGCTGATTTTCCTTTTCACACTTCAGTATTATTCTGGTCACCAAGGAACGTGGCTTTGGTGCAATGTAGCCTTTACCTCACCCTCTGCCTGGGAGCTGGGTGTCCCTCTCCTGTCCAGATCCCTGCTCCTATCATTTTCCAGGTATCCTCTTTCCTTCCTTACTGAAAATTCTTTCCTCAGCTATGTCTAATTTGTTAATTCTGGGTGTATGTTCTCCGATTTAGTTGCTTTTCCAGCCTGGCCCCAGGAGGATGTGTGCTATATCTCTGCCATTATTTTCTCCTCTCCAGGATGATTTTTATATAATTAAATTGTAATTCCAGTTTGGTCCTGGGAGGAGGTGAGGAAAGCTCCCACCTACTCTGGTATGCCCTTGGATCTCTGTACATTGATTTTGTATCCTGTAACTTAATTATATTTGTTTATTGTTTCTAATAGTTTCTTGGTGGCGTTTTAGGGTTTCCTATATAAAAAATCATGTCATCTCAAAAAGTGACCATTTTACTTCTTCATTCCCAACTTAGATGCCTTTCATTTACTTCTCTTGCATGATTGTTCTTGCTAAGACTTTCCAGTCTATGTTGAATAAGAGTGATAGGAGTGGACATCCTTGTTTCGTTCTCATACTAGAAAAAAATCAGGTTTTCACCACTGAGTATGATATTAGCTGAGGGTTTGCCATTTGTAGCCTTTATTGAGTTGAGGTATTTTCCTTTTACACACATTATATTGATTGCTTAATTATAAATAAATGTTGTATCTTGTAAAAGGTTTTTTATTTCCCTATTGATATTATCATATGATTTTTTAAATTAAATCTTTATTGTTCAGATTATTATAGTTGTTCCTCTTTTTTCCCCCCATAGCTCTCTTCCACCCAGTTCCCACCCCACCCTCCGCCCTCACCCCCAACTGTCCTCATCCATACCTGCAAGATTTTCGTCCAGTCTCTTCCTGCATGCCCCACACCCCTTCCCCCCACCCAAGAACAGTCAGTCTACTCCCTTTCTATGCCCCTGATTCTATTATATTCACCAGTTTATTCTGTTCATCAGATTATTTATTCACTTGATTTTTAGATTCACTTGTTGATAGATGTGTATTTGTTGTTCATAATTTGTATCTTTACCTTTTTCTTCTTCTTCCCCTTCTTAAAGGATACCTTTCAGCATTTCATATAATACTGGTTTGGTGGTGATGAACTCCTTTAGCTTTTTTTTTTTTTATCTGTGAAGCTCTTTATCTGACCTTCAATTCTGAATGATAGCTTTGCTGGGTAAAGTAATCTAGGTTGTAAGTTCTTGGCGTTCATCACTTTGAATATTTCTTGCCACTCCCTTCTGGCCTGCAAAGTTTCTGTTGAGAAATCAGCTGACAGTCGTATGGGTACTCCCTTGTAGGTAACTAATTGTTTTTCTCTTGCTGCTTTTAAGATTCTCTCTTTGTCTTTTGCTCTTGGCATTTTAATTATGATGTGTCTTGGTGTGGTCCTCTTTGGATTCCTTTCATTTGGGGTTCTCTGCACTTCCTGGACTTGTAAGTCTATTTCTTTCACCAGGTATGGGAAGTTTTCTGTCATTATTTCTTCAAATAAGTTTTCAATATCTTGCTCTCTCTCTTCTTCTGGCACCCCTATAATTCGGATGTTGGTACGCTTGAAGCTGTCCCAGAGGCTCCTTACACTATCTTCGTATTTTTGGATTCTTTTTTCATTTTGCTTTTCCAGTTGGGTGGTTTTTTGCTTCTTCGTATTTCAAATCTTTGACTTGATTCTTGCGATCCTCTAGTTTGCTGTTGGAACTCTGCATAATATCCCTTATTTCAGTCAGTGTATGCTTAATTTCTAGTTGGTCCTTTTTCATAACCTCAAGGGTCTCACTAGATTTCTTGAGAGTCACACTACATTTATCGGTGGTCTCACCAGTCTTTTTGAGGGTCTTACTAAATTGATCAGTGGTTTCTAGAAAGTTCTTGAAAAACCTTATGAACATGGTTTTGAACTCTATATCCAGTCGTTTGCTTTCCTCCATTTCTGTCATTTATGACCTGTTTCTTTGTCTCCGCATTTTTTATGCTTACCTGTGTTGGTAGAGTGGCTTTGTGTGCTAGGTGTCTTATAGGGCCCAGTGGCTCAGCCTCCCCAATTACCTGAGGTGGACACTCTTGGTGCACCCCTTTGTGGGCTTTGTGCACAGTCTTGCTGTAGTTAGCCTTGATTGTTTTAGGTATCACTGGGAGGAATTGACCTCCAGGCCAATTGGCTGTGAGAGTCAGCTGTGTCTACGGTGGGAGAACTTCTGTGCTGAAGACACCTTTATGAGGCTAGACTTGGTTCAATGGGGCTTTGGTGCTCACTGAGTCTGCCCCCTGAGTGTGTCCCTTATGGATCTGAGGAGTTGTAATTGGATGGTCCCACTCTGACCACTGGGTACACTGGCTCTTGGATCTAAGGAGGTGCTAATTTAGCCTCTGCCTGAGGCTACCCAGCAGGAGCTACGAGGAGTTCTGCAGAGTCTCCTTCCTTGTTTGGGGTTTGGAGGTGCCCAAAGGAGGCCCAGCTGTGAAGCAATGCAAGCTGCTGTGGGGCCTTGGGCCTTCTCTTTGAAGTTCTGGGTCTGTCTGGCCCAGCTGCAGTTTGGTAGGTAATTTTCAGGTTGCAAAGGGGCCGGGCATTCATATGCAAATCCTCTGCTACAGCTTGGATGGGGCAAAGTCTCAGGCAATCAACAGGGCGGAGCAAGCAGCTATGGCTGATCCTCAGCCCTGCCCTAAGGGCCCCGTGTCTCAGTGTCCCGGTAATCGCTGCAAGCACCTCTGAGAAAAAGCTGCCCTCGAGTTCCGAGTTCTGCCCACTGCCAGACAGTCCAGTTTCTCCCTGTATGAGTCTAGGTCCCCAGAGACTCACCCGGAACTGGACTTCAGAGCAGTCAGGGGCTTGTGACTCCCTCCAGATTCAAAAAGACAGCCATGTCCTCAGTTGCCAGCCCTTGCCCCATGCGCCTCCATACCTCTGCACGTTTGCACCTCCTCTGAGTCTCAGTGTGCTTTTCTCTTTCCTTCTAGTTGTAGAATTTCCACTCAGCCAGCCTTCCTGTGGTTCTGGATGATTTCCATTTTGTATTTTTGTTGTATTTTTGAAGTGGTTGTGCGAGGCAGCAATTACCGGTATTTACCTATGCTACCATCTTGGTTTTCCTCTGATATTATCATATGATTTTTATCTTATCTTTTGTTAATGTGGTGTATCACATTTATCAATTTGCATATTTTAAATGATTCTCATGGCCTTGGAAGGAACCATACTCAATCATGATGTATTATTTTTCATGTATTATTGTATTTGACTTGCTAGTATTTTGTTTAGGGTTTTTGCATCAATAGTCATCAAAGATATTGATCTGTAATCCTCTTTTTTTGTGTCCTCCTTGCCAGGTTCTGGTGTCACAGCAATGTTGGCCTCATAAAATATGTTAGAAAGTATTGCCAAAGCCTGAGCTTTGTAAACAAGAAGACCAGCTGCTGCTAAGGCTTATAGGTATGCTGGAATTTCCAGAACAAAAGAATCCATTAACACAGAAAAACAAGCAATAAACCTATAATTAGAACATAATTTTCAAAAAGGTGCACCATTAATAGGTCCCTTATTCTCACGACAGAAAACGTGGACTATTTTTTCAAATTTAGTAACCCCTAGTACCAGTTGGGAAACAATGACTACATTAAGGATTTGAAAGGCTTCTCTAGCTCCTCTGGACCACAGTAAATGTTCTGGTGATGGATCATCTGACATCTCAATGAGATGGCTAGTCTTTTCAGAAAAGAGCAGAGATGCATTGCTTATAATACACAATCAACTCCCCAAATTGGTAAATTTGTTTTTTCTTTTTTTAAAAATTTTAATTCTTTATTGTTAAAGTTATTACATGAATCTCCTTCTTCCCCCATTGACCTCTCCCTGGCTGCTCCCACCCCCCAGCACATGCCCTCACCCCTCTACTGTCTGTGTCCATTGGTTATGCTCATATGCATGCATACAAGTTCTTTGGTTGATCTCTTACCCCTTCAGCCCCCGCCTTCCCTCATAGGTTGGATAGTCTGTTCAATTCTTCCATGACTCTGGTTCTATTTTTGTTTATCAGTTTATGTGGGAAGAGCTCAGGAGATCTATCTCAGTGCTGTGGCCGAAGCAATGCTGTGAGTACACTCCAGCGAACAGACTTCCTTGGCACACCAGAAAGTGGCAACGCCCGCCTGACAAATCTCCAAGAGCCACCTACTCTTAGCCCCGACCCTCACGCCCATTGGATAACATAGCAAGCATGTCCCTATTGTATTGGCTGTTTACCCCTTTATATATGGCTGTACTTCCCCAATAAACTTAGATCTG
The DNA here is from genome assembly GCF_963259705.1 of Myotis daubentonii. NCBI lineage: Eukaryota > Metazoa > Chordata > Mammalia > Chiroptera > Vespertilionidae > Myotis > Myotis daubentonii. Next base: position 95,602,508 of record NC_081861.1, on the reverse strand, counting down.
TGTCTCTGAACCTGGTCTCCAGAGTCATGCATGCAGGACGCCCCAGCGCATTGGACTCCATCGTCCTCACCCCCGAGGGACCCCCTGTCTCATCTGGCGCTTGGTAGGGACCACAGAATGGCACGCACCACATCGGGTGAGTGACCCTCTGTAACAATGGGAAACCTTCCCCCTTTAGCCCATCGGTCACTCTATGTGCTGATACAGAGTAGGCGAGTAAAAGTAACAGAAAAGGAGCTACAAAAGCTCTGGGATGTTCTAATAGCATTTAACCTCTGGCTCTCTGCCACAGCGGTGCGGGCGGGGGAACAGAAGACCCTCTGCCTCCCTATTCCCCTCCAGAGCCCTCTGCCCCTGCAGATCCCTGGGCTGTTTTCGACAAGCCAAAAGTAGTTTCTCAAAGCTCAAGGAAGGCTGAAACTGAGACAGAAAAAATCTCTAGCGAGGTAAAAGCAGGGGAGCCTCACCAGGAGGTTTCCTGCCGGAGTCACCTCCCCCACCCCCACTCTCCTCGCAGAGTGACCAAAAAGTTTAACTGCCCAGCGGCCCCCAAGTAATCCTTTCATGGGGGACATGGATGATAATCCCTGGACGGGGATATATCAATCCATGTGTAGCCAGAGAGATAAAGCAAAGATACCTTTAGGGCTAGAGACCCCTGGACTCTTTCCTGTAAATGTTAACCCCACAGCTGCAGCAAATGCCACCGGATCCGCAACAATATTCCCAATATCCAAATGGTTAATGCAGAAAAAAAAAGAGGCTGTTGGGAGGGATAGCAGGGAGAGAGAATTCTTTGTTAGTTTTTACTTATCTAAACTATGCCAGACTCAAGGACACAAGCTGCTAGCAAGCAAAACAAATTTCTCTGTCCAGTTTTCTTCTCTTTAACCCTTCCAATACTAAATTAGACTAATACAATATACTTAAAATTACATAAGGAAGGAAGAACCTACTCTTATTAATCTAAAGAAATGCTGAATGTTTAACTTGCCAGCTAAGAGTTTAAAGTTCTAGTTAAATTAAATTAGGAAAAAATTATAATTGTGGTAACTAAATGTCTAAAATATAGATATTCAATTTTTTTTAAAAAAATCTTGTGCTTTCTCTGAAAAATTCGGAATTCAAAATATGTTACTCATTAGTATAATTAAAAAAGAGAATAAATTCTATAATCACAACCAAAACTTTTATATACAGGGATCAGTTTTGGTTTGATTAGTATCTCTTGATAATTATAGAAAGTATATAGTCTTTAGATAATATATACACATATGTATTTAATAGTCCTTCAAGTTAGATTTCAAAACTATAATCAAGGAATGACTTTGGGACATTTCATGGGCTCTAAAATGTTTCCAAAAGTTTATTCTCTCTTCTTAAAGGATCTTTTAATAAAGCCAATTTAAAATGCTTGAAATCACATGGAGAGTTTTATCAGGTAAAAGTTAATGAATATATATCTTGAGTTTTTGCCTCTAAGAAGGGGCAAGGCCAGTTATTTTGTTTAATATTTCTTCAAATACAGCAGTAGAATTTTAAGATATAATTTAAAATAACAAAAGCTCATTAATAATTTTTAATATCTTACAACAGCATATTATACATTTATTCAAAACAAGCTTACAAACTAATTCTTTAAATGTTTGGCAGCAATATAATTTAAGGACATAAAATGATTTAACCCCTTCCACTGTGTGGAAGGCCCCCTGGGAAGGCACTTAAGCATTCTATATTGACCTCTCTTGCCCTTTTTGCCAAGGGGGTCCCTCTTCCAATTGCCCACAGCTGTTGCCTGAGCGCTCTGTTCATGCTAAGGTTAAAGCCTCATAGTGGCTAGTACAGGGGTGGGGAAACTTTTTGACTCGAGGGCCACAATGGGTTCTTAAACTGGACCGGAGGGCCGGAACAAAAGCATGGATGGAGTGTTTGTGTGAACTAATATAAATTCAAAGTAAACATCATTACATAAAAGGGTACGGTCTTTTTTTTTTTTTTTTTTTTTTTAGTTTTATTCATTTCAAACGGGCCGGATTCGGCCTGCGGGCCATAGTTTGCCCACGGCTGGCTAATACCATAAATCTGTCTCTCGCCCAATGGCGTGAGCTGGGCCCTCTCTGGAGAAGAAACCTGGGTTCCCCAAGATATGTGATCAATTCCAGGGCCCCGCCAGTAGGCGAGGGGATCCCAAGGCAGTTACTAGGCGTGGAGGCCATAGGGACATAGGCTACCAAGGAGACAGAACTAAACCTCACATCACCCTGCTTGGCCCCAGAGGATGGCTAGTTAGCCAGAGATGGGTAAAATTCCTCAGGGAGAAACGACCTAAGACAGGCACAGTCTCAGAGGGGCCTCAGGAGAGAAGTTGGGGGCCAACAGAGGTGGAACACAGATCCTCACCCCCCCCCAATTATGCAAGGGCTTGAACACTCGCCCCTTCTGAGGGAGGTCTCCTGCCCCCATGGCTGCTTCCCGCTTCCGATGCCTAGCTCATATCGGGACCCAGATAACAGAAAGAGACTTAGCCCAGCCGAAATCGGTACCCAGATAACAGAAACTTGGCTAACAGTGGGTACCCTATATCTAAATCCAGCTTAACACCAGGAATACTCAGGGCCTTCTCAAAGGATACAAAATAATCCTTTCCATTAATATTTACAGCATAAAATAAGATTGTTATTAGAGTATTAAATTTGACAGTAAAATAATAGTCAAGTTTTCAAATTAATTAAAATTGGCTCAAGAAGTATTAACAAAAATTTTCATTTCATGGAAAAATTGCTTAACATGCAAGAACCTAAAGCAGTCATATTTTTGTGCAAAAAATTAAAATTTAAAGTTATCTAGACTGCATTATAAATTTTCCAAAAATCCTTCTAATAATTAAATCAAAAAAGAGGGGATAGTGGAAAAATACCATGTAAGGAAAAATATACTGTAACTAATTTACATCTAGAAAATTTTTTTCATTTATAATTCTAACAGCAAGACACCCATGAAAAACATACATAGTGTCAAAATAAGCCAAAGGAAATTCATATAAGCAAAAATAAATAGAACCCTAAGTAAAGTTTCCTTTATTAACCTTTGGTCGAGAATGTGTTTGTATATTTTCAGAAAACAACTCCAAGGCCATGTAGATTCCTGCAACAGAGAGGAATTATCAGCAATACTCCAGCCATGAAGACAAGAGGAAAAACAATCCAGAGATAGAGGCAGCTAGCTTGCACAAGCTATTTCCTCATTTAACCCTCTCTAGCTGCAAGCATCTCATACAGGCATGCAAAACCTGCAGCCCCCTATTGCCTTTAGGCCCCCTCCAGCCACAAGGGGTCAACCCCCAGGGGCTCCAACCCAATGCCTTATGGCAAGCAGAGATGATCCATATTCCCAGCTTCGGTAGACTCAAATATGTACATGTAATCATTGGCACTTGCTCTGGGGCCACATATGCTCAAGCTCACACAGGTGAAAAGACTCGCCACGCAATAGCAACCCTCAAGGGAGCATTTTTAACATTAAGCTTCCCCTGGGAAATTAAAACAGATAATGGCCCCTGCTACACTAGCGAGGGTTTTCAGCAATTCCTCACGAAACATAACATCAAGCACGTTACTGGCATAACACACAACCCACAAAGGCAAGCCATAATAGAAAAACAAAATAAAGAGTTAAAAATACAGCTTACTAAAGAAAAAGGTGTGTGTGGGGGGAGATAGACCAAAGATTAACACCTCAACAGCAACTATTACAGGCTCTCATAACCCTCAATTATTTTCATTTTGCCCCCGATGGTCTTCCTCCCATTTTCAAACATTGGGGAGGTCTCAGAGACATACCAACACCTCTCTCCTTGGTCCGGTGGAGAGATCCACTAACCGGGGTTTGGAAGGGCCCCTACCCACTCTTAATCCAAGGGAGAGGGTTTGCTTGTATTTTTCCAGAAGGAGAGAAAAATCCCGCGTGGATTCCTGCCTGTAACATCAAACCCTGCCCCACCAGCGATGAGCCGTAGACCACCATCACCATCACCCCCCGTAGAGGAAATAGAGGCCCTGCCATAGAGGACAACCAGCCCCGGCAGTGGCGGAGATGACCAAGACACCGATGGGCCTACAACATTACCTGGGGTAGGATTTATGCGGGCCCAATGCATGTATTGATCAAAGAGCCTTCACCGGACTAAAAGGGATCCGCCTGCATAATGGCACCTGGAAAAAGCCAAGAAGTAGATGGGACAACAACATCGCAGTCAACCCCAAAGCCACTCATAGTTTTAGTTACTGGCCCTGTGTGAGACCCCCCTTCTTCTTCTTACAAAGCAATTATAACGCTTTTGCTTGTACCCAGCAATCTTGTATACTATCTAATTGCTGGAATCCAAACCATGCCTACGTTCTAGCCATGCACACCCCCTCGCTACTTTGGGTTCCAGTAGAAGTCAACGACTGGGACAGGCTGGATTAACTAATAATCCATAAGGAATTCCAGAAAATAGAAAAAAGAGCTGTAGGACTAGTAATATTAATAATCTCTTCCATAATAGCTGCTATAGCAGGTATGGCCACAGGAATCACTTCCCTAGCCCAGGAGGGATTACCAGCTCAGAGTCTAAACTCCTTATCAGAGGTCATGGCCCAAGCCTTTGCTACACAAGCAACAATAAACCAGCAGGTATGGGGGGCGTTATTCAATTTACAACAACAAATAGATTTAATCCAAGAAGACCTCGATAATTTATGGCAAGTATCACACACCCAATGTGATATAAGATACGCTGCCATCTGTGTAATGCCCATCCCAGTGAGAAATGCCTCCTGGGAGCGCAAAAAATTAGCAAATCTCCTTAAAGGTCCATTCAGCCAGGCATTCCTAAACAGCACCTATCAGCTCCAGCGAGAAATCCTAAAAATCAACAATACCAGAGTGAAACCTGTTGAGTTTAGTTTCTTAAGTGATGCCCTCAGCCGTCTAACCTCCTGGTTAAATCCTGATAACATATTCATATGGGCCGTTCTAGCCACAGGAAGCCTCCTTGCATTTACCTTGTTTCACTGCTTTTACTCCATGATCCAAAGAATAGATGCACAGCAAGCTATGATTGTCCACATCCAGCAGGGTCTTATAAAAAGGGAAACGGGGAGATGTGGGAAGAGCTCAGGAGATCTATCTCAGTGCTGTGGCCGAAGCAATGCTGTGAGTACACTCCAGCGAACAGACTTCCTTGGCACACCAGAAAGTGGCAACACCCGCCTGACAAATCTCCAAGAGCCACCTACTCTTAGCCCCGACCCTCACGCCCATTGGATAACATAGCAAGCGTGTCCCTATTGTATTGGCTGCTTACCCCTTTATATATGGCTGTAATTCCCCAATAAACTTAGATCTGTGTCTCTGAACCTGGTCTCCAGAGTCGTGCATGCAGGACACCCCAGCACGTTGGACTCCATTGTCCTCACCCCCGAAGGACCCCCTGTCTCAAGTTTACATTCATTATATTCCACAAATGAGTGAGATCATGTGATACTTACCTTTCTCTGACTGGCTTATTTTGCTTAGCATAGTGCTCTTCAGTTCCATCCATGCTGTTGCAAATGGTAACAATTCCTTCGTTTTTAAAGCAGCATAGTATTCAATTGCATAGATGTACCACAGTTTTTTAATCCACTCATCTACTGATGGGTACTTAGGCTGTTTCCAAATCTTAGCTATTGTAAATTGTGCTGTCATGAACATAGGGGTGCATATATCTTTTCTGATTGGTGTTTCTGTTTTCTTGGGACATATTCCAAGAAGTGAGATTACTGGGTCAAATGGAAGTTCCATTTTTAATTTTTTTTCTTTTTTTTTAAATCATGTCTACTTTATTTATTTATTTTTAAATATATTTTATTGATTTTTTTACAGAGAGAAAGGAATGGGATAGAGAGTTAGAAACATCGATGAGAGAGAAACATGGATCAGCTGCCTCCTGCACACCTTCTACTGGGGATGTGCCCGCAACCTAGGTACATGCCCTTGACTGGAATCAAACATGGGAACTTTCAGTCTGCAGGCCAATGCTCTATCCGCTGAACCAAACCGGTTAGGGCCCATTTTTAATTTTTTGAGGAAACTCCATACTGTTTTCCACAGTGGCTGCACCAGTCTGCATTCACACCACCTGTGCACGAAGATTCCTTTTTCTCCACATCCTCACCAGCACTTTTCGTTTGTTTATTTGTTGATGATAGCCATTCTGACAGGTGTGAAATGGTACCTCATTGTTTTGATTTGCATCTCTGATGATTAGTGACTTTGAGCATTTTTCATGTCTATTATCCTTCTGTATTTCCTCTTTTGAAAATTGTCTACTTAGGTGCGTTGCCCATTTATTTTTTAATGTATTTTTATTGATTTTTTACAGAGAGGAAGGTAGAGGGATAGAGAGGTAGAAACATGGATGAGAGAGAAACATCGATCAGCTGCCACCTACACACCTCCCACTGGGGATGTGCCCGCAACGAAGGTACATGCCCATGACTGGAATCAAACCTGGGACCCTTGAGTCCGAAGGCCGACACTCTATCCACTGAGCCAAACCAGTTAGGGCTGCCCATTTTTTTTTTTATTGAATTGTTTACCTTACTTTTTTTTGTAGGCAATTAAAATGTTTTTTCTTTTTTTTTTTAATTGTCTAAAGTTTTACATATGTCTTCTTATTACCCAATTGACACCCCCCCCCCAGCCATTCAAGCCCGGGCAAGCCCCCACCACCCCAGTGCCTGTGTCAATTGGTTATGCTAATATGCCTGCATATAAGTCCTTTGATTGCTCTCTAACCTGCCCCCCTCCTACCATGTGTCTCTGGATCTATTCTTGTTCATCAAATTATGTTGATCATTATATACCATATATGAGTGAGATCATGTGATATTTATCTTTCTCCGACTGGCTTATTTTGCTTAGCATAATGCTCTCCAGTTCCATCCATGATGTTGCAAATGGTAAAAGTTCCTTCTTTTTTATAGCGGCATAGTGTTACTTTGTGTATATGTACCACAGTTTTCTAATCCACTCATCTGCTGATGGGCACTTAGACTGTTTCCAAATCTTAGCTATTGTAAATTGTGCTGCTATGAACATGGGGGTGCATATATCCTTTCTGATTGGTGTTTCTGAATTTTTGGGATATATTCCTAGAAGTGGGATTACTGGGTCAAATGGGAGTTCCATTTTTAACTTTTTGAAGAAACTCCACACTGTCTTCCACAGTGACTGCACCAGTTTGCATTCCCACCAGCAGTGCACGAGGGTTCCTTTTTCTCCACATCCTCACCAGCACTTGCTGTTTGTTGATTTGTTGATGATAGCCATTCTGACAGGTGTGAGATGGTACCTCATTGTTATTTTGATTTGGATCTCTCTGATGATTAGTGACTGAGAATTTTTCATATATCTCTTGGCCTTCCTTCTGTCTTTTTTCAAAAAGTATCTATTTAGGTCCTTTGACCATTTTTTTTTATTGTATTGTTTATCTTCCTTTTGTTAAGTTGTATGAGTTCCCTGTAAATTTGGAGGTTAAACCCTTATCAGAGATAACATTGGCAAATATGTTCTCCCATGTGGTACTTTGTTGTTCTATTGATGGTTTCTTTTTTATATAGTCCCATTTGTTTATTTTCCCCTTAGTTTTCATTGTCCTAGGAGCTGTATCAGTAAAGATATTGCTATGATATATGTCTGTTATTTTGCTGCCTGTGTATTCTCCTAAGATTTTAATGGCTTCCTGTCTTATGTTTAAGTCCTTTGTCCATTTTGAGTTTATTTTTGTGTATGGTGTAAGTTGGCAGTCTAGTTTCATTATTTTGCTTGTATCTGTCCAATTTTCCCAACACCATTGATTGAAAAGACTGAACTCCATTTTATGCTCTTGCCTTCTTTGTCAAATATTAATTGAGCATAATGGGTTGGGTCGACTTCTAGGTTCTAATTTCTGTTCCATTGGTATATATGTCAGTTCTTGTGCCAGTACCAGGCAGTTTTGAGAACAGTGGCTTTGTAATATAGTTGATATCTGGTATTGTGATCCCTCCAACTTTGTTCTCCTGTTTCAAGATTGCTGAAGCTTTTCGGGGTCTTTTCTTTATTCCAGATGAATTTTTGGAGAGTTTGTTCTAGGTCTTTGAAATATTCCATTGGTATTTTAATGAGGATTGAATTGAACCTATAGATTGCTTTGGATAGTATGGACATTTTAATGATATTGATTCTACCAATCATTGAACACGGTATATTTTTCCATTTGTTTATGTCTTCCTCTATCTCTTTTTTAACTTCCTGTAATTTTCAGAATATAGGTCATTTACCTCCTTGGTTAAGTTTATTCCTCAGTATCTTAATTTTTTTTTGTTGCAGTAGTAAATGGGATTGTTTTTAGTTTCTGTGAGTTCATTGTTTATATATATAAAACCCTAATATGCAAATAGACTGAACAGTGGAACAATTGAACAACTGAACAACAGGTTGCTATGACATGTGCTGACCACCAGGGGGCACGTGCAGAACATGGTGGGCGTAAGCAGCTGGCGGCAGAGTGTGGAACATAGCGGGTGTCAGCTGTGGCAGGATGGTGGAGCAGGTGAGCAGGAGTGCCAGACCAAACCAGGGCAATGGTTGCTGTCATTGGGGCAAGCCTCTGGTGGTTACTGAAAATTTTTTGTCTGGGCACTTGTACCTGCTGCCAGTAATGGCCCTATTTGCACCGACTGCCAGCACCAGAGCCGCCGCTTGCACCTGCTGCCGGCACCCAATGCCAGCCCCAATCACTTGGCGCCATCAGTGTGTGTGAGCGGTAGTTTGCCGGCCTGATCACCCCCTGAGGTCTTCTCCACCTCCCCTGCTCATGAGGGGCAATCATGGTAGCAGCTGCCACTCACACCTGCTGATGGTACCGGCCCAGCTCACACCCACTGCTGGCACCAGCCCCAATTGCTCCACACTGTCAGCGGGTGCGAATGGGATCAGCACAGTCAGGGCATGGGAGTGGCGGCAGCGGGAGTGGGGCTGCTGGTAGACAAGGGACTAAGGGCCGTAGCAGGAGTGTCCGGGCAGGGGCACAGAGGATGGGCTGAGACCCGCCCCTGTGCCCACCCCAACCTCATGGCCGATAGTTCTTTCAAGGTGCACAAATTCGTGCACTGGGCCCCTAGTTGGTGTATAGAAAGCCATAGATTCCTGGGTGTTAATTTTTTATCCTACTACATTGCCAAATTCATTTATTAAATCTAGTAGTTATTTTATGGAGTCTTCAGGGTTTTCTATGGTAAGTTGCTTCATTTATAAATAGGCTGACTTTTGAATGAGACTACCTTCTGTTTGCTGACCAATATCAAATGTCCAAATTATTTTACTTCAATTTGATAATACTGCAATTTAAGTTGATTTTATGTTTTTCAGCAGCTAAAAACATTAAGAAAGCCAAAATTTTCTTTACAGGCATGTAAAGTCTTACCAGTTATCAATGAATCATCCACATATTGAAATAGCATGATGGAAAAATTCTTCAAAGTTATTTTACATATATATATATCACAATAGGCAAATCCATTGCCACATATATTAAAATCCTCCATAGGTAAACACAAAGAGGAACCTTGATTCAGCAACTAAAGATGAGGAAGAAAGCTGAAAAGTATATTACAGAAAATATTTAGGAGATGCAGGTGTAGAGTTTAAGAGACTAGCATAGGTGTTATAGAAATGACTAAATTTTTGTTTGTCTCATATCTTGTAAAAATCTGTAAGTCAAACTTTTATGTTAAATTATTCTTTCATAGACAAAATACAAATACCTCCTTTTAAAAATTATGTTTTGTCTTTATAGTCTCATATTACAGGTTCTAGTTCTTGCATTTGAGCTAGCAAAGAGGATATTGTGACTATGGCCATGGGTGTTTTATAACTTTCATTAAAGTTATAATTGGTTACTATACTTTAAGGTGATTTTCAGCATCAGGTCAAATGTTACTCTCTTCTATGTTCCTTTTGATTCTGAAGATCATATTTACCAATTCAGGTGCTTTGCCCCTATAAGACTCCATCCAGAGCACAAGATATGGTAGCCCTTAGTTCATATACCAGTACAGAAACCTTAGAGGGGAAAGAACAAGCAGAAGGGTCTGCAGACATACCCACAACTCAGATATTTTTATGGGTTGATGAAAAATGAGGAAAGTCATTAGAAAACACATAATATGTGCCTCCAGTATCCACAAGAATACTCAGAAAAGATTAAGGAAAAAGAAACATACAGTATAAGTTTATCCCATTCTCAGCTATATGTTTCCCACATTATGCCAAATTTGGTCATTTGTACAATTTACCAGGTATTTCCTGTGTGACTGGGGGGAGAGGGGGAGAGATAGTCTCTTTGATGGAGTTATAAAGCTTCAGAGTTATTTTCCAACCCTTTGGTCTTTCTTGATCTCTTTGGCATTATTTTTCCAATGTCATATCTGCTTTTAATAGTGACATATTTATTTTACATTATGGGACTCTATTATGTATTGATGGCTCTAAATAAGGATTTGCTCCATTAAGAATAATTCTAACTAAGAAGATAACATTGGAATCTTGTTTCTTTTTGTCTTTTTTCTCCGTGTTTTCCTAAAACTTAGTTGCTGCTGCCAATACCTGAGAAACTGTCCTTGCCATCCACGACTTTTTCCTTTACTTGTGCTTTAGTTCCAGGCAAAAAAGCTGCTACAAAAGTTGAGATGACCAAAGTTTTTTTTCTAATTTGCTTCTAGATCTATCCTTGTAAATTTTGATAATTTTTCAGTAAACTACTGGTGAAAATCAATGAGGATTCATCTAGCTTCTGAATGAAGTTTGTAGTTTCTTCCAGCTCATCTTCTACAGAAAGGCTTCCAGAATTACCAATATCAATTTCTGCATTGTGTTTCCAAGGCACAGAGAGTAGTCTGAGTTGTTGGAGGAAGCAAACAGTAGTCTTCCTGAGGCCATGGCACTCCCTGGTGAGTTATTATTTGGTCCCTGTTATGAATTGAATTGTGTTCCCAAAAAAAGATAAGCCCTAAACCCCAGTATCCATGAATGTGACCTTATTTGGAATGAGGGTATTTGTAGATGTCATCAAGCCAAAAGTAAGCTCTAATTCAATATGACTGGTGTCCTTTTAAAAAGAGGAAAACACCATGTGAAGACAGAGACACTCAGGGAGAATGGGTGTCACGTGAGTGAAAGATTAATATGGAAGGTTTGCGTGGTGGTATGCAGACAAGCTAAATAGCCATCTCAGACAGTGTATAAAAAATTGAATTTATTTAAGAAAGGGGATTGGGATGGGATATCCAAATGGAAGGGCTGCACAGCACTGAGTCATTGAGTTGATGATGGCAGCACCCAGGAGCTGGAGTTTCATCCTTATATGCAGTCACTGGCAGGAAACTTTTGTTGTCAGTGGGTCTGAGGCTGAGTCAGGGGGCTTGGAATGTGCATGGAATGCAGGTGTGTGATCAGGTGTCTTTGGGTCAGTTTCAATTCCTTACATGGTCTGATTCCTGGTGTCTAGAAAGCTTTTCCTGTGGTGGGAAGCTTATAAATTACTGTTAAGGATTGTATTGCCCTATAGTCCTAACATTCCTGTCCTTTCTATTTGTTAATTATTCTTAATTGGGGCAAAGGTCTCTATCTTCTGTCAGTCACCCTAAGGGACAAGACCTCCTGGTGTTGTTGGCAGAGATATAAAAATAAACAGTTACCCCATATATCAGAAACCAAACAACCTGCAGCTTAGTATGCCCATTACTATAAGAGAGGGTGAAATTATCAGAACAATTCATATTGTAATTATTAGATACTGAAAGATAATAACTAGCACACCTGATAAAAGCCAGGCATTCACCACAGGGAGCTACTTCAGCAACCTTTACAGAAAACAACCATGTATCCTTTTCCTGAACAATGGGTCCGAACGCATGCCACAGGACCTAGAGTCAAGTCCCTGCCCACTACCCACCCATGCTTCAAAAACACAGGAGACCCAGACCCAGCCAGCCTCACCCCCATTGGGTGAGACCCAGACCCGGCCAGCCCCACCCGCGTCAAGCTCCTCCAGGAGAGAGGGGGGCACAGCCTCAGGTCCCCTGGCCCGGCGCTGGGGCTCAGGGGGCACAGCCTGAGGTCCCCTGTCAAGCCCCGCTGGGCAGGGGGCCCAGCCTGAGATCCCTGCTGGGTGGGGGGGTTGTGGCCTGTGGTCCCCTGGCCTGGGGCAGGGGGCACAGCCTGAAGTCTCCTGGCCTGTCGCCGGGTCAGGGGGCGCAGTCTGAGATCCCCGTCAAGCCCCGCAGGGTGGGGACGTGGCCTGAGATCCCTCACCCCGGCCAGGCGCCATGCAGCCTCATGTTCCCACTGTTCGGTCATGATGTTACAGTGTCCTGGCTAATTTGCATATTCCCCTATTATTAGTATAGATAGTGCTTGGTTAAGATGCTGCATATACCAGTAATTATACGCAAGGTTGAGGAAACCCTGCTGAGTGACTTGGGAGGTAAAAACTGATCCTGAGGCAGCCAAGCCATCACTTGTCTAGCTTACTGCTTTTCGGGGCTGCCTGACAAGTGATATGCTAGTGGAGGATAGGTTACCCTGAGGGTGAGGTTCTTGTTTTTCCCCTTGCTTAAGCATCCAGAGCTTTCTGCCCTGGTGAGTTTCTGTACCTGGACCATTATCCTTGCTCCGAGGTTGTGTCTAACATTTCCCCCCTCAAGGATTTTTGGCATTGAATTCTTTCAGAGAAAAAGGGGCATCATATCTTTTCTGTAACTGCTTCCTGCTGAAAGGGGGCAATGTTTTCCTTCAGAGCCCCAAATCCTTGTTCTCTGTCAGAGGCACAATGAGACCTACACACAGGAGATTGTGATGGTGTCTAGGTGTGGTATTTCCTGAGTACATGTAGGGCTTGTAAACTGGTGGAGACAAACTGTTATAAATTTTAGTATTATTGGGGCAAAACCTAGAATGACAAGAATTATGACAAATGGTATGGTGGAAGGAAAAAAAACACACATTAGTTTGGAGGGTTATAATCAAATATTTAAGAAAACTACAAAAATTGCCAAAGCCGGTTTGGCTCAGTGGATAGAGCGTCGGCCTGTGGACTGAAAGGTCCCAGGTTCGATTCCGGTAAAGGGCATGTACTTTGGTTGCGGGCACATCCCCAGTAGGGGGTGTGCAAGAGGCAGCTGATTGATGTTTCTCTCTCATCAATGTTTCTAACTCTCTATCTCTCTCCCTTCCTCTCTGTAAAAAATCAATAAAATATATTTAAAAAAAAAAAGAAAACTACAAAAATTGAGGATCTAGTTTAGTTTCACTCATGGATGAAAAAGAAAACTTTGAAGACAGTTAACTGAGTTTAATATCCACAGTTGTGTATTATAGAGTCTATTGAAATAAAAATTTCTTCCTAAAAGCATTCTCAGTTTTATTAAAGAGCCAAATTAAGGCTAATTTATTTATTGTATTAAAGAGACAAACTAAGAACAATTTATTTAATGTATTAACTTTAGTTTCAATTTGATATGATTGTTTGCATGAACACCACAATAAGAATAGCAATTGATTATATAGGCTTTTAAAAACCTGCTTTGCTGGAATCTCATGATTAAGGTTTAATTAACCCTTCAAGGCAAAGAAGCGGAGCCACCTAGCTTCTTTCAGTACCTAAAGGTTTGGGTGACTTCCTCACATTCCTGAGTTCCCAAAATGTCTTGAGGTTCCTTCCTTGTCATCTTTCAGGAAAGCAACCTTTGATCCTTACCTGGAAAGACTGCCATGAACCATGGAATCAAACAAGCTACCAGCCCATTTCTTGCTAATGGCTTTTGATTGGCTTTGATCAGTTTTTGAGAATACTTTCTAGTGATGCAAAGAGTCCGGGGACTTCTTTTTCAGACATGACATTCCAGTCAAAGTCTTGGTTTAATAAAACTGTAATTGAAAATTTTTCTTATTGAACTTATGTAAAGAAATGTATTGCCATAACTTACTCTTTCAGAATTTCCAAATTCTGGAGGGATAGGGTTGGTAGAAAAATATAAAAGCTTCCATATTGCTTATGATGGTATAATTTACTAAATTTATCTAGGAAAATAAAAACAAGCTTTCTTATATCTGGAAGAAACAAAAATTTTCATGTAACCAATCTTTTTTTTTGTCCTGATTACTTCTTAGCATTTCATGTATTCAGTCATTTTTTTAGAGTTCTATACATTTTTACTTACTTTAAAGAGATGATTTGCTTAGAAACCTGTAATTTAGAGTAAGTCAAAGTCCTTGTTATGAGTTTTCCAAAGACTTAACTAACATATTTTCTTTTTATTTCTTTATTAAGTTATTACATATGTGTCCGTATCCCCACATAACCCCCAACCCCCCCCACTCATGCCCTCACCCCACTATTGTCTGTGTATATTGATTAGGCCTATATGCATGTGTATAAGTCCTTTGGTTGATCTCTCCCCTTTACCCCAACCCTCCCCTACCTTCCCTGTGAGGTTTGACAGTCTGATCAATGTTTCTCTGTCTCTGGATATCTGTTTTTGTTCATCAGTTTATGTTGTTCATTATATTCCATAAATGAGTGAGATCATGTGATATTTATCTTTCTCTAACTGGCTTATTTCACTTAGCATAATGCTCTCCAATTCCATCCATGCTGTTGGAAATGGTAAGAACTCCTTTTTACCGCAGCATAGTGTTCCATTGTGTAGATGTACCAGTTTTTTAATCCACTCATCTACTGATGGGCACTTAGGCTGTTTCCAAATCTTAGCTATGGTGAATTGTGCTACTATGAACATAGGGGTGCATATATCCTTTCTCATTGGTGTTTGAGAACAGTGGCTTTCTTTTTTTTTTTTTAACAAAATATGATTACATTTAATGCACAAGTTTGATACAACCAAAAGTAAAACAGCAGAGTAAAATAGTAACAAAAAACATGGTATATTATTGCAATGCATGAGAAATGGTTAACATCTTTAGTTATAAACAAGCTCTTAAAATCCAGTGACACTATAATAATGCAAAGAAGCTGGAAAAATGAAATGAAAAAGTACAAGTGATGATTAAGCAGTGAGCATATATGATTTTGTGGAGCAGTGATGAAGAATAACTTCTCTGCAGTGTCAGTGAGCAGAATAAAGACAATGACACCTAATAGTCTACAGCTTTGAACAGTGTTGTGCCGTTTGAAGTCTCAAACAGGGGGAGGCAGAATAAAGAAAAGGACCTAGAATGAGGGGAAAGCTAACTTCTGAGTCTATATATAAATTGAGTATTTTTAGCCAGAGTAATTCCAATTCATTGGAATTTTTTTCAACAAGTTAGTTGAATAAATTCAAAAGGAATAATATAAAAGCATGTTTAATGCAGAGAAGATGCATGGCCAGTGTAAGTACCTAAAACACTACTTGTCTACAATGTCTGAGAACAGTGACTTTCTAATACAGCTTGATATGTGGTATTGAGATCCCACCTACTTTGTTCTTCTTTTTCAGGATTGCTGCAGCTATTTGGGGTCTTTTTTATTCCAGATGAATTTTTGGAGAGTTTTTTCTAGGTCTGTGAAAAATGCCATTGGTATTTTAATGGGGAGTGCATTGACTCTATAGATTGCTTTGGGTAGTATGGACATTTTAATGATGTTGATTCTACCAATCCATGGACACGGTATGTTCTTCCATCTGTTTATGTCTTCCTCTATCTCTTTTTTTAGTGTCCTGTAGTTTACCGAGTACAAGTCTTTTACTTCCTTAGGTAAGTTTATTCCTAAGTATCTTAATTTTTTTGGTGTGATGGTAAATTGGATTTTTTTTTTAATCTCTCTGTAAGTTCACTTTTGGTGTATAGAAATGCCATAGATTTCTTGGCATTAATTTTATGTCCTGCTATATTGCTGAATTCATTTATTATGTCCAATAATTTTTTGATGGATTCTTTAGAGGTTTCTATGTACTGTATCATGTCATCTGCAAATAAGGACAGTTTTACTTCTTTTCAATTTGGATGCCTTTAAACGTAAACAGACAAAAATGCTACAATCAAAAGACTTGGAATGACTGAGTGGATTAAAAAATATATATGCTGTCTACAAGAGACCCACCTCAGAATAAGGGACTCACACAGACTGAAAGTGAAGTGATGGAAAAATATCTTTCAGGGAAATGGAAATGAAAAAAAGGCTGGGGTAGGAATACTTGTATCTGACAAAATAGAACTCAAAGTGAAGGCCATAACAAGAGAAAAAGAAGACCACTTCATAAAACTAAAGGGATTGATACAACAAGAGGATATAACCCTGATAAACATATATTCACCCAATGCAGGAGCACCCAAATACATTAAAAAACAAAAACAAAAAACTCCTGGAAGATATCAAGGGAGAGATCAACAGCAATACAAAATCATAGTTGGGGACATTAATACACCACTAAAATTACTGGATAAATCCTCTAGACAAAAACTCATCAAAGAAAAAGAAATCCTAAATGACTCACTACATCAAATGGATTAATTGACATTTTCAGAACATTTCAACACAAATACACAGAATATACGTTCTTCTCAAGTACACATAGGACATTTTCAAAAATAGACCACATATTGGGTCACAAGTAAAGTCTTCCAAAATTCAAGAAGATTGAACTTATATCAAGCATTGTCTCAGACCACAATGGCATAATATTAGAAATCAATTACAATAAAAACAACCCCCAAAATTCAAACACTTGGAAGCTGAACAGTGTGCTATTAAAGAATTATTGGGTTACCAAAGAGATCAAAGAAGAAATTAAAAACATCCTGGAAACTAATGACAATCAAAACACAACAATCCAAAATCTATGGGACATAATGAAAGCAGTCCCGAGAGGGAAGTTTATAGCTCTACAGACCTACCTCAAAAAATAAGAAACAATGGTAATAAATCATCTAACTACAACTCTAAGAATTAGAAAGAGAGAAACAAGAAAAGACCACACTATCCAGAAGGAAGGAGATCATAAAGATCAGAGCAGAAAAGAATGACATAGAGACAAAAAAAAAATACAGAAGATCAATGAAACCAAGAGTTGGTTCTTTGAAAGGATAAATAAGATTGATGAACCTCTAGCCAGGCTCACCAAGAAGCAAAGAGAGAAGACCCAAATAAACAAAATCAGAAAAGAAAGATGTGAAATAACAACAGAACCCACAGAAATACAAAGGGTTGTTAAAATTACTATGGACAACTCTATTCTAACAAACTAGACAACCTGGAGGAAATGGATATATTCCTATAAAAATACAATCTCAATAGCCTGATAACTATGGAAGAAATTGGAGCAGTCATCAAAAAGCTTCCGTCAAACAAAAGCCCAGGGCCAGACAGATTCACAGGGGAATTTCACCAAACATTCAAGGAAGAACTAAAATGTATCCTCCTCAGACTATTTCAAAAAATTCAAAAGGAAGGACTACTTCCAAGCATATTTTATGAAGTCAGCATCACCCTAAGACCAAAACCAGATAAAGGAAACAATGAAAGAGAATTACAGGCCAATATCCTTTATGAACACAGATGCCAAAATCCTCAACAAAAATTCTAGCAAATTGGATCCAGCAGTACATCAGAAAGATCATACACCATGACCAAGTAGGATTTATACTGGGGATGAAAGGATGGTACAATTTCTGCAAATAAACATGATACATCACTTAAACAAATTGAGAGATAAAAATCAGTCATATCAATTGACACAGAAAAAGCATTTGACAAAATCCAACACCCTTTCTTGATAAAAACGCTCAGAAATTTCGGAATAGAAGGATCATACCTCAACATAATAAAAGCCATATATGATGAGCAGACAGCCAACATCATACTCAGTGGGCAAAACTAAAACCATTTCCCCTAAGACAAGGAAGAAGAATGGGATGCCCACTCTCACCACTCGTGTTCGACATAGTACTGGAAGTACTACCCATTGTGATCAGATACGAAGAATAAATAAAAGGCATACAAATTGGTAATGAAGAAGTAAAACTGTCCTTATTCACAGATGACATGATACTGTACGTAGAAAACCCTAAAGACTCCATCAAAAAAATTATTAGACTTAATAAATGAATTTGTCAATGTAGCAGAATACAAAATTATCGCCAAGAAATCTAAGTCATTTCTATTCACCAATAATGAACTTACAGAAAGAGAGATTAAAAAATCAATCCCATCTGCCATCGCACCAAAAAAAATAAGATACCTAGGAATAAACTTGACTAAAGAGGTAAAAGACCTATACGCAGAAAACTACAGGACATTGAAAAAGAAGATAGAGGAAGACATAATCAGATGGAAGAACATACTGTGTTTATGGATTGGTAGAATCAACATCATTAAAATATCCATACTACCCAAAGCAATCTATACATTCAATGCACTCTCTATTAAAATACCAATGGCATGTTTCACAGACCTAGAAAGAACTCTCCAAAAATTCATCTGGAATAAAAAAAGACCCCAAATAGCTGCAGCAATCCTGAGAAAGAAGAACAAAGTAGGTGGGATCTCAATACCAGATATCAAGCTGTATTACATAGCCCCTGTTTTCAAAACAGCCTGGTATTGGCACAAGAACAGACATAAAGATCAATGGAATAGAATAGAGAACCCAGAAATCAACCCAAACCACTATGCTCAATTAATATTCGACAAAGGAGGCATGAACATATAATGGAGTCAAGACAGTCTCTTCAATAAATGGTGTTGGGAACACTAGACAGATACATGCCAAAAAATGAAACTAGATCACCAACTTAAACCATGCAGAAAAAATAAACTCAAAATGGATAAAGAACTTAAATGTAAGACGGGAAACCATAAAAGTACTAGAGGAATCCACAGGCAGCAAAATCTCAGATATATGTGAAGCAATTTCTTCACTGATATCATGCCTAGGGCAATGGAAACTAAAGAGAAAATAAACAATTGGGACTACATCAAAATAAAAGGTTTTGCACAGCAAAGGGAACCATCAACAAAACAACAAGAAAGCCCACTGCATGGGAGAATATATTTGCAAATGTCATCACTGATAAGGTTGTAATCCGCAACAATTACAGGGAGCTCATACAACTTAACAAAAGGAAGATAAACAACCCAATCAAAAAATGGGCAATGGACCTAAATAGATACTTTTCAAAAGAAGGCAGAAGGAAGGCCTAGGGACATATGAAAACATGTTCAAAGTCACTAATCATCCGAGAGATGCAAATCAAAACGACAATGCAGTATCATCTCACACCTGTCAGAATGGCTATCATCAACAAATCAACAAACAACAAGTGCTGGCAAGGATGTAGAGAAAAAGGAACCCTCATGCACTGCTGGTGGGAATGCAGACTGGTGTAGCCACTGTGGAGAACAGTATGGAGTTTCCTCAAAAAAACAAAAATGAAACTCCCATTTGACCCAGTGATCCCACTTCTAGGAATATATCCCAAGAAACTAGAAACACCAATTAGAAAGGATATATGTACCCCCGTGTTCATGGCAGCACAATTAACCATAGCTAAGATTTGGAAACAGCCTAAGTGCCCATCAATAGATGAGTGGATTAAAAAACTGTGGTACATCTATAAAATGGAATACTACACTCAGGTAAAAAAGAAGGAGTTCTTACCATTTTCAACAGCGTGGATGGAACTGGAAAGCATTATCTTAAGTGAAATAAGCCCATCAGATAAAGATAAATATCACATGATCTCACTCATTTATGGAATATAATGAACAACATAAACTGATGAACAAAACAGATCCAGAGATAGAGAAGCATCAATCAGACGGTCAAACCTAAGAGGGAAGGTAGGGGAGGGTGGGAGTAAGGGGGAGAGATCAACCGAAGGACTTATATGCAAACATATAAGCCTAACCAATGGACACAGACAACAGGGGTGTGAAGGCATGTGTGGGGGGATGGGGAGTAATGTGGGCATAAGGACACATATGTAATAACTTAATCAATATAAAATTAAAAAATATAAAGTCATTATTGATATATACTTGTTTGTAGCCATGTTTATTTTTGTGCCTGTTTTCCTTCTTACCTTTTTATTTCTCCTTTTTACACCAGTCCCGTTAGCATTTCTTGTATTGCTGGCTTGGCAGTGATAAACTCCTTTAGCCTTTTTTTGTCTGTGAAACTCCTTATTTCCCCTTCAATTTTGAATGATAGCTTTGTTGGATTGAGTGTTCTTGGATTCAGTCCCTTGCTTTTCATCACTTTGTAAATATCCTTTCATTCCTTTCAGGCCTGATGTGTTTCTGTTGAGAAATCATTTGATAATCTAATGGGAGATTCCTTGTGTGTAACTTTCTGTCTCTCTCTTGCAGCCTTCAAGATTGTCTCTTTGCCTTGAACATTTGCCATTGTAATTATGATGTGTCTTGCTGTGGGTTTTTTCTTGTTCATCTTATTTGGGACTCTGTGCTTGTGTGACTTTTTTCTTCCCCATATCAGGGAAGTTCTCTGACATTATTTCTTCAGATAGGTTTTCTAACCATTGTTCCTCTTCCTGTTGTTCTGGCACCCCTCTTATTCTTATGTTACTTCGTTTCATGTTGTCCCATCGTTCCCTTGGACTCTCCTCCTGTCTTTTAATTTTTTTCTTTAATTGCAGTTCAGTTTGGGTGTGTTTTGCTTTCCTGTATTCTAATTCTCAAATTTGGTCCTCTAATTCTCCTATTCTACTGTTGAGACGTTCCATGGTGTTTTTTTGTTTGTTTTGTTTGTTTGTTTTTGTTTGTTTTCTCAGCCATATCACTCTTTATTTCTTCCTGATTCTTACATATATTATTGATTTTTTCCTCCATCTGGTTTATGAAATGTAAGATCCTTATTCTGAATTCTTTTTCTGTCATATTGCATGCCTCTCCTCTGTTTCACTTAGCTGCTTTCCTGGCAATCCTTTTCTTTCATGGGGGGTTTCTTGTCTACCCATTTTTATGTCACCAAGGATCTAGCTGTCAAGTCATGTAGTGGCTTCTCCTTGGGTGGCAGTGGCTCCTTGGGCTGTAGTATCTCCTTGGTTGGTCATGGCAGTGGCTGTTCCTCAGTTGGCAGTGGCTCCTCTGGTGGATGCTGTTTGCTACAATGGTGACTCTTCTCGGTGGTGGGGAGAGGCTTTTCACACAGTTGCTGCTCCTTATACGGGGTTGGGCTGACCATGAGGCTGCTGCTTCCCCTTGAATGGGGACGGGCTGCATGAGGCTGCTGCTCCCCAGAGAGGGGCAGGCTGCTTGTGTGGCTGCTGCTCTTTGGAGCAGGGCTGGCTGCGCCCAGCTACTGCTTCTTGGATGGGTGGGCTGCTTGTGAGGCTCTGAACAGGTTGCTCACAGGGCTGCTGTTCATCGGACAAATGTGGACTGCATGTGGCTGATGCTCCTCAGACCAGTGCGGGTTGTGCATCACTGCCACTCTCAGACGTGGGCGGTCTGCTCATGTGGCCTCTGCTACTCAGACAGGGTCTGGCTGCATAGTTGGCTGCTGCTGCTTGAATGGGGGCAATCTGCTCACACAGCTGCTGCTCCTTGGATGGAGGTAGGCTGCTTGTGCAGCTGCTGCTCCTTTTACGGGTGTAGGTAGATAGCACAGCTGTTGCTCCTCAGATAAGTGCAGGGTTCGGTCTGTGCACAGCTGCTGCTAATCAAATGGGGGCTGGCTGTGCAGGGCTGCCACTCCTGTCAGGAGTGGGCTGCTTATGCAGATGCTGCTCCTTTGATGGGGGTGGGCTGCTCATGTGGTTGCTGCTCCTCAGACGGGCGAGCAGGCTGTTCACACAGCTGCTGTACCTTGGACAGGGGCAGGCCACATGAGGCTGCTGATCTTTGTCCTGCGACAGGCTGCTTGTAGGACCGCTCCTCCTTGGACAGGAGAGTGCTGCTCACATGTATGTTGCTTGTGTGGTCACAATGCCCTGGGCTAAAGTGTTGGGCCAGTCAGAGGAGCCCATTTTGGAACTCACAGGAGCCTGCACTCGGGGTGGCTGGAGACTCGTTGACTGTGGGACCACAGCTGAGGTAGTAGGTCCCTGGCAGGTTTGGCTGTAGAGTCCCAGGTGTTATCTGAGGGCACCCTGGGTGGAGGTGAGGCTGGGCTCCCAGTTACAGCAGCTCTCTGCTTCAGAAAGGCGAGGCCTCTGAGGAAGAGCCAGCCTCCTGGTAGTGTTCGCAATGGTAGCAGAGGCTGCCTAGTTGGGCGAGCCTGGTTAGCATGCCCCCGAAGGTCCTGCAGGATCTAACTTCACACACACACACACACACACACACACACACACACACACCACATGACCACAAACTCCTGTTTTGCTCCCTCAATCACTCACACTCTCTCCATCACTGCTGCCTTCTTTCTGCCTCTGTAGTTGGGTCTGTGGTGTTATGACCCATTTGTGGTTGGAGTTTCCTCTCCAGTTGTCTGATTATGTGGTTCGCTCTCTAGAACACTGGCCAAACAGGATAAAATTCTCCTCGACAAAACACATATCAAAGGGATCAAAACACAAATGTACTCACGACACTACTAACCCCAATATAAGTAGCCACCTGATAAAATAGAATTAGGGGAGAGAAAAGAGAGCACAAATGATATGAAAGAGAGAAAAAAAGATATGAGAGAATAGAAAAGGGAAGAATATATATATATATATATATATATATATATATATATATATATATGGAGAAACCTCCACAGAATAAACAGATAAACCAAAAAATGCAAACCCCAAACAGCCAGCAAAGAGGGTGGGGGCAGAATATGTAGAGGCTGAGCTTATATACAGAAAATAAGGTTAAGAATAGGATGAGGATACAACCAAGGTGGCAGCATAGGTAATCACCTGTACTTGCTGCCTTTCACAACCACATTAAAACTACAACTATAAGACAAATGAATAGCATCCAGAACCATGGGAAGGCTGGCTGACTGGAAATTCTACAACTAGAAGCAAAGAGAAAAGGGCATTGAGTCTGGTAGGAGGTGCAGAGGTGTGGAAGTGTGGAGGTACGGAGGCATGCGGGAAAGGAGCTGGCAGCTGGGTATGCTGTTGTCTTTTTCAACCGGGAGGAAGATACAAGCTCCAGACTGCTCTTAAATCCAGTTCTGGGCGAGAATCTGGGGACCCAAACTCATACATAGAGAAACTGTACTGTCTGGCATTGGGGTGGAACATGAGGGTGGCTTTCTCACAGAGATGCTTGCAGCATTCATTGTTCCTGCATGGAGCTGAGGGACATAGAGACCCAGAGACCTATCAGGGAAGGGCCAATGGCAACCATTGCTGTTTGCACCGCCCTGAGGCTCATCAGCTGCCTGCATTACTTCATAGCTGCACCTCATCTGGGCACTTCCAAACCCCAAACAAAGAGGTGGAATCTGCAGATCTCTCTGTAGCGCCTGCTGGGTGGCCTCAGGCAGAGGGTGACTTTGCACCCTCTTGGAGATCCAACAGCCAGTCTACCCAGTGGTCAGAGTGAGACCATCCAGATTACAACTCTTCACATCCATAAGAAACACACTCAGGTGGAAGACTCAGTGAGCACGAAAGCCCCACTGAAGCAAGTTCTGCCCCATAAGGGTGTCTCCAGCACAGAAGTTCTCCCACTGTAGACACAACTGGTCCTCACAGCCAATAGACCTAGAGGTCAATTCCTATCAGTGATACCAATAGCAATCAAGGCTTAACAACAACAAGACTGTGCACATAGCCCACAAAGGTGTGCACCAAGAGTGTCCACCTCAGGTAATTAGGGAGGCTGAGCCACTGGGCCCTATAGGACACCTAGCACACAAAGCCATTCTATTAACACAGGGAAGCAGCCAAAATGCAGAGACAAAGAAATAGGTCACAAATGACAGATATACAGGAAAGCAAACTACTGGATATAGAGTTCAAAACTACGGTTATAAGGCTACTCAAGAATCTTTTAGAAACCTCTAAGAAATATAGTGAGACCCTCAAGGATATGAAAAAGGACCAATTAGAAATTAAGCATACATTAGGAGAACCAAGATGGCGGCATAGGTTAACGTCGGAGTTTGCTGCCTTGAACAACCACTTCAAAAATACAACTAAAAGAACAGACATCATCCAGAACCACAGGAAAGCTGGCTGTGTGGAAGTTCTATAACTAGGAGGAAAGAGAATAACATACCGAGACTCAGAGGAGGCAGAGTGCTGAAGTCAAATACTAAGGTGTGGAGGTGCGCGCAGAGTGGGCTGGCAGCTGAGGGCGCGGTTGTCTGTTTCAATCCGGAGGGAGTCTCAGATTCTGAGCTCCAGTTCCGGGCGAGTCTCTAGGGACCCAGACTCAAACAGGAGAAGCGGGACTGTCTGGCTTCAGTTGGAACTCGAAGGCAGCTTTCTCTCCAAGGTTCGCAGCGGTTGCTGGGACTCTGAGAGGCAGAGGTCCTGGGGATGAGACTGAGAGCCGCCATAACTGCTCGCTCCTCCCGCCCTGTAGATCCCCTGGGACCCGCCCGGCCCAAACCCTGCACAGAGGCATTTGTGGGATAGCCTCAGGCAAAGGCTAGATTAGCACCTCCCTAGAGGACAGAAGTTCTCTCACTGCAGACACAGCTGATTCTCACAGCTACTTGGCCTGGAGCTCAAATCCCCTCTAGTATTACCTACAACAATCAAGGCTTAACTACAACAAGACTGCTCACAAAGACCACTAGGGGGTGCACCGAGAAAACATAAAAAAAAATGTGGAGACAAAGAAACAGGATGCAAATGCCAGAGATGGAAGATATAGACCTCAAAACCACACTTTTAAGGTTTTTCAATAATTTTCTAAAAACTGCCGATAAATGTAGTGAGATCCTCAAGAAATCTAATGAGACCCTCGATGTTGTGATAAAGAACCAACTAGAAATTAAGCATACACTGACTGAAATAAGGGATATTATACAGACTCCCAACAGCAGACCAGAGGAGCGCAAGAATCAAGTCAAAGATTTGAAATACGAAGAAGCAAAAATCACCCAACTAGAAAAGCAAAATGAAAAAAGAATCCGAAAATACGAAGATAGTGTAAGGAGCCTCTGGGACAGCTTCAAGCGTACCAACATCCGAATTATAGGGGTGCCAGAAGATGAGAGAGAGCAAGATATTGAAAACCTATTTGAAGAAATAATGACAGAAAACTTCCCCCACCTGGTGAAAGAAATAGACTTACAGGTCCAGGAAGTGCAGAGAACCCCAAACAAAAGGAATCCAAAATGGACCACACCAAGACACATCATAATTAAAATGCCAAGAGCAAAAGACAAAGAGAGAATCTTAAAAGCAGCAAGAGAAAGAAAGTCAGTTACCTACAAGGGAATACCCATACGACTGTCAGCTGATTTCTCAACAGAAACTTTGCAGGCCAGAAGGGACTGGAAAGAAATCTTCAAAGTGATGAATGCCAAGAACCTACAACCAAGATTACTTTATCCAGCAAAGCTATCATTCAGAATTGAAGGTCAGATAAAGAGCTTCACAGATAAGGAAAAGCTAAAGGAGTTCATCACCACCAAACCAGGATTATATGAAATGCTGAAAGGTATCCTTTAAGAAGAGGAAGAAGAAGAGAAAGGTAAAGATACAAATTATGAACAACAAATATGCATCTATCAACAAGTGAATAAATAATCTGATGAACAGAATAAAGGGGTGATTATAATAGAATCAGGGACATAGAAAGGGAATGGAGTGACTATTCTTGGGTGGGAAAGGGGTGTGGGAGATGTGGGAAGAGACTGGACCAAACTCGTGCACCTATGGATGAGGACAGTGGGTGGGGAGTGAGGGCGGAGGGTGGGGCAGGAACTGGGAGGAGGGAGTTATGGGGGGAAATAAGAGGAACAAATGTAATAATCTGAACAATAAAGATTTAATTTTAAAAAAAAGAAATAAGAAAAAAAATAGCTAACAAGGTAATTAGAGAATAGCCATAGCATTAAAAATCAATATATTTAATAACACCAGTATACTTTTATGATAGGACCTTGTTAAAGTGAAAGAGAATATAGATGAATCCAATTTAAGTTTAAAATGTCTTATTTAAACAGGAAAAAAAGACTAGAAGAAAAAAATATCAATGATAATTATGATTAGAGATAGAATTAAGGATATATGTTATTTTTATTTTTAGTAGTTTCCAATTTTTCTATAATAAATAAATTATTTTTGTACTCAATCCTTTTTTAAAAAAAAAAAAAGAAATTAAGCATACACTAACTGAAATAAAGAATAATATACAGAGATCCAAGAGCAGACAATAGGATTCCAAGAATTAAATCAAAGATTTGAAATACAAAGAAGTAAAAAACACGCAATCAGAAAAGCAAAAGGAAAAAAAGAATACAAAAATATGAAGATAGTGCAAGGAGCCTCTGGGACAACTTCAAGCGAATCAATATCCTAATTATAGGGGTGCCAGAAGAAGAGAGAGAGCACGATATTGAAAACCTATTTGAAGAAATAATGACAGAAAACTTCCCCTACCTGGTGAAAGAAATATATTTACAAGTCCAGGAAGTGCAGAGAACCCCAAACAAAAGGAATCCAAAGAGGACCACACCAAGACACATGCCAAGGGCAAAAGTCAAAGAGAATATTAAAAGCAGCAAGAGAAAAACAGTTAGTTACCTACAAGGGAGTACCCATATGACTGTCAGCTGATTTCTCAACTGAAACTACGCAGGCCAGAAGGGAGTGGCAAGAAATATTCAAAGTAATGAATAGCAAGGACATACAACCAAGATTACTCTACCCAGCAAAGCTATCATTTGGAATTGAAGGTCAGATAAAAAGCTTCACAGATAATAAAAAGCTATAGGAGTTCATCACTGCCAAACCAGTATTATATGAAATGCTGAAGGGTATTCTTTAAGAAGAGGAAGAAGAAGAAAAAGTTAAAGATAAAAGTTATGAGCAACAAAGTGACAACAAATACATATCTATCAACAAGTGAATATAAAAATCAAGTGAATAAAAAATCTGATGAACAGAATAAACTGGTGAATAGAATAGAATCAGGAGCATAGAATGGGAGTGGACTGACAATTCTTGGCGGGGAGGGAGTGTGGGGGGTGTGAGAAGAGTCTGGCCAAAAATCATACACCTATGGACGAGGACAGTGGGTGGGGAGGTAAGGGCAGGGGGTGGGGTGAGAACCAGGTAGAAGGGAGCTATGGGGGGAAAAAGAGGAACAACTGTAATAATCTGAACAATAAAGATTTATTTAAAAAAAAGCATTGGATGAATATGGGGAGGACCTCAGTTTAGTATAGATGGATATAGGGAGGACCTCAGTTTAGTAGAGTAGAAAGGGGATGAGTGGATAAGAAGAAAAAGAACGAGAAGAAAATAATGTTAATAATAATAAATTTACATAAAAATGGATTTTAAAAATGGTATGAAAAATAAAAATAGCAAATAAAATAAAATTGAATGATGGAAAAATAATACAAAAAGAAACAGAAAATAAAGCAATAAACAAAAATGGTAAATAAAAAAAGATATAACAAAATAATCCTATCTAATAAAAAAGAAACATGGTAATTAGCCATACCTCTGCTACCCTTCCCATTGGCTAATCAGCAAGATATGCAAATTAATTGCCAGCCAAGATGGCGGTAACTGCCAACAAAGATGTCAGTTAATTTGCATACTCGCAATGATGGGAGGCAAAAGGCGAAGGACTGAAGAATGGTGATCAGCAACCCAGGCGGCAGGCAAGAGTTGGGGGGTGGGCAAAGGCCACCTTTCCCCAGCCCCCAGCCGGTGATCACCATTGGAAAGCTGGGGTCGCTGGCTGGCCTGTGGCTGGCGATAGCCATGGCGATTGGAGGGCGGGAGGGCCGAGTGCAGGCCAGGCAGCAATCCCGACCTCCGCCATGGCGATGGGAGGGCGGGAGGGCTGGGGTGCAGGCCAGGCAGAAACCGCGGACCCCCTGGGGCCGCGGTTGCCGGCTGGCCTGTGGCCCCCCAATCACCATGGCCATCGGAGGGCAGGAGGGCCAGGCCGCAGGCCAGGTGGCAACCGTGGACCCCCAGGAACTGGGGTTGCTGGCTGGCCTGCGCCTGCAATTGCCATGGCGATCGGAGGGCGGGAGGGCCGGGGGCAGGCCAGGAGGCAACCCGGGTCCCCACCATGGCGATCGGAGGGCGGGAGGGCCGGGGCGCAGGCCAGGAGGCAACCGCGGGCCCCCAGGGGCTGGTGTGGCCAGCTGGCCTGCGGCCCGCCAATCACCATGGCCATCAGAGGGCAGGAGGCCTGGGCCGCAGGCCAGGTGGCAACCTCGGGCCCCCCAGGGGCCAGGGTTGCAAGCTGGCCTGCGTCCAGCGATCGCCATGGCAATCGGAGGGCCAGCTGGCCTGCAGCCCCCCAATCACCATGGCCATCAGAGAGTGGGAGGGCCGGGGCACAGGCCAGGCAGCAAC
The DNA here is from genome assembly GCF_963259705.1 of Myotis daubentonii. Classification (NCBI taxonomy): domain Eukaryota; kingdom Metazoa; phylum Chordata; class Mammalia; order Chiroptera; family Vespertilionidae; genus Myotis; species Myotis daubentonii. The sequence continues at coordinate 95,573,972 of NC_081861.1, read as the reverse complement.
TTTGGACCCCCCAGGGGCCAGCTGGCCTGCGCCCCACAATCGCCATGGTGATCGGAGGGCAGGAGGGCCAGGGCGCAGTCCAGGAGGCAACCCTGGACTCCCGGAATCTCTCTTAAAGGTTCTCTTAAAGCAGTTGGCAAGGGACCTCGGAGAGCCCCAGGGGGCCCTGGTGCCAGCAAAACTGAGACGTGGGGCGGCTCTCCCCAGGAAGGTCCAGGGAACAGCTACTGCAGCCCGCCCCCACCCCAGCGCAAGGCAGGGCACGCTGGGCCCGAGGACCCATCCCCTCCCAGAGGCCCCTCACTTGCTCATGCAGCCCTGGTCACATCACCAGAGCAGCTATAAGGCACAGAAAGCACCAGGGAAGGCCGCTTGCTCCCACCCGCATTTGCAAAGACAAGGCCGGAGGGTGTGAGGGCCGGCTCACTTCTCCTTCTCCTTCCTTTTGCTCCTCCTCTGGCTGCTTAGCTCGCCCAGCTTCTTATCCAGGCCCCTCTGCAGCTGGGCCCACTGGCGTGGTCCAGGAACCGGTACTTGGCCCCACTGCCGGAGTACAGCACTGCCTCCCGGCTGATTCTCTGCCGGGTGTGGGCGTGGGCCCTCTCCCCAGAGCCATGGATCTCGGGCAGGCAGTGGCTGAGGCAGTAGCGGTGGCTGCAGTGTGGGCAGAGCTGGCCCAGAGTCACGACGCTGGCCCAGCACTTGAGGAGGCCACAGGTGTTATCAGCCTTCATGGCAGCCGAGACCAGGGCGTTGAAGTCCTCCATGGAGGAGGGCAGATCCAGGGCTGGGGTCCTTTTGCATCTTTCTGCTTTTTCTTTTCTGGCAACTTCCACAGTCCCGGGCCTGCGGCCCCCTGGGCCCTCCTTGGTTCGCTGCTCCTGCCTTCCCCTCTCCCTCTGCAGTCGCTCCAGGTGCACAGCCCTCAGGTCCACGCTGCTCGGCTCTCGCCCGGCGGGGGGGGGGGGAGGGGGGCTCCATCTGCATGGGGCTGGAGGGCTCAGGATGGAGAGGGGCTTTGCCGTCAGTCCCTGCTGGGACAGGTGGGACTGGTGGAGCCAATTTTTTTATTTTTTTGGCCGTGTGCACATAGCTTTAATTATTAAATAATTTATACTCCTCTGAAACAAATAAAACCCTGAGGCCCCGTGATGGCCATGGTGATCGGAGGGCGGGAGAGCCTGGGCACAGGCCAGGCGGCACCCGGGCACCCCAGCACCTGACATGCAAAGGTTGGGGATGAAATGACTTTTCCCAACCATATCTGCAAATATCCTGGGGAAGGCATCACTGAAGAGTTCACAACAACTCTCTTACTTGGCAAGGAAGAAAAAAGTTGGCAATGGAAACAATCCCTTACATCAAAGTTAAGGTCCCTCTGGGTAAAAAAGAATATTTCCAATGTAAAGAAGGGAGCAGGCAAAAATAATAGGTTCTCATGACTGCCACTGAAGATTGAGCATATGACAGAGTCAAAACGAACATACAAATTAAAACAGACAGTGGACATTCAAATGACCTGAATCAACTGTCACTGTTTGTCCCAATAGCAGCAATGTTTATGTGATAATATAGTTTAACAAACATACAAAACAAGTCACATGATAAGATAGGTTCGGCTTCTAAAGTAAATTGAATATGTTCTTTTAAAATTCCAATGTCCTTTCCTCTGACTATAATTCTTAATTTTCCAATCAGAAAATTACCCCAGGTGATCCAGTAACATGTAGAACTCCAGCAACCTAACTTATTCAAAAAAACAAACATCCCAACCATTTTAAAAATATTTAAATTGATATTTCAGGGTTAAAATTATAGAAGATATTTAGATCCAAATATATTTTCTGAATATTTTTTTAAAAAAATATATATAAGTGATACATTTTCCCAAGGAACTCTGAATTAGTACCTATCCCTCTAACTTTCTTCAAATTGAGAGAATCTACGGAGTTCCCTATACTGCACAAGTTTTAATGTAAGAAAATAAGACTTTCTAAGAGCATCAAATACATGTTTTCTTATTTACAAACATACACTCCTCTCTCTCTCTCTCTCTCTCTCTCTCTCTCTCTCTCTCTCTCTCTCTCTCTTTAAAATATATTCTTACTGATTCAGAGAGGAAAGGAGAGGGAGAGAGATAGAAACATCAATGATGAGAGAGAATCAATGATCGGCTGCCTCCTACACACCCCGTACTGGGGATCAGGCCAAAACCTGGGCATGTGGCCTGACCAGGAATCAAACTGTGACTTCCTGGTTCATAGGTTGATGCTAAACCACTGAGTCACACCCGCAGGGCTCAATTCTTATTTATAAATTAATTCCAAGGACATATATAGCTTGAAAAGCTTTGGAAGCAGTTTCAAAAAAAAAAAAAAAACACTAGCTTTTAAGTAACAAGAAAACAGTTACAGAAGAAACTTTAAATTAAAAGAAAAAAATTGTTTTAATTTATTCAAGAGTGGGAACATCCTCCATGAAAATGTGTGCCTTGACTGTGGATGGCTGGGTGGCCTTATCACACCTTAGGAATTCAAATGCTTTTTACAATGACAAGAAAGAGAGTTTCATCTCATTTCTCTCCCAGTGTAGATGTCTGTCAACAGAAGGTGGACATCAATAAAAGGAGGGGCTTGCACAATCAATCCAGAAAGTCAGCAATCTATGAATAATCCAGAACCCAGTATTTATCTCCTCTGCCACACACCCTCCCTCCCAGCCAGTGAGCAAGATAATTACCCTCAAGTCAAGCTAAGTGCCCGCCAGTCACAGTGGCCCAATGCTGGCATACAAAGCAAACAAATAATTCTCACTCTGGCATAAAAGTGACAACTTTCTTGGAAGAAAAGCAGATACTGTAAATTTCTCAAAGTCTTCCTGAAACACTTTTTAAAGTAATTTTTACTTCTTTAGAAAAAATGCATACATGGCACACCATCTGTAATAAAAGGCCCATTCTATAAAATTTTACCTGTTCCTACTCATATCTGCAATCATAACCATATTTATAGACAAATATATCTATACTAATAAAAGAGTAATATGCTAATTAGACTGGGAGACCTTCTAGGAGATCTTCCAGATGTTCTTCTGGACAAAGCCATGGTGGTCGGGCCGAGGTAGAGGCAGTTAGAGGCCAAGAGGGGAGGGCAGTTGTGGCTGATCAGGCTGGTGGGGGATGGGGCCATTGGGGGTAAGCAGGCCAGAAGCGGGGGGGGAGGGCAGTTGGGGGTGAACAGGCCAACAGGCAGAGTTGTTAGAGGCAATCAAGCAGGCAGGCAGGCAGGTGAGCGGTTAGGAGCCAGCAGTCCTGGATTACGAGAGGGATGTCCGACTACTGGTTTAGGCCCAATCCCTGTAAACTGGTAGAACATTTTTCAAGGGGTCCCAAATTGGAGAGGGTGCAGGCCAGGCTGAGGAACACACCCTCCCCCATGAATGAATTTCATGCACCGGACCACTAGTAATAAAATAAAATAAAAAATGAAAAAGTGAATGTTCCTTTGGCTATCTTAAGATCCCAGTCTTCTGTGCTGTCTTTGGTTTCTGTTTCCTGTTGCTGGGACTGAAGGCCTCTCTTTAGGCCAGTCCCTTTGAACTCTCAGGGATTATTCAAAAAAAATTTTTAAATATTTTTTACCAAATAAGGTGTATTCTGGGTGTGGCTGTATTGGTCGCCTAGAGACTGGAGGGAGGGGCTATCTCTTTGGGTGAAAATGGCTACCCCAGTCCAGGGCTCAGGCATGACTCAGCGCCAGACTCACTGTCCCTTCTCCTGGACCATCTCCTTTCCCACTCCTGCACCCCAGCCACGGGTGCATGTCTGCATCCAAAATATCCCAGGAACTAAGTTCAGCGAAGAAAAGAACAGGCCACAGAGAGGGGAAAGACTGCGCCCCCACGAGCCCCTCACCTGCTGGCGCTGTTCGCCCTGATCAGCACCTCAGGCTGCCCCACTCTGGGCTCAGTCACCCATGACTGTGGACCCAGATCTAGAATCCCCTGCCACCAGCAGTCCCACAGACCTCCTTTCCACAGTCAGACGCTGTGCCTGTCCCAAGGCATGCGTCTTGGTGCCGTGTGGTTTCCATCTGGCAGATCTCTCCTGCCCATATCCTGGACCCTACCTTTCTCCAGGGGTCCTCTGCCCCTCCCAGCTGCAAATTGTCTCATTTTCTGAGTCTCCTTTGCCAACTTGGGGTGGGTGCCACTTGTCTCTGCTGCCACTCTATCTGCTCCAGAACAAAACTCGGGTCACGTCCGTCTATTCTGCCACCATTTTGTTGTCCTTCTAGAATATTCATCTTAATAAAAATATATGTATACTCTTATTTGGCAAAGTTTCCCATGCAATTTTATAAGCTTATTAAATAGGCCTAATTAGTTTAAAAACTTAGAGAGAGAATGAATCCCTGAGGTATTTCAGGGCTTGTTGGAATAACACAGTCATTCCTTTGTTAAAAAAAAAAAAAACTATTTTGAAATTTAAACTTTGAGGAGGTTATCATATATACTTAAACAAAAGATTATATTATAAATCTTTGGAAATCTAGGTGAAAAATGTATAGCTTTATGGTAATAACTTTAAACTTAAACTGGTTTTAACATTAAATATTTTGTCTAGACCACAGGATTCTATGTAACTTATGTAAGTATTTAATTTCTGTAGGCCAATAAAACAATGTACCCTAGTGGTGCCATCTGGAGGCAGAAAACATTACATTTAACATATGAATACATAATGATCATACACACGATTTAAATTGTAAATTTTTGTAAAGAAGTCATGAGATTTTTCCTTTGCTTTTTTTAAAAAATTTATTTTATTTTTTAAAGTATTAGAAATAGTAGTATATATGTCTCATTTTTTTCCCCATTGACCTTCCCCCAGCCTCACCTACCCCCCGGCACATGCCCTCAACCGCCCCCCCCCCCAGTGTCTTGCGTCCATTGGTAATGCTTATATGCATGCATACAAGTCCTTCGGTTGATCTCTTACCTCCCCCCCTCAACCTTCCCCAACCTTCCCACTGTAATTTGACAGTCTGTTCGATGCTTCTCTGCCTTTGTAACTACCATTTTGTTCATCAGGTTATAATGTTCTTTTTAATCCATAAATGAGTGAGATCATGTGGTATTTTTCTTTCACTGACTGGTTTAGTTCACTTAGCATAATGCTCTCCAGTTCCATCCATGATGTTGCAAATGGTAAGAATTCCTTCTTTTTTATAGCAGCGTAGTATTCCATTGTGTAGAGGTACCACAGTTTTCTAATCCACTCATCTACTGATGGGCATTTAGGCTGTTTCCAAATCTTAGATATTGTAAATTGTGGTGCTATGAACATAGGGGTGCATATATCCTTTCTGATTGGTGTTTCTGTTTTCTTGGGAAATATTCCTAGAAGTGCTATTACTGGGTCAAATGGCAGTTTCATTTTTAACTTTTTGAGGAAACTCCATACTGTTTTCCACAGTGGCTACACCAGTCTGCATTTCCACCAGCAGTGAAGGAGGGTTCCTTTTTCTCCGAATCCTCACCAGCACTTGATGTTTGTTGATTTGGTGATGATAGCCATTCTGACAGGTTTGAGGTGGTACCTCATTATTGTTTTGATTTGTATCTCTTTGATGATTAGTGACATTGAGCATGTTTTCATATGTCTCTTAGCTTTCTGAATGTCCTTTTTTGAAAATTGTCAATTTAGGTCCTTTGCTCATTTTCTTATTGGATTGTTTATCTTCCTTTGGTTAAGTTGTATGAATTCCCTGTAAATGTTGGAGATTAAACCCTTATGAGAGATAACATTGGCAAATACGTTCTCCCATGCAGTGGGCTTTCTTGTTGTTTTGTTGATAGTTTCTTTTGCTGTGCAGAAGCTTTTTATTTTGATGTAGTCCCATTTGTTTATTTTCCCCTTAGTCTCTCTTGCCCTAGGATCTGTGTCTGTAAAGATATTGCTATGGCTTATATCTGCAATTTTGCAGCCTATGGAGTCTTATAGGATTTCTATGGTTTCCCATCTTACATTCAAGTTCTTTAGCCATTTTGAGTTTGTTTTTGTTTATGGTATAAGTTGGTGATCTAGTTTCATTTTTTTTGCATGTATCTGACCAAATTTCCCAGCACCATTTATTAAATACACTGTCTTGACTCCATTGTATGCTCTTGCCTCCTATGTCAAATATTAATTGAGTATAGTGGCTTTGGTCAATTTCTGGGTTCTCTATTCTGTTCTTTTGGTCTATATGTCTGTTCTTGTGCCAGGACCAGGAAGTTTTGAGAAGAGTGGCTTAGTAATATAGCTTGATATGTGGTATTGTGATCCCTCCAACTCTGTTGTTCTTTCTCAGGATATCTGTGGCTATTTAGCGTCTTTTTTCCAGATGAATTTTTGGAGAGTTTTTTCTAGGTCTGTGAAATATGCCCTCGGTATTTTAATGGGGATTGAATTGAATCTATAGATTGCTTTAGGTAGAATCGACATTTAATCATGTTGATTCTACTAATCCATGAACATGGTATGTTCTTCCAATTGTTCATTTCTTCCTCTATCTTTTTTTCTTTTCTTTTCAATATCCTGTATTTTTCTTAGTAAAAGTCTTTTACATCCTTACTTAAGTTTATTTCTAGGTATCTTAATTATTTTGGTGCAATGCTAAATGGGAATTTTTTTTTCATTTCTTTTTCCGTGAGTTCATTATTAGCATATAAAAAGGCCATAGTTTTCTGCATGTTAATTTTCTATCCTGCTACATTTCCAAATTCATTTATTAGGTCTAGTAGGTTTTGATGGAGTCTTTGGGGTTTTCTATTTATAGTGTTATGTCATCTGTGAATAAGGACAGTTTTACTTCTTCTTTTCCAATTTGGATGCCTTTTATTTCTCCTTGTCTGATCACAATTGTTAGTACTTCTAGTACTATGTCGAACATGAGTGGTGAAAGTGGGCATCTCTGTTTTGTTCCTGTTCTTAGGGTAAATGTTTTTAGTTTTTTTTTTTCCCATTGACTATGATGTTGGCTGTGGGTTTGTCATATAGGGCTTTTGTTATGTTGAGGTATGATCCCTCTATTCCCACTTTGCTGAGAGTTTTTATCACAAAAGGGTGTGGGATTTTGTCAAATGCTTTTTTTGCATCAATTATATGATTACATGATTTTTGTCTCTGTTTTTTTAATGTGATGTATCACATTTATTGATTTGCAGATATTGTACCAGCCTTTCATCCCTGGAATAAATCCCACTTGGTCATGGTGTATGATCTTTCCAATATATTGCTCAATCCAATTTGCTCGAATTTTGTTGAGAATTTTAGCATCTATATTCATCAAGGATATTAGCCTGTAGTTTTCTTTTTTTGTGGTGTCTTTATCTGGTTTTGGGATCAGGGTAATACTGGCTTCATAGAAAGAGGTTGGTAGTGTGCCTTCCTCTTGAATTTTTTGAAATAATTTGAGGATAGGTTTTAGTTCTTCTTTGAATGCTTGGTAGAACTCCCCTGTAAAGCTGTCTGGACCGGGTCTTTTGTTTGCTGGAAGATTTTTGATTGCTGTTTCAATTTCTTCAGTATTTATCGCCCTATTCAGGTTTTTTTGAATTCTTCTTGGTTGAGTTTTTTGGAGCTTGTATTTTTCTAAGAATATGTCCATTTCATTTAAGTTGTCCATTTTGTTGGAATAGAGTTGTTCCATAGTATTTTTTCATAATCATTTGTATATCTGTGGGATCCGTTGTTATTTCAGGTAGGCCTGTAGAGCTATGAATTTCTCTGTCAAGACTGCTTTCACTGTGTCCCATATACTTTGCACTGTTGTGTTTTCATTGGCATTTGTTGCCATGATGCTTTATTTCTTCTTTGATCTCTTTGGTAACCCAGTCATTCTTTAATAGCATGCTATTTAGACTCCAGGTGCTTGATCTTTTTTATTGTTTTTATTGTAGTTGATTTATAGTTTTATGCCATTGTGATCTGAGTAGATGCTTCATACGATTTTATCTTTTTGAATTTGAAGAGACTTTGCCTGTGTCCCACTATATAGTCTATCTTTGAAAATGACCCATGTGCACTTGAAAAGAATATATATTCTTTGGCCTTAGGGTGAAATGTTCTGAAGATGTTAATTAATTCCATCTGATCTAGTGAGGCATTTAGGATTGATGTTTCTTTGCTAATTTTTTGTTTAGAGAATTTGTTCATTGGTGTTAGTGAGGTACTAAAGTCCCCTACTATGGCTGTGTTGCAGTAAATCTCTCCCTTGATATCCTCCAGAAGTTTTATTATGTATTTGGTTGCTCCTGTATTGGGTGCATATATGTTTACCAGAGTTATATCTTCTTGTTGAATTGCTCTCTTTCATGTTATGAAATGGCCTTATCTCTTGTTATGGTCTTCACTTTGAGGTCTAATTTGTCAGATATAAGTATTGCTACCCCAGCTTTTTTTCATTTCCATTCACCTTAGAAACCTTTTTTCTTTTTTTTATTGCTTAAAGTACTACAAAGGGTATTACATATGTGTCCATTTCCCCCCCCCCCGCCCTAGACAGTCCCCTAGCCTCCCCTATCCCCCAGTGTCTTATGTCCATTGGTTAAAAACCTTTTTTCCATCCCTTCACCATCAGTCTTTGTGAGTCCTTTCTTCTGAGGTGGGTTTCCTATAGACAGCATATATATGGGTCATGTTTTCTTATCCACTCAGCTACCATATGTCTTTTGTATGCAGGCTGTTTCTTTGTTTCCCCATTTAATCCATTTACATTTAAAGTTATTATTAATAGGTACTTGTTTGTTGCCATTTTTATTTTTTATGCCTGTGTTCCTTCTTCGCTTCCTATTTCTTCTTTTTACAGCAGACCCTTTAGCATTTCTTTCATTGCTAGTTTGATGGTAATAAACTCCCTTAGTCCTTTTTTGTCTGTGAAGCTCCTTATTTCACCCTCAATTTTGATTGATAGCCTTGCTGGGTACATTATTTTTGGATTCAGACCCTTCTTTTGCATGACTCTGTATATTTCATTTCATTCCCTTCTGGCCTGATGTGTTTCTGTTGAGAAATCAGTCAATAGTCTGATGGGGGAATCCTTTGTAGGTAACTTTCTGTCTCTCTCTGACCACTTTTAAAATTCTTATGTTGTTGTTGTTGTTTGCCAATTTAATTATGATGTGCTTTGGCGTCGGTCTTTTGGGGTTCATTTTGTTTGGGACTCTGTGAGCTTCTTGGACTTTTGTGAGCTTTTTCTTCACTATATCAGGAAAGTTTTCTGTCATTATTTTTTCAAAGAGTTGTTCTATTCTTTGCTCAGTTTCCTCTCCTTCTTGCATCCCTATTATGCAGATGTGTTTTCATTTCGTGTTGTCCCAAAGTTCCCTTAGGCTATTCTCCTGTTTTTTATTTTTTATTTTTCTAGATGCTGTTCTGCTTGGGTATTTTTTTCCTACCTTGTCTTCTAACTCACTGATGTGGTCCTCCACTTCTTCTAGTCTACTATTCATGCTTTCTATTGAGTTCTTTATAGCAGTGACGTCATTTTTCATTTCTTCTTGGTTCTTCTTGATTTCCTCTTGGTTCTTACACATATTGTTTAATTTGTCTTCCAACCTTTTCAGTCACCTTCTGACCATTTCTCCTAATTCTATCTCTGAAATATTGGTTGCCACCATTTCGTTTACTTCTTTTTCTGGTGCTGCCTCTTTTTCTTTCATATGCAGGCTGTTTCTTTTTCTCCCTACGATCGCTCCTCTCCAGGTGTTTGGTTATGTAGATCTCTCTGTCCTGCATTGACTTTATGGCACAAATGTAACACAATAAGGCACAATGCACAGGGCACTGAATACAAATGTATTCACTTTATTAATAACTCTAAATAATGGTTACCATCAGAGAAAAGAGAATTAGGGAATAAAAAAAATGTAAAAAATGATATTGTGAAGAGGAAATAAGTGTAAGAAGCACCTCAGGTCAGGAACAATAAACTTAATTATAGAAAGTGGAAAATTATAAAACTGTGTGACCCTGTTTGCAACAGCTGCCAGCTGTTTTTCTAGCTTACCCACAAGCCCGCACATCCTGCTTCTCGGGCCCAGGGCAACCAGCCATATCCTGCCAGTTACCCCGAAATAAAGATAGATTTGGCAGATTAAAGATCAGCCAATTAGCTTTTGCAAAATAGCTCCCCTGAGCGAGGGGATAAAAGCAACTTACAACTGATGCTCAGGGCTCTTGTCTGCTGCTGCGTCAGCTAAGGCTTGAGCCCAGATTCGAATTCGTGAATAAAGGCTGTAATTTGAACCCAATTGACTCTGTGGCTCTTTGTCTGGGAATTCACTCCATAACATTTGGAGGCCCCAGCGAGATATCCACAAGGACACTCCCGAGTCCCGGTGCCGGGTTCCGAGGGGACAGGGAGTCATCCCCAAAAGTTTGGTCAAATTCCTTGACAGCGGCTCCTCTGCAGTCCGGATGCCGGCACATTGGATTCGCTCCCTGGTGAGTCAGGCCTGATTTTGTTTCAGTTTCTGTCTGTGAATGGTCTGATCTGGTCTGATTTGGACGTGTGGAAGGCTGGACGCCGCACACTTCCCGTCCATGTCTGCGACCATGACGACGGTCAAGGACTCTGGTAGAAATTCTGAAGTCTGTAAGATCATAACCGAAATTGTCATTCCGTGTCTGTTCTTCGTCAGTTTTGCCTGTCTCTGTTTAACATCAATTTTCCTTACAGTCTTAAGAGTCGAGATGGGACAAGCATCATCTAACTCATGTCTTTCTCCCTTAGAATGTTTTATTAAAAATTTCCAGGATTTTAAAAAGAGGGCTGAGGGCTACGGTGTCTCAGTTGATGCTTTCACTTTGAGAAAATTTTGTGAACTGGAGTGGCCCACTTTTAATGTCGACTGGCCATCCACTGGCACTTATGACATAAATCTCTGTTTGGGGGTCAGACAAGTTGTCTATGGAGGACCTGGCCACCCAGACCAAGTTCCTTACATTGATGTTTGGATTGACATCTTAACTGATCAGCCCTCTTGGCTCAAAAAGTGCCAGTGTGCCGAAAGGAAATTGGGAAAGAGACAGACGACTGTCTTGGTGGCAGGGCCACTAGGGCGGGGGTCAAGACCCAGACATCTGAGGGAGAGTCTTCCTCGGCCGAAGGCAGTTCTCCCAGGACCGCCGGAGGATGAGGAACTTGCCCCCACGGAGACCCCCTCCATATGTGCCTCAACCCCCAGGAGTCCCAGCACAGGCGTCCCCACCTGTCTCCCCGGACTCGTCCGTCCAGGGAGACCCATTCAGTCCTCCCCACACTCGGTCTGGTACGCAGTTTGGGCCAGGTAATCCGGCCCCAGCTTTGCCCTTAAGGGAAGTAGGAGGCATTAATCCAGATGGACGCCAGCTGAGGACATATGTCCCCTTTTCTACTAGTGACTTATATAATTGGAAGAATCAAAATCCCTCTTTCTCTCAGAACCCTCAGGGACTTATCACCCTCCTTGAATCTGTTTTCTTCACCCACCAGCCAACGTGGGATGACTGTCAGCAGTTACTTCAGACCCTTTTTACTTCAGAGAAGAGAGAGAGAATAAAAGCAGAGGCCAGGAAGCAGGTCCTCGGACCTGATGGTTCCCCCTCTACACATCCAGTTTTTGTCAGTAATCGCCTCCCGTCCACCCGACCCGATTGGGACCCCAATTCTAGAGAGGGCAGAGAGGCTTTAGACCAATATCGCCAGGTTCTTCTGAGAGGTATTCGGCAGCCGCCCAAAAGCCCACAAATCTGTCTAAGGTAACAGAGACTGTCAAGGGGCCGACCAAGAGCCCAACAGCTTTTCTCGAGTGTTTATGTGAGGCATACCGTACATATACTCCTATTGATCCAGATGACTCAGCAAATTGGCAGGCCCTGGCAGTCCAGTTTGTTGCCCAGTCAGCCCCAGACATTAGAAGAAAACTGCAAAAGTTAGAAGGCTTTGCGGGGAAGCCAATCTCTGAACTGGTCGAGGTAGCGCAGAAGGTTTTCTAAAATCGGAAGGATCTGGCAGTAGCCCTCAACCAGAGAATGGCAAAGGTCCTCCTAGCCATGAATGGAGACCACGGAAAAGGGAAGGGTAAAGGACAAGGTAAGGGCAAGAGAGCTGACCCCCCACTTGGCCGGAACCAGTGTGCTTATTGCAAGGAAGAAAGACACTGGAAGAAGGACTGCCCGAAGAGACCCCGTGCAGTGGCCGGAACGGGCCCCATCCCGGTCCTGGTTGAGGAGGTAGACTGAGGAGGTCAGGGCTCCCAAGGCCCCCAGGAGCCCCGGGTAACCCTTAACGTCGGGGGCAAACCCATTGACTTTCTGATTGATACCGGAGCCACCTTCTCAGTCCTCCAAAAGCCAGAAGGACCTTTATCTTGGCATAGAACCCCAATCCAGGGGGCCACAGGGAAGGTGAGAACCTACCCGTGGACTAAGGCCAGAATTTCGGACTTAGGGGCAGGAACAGTCACCCACTCTTTTCTGGTCATGCCCGAATGCCCACACCCTCTCCTCGGGTGGGATCTCCTACATAAGCTGAGAGTGACCATCTCTTTTGAAAAGGATGGCCCAAAGGTACTCTGGGGAGAAGGGCAGATTCTCTCAGTCACTCTTCCCTTAGGGGAGGAATACAGGCTCCATGAAGAACACCCCCCACCTGCTAATCAGGACCTATTACAGAAATACAAGACAGAAATCCCTCAGGTGTGGGCAGAGACTAATCCCCCCAGACTGGCTAAGCATTGGCCACCTATCCTAGTTCAGCTGACTAGCACGGCGACCCCCGCGCGGGTAAGACAATACCCAATGAGCCAGAAAGCAAGGCTGGGAATCGCCAAGCACATAGCTCGGCTTCGAGAGGCTGGTATTCTAGTCCTGTGCCAGTCCGCCTGGAATACCCCTCTCCTACCGGTGCAGAAACCAGGAACAGAGGACTTCAGGCCGGTTCAGCATCTGAGGGAGGTAAACAAGAGGGTAGAGACTATCCACCCAACTGTGCCGAACCCTTATACCCTCTTAAGTCTTCTGAAGCCCACTCACAAGTTCTACACTGTCTTAGACCTGAAGGATGCTTTCTTTTGTCTACCCCTGGCCCCAAAAAGTCAGCCGATTTTTGCCTTTGAATGGACAGACGCAAAGAAAGGAGAGTCGGGACAATTGACCTGGACAAGATTACCTCAGGGATTTAAGAATTCTCCCACACTGTTTGATGAGGCTCTCAGCCAGGACCTAAAGGACTATAGAGTTGAGCACCCCTCGGTTACCCTCCTACAATACGTAGATGACCTCCTACTAGCTACGGAGAGCAGAGAGGATTGTGAAACAGCTACGCGGAACCTCCTCCAGACCCTCGGAGACCTAGGATACAAGGTCTCGGCCAAGAAGGCTCAATTGTGCCAGACCTCGGTGACTTACCTAGTCTACCACATAATGGAGGGGGAGCGCACCCTCTCAGAGAGCTGGATCCAGGCCATCCTCTCCATCCCAACCCCCAAAACCAAGAGGCAGGTACGTGAGTTTTTGGGGGCAGTAGGGTATTGCAGGCTCTGGATTCTCGGGTTCGCGGAGATTGCGAAGCCCCTGTATACCACCACGGGTGGCAAGGAGGCCGGCCTCACTTGGACCAAGATGTAGGAGAAGGCTTTCTGGACCCTCAAGACTGCTCTGGTGAGTGCCCCCGCGTTAGCCCTACCTAATCTTGAAAAGCCATTCCAGTTATTTGTGGCCGAAGTGAAAGGGGTGGCAAAAGGAGTCCTGACCCAAACTTTGGGCCCCTGGAGGCGACCGGTAGCATACCTGTCAAAAAGGCTTGACCCTGTTGCTGCCAGATGGCCTGGGTGCTTGCGGTCCATAGCTGCAACTACCATACTGGTCAGGGAGGCCTCGAAGCTGACATTTGGGCAGAACCTCCAGATCATCGCGCCCCACAATGTCGAGGGCCTCCTAAGATCTCCACCTGAGAGGTGGCTCTCAAATGCCAGGGTCACCCAGTACCAGGTACTCCTCCTCGATCCGCCCCGGATAAGCTTCCTAAAGACAGCTGCACTCAACCCAGCTACCCTCCTGCCGGACACTGAGGAAGGTGAGGTAAACCATGATTGTAAGGAAGTGCTCACCACGCTAACCTCCCTCCACGCTGACTTAACAGATATTCCTCTGCCCAACCCCGATGAGACTCTACACAGACAGAAGCAGTTTCCTCGAAGAGGGGGTCCGATACAGAGGGGCTGCTGTAGTCACCTTAGAAGCCGTTATCTGGGCCAAAGCTCTGGGACATGGGACCTCGGCAAAAAAAGCAGAATTGATTGCCCTCACCCAGGCCCTAAGATGGGCGAAGGGAAAAAGGGTTAACATTTACACGGACAGCAGGTACGCCTTCGTCACTGTCCATGTACATGGATCTCTCTACAAAGAGAGGGGACTGCTCACTGCCGGGGGAAAGGACATTAAAAATGCCCAAGAGATCTTAAACTTGCTTTCCTCTATTTGGGGCCCAAAGGAGGTCGCAGTCATCCACTATAAAGGGCACCAGAGGGACAACTTCGAATAGTCTAGAGGGAACCGCTTTGCAGATCAGACTGCAAGAGACATTGCCAAAAGACCAGTAGGGCCCCTGCAGGTACTTGCTCTCCTCCCTAACAACCTCCTTCCACAAAAGCCTAATTACACAGAAAAAGAAAAGAAATTAAGCGGAAAACTGAAGGGGAAGGAGGGAGAACAGGGGTGGATCCGACTGCCAGACAGAAGAACCTTCGCACCCCAAGTACTAGGAAGGAAAATAGCAGAGCAAACCCACCAGAGTACACATCTTGGGGGTACTAAACTTTCAGAGCTGCTCAGACATGAGTATTTCATCCCTGGAGTATACAGAATTATCAAGGACGTAGCCAGCAGATGCCGAACTTATGCCAGGGTAAACCCCCAACCGGTGCCTGTCACGGAACCAGGAATCCGCTTCCGGGGGAGTAACCCAGGCAAGCATTGGGAAGTAGACTTTACTGAACTCACCCCAGCTCCAGGGGGATACAAGTACCTCCTAGTTTTAGTGGACACCTTCTCCAGTTGGCCAGAGGCCTACCCGACCAGGACAGAGACAGCACAGATAGTAGTTAAAAAGCTCCTCACTGAAATTCTCCCCAGGTTTGGCCTACCATTATACATGGGGTCTAACAATGGCCCGGCGTTCATCGCCCAGGCCACTCAATTATTGGCAAAGGCCCTTAGAATAGAATGGAAACTTCATTGCATATATAGACCACAGAGTTCAGGCCAGGTAGAGAGAATGAATAGGACTCTGAAGGAAACTTTAACCAAACTGAAAATTGAAACTGGCAATAATTGGGTAAGTCTCCTCCCGTTTGCCCTCATAAAGGCTAGATGCACCCCTTATGTCAAGGGTTTTACCCCATTTGAAATCATGTTTGGAAGACCTCCCCCACTCCTTCCCCTGTGTTTGTGGGTTCGCAGCTGGTCCCTGGGTGTTGTTGTTGTAGGGTCCCAAGAGGTATCTGAGTTCTTCTGGGTTGAAGGTAAGGCTAGGCTTCCTATCACAGTCACTCTCCCCTTCAAGATGGCACAGCCTTTCCTTTGTTTTTGATGACCTTTAAGAAGGCTAGAAAAGGAGAGAGAAGTTCCTCAATACCAAGCAGGAAAACCTGCTGAAACTTTCAATGATAGTGTCAAGAACTGTTAATGAGTGGTGGAAATAAAGAAACTCTAGGCTCCAACTTAAGGACTTAAGCAACAGGAGAGAGCCTGAGTGGGATTGCTTTGGGTCATTGAAAAGTCAGAAACCCAGGTGACATAAGATATGACACAATGAGAGTGGGTTGTTAGAAATACTAGGAGAGAAGGGTTAAGGGGTGAAAGATCCGGATTCACTGGACCCCGTCGCCCAGGTGTTCCATGGAGATAGTAGTATGGGTGGGTCACTCTGTGTTCACAGAGAAGGTTTACCTTTCATTTCTGCATTGATGGGATGCATCTTGATGAAGGACTTACTGCACCGCTGGACAGGTAGGTTTCTCCCACCATGGCAAGGGCAAGAGAAAGTGTAATGAAAACAACTCTAGGTCCACCAGAGAGAAATTAGGTGGAGGATGGGGACTGGAGCCTGACTGGGGTCTTTCTTTAAACTTAAATTTTTACAAACATTTTACCTACTCAGAAATAACCATCATTTGAATAACAATTTCAATTCTTGTCCTATAAAAATGTATCTTTATACTTTATGCCTTCTATCATTAAATTCATATAATTTTACAATTTAATTAGAATTTTTAATTCTTAGGAACCCTTTTTCCAATGATAACCAAAAAATAAACAACCAGCATTTCTTAGATTGACATTTGTGAACAAACTTTAAACATACTCTTACTTTAAAGAAACCCATCTTCAACAAAACACATGACATTACATCAACAGTTCCAAATTTACTCTATAGATTTTCTGTAATAAAAACTAAAGTTAAGTAAACTTAAAAGTTGTCTGGCAATCGATGTTTCTGTATTTCATGTTAGGTTATATTTTATTTATTTATTTTTAATTTAATGTTATTTTAAAATATCTAGATGTTTATCATTTAACCCCACAATGCTCCAAAGCTTTTAAGTTACCAAAGACTTTGGAAAATTATGTATAGGCATATGAGGCTGGAGAAAGGCATGAGGGAGAAGGAGTAGGCCAAGCAGCCTCTTCCCAGGTCTTCAGCTGCTTGGATTTAAAACTGCCACATTCATTCCTTTGAGATGACATGCTAAAGTTTGGGTGAAAATGAGTTCTGAATCTGCTAGTAGCAGGACTGTTAAGTAAGCTTTTGCAGTTTTGTAGTGAAAAAAAGGGTTAAAAGGCAGCTGCTTGCTCTTTGGGAGGGGACAAGAAGGCTAACTTAGGAGTTCCTCATGGTGTTAGGGACCTGGAGGTGGAGGCATAAAGGATACAACAGGAGGAGCAGAGTTTGGGGTGGTGGTGGAGCTCAAAGAAGGCCTGAACATAGGGATTATCAGACCATTTGCCTAGGTGGCAGCAGTATGAGTCCAATTGGAGAATCCTATCTAATAAAGAGGCAATATGCAAATTGACCATCACTCCAACACACAAGATGGCTGTCCCCATGTAGTCAAAGATGGCCACCCCACGTGGACACAAGAAGGCCGGCAGGGGAAGGCAGTTGGGAGGGACCAGGCCTGAAAGAGAGGGCAGATGGGGACAATCAGGCCTGCAGGGGCGGGCAGTTGGGGGGGACCAGGCCTGCAGGGAAGACAGTTAGGGGTGACCAGGCCACAGGGGAGGTCAGTTAGGGACAATTTGGCTGGCAGAGAAGCAGGCATCGATCAGGCTGGCAGGGGAGTGGTTAGGGGGTGATCAGGCTGGCAGGCAGAAGTGGTTAGGGGCAACCAGGCAGGCAGGCAGGAGAGTGGTTGGGAGCCAGCAGTCCTGGATTGTGAGATCAGGACTAAACGGGCAGTCGGACATCCCTCAAGGGGTCCCAGATTGGAGAGGGTGCAGGCTGGGCTGAGGGACACACATCCCCATGCATGAATTTCGTGCACCAGACCTCTAGTGGTGTTACAATTAAAGGTGCCATCCTGGGGCCAAATTTCTTGATTGTCTAATTTGTATTGTTGCCATGCTGTATTGCAATAGATAATGAGGTGTTTGGCTCTAATTTCATCTCATAACTTGAGGATCTTAAGATTCTTTAAGAGATAGGCCAAAGGTGAGTCCTTGAGAGTGGCTGAGATTGAGTTGCCCATAGTGTTATTATAAAAAGGCCATTTGTGTGTGTGTGGGCGGGGGGAGAGTTGCAAACGTAGTGAGAGGAAGAAACCCAGGGCCAGCATTTTGACCTAGTTGTTGCTCCCCTTCCCTGTGCTGAGACCTATTCTAAGGGGCATCCCCCAATAGAAAGGTTTAGTGTAGGCGACCCAGTCCCTGGTGGCTAGAGATAAGTGGGAGCGTCCTTGCTACTAATATAGGCTGGTCAGACCCAGCGCTGGGATTTTCCCGTACAATGTGTCATGATCAGCCAGGCTCTCTCCCCCTGGAAAATGCCAGAATTGGCAATGCTGAGATTCATAGTCCCCAAAACAAAATCCTACAGGGTGTTTGGGGCTGGGGTTTGAGAAGGTGTGTGCTTTTTCACAGTGTGCCTCAGTTGCTTGGACATTTGCTTGCAACCAGTGGACTGCTTATTGCAATCTTGCCCTTTCCAAAACTGGTTTACCCTGTCATGGGAATCTTCTAGCAGCAGTTTCCCTAGAGGTTTTTAAGTGGGCTTCATCCTTATATGCAGTAGTTGGAGTTTTATCCATATATGCAGTCACTGGTGGGAAATGTTTGTCGTCAGTGGGGCTGAGTCAGTGGGTTTAGAATGTGGATGGAATGCAGGTGTACAATCGGGTGTCTTCAGGACAGTTTCAATTCCTTACATGGTCTGACTCCTGGTGTCCACCAAGCTTTTCCTGATTTTTGTCTCCTGTGGCAGGAAGCTTACAAATGGCTATTAAGGATTGTATTGACCTATAGTCCTAACAGGGAGGATAGAGGCAGAAATTGAAATGATGCAGCTGCAAGCCAAGAGTGCCACAATTTACAGCCATTACCAGAAGTTAGGAAGTGATAAGGAAGTATTCTACTGAGTCTCAGAGGGAGCATGACCCTGCTGACACATTTATTTCAGACTTCTATTCTCCAGAATGGTGAAAGAATAAATTTCTATTGTTTAGCAGTGGTTCTCAACCTTCTGGCCCTTTAAATACAGTTCCTCATGTTGTGACCCAACCATAAAATTATTTTTGTTGCTATTTCATAACTGTAATGTTGCTACTGTTATGAATCGTAATGTAAATATCTGATATGCAGGATGGTCTTAGGTGACCCCTGTGAAAGGGTCGTTCGACCGCCAAAGGGGTCGCGACCCAAAGGTTGAGAACCGCTGGTTTAGCGCTACCCAGTTTGAGGTACTTTGTTATAGCATCCATAGGAAACTAATACAGTCACATCTTGCTTGTTCCATTAATGAAGCAAAGTTGTCCAGAAGCAAGTCTATGCAGTAGCCAGTGTACGTCCCCATGCACAGGGCTATAGATTGAAAGCACTCCATGAAGCACCTCAGCAAAATTTCACAGACTTTCCTGGAGCACTTAAAAAAAGTTCTTATAAGAAGAATACCATCCGATAAAAAGACATATGGACTTTTAACCATTTCTAATCTTCCCAGTAGTACTGGATAACTTATAAGAGGCATTTGAGTCTTTGGTGCTCCAAAGGAATAGTATTGATTTTCTTCATGTTGAGGTGAAAAATAAGGTTTGGAAGGCACTGCAATTTCCACTTCACCATTTAGTAGCCTGAATGCTATTTTTAAAATTCTTTTTCTAGCAAGTTACCAGGGTAGCCACTTGTCAATCAAACACCTTCATCCTAAGGTACAGTTTCTTATCTAAATTCTCAATAACTCCTTGTTCTTTCCTTTTAATCATTTCTGCCTCCTTAACTGTATTTTCTAGGTTTGATTTTCTTAGAGTCTCAGAGTTGAAAATGAGACTTGGGCAGCCTGTGTTAGGATATTTGAATAAGACTGATATTTCTCCCCCTTCCAGAAAGAATTAATCTCTGGGCTCATAAGCGACAGGGAACCATCCATCCAAGAGGTCAGTACCCCCCTCCTCCAAGATCCCTGATTGAAGCAAGGAATAATAAAAGGAAACAAAGGGCACAGAAGGAGCATCAGTAGGGAAGGATTGCAAAGCTGGAGAAAGAGCTTTCAGTTTCTTAATCTCTTCTTCCAGTATATTAATTCATTATTTATGGCTATCCAATTCATTCTTGCATTTATTGCCTGAGAAATATTTGTTTTAGAGACACCAACAGTCTATTTAGTTGAGTGTTTGTTTTTTTCCTAAAAATTCAACTTTCTACCTAGAAAGAGCCTTATTTTGTCTATTAGAATTCAGGGTTTTCATAAGAATCCCCATCCCAAACATGACAGAGTGAAACGAACCTTTTAAGAGAGACTTGCCAGCAACATTCTGGGCTTCCCATATTTCTCTACCATTGAAGTTAATGGTGAACGAGATGGGATCTTAGACTCTGTACATTACCTATTTTGCTCAGTAGTAATTAAAATATTTTTGTGGGTATTTGGAATTTTTCTCAGGAATCTAATCCCATTAAGGCAAAATGGTTAAAGGGAGACTTTTTAGCAGTCATTCTCAGCTGATCAAAGGTGGCCACAAATCCTCTGACAAATTCATCTAGAAGAAGGGTGTACTCAAGGAATCCCATCCCTATTGCTAAATTATTAGGGAGAGAAAAAAAGAAAACAAAACTCAAAGAAACACACCAGTTTATAAATATAGCATTAACAGATTTTATTATTGAACAAAGCAAATACCTTGAATAAATGCAGGTATCCAGCAAGTGACTACAGAGTTTAGTGGTTTTTCAGCTGTATTTACGTGGAATTAAAGCTATAGCTGTTATACATCATGCTACTTTTGGTGAAGAGTCAGCTGCTAATCAATTTACATAATTGTTACATTGAGTTTATTCTGGTCTTATTTTTCATAATTTTTTCAGGCTTATTCTGGCATTCTGTTCTTTCATAATTCTTTTTTTAAATATATTTTTTATTGATTAAGATATTGTTATGCCCAGAGTTCGGGGTCCCCAATAATCCACCACCAGGGAGCCTCCTCCGATGCAAAAGCAACGAGTCTTTATTGATCAATTCTAGAATTGGCTCCCAGCCTCTATCCGGCACAGCGGTGAGGCGAGAGAGAGAGTGTCCCAGGAGAACAAAGGTTATATAGGGCTAGCTATTTGGGGTGGGCTTTAGGGGTGGCGTGAGTTACAGAGATTGGTCAGGGTTTTACAGCATAAGGGTCAGGAAGTGACCATCACATTCTGAAGGTTGGAGCCGTCCTCCACTGTAGCCTTATTAGGACCGTAGCTACATTTCTGGAGCTTCATTGGTCCACTCAGGTGGGTGGTTCGGAGAGTTAGGACAATACCAGCATTCTTGTGGTCACTCTCGGGGTGGGGGGGGCTTGGGCTGAGGGCCCAGCCTTGCAAGACAAGATAGAGGAGAGGGAGAAGAGTATGTACCAGCTTCGTCCTTGAAGAGGGAGGAGGGTGCATTTCTGCTTAGTTCTGCTTAGTTCTTTCAAGTTCCGTTCTGTCCCTTCAATATTACATATGTGTCCTTATCCCCACATTACCCCCTACTCCCTCCACCCCCCCGCTAATGCCCTCCCCCTCCCCGTTGTCCGTGTCCATTGGTTAGGCCTATATGCTTGCATATAAGTCCTTTGGTTGATCTTTCCCCCTTACCTCCACCCTCCCCTACCTTCCCTCCAAGGCCCGACAGTCCAATCAATGCCTCTCCGTCTCTGGATCAGTCCTTGTTCATCAGTTTATGTTGTTCAATATATTCCACAAATGATTGAGATCATGTGGTATTTATCCTTCTCTGACTGGCTTATTTCACTTAGCATAATGCTCTCCAGTTCCATCCATGCTGTGGTAAATGGTAAGAGTTCCTTTTTCTTCTTCCTCTTCTTAAAGAAGACCTTTCAGCATTTCATATAATGCTGGTTTGGTGATAATGAACTCCTTTAGCTTTTTCTTATCTGTGAAGCTCTTTATCTGACCTTCAATTCTGAATGATAGCTTTGCTGGATAAAGTAATCTTGGTTGTAGGTTCTTGCCATTCATCACTTTGAATATTTCTTGCCACTCTCTTCTGGCATGCATGGTTTCTGTTGAGAAATCAGCTGACAGTCGTATGGGCACTCCCTTGTAGGTAACTGACTTGTTTTTCTCTTGCTGCTTTTAAGATTCTCTCTTTGTCTTTTGCTCTTGGCATTTTAATTATGATGTGTCTTGGTGTGGTCCTCTTTGGATTCCTTTTGTTTGGGGTTCTCTGCGCTTTCTGGACTTGTAAGTCTATTTTTTTCACCAGGTAGGGAAAGTTTTCTGTCATTATTTCTTCAAATAGCTTTTCAATATCTTGCCCTCTCTCTTCTTCTGGCACCCCTATAATTCTGATGTTGGTACGCTTGAAGCTGTCCCAGAGGCTCCTTACACTATCTTCATATTTTTGGATTCTTTTTTCGTTTTGCTTCTTTGGTTGGGTATTTTTTGTTTCTTCGTATTTCAAATCTTTAACTTGATTCTTGGGATCCTCTTGTCTGCTGTTGGAACTCTGTATATTATTCTTTATTTCAGTCAGTGTATGCTTAATTTCTAGTTGGTCCTTTTTCATGTCCTCCATGGTCTCACTATACTTATTGAGGGACTCATTAAATTTATCCGCGGTTTCCATAAAATTCTTGAAAAACCTTATAAACATGGCCTTGAACTCTATATCCAGTCGTTTGCTTTCCTCCATTTCTGTCATTTGTGACCTGTTTCTTTGTCTCCACATTTTTTATGCTTCCTTGTGTTGGTAGAGTGGTTTTGTGTGTGAGGTGTCCTATAGGGCCCAGTGGCTCAGCCTCCCCAATTACCTGAGGTGGACACTCTTGGTGCACCCCCTTGTGGGCTTTGTGAACAGTCTTGTTGTAGTTATGCCTTGATTGTTGTAGGATCACTGGGAGGAATTGACCTCCAGGCTTATTGGCAGTGAGAATCAGCTGTGTCTGCAGTGGGAGAACTTCTGTGCTGAAGACACCCTTCTGGGGCAAGATTTGCTTCATTGGGGCTTTGGTGCTCACTGAGTCTGCCCCCTGAGTGTGTCCCTTATGGATCTGAGGAGTTGTGATCTGGATGGTCCCACTCTGACCACTGGGTACAGTGGCTCTTGGATCTAAGGAGGTGCTAATTTAGTCTCTTCCTGAGGTTACCCAGCAGGAGCTATGAAAATATCTGCAGATTCCCCTTCCTTGTTTGGAGTTTGGAGGTGCCCAGATGAGGCCCAGCTGTGAAGCAATGCAAGCTGCTGTGGGGCTTTGGGCTTTCTCTTGGAAGTTCTGGGTCTGTCTGGCCCAGCTGTAATTTGTTATGTAATTTTCAGGTTGCAAAGGTCCAGAGCATTCATATGCAAAAGCCTCTGCTGCAGCCTGGGTGTGGGGGGGGGGGTCTCAAGGAATCAACAGGGCGGAGCAAACAGCTATGGCAGATCCTCAGCCCTGCCCTAAGGGGCCGCGCGTCTCAGTGTCCTGGTAGTTTAATTGCTGCAAACACCTCTGAGGGAAAGCCGCTCTTGAGTTCTGAGTTCTGCCTGCTGCCAGACAGTCCAGTTTCCCCCTGTATGAGTCCTGGGTCCCCAGAGACTTCCCGGAACTGGAGTTCAGAGCAGTCGGGAGCTTGTGACTCCCTCCCGATTCAAAAAGACAGTGGCGTCCTTAGGTACCAGCCCCTTTCTGCGTGTGCTCGAGCCTCTGTACCTTTGCACTTTACTTCCGCAGCTCCTGACCCTCAGTGTGCTTTTCTCTTTCCTTCTAGTTGTAGAATTTCCACTCCGCCAGCCTTCCTGTAGTTCTGGATGATGTCTGTTTTGTCTTTTTGTTGTATTTTTGAAGTTGTTGTAGGAGACAGCAATTTCGGTGTTTACCTATGCCACCATCTTGGTTTCTCTCCTTTTTCATAATTCTAAGTCAGGCTTATTCTATTTTGGGGAGGGGATATTTGAATTTATTTTTTCATTTATTTTTATTTTATTGTTGTTAATCCTCATCTGAGGATATATTGATTTTTAGAGAGAATGGAAAGGAGGGGTACAGACAGAAAAAAACATTAATGTGAGAGAGACACATTGATTAGTTGCCTCCTGCACATGCCCTGACCAGGGTTGGAGATCAAGGCTACAACTTAGGTATTCCCCCTTCACTGGAATCAAACCTGAGACCCTTCAGTCTGTGGGCCAATGCTCTAATGATTGAGCAAAACCGGCTATGGCATGGCTTATTCGTAAATTCTGTTTTTATAACTCTTATTGTTGCCCTGACAGTGTTTCTAGTACATTTAATTAATCACACCCCTCAACATTTTTGTTAAGGTTAGATTAAATTCAGTTTCCAAAAGAAAACCCATTATTTTTTTAAATGGCTGTATGATATTCTATCACATGACTATCTCAGAATTTATTTTAATACCATTTTTCTCTTGTTATACATTTATATGATATCAAATATTTTCCCATTATGAACACCACCATGGTAAATATTTTTATGCATCAAACATAATGCACATGTCTAATATATTCTTTAAGCTATCTAGAAATGAATGCTCATGAGGATGAATACTTTTAAGCTTTGGTACATATTGATACACCACCTTTGGGAACAACCATACTAATTTATGTTCCCAAGGGCAGTGAATGAGAGCGATTAACTCACCAAAGATAAAAATATCCTCATGTTGCACAAAGTAAAAAGACTGGTAAGCTTTTGACTAGAGAGATTGAGGTCCTGCAGATTACAACTAATAAAGTTGAAAACATTTGGCATATAATATTAACTTGTCTGTTTCAATAACTTGAGTTATTAGTCATAAATAAATACAGAATGCCTAAGGTGGGAGTTAGGAAATCACATGATGTAGGCCATATGACTATGGTCTGACAAACTGACAGAAAAAACAGTAGAGCTTGAGGTTGTTTCGAGGTTTTAAAAGTAATTCTAAGCTTTAAAATATTAATATAAATATTTAAGTAATGTTAATGGTACAAAATTTAAAAGTAACAAAAAGGAACACCATGGATAGTATCTATGTTATGCCTGCCCTTTCGCCACCCAACTCTCCTGCCTGGAATCAGCCATGGGTACCAGTTTCTTGTTTATGTTCCCAATGACATTCTGGGCATGTACAATAACAAATTTATTGTTTAAGTATTTCCCTTTGTAAATTTTATCCTCCCACACAAAAGTTACTGCCTCCTGTACGTGCCCCCACCAGATATCAAATCTGAAACCTTTTGGTGTATGGGACAACACTCCAACCAACCGAGCCACTTAGTCAGGGCTACTTAATTATTTTCCGCCAGCAATTTAACTTGGATATCATGCCACGTGAATACATAAATAGTTTATATGTAAGCATATATTCATTATTTAGCATACATTTGTTGAGGACCTATTAAGTAACAAGCCTATACTACACACTGAGATACAGCAATAAACGAAACACAAAAATCTCAAACCTAGTGGAACTTATATCACAGTGGGGAGAAACAGAAAAGCAATTATGGAAACCATATGTTAAATGATGGAAAAAGTTATAGAGAAAAAGAAAATATTCAGCCCAGCTGAAAGTACCCTTAATTACTGCAGGACACCTGCACCAGAAAGGTGGTCAGCACATGAGGCTGAGCTAGCCAAAGCCTAGGCAGCTCAGGGAGCAGTCCTGATCAGGAAGTAAAACCTAAGGCCTGAAGAAATTTTCCAGGAGCCGGTCCATCCTTGCTGCTTGACACAGTCGCTGCAGGGAAGAAACAGCTGCACAGCATATGTTTCAAGGGACCTGGCGTATATGGCATACTGTTCTTAATATGTTTGCTCACCTTCTTGGCGCTATGTGTTTTAACCAAGGTCACCTCCCTGAGAAGGGTTGTTTCCCTAGGTAGGGATTTTCCCCTGAAGTTAGGGAAGGAATAAAACCCCTTAACTAAGTGCCAGGCGGGTAGTTAATCACTTTAACTATGAACAATCACGCTTAAGCTACATAATCTTTACTCCCTGGAATGGAGATAAGAAATGCCCTAACCTTTGGAATAGAGATTGATAGGATTAAAATCAACTGGTATAAATACAGATGTAACAAGACAACAGGACACAGAACCTAGAGACAGAACCTAGCGAGAGAACATGGCAAAAGATCCTGGACAGAACCTGGCCACAGAACTTGGCTGGAGAACCTAGACAGAACCTGGCAACAGAACCTGGCTACAGAATCTGGCGACTGAACTTGGCTGGAGAACCTGGAGAACCTGGCTGGAGAACCTAGTGAGAGAACCGAACCAGAACTTGGCTAGAGATCCTGGTTAGGCTGCTGATCAACTGAACGCTGTCTCCGTGTCATTCCTTCTTCACTGACTCTGTCCACACCTTTGGGGACCCCTGGACCTGCTGGGGTTGGACCCCAGCAGAAATTCAGGATCAGGGCATCGCTATACAGCAAGGAAAGGGTCTATTGCTCTCCTCCTCCAAAATCAGCCAGCACTTCCTTAAATAGAAACTCCACTGGGAGAGAAACACCTGCCTACTGGCTGGGGACTAGGTGAGGAGGACCCCACCTGAGCCAGGCAGTTAGAGAAGTCTGGATTCTGGGGCATGAATTGTGCCCTGGACATTCTTTGTAAATTTGTCCTCTTACTGACTTGCCCCTTCGGGAGGCTAAATACCAGGCTGGGGGGAGGGAGTAATCAGAGGGCACCAAGTCATGTTGAGACCCCACAAATAATCTGTCCCCTGGGAGGTGGCAAGAGGTGGAAGGTGGGTCTCACAGAAGAGGGAGGTTACAAGTACCTACAGCAAGACAGATTTGGACCTCTGCAAGAAGGAGCCACAGGAAGGCTGACGTGGACTGCATGGGAAAAAAAAACACTTTCTAAAGGTGAGGTACAGAAAGGGCTGTTGCAGGAAGATATGAGTTCCCTGTCATCCTGAGGTTATTATTCAAGCAGAGAGCAGAGGGCCACTTTACAAGGGGCATGCCATTCAACAAGAAGTTAAGCTCAGGGCGTTTGCATGCTTATAGACCCTAAAATGCCCTGATCCTGCCATATTTGTCTGCCCTGGTCAGATGGCTCAGAAATAGCCCCAGGGACTCCAGGCCTTTCCTGAGGTTTCAAAAAGGGAGCAGCATTAGCATTCATTAGTGCTCTAACTGGCATCTTAATTGCTAGTCTCACTCCTGGTCTTTGGGTTTTTATAATGAATAACTGGTGTATATACCCTCCACGACCACCCCCTCCCACCTCACCCTAGGGATCAGTTTCCAGCTGTGCCTCCTATTCCCTTCACCCACTACCCACATCCCCCAACAAATCTTGGAGGCAAGAATGATATTCCCCAGAGTATCTGCTTTTCGCCTTCTCTCCCACCCCCTTCCAATGAGCTCGGGAAATCAGATTTAATCCACCAGACTCCTGTTGCTCAGCAATGGAAGAGCCTGCTCCTAGCAACCAGGAACCATAAAGATGCTGCTGAAAGAGGGGGCTGTCTGGGTCTTGATCTTGCTCAGCTCCTGACTGCTGGCCTCTCTGACATTTTTCTCATTGGTTAGACAGCCTTCCATTGTCAGTTGCCGTGTCTGAAAAGGATGATTTCTGAGATAGCTGACTTCAACCCCTGTCATGCCAGCCTGGAGCCCCTTGGAATCCTATTTCTTAGGCCAACAGGAGAGAGTTCATGATCACAGCCGGGTGGCTCTAGAAGTGCCCTCACCAAAGAGAGATAGAGGCCACTGGCTGTGTTGGTACCTTCAGTCTTGCCTGGTGAATGGGATTGGGAGGTGGCTGCATTTTAATACCAGCCCATATGGGCCTGGAAGGAGGCAAGGGGGCAAAATATGTTAACTTCCATCTTCTAAAATCAGAAAACTGAGAGTCAGAGATGGGCTCAGGTCCACACAGTCTTTCGGTGACAGTTAGGTCTGAACAATGCCAGAAGACAGGGCTTCCCAACACAGTCATCCATAAGACGTCCAATCCACTGTGCAACACCAGACACTCCTGCTTCCCTTCCCCAAAGGTCAGCAAGGACAGGTTTCTCTACCCAAAAAAGCCCCCTGCCCTCCTATCTTTCGGGATGGTCCCAGCTCAGGGTGACCAGCAGTGCAGATTTTTTATTTGATGAGCTGCTTTCCTAGACCTTTTTTTTTTTTTTTTAACTTATTTGGAGTTCGTGAGTGTCTCCCAGGAAAGGGCTGCCTGGAACTCAGGCTCTGTGAATGGGTGCTAACAGATATCTTACTTAATCACCGGTCTCACTGGTCTTCACAGGATGCGCACATGCATGCATCCCCCCAGTCCTTCTGTGTGTCCTCAAGCTCTGACAATGTGCCGCCTCCAGGAATAAACCATGGAACATGGGGACTGTGGGAAACTGGCATCCAACAGGGCATCCGCACCCCTCATGTCTCCTCCTGAGCCAGACCCCAAGGCAAGGATAGCCTTCTCCTGGGCAACTTCTTTCTACCTTTCCCCCTCCTTGCTTCTCTCCCTGTGCTTCCCCCTTTCTGCTTCCGAAGAAAAAGGCTTCTGGTTCCTGGCTTCCATTGCCTGGCAACCAAACACGTTGTTACAGGCTGAGAGGAGTAGCACAGATGCTGCCTAATGAGGGGGTGGGGGGCAAAATCTCTATCTCTAGTCCTAAGCCACTGACAGCAATGTCGCTGGTGTTCACAAAGCACACACGTTCTTAAATGTAAGATTGTTTTTCTCTCTAATGAAAAGCCTTTCAAAGTTGAATACATAAGCCACATTAGGGTAAACACCTCCTTGATCCACCTTTTTCCATTTCATATTGAAAATGTTTTGTTATGGAAAATGTCAACCTTATACACAAGTAGAATAGCATAACTAGTCCTCTTGTGCACATCACCCAGCATCAACAACTATCAAGTCCTGGCCAGATAGCACAGCATTGTATCTGTAAGTATTCAGTAGATAGCTTTGAAACATAAGAGTTCTCTTTTTTAACATAACTACAGTGTTATCATAACGCCTAAAGTAATTAACAATAATTCCATAATATCATCAAATACCCCCTCAGTGCCTCCTCAATGTTGTCAAAGGTTTCCCACCCCCTCAAGTACATTTGAGTCTAAGTACAATCTACACATCAATATACAGATTCTCCATTCTGAACATTGTAGAGAAGGAAAATCTTTTCTCTACTCTCTTAATTTCAGTAACTGAGGTGTGTGTATTAAGCTGATAAAAGACAGATTAACAGGAGGAAACACAGAGTTTATTTACATGTCCAACCTCCATATACACAGGAGAACTACTCAATTATGATAACTCAAAGAAGTGGGTGGAATTTGGCATGTTTATACCACCTTAATTCATGAAAAGGGGGAGAAAGGCACTTGTGTGGAAAATAAATGACTTTTTGGAAGATGCATGGATTTTCAGAACAAACACTTGATAAGAAAGTGTGTGATAACGTTTGTCTGTATAAGTGTGAGTGGCTTTCTGTATCCTTCAGGGCCACAAAATTACCCCTGCAGAAGAGATTTGGAATAAGTTTCACCCATAGTCTACTTTCTGGGAATAGATCCGCCCTGAGAAGGAGTTTGTGGGAGCCTTATTTCCCAGAAATCGCTGCTTTTAGTCAGATAAGGGAAACTCTGAGAAGGCTTTCCTCCCTGCTGTTATCTGTTGAATCTCAAACATCTTCAGCTTAAAATAATATTTATACCAACTCTGGGGTTCCAAGTAGGTCCCCCCAGTATACTGAAATAACAAGGAACTGAAATTATGCTGAAAAAGCATTGGACCCAGGCTCTTCCTGAGACCTTTAAGTTCTGCCTTGAGCTATGTGCAGCACCATTAGTTCCAAAATTTTGAGATGAGGAGGCTGAGATTCAAAGCTGTGAAATGAAGATCTCAAGATAAGTTAGCTACTGAGGCACTGTCCTAGGCCAGTAACTCATGCCAGGAGTCCATACCACACTCTGCCACCCCCTCCTGTTCTACCTCCAGAAAGGTGAGGGAAGGCTTTAGGAAGGAGGCAGGGAAGGCCTCCATTTCCTCAGGGTCCTACCCAGCATCTGTCAAAGACCCATGCAATCTCACCTCCTTAAATTACCTAGCTCATTTCTCCCCTCCCAGGTGGCTGCCCTAAAGTTCATGTATCTCAGTCAACCACACCCCCAGAAACTACTTGAAATCGGGAACCTTGCTTTTGGATATCTGTGATTCAGCTAGAGCCATTTGGAAGGCACTCCCCACTAAGGGGCCAATTGACTGTTTGCCTACGTGAGGAGGGGCCTCCTGGAGGGTGGGTGGACTGGATGTACAGGTGAGTCTTTGAGGAAAGATCCAGGGCCTCAGGTGGGAGCAGCGATATGACATTCGAGAGTGATAGGGGTCTCTCTTGTCCTCAGAGGAAGCAAGAGGGTGTCCAGGGAGCAGCCTGGGCTTGGACATCTTTGGGAAAGGGGCCTCTGGCCTTATTTCTCCCTCACATAAGCCATCCACCTTTTAAGGGCCTCAGGGAGTCCTCATCTGTGCAGGAAAGACAGGACAGAGAATAGGCTAGGCCAATGGTTGGCAAACTCATTAGTAAACAGAGCCAAATATCAACAGTACAACAATTGAAATTTCTTTTGAGAGCCAAATTTTTTAAACTTAAAACTATATAGGTAGGTACATTGTTATTAACTTAATTAAGATACTCCTAAGGCTTAGGAAGAGCCATACTCAAGGGGCCAAAGAGCCGCATGTGGCTCGCCAGCTGCAGTTTGCTGACCATGGGTAGACTATCCTGTGATTGAAGGAGGCCTGTCAGTTGGAATAATGGAATTGACTCTGGTTGGAGAGCCCTGGCAACAGGGCTGGTTCTCTGCTCTTTTGTTAAGCTGCTCTGTGACCCTGGGTGGGCAACATCCTCCCTGTGGGTCTCACTTTCCTTACCTATACAATGAAAGGGCTGGAACAGATGATCTCCAGGAAGCTGGAAACATTAACTTGCATGTTTGTATGATCACCAGGAAAGGGAGACCCACAACCTTCCTTGGTAAGTGGTTGCTGGTCTTAATTATCTTTGCAGGCAGGAGGGTCTTCCTGCCTGTTTCCTACTGTCTCTGAGCCTTATTTCCTCTGGCAGAGGCCCAGGCCTGGATAAACATGTTGATTGTCCCACAAGTACCTGGGTGGGCATTAGGAATTTTCATCACTACAAATCAAGTCACAATGGTGGGAGAGTGGGGTCTGGAGTCCTCAAGTCTCTGCTCCCAATCCCAGAAGTGTTCAGTAGGCAGCAGTGTTCAGACACCATTGAGATGAGCAATCTTGGCACTGATGGGCTCCCTGCTTTCCATGTACCCCAGCCTCCCCATTTCCCAGACAAGGAAACAAGGACGTGTCCAAGGTCATACAGAGTTGGGACAAGGAGGAGCTTGGGGTGAGGAAGAGCTAGGGTCCTCCTCAGGAGGTAACTTTCCTGGGCAGGAGTGGGTATGGCAAAGATGAGAGCCAGTCTCCTAAGGAGCAAAGTTATGGCACACACTGAAACCGGGTTGTGAAACCCACCCTCAGGGAGCTCCTGGGGGGAACACAGGACACACAGGCACACACAGACATGCACACATGTATGCATGCCACAGGAGAGGAGGCCACAGCATATCTGACTACCAAGTGCCTGAGCTGGGACATTAACTTGACCATGTGACCAGTAGCCACTGAGTCTTCTGGCTACTTCATTTATTCAACAAATAATGACGGAATTCTTGGGAACCAAACAATGAACAAGTGGGATGTGGTCTCTGCCTCGCAGAGTTTGCAATCTAGCTAGGCAAGCAAGTACTCAAAAAAAAATTCTGACCCAAGGAGCCACCCCCAGGCCAAAGGAAGTTGGGGCTGTGGGAGCCCAGCAGAGCCCATGTCAGGGGCTCAGGAATAAGTCCTGTGCTGCAGACACTGTTCTGGCAGTGCCCCTTTCTGGAGGAGTCAGTTCTGGTTGGTTAGGAAGGTAGCCCTAGGGAGCAATTGGCCAGGTCAGACACACGTGGTCAAGGGTGTGAATGACCTTCAGGAACTTTTTGTCATCTCAGTGAGAATTGGGAAAATTCTGGAGCTTGGAGGAGAAGCAAGGCTCCCCTTATTCAGACCAGGGGTTCTTGAAGTAGTGGGTTGGGACCCCAAAGCTCACTGTTGA
This sequence comes from Myotis daubentonii, assembly GCF_963259705.1. Classification (NCBI taxonomy): domain Eukaryota; kingdom Metazoa; phylum Chordata; class Mammalia; order Chiroptera; family Vespertilionidae; genus Myotis; species Myotis daubentonii. The sequence goes on along the minus strand of NC_081861.1, from coordinate 95,542,121 downwards.
GTCTTCAGTGGCTCTTTGGAGTAGATGGTGCATATGAACTGGACGCTCTTTCTCTTGCTGGCTGTTGTGATATGAAGCGTGGGTTGTGGGGCCTCAAAAAATGGCAAACATTCAACTGTTCTGAAAAAAGCTTTCTCCTTCCCCCTACTCATGCAGAGGGCTAAGATGCTTGCGTCTTCGAACTTGTACTTGTGATTTGTCTCCCATTGACTTGGCAATTAACATAAAGGGCACTGAGCAAGCCTGCCCCTTTCCTCCACACCTGCTGCTCATCTCCTGTGTATGTGGGAGGAAGTGACACAGGGAGGAAGAGGGTAAAAGCACGGGAAGAAGTCCTGTGGATTCTAGATATACTGAGCTCAGTGACACGCAGAGATGTTTAAGTGAAACTTTCAGGGGAAAAATAAGGAAATGCCTTGTTTTAGTTGCCTGGTAATTCCCATTCTTTGATTTCTGAGTTTTCTTGTTTCTGGTGTGCTTTGTAAGTACTGAGCTCTTGAGGCGTTGTATGTTTCCTTGGAACAAAAAGGAAAGAACCCTCTGGTCCCTTGGGCACCCACTCTCCAAGACTCTCCACCCATGTGGAGATGTTGCCTCTTTGCCACTGGTCCCGATGTGGGGCCTGTGCTCATGGAAAACAGTGATCCCAGTGGGCCTGAAGTCCTTTGGGGCCCAGATTTTACTTCCATTCTCTCCTCTATGTTGAGCCCCACCCTTGTCAATCCTTGGGTGATAGAGAAAGCACAGGTGTGGTGCAACTAGTCTCTTCTTTCTCTGAGCTGGAATTCGCGGACCAGAGAACACAAGGATCTTGCCCTTGTTGCAATGATCAGGAAGCAGGAATCCTAAACAGTATTTTACTCAGTTACTGATAATATGAGTGCACATTATCGATGAATCTCTAAGAAACAACGATCAAAACCTCAATGTAATTCTCAGTTTATCCCTTTTACCCTCTTTACTATTTCACAGATAGGCTAACTGAGTTCCAGAGAAGGGAGGTCATTTGTTTAAAGTTCCACAGCAATCAATTGCAGAACTGAAATTCAGGTTTCTTCATAATAGATAACCTTTATAAATATACAAACTAGATGTCTCAGTTTATGAATGTTGTCCCATTCTAATTGTTAAAATTAAAACTCCCTCTCAAAGTTGGCATGGTTTAGACGACAAATTATGTGCTCCCCTTATTTAGTTGCCATTCATTTTACTTCTTATGCAATATTTTATACAGTTCTTACAAAAACCTTATAATGTGACTATCATTACCCCACTATACATTGTAGGGAAACTAATTTGACAGTGTTAAGTTACCTGCCTAAAAGCATATGAAAGGAAATGATGAAGCTAGTGCTAGACACTCAATTGTCAGTCTATTCTTTAGTGTCTACAGACCAACCTTTTACCGTTGAGGCCTGGGCTGTGTACAGAAGAGCTGCTTGACCTCCACTTGTACTGTCAGGGAAGGTATTTTCCTGGGCTGGATAGACAATGCAGAGAGCAAGCAACCCAGGGTGGGAGGGTGCAGAGGGATATTTCTCCCAGGCCTTTTAATTAGCGCCATACTTCAGTTGAGTAAGGAGGTTGGAGAGGGTGCAGCAATAGCCCTTTGTGCAAGTAGGCAAGGGCAAGAGGCAAGACTCAATGCTACTGCTACCACCTCTGGTGGTCCCCATCGCTCCCTTTTGTTTCAGTTCCCCAAAAAACCAACTTTGTGAAACTGTCTCCCCCTAAATAAATGCCAATTCCTATCCAGAGAGGGACTGGAGACTGCCACTTGCCACATTGCCCTCTCAGCCTGGCACTGCAGACTGAGAAAGTTTCTTCTGAACAGAGCCAATTCTCTCATACTAAACTCCAAACTTCAAACACACAATTAATCTTTTTATGTACAATATTTATTTCTGAAGGAGTTTGTTTTGGCATTGAGGCCACCCCCTCCAAAGAGTACATGATTCAACAAACAGCTCCCGTTCCTCTTCACCTTGGTGCTTGGTAGCTTGTCCACCCTGCCCCCAACATGGCTCTTGGTGTTTGCCACCCAAATAGAAGAATGGAATAGGCTGCAATGGGAGCTATGCAGCCTGACTTTTACTGGTATCTGTTGCCCCCCAGGCAGGGATACTTAGCCAGAACTCAGACTAGTCCCTGGCCCACTGTATGGAAAGAGCCGCTGAGGTCTTCCAAGCATCCTGTCCTTGGACCTGATGGTAGGACCTCAGCTACTGTCCTTGAAGTGTTCCATGAAATATGCTCATTCTCCACAGGGTGGGAGGGTCCAGGGAACATCTTTGGGGTACTATGTCCAATCACTATGTAGGATGCAGATACATGCTTGAAACTTTGGAGTCCTCCTCAGCTCTCTCTCTCTTCGCTCTCCAGAAAGAGTCCTCTCTCTTGTTAATATCTTAAGTCTTGATGTATTAGAAAAATGTAATGTGTTACTTTAGGCTCTGGTACTAACAGATTGGTGATTTTGGGTGATACACTTTAATCTCTCTGGGCCTCATTTTCTCCATGTGTGAAATGAAGAGGTTGGTTTAGATGAGCACTAAGTGTTGCTATTCCAAACCATTGTATGTATGGTTCAGTCTTAAGACTGCTCCCACTGGTAAGTTCCTTCTTACCCTCCCTGAAACACTAAGACACCATCCTCCTCAGCGGTGGCTTACAATGCAGCCTCCACACTCTATGGACACAATGACCAGAGTTAACTTTTGAACATTCCCCTTGCACCATGTGTGGGCTCTCTAGTACCTAAAGATCTAGGTCCTTTTCCTGACACTGTTATTCAAAGCTCTCCACAATCTGAGTTGGAGAAAGGCTCAGGGCACATCCATTTTGTGAAGCTCCCTAGATATTTTCAAATGAAAATAAAATCAAATTATGGTATGAGAAATTGTGATGCTTTTGAAATACTTACCTTTAACAACTAAACATTTAAACACCCATCAGGCAAATACAATGCAATGAATGTCATTCACAAGATAATTACAGGATTAAAAAGATCTATATTAAAAACCTTTTCTGAATGAGACCTCCAGACAAATGGTCCCTCTGACCTCCTCCTGCACTCCCCACTCCCCATAATGGACCGTGACAATGGACAATATTAGTTGAGTCAATCCAGACCTTCCCAAACTTGGCAGTGCCTTTTAATTACCTAGGTGGTGCAGATGTAGGCAGACAAGTATGGTCACCAGGCTAGCATCTGGGAATCGTTGAACAAGCTCCTTTTACATGTGTGTTACCTTCCTGTTTGAGTGGCCAGACCTTTGGCTTGCATTGTTTCATAGCCACCTCAGCCCCTGGTGCCAGGCCAAAGTCCTGGCAGGTTCTTAGTGCCGGTTTCATGGCTGAAGAACAAGGTGGAAATGTGTTTACAACTCTACCTGTGTTCCTACCTTTCCCTTGCCCCCTTCAGGGACCCCACAGAGACCCTACAAAAAGACACTCCAAACCTTCAAGACCATGACATTACCTTACCTCTACCTCTACCCAAATTATATTTTTCAAACCTCTCTTGTCCCAGCCCTGAAGGATCCTGACCTTCTCTTAAGCTACCTCACTTCTGTGCCAGCTTCCTTTATCCCTGCCCTGAGGCCTTCACACTCAAGTAAAAGGAAACAGGGAGTATACTGTGTTTCTTTTCTTTTCTTTTCTTTTTAAAAATTATATTTATTGTTGAAAGTATTACAGAGGCCCTCTCCACCCCCAATGACAGCCCTCCTTCCCACCCGCATCCCCTCCCTAAGCCTTCACCCCACTATTGTCTGTGTCCACTGTGTTTCTTTTGTCTGAGTTTCTCTTGAGCCATTCTGCTTTCTTTGCTGTCTCGTGGGCACATGCATAGTTATTCAAGTGAAACAAGCCCAGACTTGAGAGTTAAGAACTTCGAGGAATTTCCCTGTTCCTGGTACAAGCTGTTTGTCTGCTTTGCACCTTGGTTACTTCATCTATTGAGCAGTTATCAAAAGCATAGCTAATGGACACAGACACTGGGGCAGTGGGGGCTTGCCCGGGGTGGGAATGACTTGGGGAGGGGGTCAATTGGGGAAAAAGGAGACATATGTAAAACTTTAGACAATAAATAAAATAAAATTTAAAAAGTGATTAAGCATTAAAAAAATAGTGAAATTAAACTCTGATTTTGCTAGAAGATGGGATGTTTACCTGATCTCTGGCATTCCAAGCACACGGTGACCACAGGGCACCTGGAGTGTACTACTAATGACTGGGAAGTCATGCCAGTGATGATGCGAGTTACAGTTGGGAATAAGGGAATGAACACTAGACTGGGGGTCAGAAGGCCCAAAGTTAGTCCTCCTTCTGGTACTAGCTTGCCTTACATAGTTGAGAAATCCACTCAAGCTCTCTGATTCTAATTTCTTCCTTTGAAAAATAGACTATACTAGTGTATAGCATAGTAGCTAAGGGCAAGGGCTTCAAAGCCAGGCAAAGCTGGGTTGGAGTCTCAGCTCTACCACTTACTAGTTGAGTGACCTAGTCTCCGCAACTTTCTTGGTCTGTTAACTTACTTGAGAGAAAGTACATGGAGACACTAATAGTATTTAATTTATGAGGTTGTTATGAGGATTGAATGAGATGATATAGCTAACATACATAAAGAATTTAACGTAGGGCCTGTGATATCGTAAGCCCTATATAAATGTCAGCCACTACTACTACTATGAAGAAAAGAAAGACATAAGGGAGGACATTTGCTAGCCTATCTAACTTACACAGCTATTATGAGGATCTAATGAGACAAGTACTGGAAAAGTGTTTTGGAAGATAACAAGACACTTTAAAGTGAGTTGGAATTGAAATTAAAATACAGTAGTGTTAAGACCTTCCCCCTCTTGCTGCTGAGACATTTATTTTGAGTCTATGGGCTCTGGCTTCCACAGTGCTGGCATAAGCAGGGCTATTGCCTTCCCTGTCCGCCCTCCCCAACTCATCCTTGCCATGATGATGATTTGCTCTTCCTGATGTATTGAATTGGGAGAGGGGATTTAAAACCTTGACCTCCATCCTTCTGCCAGCTATACCACTTCCACACCTATTGTAGAAGCACCTCTCAGATAAGTAGCTAGTGCCTAGACCAGGCCCAGATTGTACTTCACATTTTCCCTACTGAGGGTCTGGCTCTTGGTTGCCATGGTCAGGTTTCCTGCTGCTGCATTTCAGGTTTTGGGATGTGCTGGAGCCCATGGGGGTACAGTGAGGACTCACTGCTCTCAGCAGTTATTAACTTCTGCACACAAAGACAAACTGTTGCATAATGGCCATTCAACAAACCTGAGCTAGCTAAAGGAGGGATTTATTGTATGGGTATGGGGTTTCCTTCAGTAGCAGCTTGAAAGGAGTGACTGTCCTTATCTGCTCTCCCCAGAAAAATGTTTCATTTCTACATGCCAGGTCTCTTATATTACCTCACTTTGTCTTCACAAAATAAACATTTAATTGGTTATTTTATTATATATATTTTCTAGAGAAAAAACAGGCTTAGAGAGATGTGAAGTAAGTTGCTTAAGGTCCAAAAGCAAGTAGAAAATATTGTTCTTAAATTCATGTCTATCCATTCCAGAACCTTCTTGTGGTGGTACACATCCAAGCCTGGTTCCAGGATGGCCAAGCTGAGGCTTAAGGAAATTTCTCAGTTGGGAAGAAAGTTGCCAACCACTTTAATGTCTTTGGGCCTGCAAGAACTTGTAATTTCCTTCCTCTGCTCTTTCCCTTATTTTCTCCATCTCTTTCAGAAACACTTAACAGAAAGTATCAGTATCCCTGAAAAAGTCATTAAAAATGTTTTTGGTTGGTATACAATATTAAATTAGCTATATTAGTTTCAGGTGTATAGTACAGTGATTCAACATTTTTATATCTTACTGATTCTAGTAATAGCCTGTCATTATGTAAGCTTACAGCACTATTATTGCCTACCTTCGCCTTCACATTTTAAAAAAGATTTCTGGCTTGTGACCTTCTGTACCTTGCCCATCGCCTCGCTTTGCTCTTGTCTGTCTACCTACCCCAGAAAAATGTGGAGGGAGACAAATTTAGTCTGGGAGAGGCCATAATTGTGTGATTGGAACCATAATGTCCCTGACCAAATAGAGGACTCTGTTACCTGTTAAAAGGCGGCTTTCTAGATTAAGGCACATTAGAGCTTTTATTGCTATTAGAAAATATGACTGAACCTGCAACCTGAAGGATGCCAGAATCTGACCGGGCTTCCAGTCTCCAGAACTGAACAACAATAAGAAACAATACCTCAGACTCGGAGGAGACAAGATTGTGGCAGAATAGGTAGACATGTCCCAAGGCTTGTCCTGGAGCAAATAGAATGAACAGCTGAAACGAATAACATCCATCCAGAATTGGCAAAGGAGACTCAGCTGGTGAGACAGTTTGCAGCCGGGAAAGGCAGAGTTCCCCTGGAAAGTCCAGGGCACTGCAACCACATGAGCAGCAGTCTCATGAGCAGCCCTCTCCTGTCCAAGGCAATCAGCCCCGCGAGCAGCCCACCCCAGGCCTAAGAGCAGCAGCTGCACATGGCCTGCCCCTGTCCAAGGAGCAGCAGCTGTGTGAGCGGCCCGCACCCCTGTCTGAGGAGCAGCAACCATGTGAGCCGCCCAACCTGTCCGAGGAGCAGCAGCTGCACGAGCAGTCTGCCCACGTCTGAGGAGCGGCAGCCCTGTACATCTCGCACCCATCCGAGGAATGGCCACTACTCACAGCCTGCACCCTGCACCAGTCCGAGGAGCAGCAGCTGCTCAAGCAACCTGTCCTTGTCCAAGCAGCAGCAGCCGCACGAGCAGCCTGACCCATTCGAGGAGTAGCAGCTTTGTGAGCAGCCCACCCCCATCTGAGGAAGCAGCAGTTCTTAGAGCAGCCTGTCCCCATTCGAGGAGCAGCAGCAGCCCACCCCGGTCCAAGGAGCAGCAGCCACACGAGCAGACCACCCACGTCCGAGGAGAGGCAGCCCTTCGCAGCCCACACCGGTCTGAGGAACAGAGCCACAGACAGCCTGCACCTGTCCAATGAGCAGCAGCTGGGTGAGTGCACATCCCCATCCAAGGAGGAGCAGCCACACGTGCAGCTCACTCCCATCCGAGGAGCAGCAGCCGTGCAAGCAGCCCATCTCCCTTCTGAAGAGCAGCAGCCATATGAGCAGCCCACCTCTGTCCAAGGAGCAGCAACCTTGCAATCAATCTGACCCTGTCCAAGGAGCAGTAGCCTCACAAGCAGCCTGCCCCATCAGAGGAACAACAGCAATGTGCATCCAGCCCTGATCTAAGGAACAGCAACCACAGGAGCAGTCTGCCCCAGTCAAAGGAGTAGCAGCTACCTGAAGCCTGCCACCATCCAAGGAACAGCAACCTTGTGATCAGCACACCCTCTGTCTGAGGAACAGCAGCTGTGCGAGAAGCACCCCCGGCCAGCCAGAGGAGCCACCACGACTGTGAACAGCACCCACCAGAGGAGCTGCTGCCAACTGAGGAGCAGCTGCTACTGCAACTGCCCGAGGATCAACCACATCCCAAGGAGCCACTGCCATCCAAGGAGCAGACCCTGAAAAACTAAACATCTAGATCTATCGGTGAGATCAAACATGGGTAGACAAAGAAACCCCCAAAGGAAAGAAAAGGAGATTGCCAGAAAAGCAGCTAAGTGATACGGAGGCATGCAACATGACAGAAAAAGAATTCAGAATAAGGGTCCTACAGTGCATAAACCGGATGGAAGAAAAAAAATCAACAACTTATGCAAGAATCAAGAAGAAATGGATGAAAAAATCAATAACTTATGTAAGAATAAAGAAGAAATGAAGAGTGATATAGCTGCAATAAAGAACACCATTGAAAGTTTCAACAGTAGACTAGGAGAAACAGAGGACTGAATTACTGAATTAGAAGACAGGGAAGCTAAACACACCCAAACTGAACTGCAATTGGAGAAAAAAAAAGACTGGAGGAGAGCCTAAGGGAGCTATGGGACAACATGAAACGAAGAAAGATACGAATAATAGGGGTGCCAGAACAGCAGGAAGAGGAATAAGGATTAGAAAACCTATTTGAAGAAAAACTTCCCTGGTGTGGTGAAGAAAAATGTCACAAAGGACAGAGAGTCCCAAACAAGATGAACCCAAAAAGACCCACACCAAGACACATCATAATTATGATGGAAAGTTTTCAAGGCAAAGAGAATCTTAAAGGCTGCAAGAGAGAGACAGAAAGTTACGTACAAGGGATCTCCCATTAGATTATCAAACGATTTCTCAACAGAAACATATAAGGCCCGAAAAGAATGGAAGGAAATTTACAAAGTGATGCAAAGAAAGGGACTGAATCCAAGAATACTCTATCCAGCAAGGCTATCATTCAAAATTGAAAGGGGGGGATAAGGAGATTCACAGACAAAAAAAGGCTAAGGGAGTTTATCACTACCAAACCAGCAATGCAAGAAATGCTAAAGGGACTGGTGTAAAAAGAAGAAATAAAAAGCTAAGAAGGAACACAGGCACAAAAAATAAAAATGGCTACAAACAAGTACTTTTCAATAATAACTTTAAATGTAAAGGGACTAAATGCTCCAATCAAAAGACATCAAGTGGCTGAATGGATAAAAAAACAAAACAAAACATTACCTATGTCTATGCTGTCTACAAGAAGCCCACCTCAAAACAAGGGACTCACACAGACTGAAAGTGAAGGGATGGAAAAATATCTTTCAGGCAAATGGAAATGAAAAAAAAAAGCTAGGGTAGCAATACTTATATATGACAAAATAGACCTCAAAGTTAAGGCCATAACAAGATATAAGGAAGGCCACTTCATAATACTAAAGGGATTGATGCAACAAGAGGATATAACCCTGATAAACATATATGCACCCAATGCAGGAGCATCCAAATACATAAAAAAAAAAAACTCCTGGAAGATAGCAAGGGAGAGATCAACAAAAATACAATCATAGTAGGGGACTTTAACACAATACGGACATCATTGGATAAATCCTCTAGACAAAAAATCAGCGAAGAAACAACAATCCTAAATGACTCACTAGATCAGATGGACTTAATTGACATCTTCAGAACATTTCACCCCAAAGCCACAGAATATATGTTCTCCTAAAGTGCACATGGGACATGTTCAAAAATAGACCACATATAGTGTCAAAAGCAAAGCCTCCCCAAATTCAAGAAGATTGAAATCATCCCAAGCATCTTCTCAGACCACAATGGCATAATATTAGAAATAAACTACAATAAAAACAATGCAAAAAAACGCAAACACTTTGAAGCTGAATAGCATGTTATTAAATATTGATTGGGTTACCAAAAAGATCAAAGAAGAAATTAAAAACTTCCTTGAAACTAATGACAATGAAAACACAATAATGAAAAATCTATGGGACACAATGAAAGCAGTCCTGAGAGGGAAGTTTATAGCTCTACAGGCCTATCTCAAAAAAACAAACAAACAAACAAACAAACAAACAAAAAAACCCAAAAAAACAAGAAGAAATGGTGGTAAATCAGCTACATCTACAACTCAAAGATTTAGAAAGAGAGCAACAAGAAAAATCCAGAGTGAGCATAAGAAGGAGATAATGAAGATCAGAGCAGAAATAAATGACATAGAGACAAAAGCAAAATAGAAAAGATCAATGAAACCAAGAGCTGGTTCTTTGAAAGGATAGAAAAGATTGATGAACCTCTAGCCAGGCTCACCAAGAAGCAAAGAGAGAGGACCTAAAAACAAAATCAGAAATTATAGAGGCAAAATAACAGCAGAACCCACAGAAATACAAATGATTGTTAAAAAATACTTTGGACAATTCTACTCCAACATACTAGACAACCTGAAGGAAATGGACATATTCCTAGAAAAGTACAACCTTCCAAAACTCAATAAGGAAGAATCTAAAAATCTCAATTGGCCAATAACTATGTGGGAAATTGAAGCAGTAATCAAAAAGCTTCCAGCAAACAAAAGCCCAAGACCAGATGGCTTCACAGGGGAGTTTTACCAAACATTCAAGGAAGAACTAAAACCTATTCTCCTCAGACTATTCCAAAATATTCAAGAGAAAGGAACACTTCCAAGCTCGTTCAATGAAGCCAGCATCACCCTAATACCAAAACCAGATAAGGACAACACAATGAAAGGGAATTACAGGCCAATATCCTTCATCAACATAGATGCCAAAATCCTCAGCAAAATCCTAGCATATCGGATCCAGCAATACATCAGAAAGATCATACACCATGACCAAGTATGATTTATTGCAGGGATGCAAGAATGGCACAATATCCGCAAATCAATAAATGTGATAGATCACATAAACTAATTGAGAGAAAAAAACCACATAGTCATATCAATTGATGCACAAAAAGCATTTGACAAAATCCAACACCCATTTTTTTATAAAAACTCTTAGCAAAGTCGGAAACCTCAACATAATAAAAGCCATATATGACAAAACCAGAGCCAACATCATACTCAATGGGCAAAAACTAAAACCATTTCCCCTAAGAACAGGAACAAGACAGGGATGCCTACTCTCACCACTCCTGTTCAACATAGTACTGGAAGTATTAGCCATTGCGATTTGACAAGAAGAAGAAATAAAAGGCATCCAAATTGGTAAAGAAGAATCGAAACTGTCCTTATTCGCAAATGACATGATATTGTACATAAAAAACCCTAAAGACTCCATCAAAAAACTATTAGACTTAATAAATGAATTAGGCAATGTAGCAGGATACCCAATTAACACCAAGAAATGTATGGCATTTTGATACACCAATAATGAAGTTACAGAAAAAGAGACTAAAAAAGCAATCTCATTTACCATCACTCCAAAAAATTAAGATACCTAGGAATAGACTTAACTAAAGACGTAAAAGACCTCTACTCAGAAAACTACAGAACATTGAAAAAAGATAGAGGAAGACATAAACAGATGGAAGAACATAATGTGTTCATGATTTAGTAGAATCAACATCATTAAAATGTCCATACAACCCAAAGCAATCTATAAATTAAATGCATTCCTCATTAAAGTACCAATGGCATATATCACAGACCTAGATCAAACTCTCAAAAATTCATCTGGAATAAGAAAAGACCCCAAATAGCTGCAGCAATCCTGAGAAAGAAGAACAAAGTAGGTGCGATCTCAATACCAGATATCAAGCTGTATTACAAAGCCACGGTTCTCAAAACTGCCTGGTACTGGAACAAGAACAGACATATAGATCAATGGAATAGAATAGAAAACCCAGAAATGGACCCGAACCAATATGCTCAATTAATATTTGACAAAGGAGGCCATAACATACAATGGAGTCAAGACAGTCTCTTCAATAAATGGTGTTGGGGAAATTGGACAGATACATGCAAAAAATGAAACTAGACCACCAAGTTACACCATACACAAAAATAAACTCATAATAGATAAAGGACTTAAATGTAAGACAGGAAACCATAAAAATACTAGAACAATCCAAAGGCAACAAAATCTCAGACATCTGCCAAGACAATTTCTTCACTGATACTGCTCCTAGGGCATTGAAAAATAAAGAGAAAATAGACAAATGGGACTACATCAAAATAAAAAGCTTCTGCACACCAAAAAGGAACCCTCAAGAAAACAATAAGAAAGCCCACTGTATTGGAGAACATACTTGCCAATGTTTTCACTGATAAGGGTTTAATCTCCAACATTTATAGGGAACTCATACAACTTAACAAAAGTAAGATAAACAATCCAATCACAAAATGGGCAACAGACCTAAATAGACACTTTTCAAAAGAGGACATTCAGAAAGCCAAGAGACATATGAAAACTTGCTCAAAGTGCTGTCTCTCTGCCGCTTGCCGCTGCTTCGGCAAGTGTGGCTGACAGGGGCTCAAGCTAGCTTGAATAAAGACTCTCTGCTCTTGCATCGGACTCGGTTGGCTCCCTGGTGGTCTTTTGGGGATCCTGAAATCTGGGCTTAACATTTGGGGGCTCGCCCATGGTCCCCAAGACCCTTGAGGGACCCCCGATCCGGAGAGTCTGACTGACCTTGGTTTAAATGTAGCTGTAGCTGCCAGCAGTTGCTGTAAACTGGTGATGGTCTACAATCCTTGGTAGTCTTTGGGAATAACTGGCAAGTGTCCAGTATCCCACACTGAGGGACATTGTTATAGCTACGTATTACCTGCTCTGGAAGGTGGTCAGTTACCATTCTTGTTGTGTTTAAGTTGTTAAAACTGAAATGTTTTCTTTCCCTTCCACCGGACTATCTGTTTTAGTTTGTCTCTGCCAGGTCACAAGCCCAGCTCCTTCTGTGCCCAGGACAGCAGGGAGCCTGAGTGGAAGATGACCTCTAACCAGACACACCCACTGCAGATCACCATCGGGAGGACAGCGGACCTCGCTGGACCCCTTGTAATCCTCCTAATGTTGTTGACTTTAGGCCCTTGCATTATTAACAGACTAGTCCAATTTGTCAAGAAGCATATAGGTGTGGTTCAGTTGATAGTTCTGTGCACCCTGTACAAGCCTCTCATGAAATAGAAATGCAGTCCATCTCATGATTGAGCCAGAAGTCTCAAGACAAGGGGGGAATGAAAGGGCGAGGGCTACGTCCTCCATCTTGTCCCAGGGTGAGGGCCACGCCCTCCATCTTACCCCGGATCCTCCATTTTTGGGCAGCAGCCTTAGCCATGTGCTTGGCAAGGAGCTTCTTCCCGGAAGCCCAAGCCTCTGCTAGCCACACCTAGGATTTCTTTAAACTAACCAATGATAATCAAGGAAAGTGCATGCCATAGATATGACCACATCCTGTGTAACAAGACACCGACTTGCGCCTGGACAATCGGCAGGGCCCACAGTCCTCTCTCCTCCCCTTACTCCAACCCCCCTGTAAAACCCCTCTCCCCACAGAGCTCACTCTCTCTCTGTCGCTTGCTGCTGCGTCGGCGAGTGTGGCTGATGGGGGGCTCAAGCTAGCTTGAATAAAGACTCTCTGCTTTTGCATCGGAAAAAAAATGCTCAAAGTCACTAATATCCAAGAAATGCAAATCAAAACAACAATAAGCTACCATCTCACACCTGTCAGAATGACTACCATCAACAAATAAACAAACAACAAGTGCTGGAGAGGATGGAGAGAAAAAGGAACACTGGTGCACTGCTGGTGGGAATGCAGATTGGTGCAGCCACTGTGGAAGACAGTATGGAGTTTCCTCAAAAAGTTAAAAATGAAACTCCCATTTGACCCAGTGCTCCCACTCCTAGGAATATATTCCAAGAAAACAGAAACACCAGTCAGAAAGGATATACGCACCCCAATGTTCATAGCAGCACGATTTACCATAGCTAAGATCTGGGATCAGCCTATGTGCCCATCAGCAGATGAATGGATTACAAAACTTTGGTACATCTACATGATGGAATACTATGCTGCTGTAAAAAAGAAGGAATTCTTACCATTCGCAACAGCATGGATCAACTGGAGAGCATTATGCTAAGTGAAATAAGCCAGTCAATGAAAGAAAAATACCACATGATCTCACTCATTTATGGATAATTAAGACCATTATAAACTTATGAAGAAAAATAGATACAGAGGCAGAGCAACATTGAACAGACTGTCAAACTACAGTGGGAAGTCTGGGGAGGTTTGGGGTGGGGGAGGTAAGAGATCAACCGAAGGACTTGTATGCGTGCATATAAGCATAACCAATGGACACAAGACACTGAGGGTAGGGGAGGCCAGGGGAAGGTCAAGGGGAGAAAAAAAAGAGGACATATGTAATACTCTTTGTAATACTTTAAGCAATAAAACAAAATAAAGAGAAAGAAAATATGAACTTTGGGGGGTAAAAAAGATTTCCGGTTGATTTTTAGAGTGAGAGGAAGGAAAAGTGAGAGAGAAACATTGATGTCAGAGTGAGATATCCATCGGCTGCCTCCTACCCATACCCCACCGGAGATCGTGCCTCCAACCTGGGCATGTGTCCTGACCAGGAATTGAACCTGAAACCTTTCAGTGCACTGGACGATGTCCAATCAACTGAGCCACACTGGCCAGGGCTTCCCCTTAACAATTTTTACCCATTCCTCAACCCATCCCCTCTGGACTCTGTTTCTATGAGTATGTTTTTGTTCATTTGTTTTGTTTTTTTAGATTCCACATATAATTGAAACCACACTGCATTTGTTTTTCTCTGTCTGACTTATTTTACTTAGCACAATATTCCCTCGGTCTATCCATGTTGTTGCAAATGGAAAGATTTCATTCTTTTTTAATGCTGCATAATATTAATATATATCACATCATTTGATCCATTATTTACCCATCTATTGATGGACACTTAGGTTGCTTCTATATCTTGGCTATTGTAAATAATGCCGCAATACATATTTACACATATGCATTTACATTACAAATAATGAACATATCTTTTCAAAATAGTGCTTTCATTTTCTTTAGATAACACCAGAAGTGGAACTTCTGGGTCATGGGGTAGACCTATTTTTAGTTTTTTTGAGGATTCTCCACATTTTTTTCCATAGTGGCTGCACCATTTGCATTCCCACCAACAGTGCGCAAGTAATTCCTTTTCTCCACATCTTCAACCCTTTTTATGTGTTGACTTTTTGATTAAGCCATCCTGACAGGTGTGAACTGCTATCTCACTGTGGTTTTGTTTTGCATCTCTATGATGACTAGTGATATTGAGAATCTTTACGTATGTCTGTGGCCATCTGTATGTCTTCTTTGGGGGAAATGTCTCTTCATGTCCTCTAACCATTTTTTGCATTGGATTGTTTATTTTTTTATCATTGAGTTGTATGAGTTTCTTATATATTTTGGTTATCAGTTATTAGCTCCTTATTGGATATGTCATTTGTGAATATGAAAATATATTCTCCCATTTTTTGTGTTGTTGATGGCTTCCTTCACTGTATAGTTGTTTCTTTTTCTTCATTTTTAAGATTTTTTTCAAAATATAATTTTATTGATTTCAGAGAGAAATGGAGAGGTGGAGAGAGAGAGAGAGAGAGAGAGAGAGAGAGAGAGAGAGAGAGAGAGAGAGAGACATCAATGATGAGAGAGAATCATTGATGGACTGCTTCCTACATGCCCCCTACTAGGGACCAAGCCCAAAACCCAGGCATGTGCACTGACCAGGAATGGAACCGTGACCTCCTGGTTCACAGTTCAATGGTCAACCACTATGCAACCCTGGCCAGGTTATATAGATGCTTTTTAGTTTGATGAAGTCCCATTTGTTTGTTTTTGCTTTTGTTTCCCTTGCTTAAGGCTACATATCCAAAATGATATTACTCAAACTAATGTCTAATAGTTTACTGCCTATGTTTTCTTCCAGGAGTTTTATGGTTTTAGTCCTTACATTTGAGTCTTTAATTCATTTTGAGTTTATTTATGTGTATGGTATATGAGAGTGAAAAGGACATTTTATTTTATTTTTTTTCTTTATATACCCAAACATATTTTCTCTAAAGAGTATAATTTCTCATTGACTATTATAATAACCTAATAGTCAATCAGAAATGTTACTCATTTCTTCTTTTAATCTTTAATTTCTTTATTGATTAAGCTATTACATATGTGACCTCATTCCCCCCTTAACCCCCCCCCACTCATACCCTTGCCTCCCTGTTGTCTTTGTCCATTGGTTGGGATTATATGCATGCATACAAGTCCTTTGGTTGATCTCTCCCCCTTACCCCCACCCTCCTCTACTTTCCCTCTGAGGTTTGGCAGTCTTATTGCTGCTTCTCTGTCTCTGGATCTACCCCTTTTCATCAGCCTATGTTGTTCACTATATTCCACAAATGAGTGAGATCATGTGGTATTTATCTTTCTCTGACTGGCTTATTTCACTTAGCGTAATGCTCTCCAGTTCCATCCATGCAGTTGCAAATGGTAAGAACTCCTTCTTTTTTAGCACAGCATAGTATGCCATTGTGTAGATGTACCACCGTTTTTAATCCACTCATCGGCTGATGGGCACTTAGGCTGTTTCCAAATCTTAGCTATGGTGAATTGTGCCGCTATGAACATAGGGATGCATATATCCTTTCTGATTGGTGTTTTTGGCTTCTTGGGATATATTCCTAGGAGTGGGATCACTGGGTCAAATGGGAGTTCCATTTTTAGTTTTTTGAGCAAATGTCATACTGTTCTCCACAGTGGCTGCACCAGTCTGCATTCCCACCAGCTGTGCAAAAGGGTTCCTTTTTCTTCACATCCTCTCCAACATTTGTTGTTTGTTGATTTGTTGATGATAGCCATTCTGACAGGTGTGAGATGATACTGCGTTGTCATTTTCATTTGCATCTCTCGCATAATTAGTGATTTTGAGCATGTTTTCATATGTCTTTTGGCCTTCTGTATGTCCTCTTTCAAAAGTGTCTATTCAGGTCCTTTGCCCATTTTTTGATTGGATTTTTTATTTTCCTTTTGTTAAGTTGTATGAGTTTCCTCTAAATCAGGGGTCCTCAAACTTTTTAAACAGGTGGCCAGTTCAATGTCCCTCAGACTGTTGGAGGGCCAGACTATAGTTTAAACAAAAAAAACTATGAACAAATTCCTAGGCACACTGCACATATCTTATTTTGAAGTAAAAAAAAAAAACCAAAACGGGAACAAATACAATATTTAAATGAAGAACCAGTAAAGTTAAATCAACAAACTTACCAGTATTTCAATGGGAACTATGGGCCTGCTTTTGGGTAATGAGATGGTCAATGTCCAGTTCCATATTTGTCACTGCTAATCATAACAAGTGATGCAAGTGTGCATCAGTTAATCTAGATCTGGTTGGAGATTTCAGATGTTTCATTCTGGAAAAAGGCTCTCCTAACTACAAAAAAATAGACCTCCTAACTTCAAAAAAAAAAAAAATCCTAACTTGTTCTTACCTCAGTCCTCAGGCAGCAGCAGGCTCTGCACAGGCAAGCTCGTGACTCCTCCGATCACACCTGAGACTAAGAGGAGGAGTCGAGAGACAGAGAGAAGGAGGGGAGTCGGAGAGTGCGGCACACATTCCACATATGCACACTGTGGGACCTGGACGAGTTGGCTGCTAAGCAACAGGCAGTGGCAGCAAAAACAACTGGCAGGCCTGATAAATGTTTTCAGCGGGCCGCATGTGGCCTGCGGGCCATAGTTTGAGTACCCCTGCTGTAAATGCTGGAGATTAAACCCTTATCTGTGATAACATTGGCAAATAAGTTCTCCCATGCAGTGGGCTTTCTTGTTGTTATGTTGATGTTTCCTTTGCTGTGCAAAAGCTTTTTAATTTGATGTAGTCTCATTTGTTTATTTTCTCTTTAGTTTCCATTGCCCTAGGAGCAGTATCAGTGAAGAAATTCCTTAGGCATATGTTTGCGATTTCACTGCCTATGGATTCCTCTAGTATTTTTATGGTTTCCCGTCTTATGTTTAAGTCCTTTATCCATTTTGAGTTTATTTTTGTGTATGGTGTAAGTTGGTGGTCTAGTTTCATCTTTTTGCATGTATTTGTCCAATTTTCCCAACACCACTTATTGAAGAGACTGTCTTGACTCCATTGTATGCTCTTGCCTCCTTTGTCAAATATTAATTGGGCATAGTGGTTTGGGTCGATTTCTGGGTTCTCTATAATATTCCATTGATCTATATGTCTGTTCTTTTGCCAGTACCAAGCTGTTTTAAGAAAAGTGGCTTTGTAATACAGCTTGATATCTGGTATTGAGATCGCACCTACTTTGTTCTTCTTTCTCAGGATTGCTGCAGCTATTCGAGGTCTTTTTATTCCAGAGGAATTTTTGGAACGTTCGTTCTAGATCTGTGAAATATGCCGTCGGTATTTTAATGGGGATTGCATTGAATCTATAGATTGCTTTGGGTAGTACGGACATTTTGATGATGTTGATTCTACCAATCCATGAACACGGTATGTTCTTCCATCTGTTTATGTCTTCCTCTATCTCTTTTTTCAGTGTCCTGTAGTTTTTCGCATATAGGTCTTTTACCTCCTTAGTTAAGTTTATTCCTAGGTATCTTAATTTTTTTGTTACAATGGTAAATGGGATTGCTTAGTTTCACTTTCTGTAAGTTCACTATTGGTGTAAAGAAATGCTGTAGATTTCTTAGCATTAATTTTGTATCCTGCTAAATTGCCGAATTCGTTTGTTAAGTCTAATAATTTTTTGATGGAGTCTTTAGGGTTTTCTATATGCAGTATCATGTCATCTGCAAATAAGGACAGTTTTACTTCTTTTCCAATTTGGATGCCTTTTATTTCTTCTTCTTGTCTGATCGCAATGGCTAGTCCTTCCAGTACTATGTCGAACAGGAGTGGTGAGAGTGGGCATCCCTCTCTTGTTCCTGTTCTTAGGAGAAAGGGTGTAAGTTTTTGTCCATTCAGTATGATGTTGGCTGTGGTTATGTTACATATGGCTTTTATTATGTTGAGGAATGATCCTTCTATTCTCACCTTGCTGAGGGTTTTTATCAAGAAAGGATGTTGGATTTTGTCAAATGCTTTTTCTGCATCAATTGATATGACTATGTGATTTTTTTTCTCTCAGTTTGTTTATGTGATGTATCACATTTATTGATTTGCAGATATTGTACCATCCTTGCATAACCGGGATAAATCCTACTTGGTCATGGTGTATGATCTTTCTGATGTACTGCTGGATCCATTTTGCTAGGATTTTGTTGAGTATTTTGGCATCTATGTTCATGAGGGATATTGGCCTATAATTCTCTTTCATTGTGTTGTCTTTATCTCGTTTTGGTATTAGGGTGATGCTGGCTTCATAGAATGAGCTTGGAAGTGTTCCTTCCTCTTGAATTTTTTGGAATACTCTGAGGAGGATAGGTTTTAGCTCTTCCTTGAATGTTTGGTAAAGCTCCCCTTGAAGCCATCTGGCCCCGGGTTTTAGTTTGCTGGGAGCTTTTTGACAACTGCTTCAAGTTCTTCCATAGTTATTGGCCTATTGAGATTTTTAGAATATTCCTGATTGAGTTTTGGAAGGTTGTATTTTTCTAGGAATATGTCCATTTCCTCCAGGTTGCCTAGTTTGTTGGAGTAGAGTTGTTCATAGTAGTTTTTAATAATCCTTTGAATTTCTGTGGGGTCTATTGTTATTACGCCTCTTTCATTTGTAATTTTGTTTATTTGGGTCCTCTCTCTTTGCCTCTTGGTGAGCCTGGCTAGAGGTTCATCAATATTGTTTATCCTTTCAAAGAACCAGCTCTTGGTTTCATTGATCTTTTTTATTGTGTTTTTTTGTTGTTGTTGTTGTTTTGTTTTTTTTTTTTTGGTCTCTATGTCATTTATTTCTGCTCTGATCTTTATTATCTCCTTTCTTCTGATTACTTTGGGCTTTTCTTGTTGCTCTCTTTCTAAATCTTTGAGTTGTAGACTTAGATGATTTACTATCATTTTTTCTTATTTTTTTAGGTAGGCCTGTAGAGCTATAAACTTCCCTCGCAGGATTGCTTTCATTGTGTCCCATAAATTTTGGATTGTTGTGTTTTCATTGTCATTAGTTTCCAGGATGTTTTTAATTTATTCTTTGATCTCATTGGCAACCCAGTCATTATTTAATAGCATGCTATTCAGCTTCCAAGTGTTTGAGTGTTTTGGATTGTTTTTTATTGTAGTTTATTTCTAATATTATGCCATTGTGGTCTGAGAAGATTCTTGGTATGATTTCAATCCTCTTGAATTTGGGGAGGCTTTGCTTTTGACACTATATGTGGTCTATTTTTGAACATGTCCCATGTGCACTTTAGGAGAACATATATTCTGTGGCTTTGGGGTGAAATGTTCTGAAGATGTCAATTAAGTCCATCTGATCTAGTGAGTCATTTAGGATTGTTGTTTCTTCGCTGATTTTTTGTCTAGAGGATTTATCCAATGATGTCAGTGGTGTGTTAAAATTCCCTATTATGATTGTATTGTTGTTGAACTCTCCCTTGATAGCTTCCAGGAGCTTTTTATGTATTTGGTTGCTCCTGCATTGGATGCGTATATGTTTATTAGGGTTATATCCTCTTGTTGTATCAATCCCTTTAGTATTATGAAGTGGTCTTCGTTATCTCTTGTTATGGCATTCACTTTGAGGTCTATTTTGTCAGATATAAGTATTGCTACCCCAGCTTTTTTTTTTCATTTCCTTTTTTTTTAAATTAAATCTTTATTGTTCAGATTATTACATTTGTTCCTCTTTTTTCCCCCCATAACTTCCCTCCACCCAGATCCCGCCCCACCCTCCACCCTCACTCCCCACCCACTGTCCTCATCCATAGATACACGATTTTTGTCCAGTCTCTTCCCGAATCTCACACACCCCTTTCCCCCCCAAAAATAGTCAGTCCATTCCCTTTCTATGTCCCTGATTCTATTATGATCACCAGATTATTTATTCACTTGATTCTTAGATTCACTTGTTGATAGATGCATGTTTGTTGTTCATAATTTGTACCTTTACCTTTTTCTTCTTCTTCCTCTTCTTAAAGGATACCTTTCAGCATTTCATATAATACTGGTTTGGTGGTGATGAACTCCTTTAGCTTTTCCTTATCTGTGAAGCTCTTTATCTGACCTTCAGTTCTGAATGATAGCTTTGCTGGATAAAGTAATCTTGGTTGTAGGTTCTTGGTATTCATCACTTTGAATATTTCTTGCCACTCCCTTCTGGCCTGCAAAGTTTCTGTTGAGAAATCAGCTGACAGTCGTATGGGTATTCCCTTGTAGGTAACTGAGTTTCTTTCTCTTGCTGCTCTTAAGATTCTCTCTTTGTCTTTTGCTCTTGGCATTTTAATGATGATGTGTCTTGCTGTGGTCCTCTTTGGATTCCTTTTGTTTGGGGTTCTCTGCACTTCCTGGACCTGTAAGTCTATTTCTTTCACCAGGTGGGGGAAGTTTTCTGTCATTATTTCTTCAAATAGGTTTTCAATATCTTGCTCTCTCTCATCTTCTGGCACCCCTATAATTCTGATGTTGGTACGCTTGAAGCTGTCCCAGAGGCTCCTTACATTATCTTCGTATTTTCGGATTCTTTTTTCATTTTGCTTTTCCGGTTGGGTGTTTTTTGCTTCTTCTCATTTCAAATCTTTGACTTTATTCTTGCGCTCCTCTGGTCTGCTGTTGGGTGTCTGTATAATATTCTTTATTTCAGTCAGTGTATGCTTAATTTCTAGTTGGTTCTTTATCACAACATCGAGGGTCTCATTAGATTTCTTGTAGATCTCATTAAGTTTATCGGCAGTTTCTAGAAACTTATTGAAAGACCTTAAAAGTGCGGTTTTGAGCTCTGTATCCTCCATTTCTGTCATGTTTCTTTGTCTCCGCATTTTTTATGCTTTCTTGGTGCATCCCCTTGTGGTCTTTGTGTCTTTTTTCATTTCCTTTTGCCTGAAAGATATTTTTCCATCCCTTCACTTTCAGTCTGTGTGAGTCCCTTGCTCTGAGGTGGGTCTCTTGTAGACAGCATATATATGGGTCATGTCTTTTTTCCATTCACCCACTTGATGTCTTTTGATTGGAGCATTTAGTTCATTTACTTTTAAAGTTATTATTGAAAGGTACTTGTTTATAGTGATTTCTATTTTTGTGCCTGTGTTCTTTCTTACCTTTTTATTTCTTCTTTTTCACAGCATTCCCTTTAGCATTTCTTGCATTGCTGGCTTGGTAGTGATAAACTCCCTTAGGCTTTTTTTTTTTTTTTTTTTTTTTTTTTTTTTTTGTCTCTGAAGCTCCTGATTTCCCCTTTAATTTTGATTGATTGTCTTGCTGGATAGAGTATTCTTGGATTCAGACCTTTGCTTTGCAACACTTTGTATACCTCCTTCCATTCTCTTCTAGCTTGATGTGTTTCTGTTGATAAGTGAAACTACAGCAGGAAGGCCGGTGAGGGTGGGGGGCCAGGGAGGGGGTAAGAGATCAACTGAAGGACTTGTATGCATGCATATAAGCATAACCAATGGACACAAGACACTGGGGGGTAGGGGAGGCCAGGGTATTGTCAAGGGCAGGGGAAAAAAGGAGACATATGTAATACTCTCTGTAATACTTTAAGCAGTAAAAAAATATTTAAATTAAAAAAATCATTTGATAATCTGATGGGGGATCCTTTGTAGGTAACTCTCTGTCTCTCACTTTCACTCTTTAAGATTCTATATTTGTATTGAAGATTTGCCATTGTAATTATGATGTATCTTGGTGTGGGTCTTTTGAAATTCATCTTGCTTGGGACTCTCTGTACTTGTGTAACTTTTTTCTTCCCCATATCTGGGAAGTTTTCTGTCATTATTTCTTCAAATAGGTTTTATAATCCTTGCTGCTCTTCTTGTCCTTCTGGCAGCCTTATTATGTGTATGTTACTTCGTTTCATGTTGTCCCAAAGCTCCCTTAGGCTCTCCTCCTGCTTTTTAATTTTTTTCTCCAGTTGCTGTTCAGATTTAGCTTGTTTCTCTACCTTGTCTTCTAACTCAGTAATTTTGTCCTCTGCCTCTTCTAGTCTACTGTTGAAACCTTCCATGGTGTTTTTGATTGTAGCTATATCAGTTTTCATTTCTTCCTGATTCTTGCATATGTTGTTGATTTTCTCATCCATCCGGTGAATGAATTGTACAACCATTACTCTGAATTCTTTTTCTGTCATGTTGCATGCTTCAATTTCACTAATTTCCTTTCTTGGCGACTCCTCGTTTTCTTTCCTCTGGGGGTTGTGTCGTCTCCCCATTTTGACTATCACCAGAAGGTTCAAACTTCGAGTTGCGTGGGCCTGGGCCCTGTGCAGTGGGAGCTTTGCACCACCCTAGTGTCACTGAAGAGCTCCGACACTAAGATGTGTGACTGTCCTGGGTTTGTGGGAACCAGGCTCACCCATAGGCAGCGTTACCAGCACTCAGTGTGGTCTCATGTGCGCACCTAGAATCAGGGACCCTGCCTGCACCACGCTGAAACAGAGACCCCCCTGGTGTGTGTTGAAAATCAGAGTCCCCTAGCGTGTGCCTGGAGTCAGAGTTCCCCAAGAATCCAGTATCTCAGCCTTGCACTGAGATTCAGGGTCCCTGTGTACACATGCACCAAGAATTGGAGTCACTGGCTCTTAGTGTGAATGCACTGGGAATCAGTGATCTCAGGCGCGCATGATAAGAAATAGTCAAGTCACTGGTGCTTAGTGCTGCCTCCCGCCTGGAGAATCAGGATCCTGGTCAGCTTGGGGGACTTCAGTGAGCACTTGCCCAGAATCAAAGTCAGGTGGCACTACCGCCCTGCATGGGCTTCGGGTTTGGTTGCTCGACTGCCTTGTGGGGAACAAATTCCCAGTGTCTGTGCACTCCTAGGCTCAAGTTCCTGCAGAGGTTCTGAGGGGCACAGATTCCCAGTGTCCTCAAGTTCTCAGGCTCAAATTCCTGCATCAGTACATGCTTTGGGAGGGGCGGGTCTATCAGTTACTATGGTGCTGCCTGCGAGCCTGCGGGGAGGGGGATGGGCTCTGTTACTCACAGGAATCTGCCGCTGTGATTTCTAGTGTCTGTGAGTCTATAGCTGTGGTCACAGGTCTCTATCCCCAGTGGCTGGAGGGTCCTAGTTTGCGTCTGAGACCAGACTGGGTGGTGCTGAGGCCAGGACCCTAGACTCAAGCAGCTCTGTTTCTCAAGATGGCATGGTCTCTGTGCCTGCACTGGCTGCCCAGGAGTGTTCGCTCTGGGAGCGGGGCTCCGCCGTCTAAGACTGTCCGGTTTGGCAGCCCCTTGGAACACCTGCAGAATCTAACTGTCCCTACCTCATACACACACACACCACACAAGCCCACACACTCCTCTATTGCTCCTTCGCTCTCTCACACTCTCTCCCTCCCTACCTTCCTGCCGGTCGCCATCTTCTGCTCATTGAAATGGACATTTTAGATTGAAAACTGAGCTCTGCCCATGTTTTTATACCCCCTTACTCTGCCCTCTTTTCTCTACCCATCCCTCTGCTTTGACAAGGAATCCAAGGGTGCTAAGGATTGTCAGAAGATTCCTGCTCAGAGGTAGGAACACAGCCTAATCTCAAAAGTGAGATTTACTTAGGCTTTGACACTTCAATGAAGCCATATCAGGTGGCCCTAACTGTGGAACCAACATTAGTATTTATCTCAGCTCTGAAAATTGAAGGCTTAGTGATCTTGGAAGCCAGTCTTCCCTGGATTGATTATCTTGTCATTTTCCCCAGCATTTCCTTCCAGGGTTTCCTTCATAATGCTGGACTACAAGGATGGGGAGAACTGCTTCTGGAGACAGAGCGATAACCCTGTCTCCTTGGGTTGCTAACTGGAAGGAGCTACTCAAATTGGCTACCTACTTAGTTCAAAAGTGTTCTCAAAGATGAGGGCTGGTCCCTATACAATTTCCGTCTCAGGGCAGGAAGAAGCTCATTGTTTCAGCATTTGTTTCTTGTTTTGTCTCTGCAAAGGTCCTGATGCTTCCTGAAAGCAAATCGTAAAAAAAAAAATTAGTCATCTGACCTCTGCTGTTCTTCCCTAGTGGTTGGAGATCATTGGAACAGGCACGTAATTCTACATAGGGTGCAAACACTTGCTAACCTAGTAGGGAGCAGCTGCTGAGCTCTATATACTTTTGCCAGTCCCAGCTGCACTCATTTATTCTGGCCGATGGGTTCAGAGTTCCTTTCCCAACCTCACAGAGTTCTGGTCAAAAAAGGTATCTAACTAAGCTAGAGGTAGAAAGGCAGAGATGCTGAAATGTCAGAGAGCCAGACACGGGAATGGATAGGGCATGGTGATACAGGCCATGTTTTCTCCCCTGTCATGAACTAAGTCTGTGGGCCTCAGTGTCTTCATCTGTAAACAACGGGAGGATCATTGATCGGCCCTTCCTTAATGCCTCTAAGTTGCCTAAGTAGTATAGCGCAGGGAGCTTGGGGTTGGGGGAAGACCCAAGATCATCATATGGATCTAGCCTGGGAGGTGCTTCCAAAGAGTCAAGGAATACCAAGCCCATAGAGCCATTGCCTCACTGAGCACAGGAACAGTGCCTCTGAGGCAGGTAAGCATGACTGAGAAGAAAATTGGGTTTTTGTTAATGTCTAAGGAGAAAGAGGTCAAAGTAAATGGCCTAGGGGGCAGATAGAGAAAAGCAGGTCTGTGGTTGGTCAGGGGAGAATCTCAGGGACTTTCTCATGGATCTCCAGTGGAGAGAGACCCAGAAATAGAAGAATGGAAGAGGATATTTGAGTAGAGCAGTCTTAGCAGAGCCTGTCGGGTTTCATGGTGCAGTGGAAGGAGTACTATATTAGGAAACCAAAAATGGTTTTAATCCTACTTCAGCAATGGAGCTGCTGTGTGTTCTTCAGTATTCGGTGTCCTCTCTGAGCCTCAATTTCTACATCTATGAATTTTTAAGCTTTATTGGGGAACATATAATAAACCACACATATTTAAAGTGTAAAATTTGACAAGGTTTGACATACATACACACTCATGAAGCCATTGCTATAATCAAAGTAATGGGCAGATTCAGCCAAAAGTTTCTTCATGTCTCCCTCTAACTCCAATGCCTGTCCCTTCCCAGCTCCAGGCAACCACTAATATTCTTTTTTTAAAAAAAAATTAAATTTTTCTTGTTCAGATTATTACAGTTCCTCTTTTTTTCCCCCATAGCTCCCCTCCACCCAGTTCCCACCCCACCCTCTGCCTTTACCCCTCCCCACCCACTGTCCTCATCCATAGGTGTACTATTTTGTCCATTCTCTTTCCGCACCCCCCACACCCCTTTCCCACCCTGAGAATAGTCAGTCAATTCCCTTTCTATGCCCCTGATTCTATTATATTCACCAGTTTATTCTGTTCATCGGATTATTTATTCACTTGATGTTTAGATTCACTTGTTGATAGATGTGTATTTGTTGTTCATAATTTGTATCTTTACCTTTTTCTTCTTCTTCCTCCTCTTAAAGGATACCTTTCAGCATTTCATATAATACTGGTTTGGTGGTGATGAACCCCTTTAGCCTTTTCTTATCTGTATAGCTCTTTATCTGACCTTCAATTCTGAATGATAGCTTTGTTGGGTAAAGTAATCTTGTTTGTAGGTTCTTGCTATTCATCACTTTCATTATTTCTTTCCACTCCCTTCTGGCCTGCATAGTTTCTGTTGAGAAATCAGCTGACAGTCATATGGGTACTCCCTTGTAGGTAACTGACTTGTTTTTCTCTTGCTGCTTTTAAGATTCTCTCTTTGTCTTTTGCTCTTGGCATTTTAATTATGCTGTGTCTTGGTGTGGTCCTCTTTGGATTCCTTTTGTTTGGGGTTCTCTGCACTTCCTGGACTTGTAAGTCAATTTCTTTCACCAGGTAGTGGAAGATTTCTGTCATTATTTCTTCAAATGGGTTTTCAATATCTTTCTCTCTCTCTTCTTCTGGCACCCCCATAATTCAGATGTTGGTACACTTGAAGTTGTCCCAGAGGCAAATTACACTATCTTCATATGTTTGGATTATTTTTTCTTTTTGTTTTCCTGGTTGGGTGTTTTTTGCTTCTTCGTATTTCAAATCTTTGACTTGATTCTTGTGATCCTCTAGTCTGCTGTTGGAACTCTGTATAATATTCTTTATTTCAGTCAGTGTATGCTTAATTTCTAGTTGGTCCTTTTTCATATCCTTGAGGTTCTCACTAGATTTCTTGAGGGTTTCACTAAATTTATCAGCGGTTTCTAGAAAATTCTTGAAAAACCTTGGAAGTGTGGTTTTGAACTTTATATCCTGTAGTTTTCTTTCCTCCATTTCTGTCATTTGTGACCTGTTTCTTTGTCTCTGCATTTTTTATGCTTCCCTGTGTTGATAGAGTGGCTTTGTGCGCTAGGTGTCCTATAGGGCCCAGTGGCTCAGCCTCTCCAATTACCTGAGGTGGACACTCTTGGTGCACCCCTTTGTGAGCTTTGTGCACAGTCTTGTTGTAGTTATGCCTTTATTGTTGTAGGTATCACTGGGAGGAATTGACCTCCAGGCCAACTGGCTGTGAGAATCAGTTGTGTCTGCAATGGGAGAACTTCTCTTCTGGAGACACCCTTCTGGGGCAAAACTTGCTTCAGTGGAGCTTTGGTGCTCACTGAGTCTGCCCCCTGAGTGTGTCCCTTATGGATCTGAAGAGTTGTAATCTGGATGGTCCCACTCTGACCACTGGGTACACTGGCTCTTGGATCTCTAAGGAGGTGCTAATTTAGCCTCTGCCTGAGGCTACCCAGCAGAAGCTATGGAGAGATCTGCAGATTCCTCTTCTTTGTTTGGGGTTTGGATGTGCCCAGATGAGGCCCAGCTGTGAAGCAATTCAAGCTGCTGTGGGGCCTTGGGCCTTCTTTTGGAATTTCTGGGTCTCTTTGACCCAGCTGCAGCTTGTTAGGTAATTTTCATATTGCAAAGGGCCAGGCTTTTCATATGCAAAAGCCCCTGTGCACAGCTGGGGTGGGGCAGGGTCTCAGGGAATCACCAGGGTGGAGCAAACAGCTATGGCTGATCCTCAGTCCTATCCTAAGAGGCCCTGCATCTCATTGTCCTGGTAATCGCTGCAAGCACCTCTGAGAGAAAGCCGCCCTCGAGTTCCAACTGATGCCTGACAATCCAGTTTCTCCCCGTATGAGTCTGGGTCCCCAGAGACTCATCCAGAACTGGAGTTCAGAGCCGTCGGGAGCTTGAGACTCCCTCCCAATTGAAAAAGACAACCATGTCCTCAGTTGCCAGCCATTTCCATGTGCGCCTCTGTTCCTCTACCCTTTACTTCCGCACCTCCTCTGAGTCTCAGTGTGCTTTTCTCTTTCCTTCTAGTTGTATAATTTCCACTCAGCCAGCCTTCCTGTGGTTCTGGATGATGTCCGTTTTGTCTTTTTGTTGTATTTTTGAAGTGGTTGTGCGCGGCAGCAATTTCCAGTGTTTACCTATGCCGCCATCTTGGTTTTCTTCTGATATGCTTTCTGTCACTCTAGGTTCGTCTGTATTTTTCTAGAGTTTGAAGTTATACAGTACATATTTTTTATGGCAGGATCTGACTTCTTTCATTCAACATAATTATTTTAAAGTTCATCAATGTTGTATGTATCAGTTGTTTGTTCAGCTTCCTTTCTCCTTCTCTCTCTTTTATTTATCTTTCCTCCCTTTCTTACATTCTTCCTTTTGGAGAGGTGTTGTTGAATTTTATTAATGTGGAAAGGTCTCCAAAACATCAGTAAATTAAAAGAAAAAACAGATGATAAGTGGTACGTACTATATAGAAAACTATATAGAAATCTGTACAGAAAAATCTGTAGTAATGTGTGCCAAAGTAATAATACTTGTCTCCAAGTGATTGGAACTATAATAATTTATTTTTGGCCTTGCTTCTCTGTGTTTTTCAATTGTGAAAATATAATGCTTTTAACAAGTAGGATAATGTTGCCCTGGCTGGGTGACTCAGTTGGTTGGAGCATCATCCCATACACCAAAAAGGTTGCAGATTCAATTCCTGGTCAGGGCACATAACTAGGTTGCAGGTTTGATCCCATGTTGGGGTGAGCACAGAAAGCAACCAAAGGATCTCTCTCTCTCTCTCTCTCTCTCTCTCTCTCTCTCTCTCTCTTTCTTTCTCCCTCCCTTTCTTTCTCTCTGAAAATTAGTAAACATATCCTCAGGTGAAGATTAAAACAGTAGTGAAATGTTATATTTTTCAACAGCTTTATTGTAGTATGATTGACATACAAAAATCCCATATTTATTGTACAAAATGAGATTTTTAAAAAATATATATTTTATTGATTTTTTTTACACAGAGGAAGGGAGAGAGATAGAGAGTTAGAAACATTGATGAGAGAGAGAAACATTGATCAGCTGCCTCTTGCACACCTCCTACTGGGGATGTGCCCACAACCAAGGTACATGCCCTTGGCTGGAATCGAACCTGGGACCTTTCAGTCCACAGGCCGACGCTCTATCCACTGAGCCAAACTGGTTAGGGCCAAAATGTGATGTTTTGATATATGTATAACATGAAGCCATCACTGTATTCAAGATAATGAGCATATCTATGATCCTCAAATGTCCTCTCCCTATCCACAGGCAACCATTGCTCTTCTTTCTGTTTCTACGGATGACCTTTCATTTTTTTTAAATATATTTTTTATTGATTAAGATATTACATATGTGTCCTTATCCCCACGTTACCCCTTAGCCCCCCACACCCGCTCATGCCCTCACCCCGCCCCCGGTTTTCCGTGTCCACTGGTTAGGCCTATATGCTTGCATATAAGTCCGTTGGTTGATCTTTCCCCCTTACCTCCACCCTCCCCTACCTTCCCTCCAAGGAACGGCAGTCCAATCAATGCCTCTCCGTCTCTGGATCAGTCCTTGTTCATCAATTTATGTTGTTCATTATATTCCACAAATGAGTGAGATCATGTGGTATTTATCTGCTCTCCAGTTCCATCCATGCTGTGGCAAATGGTAAGAGTTCCTTTTTCTTCTTCCTCTTCTTAAAGAATACCTTTCAGCATTTCATATAATGCTGGTTTGGTGGTGATGAACTCCTTTAGCTTTTTCATATCTGTGAAGCTCTTTATTTGACATTCTATTCTGAATGATAGCTTTGCTGGATAAAGTAATCTTGGTTGTAGGTTCTTGCTATTCATCACTTTGAATATTTCTTGCCACTCCCTTCTGGCATGCATGGTTTCTGTTGAGAAATCAGCTGACAGTCGTATGGGTACTCCCTTGTAGGTAACTGACTTTCTTTCTCTTGCTGCTTTTAAGATTCTCTCTTTGTCTTTTGCTCTTGGCATTTTAATTATGATGTGTCTTGGTGTGGTCCTCTTTGGATTCCTTTTGTTTAGGGTTCTCTGCGCTTTCTGGACTTGTAAGTCTATTTCTTTCACCAGGTAGGGGAAGTTTTCTGTCATTATTTCTTCAAGTAGGTTTTCAATATCTTGCCCTCTCTCTTCTTCTGGTATCCCTATAATTCTGATGTTGGTACGCTTGAAGTTGTCCCAGAGGCTCCTTACACTATCTTCATATTTTTGGAATCTTTTTTCTTTTTCGGTTGGGTATTTTTTGTTTCTTCGTATTTCAAATCTTTAACTTGATTCTTGGGATCCTCTTGTCTGCTGTTGTATCTCTGTACATTATTCTTTATTTCAGTCAGTGTATGCTTAATTTCTAATTGGTCCTTTTTCATATCCCTGAGGGTCTCACTAGATTTCTTGAGGGTCTCACTAAATTTATTGGTGGTTTCCATAAAATTCTTGAAAAACCTTAAAAGTGTGGTTTTTAACTCTATATCCAGTCGTTTGTTTTCCTCCATTTCTGTCATTTGTGACCTGTTTCTTTGTCTCTGCATTTTTTATGCTTCCCTCTGTTGGTAGAGTGGTTTTGTGTGCTAGGTGTCCTGTAGGGCCCAGTGGCTCAGCCTCTCCTGTTACCTGAGGTGGACACTCTTGGTGCACCCCGTTTGGGCTTTGTGCACAATCTTGTTGTAGTTATGCCTTGATTGTTGTAGGATCACTGGGAGGAATTGACCTCCAGGCAAATTGGCAGTGAGAATCGGCTGTGTCTGCAGTGGGAGAACCTCTGTGCTGAAGACACCCTTCTGGGGCAAGACTTGCTTCAGTGGGGCTTTGGTGCTCACTGAGTCTGCCCCCTGGGTGTGTCCCTTATGGATCTGAGGAGTTGTAATCCGGATGGTCCTCCCCCTCTGACCACTGGGTACACTGGCTCTTGGAGGTTACCCAGCAGGAGCTATGAAGAGAACTGCAGATTCCCCTTCCTTTTTTGGAGTTTGGAGGTGCCCTGATGAGGCCCAGCTGCGAAGCAATACAAGCTGCTGTGGGGCCTTGGGCTTTCTCTTGGAAGTTCTGGGTCTGTGGCCCACCTGCAGTTTGTTAGGTAATTTTCAGATTGCAAAGATCCTGGACATTCATATTCAAAAGCCTCTGCCTCAGTCTGGGTGGGGCGGGGTTTCAGGGAATCAAAGGGCGGAGCAAGGTACTATGGCAGATTCTCAGCCTTGCCCTAAGGGGCCCCCGCGCATCTCAGCATCCTAGTAAGTTAATTGCTGCAAGCACCTCTGAGGGAAAGCCGCCCTCGAGTTCCAAGTTCTGCCCACTGCCAGATAGTCCAGTTTCTCCCCGTATGAGTCCTGGGTCCCCAGAGACTTCCCGGAACCAGAGTTCAGAGCAGTCTGCAGCTTGCGACTCCCTCCCAATTCAAAAAGACAGCCGCATTCTCAGGTACCAGCCCCTTTCCGCGCACTCTCGAGCCTCCGTACCTTTGCACTTTACTTCCGCAGCTCCTGACCCTCAATGTGCTTTTCTCTTTCCTTCTAGTTGTAGAATTTCCATTCCGCCAGCCTTCCTGTAAGTTTTGGATGATGTCCGTTTTGTCTTTTTATTGTGTTTTGAAGTTGTTGTAGGAGGCAGCAATTTCAGTGTTTCCCTATGCTGCCATCTTAGTTTCTCCGACCTTTCATTTTTTAGAATTTTATGTAAATGAAATAAAATGTAAGTAGCTATTTTTAGCCTGCTTCTTTCTGTCACTGAATTTTTTTAGATTCATCTAAGTTGTGCATATATCAGTAGTTCATTTGTTTTTATTGCTGTGCACCATTTCTTGGCATCGGTGTGCCACAATGTGTTCACCCATTTCCATATTGATGAACATTTCTGTTGTTTCTGGTTTTTTACTTACAAATATAGTTGGTATAAAGTTCATGTATACGTCTTGATGTGGACATATGCTTTCATTTATATTTAGGTTGTTGACTCATTGTAACTGTATGTTTAACCATTTGAGGAACTTCCAAAGTGTTTTCCAATGTGATTGCATCATTTTAAATTCTCAGGAGGTGTGAAACTGGAGCAGAGGGTCCCAGTTGTTACAAATCCTCAACTATGTTAGGTCAATTTTTAAAATAGTAGATGTTTATTAAAATATGTAGGTAGTGATATCTCATTGGGATTTAACTTTCCCTACTGACTATTGATGATAAGCATCTTTTCATATATTTGTTTACAATCTATATAATTTCTTTGGTGAAATGTCGGTTTTAATCTTTGGTCTGTTTTCAACCGCTTCTTCATTTTCTTATTTTTGAGTTTTGACAGTACAAATACATGCAGAGAGTACATCAGTCCTCCTTTGTAAGATATATGATTGAAAAATATATACCTCATTCTGTAGCTGGTGGGTTTTAAATTTTTATTTATTGATGAGAGAGAGAGAGAGAGAGAGAGAGAGAGAGAGAGAGAGAGAGAGAGAGATTGTTTTTTCACTTATTTATGCATTCATTTGTTTGCTTCTTGTATGTGCCCTGACAGGAGATTGAACCCAGAAGATGGGCGTATCAGGTGAAACTCTAACCAACTGATAAACCAGGCCA
Organism: Myotis daubentonii; assembly: GCF_963259705.1. Lineage (NCBI taxonomy): Eukaryota > Metazoa > Chordata > Mammalia > Chiroptera > Vespertilionidae > Myotis > Myotis daubentonii. The sequence continues at coordinate 95,509,681 of NC_081861.1, read as the reverse complement.
GGGGTCTGGTGTTTTAATTATCCTTTTAAAGAGGGTAATTAACTTTATTGCTCAGCTTTCTTTTTAAAAAATCTTTATTGTTGAGAGTATTACAAATGTCTTCCCCTTTTTCTCCCTTGCCACCACCACCCAGTTCCCACCCCACCGCTGGCCTTCACCCTATTGTCTCTGTTCATGGGCAATGCATATATGCCTATACCAGTAAATTCTTTGATTAATCTCTTCTGAACGCACTTTCTGCTTCCCTCTGAGATTTTGTCACTCTGTTCCATGTTTCCATGCCTCTGGTTCTATTTTATTCATCAGTTTGTGTTCACTAGATTCCACATATAAGTGAGATCATGTGATAGTTGTTTTTCTCTGATTGGCATATTTTGCTTAGCATAATCATCTCCAGGTCCCTCTATGCTCTCTCAACAGGTAATAGACCTCTTCCCTCTTTTATACAGCTGCATAGTATTCCATGGTGTAAATGTACCACATCTTTTTATCCTCTCATTTACTGATGGGCACTTGGGCCGTTTCTAGATCTTAGCTATTATTAATAGTGTTGCTAGTGTAATTTACAATAGCTAAGGTTTGCAAACATTCTAAATGTTACATTTACAGAACAGAATACGACACTACTCTGAAAAAGAATGAATTCTATTTGCAATAGCATGGATGGACCTGGAGAGTATTATGCTTATTGAAATAAGCCAGTCAGAGAAAGATAAGTATCACATGATCTTACTCATATGTGGAATCTAATGAACAAAATAAACTGATGAACAAAATAGAAGCATGGAACAGACTCATACCTCAGAGGGGAGGCAGGAGAGAGTGTGTGGGTGAGAAGAAATCAACCAAAGAACTTGTATGCATATATTCATAACCCATTGACATTGACAATAGGGTGGTGAAGGTCTGGGGTGCAGGGCAGGGTTGGGCTAGAAGAGGTCAATGGGGGAAATAGGGGAGCATATGTAACACTTTCCACAATAATGACTTAAAAATAAATAAATGATGCTGCTATGAACACAGGGCTGCATATATTCTTTCTCTTTGTTGTTTCAGGTTTCTTAGGATATATTCCACACTGGTTTCCATAGTGGCTGCAACAGTCTGCATTCCCACCAGCAGTGTACAATGGTTCCTTTTTCTCTACATCATTGCCAGCACTTGTTTTTTGCTGATTTATTAATGATAGACATTCTGGCATGTGTGAGGTGGTACCTCATTGTCATTTTAATTTTAATGTCTCTGATGATTATTGAAGTTGAGCACATTTTCATATGTTTCTTGGCCATTTGTATGTCCTCTTTGGAGAAGTGTTTATTTGGGTCCTCTGCTCATTTCTTACTTGGATTGTTTGTCTTCCTTTTGTTGAGTGGTATGAGTACTTTATATATTTTGGAAAAAACAACTTATTATATGTTCTCCCATACAGTGTGTTTCCTTTTCATTTTAATGCTGGTTTCTTTGCTGTGCAGACATTTTTATTATGATGTATATCCATTTGTTTATATTTTCCTTTGTTTTTCTTGCCCAAGATTATGTATCGGTAAAAATTATTCTATGTGAGATGTCTCAGATTTTGTTTCCTACGTTTACTGCTGGATTTGATTGGTTTCACAACTTACATTTAGGTCTTTTATTTATCTTGAGTTCATTCTTGTGTATGGTGGAAGTCGGTGATCTAGTTTGATTTTTTTGCATGTACCTGTCCAATTTCCCCAACAGCATTCATTGAACAGACTGTCTTTACACTTTTGTATGCTCTTGTATCCTTTGTCCGATATTAATTGAACATAATGGCTTGGGTCGATTTCTGTTCTGTTCCATTGATCTATGTGTCTGTTCTTGTGCCAGTAGCAGGCTGTTTTCTATACAGAGTCTTTGTAGTATAACTTGATATCTGGTATAGTGATCCCTGGAACTTTGTACTTCTTTGGTTCCATATAAAATTTTTTCTAGATCTGTGATATATGACATTGCTATTTTATTATTTTTAATTTCTTTATTGATTAAGGTATTAGATATGTGTCCTTATCCCTCCATTGTCCCCCCACCTTCCCACTCATGCCCTCACACTCTGTTGTCTGTGCCCATTGGTTAGGCTTATATGCATGCATACAAGTCCTTTGGTTGATCTCTCCCCTTTACCCCCATCCTCCCCTACCTTCCCTCTGAGGTTGACAGTCTGATTGATGCTTCTCTGTCTTTGGATCTGTTTTTGTTCATCAGTTTATGTTGTTCATTATATTCCATAAATGAGTGCGATCATGTGATATTTATCTTTCTCTGACTGGCTTATTTCGCTTTGCATAATGGTCTCCAGGTCCATCCATGCTGTTGCAAGTGTAAGAATTCCTTCTTTTTTACTGCAGCGTAGTATTCCATTGTGTAGATGTACCACAGTTTTTTAATCCACTCATCTGCTGATGGGCACTTAGATTGTTTCCAAACCTTAGCTATGGTGAATTGTGCCACTATGAACATAAGGGAGCGTATATCCTTTGTGGTTGGTGTTTCTAGTTTCTTGGGATATATTCCTAGAAGTGGGATCACTGGCTCAAATGGAAGTTCCATTTTTAGTTTTTTGAGGAAACTCCATACTGTTCTCCACAGTGGCTGCGCCAGTCTGCATTACCACCAGCAGTGCATGAGGGTTCCTTTTTCTCCACATCCTCAACAGCACTTGTCGTTTAATGATTTGTTGATGATAGCCATTCTAACCGGTGAGAGATGGTACTGCCATTTTGATTTGCATCTCTTGCATCTCTTAGATAATTAGTGACTTTGAACATGTTTTCATATGTCTCTTGGCCTTCCTTCTGTCTTATTTCAAAAAGTATCTATCTAGTCCGGTTCCCATTTTTTGATTGGATTGTTTATCTTCTTTTTGTTAAGTTGTATGAGTTCCCTGTAAATGTTGGAGATTAAACCCTTATCGGTGATAACATTGGCAAATATGTTCTCCCATGCAGTTGGCTTTCTTGTTGTTTTGTTAATGGTTTCTTTTGCTGTACAAAAGCTTTTTATTTTGATGTAGTCCCATTTGTTTATTTTCTCTTTAGTTTCCATTGCCCTAGGAGCGATATCGGTGAAGAAATTGCTTCAGCATATGTCTGAGATTTTGCTGCCTGTGGGTTCCTCTAGTATTTTTATGGTTTCCCGTCTTATGTTTAAGTCCTTTATCCATTTTGAGTTTATTTTTGTGTATGGTGTAAGTTGGTGGTCTAGTTTCATCTTTTTGCATGTATCTGTCCAATTTTCCCAACACCATTTATTGAAGAGACTGTCTTTACTCCATTGTATGTTCATGTCTCCTTTGTCAAATATTAATTGAGCATAGTGATTTGTGTCAATTTCTGGGTACTATATTCTATTCCATTGATCTATATGTCTGTTCTTGTGCCAGGACCAGATTGTTTTGAGAATAGTGGCTTTGTAATGCAGCTTGATATCTGGTATTGAGATTCCCCATACTTTGTTCTTCTTTCTCAGGATTGCTGGAGCTATTCGGGGTCTTCTTTTTATTTCAGATGAATTTTTGGAATGTTCGTTCTAGGTCTGTGAAGTATGCCATTGCTTTTTTAAATGGGGAGTGCATTGAATCTATAGATTGCTTTGAGTAGTATGGAAATTTTAATGATGTTGATTCTACCAATCCATGAACACAGTATGTTCTTTCATCTGTTTATGTCTTCCTCTATCTCTTTTTTCAGTGTCCTGTAGTTTTCTGCGTATAGGTCTTTTACCTCCTTAGTCAAGTTTATTCCTAGTTGTCTTATGTTTTTTGTTTTTTGTTTTTTTTGGTGCAGTGGTAAATGGGATTGTTTTTTTACTCTCTCTTTCTGTAAGTTCACTATTGGTGTGTAGAAATGCCATAGATTTCTTGGCATTAATTTTATATCCTGCTACATTGCCCAATTGATTTATTAAGTTTAATAATTTCTTGATGGAATGTTTAGGGTTTTCTATGTACAGTATCATGTCATCTGCGAATAAGGGTAGTTTTACTTCTTCTTTTCCAATTTGGATGCCTTTCATTTCTTCTTCTTGTCTTATTACAATGGCTAGTACTTTCAGTACTATATTGAACAGGAGTGGTGAAATTGGGCATCCCTTTCTTGTTCCTATTCTTAGGGTAAATGGTTTTAGTTTTTTCCCATTGTGTATGATGTTGGCCGTGTGTTTGTCATATATGGCTTTTCTTATGTTGAGGTATGATCCTTCTATTCTCACCTTGCTGAGAGTTCTTATTAAGACAGGTGGTTGGATTTTTTGAAATGCTTTTTCTGCATCAATTGATATGACTATGTGATTTTTATTTCTCAATTTGTTTATGTGATGTATCACGTTTATCGATTTGCCGATATTGTACCATCCTTGCATCCCCAGGATAAATCCTACTTGGTTATGGTGTATGATCTTTTCTGATGAACTGCTGAATCTGATTTTGTTGAGGATTTTGGCATCTATGTTGATGAGGGATATTGGCCTGTAATTCTCTTTCATTGTGTTGTCTTTATCTGGTTTTGGTATTAGGGTGATGCTGGCTTCATAGAATGAGCTTGGAAGTATTCCTTCTTCTTGAATTTTTTGCAATAGTATGAGGAGGATAGGTTTTAGTTCTTCCTTGAATGATTGGTAAAACTCCCCTGTGAAGCTGTCTGGCCCTGGCTTTTGTTTGCTGGACATTGCTATTTTAATAGTATGTTGAATAAGAGTGGTGAAAGCAGATATCCCTGTCTTTTGCTGTTTTTAGGGGAATTATTTTAGATTTTTCCCACTGAGCATGATGTTGGATGTACTTTTGTCATTTATGGCCTTTATTATGTTAATATATGGATTTTGTCAATTTTTTTATCAATTGATATGATCATGTGATTTTTGTCTTTCATTTGTTTTGGTGGTGTTTCGCATTTATTGATTTGTGAATGTTGTAGCAGGTTTGCATCCCTATAATAAATCCCACTAGGTCATGATGTATGATCCTTTTAATATACTGCTGGATCTGCTTTGTAATGTTTTGTTGAGGATTTTATTTTTTTATTTATTTTTTATTGTTCTTGAGGATTTTAGCATCTGTGTTCATCAGAGATATTGGCCTGAAATTCTCTTTCTTTGTAGTGTCTTTATCTGGTTTTGCAGTCAGGATAATGCTGGCCTCATAAAAAGAGCTTGGAAGTGTTCCTTCCTTTTGGATTTTTTGGAATAGTTTGAGAAGGATAAGTGTTAGTTCTTTGAATGTTTGGTAAAACTCTCCTGTGAGGCCATACGGATCAAGGCTTTTGTTTGCTGGAAGGTTTGTTTTTTTTAAATTACTTTTTAAATTTCATCAGTTTCATCAGCTTATTCAGGATTTCTGATTCTCCCTAATTCAGTATTGGAAGATTGTATTTTTCTAGGAATTTGTCCACTTTATTCAGGTTGTCCATCTTGTTGGCATATAGTTGTTCACAGTATTTTCTTACAATCCTTTTTATTTCTCTGATGTCAGTTAATACTTCATCTCTTTCTTTTCTGGTTTTATTTATTTGGATCCTCTCTCTTTGTTTCTTGATGAGTCTGGCTAAGGTTCATCAATCTTGTTTATCTTCTCAAGAATCAGCTCTTGGTTTAATTTTGGTTTTTATTTTTATTTTTTGTTCTTTTAAGTCTCTATGTCATTTATTTCCACTCTGAAATAAATTATTATTTCCTTCCTTCTACTTACTCTGGTCTTTTCTTGTTCTCTTTCTAATTCTTTTAGTTTTAGCATTAGATAGTTTCTTAGAAATTTTTCTTGTTTCTTGAGGTAGGCTTATAGTGCTCTGAACTTCCCTCTTAGGGGTGTTTTCACTCTATATTTAGGTTTTAAGTTCTTTTGTGTTCATTTTTTTCCAGAAAGTTTTTGATTTCTTCCTTGATCTCACTAGTAACCCATTCATTGTTTAATGGCATGCTATTTAACCTCTGTGTGTTTGTATATTTTTATTATAGTAGATTTCTAGTTTCATGCCATTGTGATCTGAGATATTTGATATGATTTCAATCATCTTGAATTTGCAGAAATTTCGTTTGTATCCTATATGTAGTCTATCTTTGAAACTGTCCCATGTGCTCTTGAGAATAATGTATGTTTTGAAGCTTTGGGGTGAAATGTTCTGTAAATTTTAGCTAAATCCATTTGATCTATTGTGTTGTTCAGGGTTGCTGTTTCCTTGTTGAGTTTTTTGTCTAGAAGATCTAATCAGTGATGTCAGTGGGTGTTGAAGTTCCTATTATTATTGTATTGCTGTAAATCTCTCCCTTTAAATCCTCTGGAAGTTTTTTTTTCTAAATATATTTTTATTGATTTCAGAGAGGAAGGGAGAGGGAGAGAGAGATATAAACATCAATGATGAGAGAGAATCATTGATTGGCTGCCTCCTGCATGCCCCACACTGGGGATTAAGCCCACAACCCGGGCATGTGCCCCCACTGGGAATTGAACCATTACCTCCTGGTTCATAGGTCAATGCTCAACCACTGAGCCATGCCAGCTGGGTGCTGCTATATGTTTGGATGCTGCTATATTAGGTACATATATGTTTACCAGGATTATATCCTTTATTGTATCGATCTCTTTGGTATTATGAAGTGGCCTTCATTGTCTCTTGTTATGGCCTACATTTTGAAGTCTATTTTGTCAGATAGGTGTATTGCTATCCCAGCTTTCTTTTTTTCATTTCTATTTGCATGAACATTTTCACTTTCATCATGCGTGAGTCATTAGTTATGTGGGTCTCTTGTAGACAACATACATATGGGTCATGTATTTTTATTTCATTCAGATACCTTATGTCTTTTGATTGGAGCACTTAAGTAATTTACATTTATGGTTATTATTGATGGGTACTATTTGTTGGCATTTTTATTTTTTTACCTCCCACTTCCCCCTTTCCTCTATTTCTTCTTCTTACAACAGTCCCTTTAGCATTTCTTGAAGTGCTGGTTTGTTGGTAATAAACTGATTTAGCCTTTTTTTGTCTGAAAAGATCTTTATTTTACCTTCAAATTTAAGTGCTAGCCTTGCTGGATAGAGTAGTCTTAAATTCAGTCCCTTACTTTTAAAAAAATAATTAATTTATTGTTCATTTTTTGAATCTTTATTGTTGAAAGTATTATACATGTACCCCTTTCCCCCCATTGAGTTCTCCCACCCCTCCTCTGCCCCCAACCCTAGGCCTTCACCACCCTATTGTCTGTGTCCATGAGTTATGCACATATGCATATGAGTTCATTAGTTGATCTCACCCCCCACCACCACAACCACTATCTCCTGCCTTTCCTCTGAGGTTTGACAGTCTGTTTAATGCTTCTATGTCTCTGGGTCTATTTTTGTTCATCAGTTTATGTTGTTCATTAGATTACACATATGAGTGAGATCATGTGATATATATCTTCTCTGATTGGTTTATTTTGCTTATCATATTGCTCTCCAAGTCCATCTATGCTATTGCAAATGGTAAGAGTTCTTTTTTTTACAGTATCGTAGTATTCCATTGTATAGATGTACCACAATTACTTTTAAAAAATATATATATATTTTATTGATTTTTTACAAAGAGGAGGGGAGAGGGATAGAGAGTTAGAAACATCGATGAGAGAGAAACATCGATCAGCTGCCTCCTGCATGCCCCCTACTGGGGATGTGCCCACAACCAAGGTACATGCTCTTGACCAGAAAGAAACCTGGGACCCTGGAGTCCACAGGCCTACGCTCTATCTGCTGAGCCAAACCGGTTAGGGCAGAATTTCTTAATCCATTCATTGGCTGATGGGCACTTAGGCTGTTTCCAAATCTTACCTATTGTAGATTGTGCTGCTATGAACACAAGGTTGCGTATATTCTTTATGATTTCTTGGAACAGTGGTCAGCAAACTGCGGCTCGCAAGCCACATGCGGCTCTTTGACCCCTTGAGTGTGGCTCTTCCACAAAATACCTCGTGCGGCCGCGCATGTATATGCGATTGAAACTTCGTGGCCCGTGCGCAGAAGTCGGTTTTTGGCCTGGGCAAGTCTATTTTGAAGAAGTGGCATTAGAAGAAGTGGGGGGTGTCGGTCGGTCGGGCTATGGGAGACGCAGCGCAGGCAGGCCGCGGGATATGCAGCGCAGGGGAGGCACATTGTTTTGAGGTATGTGCGCTGAAGTTGACCCCTTCCAAATCTCCCGTCCACACTCCTCTATCTGAAACAAGTATACAAGACAAGTGTAGATGGGAGAGTTGGAAGGGGTCGACCTCAGCGAACGTACCTCAATCAGATTGAGGGCATTTTTAGCAAAGGCCAGTTTAGGAGTACCCTAATTAAGTTAATAACAATGTACCTACCTATATAGTTTAAGTTTAAAAAATTTGGCTCTCAAAATAAATTTTAATTGTTGTACTGTTGATATTTGGCTTTGTTGACTAATGAGTTAGAATATATTCCTAGAAGTGTGTTCACTGGGTCAAATGGGAGTTTCATTTTCGACAAAAATATATAGAAATCTGTACAGAAAGATCTGTAGGAATGTGTGCCAAAGTAAAAATACTTGTCTCTAAGACATTGGAACTGTAGAGATTTTTTTTGGCTTTGCTTCTATGTGTTTTTTTAATTTTTCAATTGTGAAAATATATAGCATCTAACAAGTAAAAAACGGTTGTCCTGGCTCAGTGGCTCAGTTGGAGCATCATCCCATACACCAAAAAGTTTACGGGTTCAATTCCCAGTCAGGGCACATACCTAGGTTGCAGGTTTTATCCCTGGTTGTGAGGCAACCGAATGATCTCTCTCTCTCTCTGTCTCTCTCTCTCTCTCTCTGTCTTGTTTTCTCCTTCCCTCCCTTCCTTTCTCTTTGTAAATCAGTAAACATATCATCAGGTGAGGATTTAAAAATTAGGGAAATGTTATTATATTTTTAAACAGCTTTATTGAGATATGATTGACATACAATAAAGATCCCATACCAGTATTTAAAGTGAAAAAATGTGATTTCTAAAAATAATTTAAATTATTTACTATTTAAAGTATTACATTAGCCTACATTTCCCCTCACTGACTTCTCCTCAGCCACCCCCACCCCTCAGGATATGCCCTCACCCTCCCCCCGCCCCCCATCTGTGTCCATTGGTTATGCTCATCTGCATGCATAAAAGTCCTTTGATTGATCTCTTATCCTCTCACCCCCACCTTCCCTCATAGGTTGGACAGTCTCTTAAATGCTACTATGACTCTGGTTCTATTTTTGTTCATCAGTTTATGTTGTTCATTATATTCCACAAATGACTGAGATCATGTGATATTTATCTTTCTCTGACTGGCTTATTTCACTTAGCATAATGCTCTCCAGTTCCATCAATGCTGTTGCAAATGGTAACAATTCCTTCTTTTTTACAGCAGTGTAGTATCCCATTGGGTAGATGTACCACAGCTTTCTAATCCACTCATCTGCTGATGGGCACTTAAGCTGTTTCCAAATCTTAGCTATTGTAAATTGTGCTGCTATGAACATAGGGGTGCATATATCCTTTCTGATTGATATTTCTAGTTTCTTGGGATATATTCATAGAAGTGGGATTACTAGGTCAAATGAAAGTTCCATTTTTAATTTTTTGAGGAAACTCCATACTGTTCTCCACAGTGGCTGCACCAGTCTGCATTCCCACCAGCAGTGCACGAGGATTCCTTTTTCTCCACATTCTCGCCAACACTTGCTGTTTGTTGATTTGTTGATGATAGCCAGCTTGACAGATGTGAGATGGTACCTCACTGTTGTTTAGATTTCCATCTCTCTGACGATTAGTGACTGAGCATGTTTTCATATGCCTCTTGGCCTTCTCTATGTCTTCTTTCAAAAAGTGTCTATTTAGGTCCTTTACCCATTTTTTGATTGGGTTATCTTCCTTTTGTTAAGTTGTATGAGTTCCCTATAAATTTTGGAGATTAAACCTTTATCGGAGATAACATTGGCAAATATGTTCTCCCATTCAGTGGGCTTTCTTGTTGTTGGTTTCTTTTTTTATTTTTTTAAAATATATTTTATTGATTTCAGAGAGGAAGGGAGAGGGAGAGAGAGCTAGAAACATCAATAATGAGAGAGAATCATTGACTGGCTGCCTCCTGCACACCCCCTACTGGAGATCGAGCCCACAACCTGGGCATGTGCCCTTCACCAGAATCGATCCTGGGACTCTTCAGTCCCCAGGCCGACCCTCTATCCACTGAGCCAAACCAGCTGGGGTGTTGATGGTTTCTTTTGCTGTGAAGAATCTTTTTATTATGATATAGTCCTATTTGTTTATTTTCTCCATAGGTTCCATTGCTCTAGGAGCTATATCAGTAAAGATATTGCTACAAAAAATGTCTGCTATACCCCAATAATGAAGTCACAAAAAAAAGAAACAAAACAAAACAATCGCATTTATTATTGGAACAAACTCTCCAATAATTCATCTGGAATAAAAATAGACCCTGAATAGCTGCAGCAATCCTGAGAAAGAAGAACAAAGTTGGAAGGATCACAATACCAGATATCAAGCTATACTACAAAGCCATTGTTCTCAAAACTGCCTGGTACTGGCACGAGAACAGAGATATAGACCAATGGAACAGAACAGAGAACCCAGAAAATCAACCCAAGCCATTAGGCTCAATTAATATTTGACAAAGGAGGCAAGAGCATACAATGGAAACAAGACAGTCTCTTCAATAAGTGGTGTTGGGAAAATTGGACAGATGCATGCAAAAAAAATGAAACTAGACCACCAACTTACACCATACACAAAAATAAACTCAAAATGGATAAAGGACTTAAATGTAAGGTGGGAAACCATAAAAATCCTAAAAGAAGATATAAGCAGCAAAATAGCAGACATTTGTGATGTTCTGATATATGTATATCATGAAGCCATCATTGTATTCAAGATAATGAGCATATCTATCATCCTCAAATGTCCTCTATCCACAGGCAACCATTGCTCTTCTTTCTGTTTCTACAGATTACCTTTCATTTTTAGAATTTTATGTAAATGAAATAATAGGTAGCTATTTTTTAGTCTGGTTCTTTCCCTCACCATATATTTTTTTTTAGATTCATCCAAATTGTTGCATATATCAATAGTTTTTTTATTGCTGAGCACTATTTCTTGGCATCAGTGTGCCATAATGTGTTCACCATTTACATATTGATGAACACTTCTGTTGTTTCTATTTTTTTTACTTACAAATATAGTTGCTATAAAATTCATGTACACGTCTTGACATATACTTTCATTTCTTCTTGGATTGCTGAGTAATTGTAAATGTACACACCTGTCAGAATATCTACCATTAATAAATCACCAAAAAGTCATGGCAAGCATGTGGAGAAAAAGGAACCCTAGTACACTGCTGGTGTGAAGGCAGCTTGGTGCAACCACTATGGAAAACAATGTGGAGAGTGATCAAAAAATTTTAAATGGAACTGCATTTGACCCAGTGATTCCATTTCCAGAATAAGTCCTAAGTAACCTGAAACACAAATCAGAAAGAATATATGCACACCTATGTTCATATCAGCATTAGTTACAAGATCTAAGCTTTGAAAACAGCCCAAGTGCCCATCAGTAGATGAGTGGATTAAAAAGTAGTGGTACATTTGCACCACATGGAATACTATATAGCTATAAAAAGAAGGATCTATTACCCATTGTAACAGCATGGAGGGCCCGGGAGATGATTATGCTAAGTGAAATAAGCCATTCAGATAAAGACAAGTATCACATAATCTCACTTATATGTGGAATCTAATGAACAAAATAAACTGATGAATAAAATAGAACCAGTGGCATGGAAACATGGAACAGAATGAAAAATCTCAGAGGGAAGGGGACAGGGAGTGTGGAAGAGATTACCCAAAGAACTTATATACATATATGCATTGCCCATGAACACAGACAATAGAGTGAAGTTCAGGGGTGGGGCGGGAACTGGGTGGTGGTGGCAGGGGGAGGAAGGGGGAGAAAGGGGAAGACATTTGTAATACTCTCAACAATAAAAATTAAAAAAAATAAAGCTGAGCAATGAAGTTAATTGGTTAGGGTCTCACCTTATATGCCAATCTTCTGGGTTCGATCTCCTGTTAGGGCACATTCAAGAAGCAAACAAATGAATGCATAAATAAGTGAAAAAACAAATTCTCTCTCTCTCTCTCTCTCTCTCTCTCTCTCTCTCTCTCTCTCTCTCTCTCTCTCATAAATAAAAATGTAAAAACCCACAAGCTACAGACTGGGGGATATATTTTTCAATCATCAACACTAATAAAAGAGAAAAATGGTAATTGGCGTACGAGCTACCCCTTTCATTGGCTAATCAGGGTTATATGCAAATTAACTGCCAACTAAGATTGGCAGTTAACTGCCAACAAGATGGCGGTTAATTTGCATATGTAGGCACAATGCAGGGAGGCGAAAGGGAAAGCAGGAAGAAGCCCCCTGCCACTGACAGTGTTGGAAACCCAGGGGGGAGCTAAGAGCTGGGGGGCAGGGCAAAGGAAGCCCTGGGGCCGCCTTTGCCCTGCCCCCCAGCCCTGATCAGAGAATCAGGTGCCTTTTCCTCCCTGGCCAGTGATAGCAGGAAGTAGGGGTGGAGCCAGCGATGGGAGCTGGGCACAGTCAAAGCTGGCAGTCCCAGGAGCTAGGGGTCCCTTGCCTGGGCCTAAAGCGAAGCCCATGATCATGGGGCCACTGCCACTGCAGGTCCCCGCTGCCCAGGCCGGACGCTTAGGCCAGAGGCGTCAGGCCTGGGCAAGGGGCCGATCCTGCGATTGGAGGGTGATGGGGGTCAATGCCTGAGGACTCCCAGTATGTGAGAGGGGGCAGGCTGGGCTGAGGGACACTCCCCCCCACACACACCCAGTGCACGAATTTTGTGCACTGGGCCCCTAGTCTATATAATAAAAGCCTAAGTGACCATTATGACAGAATGACCAGTCACTATGATGTGCACTGACCACCAGGGGAAGACGCTCAATGCAGGAGCTGCCCCCTGGTAGTCAGTGCACTCCCATGGGGGAGCAGCCGCTCAGCCGGAAGCCAGGCTCATGGCTGGCAAGTGCAGTGGCAGTGGCAGGAGCCCCTCTGCCACAGCACTAAGGAGCAGTGAGCCGATTGGTAAGAACCCAGGGGTCCCAGATTGGTAGCCGGCAGTTGTACATCCCCTGAGAAGTCCCAGACTGCAAGAGAGTGCAGGCCTGGCTGAGGGATCCCTGCCCCCCCTCCCGCAACCCGAGTGCATGAATTTCATGCACCAGGCCTCTAGTTTATCTTATAAAGGAGAACTGATATACTCTGTGCATGTGTTTGTATTCTCAAAACTCAAAAATAAGAAAATGAAGAAGCAGTTGAAAACATACCAAAGGTTTAAACTGATGTTTCACCAAAGAAATTATATAGATTTTAAACAAATATATGAAAAGATATTTATCATCAGTAGTCATTAGGGAAAGTTAAATCCCAATGAGATGTCACTACCCACATATTTTAATAAACATTTAATAATTTAAAAATTGACCAACCATAGTTGAGCTTTGGAACAACTGGGACCCTAAGTTCCAGTTTCACATCTTCTGCGATTGTAAAATGGTGCAAACACATTGGAAAACACTTTGGAAGTTCCTCAAATGGTTAAACAAGAAGACCTGTGCATAGTCCTTTTAGGATCATGGAACTCTGTTTATGAGGTAATGGTTTAAATACAGTCAAGTTGCAGGATACAAAATCAAGGCTTAATAATCCATTGCCTCCCTGTATACTAACAACACAACTTCAGAAAACGAAATGAGAAAAAAATACACACAACAATTCCTTTTGCAATTGTAACCAAAATAATAAAATACCTAGGGATAAACTTAAAGAACGTGAAAGACCTATATACTGAAAATTACAAAGCATTATTAAAAGAGATTGAAAAAGACACAATAAAATGGGAAAATATCCTGTGCTCATGGATTGGAAGAATCAACATAGTTAAAATGGCCATATTACCCAAAACAATATACAGATTCAATGCAATCCCCATCAAAATCCCAATGTCATTTTTTAAAATAAATAGAATGAAAAAGCATCGGATTTGTATGAAACCACATAAAGCCCTGAATAGCCAAAGCAATCCTGAGGGAGGGGCAAGGATGGGAGAAGGCTGGAAGAGGTTTATGGGGGTGGGAGGAAGGAGGACCTATGTAACACTTTCAACAATAAAGATTTTAAAAAAAGAATGAAGCTGGAGGTATCACGGTACTTAACCTCAAGTTACACTACAGAGCTACGATAATCAGAATAGTATGGTATTGGCAGAGAAACAGACACACATATCAATGGAACAGAATAGGGAGCCAGATATAAAACCACATGTATATGGACAGATAATTTTCAACAAAAGATCCAGAAATGCACAACGGAGTCTCTTTAATAAATGGTGTTGGGATAACTGGAAAGCCACATGCAATTGAATGTAACTGGGTAACAATTTGTCCCATGTACAAAAATTAATTCAAAGTGGATCAAAGAACTAAATATAAGACTGTAAACAATAAGTTACATAGAAGAAAATATATGTATCAAACTTATGGACCTTGGCCATAGAGAACATTTTTATGAACTTGGCCCCAAAGGCAAAGGAAGTAAAGGCAAAAATAAATGAATGGGACTATATCTAAAAAGCTTCTGCACAGCAAAAGGAACTGACAAGAAAACAAAGAGACAGCCAACCAGATGGGAGATGATATTTGCAAACATTAGCTTCAACAAAGGTTTAATTTCCAAAATATATTAAAAAAAACCTCATAAAACTCAGCACCAAACAAACAACCCAATCGAAAAGTGGGCAGAGGACCAGAAAATACACCCCTCTCCCAAGAAGACATATGAATAACGTATAGATAGATGAAAAGATGTTAAACCTCATTGTCAATTATGTAAATACAAATCAAAACTATAATGAGATACCACCCCACACCTATTAGAGTGGCCATTATCAACAAGACAAGCAATAACAAGTGTTGGAGAGATTATGGAAAAAAGGGAACCCTCATTCACTGCTGGTTGGAATGTAGACTGGTACAACCACTATGAAAAGCAGTCTGGAAATTCCTCAAAAAATTGAGAATAGAGCTACCATATGACCCAGCAATTCTTTTCCTGGGTATATACCAGAAAACATTGGAATCATGTATTTGCAAAGATATATACACCCCTATATTCATTGCAGTTTTATTCATGGTGACCAAAACATGGAAACAACCAAAGTGTCCTGCAATAAAGGACTGGATAAAGGAGATGTAGTACATATATACACAATGGGATACTACTCAGCCATAAGAAAGGATGAAATAGTGCTATTTGCAACAACATGGATAGATCTTGAAAACATTATGCTAAGAGAAATAAGTCAGACAGAAAAAGCTAAGAATCATATGATTTCACTCATATATGGGATGTAAAACTGAATCTCATGAACACAAACAGCAGTGTGGTGGTTGCCAGAGGGAAACAGGTGGGGCAGAGAATGGGATCCTAAGATATGGTGACAGGAAAAGATTTGACTTTGGGGGTGGGCACATGGCGAAATATACAGCTCTTGTAACATAGAAACCCACACCTGAAACCTATATGATCATGTCACCCCAATAAATTTAATAAAAATATAAAACAAAATAAAAAAGAGGTAGTGGTTTAGAACAGAAAAATTTCTACTATATCTGTAACTCAGATGAGAAGATAAAATATCATAAACAATTAAAAAACATAGCCCAGTGGGCACAGACACCAGGCGCGTGAGGGCATGAGTGGAGAGGGATGGAGGGGCAATGGCGGGATAAGGACACATATGTAATACCTTAATCATTAAAGGAAAAAATAAAATAAAGTAAACAAAGGAAAAATACATAGAAGAAGAGCTTGGGTAGAGCCCAGATTTCTTGGGTGACAATTCAGTGAATCTCACTACTGTGCTTTATCCACTAACAAGAAACACATTTCCTTGCTGTACTCGTGGAGCAAAGACACACCAGCCAGATGAGGGGGCTTGGTTCTTTGAGAGTAGAAAATTAAACATGGTATCCTATCTAATAAAAGAGTAATATGCAAATTAACTGTCACTCCATGACAAAGATGGCAGCGCCCATAGCAGCTGGGCAGGATGCTGGCGGCGTCACCCCGGCAAAGTGAGCCCAGCAGGCAAGGGGGGCCACAGGCAGCACCCAGCAGGGCCTGCTGGGTGGTTGCTGCAGCGGCCTGTGAGCAGGCAAGCGCGGTGCAGGCAGCACCCAGCAGGGCCTGCTGGGCGGTGACGGCGGAAACTGGGGAGCAGGCAATCAGGCCACAGGCAGCACCCAGCAGGGCCTGCTGGGTGGTCACTACAGCAACCAGGGAGCAGGCAATTGGACCTGCAGGCAGCACCCAGCAGGGCCTGCTGGGCGGTGGTGGCGGCAACCAGGGAGCAGGTAAGTGGGGCCTTCAGGAAACACCCAGTAGAGCCTGCTGGGTGGTCACAATGGCGACCAGGGAGCAGGCAATTAGGATCCACAGGCAGCACCCAGCAGGGTCTGCTGGGCGGTGGTGGCAGCGACCAGGGAGCAGGCAAGCGGGGCCCACAGGCAGCACCAAACAGGACCTGCTTGTCAGTGGAGGCAGCAACCCGCTGGCAGCACCCAGCAGGGCGTGCTGGGCAGTCACCATGGTGACCCGCAAGCAGGCAAGGGGGGCCCATAGGAAGCACCCAGCAGGGCCTACTTGCCCATCCCCATGGTGTGGAGCAGGCAGGCCCCACAGAGAGCAGAGAACCACGGGGAGTGGGCCCAAGCCGTCAGTAGCACATCCCCTGAGGGCTCCCGAATTGGAGAGGGTACAGGTCGGGCTGAGGGACCTCCCCGCCCGCCCTACCACCACCACCCCCGTGCATGAGTTTCATGCACCGGGCCTCTAGTTTTGATATATTTCTGTTTATTGGCTAATATAAAATATTTCCAGAGCATCAGAAACAAAGCATGTCTATCAGTAGCCACACATGCATATGGATCAAAATTAACCAAGTCTTTATAAATAGTCAACTTACAAAGGAAGAGTAATTAAGATTTATATAAAATTCCAAAGATCTTGTTAGTGAGGCTGGAAGGGATTTAGAAGCATGAGAGATTATTTTCCCAGTATAGTAGTGTGGTATGTTGGGGAGAGAGTGCTGCAGTATTGACACTCTTACCTAGCCTGGGTCTGAGAACATTGGAGGGGAAAGTTGCTCTCCCAGACTTATCCCAGCAAAGATTCAAATCAAGGTGTATAGACCAGCAGGGGGTGGGGGGGGTGGGGGTGGGGAGGAAGAAACCAAAAAAAAACAAACTCATCCCCAGGAAACACTTCCACTCTCTCACAAACAAAAACAACTTTCTTTTGCTAGTTCAAATATATACAACTCAACTATTATCTAGGCTCCGGGCTATGTTGAAAACATTTCTATTAAGTGTCTTTTGTGTTTCCACTGACCAATAATTTCTAAGTAGAAAAGACACATAAAACCAAGATGCTGAAACAAATGGAAAGAAAATATTTTAAAGCACTCTCCAGGAGCAACCTCCTAAGTGTGACGTTTGCCATGCCAAACAACAATTTTAAAGGAGAAATGCATGCTTTACCTCATCTCTAGCTAAGATAACTTAAAAAGCAAATAAAACTTGATTCCCATATTCTAATTGCAAACTCCAATTTTTGAGCTTCAGAAATAAAGTTAAAACCACAGTGATTCTGGGTATGGTTTGAGATGGGCATACAATGTTCATAACATAAGGACCTTGCTCCTGGCTGACATAACTGCAAACTGAGGTAGTGCCAGCAAACAAGGCTGGTGTCTTCATTGCTACAGCAAAAGTAAGTGCTAAGAAGCTATTTTGGTCTGGGTATTCCAGCCAGGAAGTTTGTTGTCTTGAGTGGGAGTCATATTGAACTGTGCAGTGATTATGCTTATGGACTCTCCATTGGGGGATTTTGCTACATGTCTGCTGGCATTTCTGTAATGATGCTCTGTGGGACCCTGTCTAAGTATACACTGGATGATTCATGGCCACTCTAAGCATGAGCTAATCAGGGGTGCTCAAGGTTAGATACTTTATGCTGGTGCAAGGTAGCCACAAGCCTCACAGTGCGCAGATGCGCCTTTCTGTAGCAAAATACTGATATTATTGTTTGACAAAATGCCTTCTTTGTTTGAGCATGTACTAGTATATAAGCTGTCACTGACCAGACTGCTATGGCTGCTTTTGTATGGAATTAAGCATGTCCCATTTGCCTGTCTGTACATGCCTGTTTTTCTGATTTCCCTTACCGAGGAGGGTCAAGCCCCTGGTTGAAGAGCTAGCACCCAACTGTTGGTGTAGTCAGAGGTGGCAAGATTCTGGGAGCTTAGGGAATTAGGAAAGCAGAGCCAGCAGAGGCCTGGGAAGTCACTTCCAGAGTGGCTCTTAAGGCTTTGAAATGATGATGCAGAGAGCCTGCAGCTGTCTCCAGCCCGAGAAGTTAGCCTCCATAACAACCCACCCCTCCTGGCAGCGACTGCAAATTAGTCACCATTTGGGAGTAGGACAGGGAGATCACTCCCTGATGAACTGGTTAATGGCAGCATCTCCAAGCATTTGGCAAGATGCAGGAGAATTGCCTGAGACTGTGAGTAAATGGACTACATATGTAGATTTTGTGCAAGTGATATGGAAATGGGCATGAGACAAGCCATATTTAACTTGAATACTTGTGGCCCTGATGACAAGCATCTTACAACACATATGACAGACTTGATTCTTGTTGCCACTCCTCCGGTGGCATTTGGCTCACTGGCAGCTATTCTGACCCTTTTTGTAGACCACTGTATACACGAGGCCACTACAGCCATGCCCAGCTTGGAGGACATGGAGGTCAAGTGACGAGAAAAGGGAGTAGCAAGACCTGTGACTGTGCAGAAGCCTAAGGTACAGTGGTCTTGGGATCTGGAAGAGCAGAGGGGGCAGAGCCTGTGAAAATATCCCGCAAGCAAATGTGGGTAGACTTTCTGGCTGCAGGAGTTCAGAAAGAAAAGATAGATCAGCAGCCTAATGATGTGCTACTGGCTTTTGGAAACAATTATCAGTAGGACAGTGTTTCCAGAAGCTGCTGATCAAAGGCAGTTCCCTGAGACCGGTGGGCCTCCAAGATTACTTAGACTCCCCCAGGGAGGAGGAATATAATCTTCTAGACTGAGAAAAAGGCCAAGAGACCCAGTTAGGGGGATACCCGGAGGACCAGAAGCCTCATGTTGAAAATATTTACTGGTCCCCCAGTGCAACGTGTGTTGGCACTGGTGGACATGGGTGCTGACTGCAGCTTGTTGTACAGCAATCTGGACAGATATATGCCCGATGACCTATATAGATGGGTACAGAGCAGGACTGTCCATATATGGCAGGCAACTTTGACACTGGGTATTGGTCGCCTCCCCCCGAAAGGCCTACACTGTGTATATCTCTCCCATACCTGAATACATCTTGGGGATGGATTTATTTACTAGGTAAAGGGTTAACTATTGCAATGACCCAGGGCAAATTTTGCCTGTGGGTGCATGTGGTAAAGCCCACCACAAGAGGGCACCCGCATCACGTAGCTATGGCTCTGCCTAACACCCCCCTCCCTCCCCCCACACCGCACCCCCCAACTCCCAGTGGTGCGAATATGGCAGTATGGCAGTAATGGCAGTATAGCCTCCTGGGAGGGCATGAGGAGATAAGACGATTTTGCAGCTGGAGAAGGCAAAGATCATCCGGCCCACACACAGCCCCTACAATGCTTCAATATGGCCTGTGAAGAAACCAGTGGGCACCTGGCGAATGACTGTGGGTTACAGAGAACTGAATAAAGTGACTTCCCCATTACATTACGCAGTACCAACTGTAACGGACTTGATGGACTGTTTGAGTTTGTTGTTAGTGCAATATCACTATGTGGTGGATTTGGCTGATGCTTTCTTTTCCATAGATATAGCCTTGGAGAGCCAGTAGCAGTTTGCCTTTACGTGGAAAGCCTACAGTGGACTTTTATTGTTCTCTCTCAAGGATATGTGCGCAGCCCCACTATCTGCCATGGTCTGGTTGCCCAAGAGTTAGCCTCCTGGGGAAAGCCTCTCACAGTGACAATGTTTCACTATATTGATGACATCATGCTAACTTCTAATTCTCTTGCAGATTTTAATGCAGCTTCCAGTAGTCTACAGCAGGCCTTGGACTCTTGGGGATGGGTGGTGAATGACTGCAAGGTCCAGGGACCTGGCTTGTCTATCAAATTCTTGGAAGTTGTCTGGTCGGGTAAGACCAAGGTGATACCCAAAGTAGTCATTGACAAAATGCAGGCTTTCCCCCATCCTACAACAGTGAAAGTTACAGATGTTTTTTGGGGTATTGGAGATTATTCATTCCCCATCTGACACAATTGTTGTCACCCTTGTACCAGTTGTGTAGAAAGGGAGCTATGTGGGACTGAACTCCAGAAGGTAAGGAGGCCTTTTTCGCTGCTAAGAGGATGGTGGCCCAAGCCCAGATCTTACAGGTTGTAGACCCAACACAACCATTCCAGCTGGACATGATGGTGGCCTGTGGCAACAGCATGGGCAGAGAAGGGTGCCCATTGGGTTCTGGTATCAGCTGTGGAAGGGGGCTGAGAGTCAGTACTCCCTCACTGAGAAGCAGTTGACAGCCACTTATGCGGCCTTGCAGGCCTGTGAGGTAATAACGGCACAAAGTAAGGTGCTCGTAAAGATTGCCTATCCTATAGCTAGTTGGCTTAGGTCCTAGGTGACCATGCCCATGTTGGGAGTGGTACACACCCCAACTTTAGCAAAAAGGGGTGCCTATTTAGAACAGAGGCAGCATTGAGTACCAGCCCTCTGTCACAGGAATTGCAAACCCTGTTGGGTCCTATGACATATGAGACCCTGTCAAGGGAGAAGGCTCTTATGGAGGAGAAGCTACTCCCTAGCCCGTTCCATAAGGGGGACCACCCTTCCCAGAGACCATGTGGTACATGGATGGGTCATGTAGGGGGAATCCTGCTACATGGATGGCAGTAGCTGTCCATTTGGATACAGATGAACTATGGTTTGATTCTGATATTGGGTAAAGTAGCCAATGGGCTGAACTAAGAGCAGTCTGGATGGTTTTGACAAAGGAGACTGGCCATTAGGCAATTGGTACAGACATCTGGCTTGTCTTTAAAGACTTCATTTGATGGTTGCCACAATGACACAAGCAGCAGTGGCTGATAGTACATTGTCCCGTGTGGGGACAGGAAATGTGGAAGGATATATGAGAAGTAGGTACTTCCAAAGAAGCAATAATATATCATTTGAGTGGCCATCGACTGCTGTTAGCTCCTGGGAATGATGAGGCATATGCCTTTGTACGTAGAGCTCAGGAAGTATGTCTCAGCGCTGCGGTTGATACAATGGTGTGAGCTTACTCCACCATGACATGCTTCCTCGGCACACCAGGAAGTAGCAACACCCGCCTAAAGGAACTCCTAGAGCCATGTGCACAGTACCCCAGCCTTTCAGCCATTGGTCGCCTGTAGCAACGTGTCTCCCTCTGATTGGTCCCCTCATGCTATATATACCCCTGTAGTTCCACAATAAAACAGATCTGTGTCACCAAACCTGGTCTCTGGAGTCATGCATGCAGATGCCCTAGCACGTTGGGGCTCCGTCGTCCTCACTCCCAAGGGACTCCCTGCTTCATCTGGCGCCCGAATGTGGGGCCCCCGGAATGGCTGGATGGGTGAGCAACCGTCTACAGTAAAATGGGAAACCTACCCCCTTCAGCGAGAGCCCCACAAGCGCACGCGCTCCACGCCTTACTGCAGAGCAGGCGAGTTAAGGTCTCTGAAAAGGAACTCCAAACTCATTGGGAATATCTATTACAGTCCAATCCGTGGTTAATCGAGGCCCCCAATTGGGACCCCTCCACTTGGGAGATCTTGAAAAGGATTTGATCTGCTGAGGTCCACGAGGAAAAATCGTTACCCACTTCTCTGACACTGGACATCTTAGCTATCCTGGCTTGCCTGTCTGGCGCTCCTCTGAACCACCACTCCCAGTACCCACAGCCTTTTCAGCCACAGTGAAGGAAGAGCCTCCCCCTAAGCTTCCCTTGCCACCTTACAATCCCCCAGTCACTACCACCACTCCCTCGGCACCTGAGGGTCCCCCAGAGGTCGACCCTTGGGAAGTATCTACCACCAACAGAGCTCAGAAGGAAGCGGAACAAAACGAAACTAAAATGGGGGAAGCCACTACCTCGGCCGAAACAGTGCAGGACAGGAAGCCAAGCGCAGGTCCCCCGCAGCAGACTGCTCCGGCCACCCTTGTTGGGGACACGAATGATAATCCCTGGACAGGGCTATACCAATCCCAATGCCAGTAGAGGGACATAACACGGTTCTCTTTGGGCTTAGAAACTCAGGCTTTCCCCTTCAACACTAATCCTACCGCCCCACAACCTCAGGCGTGGATACCGCCTAACCAAAAGGAGCTACTAGCCATTAGAAAGGCAGTACAGGAGGATGGGTTATCAGCCCCGTACACCCAACAGCTACTTGAAAATTTTAGTATAAATCTTAACTGCCCTCATAATTGGAAATGCCTCTCTCGCACCATACTAGCCCCAGGGTACATGATTCAGTGGAAGGCTTTGTTTTACGAACAGTGCAAGCAACAGGCAGAACGCAATCGAGCAATGGTAGCAGGAAAAGCCCATAATCCACACAATGAGGCAGGGAGAAGGAGTTTTCTCTTCCCCTGCTGTCCAGGCCCAGGGGCACACTAGATATTTTGATCAAGTCCGCCTCTGTGCTATGCGCGCTTTCGCCCAAATAAATCCGAGGGGTAAGCCTACACGACTGTCCAAGCTTGTACAGGGTTCCAATGAAGGGTTTTCGGAATTTTTACATAGAATCAGGGAAGCTGTGGACCCTAAGGTTACTCACGCCCAGGCAGCGGAAGCCCTTACCTGGGAGCTCATCTGGGAGGGGGCTAATACTGAGTGCCGCCAGGCAATCGCTCCGGTTAAAGCAGGCAGTATAGATGACTGGGTGCTTACCTGTCGAGATGTAGGCAGTAAGTCGGCTGCCACCCTTGCGGCAGCGCTGGCCGCTCATATCAACCTAGGAGGACAATCGGGAGGACAGAAAGGAGCATGCTATGAGTGTAAAGGGATCGGCCATTTTGCTAAGGATTGCCCTAACACGAAGAGAAAACAGGGAGGGGAAGGGAAAAAAAAAAACCCTCTGTTTGCCCCCGCTGTAGAAAGGGACTATACTGGTGCAGGGACTGCAGATCCAATAAGGATAAAGATGGAAATCCACTGCCCCCTTTAAACGAGAAGAGGGGCAGCTCTCAGCCCCACTAGTAAGAGAGCAGCCAACCCAAGGGGTATATTGGATGCTACCTCTTACACAGAGCAAGGCATTCCTTACCTTAACGGTCGAGGGAGAGAGAATAGAAGGGCTAACAGATACTGGGGCAGATGTGTCGGTTATTCAAGAGGAGAAGCGGAGTTCCAAATGGCCGACCACTCCGGTCTGCTAGTTCAGGGAGTCAGCGGCTACAAGAGGGCTGCCCAAGCTGCCAGGGGACTCTCCTGGGCGGACTCAGACGGGAATACCGGGACTTTCCGCCCACTCTTCATGACTGACATCCCCCACACTTTGTGGGGCCGAGACATCCTTGAGGCAGTCAATGCAATCATATACACCGCACCGCCCCCCCCCCCAATCCTAAGGGCCACTGTTCACCCACCGGCGCCACAGCTGATAAAGTTATCATGGGACACCACCGACCCTATATGGGTAGAACAGTGGCCTTTATTACAAGAGAAATTACTTGGCCTTAAGCAATTAGTACAGGGACAACTAGATGCTGGACATGTTGAACCCTCTCTCAGCCCTCACAGTACACCAGTCTTTGTCATACAAAAGAAGGATAAAGTAAAATGGAGATTTCTACAAGATCTCAGAGCTGTAAATAGACACATGAAAAAACTAGGCCCTCTACAACCGGGACTGCCTCACCCCTCGCCTATCACAAGGGAAGCACATATAAAAATCATAGATATTAAAGACTGCTTTTTCTCTATCCCATTGCACCTGGAGGACAGGCCCTACTTTGCCTTTTCAGTACCCTCTACCAACCATCAACTACTGGCAGATAGATACCAATGGAAGGTACTCCCCTAGGGCATGAAGAACAGCTCTACCATGTGCCAGGCTTACGTTGGAGTGACAACCAAACCTCTAGCCAAACAAAGCTTCATCACTCATTACATGGATGATATCCTTATTGCCCATAGGGACCCTATATGGCTAGAGGCATGCTACCAAACACTTATTAGCAACCTACGAGCTCTTAACCTCCATATAGCTCCCGAAAAGGTCCAGACCATTCCTCCATACTCCTTTTTAGGATATAAAATACATGAACAAATAGTACCCATAGCTCCTCAGCTTGCAATTCCTGATACCATCTCCCTACATGCGCTACAGGAACTATGTGGACTGATTAATTGGGTTAGGAACAGCTTATCAATCTCCACCAGGGCCCTAGGCCCCCTCTTCCAATTGCTTGAAGGAGACACTGACCCCCTTAGTACCCGCTCTCTAACCCTCAAGGCCAAAGAGGTCTTAAAAGCTGTCAACCAGGCTCTAAGAGAGCTAGAGCTACACAGAATAGACTTGACCCAGCCAATCCAAGTGATAGTACTGGCCACCATTGGGATTCCTACAGGAGTACTACTTTAGGAGGGTCCTCTTTATTGGGTACACTTGGCCTACAGCCAGATTGCTAAAGTAATGCCCCCAACAGTGGCCTATGCCCTCATAGAATGGAAGCTCATGCAGGCTTCGCTTACCCTATATGGAAAAGAACCTGATACTCTCATACTTCCTTATACGCAGGAACAAATCTCTCATCTATTAACCACAGATCTAGAAACACAGTTACTTCTCCTAAACTACCCAGGGCAGGTAGATAATCACCTACCCAATCATAGGCTCCTCCAAACCCTCCAAAAGGTACCGTTAGAGACACTAGGTCTGGTACGCCCCTCTAGTAAACCTATCCCTGGGGCACCCTGCGACTTCACTGACACGGGGAAGCATTACTGTGCAGCAATAATAAAGTCCCCTAAAACTTCCACCAACCCCACTTATCTTAGATATACTTATCAAGGCTCAGCACAAGTAGGAGAACTCAGAGCTATAATATACACCCTTCTCTACTGTCAAAATAGTCCAGTCAATTTATTCTCAGATAGTGCTTACGCGGTGCATACAGCAAAAAATATAGGGTATTCCACCTTAAGAGTTAAAGATACCCCGCTAGATCAGAGCCTCCAACTCCTAAAGGACATCCTAGAGAACGGTAAACAGTCCTGGTATATCCAACACTTACGGTCTCATACTGGCCTACCAGGCCCACTTTCCCTAGGCAACGCAGAAGAGGACAAGCTAGTTCTTACCCTACAACCCATAGAAGAGGCCAGACTCCTACACATCAAATTTCATATGTCAGCCTCCTCTCTCCATAAGCTCTTCCCCCATCTGCCCCTAGCTCAGCGCAAGCACCTCATATGTGCTTGCTGATCCTGTGGCCCTCTACTACCCCTCGGGCCTTTACAACCCAGAGGGGCCAATCCCCGAGGACTACAGCCCAATGCCAGATGGCAAGCAGATGTCACGCATGTCCCAGCATTTGGCAAATTGAAATATGTCCACACAGTCATAGATACTTGCTCAGGAGCCACGTTCGCCCAGGCCCAAACGGGGGAAAAAGCCAAACATAGCATTGCCACCTTCAAGGCTGCCTTTCTCATCCTTGGATTCCCGTGGGAGGTAAAAACTGACAATGGACCATGCCACACCAGCACTCTATTTCAAGACTTCTTAAAATCACATGACATCAAGCATACCATGGGCATCCCCTATAACCCCCAGGAACAGGCAATTATTGAAAGACTACACAGGGAACTCAAGGCCCAACTGATTAAAGAAAAAGGGGGAGTGATAGGGAGAAATCCTCATACATTGCTAACCCAAGCCTTAACTACCCTCAATTATTTTCATTTTGATGAGCATGGATTAACCCCTATGTATAAACATTGGGGAGGACTCCGGGACATACAAACACCTCTTCCTTTGGTGCGGTGGAGAGACCCACTCACCGGAGCCTGGATAGGCCCCGACCCGCTCTTAACCCAGGAAAGAGGGTTTGCTTGTATTTTTCCAGAAGGCGACAAAAGTCCCGCGTGGATCCCTGCTCGTGATGTCAAACCCTACACCACCAGCGATGAGCCGTAGATTGCCACCATAGCCCCCCATGGAGGAAATGGAGGACCTGACCATAGAAGAGAACCAGCCCCGACGGTGGAGACGACTTAGACACCGATGAGCCCACCCCATCACCTGGGGTGACATGAAGGCTCTACAGGACCAAGCCGCGCGCATGGCACCAGAGGGGAACCCGTTGGCAGGAACGTTATTCTTATTAATGTGTGCTATCATCACAGCTAATAGCACGGGGGCGCACAGATAAGAACTGTGGACTGTGATACCTCACCCTGGCGTTCTCATGCCAGTTGGTGTAGTAGACAGTACCCAGTTTCCAGTGGCACGTGCCTCTGCTACTCCTTTTATCTGTCTATAAGGCCACCCTTCTCTCTCCTTCTGAGTAGTGACAACTCCTTTGCTTTGGCGCTAATTAGGAAGGAAGGGGAGATGTACGTAGAGCTCGGGAAGTATGTCTCAGCGCTGCGGCTGATGCAATGGTGTGAGCACACTCCACCATGACATGCTTCCTCGGCACACCAGGAAGTAGTAACACCCGCCTGAATGAACTCCTAAAGCAGCCGTGGGCAAACTACGGCCCGCGGGCCGGATCCGGCCCATTTGAAATGAATAAAACTATTGAAAAAAAGACCGTACCCTTTTATGTAATGATGTTTACTTTGAATTTATATTAGTTCACACAAACACTCCATCCATGCTTTTGTTCCGGCCCTCCGGTTCAGTTTAAGAACCCACTGTGGCCCTCGAGTCAAAAAGTTTGCCCACCCCTGTGACCTAGAGCCACGTGCACAGTACCCCAGCCTTTCAGTCATTGGTCGCCTGTAGCAACGTGTCTCCTTCTGATTGGTCCCCTCATGCTATATATACCCCTGTAGTTCCACAATAAAACAGATCTGTGTCACCGAACCTGGTCTCCGGAGTCGTGCATGCAGACACCCTAGCGCATTGGGGCTCCGTCGTCCTCACCCTCGAGGGACCCCCTGCTTCATGCCTTGGCAAGGGCCTGGGAGGTAGTACCTTCCCCTGATGATCAGGCTTGGTGGCTCCATCGGAAATTTGGGCACGTGGGACCACAAACAATGATGCAGGTGGCTAAGATATGGGGCCTGGCCCTATCCATGGAGGAAGCCCTCCCTGCAGTACAAGGTTATCCCCGCTGTCCTCAGGCACACTCCCATCAATATGGCCTCCAGGAAAAGGAGGGCCATGTCCTCAAAGGAAGACCTCCACTTGCAATATTAGCAGGTGAACTTCATTGGGCCTCTCCCTCCAGACCAGGGTTTTAAGTATGCCCTGATGGCTGTGGATACTGCCACTGACCTCCTCTTTGCTTACCCTGCAAAGGAAGCTGACCAACAGACAGTTGTCCAGGGCTTGGAACACTTGGGGGCCACTTATGGGCCATCCCTTAGCATAGCAACTGATAATGGAACCCATTTCATAGGGAAAGAGGTACAGAGCTGGGCCAAGGCCCAAGACATAGCTCAGCTGTTTCACGTTCCATATTGTCCCCAAGCTGCTGGGATGATTGAACGGTATAACAGCCTGTTGAAAGACAAGCTCCATCTAGGGGTGGACCCACCTAGCGTAAAAGGTTGGGCTAGACAGTGATGGCGAACCTATGACACGTGTGTCAGAGGTGACACGCAAACTCATTTTTTTGGTTGATTTTTCTTTGTTAAATGGCATTTAAATACATAAAATAAATATAAAAAATATAAGTCTTTGTTTTACTATGGTTGCAAATATCAAAAAAATTCTGTATGTGACACGGCACCAGAGTTAAGTTCGGGTTTTTCAAAATGCTGACATGCCAAGCTCAAAAGGTTCGCCATCACTGGGCTAGACATTTGGATACGGCCATCCGATTGTTGAAAGAGTAGCCCAGGAAGACAGGTGCCTCCCCTTTAGAGTTAATGATGCAGAGTATCCTCAGATGCTGCACATGCAGGTGAAAACAACACATGAACTGTTGCACCCTAAGGTACACCCACCTGGAACTTTGCTGCTGCCTACACCTGCCCACCTAGCAGAGGGGGAAGAGGCAGTGTGGACCTGGCCATGGACTGTTACTGGGGAAGGGCCCTGGGTAGCCCTTCTATCCCCTTGGGGAAGTGGGTATGATTACAAGTTACAGTTGCACCCCTTAATCCAGCCCTGTCCTCTAACTGTGCAAGTCCAAACCGGTAAGCACAGGAAAGGAACATTGTTAAAGCGGACTTATGCTATTGCTCTCTGGCCAGTGCCCAGATTTCCCATTGCTTCCCCTGTGATGCCCGGCCCCTATGAAGGGGGAGATCTTGTTTGGTATCACCAGCCAGGTCGTCCTCTGATTCTAGCCACAGTGCCATCTAGAGGAGACACAGTTGCTTGTATCTTGCCAGAAGGCCCTGATCTCCATATGATGGTCTCAGTTTCTCTTTTGTCTCTTCGACCAGGGTGAACTTGGCTAACAGCGTAGTGTTGTGGGCACACACCTATGCTCGAGTACACAATGTCTCCCATTGTTGGGTGTACACAGAAATTCCCCCAGGATCAGCCGGAGGATTCCCATGGCACATCCACCCTGCTACCACTGCCAGTTGGACATGGCTAGCTGACGAGGACTTCGGAAACGCCTCCTGGGACCCAGTGCACCAAGTTACAGAGACTCTGATCCAGCAGGACCACGGCAATACCAGCCCCTTTATTGGTTATGCAGTGTGGAATGGTTGGGGGGTGGCTGTTAGGAGAGCAAGTAGAATTAAGAGAGCTTGCAGACAGGTGTGTGGAGCAGCAGCAATGCAGTAAGGATCACACTGTTGACTTGTGCCGTAATGTAGCTACTAATGTCGAGGTCCAGAAACCCTGGAATGGAAAGCATTATAATGGCACAAAGCTTGTAGATATGATAATGCCAGGATACTTATGGAAGGTATGGCTGGCCCTACCTTCTAGCAAATTGGTCAGGTCGATATACCTGGGGAAGGCCCTACATCCGTGGGTAAATTCGTAAGACTTTAGGAAAGATTCCCCATAACTGGGGCTCAGTTTGCCACCAGTGGCATCATGTTAAAAAGATTCCCTGATGGTTTTGCCCCTTAGTTGTGTTCCTTCCTATAGGAGAAACAAATAGGGTAGAATTAGAAGTAATAGTTTTAGCCAAGCATACAGCTAAAACTTTGAATCAGACCTCTCAAGCCCTTACTTTAATGATGGATGAAACCACGCAGATGCGTAGTACTGCAGAATAGAGTGGCACTAGATTTGTTAACTGCTGCATGGGGGTTGGGGGTGGGGGGTGGGGCTGTAGGGACTTGTGCTGTCCTACATGTAGAATGCTGTACATATATACCTAACAATCAAGAGAATATAACCAGTGCCCTGGAAGAGATAGACAAGGAAGTACAGGCTACACAAGCCCTGTCCCATGACCCCCTCCAAGCTTGGTTGGATGGACTGTCAGAAGCATGGCACTGGGTATTTGTGAATATTGCTATTGGAGCTGGAGTACTGCTTATATCATGCTGTAGTTTGTATTGCTGTTATGGGCTCTGTGCCCAAGGTGCTAGCATATGGACTAGCACCCCCATAATAACCATAGAAACCATCCAGTGTAAGGGGCAGAGTGTGGGGCCCTGTCTAAGTATACACCAGATGATTCAAGGCCGCTCTAAGCATGAGCTAATCAGGGGCACTCAAGGTTAGATACTTTATGCTGGTGCAAGGTTGCCGCAAGTCTTACACTGCGCAGACACACCTTTCTGTATTTATTGTTTGGCAAAGTGCCTTCTTTGTTTGAGCTTGTTTGAGCATATATATAAGCTGTCACTGACCAGCTTGCTATGGCTGCTTTTGTGTGGAATAAAGCATGTCCCATTTGCCTGCCTGTACATGCCTGTTTTTCCAATTTCCCTCACTGAGGAGGTTCAAGTCCCTGGCTGAAGAGCTAACACCCTACATGCCTCCAGTTCCACTATTATAACTCTACCATCTTAACATAGTTGTTAGGGGTGGTCTTGAGCAATGGAGAAAGCTCTGTGCTAGGAATCAGGCCACCTGGGCCAGACTGACCTCTGGCCTGACAAGCCATGTATCTAATATGAGCTGGATTCCTCTTCTTTAAAAGGGATGTAGTAAACCTTGATTCCAGGGATTGTGTGTATGAAATGGACTATGTGTATAAGAGAGCTTTTAAATTATAAAGTCTAGAGCAGGCAGTGAAAAGGGAAGGCTGACTGTGTCATTTTATCATTATTGTTATTATTACTGTGTTACAATCACTATTTTTTCCCATAGAGCAGCAGTATTAGACTTGGGCTTGAACCACTGCCAGGAACATTGTGATATTTGAACACCTAAGGCCTGCTCAAGTTGAATCATCTTTTTGGATACTAGTTTTTACCCAATCAGAAGGTGTATACATGACTAATTAAAACCAGCGAGATAAGAATAAACCCTTGGCTGACACATATTTGCTAATACAAATGTGAGACCAGGCTGGTTGATGCAGACTTGTAATTCAGTTGTTTCTAATCCCCAGTCAAGTACAATGGGGCATTTCAACGTTCTCTTGGGGTGTTTTTAGCACCCTGATCAATGAGTTGCCCCAAGGATCCCTAATCAGCATTTATAGAGAAACTGTCCCCAAAGGTGCATTTAATATGATCATTAAAGCAGAGGTCTTGCTTAGAGAGCATTCCTTTTCCAGGGCCAGGACCTTGTGATGGCCCATGCACTTAATTAACCAATGGGTAACTTGTGGGAAAGGAACTAGCTATACACTTCAGAAAATCAACCAAATCATAAAAAGAATACAGCCTCCGTAGAGTTTGTTTTTCCCTGGTATTGGGATGTATAGGTAGGAGCTAAATCCAAAACACTTCAGAAATAAACAAATAGAAAGTGGTAGTGGAGAACTGGGATCCAATTAACTTGTCAATATAAATAAGAAGTGGAGCTCCTTTCTTCACCCCACTCACTGACCCTAAATGGATTACAGGGTATCTTTGGGGGACAGCGGAAAGGTAGTTTGCAGAAATCATGCCCTGGTGGGAAGGTCACCTTGGCTCAGAATTGTTCTGTAAGGTTCCAAGAGAGCAAAATCAGCCCTGTTCCCTGCTGGAGGTAGAGAGTTATAGCACTTCAAAGAAAGGGTTGAGGTCCAGGAGATCCACAAGGAAGTTGATTGCCCTGCCCTATGCTGCAATGCAGGACCATTGCTCTTTAAGACCTTCTAGCTGACCCAGGGAGTACAGTGTGTCTACTCTAGACTCTAGAGCAGGGGTGGGCAAACTTTTTGACTCGAGGGCCACAACGGGTTCTTAAACTGAACCGGAGGGCCGGAACAAAAGCATGGATGGAGTGTTTGTGTGAACTAATATAAATTCAAAGTAAACATCATTACATAAAAGGGTATGGTCTTTTTTTTTCCCCAATAGTTTTATTCATTTCAAATGGGCCAGATCCGGCCCACAGGCCGTAGTTTGCCCACGGCTGCTCTAGAGGGACCTGAAAGAAGGCAGAGGAAACCTTATAGGTCATACAAGGTAAGAGATACAGGGAGAGAAAAAGCAAAAACAAAACAAAACAAAACAAACAAAAAAAACAGAAACCAAACCAAAAGAAAACAAAAAACAAAGAAAGCAAAGTCCTTTCCATCCCGCAGGTGACATGATGTGCTATCTTTCAATGGAAGACTTCCTCATCAACACTTAACTATGGGTCAGCTGCTTTTCCTGGTAGTGGGGATTAACTATCTAATCAATATCTTAAGTCTCTTTCCTATTTTTGTATGCTCCTCAGTGATGTTTTGAGAGTTATTTAGGCAGTAAAGAAAAATAACCAGTGCCCTCCAACACCCCTGCCTATCCCTATGCCATACCAAGAGCAGTGTGTGCTCTACTCTTCCTTCCTAGTCTCTACTATCAGCTATGGAATCCATACTTTGCTCTAGGGGTGGGTATGTGGGGCAGGCTGCCTCTCCCAAATATGAACTGCTTTGCATAAGTTACTATTCATATCTGGACCTCAGTTTCCTGTTCTTTAGAATAGGCAAAATGTATGAATAAACTTTTTTAAAAATATATTTTATTGATTTTTTTACAGAGAGGAAGGGAGAGGGATAGAGAGTGAGAAACATCAATGAAAGAGAAACATCGATCAGCTGCCTCCTGCACACCCCCTACTGGGGATGTGCCTGCAACCAAGGTATATGCCCTTGACTGGAATTGAACCTAGGACCTTTCAGTCCGCAGGCCAACGCTCTATCCACTGAGCCAAACCGGTCAGGGCTGAATAAAGTTTTACAGACTGTAAAGCACTCAAGTATTATAATTGACAGATTTGCTTAAATAACAGCTGGGAGAGACTTTTAGAGAACGGATAATTTCCCCCTATGTACTTACAAATAAAGTTAAAGTCTCAAGTCTTCCTCAAACCAAGATCGGAGACTCTTAAATTGAATTGAGGAATGTAGGAGGGTAGGAGTCAAGTTGGATGAATGCTCCTACTGGCTCCAGCCTTTATCTTTTCTTTTCACATCCCAGGGGCAAAGAAGAAAGATAGACAAGTAGAAAGAGTATTATCTAACCTTGCAGCCCTTCTTTTTGACCTCTTGTGAGTCAGTGCTGAACAGAAAGTCTCTTAGCTTCCCACTGGGGTCAGATATTGCAGAGAATGTACATCCAGGTTGACTGAAAGATGTGTGGGAGAGCTGGTGGGAAAGGGTAAGGATAGACTTGGTATGATGGGAAAAGACATTACTTTATTCCAGTGGTTCTCAACCTTCCTAATGCCGTGACCCTTTAATACAGTTTCTCATGTTGTGGTGACCCCCAACCATAAAATTATTTTCGTTGCTACTTCATAACTGTAATTTTGCTACTGTTATGAATCATAATGTAAATAGCTGATATGCAGGGTGTATTTTCATTGTTCGTGACCCACAGGTTGAGAACTGCTGCTTCACATTTAGGCATAACAACCTATTTGTCTCCACCATCCTTCTTTCCAAAGAGAGTTGTTTTCTGGAACAGATTTTCCAGAAAACCAAAATACTCCTACTCCAAAACACTGTCTTCCAGAAAAATGAAGATTTCAAGGTATCGGAGATCCCCCTAGCTTTGCTATTTACCCCTACATCACTAAGTAGTTAAGGCCAGTCATTCATCTTTCACCTGTAAACTGGGAATTGTAACCCTTGCCTTGCCCACCTTATTGTCAGTGTAAAGATATAATGAGATGATGGTTGTGAAGGTACATTGCAAACTGTAAAGTGCAGCATCCATATACATGTAGTAAATGGCAGTCTTCCCATCCCAGGATAACAATCCCCTCTCTCCAGTGATGTTTTCTTACAAATTAAGTCACATCCAGCATTCTGGACTATATAGGCTGCCCCCAAACAACAGAGATGGTTGCTTCATTCAATTGAACACATTTCCCTTCCAAATATGATCCACTGTGAGGGAGTGGGCATCAGTCCAATAACCCATTATGGACATAAGGTTGACTTAAAAAAACAATCCATGGTGCCTGCATCTGAGCTCTGAAGTTCTCTATGAAATAAGTCATGGGAAAAGAGTTCCATTATTCTTAGAAGCATGTAAAACTGGTGATGAGGGATTTGAAATTGATTGTTTTTCTCTAAACCAAGAAAACAGTAATGGTCTTTTAAAAAAATTCCTCACTTTAGGATATTTTTTGCATTGCTTTCTAGAGAAAATAGAAGGGAGAGGGGGCGGGGGAAGAGAGAAATATCTATGTGAGAGACACATCCATTGGTTGCCTCCCACACATGCCTCAAGTGGAGCCGGGGATTGAACCTGAAACCCAGGTATGTGCCCTTAACTGAGAATTGAACCTATGACCATTTGGTGTGCAGGCTGACACTCCAACCACTTGACCACATCAGCCAGGGCACCCTACGATCAGGCCTCATTAAGAGGCTTAGGTTCTCAGTGTCCCCCCTAGATCTCAGGAACTTCACTGTAACCCCCAAATTAAAGCTCTGAGCTCTGAATTTGGCCCAGGGAATCAAGAAACTCAACCTTAACCTTTAAAAGACCAGTCACCAGGAAGGAACAAAAGAGGCAAGAGTTGAAGATAAGTAAAAATAAAAGGAACTACTATTTTAAAGATCAAAAGACACTTAGTTGAATTAACTCCACACTAAAGAAGAGTAGATACTTATATATGGGATGGAAGACTCTGGCAAATGGGCTAACTCCAAAGCTGTCACAGTAACAGAAATCTAGAAGATGAATGGGGAATCAAAATGCCAGGCCTCTCCCAAGATACATGTAGGTGTGTGTGTGTGTGTGTGTGTGTGTGTGTGTGTGTGTGTGTGTGTGTGTGTGTGTGTTAGGGAGAGGGTCAGTGCAGAGGATCTAAAAGGGGAAGGATTTGATTTTTGTCCATAAAGTGCTAGGTAGATGTATCAATAGAATACCGAGAGGCCATTCCTTCAGGTCCACCTGATCAAAAATGTACTCAGTAAAACTCTACACCATTAATTCTCAACACCTTCCCTCTTCTCTATAATCAAGCTGAGCTAGGGACATGTTTGGTAGACCCATGGCTGTGGAATCCAGCTCTCCAGTCTAGCTAGAATAATTAAGCAAGAAATGCTGCAGATCAGTCTTGGGAAAATGGTGAAGAATCAATTCTCTTGTAGGAGGGTATAAGATATACCCCATCTGTAGAGTAGTAGCTGTTGAGGACACCACATTCCAGGCCCTGCTGCTGTGGTATAGAAATAAGGCAGGAGCGTCCAGGGAGAATGACTGGGCAAGGCTGCCAGGAGCCCAAGAGACCTAGGGAAGGAGCAGAGCAAGTTAGAAAACTGTGGGTGCAATCTTGCTAGCTTCCTCCCCAAATAAAAACTATCTAGCATGGTTTAGGCCAATAGCTTAAGCTTTAATAACAGAAATACGTCACCTAGCTGGGAGATGATAGTGTATTCTACACTGGTGAGACCATTCCTTTTGAAACTGGGTTCAGTTCTAAGTTGCACATACTTTAGAGGAACCCAAAGTGGTACTTTCCAGAGAGGAGATGCTATCTCCAGACTTTATCAGGGCTATCACAAGGAAGAGAAAGCAAATGAGTTCTGTGCAGTCCAAGGAACAGAACCAGGATCCAATGGCAGTTACTACAGGAGACAGAAAGTTTTTCTTCCTGTTGAGTTCAAATCCACCAATCATAGTTGCAATACACATTGAGCAGTGAGTGGTACACTTACTGACACTGCAAATATGAGAGTAAGGATGACAAAGAAACTTGGTGGAATATTATAAAAGGGACTCATGCATGTATTGGAGGATTTGAAGGATAGGTTGGACTTGACTGTTTTGATAGTAGTTTTGGCATTCATCCACCTATTGTTCACATTTTCTCAGGTAGGATGTAGGGAGGAGCATGTAATTGAAGGACCTGGACAATATCTTAGGTAGAGAAATGTGGAATGGGTAGTGAAAGGTAGCTGGTTAGTTGTAAAGTAGGAATATACCCACCATCCTGCCTCACACTGCCTCATGCTCCTTAAGCCTTTGAGAAAGCAATATTGTCTATGGAATAGTTGCATTGATAGAGTTGAAAAAGCTCTGTATTGTAGCCCCAAAACAGGGCTTGAGCTTAGTTCTGCAACGGATTTGCTCTATGATTGATTTTGAGCAAATCACTTTCCCTTTCTTTGTCCCAGTCCCTGCTTCTATAAAATAAGGCTAACAAACCCTAACCTGCTTACAATAAAGGGATGTTTTAAATATGAGTTTAGTGTATATGAATGACTGTGTAGATTGTGGCTGGGAGTGGGGAAAGGAAAGAAAAACTAACATAGTTTAAACATTTCTAATGCATCAAATACTATAAAAGGCACTTGCACATGCATTTCTCATTCAACACTCACAGAAGATATGAGGTGACTGATCTAAATTTTACAGATTAAGGACCTGAAGCTCAGAGAGGTAAAGAGATTTATACAGGTTCACATAGCTATTAATGGATGTAGGTAGATTTGAAATATAGGGCTCCCAGATGTCAGGCCTATATATTTTTCTACTGCGTCATGGTTCTTGTTTACATGGAGGGAGATCACTGAATCACTATTAGATAGTGGGACCTAAGAATCCTTGCAACAGGCCAGAATAAAGAGAGAGGTGTCACATCAACCTAGTCAGTTCCTTGAAGGCCCAGAAATGTGATATCTGATTTGCTCAAATGATTAGTATTATCACTGTTGCTCTAACATCCATCAGTGATCCTAGCTTGATGTTCCTCTACTGCTAGCCCTACTAAACAATAGTATTCAAGAGGATAATTCTTCTGGGGTGGTCCCAAACTTCTGGTCTTTCTTCCCCATCTTTTCAGCTCACCTCAGTAGAGAGTTAAGGGCTGGGAACTTCAAGAGGCACATTGAGTTCCAGCCTCTCTCCAGAGCTTTCAGCTGTGTCCCTTTGCCAAGGTCTCAGCTCCAGTATAGGAGACAGAGCTGGAAAACATTTGCAGGTCCAGCTCTGTGCATTCGACGGGAGTGTGGACCCAGTGGGAGTGTCTTTCTGAGGCGCAGGAGGCCATGGTAAAAGAATCCTGGGTGGGGAAGCCACGAGTTGAGCTGCGGTCATCATCCAGGATGGGGTTAAATGGCTGGGTCTCAAAGATGCTTTCACTCAGTGGGGACTCAGGATTGGTCTCTTGGCCAGGTGGCATAGGGAAGAGAGATTCCTCCTCCACTGCCTCATCAGCCTCAAACTGCAGCGAACCTCCTGTAACTCGAAGCAGAAAGCCAATGGGTCACCCAAAGGCAGGAGCTCCTTTCAGAAGGCACCTGGTCCTAAATACAAGATAAAAAAAGGGTCTGGGAGCTAGCACTCTCCTTCCTCTTCCTGGGGACCAGATCATCTAACACCAGTCTGAGGTGACATTTGAGAAACATACTTAAATTGGGGTATCATATTGAGGCTACCTGGTAGTGAATCAGGGTATATTATAATACTATAGTGAGTGAAATGAGTCAGTCAGAAAAAGACAAATATCGCAGGATCTCACTTATTTGTGGAATCTAATGAACAAAATAAACAGATCAGCAAAATAGGTCCAGAGGCATGGAGGCATGGAATGACTGACATATCTCAGAGGGAAGGGGGGGGGGATTCAAGAAGAGATAAACTAAATAATTCATATACATTGCCCATGGACACAGACAATAGTGTGGTGAAGGGATAGAGGAGTAGGGGCTTGGTGGAGGGGGAAAGAGGGGGAGAAGGGGGATGTCTGCAATACTGTCAACAATAAAAAATATATATAT
Source organism: Myotis daubentonii (assembly GCF_963259705.1). Lineage (NCBI taxonomy): Eukaryota > Metazoa > Chordata > Mammalia > Chiroptera > Vespertilionidae > Myotis > Myotis daubentonii. Next base: position 95,472,024 of record NC_081861.1, on the reverse strand, counting down.
TTGATAAAAGACTCATTTATCCAGAGAAAGAGTAAACTTTTGTGGGAAGCAGGTTTTTGACACCCAACACCATGATCTTCACCTTCTGGTGTTATGCCTGTGTGTATGTTATATGGCAAAGGCACTTAAGATAGCATTAAGAACATGGGCCTTAAAATAGGGACATTACCCTGGATTACCCAAGTGGACCAAAAATAATCACATGTGTCCTTAAAAGTAGAAGAGGGGGCCAGAAGAAACAGAAAGAATATTAGAAAGATGAGCCATCCAAAGAACTCAACTCGTCATTGCTAGTTTTGAAAATGGAACAGGGTCATAAGCCAGAGAATGTGGGTGACCTCTAGAAACTTGGAATGACTCTCAGCTGACAGTCAACATATAAATGGGACCTCAGCCTTATAATTGCAAGGAACAGAATTCTTCCATCTTCCTGAATGATCAAGGAAATGCAGTCTCCTCTGGAGCTTCCAGAAAGGAACACAGTCCTCCCTACACCTTTATTTCAGTCTTGTGAGATTCTAAGCAGAGATTCAACTGAGTCTGCAAAACTTCTGATCTATGGAAATAGAGAGATAATAAATGGGTATCATTTTAAGACATCAAATTTGTGGTAATTTGTTATGTCAGTGATGGAAAAGTAATATATCCTTCATACCTAAGTCTGATTTGACATCAGATTACAAACTGTGAGCCTACGTGTATTTTCTTGACCTTCACATTGTGGTTGTGATTTTACTTTTTATTAGAACTCATTGTCAGAGCTTAAAAATATTTCATTTAAAAAATCCAGATATTTTGCTCTTTTGAAAAATCCAGGAGATCTTGAAATATTGAATATCCCCACATGGTAACAAATAACTGGATCTGAGTAGTAAATTCCCCTTTAGACAGGAGATGAATTCTTCAGTTTGCCACAGTCACTACTACTCTCTGCTGCACCTTATGTTGGATCTAATTCACATGTTAATCTCACCTATACAACCACAGTATGCTTGTAAGTCAGTGATTCCTGATAAGCACCCATCCCAATGGAAAAATTGTCTAATCCTCTTTTCCATATGGAGACCCTAAGGGAGCTGCTTGCCCTCAGTTCTTCACAGAAGGGTACTACATTATGTTGAGGACAGAGAAAAAACATTAAAAAGTTACCTATTTCTTATCTCAGAGTCAAGAAAAGGAAGACAGGCAGATCTCAGATGGTGCCTCATCTTTCTGGGCTCTGTGGCCCAAATGCTTCATTGTCTATGTTTTGTGCCCAAGGACTGGGTAACAGCTCCTATTTGAGAAACTAACCTCCAAAGTCAAATTCAGGACGGTCTACCCTGAATCACAATTTCCAATGAGTAGAAGAGAGAGAAATAGAGTTTAATAAGGGTTATAAATTGACAACAGTGTTCCTCTTGTGTCCCTGAAGCCCATAAATGCTAGATTAATCTCAATTTAAGCCAGGGGTACAGCAAAACACATCTGTTAGGCTTTTTGAAGATCATATGACAGGCTCTAGAGTCAAACTGACCAAGGTAGGTCTATATAAGAGGGATCTTCTCATACAAATAGAGAGAGGTAAAAGTTGTATTGCTTTGGGCCCTGCATCCAATTGACTAAAAAGGAGTCTTAAGGACCCCAATATCCTGTAAATCTTACTAAATCAACAGCAGTTTGCAGATAGCATTAAGAACATTCAGTAGCCTGTGTTCCTGTTTTAGTATCTCTCCATAGCTTTCAGTTCCCTTGATGACACATAAACTGTACTTAGCCTCAGTACCCTTGGCTGTAGTTTTAATACCCTGCCTGGTCCTGGCCAGCCATCATCCTACATCCCCTATCTTTGCCCTCAGTGATCTGGACATTCTTTCTCCACTTTTTGGCTAATGGTTGAAGTTGTAATGAAAAAAGATCACAATGTTACCACTGATTTAAATATGACCTTCCATTTACAATTTCATATGGCTATCTCCTATGGGCTGCCAGATCTTTTTGGATATCATTGTCTGGGGCAAAAATGTCTAGATTTGCCAACTCCTCTGTACTCTGAGCTCTCAGCTACCAACATTTGGGTTATAACTATACTAATAACAGTTATCTGAGACTTCACCCACTCTTATTACAGTCATATCTCAAATCCAGACAGCTTCCCTTCATTCCTGACATGTTCCCGAGTCTATACCTCTTAGTAGAAATGAAAAATTGTAAAATAACTTAAAAAAACAAGTAATCTAATTCTACCTGTCATTTTAAAGATTAGGGAGAAAGAGGCCTAAAGAAGTTAGATGACTTGCCTATAGTTATACAGTGATTCAGACGTAGACTTAGAATCTAGGTCTGCAGAATTTATTTTAATGCTTTTCCCATGCTGTTTTGTTCCTTTATGAAGCTCTGTACCTTAATGAAGCAGGTCCTGTGAATGCTCAGGGTTGGTCTCAGTCATCTCTGAAGTCCCGTGCTTTCTACTGCCAGCCCCCGATAGTCTACCTCTGGGGTTTTCCAGCACAGTATGTAAGGCCTACTAGCTCCCAGTCCCAGTTCCTGGTGATCATGACCTTGATTCATGTAATACTTGAAGCAGCTACACTTACCATTCTGGCGATGTCTGTTGAAGAACTGCTTGCAGTAGAGGAAGAAGAGCCCCAGGAATGCCAGAGTAAACACCATGAGCACACTGCTCACCAATACAAGTGTGGCCTCCTGAGGGGGCACTGTGGGTACATCTGCCTTCACTAAGCTCAACCGGAAGGCACCTGTGAGACAAGAAATTGGGGGAAGTCAATCAGTGTAGGCAGTCAACAGTCACCCTAACACTGGGCCTGGACTTCCTCAGGCCATCCATCTCTCCCTAAGGCCTTTCCCTTTTAGGGCTGATAAGCTGGTTTTACTCTTTTGTGGATCAGGCAAAAATGTAAAGAATAAAGCAGAGATATTAGCATATACTACTAATATGGTATAAATTAGTACAAATATTTGAAGATGTACCTAACCTACGGTCTTTCTATGTCACCTCTAGTTATATAACCTAGGAAAATGGAAACAAAGTGTTCATCAATGGGCACAGGATAAATAAATCATGATATAATCCTATGATATAATATTATATAGCATTTAAAATAACATACATGTATGGATTCATATAAATAATCCAGAGGAGAAAACAAATCAGAGAAAGAAAGTGTGTAACTTGATGTCATTTATATAAAACATTATAAAATATAAATAACAGCATATATTGTTGATAAATATGTATATACTAGAGGCCTGGTGCACAAAATTTGTGCACTCGGCTGGGGGTCCCTCAGCCTGGCCTGTGCCCTCTTGCAGTCCTAGAGCCCCGTGATCAATCACCCCAAGGAGGGAAGCCCTGCCCACCCACCTCAGTGCCATAGGCTGGGTAGCCTGGGCTTCCCTCTGCAGGGCGACTATGGAGCGATGGTAGGAACCCCAACCAATCGCATCACACTTGCCTTGGCTGGCCTGGCACCAGTGCATGTCATAGCTGGTCGTCCAGACAGTTGTTCTGCTGTTTAACTGTTCAATAGATTTGCATATTATGCTTTTATTATTATAGATGTTACAAAAGAATATAAGTATTAAAACATGGGTAGAGAAATTGGAGCATCATAGTGTTCACCAATTATTCACATGCTTCCCTGCACTTCCCATTCACTCTTATACTAAGGCCATCAGAGTACTTCTGGCCAATGGATGTGTGTCACTTGCAGACTGAAGTAATTAAAAGCAAGTATGCCTTCTCAATCTCTTTTCATGTCCCATTAACCTGGAAGTCACATGATGTAGATGATATAGTCACAAGATGGAGGAAGGCCTTTGCGTAGTGAAAAACAAACTTTTGTTGTATTAAGTCACTCAGATTGTGGAGTTTGTTACTGTAGCATAGCCTACCAACAAGATACCTACAATTTCATGATAGTGGTTGCCTCTGGGGAAGTTAGTAGATAATAGAACTCAGGGAGGATGAAAAAGGGAATTCCATTAAACCTGTGGAGTCCTCATTCTTTTAAAAATATCTGAAGTAAATATGCAAAATGTCAAGATTTATGGATGTTGGGTTACTGAGCATTTTATATTTTCTGCATTTTAAATATTTCTACATATTTGAACTATTTTATTATTTAAAAAGTCATAAATAATTTAAAATGAATACATGAGTAGATATATAGATGGTAGATATATGAAAATGATTGGAAGATGGACAGATAAATTGATGGTGATATAAGCATAGACTAGATCCTAGTACTTTATTTAGCCTCGACTAGTCCTAAGCACTAGGGACTATTATAAACCTCATATCATCATCATCCACAAGTATACACATGTTATAATTTATAAGCTACTTTCTAAATCCATTATTTCATTAGATATAGATAGCTATCCAATAAAATATGAAAAATTATTGTCCTAACATTTTTTTTCAGATGAGGGTCAACAAATTTCAATGATTTGCAGAGGGTTACAAATATAATACATTGGAAAACCAGGATTCAAATCTGATTCCCTTGTCAATCTAAACTATAGGAAGAAGTATGAGGGGGCAGTAGAAGTCTTTACTACCCTGTCTTACTGCTACCCAATGGCTTGGGGAAGGAAAAAGACAAGAGAACTGGATACAAACATTGAACCTCAGAGGTGGGGGTCTGCTTCGTGCATGGGATGCACTCTCGGTCCTGCAGGCCTCCAATGCGTGTCTTTTGGTAGAACCTGTGATCAGAGCAAGAAAGAGTTTCAAGGTGATCAAACAATCAATGCCCTTGGATTTGTCCTTCCTGAGACCATAGTTAGCTTTTAAGAGTCTTGCGATCCTGAAAGCCAGCACCCACCATCACCCCTCATGAATTATCTGTCTCTATGTCTTATTCAGACTCAGAGTCCCAGATACTCCACTTTTCCCTCCAATTCACCACACCCTATAGCCATAAAGGAAATTAATATCACAAGAATGGAGAGCACTGCTTTCACACCAACTGCTTCCTAATTTCTTTTATGTCTACAGTGAGATTTACCTTGAATGTTGGGTCTGAGCTAAGCATGCCAGAATAATAAAGTTGTTAAATACTCATCTGTGGCTGACCATGTGATAGGCACTTTATAGTGGGATCTTGGCAAGACACTGTTTTGCATTAGTGGGTGCTTACACTTGTCATGAAATGGACAGTTAGACTACTTTATCTAGGCTCTGAGAGACCTCCAAGGGCTGGAGAAAGCCCAGAATGACTTCACTTCATAGAGCAAGCTCACCTTGGAAGACAGTCCCCACAGACAGCATTAGAGGTAGCTGTGCAATTGTCCTTTTGGACACGATTGATGACAGCACAGGTGATGCAAATATGACATCTATGATGGCCCCAGCTACTTTTGTATCTGCGTGGAGGGCAGGCTGTGCAGTATGCATCTCCACCCTCTCCATAACCACAATCCTGCAGAGAAATGGGAGTCACTAACATTGCTGTACAGGAACTTGGATAGAGGATCAGCTATGGGACAAGTGGGTATTGTACAGAGTTTACAAACTGCAAGTTGCAACCCATTACCAAGTCATGAAATCAGTTTACTAGGTTACAAACAGCACTAAAATTTTGTAATAAGGCAAAATAAAATAATGATATAAAGTACCACAGTGCATAGCATACACTAAAGCTAGGTACTTATATCAGTCATCATAGGCTATGTCATGCTATGGCAAAAAGCAAACTCCAAATTTCAGTGTCTTTAAAAAAAACACACCACAAAAGTTTATTTTTCACTCACACTATTTGCCTACCAAAAGTTTCCTGGGGGGCTCTGCTTTACATTATTCTTATTGGGTCACCTGGGTGACAGAGGTTTCATCTTTGTGCTGCCATGATTGGAGCATCAGGGAAAAGAGAACATGGTTCTTCCCATGTCATGTTGCTCACATATCCTTGACCACACATATCACCTGATTATTAGTAACTATGAAAGCAAAATAAAGTGAAATTCTACAATATTCTAGAAAGCAAGGATCTGGAGAGATTTGACAAATAGCTGTATTCACTATCTACCTCAGTATTGCTTTGTAAAATTTTACAGATAAAATCTATATAAGTATGTGTTGGCTTGTGATGAAAAATTTATTTATTACTCTTGGCAATGGTAAAAAATGTCTGAATGCCAATGGTATAGAGGAGAGATGAGTAATCCAGCTGGCTCTTGGCTGAGGTCTGGTATTGACTCAGCGTGACTCTGGCTGACCCTTCTCAATTTTGGGGAGTCATAGGAAATTCAAATAGATGGTCTATAAATGTTTTTCTAACTATGACATTTTAACCTAGGAAAAAGGTTCCAGCCTGATATGCCATATCTCTTTCTCAAAGACACAATTCTAATTATCAATGGATATGAACTATTTGGTAGTTCTGGCAGAAACTGGCTTGTTCACCACTGCAGTTAGATGAGCCATGTGCCTAGTTTTTAGCCAATGGATTAAAATGACGTGTGTCTCTCCCAGGCCTGCTCCCCAAATGCTTGATACTTAATATATCCTTCATTTTCTTTATACTTTGATTTTCTGGTACATAGGGATACACAGGGAGATGGTGAAATCAATATATTAAAAATGACAGGATGCCAAGACAATGGAAGAGGCAGCAGCTCCAAGCTTTCATTCCTTCACAGAAACATAGAAAAGCAAGCAGAAACTGTCAGAATCAATGTTGTCATAACTCTTGGGAATAGTCAAAGGTTTATATAATGAAACAAATGCTGAAGCAAGAAAAAGGCAACTTATAAATGATAGGAATTTTTTGTGCCATTTTTACTTTCCCTTACCACAGCCCTCTCCATAGAGTATTACCAGTCCTAAGATGGAGGCAGTCTTTACGTGGCATCAGCCTATGTTCCTAGTGTGAGATATTTATTCCTAGATTCAAAGTGAGTTCAGCAAAGCTTATTCACAAAGTATTGTGTATGTCTGCTCCAAAGTGTCTGGGGCCACCTGTAGGACTGAGACATGGGGATCACCTCTATTTCACTCAATTCAGAATGCAGACTGACAAAGGGTGGGCATTTGTTTAAAAAAAGTCAAAAAGCAAACTAACAAACCACAGATGCCTGGGGTAACAAATAATGAGTGAACACACACAATAGACTGCCTAATCATAGGAGCTAAAACTAGGGAAGATTCTTTAGGAAATTAAGAAAGTGCCCATATATATGGGGTGATTTAGAAAGGCACATGCATGCCTAAGGCAAGACACATGCGTAGAAAAGACCAGAGAAGACCCAAAGTTTACACACTGTTAAGGGCTTCTGGCAAAACACTCGAGCATCTTTAATTATGTTGGCTCAAACTCAGAGCGCAGGCAGAGCCATGCCCTGGGGGTGGAACTAATCAAGAGATTGGAACACCACTCAGTTTGACCTTCCCGCCCAGTGTTAAGGGGGTGGATCTCATGATGTCGCCAGGAACTCAAGGCTCACCCAACTGTGATGTAACTTCCTGTTATTCGAGTATAAATAAATCTGCTTGCGGTGCTGATGCTCTGTGTGTGTCCATCCATCAGAGGGCAGACGCCACACCCAGGCCTAACTTTCACTCTATTTCTGTCTCAGTCTTATGTTTTTTCATTTTTCCTTAAACCTCGTCGCGTTCTATTCAAGATTTCATGAACCCCCATGTTCTCTCTTTCGGCGCTGGTCTCCGGAAGAGAGATACCCCCTCCAATAACACACTGGACTAATCCATAGGGTAAGTGCAAGTTTGACTAAGTGTTGAAGGAGTGCTTCAGCACAGAACCAATCTCCAAAAACTGGGAATTGTGTGTGTGTGTGTGTGTGTGTGTGTTTACGTTGTTGATGTTGTTTAATTTTTTAACTCTTGACACTCATGAAATCTATGTCGAAATATTAGCTGAACATAATCGAAAGGAACAGAAACTTCAGTGACTACATATGGCAGTCTGCAAAAATAGTTTGAAAAACACCTCAGCAATAGACTACTATATTAACAAATAACAGTTTTTTAAAAGAGTATTGTGCTAAGGAAAATAAGCCAGTAACAGAAAGACAAATAACATATGATTTCACTTATATGTGGAATCTAATGAATAAACAAACAGACAAAATAAAAAAAGACTTATAGATAAAAAGAACAGACTTCTCTTTTTTTTTATTGCTTAAAGTATTACAAAGGGTATTACATATGTATCCATTTTATCCCCCCGCCCTAGACAGTCCCCTAGCCTCCCCTATCACCCAGTGTCTTATGTCCATTGGTTATGCTTATAAGAGGAAGAAGAAGAAAAAGATAAAGATAAAAATTATGAACAACAAATACATATCTATCAACAAGTGAATCAAAATCAAGTGAATAAAAAAATCTGATGAACAGAATAAACTGGTGAATATAATAGAATCAGGGGCATAGAAAGGGAGTGGACTGACAATTCTCAGGGGGAAAGGGGTGTGGGGGTGCGGGAAGAAACTGGACAAAAATCGTACACCTATGGATGAGGACGGGGGTGGGGGGGCGGTAAGGGCAGAGGGTGGGGTGGGAACCAGGTGGAGGGGAGCTATGGGGAAAAAAAGGGGAACAACTGTAATAATCTGAACAATAAAGATTTTTAAAAAGCTTAAAAAAAAAAAAAAAAGAACAGACTGACAGCTTACAGAGGGGAGGAGGGTTGGGTATTGGGTAAAAAAGGTGAAGAGATTAAGCAAAAAAAACATATTCATAGACACAGACACCAGTATGATGATTACCAAAGGAAAGGGCGGTGGAGAGAGATAATAACAAAATAGCAGAAATTGCTTTTAACATATCAATAATTACCTTAAATATAAATGGTTTATGTACACCAATTAAAAGTAGAGATTTGCGTATTGGGTAAAAATAAATAGTCACAGATTGTCTTCAATAATAATTACTTAAATGAATAGATGAATCATTTCTTAAAAATAAAAAGAAACAAATTACCATAAAATATTATATTGAGAATCCTCTTTCCTAATTAGGAGGTAAAGTAAATTCTTCCAAATAATCAAAGCCCCCAAAATTCTTTAGCTAGTAACTGGTTTTATAACCAGAAAAACATAGATCTTTTTTATTAATTTTACTAAGCTAACACAATTATGAAACACATTTTGATGTTTGTAGTGCTATAAGAGCATTTATTTATTATAAGTAAAATATCCTATCTAATAAAAGAGAAACATGGTAATTGGCGTACGACCGATACCCTTTTCATTGGCTAATCAGCGAGATATGCAAATTAACTGTCAGCAAAGATGGCGGCCGGCAGCCAGGCAGCTTGAAACTAACATGAGGCTTGGTTGCCTCAGTGACGGAGGAAACCAACGTTCCCCACCTGCGGCTGCAGGCCTCTGAGCGGGCAGTTTAAGAAACATTGTAACAAATACGCCCAACTTCAGCCAGCAGATTGGCAACATTGTAAGCAAAGGCCAGAAACCTACTTTCAGCCAGAGGCCTAAGAGCTGGAGCCAAGCCTCAAGCTAAAGCTGGCCCAGAATTAAAAAAAAAAAAAAGGAAAAAAGGAGCGTTTGGGAGTTCAGTCACCCCCAGCCTGAAAACAGCCCTCAGCCCCTCACCCAGGCTGGCCAGGCACCCCAGTGGGGACCCCCACCCTGATCCAGAACACCCTTCAGGGCAAACCAGCCGGCCCCCACCCGTGCACCAGGCCTCAATCCTATATAGTAAAAGGGTAATATGCCTCCCAGCACCGGGATCAGCGGAGCCGTGAGGCCTCCCGGCACTGGAATCAGCATGACAGGGGGCAGCACCCAAACCCCCTGATCGCCCTGCGGCTCTGTGTGTGACAGGGGGCGGGGCCACAACCTCCCTATCCGCCCTGCTCTGTGCCTGATAGGGGGGAGCTCCCCCCCCCATGGGCCCTGCTCTGTGTGTGACGGGGTAGAGCCATAACCTCCCCATCAGCCCTGCCCTGAGTGTGAGAGTGGCGGCGCCCCAACCCCCTGATCCGCCCTGCTCTGTGGGTGATAGAGGGCAGCACCCCAACCCCCTGATGGGGCCTGCTCTGTGCGTGACAGGGTACAGAGCCCCAACCCCCCTGATGGGCCCTGCTCTGTGTGTGACAGGGGGTTGCTCCACAACCTCCCCATCGACCCTGCCTTGAGTGTGACAGGGGGCGGCGCCCCAACTCCCCAATCAGCCCTGCTCTGAGCCCGACCAGGGGCTGCACCTAGGGATTGGGCCTGCCCTCTGCCACCCGGGAGCAGGCCTAAGCCAGCAGGTCGTTATCTCCTGAGGGGTCCCAGACTGCGAGAGGGCACAGGCCAGGCTGAGGGACCCCCCCTCCCCCCCCGAGTGCACAAATTTTTGTGCACCGGGCCTCTAGTTAATTTATAAAACATAATAGGGTATTTAAACCAAAATTACAATCAATAATGTTTTCCTGGGAATGTAAGATATTTTAATTTTTGTAATATGATAATGTATGTCATCAAATTAATATGTCAAATGGAAAATATATGAAATAGTCAAAAGATGATAAAAATGAAACAAAATTCAAAACAATTTGATTTTTAAATTTTTATACTTTATATAAATTATTTTTAAAATGCTCTTTATTGTGCTACATGCTTGTCTACTCAGCTGCCTTATATGAGTCAAGAATGAACTATAAAAAATGAGTAAAACAGAAAAGCAATCAATAAGAAACAATTCATAAAATTGGAAATGCAAATAGACAAATAAATACAACAATGTTTGGATTTTTCTCTAACAAAGATTGAAAAAAATTCATAAAGTTCTTATAAATTAGTAATTTAATGTTACAAAGGGAGGCATAAAATTAATAGATGACAAAAACATGCATTATTCATGTGTGATTAAGCATTTGAAATTTAAGAATTCCATGCACTGTTGAAAATAAATGTCATTTCAATGAAAATTAGTAAAAAATAAGAAGTGTTGGCCCTGGCTGAGTAGCTCAGTTGGTTAGAGTGTCATCCCAATACGCCAAGGTTGTGGGTTCAATCCCTGGTCAGGCCACATACAATCATCAGTGTATGAATGCATAAACAAGTGGAACAACAAATCTCTCTCTCTTTTTCTCCCTCTCTCTCATCCTCTCTCTCTAAAATAAAAAAATAAAAAAATAAAAATAAAAAATGTTATCTGCTAATGTATTTCAAGAATCTTAAAGCTGTATGCATTACATAGATTGGTAATTATACTTCTAGAAATATGTCCTGAGAAAATAATTTTGATTTTTCTGCAAATAATTATTTGCATTGATGTTTACTATTCATATGAATGCACTTTCAGATTCTGTTAGCTGCTTATTCAAAATTCACTATTTATTTTTTCCTCCCTTATTAACAGAACATTGATTTCATTCTGGGTGACAAGGTGACCAGCCAAAAAATTGGTTCTTCATTGGCCTTAGTCAATCATGGCAATCCCATTTCTATTTGTCAGGTACTCATTTACTAGCTTCCATTACAGTATAAAGATACTTATAGCATGGAGTTCTGATCCATAAGATATAAGTGGAAATCTCTGGGAGTTCTAGGAAAATCCTTCTTCCCTAATAAAAGTCAAGCTACTTTTCCCCTGAACTTTCTTCCTGAATTTGACTGTAGTGTGAATATGTGATGTTTTGGGTTGTGGCAACCAAGAGGCCACAAGCATGAGGACAAAACAGCAAGGTGCCCAAGATGAAGGATAAAAAGAACCTTCACAAAGTTGTTGATCTGCCCAACTAACCACAAAGCTCTCTGCCTCTGAACTTCATTAAATAAATAAATGTGCTATGGTTCAAGCTGTTAAATTTTATGTTACTTTTAACTTAGTACATCCAAATTGAGTCAGTGATGAACTAATTTGCCCACAGGAAAGCTGGGACTCAAATCCAGGTGTATCTGGCTTATTTTTACTGAACCATTCTGACTTTGAGAACGTCACTTATCTCTGTCTTTGAATCTTAGTTTACTCATCTAAAACCTATGAGGTTGATAATGCCATCTTGGTGAGTCTGAGAGCCAAATGAGATGATGCACATGAGAGATCATTACAAGATATAGACTGCCAAATAAGTATAAGCTATCTACACTAATAAAAGACAAAGATGCTAGTTGACCATACCTTTGTTATGCCCCAAGCCACAGCCACCAGCCAATTAGAGCAACTATATGCAAATTAACCCAACCAAGATGGGCAGCCATGGAGCTGGAGCACACAGGAGGCTTGGTTGCTCGGGTGATGGAGGAAGCCAAGCTTTCCGCCTGCCCTGAGCTGGCTGTGGCCTCCGCTCAAGGCAACAAAGTTTCAATTATAGAAGACAAATAAATCACAGATACCTGCTTCCAGCCAGCCTCCACTGGGAGCTTGGGTGGCTAGGGGCGGTGACCAGCCTGAAAACAGCCCCTCACCCAGGCTGGCCAGGCACCCCAGTGGGGACCCCCACCCTGATCCAGGACACCCTTCAGGGCAAATCAGCCAGCCCCCACCCATGCACCAGGCCTCTATCCTATATAATAAAAGGCTAATATGCAAACTAACCCTAACAGCAGAATGACTGGGAATGACTGGTCACTATGACACACACTGACCACCAGGGGGCAGATGCTCAATGCAGGAGCTGCCCTCTGGTGGTCAGGGTGCTCCCACAGGGGGAGCTCTGCTCAGCCACAAGCCAGGCTGACGGCTGCCAGTACAGCGGTGGTGGTGGGAACCTTTCCCACCTCCTCAGCAGCACTAAGGATGTCAGACTGCAGCTTAGGCCTGCTCCCCACTGGCAATTGGACATCCCCTGAGGGCTCCTGCGCTGCCAGAGGGATGTCTGACTGCCAGCTTAGGCCCAATCCCCCTGGGAGCAGGCCTAAGCCAGCAAGTGGTCATCCCCCGAGGGGTCCCAGACTGCAAGAAGGCACAGGCCAGGCTGAGGGACCCCCCTGAGTTCACAAATTTTTGTGCACTGGGCCTCTAGTCTATCTATATAAAAGCCTAAGCAAGCATCGCAACTGAATGGATGACTGAACAGTCTGAGTGGGGTGACCAGGCTGGCAGGGGGGTTAGTGAGGGATGACCAAATGACCGAGCAGCAGGCTGTGTGGAGCGACCAGGCTGGCAGGGGAGGCAGTTGGGGGCAACCAGGCCGGCAGGAATGGGGGGAGTTGGTGCGATCAGGCTGGCAGGCAGAGGCAGTTAGGGGTAATCAGGCTGGCAGGCGGGCAGTTAGGAATGAACAGGCAGGTGAGTGGTTAGGAGCCAGTGGTCCAGGATTGTGAGAGGGATATCCAACTGCTGGTTTAAGCCCAATCCCTGGGATCAGGCCTAAACTTGAAGTCAGACATCCCCCGAGCGATCCCAGATTGGAGAGGGTGCAGGCTGGGCTGAGGAGACCCTCCCCCCATGTACAAATTTTGTGCACCGGGCCTCTAGTTTATATATAAAGCTTTTTCCAGAGCACAGTATTGCAATTCATTCACTTTCTCTGAGCTTTCTAGTGGTGAAGAAAAAAGAATGGTACCAGAATGGTGCTTAGACAAATGTACATTTAATCATGGGCAATTTTTTGAGTTTGATAAGCAGTTTGACAGAAACACTTATTTTTCTCCCTTGGAGAAGTTCAGATAGCTTTACAGGTAAAAGCCATGTACATGACAGAAACATTTGTAAGAGATCTTTTTTTGGGAGTGACATAATTTTTATCATAAAGATAAATGTGAGCCCTAGCCTGTTGGGCTTGGTGGATAGAGCATCGGCCTGTGGACTGAAGGGTCACGGGTTTGATTCCAGTCAAGAGCACATGCCCAGGTTGTGGGCTCAATCCTCCAGTGGGGGGGTGCAGGAGGCAGCTGATAAATGATTCTCTCTCATCATTGATGTTTCTATCTCTCTCTCCCTCTCCCTTCCTCTCTGAAATCAATAAAACTATGTTAAAAAAGAGATCAATGTGATATTTCAAATAGATTTTGTAGGAGATTAAAGATGGCTGAGAAAAAGGTGGAAGTTACATTCATCTCCTCCCAGAACCAAAGTGGAATTACAACTAAAATATAGAAAAAAGCCACCTGAAAAACCAACTGAAGTGTAGCCAGACAGAAGTTTTATAACTAAGGATTTACAGAAGCCACATAGAGACTAGTAGGAAGTGTGGAGATGTGAAAAGGGCTGGCCCCACACTCATGGGGGGGGGGGGTGGCTGAGATTCTGGAGGGATATCTCAGCTGCAAAGGTTTCCCCTTAGGAGCATGGGATCTCAACTCTGCAACAGGCTCCCTTGTCCAGAGCACCAGAACAAGGAAGACTAGCCCACATAACATCTGGCTGTGAAAATCAGCAAAAATTTTGTCAACCAGGGAGACAGGAGTCTGCTAGAAAACCAGGCATCCTCTTAAAGGTCCACAGCACAAAATCTCATTCACAGACACTCACCCTGGGCTTCAGCAGAAAGAGGGTGGCTTGGAGCAGAATAGAGTCCTCTGAGGAAAGACTGAGTTGTGTGGCTCTGGGAAGAGCTGAAGGGACAGCCACCAGGGTCTCTGTGCCTTCTTTTCACATTCCAAAGACACCATATTTCTTTGGTGGAACACTCCCCAACATTGGGCATCACCCTCAGGGAATGCAATAGCCCCACCCTCTGGACTCCTAGAGCTTACACTCTGTAAGACAGTTAGCTGTTTGGGGCCAAGATGTAGAGTTCAGAAGGACTCAGTGGATGTCAGAGACAGATTTGTGTGGCACTGGGATGGAGATCATTTGCCTCCCCTTCCCATAAGCCTTCCCAGAACAGTCTCCCCATGGGAGATCCACTAGTCCCACTCTCCTGACTCCAGCATCCCTACCTGTGGGAAACTGTTTATTGCCTTCACTATCTGATAAGCATAGACAGAGAACTCCCCGAAACCCCCCGAAGGCTGGGTGCCTTTGAAGCCCTAGCAAAGGTCAGAGCTAGGCGCCACCTCTGTTTGTCCAGACAGTGGTAGCTGAAACTACTCCCCCATTTATTATTATGTAAATCCTTGCTGATGGGCTAGTCTGCTTGTTACTAGGGGGTCACCTGCCTAAGGGCTATGCTATGGGTGCATCCCAGATCAATAAAAGCTTGGTGAGGCCTGAGCACGGAGGAAGTCCTTTGGGACTTGGCCGCCTGGTCCCCCAATATTGCAAAATTATCTCGTGTCTTTTTCTCTCATTTGTTGTGTGGCTCCTCTTTCAGATACCGAACCCTACTCCACGCGGGACGTGGAAGGAAACACTCAACATCTGGCACCCGACAGGTAATCTGGAAGTGCAGGCCTCGCTGGAGCGAGAAAAGGAAGTTTTCACCGAAAAGGTGTGGAAAACTCACCGAAAAAAGGTGAGGGGAAGTCTACCGCACGCAATGCCCAGGATCAACTACAGAAGCCTGGATCTGAAAGTAAACTGGGAATGTTTTCTTAACCAGGCTAACAAACGGGGCAGGATTTGGCTTTAAAAAAGTAGATTCGGCTTTAAAAAGGTATATTTGGCTTTTAAAAACTAAGAAACTTTATTATAGACTTTTGATTTGCATGTTTAAAGTGTTAAAATTTTAGAACGTAATCTTTTACAGTTTTTGCATGTTATTATAGAACATAACCTTTGTTTTTCTTGAAAAAGGTACTCTTTTAGATCAGGCTGAAAAAAGAGTGCCATGGTCATCTTAATGTGGTTTCTTGTCTAAATTAAAATCTTAATTTGTATTTGGAATCAATCTGTAATAAGAAATGAAACCCTGCTGCCGAGTCCGCCTCTGGTGTGGAGAGATTCAAAGGTGGCAGGAAAGGGCAGAGCTATAAGCTCTCCCACAATGAGATTACTTAATGTTTTATTTAAAAATTACCGGAGAACATCTTATGACAACCAAACTTTGGCCAAGATAACCTTGGGTGCTAGCCATAACTTTGGAAAGCGAAAAAGGAAAAAAATTTAAATGCGTTTTTCTATTAGGCATGACTTTGGGAACAAATACGCCATCTGAGTCATTTGCTGAAACTTCCCCCAAAGCAGGATGTGGGGAAAATGAAGAAGGGAGCACATGGCGATCCAATATGGATGCCTCCTCTAATTTAAACTCTCCTTCTCGTAATTGAAAAGTTTTACAAAAATTTAAAATGCGTCTGGGATTTCTGTTCACGTGTAAAGAGAAAACTTGGCTTGGAACTAATGCGTGCTCGTTCCGATTTTGGACATTTAGATAGAGTTTTGAGCTGGAATTTCTTTACAAATGTGCAGAATAAAACCCAAGACTGATTATTTCCTAAAGAAAATGGCGAATTTGACCCAGGGTAGAAATTCTAGCAACAAGATGGGTATTTTTCCAAAATAATGTTAATGAAGCCTATTCCAAAGCTAAATTTAAGACCTCTAAAAGGAAAATCAGTAAAATTGTCTCTGTTACAAAAATTTGCTAAAGTAAATGCCTTAAAATAATTGAATTTGAATCTCAAAAATTATTAAAATCTCTAATTATAAAAATCTAAGTAGCCCGGTAAAAAACCGGCCCTTTGTTTATTGAAAAGGCTGGCCAAAACATTTCTAATGAGAAAAGGGGCTAGTTGCTTCCCGCCTGTAGCTAATTATTAAAGAATGTGGTCAATTTACTTCTGATTGGTCCAGGGTAGGCCAAACCTGTTCTTCCAGGGAAAACAGCCCGCTCCCTTCCTCCAACCAGGACAATTTTGAAACTTCCCACAGGCAAGCAAGGGGCAGGAAACAATGTAGCTACAACCTTGTTTCTTGACCTTCCCCAGAGGAAAAAATTATGGTCCTTTTAAAATCAAAGGCTGGGCCAGGCCTGCCTTGCCAGCCTCAAGTGTGGTTTTCCAAAGCTGTTGTGAAATTTAAGACCTTGGAGTTTATACCTAGGTATCTTAAAGTGACATAATACTGAATTAAATGAGATCTGAGTATGCCTCGTACAAAATCTAGAGGACAGTATTAAATCTGTTGGTTGATTATGTCTTGCATTTTTGAAGTTTATTCTTCAAAATGTTACTGATTGAGAAATGCTGAATATTTGACTTGCCAGCTAAGAGTTTAAGATTCGGATTGAATTGGGAAAAATTGTATAATTATGATAGCTAATTGCCTTAAAATTAAAAAAAAATTATTTTTTTTATTTTTGTTATTGCTTAAAGTATTACAAAGGGTATTACATATGTGTCCATTTTATCCCCCCGCCCTAGACAGTCCCCTAGCCTCCCCTATCCCCCAGTGTCTTATGTCCATTGGTTATGCTTATATGCATGCATACAAGTCCTTTAGTTGATCTCTTACCCCCCTACCTTCTGCCCCCCAACCCTCCCCAGCCTTCCTGCTGCAGTTTGACAATCTGTTTGAGGCAGCTCTGCCTCTGTATCTATTATTGTTCAAAAGTTTATAATGCTCTCTATTGTCCATGGATGAGTGAGATCATGTGGTATTTTTCCTTCATTGACTGGCTTATTTCACTTAGCATAATGCTCTCCAGTTCCATCCATGACGTTGCAAATGGTAAGCATTCCTTCCTTTTTAGAGCAGCATAGTATTCCATCGTGTAGATGTACCACAGTTTTCTAATCTATTCATCTACTGATGGGCACTTAGGCTGTTTCCAGAGAAAATAATTTTTGTTTTCTCTGAAATAATTAGAATTCAAAATATGTTGCTTATTGATCTGATTAAAAAAGAGGATTAATTTTTAAGATCTCAACTGAAATTTTTAATACAAAAACCAGTTTAAATTTGATTAATATTCTTTAAGATAATTATAAAGGGTATAAACAGCTAATGAGATTTCTGTTTGTCTACAATATAATGTTGGCCATCTATCTTTTAGGGGTTTTGGTTTCCTCTTCCCTTGTTTATTGTGAGAATAAGGAAATCATCTTTCCTGTCAGAGAACAGTTTAGACAGCCACAATGTTTGGCTGTGTGACTTGGCAGCTGCCATGGTGGCCGCATGGCTCACCGCTCCCCCTGGGGGCTGCCATCTTGGAACAACAAAGGCCCCTCCTTCTGATTTAGCCAATCACAAAAGGAATGTCTTCTCACTGAGGCAGGATGGGATTTCAGGGGTGGAGTTTTAAGGCGGAGTTTTACTGTGGAAATGCGGATGGGGCAGAAAGTGTGCTTGCCTCTCAGATTTATTTAATACTATTTTTAAGAAGATATTTTTAATGCTTAATAAATTAACAATCATGGTCTTAATATAATTTCAGTGGTATGATAGACCACTGTTTTAAGCAGTTGGCTTTATAAGGGCCGACAATAGAGATCATATTTCTTAAAAGGCTTGTAGATACATTTTTAAAAGATATCTTAAATTCTCAGTAGAACCACAGTTATGCATATATCATAAACAAATTAAGAGTAATTGATTCCATGGTCAAGACTAGATCCTATTATGTTGAGAACTGCTTAAAAAGTGTTGAAAATGTTTTAATTAGATATGTATTTGGAAGTTTTTCCCGAGTGCAATATTTCAAAATTTAATATGCTTGGTTGCATAAGGAATTTCTGCCAAATAAAAGAAAGAATTGATTTATTAGTAGCAAAGTCTTTATTTAAACTAGCAATGTCTTTTATTTAAAAGCTCCTCACCGCTGCATTTGAAATTAGGCTGGAAGTGAAGCAGCGTTTGCATCTCGTGTATCAAAATAAAACTTTACTAAATTTACTAATCCTTGTGAGCAATTGAATCCTAGTAAAGTAAAATTCTTCTAAAAAGGGTACTGAAGGCTTCCCACAATTCCTCTGTATATGCAAATAAGCCAAAGGGTATACTCTTTAAAAATATAATTGCTAACATTTACAGATTGTTGTTAAAATACTAAATATGACAATAATTAGTCACCATAAGTGAAAAATTACTTGAAATATATAGCTTTGCGACAGTATTTGTTAAAATTTCAAAAGGCAACCATGTTCCTTACATTTGTTGCTTGTGTGAGAAAGAAAACTGTCAGGAAGGAAATAAAAAGAGGTTTCCTTCAGATGTCTAACTAAAATTAAAGATCAATATATTGGGCCTCATAAGCTAAATTAAATAATTTGTGTTTTGCTTCCTTAAACAAAGTTTATGTAAATTTACCTAAAGACTAATACCAGAAATTTAATTAATGTCATTTACTGTCCATAAATTAGGACAAGTAAAGTTAAAAGAATAAATGTTATTTCAAACTGACTTAAATTGGCAAATTGGGCTAAGTGGATATTCAGGGGAACTTAGCTGTCACCTATTAAAATATAAACTACTATAATTTTTATATAAGACCTCCATCATTATACCAAAAAATACTAGGCAGGAACCAATTCCTGGAGCTTTAACTGTTTTTACTGATGGGTCATCAAATGGGAAAGCTGCCTATCATAGTATAAATTCTGACCGAGTCATACTGACCAGTCATACTTCTGTGCAAAGAATTGAGTTAGAAGCTATTAAGGCTGCATTGCAAGATTTCCAACAGCCTGTTAACATAATTTCTGATTCCTCTTATGCTTCGGGCCTAGTAAGTAGAATTGAAACTGCCCAGCTGAAATGGCTTAGTGACCAAAGTTTATTATTACTATTTAAGCAGGTTCAGCAGATTGTGCAGCAGACAACATACCCTTTTTATATCACCCACATCAGGGCTCACAGTGTATTACCTGGCCCATTAACTAAGGGAAATGCACATGCTGATCAATTGGTTGCTTTATTAAAAGAGGCTTCAGAGTCTCATCAGCTTTTAAAAATCCCAACTTGAAAAACAAAAAAGGGGGATGATGGAGAAATCACCTTCGGGTAGGCTGCACCTAGTTTTAGTTACTCTAAATTTTTTCACTTGTGATGCTGATGGAAAGACACCTATAGAACTACATTGGCGTCAGAATAAAACAAAAGAAAATGGTCTAGTTAAAAGGAAGGATCCCGAATCTGGTTTATGGAAGGGACCTGACCCATTATTAACCTTTGGCAGAGGGTACTCTTGTATATTCCCAGATAAATTTTCCAAACCCGTATGGATTCTTGCTAGAAATATTAAACTGCATCAGGAATCTAGCCAGACTGAAGATCTTGCACCTGGAGCCATAACATGTAGCTGTAAACAATCAACTACCTCAGCCACAGAGAGCAGCGACTCCAAGCAGTCCACTGAAGATGAGGAACAGGAGGAAGACAAACCAGACAATCAACAGCCCAGAGACCACCTGGGGCATGGTAAAGTGAAGTATGGTAACAATTAATTCAGGTAAAAACTATAGTTTCATACTGGTCTTAGAAGGCACATTTTTCCTTTACCTGGGAAGGACAGCACAGCTATCCCAAAGTCAGAAGGCTCCAGTTAGCGTGTCAACTCAGTGCTCTGGAGACCCAGAACTGTAATTTAGATAGCATACTGTCTCTGCTTCTGTAAATTGCTTTTTTTTTTTTTTTTTTTTTTTTTTGCTAACTAGGTTCCTCATTCCAAACCTTGAGACAGCCAGTTTAAAATTAAGTTGTCATGACCTAGAACAAAGAATATTCTTACATGGTATTATTCTACAAGTTTCATTAATAATTTTTGATGCTTTACAACAGTATATTGTGCATTTATCCCAAACAAATTTACAAATGAATTTGAATGTTTTACATGAAGGGATTTATTCCTTTCCACTGTGTGGAGGGCCTCCTGGGGAAGGCACTTAAGCATTCTGTATTGACCTATCTTGACTTTTTTGCCAGGAGGAATCCAATTGCCTACAGCTGTTATCTGAGCTCTCTGTTCAAGCTGGTATCATGAAAAGCTGGTACCATGGATCTGTCTCTGGCCCAATGGTGTAAGCTGGGCCCTCTCTGGAGAAGAAACCTGGGTTCCCTATGATCAATGCCAGGGCCCCGCCAGCAGGCGAGGGGATCCAAAGGCAGTTGCTGGGCATGGAGGCCAGAGGGACATAGGTTAACAAGGAGACATAAGTGAACCTCACATCACCCTACTTAGCCCAGAGATGGTTGGTAGTCAAAGACGGGTAAGACCCCACAGGGTGGGGCAACCTAAAACAGGCACAGCCAGGGGCCAGTAGGAGAAAACTTGGGGTGTAACAAAGGTGGGGCACAGACCCCCCCAATGGTGCACGGGCTTGAACACTCGCCCCTTCTGAGGAAGGTCTCCTGTCCCCATGGCTGCTTCTTGCTTCCCATTTCCAGCCCAGATCAGGAACCAAATAACAGAAGAGATTTGGTCCAGCTGAAATCAGAATCCAGATAAACGGAGGCTTGGCTAACAGACCCTATGTCTAAATCTAGCCTAACAACAGGAATGCTCAGCCTTCACAAGGATGTAAAGCGATCCTTTTCATTAATGTTTACAGTGTAAATTAAGATTATTGTTAAAATATTAAATTTGACAGCAAAATAGTTTTCAAATTAATTAAATTCAAGTTTTCAAATTAATTAAATTTGGCTAATTTGAAATAAGTAATTATTCAAAAAGTATTAACAAAAATTTTCATTTCATGGTAAACATGCTATGAACCTAAAGCATGTTCAGGTTCATTTTTTTGCGTGCAAAAATTAATATTTAAAGCTATCTAGATTGCATTATAAAATTTCCAAGGAGTCTCCTAATTAAATAAAAAAAAACCGGGGATAGTGGAAAAATATAGTGGAAGAATACCATGTAAGGAAATAGATCCTGTAACTAAATTACACTTAGAGAAAAAAATTTTTCGTTTATAATGCTAATAGTGAGACACCCAGAAAAAACACACATTATGCCAGGGTAAGCCAGGGAAAGATCATTTTAAAGAAAAGACCCCAAGTAAGGTTTTGTTTTTTTTCCTTTAACCTTTGGTCGAGAATATGTTTGTATACTTTCAGAGAACAGCTACAAGACCATGTGGATTCCTGTAACAACGGATCACAGAAAGCCAGCCACAAAGACAGAAGAGACAGTTCAGAGATGGAGATGGTGGAAGACGCCTTGCCATGCTAGCAGTCAGCAGCTGTGCGTCGCTGCAGGGTGCCCAGGACCAGACCAGAAAGGACCGGACCTGCATTTTCCACCATCCAGAACCAACATTTCATTGGTGGCATGTACACATGAACTTTTGGACACTGAAACATGGACTCAGAACTTTTGGACATTGAAATTGGTGCTTGATTATTTTTTAAAGAAAAAATAAGGGGGAGATGTGGGAAACTGTTTATTGCCTTCACTATCTGATAAGCATAGACAGAGAACTCCCTGAAACCCCCCAAAGGCTGGATGCCTTTGAAGCCCTAGCAAAGGTCGGAGCTAGGATCCACCTCTGTTTGTCCAGACAGTGGTAGCTGAAACTACTCCCCCATTTATTATTATGTAAATCCTTGCCGATGGGCTAGTCTGCTTGTTACTAGGGGGTCACCTGCCTAAGGGCTATGCTATGGGTGCATCCCAGATCAATAAAAGCTTGGTGAGGCCTGAGCACGGAGGAAGTCCTTTGGGACTTGGCCGCCTGGTCCCCCAATATTGCAAAATTATCTCGTGTCTTTTTCTCTCATTTGTGCGGCTCCTCTTTCAGATACTGAACCCTACTCCACGCAGAACATGGAGGGAGTCTTACACGACACCTACCCTGGAGAGCTAAGGTTTTCAAGGAGGTCCAGAGGCAGACTGAATTGTGTGGCTCTAAAATGGGGGCATTTTCCCACTTGTGTTCCCCACCTGTGCAGAACCATCCCTTCATAGAAATATTGTTATGTTTAGGCTTGATGAATGCTGCTGGCCTCACCCTGACAACTCCCTGAGACACTAGCCCACTACAAAGGTCCGCAGGCATCTCGTGGGTGGTGGCAGGCCTTGGTGTACCCTGGAACTTTTGCTGATTGGACTCAAACCCATAACTGGAACTGAGTTTGAATCTGTATCAGTCTGGTGAACACCACTCACTTTTACCTGGTGAGTCACTGAGAACCTATTTCACACAATTCCAGAGATTTTTTTCATTGACTGACTTAAAAGGCAGCTGGCAGGCAAAGGCAAGTGAAGGTGGAACAGAGGGTGCCTTGAACATTTTTAAAACTCAACACTAGGTTTGGTGATGGTGCAATCCATCCTTGGTGTGCACCTTGGCTTCTCCTATGTACAAACAGGCCCAGTAGAGGCTGCAACAAACTGTGGATCACTTTGTAGCACCAAAAATCTCAAGGCCAATCACAAGTAGTGTCTGACATTGGCCTATATTACAGTCCCTCCTAAGAGGTCCCAGAAACAACACACCCAGTGACAGGTTTCAGATCACATAAGAGCAGGACCGAATTAGCTCCACAAGTAGCACCTCCAAAGGGAGATCTAAGCAGGAACCAGACCCTGCTAGTGCCAATTGCACTTCATGTGGTCAGCACATGCACAATAGCTCATATGCTCTGGCCAAGGATAATTCTCACAGTCAGGCAGCCTGAGGGTTGACTCCACTCACAGAGGAGCCAACAACAATCAAGACTCAACTACAATAATAGGAATCATATAACCTGCCGGAAGACGGTCCATCCTTGCTGCAGGGAAAAAACATCTGCACAGCATATGTTTCAAGGGACCTGGCGTATATAGCATACTGTTCTTAATATGTTTGCTCCCTTTCTTGGCGCTATGTGTTTTAACCAAGGTCACCTCTCCGAGAAAGGTTTCCCCAGGTAGGGATTTTTCCCTGAAGTTAGGGAGGAAATAAAACCCCTTAACTAAGTGTCAGGCTGGTAGTTAATTACTTTATTTTTTTAAATTAATTCTTTATTGTTCAGGTCATTACATTTGTTCCGCTTTTTCCCCCCATGACTCCCCTCCACCCAGTTCCCACCCCACCCTCTGCCCTCACTCCCCACCCACTGTCCTCATCCATAGGTGTACTATTATTGTCCAGTCTCTTCCCGCATCCTCCACACCCCTTTTCCCCCCAAGAATAGTCAGTCTATTCCCTCTATGTCCCTGATTCTATTATAATCACCAATTCATTCTGTTCATCAGATTATTTATTCACTTGATTCTTAGATTCACTTGTTGATAGATGTGTATTTGTTGTTCATAATTTGTATCTTTACCTTTTTCTTCTTCCTCCTCTTCTTAAAGGATACCTTTCAGCATTTCATATAATACTGGTTTGGTGGTGATGAACCCCTTTAGCTTTTTCTTATCTGTGAAGCTCTTTATCTGACCTTCAATTCTGAATGATAGCTTTGCTTCATAAAGTAATCTTGGTTGTAGGTTCTTGGTATTCATCACTTTGAATATTTCTTGCCACTCCCTTCTGGCTTGCAAAGTTTCTGTTGAGAAATCAGCTGACAGTCGTATGGGTATTCCCTTGTAGGTAACTGAGTTTCTTTCTCTTGCTGCTTTTAAGATTCTCTCTTTGTCTTTTGCTCTTGGCATTTTAATTATGATGTGTCTTGGTGTGGTCCTCTTTGGATTCCTTTTGTTTAGGGTTCTCTGTGCTTTCTGGACTTGTAAGTCAATTTCTTTCACCAGGTAGGGGAAGTTTTCTGTCATTATTCCTTCAAATAGGTTTTAAATATCTTGCTCTCTCTTTTCTTCTGGCACCCCTAAAATTTGGATGTTGGTATGCTTGAAGCTGTCCCAGAGGCTCCTTACACTATCTTCATATTTTTGGATTCTTTTTTCATGTTGTTTTTCCGGTTGGGTGTTTTTTGCTTCTTCGTATTTCAAATCTTTGACTTGATTCTTGTGATCCCCTGCTCTGCTGTTGGGAGTCTGTATAATATTATTTATTTCAGTCAGTGTATGCTTAATTTCTAGTTGGTCCTTTATCACAACACTGAGGGTCTCACTAGATTTCTTGAGGGTCTCATTGAGTTTATCGGTGGTTTCTAGAAAATTCTTGAAAAACCTTAAAAGTGTGGTTTTGAACTCTATATCCAGTAGTTTGCTTTCCACCATTTCTGTCATTTGTGTCCCGTTCCTTTGTCTCGGCATTTTTTATGCTTCGCTGTGTCGATAGAGTGGCTTTTTGTGCTAAGTGTCCTATAGGGCCCAGTGGCTCAGCCTCTCCAATTACCTTAGGTGGACACTCTTGGTGCACCCCCTTGTGGGCTTTGTGCACAGTCTTGTTGTTGTTAAGTCTTAATTGTTGTAGGTAACACTGGGAGGAATTGACCTCCAGGCCAATTGGCTGTGAGAGTCAGCTGTGTCTATGGTGGGAGAACTTCTGTGCTGAAGACACCCTTATGAGGCTAGACTTGCTTCATTGCGGCTTTGGTGCTCACTGAGTCTGCCCCCTGAGTGTGTCCGTTATGGATCTGAGTTGTAATTGGATGGTCCCACTCTGACCACTGGGTACACTGGCTCTTGGATCTAAGGAGGTGCTAATCTAGCCTCTGCCTGATGATACCCAGCAGAAGCCAGCTGTAAAGCAATGCAAGTTGCCCTGGGGCCTTGGGGCAGCTGCAGGTTTTTAAGTAATTTTCAGATTACAAAGGGCCGGACCTTTCATATGCAAAAGCCTCCATGCATGGCGTGGGCGGGGTGGGGCCCCAGGGGATCAACAGGGCAGGTGGGGCGCAGTATGACTGCTCTCAGTCCTGCCTTCAGAGGCCTCGGCAATCGCTGTGAGTGCCTCTGAGAGAAAGCTGCCGCCAGACAGTCCTATTTCTCCCGTATGAGTCTGGGTCCCCAGAGACTCGCCCAGAACTGGAGCTCAGAGCCTGAGACTCCCTCCTGATTGAAAAAGACAATCATGTCCTCAGCCGCCAGCCCTCTTCACATGCACCTCCACACCTTTGTATTTTACCTCCCCCCGCACCTCCCCTGAGTCTTGGTATGCTTTTCTCTTTCCTTCTAGTTGTACAATTTCCACTCAGCCAGCCTTCCTGTGGTTCTGGATGATGTCTGTTCCGTCTTTTAGTTGTATTTTTGAAGTGGTTGTGCGAGGCAGCAATCTCCGGTGTTTACCTATGAGGCCATCTTGGTTTCTCCTCAAGGGGTAGTTAATCACGTTAACTACGAACAATCACGCTTAAGGTACATAATCTTTACTCCCTGGAATGGAGATAAGAAATGCCCTAACCTTTGGAATAGAAATTGATAGGATTAAAATCAACTGGTATAAATACAGATGTAATAAGACAATAAAACACAGAACTTGGCTGGAGATACTGGCTAGAGATCCTGGCTAGGCTGCTGATCAACTGAACTCTGTTTCCGTGTCATTCCTTCTTTGCTGACTCCGTCCACACTTTTGGGAGCCCCTTGACCTACTGGGACTGGACCCCAACAATAACCCACACTTGAGACATTCCTAGATAATCTTGTTTGGGTGATAAGGGATCCTGTGCTACTGGTACCCCCAGGACACCTTGCATAAAGCCACCACACTAAGACTGGGAGACATAGAATATCTACATAATACACAGAAACAAATAGAAAAAGGTAGCCAAAAAAGGAAACAAAGAAACATGTCCCAAATAAACAAACAGGAGAAATCCCCAGATAAAAATAATTAAATGAGATAGAGGGTAGCAATTTACCAGATACAGAGTTCAAAGCAAAGGTTATAAGGATGCTCAGGAAACTTGGACTTAAACAAAGAGATACTAAGTATAAAAGAAGACATAAAAACAAAAAAGAACCAGTCATAAATGAATACAAGATCTGAGATGAAGGATACACTAGAATGAATCAATAGTAAGTTAGATGGAGCCAAGGATCAAACCAGTGATTTGGAAGACAAGGTAGCAGAAAACAACCCCTTCTGACCCTCACCTTGGCAGGTTGACTTCTTATTGGAGCTATAATAGCTATTGTTATAATCTTTGGATTCCATATTTTTCCCATTGAACTGTATTAAGCACATGTGGGGCTCTCCCAATTCTGGACCCTCTCAATTGCCAGACGGTTCCTAAGATGTAACAGAAAAAATATTCTGACCACCAGGACTTACCTTGGAGAGCTCTTGTCCAGGGCCACACAGTTGGCAAGTGACACACCGTCCCCATTGGTCCCAATATTCATTTTCTTGGCAATCCATGGTGGGAGGGCTGTGGGAATAGAACATAAAAAAACCAGGGAGCTAGTAGAAATAGATTGTAAGTTAAGTAGTAGCTTCTATGTCACTTGATTCATGTGCCCTCTTAATCTTATTTATTTATTTTTAAAATTTCTGTGTACTCTTAAACTTGTCTCAGACTTGGAGATAGAGTTGGGGGAAGCCTGCCTAAAACAGCTAATGCAGGATTCGAAGATGATGGCTGATTAAGTGGAAGCTACACTGACATTTTCTGAGGATCAAACTGGAGTTATAACTAAAATATAGTAAAACCATCCTGAATAACCAACTGAAGACTAGCTGAGGAGAATCCTTATAAACAATGACATAAAGAGTAGACCACATAGAGATTGACTTATCAAGAAGTAAAGAGAGAGAACCTAAATAAATAAAATTAGGAAAGAGAGAAGTGAAGCAGCAACTGACACCACATAAATACAAAGGATTGTAAGAAAATATTACAAACAACTATATCCCAACAAATTGAACAAACTGTACAAAAGGATAAATTCCTAGAAGCATACAATCTTCCAACACTGACTCAGGAAGAATCAGAACATCTGAATGAATCAATAACAACTAATGAAATTGAAGCAGTGATAAAAAACAAACAAACAACAACAACAAACAAACAAACAACAATAACAAAAAACCTCCCAGGATACAAAAGTCTTGGACATGACAGCTTAACAGGGTTTTTTTTTTTTAACAAACATTCAAAGAAGCAGTAACACCTATCTTCTTCAAAATATTCCAGAAAATTCAAGAGATAGTAAGTCTTCCAAGTTCTTTTTATGAGGCCAGCTTTATCCTAATTCCCAAACCAGAAAAACTACAATGAAAGAAAATTACTGGCAAAATTTTGTCAGATGAACATATGTGCCAAAATCTAAAACAAATTATCAGCAAATCAGACCCAGAAATATATTAAAAAGATTATCCACTATGACCAAGCAAAATTTATTTTGGTGACGCAAGCCTGTGCAATATTCGCCAACCAATAAATATGGTACATCACATAAACAAACTGAAAGATAAAAGTCATAATATGATCATATCAATAGAAGCAGAAAAAGCATTTGACAGAATCCAGCACACATTTTTTTATAACAACTCTCAGCAAAGTGGATATAGAGCAATCACACAAATAAAGGTCATATATCACAAAATTACAGCTAATATTACTCAATTGGCAAAACCTAAAAGCATTTTCCTTAAGAACAGGAACAAGACAGGGATTCCCTCTTTCACCACTCTTATTCATCATAGTACTCGAAGTTTTAGCCATAGCAAACAGATAAGAAGAAAAAATAAAATTCATTCAAATTGGAAAGGAGGAAATGAAACTCATTATTCACAGTTTGTCATGATATTGTACATAGAAAACTCTAAAGACTCTACCAAAAATTACTAGATTTAATAAATGAATTTGGAAAAGTAGCAAGATAAAAATTAACATCCAGAAATCTATGACATTTTTACACACCAGTAATGAACTCTCAGAAAGAGAAACTAAAAAAACAAAAAACCCATTTGTCATTGCAACAACAACAACAACAACAAAAAGGATATCTTGGAATAAACTTAACCAAGGAGGTAAAAAGCCTATACTCAGAAAGCTACAGGATACTGAGAAAAGCAACAGAGAAATATACAAACAAATGGAAGAATACACTGTGTTCATGGATTGGAATAATTAACATAATTAAAATGCCCATAATACCCAAAGCAATCTATAGATTCAACTCAATCCCTCTTAAAATGGCAATGGCATTTTTCACAGATATAGAACAAATAATCCAAAAAAATTATTTGGAACCAAAAGAGACCCCCAAAAGTCACAGCAATCTTGAGGAAAGAATGCAAAGTTGGAGGGATCACAATACCTGATATCAAATTATACTACAAAACCATTATAATCAGAACAATATGATACTGGCACAAGAAGAGGCATAACGATCAATGGAACAGAACAGAGCACCCAGAAATTGACCCAAGCCATTATGCTCAATTAATACTTGACAAAAGACGTAAGAGCATACAATAGGGTAAAGACAGTCTCTTCATTCCCTCTCATCATTGATGTTTCTATCTCTCTCTCCCTCTCCCTTCCTCTCTGAAATCAATAAAAATATAAAAAAAGAAAGTCTCTTCAATAAATGGTTTTGGGAAAATTGGACAAGTAAATGCAAGAAAATGAAACTAGACCATCAAGTTACACCATACAAGAGAATAAACTCAAAATGAATAAAAGACTTAAATGTAGGTTGTGAAACCATAAAAATCCTAGAAGAAACCTTCAGCAGCAAAATCTCAGATGTATCTCCTAGCAATATGTTTGCTGATACATCTCCTAGGGCAGTGATGGCGAACCTATGACACGCGTGTCAGAGGTGACATGCGAACTCATTTTTTTGGTTGATTTTTCTTTGTTAAATGGCATTTAAATATATAAAATAAATACCAAAATATGTCTTTGTTTACTATGGTTGCAAATATCAAAAAATTTCTATATGCGACACCGCACCAGAGTTAAGTTAGGGTTTTTCAAAATGCTGACACGCCAAACTCAAAAGGTTCGCCATCACTGTCCTAGGGCAAGGGAAACAAAGGGAAAAATAAACAAATGGGACTGCTGGGGCTGACCAGCAGCCCCTGAACCACGGATGTACAGATTACTCTGACACAATTTCACTGTGAAAGAGAGGGCTAAGGGGTTTTCCTGGCTCAAAGGTCCAAGCAGCCTCGACTGCCTGCCTCATTAGGCTTTTATTGGAATTTTTATCTTTAGATACAATCAGTAGGGTGAGTAATCTTGGGAGGACACATGTGTTTACATTGTCCTCTAGGCAAGGGCATACAGGGATTAAGCATAAGGATTCCAGTAAACATCCAGGGATCTGCATGTACACAGACTTGTTTGGAAAGGTCAAAGAATAATTAGGGGCGCCACCTTCGATGCTCCCCTAAGTCTCCCTTACATCGGAATTCTGATAAATAGAGCAGGCGGCCTTCCCACACTTCCCTTTTCTCAGAATGTCCTCCTTACAAATTTCCAACCAAGTCCTGTGTGCTCCCCAACATGGGAATACATTAAAATAAACAGCTGCACAGGAAGAGAAACCATCAACAAAATAAAAAGGAATCCCACTGTATGGGAGAACATATTTGCCAATGACACACCTGATAAAGGGTTAGTTTCCAAAATATATAAAGAATTCATAGAACTTAAGAAAAGGAAGAAGCAATGAAATTTTTTTAAAAATGGGCAAAGTACCTATGTAGGCACTTCTCCAAAGAAGACATACTGATGGCCAAGAGATATGAGAAATTGCTCAAGGCAGCTAATCATCGGATAGATGCAAATTACACACCATCCATGTGAGGTGAACAATGAGAAAGCTGTGGCTGAGAAAGGTGAAGGACACTTCTTTTTTTATCAAAATTGTGTGGAGTACCTTTGAGGACACCTAACTGGTATTGCTTCTGTCCTAGGTAGAGTAGAAGTGGAAAATGACCCAGCATGAATAAATGTCCTGGTGCACTAAGATGTAGAGAAGGGAAAACATTCAGATAATAATTCTTGGAATACAGACGGCATAGAGCAGTAGCATTAGCATTGGCATTGGTCTGAGACAGTTGTGAGATATGGGTTCTGATCCTAGATATAGGTGTACCCAATTATCCAGGTTTGCTCAGGCATAAAAGGCTACCCTGTGGCATTGGACTTTCAGTGCTAAAACTGGGACAGTATCTGGCAACATTGGATGTTTGGTCAACTTACTTAGCTCTTCTTCTTTGAAGCTATTTCCTTGGATGAGTCACTTAATATTTTCTGGCCCCAGTTAATTAATCTGAAAAAGGGGGACAAAATGTTTCTCATATAACTTACATAGCTCTTGGGAGAATTATAAGAGCTAAGGTGCATCAAACCATTCTGAAGGCTTTGAAAAGCTGTGCAAAATAAGAATGAGTTAAGTATGCAGAGAGATAGTGCCGTACAAAGAAGAATTGTAATGAGGGAGAATCAAGTAATTGATACAGTGAGATTGCACTACTCAAGAGAAAGATGGGGTGAGAGTCTTTTTCCTCACTCCTTAACCTCATACCAATGTTAATCTCAAGTGGCTTCTCAAAGAACTGAATGTCCTAAGTGTGTACTTCTAGTCGGAAGAGAGGATAGTGAGCATTTCATCACTCATTCCCTCAAAGGTCACTAATAGCAATGGAATAAGTCATCCTGTCTGGCAAGCCTGCACCTTTTCCCACCATCAACTGGGCCATTCTGGACTACACAATCTATTTTGCACAAGCTGAAGGTGCCACCTCCTGTGTTATTCTGATTACTGGCCTATAGTTAAAGCCTCAGTAGACATGCTCCTCTCCCTAACCACCCTTCAAATTAAGGACCAAAATCATCAGTGGTTTCTTAGCCTTCATGACAAGAGAATTAAATGTCATGGGCAGACATCCAGCATACTGGTCTAAACCTTGTATTTTCTTGCTCACAAATATAGAAAAACATTGACAGAAGCCAAACAGCAACCCGGCCTTTGAAATAAGCTCCTGACATAGCCGACTGAAATCTCCATAGCAGCTGCTTCTGGCCTTTGGGTGTCTGAGACACCCTCTTTTGTTTGGTTTTCAGAGCCCCACCCATCTAATACATCATGTGGCATGAATCTTAACACATTCACTCTAAGCCTGGCTTCAAGACCCATGTATAGGCAAGGTAGGCTTATTGCAAAATCCCCATATCATGACCTAGTGAATGAACAGAGGGCTTTACCTGCCCCCCTCTTTTTTTCAAACTGTTTATCAAAAGCAAAATATTAAATTGTCTGTCATTATTAGCTTAACAAATTACCTTTATTAAAGAGAGAAAAATCATATAGATGCTGGTTGTTCTGAAGAAATCTGAGCATATGGGTAGAATTGTCTAATAATGGTTAAATGTCATTATCCAGGAACAATCTCTCACACCTTATGTCAAATTCTTCCCTGTGGTCAGCAGTGTGCTTTGGCAGATATACTGTCTTTTATTTTAAGAGAACAATTATGTTTTGAGAAAGTAAGAGCTACTCTGGGCTGCCCCATAACTGCAGCTAGGTAATCTTCTGCAGTATCATAGAGGATGTGGCTGAATCCTTTAAACTGCTGGATAACTCAGCAATATAAACAGATGTATAAAATTTTAACATATCTTTACACTCATATAAACATTATCCAGATAAAGATATAGAACCTTTCCATTACCTTAGCAGTACTTCTCATGGCCCTTCCCAGTCAATACCATCACATTCTCCCCAGTAATTTATATTCTGGCTTCTATCACCATTATTAGTTTTACCTGTCCTTAAACTTCATATAAATTGGATTCATACAAGAGCACTCTTTTGTTTCTGGCTTTCTTTGCTCAAAGTAATGCCTATGCTATTTACCCACTGAATGTGTAGCAACATTTGTTCCTTACTTTTGCTGTGTGGTAACCTATTATATGGATATTCCATAATATATTTATACTAGAGGCCCGGTGCATGAAATTCATTCACGGATAGGGTCGCTAGGCCTGGCTAGTAATCAGGGCCGATTGGGGCCTTCCTTCCAGCTACCAGCTGGGGTCTTCCTTCATTTTATGCCTCCCCTGGTGGTCAGCACGCATCATAGTGAGTGATCGAACTCCCAGTCTCCTGGTCAAACTCCTGAGGGGACACTTTGCATATTAGCCTTTTACATATATACTAGTGGCCCAGTGCACAAAAATTCGTGCACTTGGGGTGGGGGGAGTGTCCCTCAGCCCAGCCTGCACCCTCTCCAATCTGGTGCCCCTGGAAGGATGTCTTACTGCCAGTTTACAGGGATCGGGCCTAAACTGGCAGTCAGATATCCCTCTCACAATCTGGGACTGCTTGCTCCTAACTACTCACCTGCCTGCCTGCCTGATTGCCCCTAACCACTCTGCCTGCCAGCCTGCTTGCCCCCAAATGCCCCCCCGCCAGCCTGATCACCCCAACTTCCCCCTGTACCAGTGTGTTCACCCCAACTACCCCCTGCCAGTCTGCTCTCCCCTAACTGCCCCCCCCGATGGCCTGCTTGCCCCCAACTGCCCCCCTGCTGGCCTGCTCACTCCAGATGGCTCCATCTTCTATTCCATTTGTGTCCTTTCCACACCTAAGTTAATGTCGTGTCCTTAATATGTGGTTATGAGATGTCTCTGTGACTGAGCTGAGAAACCTTTCACGTTTCTCTTTCCTTTCCTTTCATCTCAGGATAACTGAGTTCTGCAGTTTGTGTGGGACCAAAGGCCCTGGGAATACAATGCTGAGCCCTCTGAACTCATTTTATTCTTTATTGTATTATTTGATTCCTGGGACTGAATTAAACATTAAAACAGAAGAAAATATACCCTTAGATATAGAATCTGAGTTATTACCCGGAGATTTCTGCGGGAGTTGACACTGATGCATGAGACACATGTGTTTATTGGTCAGTTTCCTTAACTATGGAACGAAAGTTGATCCTGCTCCTCGGATCCTTTGGAGGTTGGATATGATGCATCCAGAGAGATTAACTGGCAGCTCTGAGAGAAGACCAGAAGTCAACAGACACTTGTTTCCTTTACCCAGACAGAGTTAGAAAAACAGAACTCCTTTTATCATAACAGCAGCAAGGGCCATGCCTGTGGGAAGAGGAGCAGGGAACCAGGGCTTCCCCCTTGCTCCTTCTCAGCCCTCCCTCCCTCCATCCCTGCACTGGTCCAGCTGCTATCGCTATGGTGGAATGGCTCAACTCAGGCTCTGGCCCCGCCCATGTCACAGGGAGGAGCATGCGCAGTTTCTTGCAGACACAGAAGCAGCTGTGGAGTAGGGAGGTGGCAGTTATTCCCCTGAGCAGGCTCTGAAGTCCTTGTTGAAGTCTCTACTCCAGACCCTATGAGTCTAAGTCCTGGGAGGCTGCGCAGTAGAGGCGCCACATTCCTTTCAGTAGAAACTGAAGATTGATAGGAGCCTGCCAGCTGAGGGGAAGGACCAGGAAGTCTGCCTTGTGCCCATTCGCCAATCCCCATCCCGCTTTGCTGATGGCGCTTCCTGAGCCCTGCGCCGGGGCCACACACAGGCAGGGCCACAGCGATGGATCGCCATCGCTCCGTGCCCTGCCTGAGCCCCAACCCGCCCGGGGCGCACATGGGGGTACCGGCTGGGGGTGGGGCTTAGACGGTACACAGGGGCCTGAATGGCAGCTCGCGCTGGCCTGCCCTGCCTGCGGTATGCAAATTAGCCGCCATATTTGTTGATGGTTAATTTGCATATCATGCTGATTAGCCAATGGGAGACATAGTGAAGGTACTGTCAATTACCATGTTTGTCTATTATTAGATTATATATATATATATATATATATATATATATATATATATATATATTCTTGATTGATGAACATTGGGCTATTTCCAATTTGTGGCTACCATAAATAAAGTTGCTACATTACACTCAATTGATTTTCAAAAAGTGTGCCAATACAATACAATGGGAGAAAATAGGCTTTAAAAAAAGATATTGAGACAACTGGCTATCCACATAAAAAAAGTAAACACAAGAATCAAATTGGACCCGAATATCACACCATACACAACATTAGCTCAAAATAGAACAAAACTCTAAATGTAAAAGATGAAACTATAAAATTCCAATAAGTTTTCTTATAAGAAAACAAAAATCTTGGCTAAAATATTTATAAAAATAAAAAACAAAACAAAAATCTTTATACTGTTTAGATTTTTTTCCTATAGGTGTAAATTTTTGTGACCATAGATTAGGCAATGCTTTTTTTTTTTTTAAGATAAAACATCAAAAGCACAAACAAAAGAAGAAAATAGATAAATTATACTTAATCAAGTTTAAAACTTTTGTGCTTCAAAGGATACTCACAAGAAAATGAAAAGAAAACCCACATAATGGGAGAAAAAAATTGTAAACCATAGACATTTGATAACAGACTTAAGTTTAGAATATATAGAGAAATTTTACAACTCAACAATAAAAAATGCATATAACCCATTTTAAAATGGCCAAAGTATTTGAACATACATTAATATAAGAAGATATATAATTTGTCAATACATGTGAAAGCATGCTCAACATCATTAGTAAACAATAAGAATAACAAAAAATAAAAATCACAATAAAATACCACTTTACCCCACTAAAGTGGCTATAATTAAAACAGAAGGTGATTAAGTATTAACAAGAATGCTTAGAAATTGAAACCCTCATATATTGCTGGTGAGAATGTAATGTGGTTTACAGTTTGGAAAATGGTTTTGCTGTTCCTCAAAATGTTAAACAGAGTTACCATGTGACCCAGAAATTTTACTTTTAGGTGTACATTCAAAAAGAATTGAAAATTTACATCCACACAAAATGTACATTAATATTCCTGGCAACATTATTCATAATTGCCAAAAAGTAGAAACAACCCAGTGTCTATGAACTAATAAATGGATAAACAAAATTTGGTCTTTCCATACAATGAAATGTTAATCAACCAGAAAAAGGAATGAAGTATTTGATACATGCTACAACATGGATGATAGTTAAGTGTTACTTGGGTATTCTGATTGGATTTACCAAAGAGGCTGACAAATGGCAAAATTATTAGGGTCTCTTTATTTCACCTATCTCTGTCATGTGGCAGCTCTCCTGCCCATCCACCTGTCCTGATTGACCCAAAAATAACTTAGAAGAGTAAGAATGCAAGTATACAGAAAAGAGGAAAAGCAATGTGGCTGACATCTATACTAATAATAGAGGAATATGCAAATTGGCTGGGAAGCCATCATGTAACGACCAATCTGGATGGGGGCAGGGCTGTGGCGGAGAGCTCTCCACACACCTGTGCTGAGGTCTGATGGGCATGGAGAGGAAGGGAGAGCAGATAGGCAGTTAGGGGAATCAGGTCATGAGGGGAGCGCAGATAGGCAGTTAAGGCAGTGAGACCAGTAGGAGAGAGCAGTTGGGGGGATCAGGCTGACAGGGGAGAGCAGTTAGTTAGTTAGACGGATCAGGCCAGGAAGGGAGAGCAGTTAGGGGCATCAGGCAGGCAGGTAGGTGAGCGGTTAGGAGCCAGTGGTTTGTCAGAGGGATCCCAGATTGGAGAGGGTGCAGGCCAGGCTGAGGGACCCACCCCCTCCATGCATGAATTTTGTGCACCAGGCCTCTAGTTAGTAATAATCCCCACATTAGCTCACTGTGCCCTGAATTATTGCTGTTGGCCAAGTTTTTGCTGGATATAAGGTACTCAAGCTGCTCTTGGTTGCAGCTGCCTCTTGCCACAGCTTGAGGCTGCTGCTCTTCTCAACTTGCACATGCCTGTGAGGTGAAACATGCTCTTTCTATCTAGGACAGGTGGGCTGGACAGGATGACAAGGCTAAATTAAGAATTTAGGACTTAAGGGAAGATATTTGCTTTGTTTGGGCAGTGAAAGAGGTGTGGGAATAAAGAAGGTAGAAATACAACAGCTGGTCCATACCCTGCCCATTCTTCTTCTATGAGCCTACTCAGTACCCCTTGCACAGGACTGGCAAATATTAAGCAATTGCTCAGCCTGGCCTTGAAAATCAATCTTCTAATCTGTATAACATCATCATCATTTATAGATATTTGGCCTGTAATCCAAATGTTCCTTTTTCATTTGGTACTTATTCTCAGCCTTTGCTTTACTGGCCTTGCCCAGGGCCACTCCTATCCCAGATTTATCTTGCTCATAACCTGTTTCCAATCTATCAAACATTTCACATTCTTCCTGTCCCCATATTTGTAAATTTTGTGGTGTGTGGTCCCAGGCCCAACTCTGCCATCAGAAGCAGGTTAGTAGGCTTATTGTTAATAATGGCATGATTTTAGTAATTCTGAAACAAGCTTACATGTATTGTAGAATTGAGAAAAGGAGTAAATATATTGATTTTTGTTGGAAGCCAGGCTTCTCATGGCTAGAGAAAGGAACTAAAAATATAAAATGGTGAAAGACAAGAATGGTATGAAATAGCTATTTTCCCCATCTTTCCACTGAAGGACATGAGCAAGGACACCTCAGTAATGATGAGCACACATAGCTTCCAGATCTTGAGTTCTAATACCAGTCCACACTAAAAGAAATCAGGGATCCTTACCAAAATGGCTGAGTCCAGGGCTAGGGATGGGAGAGTGATCTTGGACTATCTTGTTCCAGAAGTAAGAATATGCGTAAAGAATGACAGGTATGGAAGCCAGCTTGAAAAAGCTCCCACTGGCCAAACCTGGGACAATTTAAGCATCAAAATAACTAATGATATTAATTTATAACCCATTGAATAAAATCATAATCCATGGACCCATATTGACAGAAGTAAAAAAAAAAAATAAGGGAGAAGGAAAGGTCCTTACATAAAAATGTTAAGTAATAAATGCAGAAGGAATGATAGAGTTTAAAAATCACTATCTGGCAATCACCATAGTAATTTGACTCAAACAAGAGCCATCAACTATTATAAGGAACAGGGTATTCACATAACATCAAGTAATCTCCCCACAGGTTAGTTATCCTATATAATAAAAGAGAAACATGGTAATTAACCGTAACTTTGCTACCCTTCCCATTGGCTAATCATCGAGATATGCAAATTAACTGACAACCAAGATGGCTACCAGCAGTCAGGCAGATGAAGCGAACAGGAGGCTTGCTTTCCCCAGTGATGGAGGAAGCCAATGTTCCCGCCTGCCGCTGCTGGCCTCTGAGCTGCAGTCTAAGAAACATTGTTGCAAATGTAGAAGCTAAACAAACTCCAGATACCTGCTTTCGGCCAGCCAGCCTTGGAGCTGGAGCTGAAACAGTGTTTCAATTATAGAATCCAAACAAACCCAGAGACCTGCTTTCAGCAGCCAAGGTCTCAGAGCTGGAGCCGAGCCTCAGAGCTAAAGCTGGCTCTCAGCTCCAGTGACAGCCCTAGAAGGTAAATAAATCCCAGAATAAAAAAAAAGAAAAAAGGAGAGGTTGGGAGCTTCAGTCACCCGCCAGCCTGAAAACAGCCCTCAGACCCTCACCCAGACTGGCCAGGCACCCCAGTGGGGACCCCCACCCTGAAGGGGGTGTGACCAGCTGCAAACAGCCATCATCCCCTCATGCAGGCTGGCCAGGCACCCAAGTGGGACCCCCACCCTGATCCAGGACACCCTTCAGGGCAAATCAGCCGGCCCCCACCCAAGCACCAGGCCTCTATCCTATATAGTAAAAAGGTAATATGCCTCCCAGCACTGGGATCAGCAGAGCCGTGAGGCCTCACTGCCCCAGTGTCAAGCAGAGCCACGAGGCCTCCCAGCAATGGGATCAGCAGAGCTGCGAGGCCTCCTGGCCCCTGAAGCAGCGTTACAGGGGGCAGCACCCAAACCCCCTGATCGCCCTGCGGCTCCGTGTGTGACAGGGGGCGGGGCCATAACCTCCCTATCTGCCCTGCTCTGTTCATGACAGGGGAAGGCGCCCCAACCACCTGATCAGCCCTGCTCTGTGTGTGACAGGGTGTGGCACCCCAACCCCTCCATGGGCCCTGCTCTGTGTGTGATGGGGGGAGTTCCCCAAACCCCTGATCAGCCCTGCTCTGTGGGTGATAGGGAGCGGCGCCCCAACCCCCTGATCTGCCCCACTGTGTATGTGACAGGGGGTGGTACCCCAACTCCCCTATTGGCCCTACTCTGTGCGTGACAGGGGGAGCTCCCCAACCCCCTGATTGGCCCTGCTCTGTGCATGACAGGGGGGAGCTCCCCAACACCCCTGATGGGCCCTGATCTGTGAGTGACAGGGGGCAGCGCCCCAACCCCCTGATCGGCCCTGCTCTGTGTGTGACAGGTGGTGGCGTCGCAACCTCCCCATCAACCCTGCCTTGAGTGTGACAGGGGGTGGTGCCCCAACCCCCCAATTGGCCCTACCCTGACCATGACTGGGGGTGGCATGGCAACCTCCTGATCCTCCCTGCTCTGTGCATGAGAGGCGGTGGTGCCCCAACTCCCCAATTGGCCCTGCTCTGAGCCCGACCAGGGAGCGGGCCTAAGCCTGCAGGGCGTTATCTCCCGCGGGGTCCCAGACTGTGAGAGGGCACAAGTGGGGCTGAGGGACATCCCCCAGGCCCCCCGCCAGTGCACAAATTTTTGTGCACCAGGCCTCTAGTTTATTATAAAGGGGAAATAGTAACTTTACAGTAGTGGACATTCTAACAGAGGACAAAATAAACATAATTTAAATGACTCTAAATTGAGGAGGACTTGGAGGACATTCCCAGGCCAATCAAAGTTAACAATATGGGAACATGTCACAATTGACTGCCACCCAATAGGATCAATGAGAATAACACAGTGTCACTTCTGGGGTATTCCTGCCACCTAGTGCATAACCTGAATCTAATGAAGTATCAGACAACCCCAACTCGAAGGACATTCTACAAACCAACTGGCCCCACTCTTCAAAGTGTCAAAGTTGAAAAGACAAAGAAAGACTAAGACTGATCCAGATGAAGGAAGGCTAAAGGGACATGACAGCTGAAATGCAACAGGTGATCTTGGTTTGGATCCTAAACTTGAAAAATTCTTCCTACAGAGGACAAGTAGGACAATGAGTGAAATCTGAATAATGTCTGTCTGTTGGATAACAGTGTTTTATCAATGTTAATTTCCTGATTTTGTCACATTTGCATTGTGTTTATATAAGAGAATGTTCTTGATTTAAAAAAAAGAATTAAGGGGTGAGTAATATTGTCAGTTGTTGGTACATGGAAGTGGAGGAGCATCAGGATTTGGGATGCATTATTTTTATTTTATTTTATAAGCATACTAGAGGCCCGGTGCACAAAAATTTGTGCACTCGGGAGGGAGTGGGGGTCACTCAGCCTGGCCTGTGCCCTCTTGCAGTCTGGGACCCCTCGGGAGATAACGCCCTGCTGGCTTAGGCCTGCTCCCAGGTGGCAGAGGGCAGGCCCAACCCCTAGGTGCAGCCCCTGGTCGGGCTCAGAGCGGGGCTGATTGGGGAGTTGGTGCGCCGCCCCCTGTCATGCACAGAGCAGGGCGGATTGGGAGGTTGCGATGCCACCCTCAGTCACGCTCAGGGTAAGGCCGATTGGGGGGTTGGGGCACCGCCCCCTGTCACACTCAAGGCAGGGTCGATGGGCAAGTTGCGGTGCCACCTGCTGTCACGCACAGAGCAGGGTCAATCCGGGAGTTGGGGCGCTGCCCCCTGTCACGCACAGAGCAGGGCCCATAGGGGCGTTGGGGCACCGCCCCCTGTCACACACAGAGCAGGGAGGATTAGGGGGTTGGTGCTCCACCCTCTATCACCCATAGAGCAGGGCTGATCAGGGGGTTGGGGTGCTGCCACTGTCACACTCAGGGTAGGGCTGATGGGGAGGTTATGGCTCTATCCTGTCACACACAGAGCAGGGCCCATGGGGGGGGTTGGGGCGCTGCCCTCTATCACCCACAGAGCAGGGCCGATCAGGGGGTTGGGGCGCCGCCACTCTCACACTCAGGGCAGGGCCGATGGAGAGGTTATGGCTCTACCCTGTCACACACAGAGCAGGTCCCATGGGGAGGGGGGTTGGGGCGCCACACCCTGTCACACACAGAGCAGGGCCGATCAGGGGGTTGGGGCGCCACACCCTGTCACACACAGAGCCACAGGGCGATCAGGGGGTTGGGGAGATCCCCCATATCAGGCACAGAGCAGGGCTGATCAGGAGGCTGGGGCGCCTTCCCCTGTCACGAACAGAGCAGGGTGGATAGGGAGGTTGTGGCCCTGCCCCCTGTCACACACAGAGCCACAGGGCAATCAGGGGGTTTGGGAGCTGGCCCCTGTCATGCTGATCCCGGTGCCAGGAGGCCTCTTG
The DNA here is from genome assembly GCF_963259705.1 of Myotis daubentonii. Taxonomy (NCBI): domain Eukaryota; kingdom Metazoa; phylum Chordata; class Mammalia; order Chiroptera; family Vespertilionidae; genus Myotis; species Myotis daubentonii. The sequence continues at coordinate 95,431,171 of NC_081861.1, read as the reverse complement.
GCTCTGCTGATCCCAGTGCTGGGAGGCATATTACCCTTTTACTATATAGGATAGAGGCCTGGTGCATGGGTGGGGCTGGCTGGTTTGCCCTGAAGGGTGTCCTGGAACAGGGTGGGGGACCCCACTGGGGTGCCTGGCCAGCCTGGGTGAGGGGCTGAGGGCTGTTTTCAGGCTGATGGGTGACTGAAGCTCCCAACTGCTCCTTTTTTTCTTGTTTTTTATTCTGGGCATGCTTTAGCTCTGAGGCTCCAGCTCTTAGGCCTCCGCAGGTGAAAGCAGGTATCTGGTTTGTTTCGGTTCTATAATTGAAACTCTGTATCAACTCCAGCTCTGAGATCCCGGCTCACTGAAAGCAGGTTTCTGGGGTTTTGTTTAGCTTCTATATTTGTAACTATGTTTCAAACTGCAAGTTCAGAGGCCGGCAAGGCAGGCCGGGAACGTTGGAGTCCTCCGTCACTGAAGCAAGCAAGCCTACTGTTAGTTTCAAGCTGCCTGGCTGCCGGCCGCCATCTTGGCTGGCAGTTAATTTGCATATCTCGCCGATTAGCCAATGGGAAGGGTAGCGGTCATACGCCAATTACCATCTTTCTCTTTTATTAGATAGGATGATGTTCAAGTATATTATATGTGATGGAATAGAAACTATTCAGAAACCACAGATGGTTATTACAGTTTATAACAAGCTTCTTTTTCCAGTCCCAAAGTGACTAAATAATTTCAACTGATAGTGATAGCAACATCTGCTCCAGGAATGTCAGGATTAATATATCAACAGAGGAGAATGACGGAAGCTGTGCAAAATTAAAGGAGCTTCACCTATTTACCTTGTTCTTTATTTGAGTATACAGAGCAACAGATAATGATAAAAACATTGGGGTAGAAAAAGAAAAAAAATATTAAAAGCAGTTGTCACTGTACAAATGCAATTAATAACCAATTGAACTGGGCCATTTCCATTGAGCCAAAAATAAATGCTAACCATATGAGTTAAATTCTTTCTCCTTCAAAACATGTGTGAGCACACACATTCCTATCAAATAAGTACAAACCTAAAATAATAAACATAACTTAAAAGACTCTAAATTGAGGAGGACAAAGAGCTAAAAAGTATATAAATATTTGGTAAATGTCTGGCAATGGCTGAGGAATAATTGTGCAAGGGAGAAGAAAAAAATACTGTGTAGCCAAGACTATAGTGATATCACAATGAAAGCAAACTTTGGGCTGAATATGATGGGAAACATTTTAATGATTGTTGAAACAGTCTTCCTAAGTGGGAGCAAAGGAACAGAAACTCCCCTGGATTATGTTCAAGAGAAAATGAGATAATGTATGTGAGAGTGCTCTGGAAACTCTGGGTTGTGCTACACATGGAAGAGGTTGCTATGATTGTTGGTAGTATCCCACTCAGACCTGTTGAGCAAAGGACATTGGAGACAATACACAGGCCAGATGAACACTCAGCTAATACCTGAATCCCTTGCTTTGCTTTGGTTGGCCCTAGCCAAACTGATTAACTTATTGATGTACCAATCATGACAAGATACTATGAAATTATGGTATCATCAAAAATTAGTTAGCACTGGGAGTGAATATTAATTGACTTCCCAAGATAGTAATGTTTTTGGCTAAGTTGTCTCAGCTGGAAGTTGAGTTCATGGTATGATTTTTCTTTTGCAGGGCACAGGACTGAATAAAACTCAGTCATGTACACTAATTTCTGACTTCTGTTAATTTTTTTTTTTTTTTGGTCCTGCCCCACCTTCTCTCCACCCTGTTCAATTTACCAAGAAATCTGGAATAGCTGCATCTTTTTGAAGATGTCAATAAGAATAGTGCTTTTCCTCCCATAGCAGCCTAAATTCTATCAAGTATACTCGCCCTTCCTCATAGGCCAGGAAATGAAATATGCTAAAGAAGAAGACATACAAATGGATGGGCATTTGCCATTTATTCTTCCAATTGTATTGGAGAATCAGTCCATAGCATGAAGTTTGCCTGTACATGATTGGAAACTGATACTAAAATATTCCTTGCATTTTTTTTAGGATGCCCAAGTTAAAAAAAAAAAAAAGGTATAAGACTTGGCAGAGTAGTGGCGGAAAGATGAAACTGATATAATATGAAGCCTACAATCTCATATGTAAGCGCACATATACAGAATTTTACAATCTTGGAGTTAGAAGGGAGTTTAAACTCATCTTAGTTCCACTTCATGTTGCCAAATAAAAATACCACCCAGATCTACTTGAACTCTTTCAGTAACAGCCACATCAGACTTACAAGACAGCACATTTCATTATGGTTTTTCTTCTCTTCAGGAACTAGTTAAAACTTTAAACCATCAGATAATTGAAAACATGTTGTCATGGAATCCCAAAAGGATTCTTCAAGATAAATAATCTAATCATATTCTATGATGATCCAGATGGGAAAACTGAGGCCTAGAGAAGGGCTAAAAATTTCCCAAGGTAACATAGTTGGCTAGTGGCAGAGCCAGGACAAGAATCCAAATCTACAAAACCAGGGCCCAGAAGCTTGTCTATTTCCCATAATTAAAGAGAAGGGTAGGCCCAAATTCAGGACTGATTGGTTTTTACTCAGTGAATATATTACCAAGGCTCTAGCTTCTCTCTCTTTTTTTCTGTACTTCCAAAGCCTAATCTTGGCTTATTTTAACCTCAACAGGAACAATTCCAAAGGGAGGGTTAGGTCAGGAGAGGTGGCCCATGGAAAGAAATGGTGTTGCCCACTCCCCTTGGCTTATCCACATGGTGACTAACAACCTACTAAAAATGAAAATGTTTTACTCTTTGATTCCACCAATTCATTTTTTTGTAGAATATTATGAAGTATTTTTGGTGCATTTGAGAGATAACATAATTGTAGTCACCCAGGGATAGGAAGAATGGCTATCTGACAGTCAAAAATACTTGGCAAGAACCTTTTATTGTAGTCATTCTATTAGGATGTGGTGACAAGAGGAAAAATCCAAGCTGGATAAAACATCTTCTTTACCTTTAGGAAATGATAGTCTTGTCAGAAAACAATTACAGCTAATTCTAATCCAAGATAAACTTTAGCCATCCTAATATCTCACATGAGCACAGAATATTTCTTCTATTTTACAGACTGATGGTAAAACTGATTCACAACCCTCATATTAAAAACCTGAAGGGAGAACTGATGAATGGGGCTAGCTTCCAGAAAAAGCAGAGAAAAATTGCGTCTCTTTTAATACCAAGCTTCAGTTCTGAGGAATGGTTACAAAAGACCTTTCCCCCTCTGCAGGAGGAATTTAGGTGGAGCATCTCAAGAAGACATCTAAAGTAGGGTTTATTTGTTTTGTTTTGTTTTGTTTTTCGCCTGGCTTGTGTTCTCAGGGAGAGAGGAAGTGCTTGACTCTCCTCAGGGAACAGGGACTTTTGTCTCCCATAAAGAGCTTCTCTAAATCAGTTCCTTCAAAGAAGGAAAAATTCATTTAGGTAATTAGAGGATCCCTTCTGCACTGCCAAAGTTAGCCTAATTTCCCAGCCTGCACCTTAAATCCAATGAGCCATAAGAAATAAAATACATACATACATACATACATACATACATACATACATACATACAAACACAGGCCTGGGAGTAAGAAAAATATGGCTTCCAATTTGGCTCAGACCCTGACTAAATTAAACAATTTCTAGCAAGTTTCATTTTCTCTGGGCCTGTTTGGCCACTGGTAAAATTAAGACAAAAGCAGCTGGGATGAGGTGTCATTTGGATGATGGATTTAAGTCAACTGGCATATAAGCAGTAACTTAAGAAATATCATATTACAAAAAAATAGTATATTACAAAGCAACTTGTCATATTCACTTACCCTGTTCTTTTTGCAATGTTTCCCATCATTTCAAAATCGTGACCATTGCCCCAGTTTATATAGTTCAAAACATCAGAGTCTTATTTGACTTGACATCATGCCATATTGAGAAATGGTGGAAGAGCTGGGCTGTTTGACCTTGGAATAGAGGATGCAGAAAGATCTGGTTTCTGGTCACGAGTGGCCCCAGGGTGAATGAGGATTTCTGGGTAAAAGCCACAAGAAGACTATGTTCCACTTAACAAAAGGAATACTTTTTGAAGAGTCAAGGCTTTCCATGAAGGGAATGCATTACTTCATAGATCAGTAAGTACACTCCCTTTGGAAATATACAAAGCAGAGACTATCATGGATGTTTTAAAACGGGTGCAAAAGCATGATTTTTGAAAGCCTAGGTGTAAGATATTGTTCTAGGTACTTTGCAGGGATAATCTCTTTTAATTCTCCCATCAAAACTATAACATGGACCCTAGCCGGTTTGACTCAGTGGCTAGAGCATCGACCTGTGAACTGAAAGGTACCAGGTTCGATTCTGGTCAAGGGCACATGCCGGGTTGTGGGGTCGATCCCCAGTGGGGAGCGTGCAGGAGGCAGCCAATCAGTGATTGATGTTTCTATCTCTCTCTCCTTCTCCCTTCCTCTCTGAAAACAATAAAAATATATTTTAAAAAAAAACTAACATGGGTATTACTAACCATGTCTTTCAGCATAGAAAACGGAGGATCAGAGAAGTTTAGCATTTCTCACTGAGCTTACTACTGATATTATAAGTGTGTGGAAGGAACAGTTCTTTGTTGCATCAAACTGGTTGGCACTAAATGCAGTAGTACCTCAGTATTTGTAAAAGAAAAACAAAAACAAAAACAAAATACACACAAAAAACCACACTCCTTACACATATTTCTAAATGCCCTATGGAAATGCAATGCCGGTCATGAATGACAGATAAATAATATGTTTAGGATCACAAACAGCATGTAAGCAGAAGACCCAGGATTTATACAGAGCTGTGTCTAGTTCAGAAAGCATATATCCTTTCTATTATGTTATTCACATATAATTTCTCAACTTCTAAGTTTGGTAGATTCAAGTTTTATAATGCCTTGTTAAATTCATTCTCTTCTTTCTATTCCCACTCCCACCACTTCAGTTGCAAAGACTTATTCCCTTGCTGCATCTGGTTTATCCACTTCTCATGTTTCCCGGTTTCAATCCAGTTAACTCACGTTATTTTTCCTGAAACACAGATTTGACTTTTTTTCTTTAGCTCAGATACTTACAATGCCTTTCCAATGTCTGTCGAATCAAACAGGAAGTATAGCACCCAAAATCTTCCACAGTTTGCCCAATCGGACCATGGCAACTTGGACTTCCACTTTTCCCCTAACTGTACTTTAAAATCCAGTCAGGCAGTGCTCTTTTTACATGCTCCAAGCTTCCCTGCCTCCAAACAGTTGTTCTAGCTGTTTTATCTGCTTAGACTGCTTTTTGTCCTAACTCCACCTGTTGAAATCCTATCTGTGCTTCATGCTTCATCTTAAATAATAATAATAGTTAACACTTATTGAGTGCTTATTTTGGTTCAGCCACTGTGCTAAGTGTGTACAAGTATTTTACATGGATTTCTCACTGGGCTTACTAATTTAATCCTCAAAAAATGTGATGAAGTAAGCTCTATTATTATATCTATTTAGCCTAGAGTAAATCAGAGTTCAGAGAGGGGGAAGTAATTCTACTCACCCAATGTCACACAAGTTTATAAATGGTGGCAGTGGGATTTGAGTTCAAGTAGCCAGGCTCTGGAGTCCTGAGGTGTTAAAATTAAAAAAACAAAAACAAACAAACAAAAACAAAAGCCAAAAACCAGAAAACCCCACACAATTAAAAAGCCATTTCTGATTTCCCCTGCCTCAACTTGATATAACCCTTACTTGACAACCTCAAAACATTTTGACTGAACCTTTAAAGCCTATTTTGTGTTGTATTTATTTGTTCTTATACCCATGTTGAAACTGTCAGATCTCAGTTAGCACAACCTATGTCTTAAACATTTCTCTGTCTCACATAATGGTGATACAGAGTGGGTACTCAATGGATCTGTTATGTTGAATTAAAGTTATGTTGGGGTGAATGAGGTATCAGGAGAACTATGTAGGAGAAGATGGCCCCCGCTCTCCTGCTTTAGCCACCCTGCAGGACATCGCAACACCTGTTCAATCCAGACTTTGGTATCTTTACTTTCCCAGCCTGGTTTCTGGCAGGCCTCTTCTTGTCCCTTAGTTCTCACAGCTGCCTCTGCCTTGGCCAGTGTTTGGGGTAAGACAGGATCAAAATATCACTGCCCTGGGCTTAGATTCCAGGACTGAGGGATCAAGTGAAACCTAGCTGGCTGCATGAAGGGGCAGACTGAAAGCCACCAAATAGAGTCTGTGTGTTCTTTACACAAGCCCTGACTTGCCCAAGGACCACATGGGTGGGCTGGCAGCTCAACTTCCCTCTGGATGCTTCACATATCTGATCCAACGCCCCCCTCCCCTAAACTTTCAACCTCCCTCTCTTCCTTATCTCCCAACTTCAGATGGTCAGGGTGGTTGGGCACAGCCAGGCATGTTCCCAGAGGCCATAGGAATCTAGTAAAAGCCCACACAAGAAGGAACTTGCTTCCAAGGCCATCAGAGCACTAGCCCAGGTCCCTGTCACCTGAAACAGCACTCTCTGGATACAGATGGATGGACTGGCAGATGGCCACAGGATGACTTCCCAGCCATTCTGATTTTGTAGTGCTTAAACAAAGTAAACCTAATCTGATCCTGAATTTCCACCACTATTTCCCACATATCTGAGCTGCCTTGCCATTCATTTATACCCCATATTTACCCTGTAAATGAATTGATAGATGGATTTTTCTCTAGCAACAGAATTCCTGAACAATTGTACCTCAGTGCAGGCCAGACATTCCACCAAACCCCAACCACTCAGCTCCCAGTCTCCATACCATACTCACAATAGATGAAATCCATTGCAATCAAAGCTCCTCTCTGGTTCAGTTCACATCCACGTGTGAGAACAACAGCCCAAATCCATCCTCTTTCCTTTTCATGTTACGCCCACTTCTCTACTCTGTGAGGCCCAGGAGGCAGTTATTGGACTACTAGAGTGTGTAGGCATGACTACACAAAGAATTGCCAGCCCTGACAGAGAAACTGTGGTGAGGGCAAAAAAAGGGGGGGAGGCAGTAAATAGTGACCAAACCACTCCTATTGCAGAAACTGAAAAGCTCCAGGACTGAAGCAGCGGTGAGAAGGAAGATGGGCATAGAGTCAGGTCTATAGAGCCTAGTGGAAACAGAGGGAAGGTCAAGTGGTTGGAGGCACTTTGCAGATTCCATTTCTTGTGGCTATTTTATAGTGGTATGCAGCTCAACTCCTTAAAGTTCTGTATATGAGTGTTAGCAGGCCTGGAGTTTGACATGGAACATCAGCATTGGAAAAGTAAGTTCTCAGACTCCTGGAAAAAAAACATTTCCAGCTCTGGCCCTGAATTTTAAAAACAAACAAAACAAAAACCACCCATTCTTCCTTTTAGAAGGGTAGGTAGGATTTGGACAGGAGGAGGAGAGGAGACATAAAGCAGGGGGAAAACCATTAAAATCAAGGAGAATTGTATTGGAATCACTTTCTCTGGGCTCCAGAGTGCCTATGCAAAGAACAAATAGGACTAGATAGCCTCTAAGGGCTCTTCTAGCAATGACACTATGTGAGTATATGAGTCTATGATCTCAGAGGCAGCAGTGAAGAAGTTCTGGAATATTACTAGGACCTGATCTTAAAGAAATGACAGAGGAGTTGGGGAAACAAGACAGACTAGATAGTCAAAGAATAGCATACAGTATAGAATGAAGGCCAAACTGTGAGGTACAGGGTAGAAGGAGAGAGAGAGAGAGAGAGAGGCAAATGCTGTTGGATAGTTGGATATATGGGGGGCATAAAAACATGAAGAAGCGAATAGCATTATAGGTAGAGAGAAAGGAAAGTTCCAGCCAAGGCATGGGAGAGGAAGACCAGGCAATGTGCCATGATCAGACTTCCTACCTGGCATGGGCAAAAGCTGTATGTTAGGAATTTAAGGTGGAGTCTCAGTACAAGGGCAGCAAAGTCTTTGGTAGACAAACAGGCTGAATAGGCCCTGAGGTGACTTTGACTAGGTCCTAAGTGAATTAGACATATGGACCATGGTTAGATCTGGGGAAAGATTGTGGCGTCTTACACTGATACTGTGAATTGAGTCTTAGAAGGAGGGAAACTGCCTAAGCTGGAATCCTGGTTCTGTCCCTACTAGCTGTGTGACCTTGGGCAAGTTACTTAACTGCTCTGTGATTCAGTAATCTCATGTGTAAAATGAGAACAATAATGATCCCTTACTCATAAGGCCGTTTTGAGGACTACATGAATTAGTATATAAAATAGTGTTACTATGTATAAGGAGCTTAAAACAGTGTCTGATGCTATCATATAAGTGTTTATTGAATTTAAATAAATTCTAAGCACACAGGAGTCAGAGAGGCCTAATTTCAAATCCTGGTTGTGCCACTTCCCTGAGCCCCTTGTGGAACCTTAGGGATTTTTTTTAACTTTTTACTTCGACTTTCTCATGTCTAAAATGGAGATTAAAGTAGTACCTATTACATAGAGTTGCTCTGAGGATTGAATGAATTAATGCATGTAACATATGGCATATGACAAGTGTTATATAAGTATCTGCTATTATTATTTATTGGGTCCATAGTCATCACATGATGAGTAAAATAAATGTTCATGGAGGCAGCTGGAAGGAATATAGACTCTAGAATCCAGAGGCCTCTATTCCAACTCTGGCTGTAACATCTACTATGTATTGGCTCTTCAGCAGAAGATTTCTCTTCTCTGAGACTCTTCTCTGGGACTTCTCTGTCCCATCTGCAGATAGAAGCTAATAATATTTTTCATGATGTTGTGAATGTGGAATGAGACAATGTTAATAAAGCAAGTAGAATACAGTACATGCTCAAAGGATACTCTAGATCCTATCTCTGATGATCAGCCCTTTATTTGTTTATAAACAAAAGGAATTACTTACAGATGATGAAAAGGGATAATGGAAGCAAGAGAGATTGTGCAATTAAAATTGTGAAGTTACAGTATGTGGCGTCAAGGGAGAATTTGAGTCTTTGTGGCAGAGTCACTTTTTTATATAAGCCTCACTAATATAGTCCTCCCACTTTTCACTGTACCCTGTTTATTTCCTTACTAGCATTCAATTACTATCTGTAATCATTTAATTAATTTTCTTACTTGATTAATGTCTATACTTTCCCTTCTACTAATTGGCAAACATAATGGGCTAATAATTAATAGATAACATTTATAAAGCACTTGCTATCTGCCAGGCACTTTTCTCAACATTTCCATATAGTAACTTATTTAATCCTTGTAACTACCTTAATATTCACAATTTAGGGATGAGAAAATGAAGGCACAGACTGAATTGCTCAATGTCAAACAGGTAGCAAGTGGCAGGGCTGAGAAGGAGTCTCTGGTATACAGCCAAAGGAATAAACTAATGAGTATACCAGGGTGCAAAGAACAAAATGGCAAATATCAGGAAAACTTCAAATATGTTGAACTTGAGTTGCCAAGAAAGCCCCTATGCTGAAATGTCTTTCAGGGAAAGAAATGTAAGCTAGGGCAAGAAGAATCCTTTAATCTAGGGACATTCTCCCACCTGGAACAACCACACTGATTTTTATTTTTTAAACACAGTTCATTTCCAAATGAGCTGGGAACATCCTTCAAGGCCAAGATTAAGGGCCTTTCAACAAACCCAGCCTCAAGGGCTCATCCAACCTTTGTGCTCTCAAATACACTGTTTTACCTCTTTTGATCCTGCTCAGGAAACAGAGTGCAAGAACAGAGAACCATGCCATGACACTGGCAACACTTCTGTGACTAAACTAAATTGGAAGGGCATTGCTAGTGCATTGGCTAGGGACAGAACCATCAGAATTCTAATTTGAAGATAAAGTAGGAAGGAACAATATTTACGGAGCATTTATAAATCAGTCAAATGTTTCCCTTCATAGTTTACAACAGTTAAATAAGATAGGACTTACTATCTGCACCTTACACATGAAAGAGCTCCTTGTACTCCATGATGTTTCCTGGAGAATAGGAGGAATCCTGAGGTAATGATACTAGGGAAGCTTCAGGGTCCATAGGTCCCTCCTTAGCTAGAGATACTGAGATACTAATACTTCTGAGTATGGCCTGAATGTTTCTCTTCTAGAAAAAACATTTACCCCCAATATCTCCTACATTGACCATTTTCCTTTGGCCAAATATACATTTGACAATGAAAAAGATAAATGAACTGGATTCCACAAAACACAGAAGGTACAGTGTGTTGTTGTTGTTTACCACACTGTAGCCCAAGTTTCCTTGCTACACTCAATGGGGAGAACACTTAAATTTAGGTCTTCAAACACATGCTTCAAGCAGACATTCCTTATCTTCTGATCTCACTTCCTCTCTAATCTTTCTCCTCCTACTGCTCTTAGAGTCCTCTTGTTCAGTATTCTTTCTGGTTCCCCACCCACTCCATAGCGCCTGCCCTTGAATTGTTCTGAAAATTCTAGGTCCTCAGACTTTGACTGGTTTATAATGAAAACAATTTTCTGCCCTGTGACTACCCTAAAGGAAAAGGAGTAGGTTCTGGTCCTGTGTCTGAGTGATGGGTATTATGATTCCAATTCATTCACACCAAGAGTTAAAGCCACAGATAATGTCATTAACAGTTTCCTAAGAACAGTGGTTCTCAACCTTCTGGCCCTTTAAATACAGTTCCTCATGTTGTGACCCAACCATAAAATTATTTTCATTGCTACTTCATAACTGTAATGTTGCTACTGTTATGAATCATAATGTAAATATCTGATATGCAGGATGGTCTTAGGCAATCCCTGTGAAAAGGTAGTTCGACCACCAAAGGGGTCGCGACCCATAGGTTGAGAACCGCTGCCTAAGAAGCACTTTACCAATCAGAGCATTAATTTTTTCCCAGGACAGAATCTAGTCCCACACGAGGAAAACATGTATTCTTTGTTAACATGGGTTTATCCCTTCAGTTTTTGCTAAATAGTAATCCTGTAACTTTATTTCCTCTGAGTCTAGCTTATAAGAATCATAAAGAGCTCTATTTCAGACACATTCAATGTGTGTCACTGGCTTCAAATAGTTGTTTTTGGGGTCCCCAAATATTTCCCCTGATAGGAGAGAAGATAGTGGAGCCTAATCTGAACTTGAGATCTATCATATATCTCTGGTAGATCTAAGGATACCTATTATTATTGTGAATAGATATAAAAATAAATAAATGACAAATATATAACATAATTTCAAGTGTTGATAAGCACCAGGAATAAAAAGAAAATAGAAAAAGGGAATACATAATGGGGAGGGGCTATTTCACATAAGATTGTCAGGGAAAGCCTCTCTGAGCCAGTGCCATCTGAGCAGAGACTTGAATGATGTGGGAAATGAAACAACATAAATGTCTGGGGAAAGAGTATTCCAGGATAAGTGAAAAGTGAGAGTATAGAAATAAAGATGTTAAAAAAAATAATTGAGATTTGCTGGTGACAGATCATTTAGGGCAGGGGTCCTCAAACTTTTTAAACAGGGGGCCAGTTCACTGTCCCTCAGACCGTTGGAGGGCCAGACTATAGTTAAAAAAAACACACAAAACTATGAACAAATTCCTATGCACACTGCACATATCTTATTTTGAAGTAAAAAAACAAAATGGGAAAAAATACAATATTTGTATTTGCATGTGGCCCGTGGGCCGTAGATTGAGGACCCCTGATTTAGGGCCTTGTATAGGTCATAGTAAGGAGTTCGGATTTTATTGTGTGATGAGAAGCCACTGGAGGGTATTTGTGTGAGAAGAGACATGATGTGAATTCCAGGTTAAAAGGATAATTTCGGTTTCTCTGTGAAAAACAGACTTTAGGGGGCAATAGTAGAAATGAGGACAAAAGATGGGTGGCTATATTGTTAGCCCAGGCAACAGAAAATATTAATTTGGATTAAAGTGTTAAAAAATAATTGGATTCTATATTTCCTTTGGATGTAATTTGGTGATGTAGTTTCTTTCTTTCTTTTTTTTAGTACCTGTAAATTCTCCCAACACCATTTATTGAAGACATTGCATTTATTTAATTTTATTTTATTGATTAAGGTATTACATATGTGTCCTTAAATCCCCATTGCCCCGCAACACCCCCCCATACTCATGCCCTCACCCCCTGCTGTCTGTGCTTATTGATTAGACTTATATGCATGCACACAAGTCCTTTAGTTGATCTTTCCCCCTTACTCCCAGCCTCCCCTACCTTCCCTATGAGGTTTGACAGTCTGATTGATGCTTCTCTGTCTCTGGATCTGTTTTTGCTCATCAGTTTATGTGGTTCATTATATTCCACAAATGAGTAAGATCATGTGATCTCTTTCTCTGACTGGCTTATTTCACTTAGCATAATGTTCTCCAGTTCCATCCATGCTGTTGCAAATGGTAAGAATTACTTCCTTTTTATAGCAGCGTAGTATTCCATTGTGTAGATGTACCAGTTTTTTAATCCACTCATCTGCTGATGGGCACTTAGGCTGTTTCCAAATCTTAGCTATGATGAATTGTGCTGCTATGAACATAGGGGTGCATATATCATTTCTGATTGGTGTTTCTAGTTTCTTGGGATATATTCCTAGAAGTGGGATCACTGGGTCAAATGGGAGTTCCATTTTAATGTTTTGAGGAAGCTCCATACTCTTGTCCACAGTGGCTGCACCAGACTGCATTCCTACCAGTGGTGCACCAGGGTTCCTTTTTCTCCGCATCCTCACCAGCATTTGTTGTTTGTTGATTTGTTGATGATAGCCATTCTGACAGGTGTGAAATGGTACTGCATTGTTGTTTTGAATTACATCTCTCAGATGATTGTGACTTTGAGCATGTTTTCATATGTCTCTTGGCGTTCCTTCTGTCTTCTTTCAAAAAGTATCTGTTTAGGACAGTTGCCCATTTTTTGATTGGATTGTTTATCTTTCTTTTGTTAAGTTGTATGAGTTCCCCGTAAATGTTGGAGATTAAACTCTTATCGGGGATAACATTGGCAAATATGTTCTCCCATGCAGTGGGACTTCTTGTTTTGTTGATGGTTTCTTTTGCTGTGCAAAAGCTTTTTATTTAGATGTAGTCCCATTTGTTTATTTTCTCTTTAGTTTCCATTGCCCTAGGTGCGGTATTGGTGAAGAAATTGCTTTGGCATATATCTGAGATTTTGCTGCCTGTGGATTCCTCTAGAATTTTTATGGTTTCCTGTCTTATGTTTACGTGCTTTATCCATTTTGAGTTTATTTTTGTGTATGGTGTAAGTTGGTGGTCTAGTTTCACTTTTTTTTGCCTGTATCTGTGCAATTTTCCTACCACCATTTATTGAAGAGACTGTCTTGACTCCATTGTATGTTCATGCATAATTTGTCGAATATTAATTGAGCATAGTAGTTTTGGTCAATTTCTGGGTTCTCTATTCTATCCCATTGATTTATATGTCTGTTCTCCTGCCAGTACCAGGCAGTTTTGCTAACAGTGGCTTTATAATACAGCTTGATATCTGGTATTGAGATTCCACCTACTTTGTTCTTCTTTCTCAGAATTGCTGCAGCTATTTGGGGTCTTTTTTTTTTTTTTAATTCCAAATGAATTTTTGGAGAGTTTGTTCTAGGTCTTTGAAACATGCCATTAGTATTTTAGTGTGGAGTACATTGAATCTATAGATTGCTTTGGGTAGTATGGACATTTTAATGATGTGGATTCTACCAATCCATGAACATGGTATGTTCTTCCATTTGTTTATGTCTTCCTCTATCTCTTTTGTTAATGTCCTGTAGTTTTCTGAGTACAGGTCTTTTACACTCTTGGTTAAGTTTATTCCTAGGTATCTTAATTTTTATTGTGCAATGGTAAATGGGATAGCTTTTTAAGTCTCTCTTTCTGTAAGTTCATTATTGGTGTATGGAAATGCCATAGATGTCTTGGCATTAATTTTGTATCCTGCTACATTGCCAAATTAATTATTAAGTCTAATAATTTTTGATAGAGTCTTTAGGGTTTTCTATGTACAGTATCATGTCATCTGCAAATAAGGACAGTTTTACTTCTTCTTTTCCTATTTGGATGCCTTTTATTTCTTCTTCTTGTCTGATCGCAATGGCTAGTACTTCCAGTATTATAGCAAACAGGAGTGCTGAGCATGGGAATCCCTGTCTTATTCCTGTTCTTAGGGCAAATGGTTTTAGTTTTTGCCCATTGACTATGATGTTGGCTGTGTGTTTGTCATATGTGGCTTTTCTTACATTGAGTTATGATCCTTCTATTCCCACCTTGTTCAGAGTTTTTATCAAGAAAGGGTTTGAGATTTTGTTAAATGCTTTTTCTGCGTCTATTGATATGACTATGTGATTTTTATCTCTCAATTTGTTTATGGGATGTATCATGTTTATTGATTTGTGGATAATGTACCAGCCTTCCATCCCTGGAATAAATCCCACTTGGTCATGGTGCATGATCTTTCTAATGTAATGGTGGATCCGGTTTGCTAGAATTTTGTTGAGGATTTTAGCATCTATGTTCATGAGGGATATTGGCCTGTAATTCTCTTTCTTTGTGGTGTCTTACCTGGTTTTGGGATTAGGGTAATGTTGGCTTCATAGAAAGAGCTTGGAAGTGTGTCTTCCTCTTGAATTTTTTGGAATAGTATGAGAAGGATTGGTTTTTGTCCTTCTTTGAATGTTCAATAAAACTCCCCTGTGAAGTCATCTGGTCCAGGGCTTTTGTATGTTGGAAGCTTTTTGATTACTGTTTCAATTTCATCAGGAGTTATTGGCCTATTCTTCCCGATTGAGTTTCAGAAGCTTGTATTTTTCTAGGAATGTGTCCATTTTGTAGAGGTTGTCCAGTTTGTTGGAGGAGAGTTGTGTATATTATTATTATTATTATTATTATTATTATTATTTATTATTATTTACAATCCTGTGTATGTCAGTGGGGTCAGTTGTTACTTCACCTCTTTCATTTCTGATTTTGTTTATTTGGGTCCTCTCTCTTTGTTTCTTGGTGAGCCTGACTAGATTTTATTCAACATTGTTTATCTTTTCAAAGAAACAGCTCTTGATGTCATTGATTTTTTTTTCTTTCTATTTCGTTTATTTCTGCTCTGATCTTTATTATTTCCTTCCTTCTCTATACTCTGGTCTTGTTGCTCTTTTTCTAATTCTTTAAGTTGCAAGGTTACATCATTTATTACCAGTTTTTCTTGTTTTTTGAGGTAGGCCTGTAGAGCTATGAACTTCCCTCCAAGGACTGCTTTCATTGTGTCCCATAGATTTTGGACTGTTGTGTTTTCATTGTCATTTGTTACCAGGATGCTTTTTATTTCTTCTTTGATCTCTTTGTTAACCCAATCATTGTTTAATCCCATGCTATTTAGCCTCCAAGTGTTTGATTTTGTTTCATTGTTTTTATTGTAGTTGATTTCTAGTTTTATGCCATTGTGATCTGAGAAGATGCTTGTTATGATTTCTATCCTCTTGAATTTGAAGAGACTTTACCTGTGTCCTAATATGCGATCTATCTTTGAAAATGTCCTGTGTGCACTGGAGAATAATGTATATTCTGGAGCTTTGGGTTGAAATATTCTGAAAATGTAAATTAAGTCAATCTGATCAGGTTAGTCATTTAGGGTTGCTGTTTATTTGCTGATTTTTTTGTTTAGAGTATTTGTGCAGTGGTGTTAGTGGGGGTATTAAGGTCCCCTACTATGATGGTATTGCTATCTATCTCTCCCTATCTCTCCTTTTATATTTTCCAGAAGTTGTTTTATGTATTTGGGTGCTCCTGAATTGGGTGCATATATGTTTACCAGAGCTATATTCTTGTTGAATTGTTACCTCTAGTATTATGTAGTGGCCTTCTTTATCTCTTGTTATAGCCTTTACTTTGTGGTCTATTTTGTCAGATATAAGTATTGCAACCCCAGCTCTTTTCTCATTTCTATTTTCGTGAAAAACATTTTTCATCCCTTCACTATCAGTCTGTGTGAATCCTTTGTTCTGAGGTGGGTCTCTTGCAGACAGAAAATGTATGGGCCATGTTTTCTTATCCATTCAGCTACCCTATGTCTTTTGAATGGAGTATTTAATCCATTTACTTTTAATGTTATTATTGATAAATACTTCTTTGTCATCATTTTTATTCTTTTTTTAAAAAAAATATATTTTATTGATTTTTTACAAAGATGAAGGGCGAGGAATAGAGAGTCAGAAACATCAATGAGAGAGAAACATTGATCAGCTGCCTCCTGCACACTCCCCACTGGGGATGTGCCCGCAACCAAGGTACATGCCCTTGACCGGAATCAAACCCGGGACCCTTGAGTCCACAGGCTGATGCTCTATTCACTGAGCCAAACCGGTTAGGGCCATCATTTTTATTCTTAATGTTTATGTTTTTTCTTGCCTTTCTGTTTATTCTTTTTACAGCAGTCCCTTTAGCATTTCTTGCATTGATGGTTTGGTGGTAATAAACTCTTTTAACCATTTTTTGTCTGTAAACCTCCTGGTTCCACCTTCAACTTTCAATGATAGCCTTGTTGGGTATAATATTCTTGGATTCAGACCCTTGGTTTGCATGTCTTTGTATATTTCATTCCATTCCCTTCTGGCCTGATGTGTTTCTGTTGAGAAATCAGTCAATAGTCTGATGGGAGGTCCTTTGTGGTTAACTTTCTGTCTCTCTCTGGCAGCCTTTAAGATTCTTACTTTGTTGTTGGTGTTTGCCAATTTAATTATAATGTGTTTTGGTATTGATCTTTTGGAGTTCATCTGGTTTGGGACTCTGTGAGCTTGTTGGACTTGTGTGAGTTTTTTCTTCCCTATATCAGGGAAGTTTTCTGTCATTATTTCTTCAAACAGGTTTTCTATTTCTTGGTCACTTTCCTCTCTTTCTGGCACCTCTATTATGTGGATGTTGTTTCATTTCATGTTGTTCCAAAGTTCCCGCAGGCTCTCCTCCTGTTTTTTAAGTTTTTTTTTTTAATAGATGCTGCTCTGCTTGGGTATTGCTTTCCTATACTTGTTTTCTCACTCACTGATGGGGTCCTCTGCTTCTTCTAGTCTACTAGTCTACTATTGATTATTTATATTGAGTTCTTTATAGAAGTGTTGCCATTTTTCATTTCTTCTTGGTTCTTCTTCATTGCTTCTTGGTTCTTACACATATTCTTGAATTTGTCTTCCATTTTTTTCAGCAACCTTATGACCATTTCTCTGAATTCGTTCTCAAACATATTGATTGCCTCTCTTTCATTTACTTCCTTTTTTTGTGATTCCTAATTTTCTTTCATATATGGGCTGTTTCTTTGTTTCCCTATGATCATGCCTGTCATGGTTTCTGGTTATGTAGCTCTTTCTCTCTTTTGTTGACTTTCTTTAGGCCATGCCAGCTGTGTTTAATTCACCATTTCTGGGTGGGTCCTCTGATTCAGCTGTTTCTTCTGCTCTGTGAGAAGGTGCAGGGCCCATCCAAAAATTTGCACATTTATCTCCCCCTGAGCAGACCTCCCAGGCCTGCTGTGGTTATTCTGGATCTCCTTTGGTTCCATATACATTCTTGGAGTGTTTGTTCTAGATTTTTGAAATATGCTATTGGTTTTTGGATTGCTTTTACATATCGATTTCTTTAGGTAGTATGGACATTTTAATGATATTAATTCTTCCAATCCATGAACACAGTAGATTCTTTCATTTGTTTGTGTATTCTTCTATTTCTTTTTTCAATGTCCTGCAGTTTTCTGAGTACAAGTCTTTAACCTCCTTAGTTAAATTTATTCCAAGGCAGTAGGAAGTGAGAGAGAATAAATGGCAGCCAAATAGTCAGATGTGTCCTGGGCCTTATCTCAGAGAAGATAGAAGGAGCTTCTAAATCAAGTAACATCCACCTGGAATTGGAAACTTAGACACAGCTGGTGAGACAATTTGCAGCCAGGAAGGGCAGAGAATGCCTAGAGAATATTAGCATCTGGGATCTGGGATGGAGAGAGTGGCAAGACCACTGAGCTGAGAGTGTCAGAAGGAAGCTGCAAGGCACCAAGTCCATGTCCCTTGGAGACACGCATAACACTTGACTGTGAAAAGGACGTCCACAAGGCTGCTGGCAGCAGAGGATTCTAGTTCTAAGTCCATAGTCACGAGAGGCTGAGCCCAGAGGGGAGGCCTGAAGAACTGCCCCAGCCATGTGGTGTTGTGGGGAGAGCAACCAGCAGTCACATGGTGGTTTTGCCTCTGTTTGGTCTTTGCTTTTATTCACCAAACCCAGTTCATAAGACCTTTCAAATAAACACTCAACCGTGGCTGAGATGCAGTTGGAGGTGCAGACTTGTGGAGTCTAGGGAGAAGCAGGGAAGGAGAGTGGGTTGGGGAGAGGTGACCAGGAACCTCGCACTGGGACATTCCTGACCCTCTTGACCTAAGCAGCCATTGTCTCCTGAAGAGCCAGCCCCTCTCAGCTGCCTCAAGACAGCTAATACAGCCACACCCAGACTATACCCTGAGCAGTAAAAAAGACATAAAAATCTGAATGGCCCTGAAGAGCCCTCCCGGACCAGGTTGAAGAGAGGCCATTCAGTCCCAGAAAGTGATACAGCACCCTCCCTACGTATAGTCCTGTCAGAAACAGCCACTTCAGAAATTAAGATTGACAGTTGGCAGACAGGTTAAGTGGGCAAATTGGCCCTGCCTGCATGCAGTTAAGGCTGTGGAGATAGACACAAACAGAGGAGCAGTGGATCACTTGCAACTTCAACACAGTGCTGATTACCTAACAGGAAACTGAGAAGTAGCAGACAGAATAGAAACTAGGATTTTAAAACAGCTCCCAAGGAGCATTAATACTTGGTAAAAATAAATGACACTACACTTTTTATTTTATCTTTTACTTAAACCTTTTTTAAAATTTTATTTTTATGTTTTTTTTTATTTTTTTCCACATTAATATTTTTTCATTCTATTTTATAGTTATTTTATTTTATCTTATTTTTTATATTTTATTTTTTAAAATTTTTCTTTCTTTTCTTCTTATCAACTCATTCTCTTTCTATCTCCTATATACTGAAACAAGGTCCTGCCATTATTCATTCAGTTCTTTAAATTTACTATCAGTATATAAGCTCTGCCTCTACAGATTCTGCCCCTCCCCCACACTTTTATTGGGGGTTTGTTGTTTGTATTTTTTGGTTTATCTGTTTGTTCTGTGGTGTTTCTCCATATATATATATATATATATATATATATATATATATATATATATATGTATATTTTCTGCCTTTTACTTCTTTTTCTTTTCTCTTGGTGGTCATTTATATGGGGGTTATCGGTGTCGTGAGTACATGTGTGTTTTGTTCCCTCTGTGTCAGGTCTTGTCGAATTGTATTTTGTGCTGTTCAGTCAATGAGGTAGAGAGCGAGGCACATAACCAGACAACCTGAGAGGAGACTCCATCCATGAATGGGACAATAACACCCAAGAACCAACTACACAAAGTGAACCCAAATATCCCAAGTAGGGGGAATCCTGAGATTACCCAGCTCAGAAGACCAGAGAGATTGACCACTGGGTCCCACAAAACATCTACTATATAGGACAAACTCAAAAAATATGGGTGCCATAGAAGTTTGATCTAATACATAGAAACAATTACAGTGGGGCCTTGACTTATGAGTTTAATTCATTCTGTGATGGAGCTCGTAACTCAAATTACTCATATGTCAAATCAACAGTGAACAAGTGAGACATGTAATGCTGGGCTGGGCTGATGTTGTGCTGTTCACTGTGACGTTCGCTGCACCAACTAGAGGTGGGGTATCTGAAGCTGGCTTGTAACCTGAATTTTAGCTCTCAACTCAAAGCAAAAAATCGGCTGAGAGACGGCTCATATCTTGAAAAACTCATTAGTCGGGACACTCATAAGTCAAGACCCCACTGTACAAAGGAACAACAAAAATGGGAGATAAAGAAACAACCCCCATTTGAAAGAAAAAGAGGAAACCACCAGAAAAAGAAATACACGAAATGGAGGCAAGCAATTTGTCAGAGAAAGAATTCAGAGCAATGGTTATACGGATGTTGAAAAGGATTGAAGATAAATTGAACATTGTAAGAATTAAGAGGAACTGAAGAAGAATCAAGAGGAAATGGAGAATGACATAACTGCAATAAAGTACACAATGGAAATGTTCAACAGTTAACTAGAAGCTGAGAACCACATCAGCGAGTTAGAAGATAAGGTAGGAAAAACCCACCCAAGAAGAGCAGCGACTGGAAAGAAAACTTAAAAAGCAGGAGGAGAGCCTAAAGGAGCTTTGGGACAACGTGAAATAAAACAACATCCTCATAATAGGGTTGCCAGAAGGAAACGAAGTGGAACAAGTAATATAAAACCTGTTTGAATAAATTATAACAACTTCCCTGATGTTGGGAAGAAAAAAGACACAAAAGTACAAGAAGCATACAGAATTCCAAACAAGATGAACCCCAAAAGACTGACACCAAGATACAACATAATTAAATTGGCAAACAACAATGACAAATTAAGAATCATAAAGGCTGCAGGAGAGAGGCAGAACAGTAACTAAAAGGGATCTCCCATTAGACTATCAACTGATTTCTCAACAAAAACATACCTGGCCAGAAGGAAATGGAATGAAGTATAAAAAGTGCTGCAAAGAAAGGAAATGAATCCAAGAATACTATGCCCAGCAAGGCTATCATTCAAAATTGAAGGTGAAATCAGAGCTTCATGGAAAAAAGAGGCTAAGGGAGTTTATTACCACCAAGCCAGGAATGCAAGAAATGCTAAAGGGGCCGAAACCGGTTTGGCTCAGTGGATAGAGCATCAGCCTGCAGACTGAAAGGTCCCAGGTTCGATTCCGGTCAAGGGCATGTACCTGGGTTGCGGGCACATCTCCAGTGGGGGGTGTGCAGGAGGCAGCTGATCGATGATTCTCTCTCATCGATGTTTCTAACTCTCTATCTCTCTCCCTTTCTCTCTGTAAAAAATCAATAAAATATATATTTAAAAAAAAAAGAAATGCTAAAGAGACTGCTAGAAAAAGAAGAAACAGAAAGAGAAGAAGGAAAACAGGCATAAAGAATAAAAATGGAAACAAATCAGATCCCATCAATAATAATCTTAAATGTAACTGGATTAAATGTTGCAATCAAAAGACATAGGGGAGCTTAATGGATAAGAAAACATGACCCATATATTTGCTATCCACAAGAGACCCACCTCAGAACAAAGGACTCACCCAGACTGTACATTTTTTTCAGGCAAATGGAAATGAGAAAAAAGTTGGGGTAGCAATACATATATCTGAAAAAAATGGCCCTCAAATTGAAGGCCATAACAAGAGATAAGGAGGGCCACTTTATAATACTAAAGGGAGTAATTTAACAAGATGCTATAACTCTGGTAAACATATATGCACCCAATACAGGAGCATCCAAATACATTAAAAAACAAAACAAACAAACTTCTGAAAGATATC
The DNA here is from genome assembly GCF_963259705.1 of Myotis daubentonii. Classification (NCBI taxonomy): domain Eukaryota; kingdom Metazoa; phylum Chordata; class Mammalia; order Chiroptera; family Vespertilionidae; genus Myotis; species Myotis daubentonii. Next base: position 95,409,611 of record NC_081861.1, on the reverse strand, counting down.
AGTGGAGAGATCAGCAGCAATACCATCATACTTGGGGACTTTAATACCCCATTGACACCACTGAATAAATCCTCTAAACAAAAATCAGCAAAGAAACAGCACTTGTAAATGACTCACTACATCAGATGGAATTAATTGACATCTTCAGAATATTTCACTCCAAAGCCACAACATATACATTCTTCTCAAGTCCACAGGGGACATTGTTGAAGATAGACCAAATATTGAGACACAAGCAAAGACTCTGAAAATTCAAGAGGATAGAAATCATAACAAGCATCTTCTCAGATCACAATGGCATAAAATTAGAAATCAACTACAATAAAAACAATGAAAAAAAATCAAACACTTGGAGGCTAAATAACATGCTATTAAACAATGATTGTGTTACCAAAGAGATCAAAGAAGAAATAAAAACCATCATAGCAACAAATGACAATGAAAACACAACAATCCAATATCTATGGGACACAGTGAAAGCAGTCTTGGGAGGGAAGTTCATAGCTCAACAGGCCCACATCATAAAACAAGAAAAAATGTTAATAAATTATCTAACCCTGAAACTCAAATAATTAGAAAGAGAGCAACAAGAAAAGAAAAAAGAGTAAGCAGAAGGCTGGACATAGTAGAGATCAGGGTGGAAAGAACAACATACAGACAAAACAAAATACAAAACTATCAATAAAGTTAAGGGCTGGTTGTTTCAAAGGATAAACAAGATTGATGAACCTCTAGCCAGGCTCACCAAGAAACAAAGAGCAGACCCAAATAAATAAAATCAGAAATAGAAAAGGTGAAGTAACAACAGACCCCACAGAAATACAAAGGATTGTAAAAAAAATGCTACAAACAACTCTACTCCAACAAACTGGACAACATAGATGAAATGGACATAATCTTAGAAAAATACAAGCTTCCAAAACTCAATCAGGAAGAATAAAAAAATCTGAATAGGCCAATTATGATGGAAGAAATTGAAGCAGTAATCAAAAATCTTCCAGCAAACAAAATCCCTGGTCTGGAAGGCTTTACAGGGAAGTTCTACCAAACATTCAAAGCGGAACTAAAACCTACCCCCTCAGACTACTCCAAAATATTCAAGAGGAAGGAGCACTTTCAAACTCTTTCTATGAAGGCAGCATTACCTTAATTCCAAAACCTGAGAAAGACATCACAAAGAAAGAGGCCAATATCCCTGATGAACATAGATGCTAAAATCATATTGGATCCAGCATCCTATATAATAAAAGAGAAACATGCAAATTAACCATTCCTCTGCTACTCTCAAGCCACACCCACAAGCCACGCCCATCAGCCAATCAGAGTGACTATGAAAACTAACCCGACAAAGATGGCGACTAATTTGCATACGCAGGTGTCAAGTGCCCCAGGAGGCAATGGCGGCCATGGCTGTGGGCTGTTGGGACCATTGCCAGCCCTGGAGGTGGGGCCTGCCACACTAAGCCATGCCTGCGGGCTCCAGGAACCTTTGCCAGCCTTGGGAGGTGAGACTTTAGCCACGCCCACAGGCTCCCAGTACCTTCACCAGTCCAGGAGGGCAGGCCGCCTGCTCCTAGCCACACCTACAGGCTCTCGCGACCTAGCTCTCAGAGAGCAGAGTGGAAGAATGGGCAGAGAGCGGCAGGTTTGGAGGACTTGGCAGAGCAGTAGACCGCTGGATATAGAGCAGAATGAGAGTGAGGGTAGCTTGGAGGGCACAGCTCCCTCTGTCACCCCAGGTTCCTCATCACAGCTTTGGAAACTGACAGCAGGGAGGAGGAAGTCCCACCCCCACAGAATTAGCCAGAATCAGCCTTTGGTCAGACAGCTCTCAGCAGCTTGACAACCAGGACTCTCATTCACCTGCATCTCAGACTATGACAGTAGAGAGGTGAAACTATGTCTAAAGAACAACTGTTGATACAACATAGCTCTGCAGCCAAAAGATGTTGGTGTTATCGACAGAAATGTCTGCAGAGCAGCATGCATCTTATCTGCCTGTGACAGAATGTATCTGAACACCAGCAACTGGAAAAACATCGCTCTGATGCCAAAAAACACCGGCGTTAAAGACAGAAAATGTCTAAAGACCAACGTGCCTTTGAAGTTGAAAGAAAGTGGTGGCAACAACAGAACATGTCTAGAGAACAGTCATCAACAAGTACTACCAATACTGGTAGGAACTGCCTTCTCAGCAAAAATGGAGTGCATGAGGATGCAATCCTCGAACATAGTTGTGGTGGAATGACTGGTCGATGTGAATTTTGCCTATCACTAAATTTCTCTGATGAAAAACCATCCGATGGGAAATTTACTCGATGTTGTAGCAAAGGGAAGGTCTGTCCAAATGATATACATTTTCCAGATTACCTGGCATATTTAAAAAGATTAATGACAAAGATTCTGACAGTAAAAATTCCATGGAAAATATTTGTTCCATAAATAGTTCTTTTGCTTTTGCTTCATGGGTGCAAATATTGCATCACCATCAGGATAGGGGCCATACTGTTTTACAAGACAAGGACAAGTTTATCACCGTACTGGAACTTTACATCCTTCGGATGGTGTTTCTCGGAAGTTTGCTCAACTCTATATTTTGGATACAGCTGAAGCTACAAGTAAAAGATTAGCAATGCCAGAAAACCAGGGCTGCTCAGAAAGACTCATGATCAACATCAACAACCTCATGTGTGAAATAAGTGAATTAACAAAATCATACAAGATGCTACATAAGGTAGAAAAGGAAGCCCAATCTGAAGCAGCAGCAAAAGGTATTGCTCCCACAGAAGTAACAATGGCGATTAAATACGATCATAACAGTGACCCAGGTAGATATAATTCTCCCTGTGTAACCAAGGTTGCTGTCATATTCAGAAACGAAGATGGAGAACCTCCTCTTGAAAGGGACTTGCTCATTCATTGTAAACCAGATCCCAATAATCCAAATGCCACTAAAATGAAACAAATCAATATCCTGTTTCCTACATTAGATGCAAGGACATATCCTATTCTTCTCCCACATGGTCAAAAAGGCTGGGGAACAGATATTGCATTAACCCTTTGAGTGCCAACCAATATCCTAGGAACTATGCTAAAATTGCCAAGGCATTTTTGCTGATTTTACAGCAGTTTAGGAAAAAAATTATGAATCACAAGTAAATGAAGTTACATATTCAAAAACTTAAGGAAACCTTTCATACATCTGTTTTCTACACTTAGGTGCCATCTGTCAATAAAGAGTGAACTACTAGCATCTAATAGTGACACTGCAGCAGGAGCCTGATAGCACTCCCGGCACTTTTGACGAAAGATAGGAGGAGTGTGGTTGCACTCCCCGGCACTCTAGGGGTTAAGACTCAGAAACAACAGTGCAATCAACAATAACACTAGACAAAATGTAGAGACACAAGTCACACAAATGCAGTGTTATGGATTTCATCTCTTTGTGCAGGACATGTTTAATCCTATTTTAAATGCAGGAAAATTAACTCAACAGTTTATCATGGATTCATATTAAAAAATGGAGGCCAATCAGATAAATTTCATCAAAGCAAACCAATCTAAGTTGAGAGTTGAAAAATATAGTGGTTTGATGGATTATCTCAAATCTACATCTGAAAATGACAATGTGCCAATTGGTAAAATGATAATACTTCCTTCATCTTCTGAGGGTAGTCCCAGAAATATGCAGCAGCAATATCAGGATGCTATGGCAATTGTAATGAAGTATGGCAAGCTAATTTATTCATAACCATGACATGCAACCCCAAATGGGCAGATATTGCAAACAATTTACAACTCTGGCAAAAAGTTGAAAACAGACCTGACTTGGTAGCCAGAGTATTTAATATGAAGCTGAATGCTCTTTTAAATGATATCTGTAAATTCTGTTTATTTGGCAAAGTAATAGCTAAAAATCATGTCATTGAATTACAGAAACGTGGACTGCCTCATGTTCACATATTATTGATATTAGATAGTGAGTCCAAATTACATTACTCTAATCCCCTTTCAATGTGCACGAATTTTGTGCACCCGGCTACTAGTATTATATAAACCAGGGGTCCTCAAACTACGGTCCGTGGGCCACATGTGGCCCACCGAAAACATTTGTTGTTTTTTTTTTTTTTACTTCAAAATAAGATATGCGCAGTGTGCATAGGAAGTAGTTCATAGTTTATTTTTAAAACTATACCCCAGCACTCCAACAGTCTGAGGGACAGTGAACTGGCCCCCTATTTAAAAAGTTTGAGGACCCCTGATATAAACAAATTGAGAGACAAAAATCTCGTAATCATATAAATTGATGTAGAAAAAAGCATATGACAAAGATGGCGACTGGCAGGAAGGTAGGGAGAGAGAGAGTATGAGAGAGTGAAGGAGCAATAGAGGAGTGTGTGGACGTGAGAGCACCAAGGATTAGAAAATCTATTTGGAGAAATAATGACAGAAAACTTCCCAGATATGGGGAAGAAAAAAGTTACACAAGTACAGAGAGTCCCAAGCAAGATGAATCTGAAACGACCCACACCAAGACACGTCATAATTACAATGGCAAATCTTCATGACAAAGAGAGAATCTTAAGGGTTGCAAGAGAGAGACAGTGAGTTACCTACAAAGGATCCCCCATCAGATTGTCAAATGATTTCTCAACAGAAAAACATCAAGCTAGAAGAGAATGGAAGGAGGTATACAAAGTGTTGCAAAGCAAAGGACTGAATCCAAGAATACTCTATCCAGCAAGACTATCAATCAAAATAGAAGGGGAAATCAGGAGCTTCACAGACAAAAAAAAAAAAGGCTAAGGGAGTTTATCACTACCAAGACAGCAATGCAAGAAATGCTAAAGGGAATGCTGTAAAAAAAAAAAAAAGAAATAAAAAGGTAAGAAAGAACACAGAAACAAAAATAGAAATCACTATAAAGAAGTACCTTTCAATAATATCTTTAAACGTAAACAGACTAAATGCTCCAATCAAAAGACAGCGAGGGAGTGAATGGATAAAAAAAACATGACCCATATATATGCTGTCTACAAGAGATCCACCTCAGAACAAGGGATTCACACGGACTGAAAGTGAAGGGATGGAAAAATATCTTTCAGGCAAATGGAAATGAAATAAAAGCTGGGGTAGCAATACTTATATCTGACGAAATAGACCTCAGAGTGGAGGCCATAACAAGAGATAAGAAAGGCCACTTCATAATACTAAAGGGATTGATACAACAAGAGGATATAACCCTGATAAATATATATACACCCAATGCAGGAGCACCCAAATATATAAAAAAAAACTTCTGGAAGATATCAAGGGAGAGATTGACAACAATACAATCATAGCAGGGGACTTAATACACCACTGACATCACTGGATAAATCCTCTAGACAAAAAAAATCAGCAAACAAACAGCAATCCTAAATGACTCACTAGATCAGATGGACTAAATTGACATCTTCAGAACATTTCACCCCAAAGCCACAGAATACACGTTCTTCTCAAAGTGCACATGGGACATGTTCAAACATAGACCACATATTGGGTCACAAGCAAAGTCTCCCCAAATTCAAGAAGATTGAAATCATCCCAAGCATCTTCTCAGACCACAATGGCATAATATTAGAAATAAACTACAATAAAAACAATGCAAAAAAACTCAAACAATTTGAAGCTGAATAGCATGTTATTAAATATTGATTGGGTTACCAAAAAGATCAAAGAAGAAATTAAAAACATTCTGTAAACTAATGACAATGAAACAACAACAATCCAAAATTTATGGGACATAATGAGAGCAATCCTGAGAGGGAAGTTTATAGCTCTACAAGCCTACCTCAAAAAACAAGAAAAAAAATGGTAGTAAATCATCTAACTCTACAACTCAAAGAATTAGAAAGAGTGCAACAAGAAAAACCCAGAGTAAGCAGAAGGAAGGAGAAAATAAAGATCAGAGCAGAAATACAAAAGATCAATAAAACCAAGAGCTGGTTCTTTGAAAAGATTAACAAGATTGATGAACCTCTAGCCACACTCACAAAGAAGCAAAGAGAGACCATCCAAATAAAGAAAATCACAAGTGAAAGAGGCGAAATAACAACAGACCACACAGAAATTCAAAGGATTGTTAAAAAATACTATGAACAACTTTACTCCAACAAACTAGACAACCTGGAGGAAATGGACATATTCCTAGAAAAATACAACCTTCCAAAACTCAATCAGGAATATTCTAAAAATCTCAATAGGCCAATAACTATGGAAGAACTTGAAGCAGTTGTCAAAAAGCTCCCACAAACAAAAGCCCGGGGCCAGACGGCTTCAAAGGGGTGTTTTACCAAACATTCAAGGAAGAACTAAAACCTATCCTCCTCAGACTATTCCAAAAAATTGAAGAGGAAGACTCACTTCCAAGCTAGTTCTACGAAGCCAGCATCACCCTAATACCAAAACAAGTTAAAGACAACACACTGAAAGAGAATTTACAGGCCAATATCCCCCATCAACATAGATGTCAAAATAATCAATAAATTTCTAGCAAATTGGATCCAGCAGTACATCAGAAAGATCCTACACCATGACCACATAGGATTTACCCTGGGGATGCAAGGTTGGTACAATATCCACAAATCAGTAAATGTGATACATCACATAAACAAATTGAGAGATAAAAATCACATAGTCATATCAATTGATGCAGAGAAAGCATTTGACAAAATCCAACACCCTTTCTTGATAAAAACTCTCAGCAAGGTTGGAATAGAAGGATCATACCTCAACATAATAAAAGCCATGTATGACAAACCCACAGCCAACATCATACTCAATGGGCAAAAACTAAAACCATTTTCCCTAAGAACAGGAACAAGACAGGGATGCCCACTCTCACCAATCCTGTTGAACATAGTACTGGAAGTACTAGCCATAGTGATCAGACAAGAAGAAGAAATAAAAGGCATCCAAATTGGAAAAGAAGTAAAACTGTCCTTATTTGCAGATGACATGATACTGTACATAGAAAACCCTAAAGACTCCATCAAAAATTATTAGACTTAATAAATGAATTCGGCAATATAGCAGGATACATAATTAATGCCAAGAAATCTCCGGTATTGCTTTACACCAATAGTGAACTTACAAAAAGTGAAACTAAAAAAGCAATCCCATTTACCATTGTACCAACAAAATTTAGATACCTAGGTATAAACTTAACTAAGGAGATAAAAGATCTATTTGCGAAAAACTACAGGACACAGAAAAAAGAGATAGAGGAAGACATAAACAGATGGAAGAACATACCGTGTTCATGGATTGGTAGAATCAACATCATCAAAATGTCCATACTACCCAAAGCAATCTATAGATTCAATGCAATCCCCATTAAAATACCGACGGCATATTTCACAGATCTAGAATGAACGTTCCAAAAATTCATCTGGAATAAAAAAAGATCTCAAATAGCTGCAGCAATCCTGAGAAAGAACAATGAAGGTGGGATCTCAATACCAGATATTAAGCTGTATTACAAAGCCACTGTTATTAAAACAGCTTGGTACTGACACAAGAACAGATATATAGATCAATGGAATAGAATAGAGAACCCAGAAATCGACCCAAACCACTATGCCCAATTAATATTTGACAAAGGAGACAAGAGCATACAATGGAGTTAAGACAGTCTCTTCAATAAATGATGTTGGAAAAATTGAACAGAGATATGCTAAAAGATGAACTAGACCAACAACTCTCACCATACACAAAAATAAACTCAAAATGGATAAAGCACGAAAACATAAGATGGGAAACCATAAAAATACTAGAGGAATCCACAGGCAGTGAAATCGCAAACATATGCTGAAAGAATTTCTTCACTGATACTGCTCCTAGCGCAGTGGAAACTATAGAGAAAATAAACAAATGGGACTACATCAAAATAAAAAGCTTTTGCACAGCAAAGGAAACCATCAACAAAAGAACAAGAAAGCCTACTGCATGGGAGAACATATTTGCGAATGTTATCGCCGATAAGGGTTTAATCTCCAGCATTTACAGGGAACTCATACAACTTAAGAAAAGGAAGATAAACAATCCAATCAAAAATGGGCAATGGACCTAAATAGACACTTTTCGAAAGAGGACATACGGAAGGCCAAAAGACATATGGAAACATGCTCAAAGTCACTAATTATATGAGGGATGCAAATCAAAACAACAGTGCGGTATCATCTCACACCTGTCAGAATGGCTATCATCAACAAATCAACAAACGACAAGTGCTGGAGAGGATGTGGAGAAAAAGGAACCCTTTTGCACTGCTAGTGGGAATGCAGACTGGTACGCCACTGTGGAGAACAATATGGAGTTTCCTCAAAAAACTAAAAATGGAACTCCCATTTGATCCAGTGATCCCACTTCTAGGAATATATCTCAAGAAAACAGAAACACCAATCAGAAAGGATAAATGTATCCCTATGTTCATAGCAGCACAATTCACCATAGCTAAGATTTGGAAACAGCCTAAGTGTCCCTCAGCAGATGAATGGATTAAAAACGGTGGTACATCTACACAATGGAATGCTACGCTGCTGTAAAAAGGAGTACTTACCATTTGCAACCTTTTGGATGGAACTGGAGAGCATTATGCTAAGTGAAATAAGCCAGTCAGGGAAAGATAAATACCACTTGATCTCACTCACTTGTGGAATATAGTGAACAACATAGGCTGATGAAAAGGGATAGATCTAGAGACAGAGAAGCAGCGATAATACTGTCAAACCTCAGAGGGAAAGTAGGGGAGGGTGGGTGTAAGGGGGAGAGATCAACCAAAGGACTTGTATGCATGCATATAACCCCGACCAATGGACACAGACAACAGGGGGGCGAGGGCATGAGTGGGCGGGGGGTTATGGGGGGAATGAGGTCACATATATAATACCTAAATCAATAAAGAAATTAAAGATAAAAAAAGCTTATGACAAAATCCAACACCCTTTCCTGGCAAAAACTCTCAGCAAGTGGCAATAGAGAGATCATACCTTAACATAATAAAAGCCTTATATGATAATCCTACAGCCAACATCATAATAAATAGACAAAAACTAAAACCATTTCCGTTAAGAATAGAAACAAGACAGGGATGTCCACTTTCACCACTGCTGTTCCACATAATACTGGAAGTGTTACCCATAGTGATCAGACAAGAAGAAGAAGTAAAGGGCATCCAAATTGGAAAAGAAGAAATAAAACTGGCATTATTTGCAGATGACATGATATCATACATAGAAAGCCCTACAGACTCCAACAAAAACTACTAGACTTAAGAAATGAATTTGGCAATGTAGCGGGTTACAATATTAACACCCAGAGATCCATGGCTTTTTTTATACACCAATAATGAACTCACAGAAAGAGAAACAAAACAAACAAAGGACAACAACAAAACAAAAAACAATCCCATTTAACATTGCACTAAAACAATTAAGATACCTAGGAATAAACTTAACTACTCATAAAAAACCTGTACTCAGAAAACTACACGACATTGAAAAAAGAGATAGAGGAAGACATAAACAAATGGAAGAACATACCAAAGGACTTATATGCATACTAGAGGCCCAATTCATGAAATTTGTGCAAGAGTAGGCCTTCATAGCCGCAGCAGCTGTCTTGATCCCTCTCTCACAGCCACATGGGGAGGGAGGAAGGGAGGTCTGTCTGGATCCCTCCCTCGCAGCAGTAGCAGCTGCAGCCCAGGCTTCATCCAGAAGGATGCCAGTGTAATTAGCATATTATGCTTTTATTATTATAGATATGCATAACCCAGAAAATAGTGAGGTGAAGGCCTGGGGAAAGGGTAGGAGCAGTGTATGGGGGGGTCAATTCAGGGAATAAAAGGGGACATCTGTAATACTTTCAATAGTAAAGATAAATTTAACAAACAAATATATAAATAAATAAAATAACAATGACAAGTATAGTAATGTAAACACATACTCCATGGGGGGGGGGGAAGCACACACACACACACACACACACACACACACACACACACCTGTGGTACATTTTCACAATGGAATACTAGTGACCATAAAAAAGAAGGAACTCTTACTTTTTGTGATAGCATGGTTGCATGTGGAGTTTGTTATGCTAAGTGAAATAATCCTATCAGAGAAAGACAAATATGATATGAAGTACAACTGTCAGAGGGGAGGGGCAAGTATGGGACTGGATGAAAGAAAGTGAAGGAATAACAAAAAGAATATACCAGTATATGCATAACCCAAGGACACACAACGGTGATGGCCATAGGGAAGCGGGTAGAGTGGATGCAGGCAGGCAAAGTGGAAAAAAATGGTAATGTCTTTAATAGTGTCAGCAATAAAAAGAAACAAATATTGTATAGGTTTTACATAAAGATTCCTATTATACATAATCTGTATATTGCATTGTGTGCCCACCACCCAAAGTAAATTCATTTCAGTTTTATATCCCACCTATGAGTGAAATCATGATTCTTAGCCTTTTCTAACTTATTTTGCTTAGCATAATATTCTCAAGGTCCATCCATGTTGTCACAAATGCAGTATTTAATCTTTTCTTATGGTTGAGTAATATACCATAGTGTATATGTACCACATTTTCTTTATCCATTCCTCTATTGAAGGACACTGTGGTTGTCTCATGTCTTTGCTATAGTTAATAATGCTGCAATGGCCCTAACTGGGTTTGCTCAGTGGGTAGAGCATCGGCCTGTGGACTGAAGGGTCCCAGGTTTGATTCTGGTCAAGGGCATGTACCTTGGTTGCAGTCACATACCCAGTAGGGGGTGGGCAGGGGGCAGCTGATCTATGTTTCTCTCTCATCAATGTTTCTAACTCTATCCCTCTCCTTTCTTCTCTGTAAAAAATCAATAAAATATATTAAAAAAAACTAGAGGGCCAGTGCACAAAAATTTGTGCACTGGAGGGGGGTCCCTCAGCCCCCTCAGCCCAACTTGCCCCCTATCACATACTGGGAGCCCTGAGGGGATGTCCTACTCCCTACTCCCTGTTCCCTGCTCCCCTTGGGGAGCGGGCCTAAGCCACAGTCTGGCCTCCCTTTGTGGGAGGCGACCGGGCTGATCAGTGGAAGGCACCAGCCTCATCACCCCGCTGTTGCAGCCACTGCCAGTCACCACAGCCACCAAGGTGTTTTCATCAACATGGACTCCAGTCCCTTTACCGTGAAAAAATGAAAACTTTCTTTAGGCATTTTCAAGATGTGTCTTTCATAGGATATGACCTTTCTTTCTTTCTTTCTTTCTTTCTTTCTTTCTTTCTTTCTTTCTTTCTTTCTTTCTTTCTTTCTTTCTTTCTTTCTTCTTTCTTTCTTTCTTTCTTTCTTTCTCCTCACCTGAGTATATGTTTCCATTGATTTTTACAGAATGTGGAAGAGAAAGGGAAAGACAGAGAGAAACATCAAAGCGAGAGGAACACTTTGATTGGTTACCTCCTGTATGAGCCCTGACCTGGGCCCAGGCCAGGGAGGAGCCTGCAACCTAGCCACATGCCCTTAGTCAGAATTGAACCCAGACCCAGCAGTGGGCAGGCCAAGGCATTATCCACTGTGCAAAACCAGCTAGGACAGGCTATGACATTTCTTAACCCTCCAGCAGTGTACCTTCCATTTTTTTCTCCAGGAGTGTGGTAAAAAACCCTAGATCACCTATTTGGATTCTTATTACCCAAGTTACTAAGAATATTACCAGTGGCATACAGGGAGCTAAGCCAATGAGCAGTCAGAAAAGGTGTTTCCTCTGTAGTTCACACCTCTGGCCAAGGCGTTAGGCCTGGGCAGGGGACCCCCCAGCTCTCCGCGATCTCCCGCTCCGCCCCTGCCTCCCCGCGATCGCTGGCTCCTCCCCTGCCCACAGCTCCCCACAATCACCAACTCAGCCCCTGCTCCTTGCGATTGCTGGCTCCAACCCTGCCCAGGCCTAATAACCTCTCACCGAGGCATTAGGCCTGGGCACAGGACCCACAGCTCTGCAATCTCCTGCTATGCCCCTGCCCAGGCCTAACGCCTGTGGCCAAGGCATTAGGCCTGGGCAGGGGACACCCAGCTCCCCACGATCACTGACTCTGCCCCTGCTCCCCGCAATGACTGGTTCCGCCCCTGCCCAGGCCTAATGCCTCTGGCCAAGGCATTAGGCCTGGGAAGAGGACCCCCAGCTCCCACCATCAATGGCTCTGCCCCTGCTATCCACAATCTCTGCTACCGCCCCTGCCCAGACCTAAGGCCTCTGGCAGAGGCCTTAGGCCTGGGCAGGGGACCCCCAGCTCTCTGCGATCTCCTGTTCCACCCCTGCCCAAGCCTAATGCCTGTGGCCCAGGCATTAGGCCTGGGGAGGGGACCCCCAGCTCCCCACCATCGCTGGCTCCACCCCTGCTCCCCACAATCACTGGGCGTTAGGCCTGGGCAGGGGACCCCCAGCTCCCCTCAATCGCGGGCTCTGCTACTGTTCCCCACCATCGCTGGCTCGCCCCTGCTCCCCTCCATCGAGGCTCTGCCCATGCCCAGGCCTAATGCTTCTGATCGAGGTGTCAGGCCTGGGCAGGGGACCTCTCAGCTCTGATTGCAGGCTCCGATAGCGAATAGCTGCTGGACTCCTATGTATGCAAATTAACTGCCATCTTTGTTGGCGGTTAATTTGCATATTGTACTGATTAGCCAATGGGAAGCATAGCGAAGGTACCATAAATTACCCTGTTTGTCTATTATTAGATAGGATAATGCTGCAATGAACACCGGGGTACTTATATCATTGCAAATACATATTTTTGAGATATTCAGGTAGATATCCAGAAGAGGAATCCTTAGGTCCTATTTTTATTCTTAACTTTTTGAGAAACTCCATACTCTTCCATAGTGCTGTATCAGTTTACATTTCCTCCAGCAGTGAATGAGGGCCCCTTTTTCTCTAAGACTTCTCCAACATTTATTGCATGTCTTGTTGATAATACCATTCTAAAAGGCGTGAGGTTGTATCTCATTATATTTTTGATTTGTATTTCCATAACTAGTAAAGTTGAGCATGTATTCATAAACCTATTGGCCATTCATACACCTATTGTGAGAAATGTGTGTTTCTGGTCCTTTGACCAGTTTTAATTGTATTTAATTCCATGAGTTTAGAACCTATGCATTCTCCTATGTAATTTATTGTTTCAGATCATATATTTAGGTCTTTGGTACATTTTGAATTAATTTTTGTACATGGGGGAAAACTGTAGTCTACTTTCTTTCTTTCTTTTTTTTTTTTTTTGCCGTATGGCCTTCCAAATTTCCCAGCACCGTTTATTGAAAAGGCTTTCTTTTCTCTATTATGTGTTTTTGACTCCTTTATCCATCACTTCTGGGATCTCAATTCTGTTCCATTGGTCTGTGTGTTGTTGTTTTTTCCAATACCATGCTGTTATGATTATCATTGCCCCGTAATATAATTTGAAGTCAGGTAGTGTGATACCTTCTGCTTTGTTCTTTTTTTCCCTCAGGGTTGCTTTAGCTATTCAGAGTCTTTTGTGGTTCCCTCCAAATCTGATAATTTTTTGTTCTTTTTCTTTACAAAATGGCATTGGTATTTTTATGGGGATTGCATTAAATCTAAGTATTGATTTGGGTAATATAGCCATTTTAACCATGTTTATTCTCCCAGTCCATGAACTTAGAATATCTGTCCGTTTCATTGTGTCTTTTTCTATCTCTTTTAATAATGTTTTGTAGGTCATTTACATCCTTTGCTAAATTTATTCTTAGGTGTTTTATTCTTTCTGTTGTAATTTTAAAAGGAATTCTTTTTCTTTTCATTTCTTTTTCTGAAATTTTATTGTTAGTATATAGGAATGCAGTGGGGTTTTTTGTACACTGATTTTATATCATTCAAGTTTACTGTATTTGTTTTGTTTCTAATAGTTTATTAGTGAAGTTTTTAGGGTTTTCTATACATAGAATCATGTCATCTGCAAAAAAATGACACTTTTACTTCTTCATTCCAAATTTGGGTGCCTTTTATTTCTTTCTCTTGCCTGATTGCTCTGGCAAGAGCAATGGTGGACATCCTTGTCTTGTTCCTGATCTTAGAGGAAAACTTTTAGCTTTTCACCGCTGAGTAAAATATTAGCTGATGGTTTGTCATATATGGCCTTTATTATGTTTGGGGTACTTTTCTTCTATGCCCATTTTAACGAGCATTTTAATCATAAATGGATGTTGTATCTAAAATTTTTTTTCTGCATCTATTGATAAGATCATATACCTTTATCTTTTGTTTTGTTAATGTGCTCTATTACACTGATTGATCTGCATATGTTGACCCATCCTTGTGCTCCTGGAATGAATCCTATTTGATTTGGATGTATTATTTTTCAATGAATTTTTGTATTTTATTTGCCAGTATTTTGTCTAGGAATTTTGCATCTGTATTCATCAGAGATATTGGCCTCTAGTTTTCTTTTTTTTGTGTTATCCTTGCAAGCTTTGGGTATCAGGGTTATGTTGGCTTCATAATATGTATTAGGACATATTGTTTCTTCTTCAGTTTGTTGGAAGAGTTTGAGAAGGATAGGTACCATATATTATTTTAATGTTTGGTAGAATTCACTAGTGAAGCCATCTGGTCCTGGATTTTAATTTTTCAGAAAATATATATTTTTTATTTTTAATAGTTGTTTCAATTTCCTCATTGTTTATTGATCTATTTAGATTTCCAAATTCCTTATGATTCAGTCACAGAAGGTTATGTATTTCTAGGAACATATCCATTTCTTCTAGGTTATTGAATTTGGTGACATATAATCTTTTATAGTATTCTACTATGATCCTTTGCATATCTGTAAGGTCTGTAGTAACTTTTCATCTTTCATTTCTTTTTTTTTAAAATATATTTTATTGATTTTTTACAGAGAGGAAGGGAGAAAGATAGAGAGCTAGAAACATCGATGAGAGAGAAATATCGACCAGCTGCCTCCTGCACACTCCCCACTGGGGATGGGCCCGCAACCCAGGTACATGCCCTTGACCGGAATCGAACCCGGGACCCCTCAGTCCGCAGGCCAACGCTCTATCCACTGAGCCAAACTGGTTTCGGCAACATCTTTCATTTCTAATTTTGTTTATATGACTCTTTTGTTGTATTAATTTTGTGTGCACTCTTTTTGTTCCCTATATCATTTAATTCTGCTCTAATTTTTATCATTTCCTTCCTTCCACCAACTGGGTTGCTTTTGTTCTTCTTTTGCTAGTTCTTTAAGATGTAATGTTAGGTTGTTTACTTAGGATTTATCTTTGTTGTCAATCCCCATTGTGGGGTGTATAAGAGGCAGCTGATCAAGGATTCTCTCTCATCATTGACATCATTGATGTTTCTATCTCTCTCTTCCTCTCCCTTCCTCTCTGAAATAAATGAAAAAATATTTTCTAAAAATTAATAAAACTAGAACATATCCAAGACCCCTAAAACAACCACAGAATCAACTATCAGCAAAGAGAGAATTAGGAAAGAGAAAAGAGAGCAAGAACAACAGAAGAAAGAAAAATATGAGAAAAATAACAAGCAACCAACCATACCACAACAAAAAAACCATCACAAACAAAACACACACACACACACACACACACACACACACACACAAAAAAAAAAAAAAAAAAAAAAAAAAAACACCAAAGAATGTGGTGGAAGGAATATGTAGGCACAGATCTGAAACAAAGAAAGTAAGAATAAATAATTAGGTGAATAGAGGGAGGAAAAACGGTTTAAAATAAAGGAGGAGGAAAAGAAAAGGAAGGGGGAAAAACCTAAACTTTGAAAAGGAAAATAGTGAAGAAAGCAGATAGATAAACCCAAATTAATAAAAAGAAAAAGATGAGATAGCAGGGGAAAGGAAAATATAGAAAGAGGAGAAAAATAAAGAAAAAAAGTGGGTGGATAAAAAGGAATATAAGGCCATCTTGAGTGGCTGTTACCAGCATCCAGAGATTGCCTACTAACCCAGAAGCAAAGGCTCTCAAGCAGCGTGACTACGTGAACTCAGATGAGCCCTGCTTCTCCCCATGGAAAGGTTAGACTTCCCGCAAAGATGCGGTTTGCAATTTGGGTTGGAGAATGGAACACGCGGGGGGGGGGGGGGGTGGAATCTGTGCCCCACAAAGTCCACGGCCATTGGGGCCAATGTCACCCATGAGTGTGGAAGGGCTCCCCCAGGGCTGCTAGCAGAAGGGAACACTATAAATAAGCCCATAGTTGGACTAGATGCAAATGGGAAGCCTCAGATTTTGCCAGTCTGCCAGCTACTGGGTGTCAGGGGCCAGAGCACGGGCAGAGACTCTGCGCAGATCTGGAAGGTGGAGCCCTGCAAGTTCGCACAGCTTCCCAGGCTCTTGTTTTTACACTTCCTCTTAAATCTGTGCATTTGATTGTTGAACCCAGTGCATGGGATTACCCAGTTGGGGTCACTCGCAGAGTCTGTAGGAGAAGGTTGTTTTTGGGGAGCCTGGGAAACAGGGCGGGGAGTGACTACTGGAGAACCAGGTCTGGGCAGAGGACTTTACCAAGCCAGTTTTAGGTACAATAGAGAACTCTGGGTCAGAGAGGACTTATAGCCTTGGAGGTCAATCCAGACCCACTGCCAACCAGAAGCAGAGCCACGAACTGACTCTTCTGTAAACACAGATAAAGGCTGTCTGGGAAACCAATACAGCCTGCCTTAAAATCAGGACTGTGGCTTACAACACGGAGGAACAGTGTATCAGAGGGAAATTCAACATTCTCCTGAATACCTGGCGTGCCAAAAAGAAGAGTAGAAGATCTGAAGTACCTTCGTTACTGCACATTTTTAATTATTTTTTTATTATTTTTCACCTTTTAACTAAGAAATATTTTTTTCTTTTTTCATCACCTGATTTTAACCTTTTACTTACTACATTTTTATTTTTAACCAGTATTATCACTGCTACCATTTTACCATTTTTTTAAAGTGTCATTTTATTTTCTCTTTATTTTATTTTTGGACTAGTGTTCTCCATTCTATTTTCATCATTACTTTAGCATCATTTTCCTCTACCTCAATTTTGCCTCTGTGCTAAAACCCTCTTCTCCACTTTTCCCCTTTTGTTGTCCTGTTTCTCTGACCCTATCCCTGCTTTAGATTTTCCCTATTCTTTTTACCCCCTGTCAAAATTTCACCCTACTTATATATCCTATTTCCAATCAACTGCTCTAAATCCGTATACACTTCTCCCTTGTCTTTCTTCACTATCCAAATTGGTTTCTTCTTCTTCTTTTCTCTCTCTATTGTTTTGTTGTTGTTTGCTTGATTGTTGAGTATATTGGGGGTTTTTTTAGGATTGTTTGTGAGGTTGTTCTGCTTTTCCTTTTTATTTTTCTGTTCCCCACCCCACCCCCGGTAATTTTTGTACTTCTGTTTTCCCTTGCAACACTTGATATTATTGGTTGTTTGTAGTTTATATTAATCTCCAGGGATCCATTGCTGGAATTTGTTGGGATTAGTGGCGGTTCTATCAGAGTTTTCTCCTCATATAAATAGTCTCTTCCCCTCTTCTACTTCAATCTCTTTTCTCTCTTACTTTTTCCCCCTCCCTTTTTCCAATTTCACTTTTGCACTCTTCTTTTATGTTTTCTCTTCTATAATTTTCTTTTCTTCCTCCTATCCCCTAACTCTCTTAGCTCAGGTGGCCACCTTTGAGGTTATTAATACCATAAATAATTCTCACAGCCAATTGGCCTGGAGGTCAATTCCTCACAGTGATAACTAAAACAATCAAGGCTTAATTACAACAAGACTGTGCACAAAGCTCACAAGGGGGTGCACCAAGAGTGTCTACCTCAGGTAATTGGGACACTGAGCACAGAAAGGAACTCTATCGACACAGTGAAGCATAAAAAATGCCGAGACAAAGAAACAGGACAAAAACGACAGAATTGGAGGAACGCAAACTGCTGGATATAGAGTTCAAAACAACACTTTTAAGGTCTTTAAAGAACTGTCTAGAAGCCGCCGATAAACTTAATAAAGCCATCAAAAAGACTAGTGAGACCGCTGATAAATGTAGTGAGATCCTCAAGAAATCTAATGAGACCCTCAATGTTGTGATAAAGGACCAACTAGAAATTAAGGATACACTGACTGAAATAAAGAACATTATACAGACTCCCAACAACAGACCAGAGGATCGCAAGAATCAAGTCAAAGATTTGAAATACGAAGAAACAAAAAACATCCAACTGGAAAAGCAAAATGAAAAAAGAATCCAAAAATACGAAGATAGTGTAAGGAGCCTCTGGGACAGCTTCAAGCGTACCAACATCAGAATTATAGGGGTGCCAGAAGATGAGAGAGAGCAAGATATTGAAAACCTATTTGAAGAAATAATGACAGAAAACTTCCCTTACCTGGTGAAAGACATAGACTTATAAGTCCAGGAAGCACAGAGAACCCTAAACAAAAGGAATCCAAAGAGGACCACACCAAGACACATCATAATTAAAATGCCAAGAGCAAAAGACAAAGAGAGAATCTTAAAAGCAGCAAGAGAAAGAAACTCAGTTACCTACAAGGGAATACCCATACGACTGTCAGCTGATTTCTCAATAGAAATTTGCAGGCCAGAAGGGAGTGGCAAGAAATATTCAAAGTGATGAATACCAAGAACCTACCACCAAGACTACTTTATCCAGCAAAACTATCATTCAGAAGTGAAGGCCAGGGTTTTATATGTATAATATCATGACGTTTGCATTCCTCTTTTCCAATTTGGATGCCTTTTATTTTTTCTTCTTGCCGAATTGCAATGGCTAAGACTTCCAGTACTATGTTGAACAGGAGTGGAGAGAGTAGGCATCTCTGTCTTGTTCCTGTTCTTAGGGGAAATGCTGTTAGTTTTTGTCCATTGAGTATGATGTTGCTGTGGGCCTGTCATATATGGCTTTTATTATGTTGAGGTATGATCCTTCTACTCCCACCTTGCTGAGAGTTTTTAACAAAAATGGGTGTTGAATTTTGTCAAATGCTTTTTCTGCATCAATTGATATGACCATGTGGTTTTTTTCTTTCAATTTATTTATGTGATGTATCACGTTTATTGATTTGCGGATATTGTACCATCCTTGCATCCCTGGGATAAATCCTACTCGGTCATGGTGTATGATCTTTCTGATGTACTGCTGGATCCGATTTTCTAAGATATTGTTGAGGATTTTGGCATCTATGTTCATGAGGTATATTGGCCTGTAATTCTCTTTCATTGTGTTTTCTTTACCTGGTTTTGGTATTAGGGTGATGCTGGCTTCATAGAATGAGCTTGGAAGTGTTCCTTCCTCTTGAATTTTTTGTGGTAGTCTGAGGAGGATAGGTTTTAGTTCTTCCTTGAATGTTTGGTAAAACTCCCCTGTGAAGCCGTCTGGTCCTGGACTTTTGTTTGATGGAAGTTTTTTGATGACTGCTTCAATTTCTTCCATAGTTATTGGCCTGTTGAGATTTTTAGATTCTTCCTGATTAAGTTTTGGAATGTTGTATTTTTCTAGGAATTTGTCCATTTCCTCCATGTTTTCTAGTTTGTTGGAGTAGAGTTGGTGATAGTATTTTTTAACAATCATTTGTATTTCTGTGGGGTCTGTTGTTATTTCGCCCCTATCATTTCTGATTTTGTTTATTTGGGTCCTCTATCTTTGCTTCTTGGTGAGTCTGGCTAGAGGTTTGTCAATTTTGTTTATCCTTTCAAAGAACCAGCTCTTGGTTTCATTGATTTTCTGTATTGTTTTTTTGGTCTCTATGTCCTTTCTTTCTGCTCTAATCTTCATTATCTCCTTCCTTCTGCTCACTCTGGGGTTTTCTTGTTCCTCTCTTTCTAATTCTTTGAGTTGTAGAGTTAGGTGATTTACTACCATTTTTTCTTGTTTTTTTGAGATAGGCCTGTAGAGCTATAAACTTCCCTATCAGGACTGCTTTCATTGTGTCCCATAGGTTTTGGATTGTTGTGTTTTCATTGTCATTAGTTTCCAGGATGTTTTGAATTTCTTCTTTGATTTCATTGGTAACCTAATCAATATTTGATAGCATGCTATTCAGCTTCCAGGTGTTTGAGTAATTTGGGTTGTTTTTATTGTAGTTTATTTCTAATATTATGACATTTTTTTCTGAGAAGATGCGTGGTATGATTTCAATCTTCTTGAATTTGGGGATACTTTTCTTGTGACCCAATATATGGTCTATTTTTGAATATGTGTTATGAGCACTTGAGTAGAATGTATATTCCGTGGCATTGGGGTGAAGTGTTCTGAAGATGTCTATTAAGTCCATCTGATCTAGTGAGTCATTTAGGATTGCTGTATCTTTGCTGATTGTTTGTCTAGAGGATTTATCCAGTGATGTCAGTGGTGTATTAAAGTCCCCTACTATGATTGTATTGTTGTCGATCTCTCCTTTGATATCTTCCAGGAGTTTTTTTTATGAATTTGGGTGCTCCTGCATTGGGTGCATATATGTTTATCAGGGTTATATCCTCTTGTTGTATTGATCCCTTTAGTATTATGAACTGGCCTTCGTTATCTCTTGTTATGGCCTCCACTCTGAGGTCTATTTCGTCAGATATAAGTATTGCTACCCCAGCTTTTATTTCATTTCCATTTGCCTGAAAGATATTTTTCCATCCCTTCACTTTCAGTCCGTGTGAGTCCCTTCTAATGAGGTGGGTCTCTTGTAGACAGCGAATGTACGGGTCATGCTTTTTTATCCATTCAGCCACTCTATATCTTTTGATTGTACCATTTAGTCCATTTACGTTTAAAGTTATTATTGAAAGGTACTTCTTTGTAGCCATTTCTATTTTTTTTGTGTGGCTGTTTTCTTTCTGGGCTTTTTAGTTCTTCTTTTCACACCAGTCCCTTTAGCATTTCTTGCATTGCTTGCTTGGTGGTGATTAACTCCCTTAGCCTTTTTTTTTTTTGTCTATGAAGCTTCTTATTTCCCTTTCAATTTTGAATGATAGCCTTGCTGGATAGAGTATTCTTTGATTCAGTCCTTTGCTTTGTATCATTTTGTAAATTTCCGTCCATTCTTTTCTGGCCTGATGTGTTTCTGTTGAGAAATCATTTGATAATCTAATGGGAGATCCCTTGTATGTAACTTTCCGTCTCTCTCTCGCAGCCATTAACATTCTCTCTTTGTCCTGAACATTTGCCATGGTAATTATGATGTGTCTTGGTGTGGGTCTTTTCGGGTTCACCATGTCTGGGACTCTCTGGGCTTGTGTGAATTTTTTGTTCCCCACCTCAGGGAAGTTTTCTGATATTATTTCTTTGAGTAGGTTTTCTAATCTGTGTTCATCTTTCTGTTGTTCTGGCACTCCTATTATTCGTATGTTGTTTCGTTTCATGTTGTCCCAAAGCTCCCTTAGGCTCTCTTCCTGTCTTTTAATTTTTTTCTCCAATTGCAGTACATTTTGGGTGTGTTTTGCTTCCTTGTCTTCTAATTCACTAATTCGGTCCTCTGCTTCTCCTGCTCTACTGTTGATACTTTCAATGGTTTTTTTTATTGCAGCTATATCACTCTTCATTTCTTCTTGGGTCTTACTTAAGTTGTTGATTTTTTCATCTGTTTCATCTAGCTTCTTGCATAGGTTGTTGACTTTTTCCTCCGTCTGGTTTATGCACTCTAGGGCCCTTATTCTGAATTCTTTTCTGTCAGGTTGCATGCCTCTGTATCATTTAGCTGCTTTTCTGGCGAGTCCTCTTTTTCTTTCCTTTGGGGGTTTCTTTGTCTACCCATGTTTGATCTCACTGACATATCTAGACGTTGAGGCATTCAGTGGCTGCTCCCTGGGTGGCAGTGACTCCTTGGGCTGTGGTTGCTCCACGGGCGGTTGCGGTAGCAGCTGCTCCTCAGTTGTTAGCAGCTCCTCTGGTGGGTGCTCTTCACAGCTGTGTTGGCTCTTCTGGCTGGTGGAGGGAGGTTTCACTTACAGCTGCTGTTCCTCAGACAGAGGGTGTGGTGCTCAGGAGGCTGCTGTTGCTTGGATCTGCTGCGTTGATTTAAAGGTATAAAATACAACACAACAAGGCATCACGTACCAGGCACTAAACACAAATATATTCACGATATTAATAACCCCAAATAAAGGTGACCACCTGAATTAAGAGAATTAGGGGATACGGAAGAAAGAAGAGAAAAAGATAAAAAAGAAAAAAGAAAAGAAAAGTAGGGATCAAAAAAAAAAGGGAGTGCAAAAATGAAATTGGGAAAAAGGAGGGGGGAAAATAAAAGAGAGAAAAGAAAAGAAAAAAAAAGAGCGAAAAGAGAGAATGAAGTGGAAGAGGGGAAGAGACTATTAATATGAGGAGAAAACTCCTATAGAACCGCCACTAATCCCAACAAATTCCAGCAACAGCTCCCTGGAGATGAATGCAAACTAGAAACAACCAATAATATCAAGAGAGGCAAGGGAAAACAGAAGCACAAAAATAACCGGGGGAATGGGTGGAGGGAGGGGAAAAACCAGCACAAAAAAAGAAAAAGCAAAACAGCCTCACAACAAGTCCTAAAACACACACACACAGACACACACAGACACACACAAAAAAACAAGCAACAACAACAAAAAAACAATATACTCAACAATCAAGCAAACAGCAACAAAACAATAGAAAGATAAAAGAAGAAAAAAATAAAAAAAAGTTTGGATAGTGACGAAAGATAAGGGGTATCTGTATAAAGATTTAGAGCAGTGGATTGGAAATAGGATATATAAGTAGGGTGAAATTTTGACAGGAGGTAAAGAGAAGGAATAGAGAAAATCTAGAGCAGGAACAGGATAAGAGAAACAGGACAACAAAAGGGGGAAAGTGAGGGAGAGGGTTTTAGCATAGAGGTAAAATTGAGGTAGGGAAAATTGTTGCTAAAGGAACGATGAAAATAGAATGGGGAACACTAATCCCAAAATAAAATGAAGAGAAAATAAAATGGCAGTTTAAAAAATGGTAAAATGGTAGCAGTAATAATACTGGTTAAAAATAAGAATGTAGTAATTAAAAGGGTAAAATCAGGTAATGGAAAAAGAAGAAAAAAAGGAATTGGTTTCTTAGTTAAAAGGTGAAAAAAAAATTGCAGTAGTGAAGTTTCTTCGGTTCTTCTACTCGTCAGTCTTGCTTGCCTTAGTCCTGCCAGGTATTCAGGAGAGTGTTGAATTTCCCTGCGATACCCTGTTCCCCTGTGTTGTAAACCACAGTCCTTATTTTAAAGCAGGCCATATTTGTTTCCCAGACTGCCTTATTTTGTGTTTAGCAAAGAATCAGTTTGTGGCTCAGCCTCTGGTGGCAGTGTTCTGGGGTTGGCCTTTGAGGCTATATGGCTTCTCTATCGCTGGGATTGAAAATCCCTCTATAGGCCAGATCCTGTTAATTCCCAGGGACTGATCAGATTATTTTAATCCTTGATCTTGTTCAGGGTGGAATCTGGGTGTGGCTGTGCTCCTTGACTGGGGGCTAGGTAGGGGAGTCCCACCCTCCGGAGAGTATGGCTTCCCTGATCCTGGCCCCAGGGGTGTCTCAGCACCCAATTCGCTGCCACCTCTCCCGGCCCCCCCTCTCTCCTCAGTCTCTCCCCAGATTCCACTCGTCCGCACCTTCTCCCTCTCTTCAGCACAGGTGAGTGTCTGTATCCGAGATGTCTTATGAACAGGATTCAGTGAAAATAAATAAGCAAACGCCGGCCGCGGAAACGGGGAAGGCTGATTTTCTTACAAGCTCTTCTACTACCAGCACTGCATGCTCTGGTCAGCTCTTCAGGCTGCCCCCTTTAGGCTCAGTCCTCTGTGATCACAGAACCCAGCTCTCAAATCCCCTGGCGATGCCAGGAATCCCACGGATCTCCTTTCCCCAGTTAGGGGCTGTGCCTGTCCTAAGGGACCAGGCTGTCTGCCGTGCGGTCTGCCTCTATCCCTCTGGGCTCAGAGGTCTGGCAAACTTTCCTGCCAAGATCCCTGGTTTTTTACCTTTCCAGGGGAGCTCTGCCCTTCCCGGCTGCAGACCGTCTCACCAGCTCGCGATTGTCATTTTCAATCGGGAGGGAGTCTCAGGCTCTGAGCTCCAGTTCCGGGCAAGTCTCTAGGGATCCAGGTTTGTTAAGAGTATGGGGCCCAGGGCTGTGTCAGAAAATTTTCCCTGGTTCTCCTGGGTCCACCTCTGCCTGCCTTTGCCTGCTAGCCAGCTGTCAATCTTAATCACTCAAAAGTATGTTTCTAAAATGGCTTTAGGCAGGGAGTTGTTGTTCAAATTTCAGGGAATGTGGTGAGTGTGCGTCCCTGTCCCAGAGCTATTCCTCTGCAAGTGGCCTACAATATTCATCTGCCATTATCTGGTCAGAGATCCTTATGTGCAATCCATTTTGATTGGTTGGAAACCTGGAGTTTCTATCCGCTCTCCCATTCAGGAAAGAACCAGTTCCCAGTATAGTGGGGTGGAATGTCCCTACCCCAATCTAGTCACTGACACTCCTGAGACTGTTCAAACACATAGACCTGGCCTCTGCTTTTGTTTCCTCTGACAAGTTCAAAATGTGCAGTGTGGCACGCAAAGCTCCAGAGGGTGGGCTGTATCACCTAGAGAAGTTTTTATTTTCTTTACCTGCCTTGTGGCTACTGGGAGCAGCTAGCTCCTCTCAGGAAAAATGGCTGTTTTGGTTTGGGTGTGTATGAACCACCAAATGCAAGACTCCTGGCTACTGCTTTTCCACATTTCTCCACAGTGCTTTCCATCCCAGCCTCTCCTTAAGCACCTCAAGTCCAAGATTTTCTGACCCAAAGCCTCCTGTGCTCTGGGTTTAGAATAAATAACAAGCAAACAAACAAAAAGCAAAATGAAACTGTGGCTTTCTCTCCTACAAGCTCCAAGTTCTGCCTTATCCAGCAGTCCTGACACCTTTCATGGCTTGATGTTACATGGGCCTCAGTACTTTGCCCTGGTGCTCCAGGTTGTGGAGCCCAGTATAGACTCCAGGCTTCTGTCTTCTGAGGAACAGTCCCACCCATAGCCAGGTGCTCCCTCATCTGTAGGCCTTCAGGTCTGCTGCCCCTGGGAGCTGGGTCAACTCCTCTATGACCTTGCCATTCTGCAGTCTCCAGGTGTTTTGTGTCCTTCCTTTATATAAACTCTCCTCCTAAGCTGGATCTCAGTTGGTAATTCCAGGAGGATGTTATCCACTTTCATTTTATGTCCAGTCTAGTCCTGGGATGAGGTGCACAACAGGTCTATTTTTCCACCATTTCTTTCCCTCCACCCTCATTCTTCCTTCCTTACTGGGACAAGGAAGGAAGATCATGAAATGTGAGCATCCGTCTAATCAGTGTCTCCACCATCAGAAGAAGACGATCTTGTCATTGCCTGAATGTTCAGTCCCTGAAGGTGACTCAATACTAAGCCTCACTTCTGGACAGCAAAAGAAACCATCAACAAAATGAGAAGGACATTTTCTCAGGCCTCCATCTCTCACCCAATCCCTGCATTCCTCTTAGTAGCATAAAGGTGAAGAAAGCAGAGGTGAAGGAAAAAAAGGGCAGAATTCCAAAATTGTGGTGGAATAAGTAGAAGCTATACTGACCAGCTCCCATGACCAAATTGGAATTAAAACTAAAATGTAGAAAACCCATCCAGAATAATCAACTGAAGTTTAGCTGGAGAGAACCCTGATAACCAAGAATGGAAAGTGGAGATAGCATAGAGACTGGTAGGAAGTGCGGAGGTGCAAAAGATCTGGCTCGGTTCCCACAGACAGCAGCTGACATTCTGGATGGATATCTCTGCTGTGGGTGGGTTGCCGTTGAGAACTCTGGAATTTAAACCCCAGGTTAGATCCCCTAGCCCATAGAACCAGAACTGAGAAAGGTTCCCCCACAACATCTGGCTGTTCAAAGCAACAGGGTTGCTGTCTCCCAGGGAGAGATGGCTGGAAATGCAGGCACACTACTAAAAGGCCAACACACAAAATTTCGTGGGCAGCCACTCACCTTGGACTCTGGCAGAGGGAGGGCATAGTGGACTGGAGCTGTGTTAGCAGAAGCCAGGGTTGGGGGCTCTGGACTTAGAACTTGGAAGGCAAACACCCCAATTTACTATGATGAGTCATTCCCTCATACTGCAGAGGACATCTTTTTCTAGACCATCCAGGTAGCATTTGCTGGTGGGGGGGAGAGAAATTTCCCCATCCTATTAGAAAACCTCTTGCCACATGCTGTAGAGTAGTGGTACTCAACCTGTGGTTTGCAACCCCTTTGGCGGTCGAACGACCCTTTCACAGGGGTCGCCTAAGGCCATCAGAAAACACATACATAGCTACACATTGTTTTGGAATTAATCACTATGCTTTAATTATGTTCAATTTGTAACAATGAAAATTTGTCTTGCATATCAGATATTTACATTAAGATTCATAACAGTAGCAAAATTACAGTTATGAAGCAGCAATGAAAATAATTTTATGGTTGGGGGTCACCACACCATGAGGAACTGTATTAAAGGGTCATGGCATTATGAAGGTTGAGAACCACTGCTGTACAGTTTCAGAGGCCCATTAGGGGACTGAAAATAACAATCATCCTGCATGCAGAAGCAATTGCCACATCCTGTTGGAAAACATCTCAACCAACTCTTTGTTTGATAGCCTGAGGCTAATTAAGACTGAATAACAATCAGAATACAGGAAGAATCCATTCTCTGGAGGCTTTGATTCCTTGCCTGATCTAACTCTAGGGCTGGGCCTAGGGAAAGCAAACCTTGGTTCACATCTTGGTCCTTTCCAAAGGCACCCAGACCCAGAAGAGGAAACCATAGCTGAGGATTACAAATAGCTACACACGTGGTACTCAGGGCCAGTCACAAACAGTGTCTGACATTGTCCTGCACTAGAGATTGGGAGTCATAGCAAATCTACATAAAACATAGACACAACCCAAAATTAGCAGCCAAAATGGAGAGACAAAAGAAATAAGCCTGGTCTGAAAGAACAAGAGAATCTCCAGAAGAAGAGCCAAATGAAATGTATCTAAGATATTTTTCAGATGTAGAGTTTAGAATAATGATGTTCAATAGCATGAGAAATGATATAGTAACTATGAAAAAAAAGACTAGTCAGAAATAAATAATGACATAGCACTAATAAAGAACACTATTGGCATGAATACACAGCAGATTAGGGGAAGTCCAGGGTCAGGTCAGTGAATTTAGAAGACGGGTAGAACAAATCACTCAATCAGAGAACCAAAAAGAAAGAACAAAAAACAAGAGAACAGCTAAAGGGGGAGCTGTGGGACAACACAAAACATCATATTCATGTCGTAGGAGTAACAGAAGGGGAAGAAGGTGAACAAGGGATAGAGAACTTGTTTGAAGAAATAATGGCAGAAAATTTTCCTAACTTGTTAAAGGAACAAGTCACATACATTCAGGAGGCACAGCAAATCCCCAGCAAGAAGAACCCAAGCAGGCTATGCCCAGACACATCATAATTAAAAGGCCAAAAATTAGGAGATTTGAAATATGGCGGTGTAGGTAAACACTTGTATTCACTGCTTCCCACAACCACAACAAAATTACAACTAAAATACAGAACAACCACCATCCAGAACCACTAGAAAGCTGGCTGAATGGAAGTCCTACAACTTCAGAAGTAAAGAAGAAAGCACATTGAGACTTGTAGGAGGTGTGGAGGAGCTGAAAGCATTGGTCCGCCACTCACATGTGCTGCTTGTTTAATTGAAAAGGAGATCATCTATGCAGAGGTCACCCATAGGAGCAAGGGGTGCCATCCCTATTCCAGTGCTCCAGCCCAGGGTTCCAGACCTTGGAAAAGAAATCCCTATGGGCTGTAAGAACAATGGGCAGATTGGGGCTCAGTGACACAGAGGCTGCTGGAACTTAAGCTGTTCCTTTTAAAAGGTCGACACTATGAACTGAACTTACGAGGTCCTGCTTCCTTTGAGCTCCAGCACCATGGAGAGGCTCTGGGAAACAAAGACACATACAAGGAGGAACTGGATTGTCTGGTATCAGGAAAGAACTGGGGGCAGCTTTCTCCCAGATGGAGGTGCTCACAGAAATCATTGTTCCTATGCTGGGACCTCCTGGGTCGCAGGGCTGACTGGCAGCCATTTCTGTTTGCTCTGCCCTGGTGATTCCCTAAGACCCCACCTCATCCACTTTAAAACCCCACCCAAGCTGTGTGCAGTGGCTTTTGCATATGAATGGCCTGTCCTTGCTCAGGGTAAAATCTCTCAAACAACTTGCACCTGGGCAAGGGAACCCAAAACATATCAATAAAAGGCCCAAGACACTGCAACAGCACCAGCCTGCTGTGCTTCATATCTGGGCCTCATATGGGCACTTCCAAACCCAATACAAAGAGGAGGAATCTGTAGATCTCTCTGTAGCTCCTGCTGCATGTCCCCAGGCAGTGGCTGACTTTGCACCTTCTTGGACACCCAAGAACCAGTGCACCTAGTGGTCAGTGTCAGACCATACCAGATTACAACTCCACACATCCATAAGTGACACACTCAAGGGGCAGACTCAGTGAGCACCAAAGCCCCACTGAATCAAGTCCTTGTCTGCAGGGGTGTCTCCTGCATAGCAGCTCTCCCACTGTAGATATAGCTGATCCTAACAGTCAATTGGCATGGAGGTCAATTTCTCCCAGTGACACCAACAGCAATCAAGTCTCAACTACAATAATACTGTGCTCACAGACCACAAAGGGGTGCACCTACAACATCCATCTCAGTGACTGGGGAAGCTGAGCTACTGGGACCTATAGAACACCTACTACACAAGTCCACTCTACCAACTCAAGAGGACATACCAGCTCTACCCAATACATAGAAACAAACACAGGGAAGCAGCCGAAATGTGGAGACAAAGAAATATATCACAAATGAAAGAAATGAAAGAAAGCAAATTACTTGGTATAGAGTTCAAAGCCATGGTTATAAGGTTACCCAAGAATCTTCTAGAAACCTCCAAAAAAAATGGAAAAATATCAGTCAGAAATTAAGCATACACTGACTGAAATAAAGAATAATATACAGTACAGTAGAGGATTCTGAAATCAAATCAATGAATTGAAATATGAGGAAGCAAAAAACGCCCAACCAGAAGAGCAAAAAGAAAAAAGAAACAAAAAAATGTGTAAGGAGTCTATGGGACAACTTGAAGCATAGCAACATTTGCATTATAGGAGTTCCAGAAATAGAAGAGAGAGAGCAAGATATTGTAAACTTATTTGAAGAAATAGTGACAGAAAATTTCCCCTACCTGGTGAAAGAAATAGACTTATAAGTCCAGGAGGCACGGAGAGTCCCAAACAAGAGGAACCCAAAGAGGACCACACCAAGACACATAATAATTAAAATTTCAAAGGCTAAAGGCAAAAGGAAACTCTTAAAAGGAGCATAAGAAAGGCAGTTAGTTACCTATAAGGGAATGCCCATACAACTGTCAGCTGATTTCTAAATAGAAACTATGCAGGCCAGAAGGCAGTGGCATGAAATATTCAAAGTAATGAATAGCAAGGACCTACAACCAAACTTACTCTACCTAGCAAAGGTATCATTTAGAATTGAAGGTCATATAAAGAGCTTCTCAGAGAAGAAAGCTAAAGGAGTTCATCACCACCAAACCAGTATTATATGAAATATTTAAGGGTATTCTTTAAGAAGGGAAAGAAGAAGAAAAAGAAAAAAATAAAAAATATGAACAACAAAATGGCAACAAATATATACCTGTCAACAATTGAATCGAAAAATAAAAAATAGATAAGAAGATGGTGCCTAGCAGGATGGAGGTGAAGGAGAGGATGTGAGTGAATGAGGGGATGAATAGAGAGTGTGTGGTTGTGTGTGGTGTGTGTGTGGGTGAGTGAGGGACAGTTAAATTCAACAGGAGTAGCAGGCTCTGGCAGACCAGACTCTTCTGGACAGGGAGCATCTACCACCACTGTGGATGCTCTGCAGGCTGCGGGGACTAGGGCACAGAGCCCACACCATCTTAAAGGAGAGAGCGGCCTATTCAAGGAACTCATCAACACCACCACCCAGACAGGTTTTGGACACTGCCCGTGACGTTGCAACCACTCCAGCCAAAATCCTGCTGCCCCACTCGCAGAACTGCAGACCCTAGGACTTCCTCCTCCAAAGGTGCACGACTCCCACAGCAGTAAGTGCAACTTCTCCCCTCCCCAGCAGCAGGCCTCTGGATGCCACAGTTGCACTTTTCCAGTGTGCAGGCCTCCTGAGCACACTGCTCCACAGGCAGCTCTTAGGTGCCACTGTGAGCCCCAGGTAGGCATGTTCATATCCAAACAAGGACCATGGTCCTGGCAGTAGAAATTTGGACCTCCCCCTTCCCAGAAGTCTACGCCCAGACACCTCATCCCCATGGCTTCAGTATGTAGACACCCTGAGGCTGTCACCCCAGCAGGTGACTTCTGGGTGCCACTGTAAGCTGCCAATAGCCGCACTCATATCCAACCGAGGGCTTAAGGCCCCGGCAGCAGAATCTCGGATTTCCTCCTCCATATTGTCTGGCCTCTGGTCACTGCAGTTGCAACAATCCAGCACTCAAGCCCCCTGAGCTCGCTGCCCTGGCAGGTGGCCTCTGGGTGCTTCTCTGAGCCACTGCAAGGAACAACCCCGGCTGCTGGCATACAGTCCCTGCGGTAGTACCACTCCAACACAAGGGTCCCCTGAGCACACTGCACCAGCAGACAGCTCCTAGGCACCTCTGTAAGCAGACATTTTGTGTCCATATCCAACCAAAGATGCACATCCCCCAAAAGCAGAAACTGGGACTTCTCCCTACAAGGGGCTGGTAGCACACCACAATCACTGTGATCCAATGTGTGGGCTCCACAAGCACACACTCATTGCAGAGAGCTCCTGGGCCCCTCTGTTTGCTGCCACTGAGCATGTGCCTCTCCAACCAAGGGTGCACAGGTCCTTCAGTAGAATCCATGACATCCCTGGCTACCTAGCTCCGGAGAGCCTGCTGCTAGATTCTGAACCCCTTCATGATTCAAAGAGGGAAGTCACTTTGACTAGAGTCCCACTGCCTCAACCACAGACTATGAGACACCCGCTTCCCACTGTCAGGGGCTCCAGAACCCTCATAGTGAGTTTCAGAGTGACGCTAATGCAGCAAGAGTCACACCACACCAGCCAAAGGAACAGTTTCTGAGCCCCAGTCCCCTAGACTCCTTCCTCACAGGCTGTGGACTCTGGGAATCCACAGTGAGCACATACCAGTGAGACTTCAGACAACCTTTTCCACAAGAGATGGAACCACAATGACATTGAAAACTGCTTGCACAACAAAGCTGGGGGTGAGTCACATTTCTAACCTGAGACAAGAATTCATCCACAAATAAGAAACTAACATTCAAGATCCAACTACTTCTAGAGAGCACAAATAGCTAAAGATAAAAAAGCAATCCCCAAAGGAAAGAAAAAGAAGACTCACCAGAAAGGGAGTTAAATGAAATGAAGGCAAGTAACATGTCAGAGAAAGAATTCAGAGTAATGGTTATAAGAATGCTCAAACAGCTGGATGACAAATACACACAACTCAATGAGAATTATAAGGAACTGAATAAGAATGTCATCAACATGGAAAGAAACCAAGAGGAAATGAAGAATGACATAGCTGCAATAAAGAACACAATTAAAAACTTAAACAGTACACTACAAGAGGCTGAGGACTGCATCAGTGAATTAGAAGACAAGGTAGGAAAAAAACTAACAACCACAGCAGCAGCTGGAAAGAAATCTTAAAAAAAAGAAGAGGAGAGCCTAAGGGAGGTTTAGGACAACAAAAAAGGAAACAACATTCGCATAATAGGAGTACCAGAAGGAGAGGAAGCTGAGCAAGGACTAGAAAACTTGTTTGAAGAAATAACGATAGAAAACTTTGCTGATATTGGCAATAAAAAACTACACAAGTCCAAGAAGCAAATAGAGCCCCAAAGAAGATGAACCCCAAAGACCAACACTAAGACAAGTCATAATTAAATTGGCAAATATCAACAGCAAAGTAAGAATCTTAAAGGCTGTCAGAGAGAGACAAAAAGTTACCTACAAGGGATCTCCTACTAGAATATCAACTGATTTCTCAACAGAAACACACCAGGCCATAAGGGAATGGAATGAAATATACAAAGTGATGAAAAGAAAGGAACTGAACCCAGGAATACTATACCTAGAAAGGCTATCATTCAAAATTGAAGGTGGAATCAGGACCTTCACAGAAAAAAAAAGTGGCTAAGAGAGTTTCTTACCACCAAACCATAAATTCAAGAAATGCTAAAGAAACTGCTATAAAAAGAAGAAACAGAAAGTCAAGAAGAAGAAAAAAAATATATTAAAAATAAAAATGTCAAAAAACAAGTACTTATCAATAAAAACATAAAATGTAAGTGGATTATGTGCTCCAATCAAAAGACATAGGGTAGCTGAATGGATAAGAAAACATGAACCACATATTTGATGTCTACAAGAGACCCACCTCAGAACAAAGGATTCACACAGACTGATAGTGAAATGTTGGAAAATAATTTTCAGGCAAATGGAAATGAGAAAAAATATGGGGTTTCAATACTTATATCTGACAAAATAGACCTCAAAGTAAAGGCCATAACAAGAGATAAGGAAGGCCACTGCGTAATACTAAAGGGAACACTTCAACAAGAAGATATAAACATATATGCACCCAATACAGGAGCACCCAAATTATAAAACAACTTCTGGAAGATATCAAGGGAGAGATTGATAGCAATACAGTCATAATAGGGGACTTGAATACCCCAGTGACACCACAGGATAAATCCTCTAAACAGAAAATCAGCAAAGAAACAGCAATCCTAAATGACTCACTAGATAAGATGGACTTAATTGACATTTTCAGAACATTTCATCCCAAAGCCACAGAATATACATTCTTCTCCAGTGCACATAGGACATTTTCAAAGATAGAGCACATATTAGGACACAGGCAAAGTCTCTTCAAATTCAATAAAATAGAAATCTTCACAATGGCATAAAAGTAGAAATCAATTATAATAAAAACAATGAAAAAATCAAACACTTTGAGGTTAAATAACATGATATTAAGCAATGATAGGATTACCAAATAGATCAAAGAAGAAATAAAAAGCATCCTGGAAACAAATGACAATGAAACACAATAATCCAAAATTTATGGGACACAATGAAAGCAGTCCTGAGAGGGATGTTCATAACTCTACAGGCCTAGCTCAAACAAAAAACAAGAAAAACTGGTAATAAATTATCTAACCTTGCCACTTAAAGAATTATAAAAAGAGCAAAAAGAAAAGCCCAGCATAACCAGAAGAAAGGACATAATAAAGATTAGAGCAGAAATAAATGACATAGAGACCCCCCCCCAAAAAAATACAAAAGATCAATGACACCAAGAGGTTGTTCTTTGAAAGGATAAACAAGATTGATGAACCTCTAGCCAGGCTCACCAAAAAACAAGGGGAGAGGACCCAAATAAACAAAATCATAAATGAAAGAGCTGAAGTAACAACTGACTGCACTCATATACAAAGGATTCTAAAACAAATACTACTAACAACTCTACCCTAATAAACTGGACAACCTCGACGAAGTGGACACATTCTTAGAAAATACAAGCTTTCAAAACTCAATCAGGAAGAATAAAAAAAATCTGAATAGGCCTATAACTACTGATGAAATTGAAAAAGTAATCAAAAACCTTCTATCAAACAAAAGCCCTGGACCGGATGGCTTCACAGGACAGTTTTACCGAACATTCAAAGAACAACTAAAACCAATCTTTCTCAGATTATTCCAAAAACTTCAAGAAGAAGGAACAATTCCAAACTTTTTCTATGAAGCCAGCATTACCCTACTCCCAAAATCAGATAAAGACACCACAAAGAAGAACTACAGGCCAATATCCCCTATGAACATGGATGCTAAAATCCTCAACCATATTCTAGCAAAGCGGATCCAGCATTACATTAGAAAGATCACACACCATGACCAAGTGGGATTTATCCCAGGAAGTAAAGGCTGGTACAATCTCCTAAAATGAATAAATATGATACATCACATAAACAAATTGAGAGACAAAAACCACATCAGCATATCAATTGATGCAGAAAAGGAATTTGACAAAGTCCAACACCCTTTTCTGTTAAAAACACTCAGCAAAATGTGAATAAAAGGATCATACCTCAATATAATAAAAGCCTTATATGACAAACCCACAGCCAAATTCATACTCAATGGGCAAATCTAAAACCATTTCCCTTAAGGACAGGAAAAAGTAAGGGATGCCCACTTTCACCACTTCTGTTCAACAAATTACTGGATGTGCTTGCCACAGTGATCAGACAAGAAGAAGAAATAAATGGCATCCAAATTGGAAAAGAAGTAAATTGTCATTATTCACAAATAACATGATACTATAAGTAGAAAAACCTAAAGACTCCATCAAAAAATTATTAGACTTAATAAATGAATTTGGCAATGTACCAAGATACAAAATTAACACCAAGAAATTTATGGTATTTCTATATACCAATAGTTAACTTACAGAAGGAGAGATTTTAAAAACAATCCCATTTACCATTGCACCAAAAAAATTAAGATACCTAGGAATAAACTTAACTAAGGAGATAAACAACCTCTACTAAGAAAACTACAGGACGTTGAAAAAAGAGATAGAAGAAGACATAAACAGATGGAAGAACATACCGTGTTCATGGATTGGTAGAATCCACATTATTAAAATGTCCATACTACCCAAATAAATCTATAGATTGAATGTATTCCCCATTAAAATATCAATACCATATTTCACAGTCTTAGAAACAACTCTGTAAAAATTCATCATGAATAACAAAAGAGCCTGAAAAGATTCAGAGATCCTGAGAAAGAAGAACAAAGTAGGTGGGATCTCAATACCAGATATCAGGCTGTATTACAAAGCCACTGTTCTCAAAACTGCCTGGTACTGGCACAAGAACAAACATATAGACCAATGGAATAGACTAGAGAACCTAGAAATAGACCCAAACCTCTATGCTGAATTAATATTTGACAAAAGAGACAGGAACATACAATGGAGTCAAGACAGTCTCTTCAATGATTGGTGTTGAGAAATTTGGTCAGTTACATGCCAAAAAAAAAAAAAAGGAAACTAAACCACCAACTTACACCATACACAAAAATAACCTCAAAATGCATAAAGGACTTAAATGTAAGACAGGAAACAATAAAAAATATTAGAGAAATCCACAGGCAACAAAATCTCAGACATATGCTGAAGCAATATCTTCACTGATACAGCACCTAAGGCAATGGTAACTAAAGAGAAAAACAAATGGGACTACATCAAAATAAAAAGCTTTTGGACGGCATAAAAAAATTATCAGCAAAACAGTAAGAAATCTGCTTGGGAGACATATTTGCCTATGTTATCTCCATTAAGGGTTTAATCTCCAACATTTACAGGGAACTCATACAACTTAACAAAAGGAAGATAAACAATCCAATCAAAAAATGGGCACTTAAAAATAGATACTTTTTTAATGAAGACAGAAGGAAGGCCAAGAGACATATGAAAACATGCTCAAAGTCACTAATCATCTGAGATATGCAAATCAAAACGACAATGCGGTAACATCTCACACCTGTCAGAATGGCTATCATCAATAAATCAACAAATGACTAGTGCTGGCAAGGTTGTGGAGAAAAAGGAACCTTAGTGCACTGCTGGTGGGAATGCAGACTGGTGCAGCCAGTGTGGAAGACAGTATGGAGTTTCCTCAAGAAACTAAAAATGGAACACCCATTTGACTCAGTGATCCCACTTCTAGGAATATATCCTAAGAAACTGGAAACACCAATCGGAAAGGGTATATGCACTCCTATGTTCATAGCAGCACAATTTTCAATAATTAAGGTTTGGAAACAGCCTAAGTGCCCATCAGCAGTTGAGTGGATTAGAAAACTGTGGTACATCTACAAAATGGAATACTACACTGCTGTTAAAAGGAAGGAACTCTTATCATTTTCAACATCATAGATAAAGCTGGAGAGCATTATGCTAAACAAAATAACTCAGTCAGAGAAGGATAAATATCACATGACCTCACTCATTTGTGCATTATAATGAACTACATAAACTAATGAACAAAAACAGATCTAGAGACAGAGAACCATTGATCAGATTCTCAAAAATCAGAGGTTAGGTAGGGGATGGTGGGGTAAGGGGGAGAGATCTTCCAAAGAACTTATATGCATGCATATAAGTATAACCAATGGTCTCAGACACGAGGGAGATGAAGGCATAAATGGGTTTGGGGTGTGGGGGCAATTGGGGGATAAGGACAGATGTGTATTCCTTAATCAATAAAGAAAAAATAAAAAGAAAAAATGAAGAATAAGATATATAATGAAAGAATAAACTGGTGAATAAAATAGAATCAGAGGTATGGAAATGGAACAGACTGACTATACTCAGAGGGAAGGGGGATGTTGGGCGTGAAGTGATTAAAAAAGATCTTATATATAAACTAGAGGCCTGGTGCATGAAATTTGTGCACTAGAGGGGGCTGTCCCTCAGCCAAGCCTGCACCCTCTCCAATCTGGGCCCCTCGGGGGATGTCCAACTGCTGGTTTAGGCCAGATCCATATCCCACAGGGATCAGGCCTAAACTGGCAGTTGAACATCCCTCTCACAATCTGGGACTGCTGGTTCCTAACCACTCACCTGCCTGCCTGCCTGATTGCCCCTAACCGCTTCTGCCTGCTAGCCTGATTGACACCTAACCATTCCCCTGCCAGGCCCATTGCCCTCAACTTCCATCCCCTGCTGGCCCTGTCACCCCTAACTGCCCTGGTGGCCCCTAACTGCCCTCACCTGCCAGCCCAATGGCCCCCAACTCCCCTCCCCTCCCAGCCTGGTCAACCCCAACTGCCCTCTCCTCCTGGCCCAGTCACCCCTAAGTGCCCTCCCCTGAAGGCCTTGTCACCCCTAACTGCCCTCCCCTGCCGGCCATCTTGTGGCAACCATCTTGTGACAACATGAAGTGGCCATCTGGTGACCACATGGGAATGGCTATCTTGTGTGAGGGCATGATGGTCAATTTTCATATCACTTCTTTATTATATAGGATATGCATTACCTATGGACACATACAATTGGGTGGCATAGGCCTGGGGAGGGGTGGGAACCGGGTGGATGGGGGCATTGGGGAAAACAAAGAGGGACATGTGTAATTATCTCTACAATGATTTAAAAAAGAAAGCAAAAAAAATATTTTAAAGGAGGAAAAAAATAAAATAAAAAATAAAGGCTAAAAATTAAAGCCAAAGAGAGAATCTCAAAGGCACCAAGAAAAAGCAATTTGTTACCTATAAAGGAGTTTCCATAAGGCTGTCAGATGATTTCTCATTTAAAAAAAACCTACAGTCCAGAAGGGAATAGCATGAAGTACTCAAGGTAATGAAAAGCAATGATCCCAAATCAAGATTACTATATCCAATGAGGCAATCATTTAACTTACATGGTGAAATAAAGAGATTTCCAGACAAAATAAAACCCAAAACAAAACAAAACAAAACAAAAAAACTAAAGGAGTTTATCACCACCAAAGCAGCAGTGCAAGAAGTGCTAAAATACTGTTGTAATAAGAAGAAATAGAGAGAAAGAAAAGAACACAGGCATCAAGAATAAGAATGGTAGAGGAGGGAAAAATGTTGGCAGTAAACATGGATGTGTCCCGTGCCTTGTCCCGGAGAAGATAGTGTGAGCAGCTGAAATGAGTAACATCCAGCCTGGCAGAGGAGATTCAGCTGTGAGACAGTTTGCAGCCAGGAAAGGCAGGGGACTCCTGGCAAATGGTAAAGTCAAGGCTCTGGGAAGGATAATCGGCCAGAACTCTGAGCCCTGGGGATCAGAGGGAACCAACACGGCAACGCCTTAGGCCACGTCCCTTGGGACAGGCACAGTGGAAAGAACTGCTGGTCAGCAGGGGATTCTAGATCTGGGTCCACAATCAGGAAAGGCTGAGGAGTACTGGCAGAAGAGCACGCAGAGGCGCAGCCTTTCCCCCCTTACAGAGGATTCTAGATCTGGGTCCACAGTCAGTAAAGGCTGAGGAGTGCTGGCAGGAAAGGAGTGTGTAGAGGGGCAGCCTTTCCAGCCTCTGTGGCTTGTGCCTTTCTTCATAGAGACTAGTTCATAGGACCTTTTGGAAACAGACACTTGATTGTGGGAGAAGGTGTGGAATTGTGGAAT
This sequence comes from Myotis daubentonii, assembly GCF_963259705.1. NCBI lineage: Eukaryota > Metazoa > Chordata > Mammalia > Chiroptera > Vespertilionidae > Myotis > Myotis daubentonii. Next base: position 95,371,234 of record NC_081861.1, on the reverse strand, counting down.
CTGGAGAGAGAGGGGGATCCAGGAGAAGTGACAGAGAGTTTGGTGCTGAGTCATGCCTGAGCCTGGGATCTGGGCAGCCATTTTGACCTGAAGAGATAGCCCCTCCCCCCAGTATTCAGGAAACTAATACAGCCACACCCAGATTCCAACCTGAATGGTAAAAGGATTAAAAAACAAACAAAAAAAACAACTAAATACTCCCTGAGGGCACAAAGGGGCTGGACTAAAGAGAGACTTTCAGTCCCAGCAATCAGAACCTGAGAAACTATACAGTACAGAAGACTGGGATCTTGAGTCAGCCAAAGGAACACTTTACTTTTTCATTTTTATTTTATTTTTAATTTATTTCTTTATTACTTTGTTATCTCTCTTTTTTTCCTTTTTTTTCTTTTTTCTTTGTTTCTCCTGTTTGTGTTTGTTACTTTATTTTCTATTTCTTTTCACATTATTTTTCCATCACTCTATTCTATTTTATTTGTATTTGCTATTTTATACCATTTTGAAATCAAATTTTTTGTAAATTTATTATTATTATTTTTTCTCATTCTCTTTCCTCTTATCCACCCATCCCCGTTCTACTACCACTATACTGAATGGAGATCCTCCCCATATTCATTCAATTCTTAACCTTATCTTCTATATATAAGCTCAGTGTCTACAGATTCTGCCCCCAGCCTCTTTGCTGGGACTTTGGTGTTTGAATTTTTTTTTTTAATTTTAGTTTTTTATCATTATTACTATTATTATTTTTGTTTGTTTGTTTTGTTTGATTGTTTATCTATTGGTTCTGTGGTGTTATCCCCCATATATATAATCTCCTTTTTCTTTTCTTTCATCTTTTTCGCTCTCTTTGATATCATTTATGCTTTCTTTTTCTCGCCCCTAATTCTCTTTTCTCAGGTGGTCACTTATAGTGGGGTTATTATTGTCGTGAGTACATTCATGCTTTGGTCCCTTTGTGTTGTGTCTTGTCGAGGTGAATTTTATCCTGTCTGGCAAGGTGCTAGAGAGTGAACCTCATAATCAGACACCTGGAGAGGAAAATCCATCCACAAATGGGTCAATAACACCCCAGACCCAACTACAGAGGCAGGAAGAAGGCAGCAGTGAAGGAGAGAGCGTGAGTCAGTGAGGGACCAAAAGAAGAGTGTGTGGTCATGTGGGATGTGTGCGTGTGTATGTGAGTGAGGCACAGATAGATTCCGCAAGACCTTTGTGGTCAGGCTAAATGGGCTCGCCTAACTAGGCAGCCTCTGCTACCGTTGTAAGAAGTTCTGGGAGGCTGGCTCATCCTCAGAAGCCTAGCATTTTTAAGGGGAGAGCTGTAACTGGGAGCTAGGCCTTACCCCCAACCAGGGTGCCCTCAGATATCACCTGAGACACTACAGACTCCCCTGCCACAGACCTGCTACCTCGGCTGTGGTCCCACAGTCAATGAGTCTCCAGCCACCCTGGGCGCAGGCTCCTGTGAGTTCTGAAGTGTGCTCCCTTCTGACTGGCCCAACACCTTGGCCCAGGGCACCGCAACCAAGCAAGCAGCAGACACATAAGCAGCGCACTCCTGTCCAAGGAGCAGCAGCCCCGCGAGCAGCCTGCCTCACACCTAAGAGCAGAAACCTCATGTCTCCTGCCCCTGTCCAAGGAGCAGCAGCTGTTAGCTGTATGAGCATGCCATGTCTGAGGAGCAGCAGCCCTGCGAGCAGCCTGCCTCGGGCCTAAGAGCAGAAACCTCACATGGCCTGCCCCTGTCCAAGGAGCAGCAGCTGTTAGCTGTGTGAGCAGCCTTCTCCCTCGTCCAAGGAACATCAACCAGGTGAGCAGCATGCCATGTCTGAGGTGCAGCAGCCCCATGAGAAGTGGAAGTCCCACACAGCCTGCTCCCATATGAGGAGCAGCAGCAGTGTGAGCAGCCCCTACCCATACGAGGAAAAGCATCACTGCGAGCAGCCCGCTCCCATTCAAGGAGCAGTAGCTGTGCAAGCAGCCTGCCCCTGTCCAAGGATCAGCAGCCACATGAGCAGACCGCCCACGTCTGAGGAGCAGCAGCGCTGCACAGTCCACATTAGTCCAAGGAGCAGCAGACACACGCATCCTGCACTTGTCCGACGAGCAGCAGCTGGGTGAGTGGCCTGCCCCCATCCGAGGAGCAGCAGACACACGTGCAGCTCTCTCCCGCCTGAAGAGAAGCAGCCACACAAGCAGGCCATCCCCCATTTGAGGAGCAGCAGGCATGCCAGCAGACAGGCCCTGTACAAGGAGCAGCAACTGCATGTGCAGCTCACTCTGGCCAGAGGAGCAGCAGCCACCTGAGCAGCTCGCCCCTGCCCAAGGAGCAGCAGCCACACAAGCAGACAGACCAACCACATTTGAGGAGTGGCAGCCTTGCACCACCAACATGTGTCCAAGGTGCAACAGCCACATGCAGTCTGCACCTGTTCGACGAGCAGCAGCTGGGTGAGCATCCCACCCCCATCTGAGGAGCAGCAGCCACATGTGCAGCTCACTCCCACCTGAGGAGCAGCAGCCACACAAACAGCCCATCCCCTATCTGAGGAGCAGCAGTTGTGCAAGCAACCTGCACCCGTATGTGGAGCAGTAACCCTGTAAGCAACCTAACCCTGTCCAAAGAGCAGCAGCCTCACAAGCAGCCCGCCCCATCTGAGGTACAGCAGAAGCATGCAGCAAGCCCAATCCAAGGAGCAGCAGCCACGTGAGCAGTTCATGCCCATCCGAGGAGCAAAAGCCACGTGAACAGCCCACTCCTGTCCAAGGAACAGCAGCCACACTCAGCCCACCCCGACCTGAAGAGCAGCAGCTTGTGATCAGCCCACCCCAGTCCAAGGAACATCAGCTGTGAGGGCAAACTCACCTACCAGCCAGAGGAGACACCACTGCTGTGAACAGCACCAACCAGAGGAGCTGCTGCCAACTGAGGTGTAGCCACTACCACGACCACTTGAGGAGCAACTGCAGCCCGAGAAACCACTGCCACCCAAGGAGCAGCCCCTGCATGACTCGACATCTAGATCAGTTGACGAGACCAAAAATAGGTAGTCAAAGAAACCCCCAAAGGAAAGAAAAGGAGGATTGCCAACAAAACAGCTAAGTGAAACAGAGACATGCAATATATCAGAAAAAGAATTCAGATTAAGGGTCCTAAGGGCATAAACCGGATGGAGGAAAAATCAACAATTTATGTAAGAATCAAGAAGAAATGAATAGTGGTATAGCTTCAATAAAAAAACACAATTGAAGTTTCAACAGTAGACTAGGAGAAGCGGAGGACCAAATTAACGAATTAGAAGAAAGGGAAGCAAAACACACCCAAACTGAACTGCAACTGGAAAAAAAAAATTAAAAGACAGGAGGAGAGCCTAAAGGAGCTATGGGACAACATGAAACAAAGCAACATGCGATTAATAGGGGTGCCAGAACAACAGAAAGATGAACAACGGTTAGAAAACCAATTTGAAGAAATAATGTCAGAAAACTTACCTGAGGTGAGGAAGAAAAACGTCACACAAGCACAGAGAGTTTGAAGAAAGATGAACCTGAAAAGACCCACACCAAGACACATCATAATTACCATGGCAAATGTTCAGGAGGAAGAGAAAATCTTACAGGCTGCAAGAGAGAGACGGAAAGTTACATACAAGGGATCTCCCATTAAATTATCAAATGATTTCTCAACAGAAACACATCAGGACAGAAAAGACTGGAAGGAAATTTACAAAGCGATGCAAACCAAGGGACTGAATCAAAGAATACACTAGCCAGCAAGGCTATCATTCAATATTGAAGGGGAAATAAGAAGCTTCACGGACAAAAATAAAGGCTAAAGGAGTTTATCATCACCAAGCCAGCACTGCAAGAAACGCTAAATGGACTTGTGTAAAAAGAAGAAATAAAAAGCTAAGAAAGAAAACAGGCACAAAAAGTAAAAATGGCTATGAACAAGTACCTTTCAATAATAACTTTAAACATAAATGGACTAAATGCTCCAATCAAAAGACATTGAGTAGCTGAATGGATAAAAAAACATGACCCATATATTTCCTGTCTATAAGAGACCCACCTCAGAATAAGGGACTCACACAGACTGAAAGTAAAGGGAAGGAAAAATATCTTTCAGGCAAATAGAAATGAAAAAAAAGCTGGGGTAGCAATACTTATATTGTACAAAATAGACCTCAAAGTGAAGCCCATACCAAGAGATAAGGAAGGACACTTCATAATACTAAAGGGATTGATACAACAAGACTATATAACCCCAATAAACATATATGCACCCAATGCAGGAGCACCCAAATACATAAAAAAACTCCTGGAAGATATCATGGGAGAGAGAGACAACAATACAATCATAGTAGAGGACTTTAATACACCACTGACATCACTGGATAAATCCTCTAGACAAAAAATCAGCAAACAAACAGCAATCCTAAATGACTCACTAGATCAGATGGAATTAATTGACATCTTCAGAACATTTCACCCCAAAGCCACAGAATATACGTTCTTCTAAAGTGCACATGGGACATGTTAAAAAATAGACCACATGTTGGCTCACAAGCAAAGTCTCCCCAAATTCAAGAAGATTGAAATCATACCACACATCTTCTCAGAAAACAATGTCATAATATTAGAAATAAACTACAATAAAAACAACCCAAAACACTCAAACACTTGGAAGCTGAATAGCGTGTTATTAAATATTGATTGGGTTACCAATGAAATCAAAGAAGAAATTAAAAACATCCTGGAAAATAATGACAATGAAAACAGAACAATCAAAAACCTATGGGACACATTGAAAGCAGTCCTGAGAGGGAAGTTTATAGCTCTACAAGCCTACCTCAAAAAACAACAAAAAAAATGGTACTAAATCATCTAACTCTACATCTCAAAGAATTAGAAAGAGAGCAAAAAGAAAATCCCTAAGTGAGCAGAAGGAAGGAGAGAATAAAAATTAGAGGAGAAATAAATTACATAGAGACCAAAAAAAAAAATACATAAAATCAATTAAACCAAGAGCTGGTTCTTTGAAAGGATAAACAAGATTGAGGAACTTTTAGCCAGGATCACAAAAAAGCAAAGGGAGAGGACCCAAATAAACAAAATCAGAAATTGTAGAGGCTAAATAGCAACAGACGGCACAGAAATACAAATGATTGTTAAAAAATACTATGAACAACTCTACTCCAACAAAGTAGACAACCTGGAGGAAATGTCTATATCCCTAGAAAAGTACAACCTTCCAAAACTGAATCAGGAAGAATCTAAATATCTTAATTGGCCAATAACTATGGAAGAAATTGAAGCAGTCATCTAAAAGCTTCCAGCAAACAAAAGCTCAGGGCCAGGCAGTTTCATAGGGGAGTTTTACCGAACATTCAAGGAAGAACTAAAACCTATCTTTCTCAAACTATTCCAAAAAATTCAACAGGAAGGAACACTTCCAAGCTCATTCTATGAAGTGTGCATCACCCTAATACCAAAACCGGATAAAGACAACACAATGAAAGAGAATTACAGACCAATATCCCTCATGAACATAGATGCCAAAATCCTCAACAAAATCTTAGCAAATCGGATCCAGCAGTACATCAGAAAAATCATATACCATGACCAAGTAGGATTTATCCCAGGAATGCAGGGATGGTACAATATCCACAAATCAGTAAACGTGATACATCACATAAACAAATAGAGAGGAAAAAACCACCTTGTCATATCAATTGATGCAGAAAAATAATTTGATAAAATCAAACACCCATTTTTGATAAAAACTCTCAGCAAGGTGGGAATAGAAGGATCATACCTCAACATAATAAAAGCCATATATGACAAACCCACAGCCAACATCACACTTAAGGGACAAAAACTAAAACCATTTCCCCTAAGAACAGGAACAAGACAGGGATGCCCACTCTCACCACTCCTGTTCGACATAGTACTGTAAGTATTAACCTGTGTGATTAGACAAGAAGACTAAATGAAAGGCATCCAAATTGGAAAAGAAGAAGTAATACTGTCCTTATTAGCAGATGACATGATATTGTACATCAAAACCCTAAAGACTCCATAAAAAAATTATTAGACTTAATAAATGAATTTGGTAATGTAGGAGGATACAAAATTAACGCCAAGAAATGTATGGCATTTCTAGACAACAATAATGAACTTACAGAAAGAGAGACTAAAAGAGCAATCCCATTTACCATTGCACAAAAAAAAAAAATTAAGATGCCTAGGAATAAACTTAACTAAAGAGGTAAAAGACCTCTACTCAGAAAACTATAGGACTTTGATAAAAGAGATAGAGGGAAACATAAACAGATGGAAGAACATACCATGTTCATGGACTGGTAGAATTAACATCATTAAAATGTCCATACTTCCCAAAGTAATCTATAAATCCAACGCACTTCCCATTAAAATACCAACGACATATTTCATGGACCTAGAACAAACTCTCCAAAAATTCATCTGGGATAAAAAACAAACAAACAAACAAACAAACAAAACAAATAGCTGCAGTGATCCTGAGAAGAAGAACAAAGTAGGTGGGATTCAATACTAGGTATCAAGCTGTATTACAAAGCCACTGTTCTCAAAACTGCCGGTTACAGGCACAAAAACAGACATATAAATAAATGGAATAGAATAGAGAGCCCAGAAATCGATCTGAACCAATATGCTCAATTAATATTTGACAAAGGAGGCAAGAACATACAATGGTGTCAAGACGGTCTCTTCAATAAATGGTATTGGGAACATTGGACAGATACATGCAGAAAAAATGAAACTAGACCACCAACTTACACCATGCCGGGAGCCGGTCCATCCTTGCTGTTTCAAGGGACCTGGCATATATGGCATACGGTTCTTAATATGTTTGCTCACCTTCTTGGCGCTGTGTTTTAACCAAAGTCACCTCTCCGAGAAAGGTTGAATCCCCAGGTAGGGATTTTCCCCTGAAGTTAGGGAGGGAATAAAACCCCTCAACTAAGTGCCAGGCGGGTAATTAATCCCTTTAACTACGAACAATCATGCTTAAACTACATAACCTTTTCTCCCTGGAACGGAGATAAGAAACGCCCTAACCTTTGTAATAGAGAGTGATAGGATTGAATCAACTGGTATAAATACAGTTGTAACAAGACAGAAACACTCAGAACTTAGAACAGAATCAAGAAGACAGAACTCATGAGACAGAATTCAGAAGACAGAACCTACACGGAGCCTGGAAACAGAAGAACTTCGCTGGAGAGAACATGGCAATAGATCCTGGACTGAACCTGACTGTGGAAATTGGCAGGAGAGCCTGACTAGAACCTGGTGACTGAACCTGGCTGGAGAATCTGGACAGAGCCTAGCAAGAGAACATGGCCACTGAACCTGGCTGGAGAATCTGAGCAGAACCTCTCTGGAGATCCAGACCAGAACTTGGCTGGAGATCCGGGCTAGGCTGCTGATCAACTGAACGCTGTCTCCATGTCATTCCTTCTTCGCCGACTCCGTCCACACCTTTGGGGACCCCTGGACCTGCTGGGGCTCGACCCCAGCATCTGGCGCCCGAACAGGGACCCCTAGGTAAGCGCCCTGCACTCGGGACGGATCGGACTCCACCGTAGGAAGAGGGTGGATAGTCTTCGCCGACTCCGTCCACACCTTTGGGAACCCCTGGAACAGGATTCCCTTAGGTAAGCCCCCCCCCCCATTGAGAACCCCACACTCGGGACGGATAGGACTCCACCAGGGTGCTACAGACCCCCCTATAGAGGATAAGTAGGGTAAGAAGGTGGATAGTACAGAACTTAGATTGAGAAGATGTGCCATACTGAGTCCAAAGAAAGAAGACTCTGTATTGATCTTTAGATTAAGAAGATGTGCCATACTGAGTCTAAAGAAAAAAGACTCCGTATTGATCTTTTAACATATATGCTTGTTAGCAGAGGAATTAAGGTTACTCCCAGTCAGACAGAACATTTTATACAAGAAATACGTCCATGCTTTTCTGAGGAAGGAAAGGTGCCGGAAAGGTAAATGTAGAGGCATGGGAGAAGGTAGGCCCAAGGAGCCTTATCCTTAACCCCACTGCAGCCTTTCCACCCCGGGAAAGTGCAGGATTGGCAAGCTCTCCCTGGGGTGATAGATCAGGACTCAGGTAATAGCAGAAAGCGCCAATCCTACTCTTAAAATGGATACAAGAGAGCGTTTCAGGTTTTTCTTTTTAATGCTTGCTTTTAAAAAATAAAAAAGGGGGAATTTGCCGGGAGCCGGTCCATGCTTGCTGTTTCAAGGGACCTGGCATATATGGCATACGGTTCTTAATATGTTTGCTCACCTTCTTGGCGCTGTGTTTTAACCAAAGTCACCTCTCCGAGAAAGGTTGAATCCCCAGGTAGGGATTTTCCCCTGAAGTTAGGGAGGGAATAAAACCCCTCAACTAAGTGCCAGGCGGGTAATTAATCCCTTTAACTACGAACAATCATGCTTAAACTACATAATCTTTTCTCCCTGGAACGGAGATAAGAAACGCCCTAACCTTTGTAATAGAGAGTGATAGGATTGAATCAACTGGTATAAATATAGTTGTAACAAGACAGAAACACTCAGAACTTAGAACAGAATCAAGAAGACAGAACTCATGAGACAGAATTCAGAAGACAGAACCTACACGGAGCCTGGAAACAGAAGAACTTCGCTGGAGAGAATATGGCAATAGATCCTGGACTGAACCTGACTGTGGAAATTGGCAGGAGAGCCTGACTAGAACCTGGTGACTGAACCTGGCTGGAGAATCTGGACAGAGCCTAGCAAGAGAACATGGCCACTGAACCTGGCTGGAGAATCTGAGCAGAACCTCTCTGGAGATCTAGACCAGAACTTGGCTGGAGATCCGGGCTAGGCTGCTGATCAACTGAACGCTGTCTCCATGTCATTCCTTCTTCGCCGACTCCGTCCACACCTTTGGGGACCCCTGGACCTGCTGGGGCTCGACCCCAGCAACACCATACACAAAAATAAACTTAAAATGGATAAAGAACTTAAATGTAAGATGGGGAACCATAAAAATACCAGAGGAATCCAAAGGCAACAAAATCTCAGACATATGCAGAAGCAATTTCTTGACTGACACAGCTCCTAGGACATTAGAAACTTAAAGATAAAATTAACAAATCGGACTACATCAAAATAAAAAGCTTCTGTACAGCAAAAGAAACCATCAACAAAACAACAAGAAAGCCCACTGCATGGGAGAACTAATTTGCCAGTGTTATCACCAATAATGGTTTAATCTCCAACATTTATAGGGAAGGCATACAACTTAACAAAAGGAAAACAAACAATTCAATAAAAAAATGGGCAAAGGTCGTACATAGACACTTTTCAAAAGAGGACATTCAGAAAGCCAAGAGACATATGAAAACATTCTCATAGTCACTAATCATCCTAGAGATGCAAATCAAAGCAACAATGAGGTATCATCTCACACCTGTCAGACTGGCTATCATCAACAAATCAACAAAGGACAAGTGCTCGTGAGGATGTGGATAAAAGGGAACACTTGCGCACTGCTGGTGGGAATGCAGACTGGTGCAGCCACTATGTAAGACAGTATGGAGTTTCCTGAAAAAGTTAAAAATGGAACTCCCATTTGACCCAGTGATCCCACTTCTAGGAATATATCCCAAGAAACCAGAAACACCAATCAGAAAGGATATATGCATCCCTATATTTATAGCAGCACAGTTTACCATAGCTAAGACTTGGAAACAGTCTAAGTGACCATCAGCAGATGAATGGATTAGAAAACTGAGGTACATCTACATGATGGAATGCTATGCTGCTGTAAAAAGAAGGAATTCTTACCATTTGCAACAGCATGGATGGAACTGGAGAGCATTATGCTAAGTGAAATAAGCCAGTCAATGTAGGAAAAATACCACATGATCTCACTCATTTATGGATAATAAAGACTATTATAAACTGATGAACAAAAATAGATACAGAGGCAGAGCAGCATTGAAGAGACTGTCAAACTACAGCGGGAAGCCCGGGGAGGGTTGGGTGTGGTAGGGGTAAGAGATCAACGGAAGGACTTGTATGCATGCATATAAGTATAACCAATGGACACAAGACACTGGGAGTAGGGGAGGCCAGGGGAATGTAGAGGGTGAAGAAAAAAAGGAGATATATGTAATACTCTTTGTAATACTTTAAGCAATAAAACAAAATTTAAAAAAGATTATCGCTTTAGAATCTACATAGAAATGAATAAGAGTAAAAACATTAATAACACTGCCACATTCTTAACATCAAGAATGTATTTATATAGCAAACAAATGACTGAATGTGATCCTATTATAAAATTGAAAAATTTGTTTGACCTATTTATTTTTGTTTTGTTTTCATCCGCAAAGCAAAAAATCCCTAGGGATGAATTGTAGTAACCTAGTATTATTTAATACTTCTTATATTAGTCTTTGGACATATGTAAATATTTTTAATGAGTGGTTTTCAAAAATATTTTAGTGATAAAATATTACTCAGATAAAATCTTATCCAGAGAGCCAACTCATGAAAATAGAGCTGTTTCAATTGATGGACACTTTTCTTTTTAGTTTTTCATGTCAAATTTGTTTTGGTCTAAATATGGAAGTCCTTATAGTCAGTGCTGTAGGTTGTTTTTAAAATTTATCTTTATTGTTGAGGTGGCAGGAATGGGTAGGAGGGGATCAATTGTTTCCTTTGTTTTATTTTTTTAAATGAAAGGTCAATATCTTCCAGCCTTCCAGATATGCATACCCATGTTTTTTATTAAAACAAATTCACATATCCTCACATTATATTGATTATAATAAACTGTATTTATGTCTAAAACAAAGAATAAGAATGGTAATAAATAAGTACCTATCAATATGAACTTTAAGTGTAAATGGCCTAAATGCTCCAATCAAGAGACATAGGGTAGCTGAATGGATGTGAAAACATCAGAAAAAAAAGACTCACACAGGATGAGAGTGAAGGGATGTTAAAAAATTATTTTCCATTCAAATGGAAACAAAAAAAACACCTGTAGTTGCAATACTCATATCTGACAAAATAGACTTCAAAATTAAGTCCATCACAAGAGAAAATAAAGGTCACTACATAATACTAAATGGTTCTATCCAAAAAGAGTATATATTTCTGATAAACATATATGCACCCAATATAGGAGACCTAAATATATTTTTAAAAATGGATGATTTTAAGAGAAAGATCGATAGCAATACAGTTTTGTTAGGGAACTTTAACTCACCGCGGAATTCACTGGATAGATCTTCAAGTCTAAAAATTAACAAGAAGACGTGACTCTAAATGACACACTGACTGAATTAGGTGTATTTAATTGACATTTATAGAACATTTCACCCCAAAGCTGCAGAATATACATTCTTCTCAAGTGCACATGGGTCATTCTCAAAGATAGGGGACACATGTTAGGACACAAAATAACTCTCTACATGTTCAAGCAGAATGAACTCATATCTAGCATCTTAACAGATCACAATGGAATGAAATTAGAAATAAACTGCAATTGATTTCTAATTTCACTCCATTCTGTTTTTGAGTACAAAAACATTCCAACACATGGAGGGTAAATAGCATGTTATTAAACAATGAATAGGTTACCAATGAGATCAAGAAAGAAATAAAAACCTTCCCAGAAACAAATAGATATGAACCCATAACAACCCAAAATCCCTGGGACATAGCAAAACCAGTTCTGAAAGGGATTTTCATAGCACTATAGCACTACAGGCCTACATCCAAAACCAAGAAAATTAATAATAAACTATTTAACTATACAACATAATCAAAAAGAGAACAACGAGAAAATCCAAGGGTAAGTAAAAGGAAGAAAATAATAAGGATTAAAGCAGAAATAAATGACATTGAGACTAAAAAAGTAATGCAAAAGTTTAATGAAACTAAAAACTTCTTTTAAAAAAGTAAACAAGATTGATAAACCTTAAGCCAGATTCACACAAAAAAACAGGGAGGACACAAATAAAAACAGAAATGAAAGTGTTGAAGTATCAACTGATACCACAGAAGTGAAAAGGATTGTAAGAAAATAGTATGAACAACTATATGCCAACAAACTAGCCAATATGGATGAAATGAACAAATTCCTAAAAAAATACAATCTTCCAAAAATCAATAAGGAAGAATCAGAAAACCTGAATAGGCCATAATATCTTATGAAATTGAACCATTAATAATAATAAAAAAGCTCCCAGCAAACAAGAGCCCTGGTCCAGGCAGCTAAACAGGGGAGTTTTATCAAATACTCAAAGAACTAACACTGATCCTCTTCAAACTATTCCAAAAAATGAAAGAGGAAGGAACACTTCCAACCTCTCTTTATGTGGCCTGCATTATCCTAATTCCAAAACCAGATAAAGACATTGCAAAGATAATTACAGGCCAATATCCCTGATGAAAATAGATGCTAAAATTCTCAACAAAATATTAGCAAATCAGATCCAGCAATATATTTAAACTAGAGGCATGGTGCACAAAAATTTGTGCACTCGGGGGAGAGGGGGGGTCCCTCAGACCAGCCTGTGCCCTCTTGCAGTCTGGGACCCCTTGGGAGATAATGGCCTGCTAGTTTAGGTCCGCACCCAGGTGGCAGAGGGCAGGCCCAATCCCTAGTTGCAGCCCCTGGTCGGGCTCAGAGCAGGGCCGATTGGGGAGTTTGGGCGCCATCCCCTGTCATGCACAGAGCAGGGTGGATCGGGAGGTTGTGATGCCACCCTCAGTCACACTCAGGTTAGGGCCGATTGGGGGATTAGGGCAATGCCCCCTGTCACAGTTAAGGCAGGGTCGATGGGGAGGTTGCAGCACCACCCCGTCACGCACAGAGCAGGGCCAATCAGGGGGTTGGGGCACTGCCCCCTGTCACTCACAGAGCAGGGCACATCAGGGAGATTGGGGCTCCGTACCCTGTCACGCACAGAGCAGGGTCAATCAGGGGGTTGGGGAGCTCCCCCTTATCACACACAGAGCAGGGCCCATCAGAGGGTTGAGGAGCTCCCCCCTGTCACTCACAGAGTAGGACCGATAGGGGAGTTGGGGCATCGCCCCCTGTCACACACAGAGCAGGGCGGATCAGGGGGTTGGGGCGCCACACCCTGTCACACTCAGGGCAGGGCGGATGGGGAGGTAATGGCTCTACCCCGTCACACACAGAGCAGGGCCGATCAGGGGGCTGGGGCGCCGCACCCTGTCACACACAGAGCTGCAGGGCTATCGGGGGTTTGGGCACTGCCCCCTGTCACACTGATCCCGGGTTCGGGAGGCCTTGTGGCTCCGCTGATCCCGGTGCTGGGAGGCATATTACCCTTTTACTATATAGGATAGAGGCCTGGTGCACGGGTGGGGACAGGCTGGTTTGCCCTGAAGGGTACCCTGGATCAGGGTGGGGGTTCCCACTGGGGTGCCTGGCCAGTCTGGGTGAGGGGCTGAGGGCTGTTTTCAGCTGGTGGGTGACTGAAGCTCCCAACCACTCTTTTTTTTCATTCTGGGCCAGCTTTAGCTCTGAGGCTTGGCTCCAGCTCTTAGACCTCCGCTGCTGAAAGCAGGTATCTGGTTTGTTTGGGTTCTATAATCGAAACACTGTTTTAACTCCAGCTCTGAGATCCTGGCTGGCTGAAAGCAGGTTTCTGGGTTTTTTTTTAGCTTCTATATTTGTAACAATGTTTCAAACTGCAAGCTCAGAGGCCGGCAGTGGCAGGCAGGGAACGTTGGAGTCCTCCGTCACTGACGCAAGCAAGCCTCATGTTTGCTTCAAGCTGCTGGGCTGCTGGCCGCCATCTTGGCTGGCAGTTAATTTGCATATCGCCCTGATTAGCCAATGGGAAGGGTAGTGGATGTACGGCTAATTACCATGTTTCTCTTTTATTAGATAGGATGATCATACAACATGACCAAGTGGGATTCATTCCAGGGATGCAAGACTGGTACAATATTTTCAAATCAGAAAATATGATACATCCCATTAACAAATTGAAAGGTAAACAAACAAACAAACAAAATCCCAACATGATCATATCAATAGATGCAGAAAAAAAGGGATTCAACAAAATACAACACCCATTTTTTATTAAAACTCTCAGCAAAGTGGGAATAGTAGGATATCTCAACATTATAAAGGCCATATATGACAAACTACAGCCAATGTCACACTTGATGGGCAAAAACTAAAGCCATTTCCCCTAAGAATTGGAATAAGACAGGGATATACGCTTTCACCATTCTTGTTCAACATATTACTGGATGTCCTAGACAAGGCGATCAGACAAGAAGAAGAAATAAAAGGCATCCAAATTGGAAAGGAGGCAGTAAAACTGTCATTATTCTCAGATGACATGATATTGTACATAGAAAACCCTAACGACTTGACCAAAAATCTACTAGATTTAATAAAGGAATTTGGTAATGTAGCAGGACACAAAATTAACACCCAGAAATCAATGGAATTTTTATAAACAAATAATGAATTTCCAGAAAGAGAATCTAAACAAACAATCCCATTTACCACTGCAACAACAACAAAATTAAGATACTTAGGAAGAACTTAACCAAGGAGGTTAAAAGACTTGTATTCGGAAAACTATAAGATGCTGAAAAAAGCTAGAGGAAGATATAAACAAGTGGAAGAACATATTGTGTTCATGGGTTGGTGGAATCAACATCATAAAACTGTCCATACTATCCAATACAATCTTATAGATTTGATGCAGTCCATATTAAAATATCAATGCCATTTTACACAGAACTAAAACAACCATTCCAAAAATTTATATGGAACCTAAAAACACCATGAATAGCTGCAGAAATTTTGAGAAAGTAGATCAAAGTTTGAGGGATCACAATATCAAGATACCAACAAAATATCCAGTTATACCACAAGGACGCTGTAATCAAAACAGCCTGATACTGAGACAAGAACAGGCATCTGGATCAATGGAACAGAACAGAGACCCTAGAAATCGACCTAAGCCATTTTGCTCAATTAATATTTGACAAAGGAGGCAAGCACCTAGAATGGAGTCAAGTCTGTCTGTTCAATAAGTGGTGTTGGGAAAATTGGATAGATATATTCAAAAAGAAAAATTAAAGTAGACCACAAACTTACACCCTACACAAGAATAAACTCAAAATGGATAAAAGACTTAAATGCAAGCCATGAAATCCTAAAACTCCTAGAAGATACCATATGTAGCAAAATCGCAGACATCTCTTGTAGCAACATGTTTGTGGATACATCTCCTAGGGCAAGGGAAACTAAGGAAAACATGAATAAATGAGACTACATCAAATTAAAAAGCAAAAGAAACCATCAACAAAAAGATTTAGAAAAAAAACACAACTAACAAAATGAGAAGGAAACCTGCTGTATGGGTGAACATATTTGCCAATGATATATCTGATAAGGGGTTAACCTCCAAAATAAATAAAGAACTTATACAACTCAATACCAAGAAGAAAAACTATCCACACAGACAATAATGTGGTGAAGGCCTAGGGTGGGGTAAGGGCTGCATGAAGTGGAGCAGAGGACAGGAAATGGGTGACATCTGCAATATTGCCAATAATAAAAGAAAATTTATTAAAGTCACTAAACATGAGAGAGATGCAAATTAAAACTACAATGAAATATCACTTCACACCTGCTAGAATGGTTACCATCAAAAAAATCAATAAACAACTGCTGGTGAGCTTATGGAGAAAAGGGAACCCTGGTGCAGCCACTGTTGAAAACAGTATGGAGTTTCCTCAAAAAATTAAAAACGAAACTTCCTTTTGACCCAATGATCCAATTTCTGGGCATTTATTCTCAGAATCTTGAAACACAAATAGAGATAATATATACACCTCTATGTTCATAGAAGCATCCTATATAATAAAAGCATAGTATGCAAATTGTGTGGGGGTTCGACAGGGGGATAGGGCCTGCCAGGGAAAGGGAGAAAGTACTCGGCAGCTGCTGGGGACCCTACTAGTGCACAAATCATGCACTGGGCCCTTAGTTATTTATAATAGCTAAGATCTGGAAACAGCCCAAGTACCCATCAGTAGATGGGTAGATTTTTAAAAAGCTGTGGTACATGTACACAATGAAATATACATGGCTTTAAAAAGGAAGGAACTCTTCACCTTTGTGATGGCATGGATATACCTAGAGATTATTATGGTAAGTGGAATAAGCCAATCAGAGAATGAGAAATACCACATGATCTCACTTATAATATATGGAATATAATGAACAAAATAAACTGATGAACAAAATAGACCCAGAGTCATGGACATGAAACAGACTGACAGTTCTCTAGGGGAGGGGGATTGGTGGGACTGGATAAAAAAAGGTGAAGAGGTTAGCCAAAGAACATATATGCATACCCCATGGACACAGACAACAGTGTGATGAAGGTCAGGGGAGTGGGGTTAGGGGCTGGGTGGAGGTGGGCAAAGGGGCGAAAATGGGGGACATCTGTAATAGTGTCAACAATAAAAAGAAAAACAATACTAAGCCTCCACACTTCATCCCTCCATACACATAGATTTAATTTTGGTTTTTACTTAATTAGATAGGTAGAGGTATGGAAAGAGACTTCTTTGGTATTTCTTGCCTCAAGCCAGAACTCATCTGCACTACAGAGCAGAGATAAACCTAAATGAGGAGAAACCAAGACCAAAGTCAAGATAACAGATACAAGAAAAAAGACCCAAGACAGTACATGTCATCTTTTTTTTTCTTTATTAATTAAGGTATTACATATGTGTCCTTATCCCCCCCATTGCTCCCCCTACCCTCCACTCATCCCCCTGGTGTCTGTGTCCATTGGTTAGGCTTATATGGTACATGTCAGCTTAATTACTTTCTGGAGCAACATGGAATATAAATAATTCATAATTAGAAATTATTTTCAATTGGGGGATTCAGTTAAGGTCTCCTTACTGACTGAACCTCCTCTCTGTCCTCAAGGCCACAGGTAATCAACCTTGGCTTGAAATCCCTGGAAAAATAAATCAACTGGCTTGGTCACTGATCCCTGGGAATATATTTTGACATAAGCCATAATATTCAAGAAAAATGCAACAACCACATCATTATGGGTGGATGGCAGTTTTTGTTTGACAACTGTATACAAAGAGTAACCAGTGGACTATGGGCTCCAACAAACTAATTTCCAGTTCATCAAACAACACTGAGAAAACTATGGCATTTTTATCTGAAAACAGAAGAGATTTTCTGTAAATGTATTAGTGGTATTTTCCTGTACCCCACTTGGGCTGTTTATGTATAGATATGATGTGTCTAACTGTGGCTTGCTAAGATCATTGAATATGTATATTATCAATGTTCACATTGATATGGAACTCAGAGTAATATGATGGCATAGGATCTGCTATATGTCATCTTGTGAAGAAAGGCAGGAATGGAAAGGATCACACATTGATCTTAGTTATCACTTTTTCCCAGTACCTTGCCTGGCATGCAATATGTGTTCAACAATTATCTACTGAGTAAATGAATGAAGTTATCTAACCTTGTGAGATACTTTTTGAGATTGATAAATCACAGTATATTGAGGATAAAAAATATTGGCCTTTAGTTCCTTATAAAACTTAGTACTGTATCTGGTACATCATAGGACCTTAATATATTTGTTGACTATATGAATGAATGAGTAAATTAGTAATAACAGATTCAGGATTCAATCTGTTGAAGACCTGACTAGAACAAAAGACAGGGAAAGGGAGACACACACACTCTCTCTCTGTTTGACTGTTTTTGATAGTAACAGATTCAGGACTATACCTCAGGTTTCTCAATTCCATTACATTAATAACTACATACTTTGGGGAAATCTACACATACAACATAAACACACACACAACATAAACACACACACAATGTAATACCATTATCTGTGGTCATTTTATTTTATTTTATTTTATTTTTTGAAGATCACTAGCTTCTTTATTTATTTATTTATTTTTTTTAATTAAATCTTTATTGTTCAGGTTATTACATTTGTTCCTCTTTTTTTTTGCCCCCATAACTCCCCTCCTCCCAGTTCCCGCCCCACCCTCCGCCCTCACTCCCCACCCACTGTCCTCATCCATAGGTGCACGATTTTTGTCCAGTCTCTTCCCACATCTCCCACACCCCTTTCCCCCCAAAGAATATTCAGTCCATTCCCTTTCTATGTCCCTGATTCTATTATAATCAACAGTTCATTCTGTTCATCAGATTATTAATTCACTTGATTCTTAGATTCACTTGTTGATAGATGCATATTTGTTGTTCATAATGTGTATCTTTACCTTTTTCTTCCTCTTCCTCTTCTTAAAGGATACCTTTCAGCATTTCATATAATCCTGGTTTGGTGGTGATGAACTCCTTTAGCTTTTCCTTATCTGTGAAGCTCTTTATCTGACCTTCAATTCTGAATGATAGCTTTGCTGGATAAAGTAATCTTGGTTGTAGGTTCTTGGTATTCATCACTTTGAATATTTCTTGCCACTCCCTTCTGGCCTGCAAAGTTTCTGTTGAGAAATCAGCTGACAGTCGTATGGGTATTCCCTTGTAGGTAACTGAGTTTCTTTCTCTTGCTGTTTTTAAGATTCTCTCTTTATCTTTTGCTCTTGGCATTTTAATGATGATGTGTCTTGGTGTGGTCCTCTTTGGATTCCTTTTGTTTGGGGTTCTCCGCGCTTCTTGGACCTGTAAGTCCATTTCTTTCACCAGGTGGGGGAAGTTTTCTGTCATTATTTCTTCAAATAGGTTTTCAATATCTTGCTCTCTCTCATCTTCTGGCACCCCTATAATTCTGATGTTGGTACGCTTGAAGCTGTCCCAGAGGCTCCTTACACTATCCTCGCATTTTTGGATTCTTTTTTCATTTTGCTTTTCCGGTTGGATGTTTTTTGCTTCCTCGCATTTCAAATCATTGACTTGATTCTTGCGCTCCTCTGGTCTGCTGTCGGGCGTCTGTATAATATTCGTTATTTCAGTCCGTGTATGCTTAATTTCTAGTTGGTTCCCCAATATAAGATCGAGGGTCTTATTAGTTTTCGTGTAGATCTCATTAAGTTTATCGACAGCTTCTAAACAGTTCTTGAGGGACCTTAAAAGTGTGGTTCTGAACTCTATTTCTTCCATTGACAATTTTGTCCTGTTTCTTTGTCTCCGCATTTTGTTGTGCTTCCTTGGTGTACCCCCTAGTGGTCTTTGTTCGAAGTCTTATAGTTAAATCTTGATTGTTGTAGCTAATTCCAGGGAGGGTTTGACCTCCAGGCCAAGTGGCTATGAGAATCAGCTGTGTCAGCAGTGAGAGAACTTCTGTCCTCTAGGGAGGTGCTAATCTAGCCTTTGCCTGAGGCTATCCGGCAAATGCCTCTGTGCAGGGCTTGGGCGGGGCGGGTCGCACAGGATCAACAGGGTGGGCCGGAGAGAGCAGTTATGGCGGCTCTCAGTCCTGTCCCCAGGGGCTCTGCCTCTCTGAGTCCCAGCACCCGCTGCAAAGCTCGGAGAGAAAGCTGCACTCGCTCTGACCGAAGCCAGACAGTCCCGCTTCTCCCGTTTGAGTCTGGGTCCCTAAAGACTCGCCCGGATCTGGTGCTCAGAGTCTGCGACTCCCTCCTGATTGAAAACAACAACCGCGCCCTCCGCCACCAGCCCGCTCCACGCACTCCGCACCTCAGAATTTGACTTCACCACTGCGCCTCCTCTGAGTGTCCGTGTGCGTTTCTCTTTCCTCCTAGTTGTAGGACTTCCACTCAGCCAGCGTTCCTGTGGTTCTGGGTGATGTCCGTTCCGTGTTTTAGTTTCACTTTTGAAGTAGTTGTTCAAAGCAGCCATCTGTGGTCATTTTAGATGCAATATCCCATGGAACGTAAAGTGAGGAAACAGCATAGGTATTTAATATTGACACTTAACACTCTCCATAAATATAATTACATTTAGAGTGCACTTGAACTGGAAATAAAAATAAATACACACTAAAAGGGAAATGTGCCTTCTGGGGCCTTTGCCTCTTCAATTAAGATCCAGAGTGTTTGGAAAGTGTGATACTTGAATGGGGGTAGATTTGGGACAAATGAAAAAAAGTGGTACTTGAATAAGCAAGACATAAATGTGAGTTATTGTTCTCTCAGTAAACTGGACAGGTGGTGAGTATCAATTGGCTCAAGGATGTAGGGTGTGGGTATAGGGTTAAGCCTCGGACTGACCTGTTGGCAAAGCCACAAACAAGTCCCAACTTAGAGGGCACAGTCCACTTAGCATAATTAAGCTTGACCTTATGATGCTCCCTAGATCTTATCTGGGTAGCTAATGGTGAGGGAGATGCAGCAAGTGCTGCCAAAACAAGTGAAACTCACAAGAACATTGTAACTATGGTGAGTACTACCTTGTTTACCTCTGGCTATAAAATAAAGGCTCAGCTTGCCTCTGGATCTCTCTGTGGCCTCAGCCAGGCACAGGAAGATCCACTAGACCCAGCTTATTCTCTCTGTCTGTCATTTCTTCATCCTTCACTGCCCTTACTCAGGCTTTTGAAACATTGGCTGAGCTGACTCGGCCCAGAAAATGCAAAGCATTGTCAATGGCACCTGTCTCTGATGGAGCAATTAGAAAAATCATGAGGCTGATGAGGGGAAGAATGTAAAACAGGAGGAAAACACTTCAAAAGTCCTTGATTAGAAGGGTCTGTGATATGGACAGTTTATCTCATTACTTTTAATATTAATAACATTCAGATTTCTCAATATTTTACTCTATGGATTTTGTGTTTGTGCCTTAAAAACAAATTTTCATTCTTGTTTGAGTATTTACTAAGGGCTAGGTACAGTGTGTGGCCCTGGGATGAATAAAGGAAAAAAAGGTACAGCCAGTACCTTTACATACTTATAGTCTACCAGGGGTGACAAACATGTCACCAAATAATTATAGCATAGTAAATTCCATGTAATTACAGAAATATGTACAGAATATAGAAATAGTAAAAGAAATAAACTGTCTGAAAGAATAAGAGATGCTTTAAAGAGGAGGTGATGGCCTGAACAGAGACAAACAGGTACTTACTAGGCAAACAAGGTGAGGACAAGGCATTATAGGAAGAAGAAATAGTAGAGTTAAAGGCATAGAAACATATAATGCATGGTATGTTCATGGAATTGCAAAGGGCAAGAGAGAAGCTGAGGGTTACAATCTTGGATATTATCTTTTTTTTATTATTTTAACTTTTTGTTAATCCTCACCCGAGGATATTTTTCCATTGATTTCCAGAGAAAGTGGAAGGGAGAGGTAGAAACAGAGATAGAGAAACAGCTATGTGAGAGAGACACATCGATTGGTTGCTTCCCACACACACCCTGACCAGGGCTGGGGATTGAGCCTGCAACCAAGGTACATGCCCATGACTAGAACCGAACCCAGGACCATTCAGTCCACAGGCTGACACTCTATCCACTGAGAAAAACCAGCTAAGGCTTGAATATTATCTTTTACTTGCTATAGAACCATTGAAGTGCTTCAAGCAAGGAAGTTACTTGGTCAGATCTGGTTTTTACTTATTTATTTTTTCTTTATTAAGGTATTACAAATATGTCCTTATCCCCCCACTGTCCCCCCACCCCCCCACTAATGCCCTCACCCCTCGGTGTCTGTATCCATTGGTTATGCTTATATGCATGCATAGAAGTCCTTTGGTTGATCTCTCCAGATCTGGTTTTTAGATAGACCACTCTGGCAGCAGTGTGAAAAATAAATGTGGAAGGGCAGATCCACAAAGAATGCCATTGCAATAGTTCAGGTAACAGGGAAGGTATGAATCAAGGCAGCAACAATAAAGAATCAGAGGAAACAAAAAAATTAAGAGCTAACTAGGAAGTAAAAAAAGATTTCACATCCCCCTAGATAAATCTCCAATTTTGTCTGCCTTTCATAGCTGATCTTTTTAAAAGAACTGTGTGCACTAGCTGGTAGCACTTCCCCACTTTTCAACCTATTTAATCTGGCTTTTGCCTCAATAGCATTACTCAACTTCAGTTCTTACAAGGTTCCCAGTGATCTCCATGGCAATAAAGCCTGTAGAAATATTTCAGGACTCATCTTACTAGGCACCCTTTCTTTTACTCTCTTCTGTTGGCTTCTGAAACAACAGACATTCCTAGATTTCTTCATATCATTTTGCGTGCTCTTTCTCTGTCTCTTTTGTCAGTTCATATACTGCTCTTGGATTTTTAAATGTCAGAAATCCTCAAGATTCAGACCTCTGGTCTCTTCTTCTGAGTCGATATTCTCTCCCCAAATGAACTCATCGTCAACAAGAACATCTAACTAAAATTAATATGTCATTCGTTTCAAGAAATACCATTATTTTATGTTTCACTAAGTAAGCATAGTGTTTCCAATTGTACCATGATATCTCAAATTGCACGAATCATCTTCTTGTACCCCAAACGTGTTCCTCATTGTAGTATTCTCAACTCAGAAAATGACATCATTATTCATTTAGTTGTTCAAGTTAGAAACTAGAAACCTGGGACTTCTATTCTGTTACCTCACCACCTTCTACCCGTCATATCCAATCAGTCTCTATGTCCTACTGCGTTTACTTCTTAAATAATGGCTAAATATGCCCATCTCTCTGACCCTCACTGTAACAAAGCTAATAGGAGCCACCAACTTTCTTGTCTGATTTACCTCAAAAGTATCCTAACTGGTTTCCCCAATCTTCTGATTTGCTATCAGCAAGGCAAAGTGATCTTTTCAAAGCCCAAATTTGAATATGTCACTTCCCTGAAAACACTTTAGTAGCTCATCATAACACTTAGGAAAAGTGCAAATTCTTGTCATGGCCCATAAAGTTCTTACCCACCTCTCTAGCCTTGTCTCAGGACACTCTATCCTATGTTCTGTAAGTGCCAACCATATACTGGCCTTTTTGATTCTCAAATGTGTCACCCACCTTGCTGCCTCAGGACCTTGTATGCACGCTCTCTCCTCTGTGTACAAGGTCCTCTTACTTCTCTTTATCTAACTAACTCATATTAATTTCTCAGCCCTCAACTCAAAAATCACCTCCTCAAGAAAGTATTCCATAGTCCCAGAATATGTGCCCTCATAACACACCACTCTTTTGATTTTCAGAATTTAAAATAGTAAATAATTTAGTATGTAAATCACAGCTTAATATTGGGTTTGGTACTGGGATGAAAGTGGCATGAAGGCAAGGACTATGCTAAAGAAAATAATGCTGGGAACAAAATAGGTGCTCAGTTAGTATTTGTTAAATGAATGAATCAATTGATGATTGACGGGATGTAAGAGTTAAGGTAAAAAGAGGAATCAAGTATTATAGCCAAGTTTCTGGCTTTAGTGACTAAGATGGATGATAGCACACCAAATCTGAGGGAAGAGAAAAATGATAAATTTAGTTTTAGAAGAAAGAGATGGAGATGCTTGTGAGATATACAGTAGTTATTTTGATATATGTCTAGACTTGGATAAAGCAGTCTGGGTTATGGACATAAATTTAATAGCCATTAGCTCCAGGTGTTGGTTGAAACGAGTGAGGGAGTGAGATCACCCAGGCAATGAGTGTAACATAAGAAGGAGAGAAGCCTAAGGACATGTCTTTGTAGAATATCAGCATTTAAGGGACAGGCAGAGGAAAATAAACCACAGAAGGAAAGGGAGAAGGAAAGGACAGAAAAGCTAAAGAAATACGAGAACAGTAGGGTTGCTCAATATGAAATCTGCTCCCTATCACATGTGTTCAAGCCCAGGCTGGATGTAGAACCATCCAAGGATCTTTTTCGCAACTATTACATGAGAATCAGGGTTAGAAAGTTTAACCCAAGTTTCCATAAGGTCTTTTGCACCGGTCCAACACAATATAATGGAAAGAACACTAGGCCAAGAATCTGACAGGCCTGGTTCTAGAATCTGGACTCTTTCACTGACTAGCTTAACAACTTCATATAAGTTATTTACCCTGTCAAAAATCCAGATAATGGATTTGAAAGTGTAACAACAAAAGATTTTATAATGCACCCTAACCAGTTTGGCTCGGTGGATGGAGCGTCAGCCTGCGGACTCAAGGGTCCCAGGTTCGATTCCAGTCTGGGGCATGTGCCTTGGTTGTGGGCGCGTCTCCAGTGGGGGGTGTGCAAGAGGCAGCTGATCGATGTTTCTTTCTCATCGGTGTTTCTCTCTATCCCTCTCCTTTCCTCTCTGTAAAAAATAAATAAAATATACTTTTTAAAAAAGATGTTATAATGCTGCCAAGGGTTACTCAACTCTTGGGGAAGCCATTAAGTTACTTTCAGTTAATAAATGCTTATTATAAGTGTTTTTAGTTAACAAACTCATTTTATTACAACTCTGAGAGGCAGGCATTGCTATCATTTTCATTTTACAGGTGAGGAACTGAAGCACAAACTGGTTAAAATGCTTGCCTAAGATCACTGAGTTAGGGGTTAGTGGAGTAAAGATGTGAAACCAGAAAGTCTGGCTCTAAAGTTCTGCATAATCATTAAGGTAAATTATCCTTGGCCTAGAACCTCATCTTCTAAAGGACAGATTCGCCAACCCCTTTGAAAAAATCTGATGAAAGCTATGGAGCCTCTCTACCCCAGAATATACAAAAACTTACACATGCATGTTTTTATGTACTATTTCAGAGTTCACTCACTGATCTTTATTTTTTCATTAATAATCTTTAATGTTGACATTATTTCACACTTCCCCCATTCTCCCCCACCCTTTGACCACCTCCACTTTCCCCTCCTTTAGCCTTCATCTCACTATTGTCCTTGTCCATTGGATATGCATTTATGTTCTTTAGTTAATACCTTCACCTTCTTTATCCAGTCACCTCACCCTCCTCCCCCTCTTTTGTTTTTGTCTTTATAGTTCACTCACTGATCTTCACTACAGCAAAAACAAACACACGAAAAACCCACAAAAAAACCCTGCCATTTGTCTCAACCAGGTATCTCAAATTAAAAATCCTTGCTCTAAAGTTTAAACTCCACTAATCTTTAACTCAGCTTTAAATCCTGTCATAACAGCTCAGTTTGTAGGGGGGAGGGGGCAGGGAAAGGAAGTGGCTGAGTCTCTCATGCTGCATTCTACCGCCGCCTACTGGACTGCCCGCAGTAATGACAGAATTGCCATACATGTTGCTTCGAGAAATCTTCAGATTTCCCAAAGCGCTTTTACAGCAAGGTGCTGTCAAAGCTAAGGGATTCAAAACCCCAAACAAGTGGGCAGGGTCCGGGGTCTATTTCCTGTCATTGAAGCTGAATCCTTCCCATCATGCTCTAGGGCACAGCATGCAGCGGGGCCAGAGGGGGGGAGGGGACGTTACCACCATTTTAGAGTCTTGGACAGTCTGCCCTAGAATTAGGAAGGCAGCCTTTAGGGTTCAACAGAGGGCGCTGGAGTACAGCTTTTGTGGTAGACGCAGTCATTAGCTGAATAGGTGGAAATTACAACTTTCTGATCTGTTCTTTAGGGTTTGGATCTCAGTTTTTCTTCACAGACTGGATACAACTTCTAAGCACGCACCCCCTCCAATCCTCTTACCACTTCACAATTCCTTTGCCTTCTGACAGGGAATTTTTGTTTTGTTTTGTTTATTTTTTTAATTTTTTTTGGTAAGGTTTGCAAAACTCTGGAGATAAAAATGTGGAAAAAAGTAAAAGCATCTCCAGGCCCCAGTTTAAGACCCACTCTTCTAATCTCTCATTGTTTTCCTGTTCACATTTGCCATCTCCAACCTGTAGTCCTTTTTGCTGACTATCATTTAGCTCCAAACCAGGGAGTAGTAATCAGAGCACCAGACAGAGTCAGGACAGACTTTCAGATTTAAGCTTTGTCACTTTATTAGCCATGTGCCTTCTCTGGGTCTCAGTCTATAAAACTGAAAGATGTTGGTTAATATTAGAGGATCTCTATGGGCTTTTTCTGACCTGCCAAAATTCTAGGATTCTTCTCTGTCCTTTATATCCTTTACACTTCCAAGCGTATCTAACCTGCCTTTACACCCAGAGCAACTTCTTTAAAATTAGATCAGATGCCCCTGTTTAAATCCCCTAATACCTTCTTTTTGCCATAAAAAAAGCTCAAACTCCCTACTGTGACATCAAACACTTTCATAATCTGGTCTCTTCTACCCTCTCTGATCTCCATTCTTGCCATTTTACTCCCAAACATCACACAGTTTAGGTAACATGTCTCCCATTAGATGTTCATTTAATCTTCATTTCAACATTGTAAAAGTGTATCATAATTATCTGTTTAGTTATATTTCCCCTAGTCTAGGCTGTGAGTTCCTTGAAGGTAGGAACTATTGCTGAATCTCCAGCTCTTAGAGTAATGCATGACACTTTATGACTGTTCAATAAATATTTGTTGAATGAATAAATTATTATATGTTGCTGCATCCCCAATGCCTATTACCACTCTAGGAATATAGTAGGCGTTCAATGAATATTAAATGAATAAACAAATGAATTTGAAAAAACTTATCATCATCTCCAATATATCTTGCATCTGTCCTTCCTCTTTCAGTACCACGTTAGGAAATAGTAATCTTGTTAGGGTCCACAAAGGAGGAACACATGAGGCCAAAAGGGGTGAAGAATTATGAATTTACTAGGTCATCTGGATACAAGATGGGCTGAGCCCCAAAATGGTGCCCCTCTCCAAAGAAGACAGGGAGTCAGGTTTTAAAAGACTCTAGGCAGGATTTTTCTGGGCAGAGAATTCTCTGTGCAGGTCTGGATTCTGGGAAACTCCAGAAGGGAGAGATAATGGTCAGCAAGTAGAATTTTGTCTAAACAAGTGGAATCCATTGTGAAGTGGCCTAAAGGTTAGTTCCCAGGGGATGGGGTATCGATTCAATTCTTTGATAAGACCTAACAAATTTCTACCATGATTATTCTTCACCCAAAATTTATTAGAAACAATAAACAAATAAAGTTGCAGAATACAAAATCAATGAACAAAAATCCACTGCTTTCCTGTATACCAGTACTAACAACACAACTTCAAAAAAAAAGAATTGCAAAAAACAAAACAAATAAACAAAAAACCTCCACAACAATTCCTTTTGCAATAGCAACCAAAATAATAAAATACCTAGGGATAAACTTAACAAAGAATGTGAAAGATTTATACCTGAAAATTACAAAGCATTATTAAAAGAGATTGAAAAAGACACAACAAAATGGAAAAATATCCAGTGTCCATGGATTGGAAGAATCAACATAGTTAAAATGGCCATACTACCCAAAGCAATGTACAAATTTAATGCAATCCCCATCAAAATCCCAATGTCATTTTTTAAAAAAATAGAACAAGAAATCATTATATTTGTATGGAACCACAAAATATCCCAAATAGACAAAGAGATCCTGAGAAAAAAAGAATGAAGCTGGAGGTATCATGCTACCTTGCTTCAAATTATACTACAGAGTTATGATACTCAAAATAGCATGTCATTGGCAGAGAAACAGTCACACAGATCAGTGGAATAGAATAGAGAGCCCAGATATAAAACCACATGTATATAGACAGATAATTTTCGATAAAGGAGCCCGAAACACACAATGGAGTAAAGATAGTCCCTTCAATGAATGGTGCTGGAAAAATGGAAAGCCACATGCAAAAGAATCAGAAGACTTAACTATCTTGTCATAGCCAGTCTTTCTCCCATTAATATTTCTTTAAACACAATTCCGCAATACTATGTTTTGTTCTATAATTTTCTAGGAATCCCTATTGCCTACAGGATAAAGTCTGAACTCTTTCACCAGGCAATCAAGATCCTTCTTCAACCTGATGCTTCATTAGCCTGATGCTCCAGGCAAACAAGATTACTTCCTATTCCTCAAATAATGTCCTACTTGTCCCCATCAATGTACAATAAGACTAGGTGAGAAATAACAAGGACCCTATGAGATCTCAGTCAGTGGGCATAAAGAAAAAGTGAATTTGAAGAGATGCACACTTAAAAAGTAGGATTTCCTTAGTTCCAACATTCACTGGGAGCTCCCTGTGTGCCAAACATTGTTGGAAGTGCTCTGTATGCATTAATGCATTTAATCAATCGTCACAATAGCTTTTGGGGTAGGAATAGTCCATGTACTCTCTTTACATATTAAGACAGTAAGGCAGATTTAGGATTAAGTAACTTGCTCAATGTCATATAACCAATTAAAATAGCAGAGCTGGCACTTAACCCAGGTAGACTTAGCCTGGCGTTTGTAGTTTGAACTACTATGATACATTACCAGATGCTTCTGTTGTCTGTCATAACACTGACTATTTCTAATTCTCTATTTCTTTGTGTGATACCATCTTGTTCCTTCTATATTGGTTCATGCCATTCCCAAATGTAGAAATTCACAAAATTATGTTTTTGTCCCTGTTCCTCTATATGCTCAAATGTAACATTGATTGAGCATACTGTGTGACAGTGACAGTGACAGTCTTGGAATATTTATATATTTCATCTCATTGACTCCTTTCACCAGACCTCTAAAGCATGTGCTATTATCACTATTTCACAGATGAAGAAACCAAGACATAGAAAAAGTGAGGTAATTTGAGCAATTTCCCACAGATGGCAAATGTTAGAGCTTGAATTGGAAAACAGGTAGTCTGATTTCAGAGGCCACACTTGTGTGGTCCATATATTTGCATTGTTTTGTTTCATAATTAAGACTCAGACCCTAGACTTATATTTCTGGGTTCAAATTAAACTTTACTGCTTTCTAGCTTTGTGATTTTGGGCACGAGATTCACTTCCCTGAACCTCAGTTTCCTCATCTGTATACTGGGAGAATAATAGTAGAACTGACTGAAGTTCTACTATTAATTATTTTTAATAACTATTGAAGATTTTTTTTATTTTTATTTTTTTTTAAATTAAATCTTTATTGTTCAGATTATTACATTTGTTCCTCTTTTTTCCCCCCATAACTCCCCTCCACCCAGTTCCCGCCCCACCCTCTGCCCTCACTCCCCACCCACTGTCCTCATCCATAGGTGCACGATTTTTGTCCAGTCTCTTCCCGCATCTTCCACACCCCTTTCCCCCCCAAGAATAGTCAGTCCATTCCCTTTCTATGTCCCTGATTCTATTATAATCAACAGTTCATTCTGTTCATCAGATTATTTATTCACTTGATTCTTAGATTCACTTGTTGATAGATGCATATTTGTTGTTCATAATTTGTATCTTTACCTTTTTCTTCCTCTTCCTCTTCTTAAAGGGTACCTTTCAGCATTTCATATAATCCTGGTTTGGTGGTGATGAACTCCTTCAGCTTTTCCTTATCTGTGAAGCTCTTTATCTGACCTTCAATTCTGAATGATAGCTTTGCTGGATAAAGTAATCTTGGTTGTAGGTTCTTGGTATTCATCACTTTGAATATTTCTTGCCACTCCCTTCTGGCCTGCAAAGTTTCTGTTGAGAAATCAGCTGACAGTCGTATGGGTATTCCCTTGTAGGTAACTGAGTTACTTTCTCTTGCTGTTTTTAAGATACTCTCTTTATCTTTTGCTCTTGGCATTTTAATTATGATGTGTCTTGGTGTGGTCCTCTTTGGATTCCTTTTGTTTGGGGTTCTCCGTGCTTCTTGGACCTGTAAGTCCATTTCTTTCACCAGGTGGGGGAAGTTTTC
This sequence comes from Myotis daubentonii, assembly GCF_963259705.1. Classification (NCBI taxonomy): domain Eukaryota; kingdom Metazoa; phylum Chordata; class Mammalia; order Chiroptera; family Vespertilionidae; genus Myotis; species Myotis daubentonii. Next base: position 95,341,459 of record NC_081861.1, on the reverse strand, counting down.
TGTCATTATTTCTTCAAATAGGTTTTCAATATCTTGCTCTCTCTCATCTTCTGGCACCCCTATAATTCTGATGTTGGTACGCTTGAAGCTGTCCCAGAGGCTCCTTACACTATCCTCGCATTTTTGGATTCTTTTTTCATTTTGCTTTTCCGGTTGGATGTTTTTTGCTTCCTCGCATTTCAAATCATTGACTTGATTCTTGCGCTCCTCTGGTCTGCTGTCGGGCGTCTGTATAATATTCGTTATTTCAGTCTGTGTGTGCTTAATTTCTCGTTGGTTCCCCAATATAAGATCGAGGGTCTTATTAGTTTTTGTGTAGATCTCATTAAGTTTATCGGCAGCTTCTAAACAGTTCTTGAGAGACCTTAAAAGTGTGGTTCTGAACTCTATTTCTTCCATTGACAATTTTGTCCTGTTTCTTTGTCTCCGCATTTTGTTATGCTTCCTTGGTGCACCCCCTAGTGGCCTTTGTTCGCAGTCTTATAGATAAATCTTGATTGTTGTAGCTAATTCCAGGGAGGGTTTGACCTCCAGGCCAAGTGGCTATGAGAATCAGCTGGGTCAGCAGTGAGAGAACTTCTGTCCTCTAGGGAGGTGCTAATCTAGCCTTTGCTTGAGGCTATCCGGCAAATGCCTTTGCCTGAGGCTATCAGGCAAATGCCTCTGTGCAGGGCTTGGGCGGGGCGGGTCGCACAGGATCAACAGGGTGGGCCGGAGAGAGCAGTTATGGCGGCTCTCAGTCCTGTCCCAAGGGGCTCTGCCTCTCTGAGTTCCAGCACCCGCTGCAAAGCTCGGAGAGAAAGCTGCACTCGCTCTGACCGAAGCCAGACAGTCCCGCTTCTCCCGTTTGAGTCTGGGTCCCTAAAGACTCGCCCGGATCTGGTGCTCAGAGTCTGCGACTCCCTCCTGATTGAAAACAACAACCGCGCCCTCCGCCGCCAGCCCGCTCCGCGCACTCCGCACCTCAGAATTTGACCTCAGCACTGCGCCTCCTCTGAGTGTCCGTATGCGTTTCTCTTTCCTCCTAGTTGTAGGACTTCCACTCAGCCAGCGTTCCTGTGGTTCTGGGTGATGTCCCTTCCGTTTCTTGGTTTCACTTTTGAAGTAGTTGTTCAAAGCAGCAAACTCCGGCGTTAACCTATGCCGCCATCTTGGTTCTCCTAATTACTATTGAAGATTAAATGAGCCACTAATCCCAACAAATTCCAGCAACAGATCCCAGGAGATGAATGCAAATTACAAACAACAACTAATATCATGCGAGGCGAGGGAAAAGAGAAGCAAAAAAATAACTGGGAAAAAAACCCAACAGAAAAATAAAAAGCAAAAGCAAAACAATCTCACAAACAAGCATAAAAAACCCCCAATATACTCAACAATCAAGAAAACAACAACAAAATGACAGAGAGAAAAAAAAAAACAACTTTGGATAGTGAAGAAAGAGAAGAGAGAGGTGTATATGGATTTAGAGAAGGAGATTGGTAATTAGATATATAAGAAGGTTTAAATTTTAACAGGGGGTAAAAATAAGGAATAGGGAAAATCTAAAGCAGGGATTGGGTAAGAGAAACAGGACAACAAAAGGGGAAAAGTAAGGAAGAGAGTTTTGGCATAAAGGTAAAGTTGAGGTAGAATAAAAGGATGCTAAAGGAAAGATGAAAATAGAATGTAGAACACTAATCCCAAAATATTCACCTTAACAAGACATGACCCAAAGGGAACAAAGCGTGAATGTACTCACGGCACTGAAAGCCCCAATATAAGCAACCACCTGAGAAAAGATAATTAGGGGAGAGAAAAGAGAGCACAAATGGTATCTAAGAGAGAGAAAAAAAGATAGGAGAGAAATGAAAAAGGAGAATATATGTTTATGGAGAAAACACCACAGAGCCAATAGATAAACCAAACAAATACAAACACCAAACACTCAGTAAAGAGGGTGGGGGCAGAATCTGTCCAATTTCTTTTTTCAATATTTTATAATTTTCCAAGTGTAGATCTTGTCTTTTACATCCTTGGTTAAATTTATTCCTAGATTTTTGTGCAATTGTAAATATGACTGTTTTCTAATTTTCCCTTTCTGATAGTCATCATTGGTGTAAAAAAATACAAAGTTTGACCAGTTAGCATGGTTCTGTGGTTGAGTGTCAATCTATGAACCGGGGGGTCATGGTTCAATTTTTAATCAGGGCACATGCTGGTTTATGACTCTACCCCAAGTGGTGCGTGTGCAGGAGGCAGCTGATCAGTGATTCTCTCTCATCATTGATGCTTCTATCTCTCTTTCCCTCTCCCATCCTCTCTGAAATCTCTGGTTGAATGAAAGTCCTACAATAAGAGTAAAGACAAAAGCACACTGAGACTGGCATGAAGGGCAGAGGCATGGAACAGGATGGTCTGACACCCACATGTGCCATTTTTTTTTAATTGGGAAGGAGATCATCTCTGTGGCAGCTGCCCATGAGGAGCAAGGGGTCCCAGCCCCACACCAGACTCCAAGCCCAGGGTTCCAGAGATGGGAAGAGAAGTACCTGCAATTACTGGCTGTAAATGCCAGCAGGGATTGTGGCTGAGTGATACAGAGGCTGCTGGAGATCCAGGTGGTCCTTTTAAAGGGCATGCACACAAACTTACATGAGCTCCAGTGACAGGGGACCCAGACACATATGGGGAGGAACTGGATTGTTTGGCATCAGGGCAGGAACTTGGGGTGAATTTCTCCCAGATTGTGGTGCTCCTAGAAGCCATTGCTACTATGCTGAGACCTCCCCTGTCACAGAGCTGATTGGCAGCCATACCTGAGTCTCCATCAGCCTGGAGCCCACTATCTTCTCTGCCATGGGGATTCCTGGAGACCCTGCCCTCTCCATTTTGAAGCCTCACCCAAGCTGTTTGCATCAGCTTTTCCATATGAATGGCCTGTCCTGGCTCAGGTATCAGACTTTTCTAAAATCTCTCAAACAAGCTACAGCTGGTCACAGCATGCCCCAAACCTATCAACAAAAAGCCTAAGACCCAGCACTAACACCAGCCTACCTTGCTTCATGTTAGGTTAGGTGGCTCAGGAGGCAGCGTAAGAAATAGAGTCCAGTGAGTCAGAAAAGAAAGGAAAGGAAAAGGTTTATTCTGAGTCCCCGGGAGACCCACGTACCCCCAGGACAGGGCACGTGGATTCACGCCAACAGGGAGGGGGGCGCTTTTTTTATACTGTGGTTGGGTGAGGGGTGGAGACATGAGCTGAGGTATTCAGTTGAGGAAGTTTCAGCTGCAGGGGGTTGTGGAGAAGCCAGTATCTGTGTCTGGCACGTTGATCTGTGAGAAATTCCAGGGGAAGTCCATTGTCTCATCACATGTCTGCATGTATCCGATCCTGGGCTCTCTCCAACCTAACACTTCACAGGTGGGCTTTGCCTGGGCACCTCCAAGCCCAATACAAATAGCAAATAGCAGCCATCTGCAGATCCCTCTGTAGCTCCTTCTAGATGGCGCCAGGCAATGGCTAACTTTACACCACCCTGAAGTCCCTAGAATCAGTGTATCCAGTGGACAGCTTCAGAATATAGCAGATTACAAGTCTACACATCCACAAGCAACATACTTAAGGGGTAAAGTCAGTGAGCACCAAGCCCCACTGAAGCAAGTACTGCTCAATAGAGGTGTTTCCTGCACAGCAGCTCTCCTGCTATAAACACAGCTGGTCCTCACAGCCAATTGGGCTGGAGGTCAACTCCCACAAGTCATGCCAACAGCAATCAAGGTTCAACTATAAGACTGTGCAAACAGCTCACACAGAGGCACACTTAGTGCTCAGCTCAGGTAAAAGGAAGGCCAAGACATTGGGCCTTACAGGACACATTCTACACAATGCCACTCTACCAATTCCAGGAGACATAGAACCTCTCCTTAATACATAGAAACAAACACAGGGAAGCAGCCAAAAAGTGGAGACAAATAAACAAGTCATAAATGAAAGAAATGAAAGCAGGAAAACTACTGGATACAGATTTCAAAACCATGGTTATAAGGTTACTCAAGGATCTTGATGAGACTTTCAAAAATCTTAGTGAGAATGCCAAATATATGTAAAAGGACCAGTCAGAAATTTAGCACATACTAACTGAAATAAAGAATAATTTTTAGGGATTCACCAGTAGAGTAGATGATTCCTAGAATCGAATCAATGATTTGGAATATGAGGAAGCAAAAAACACGCAATCAGAAGAGCAAACAGAAAAAAGAATCCAAAAATATGAAGATAGTGTAAGGAGCCTCTGGGACAACTTCAAGGGTACCAACATTCACTTTCTGAGGGTGCCAGAAGTAGAAGAGAAAGAACAAGATATTGAAAACATATTTGAGCCAGAACCGGTTTGGCTCAGTGGATGGAGCGTTGACCTGTGGACTGAAAGGTCCCAGGTTCCATTCCGATCAAGGGCATGTACCTTGGTTGCAGGCACATCCCCAGTGGGGGCGTGCAGGAGGCAGCTGATAGGTGTTTCTCTCTCATCGATGTTTCTGGCTCTCTGTCCCTCTCCCTTCCACTCTGTGGAAAGTCAATGAAATGTATTAAAAAAAGAAAGAAAGAAAGAAAGAAAGAGAGAGAGAAAGAAAGAAAGAAAGAAAGAAAGAAAGAAAGAAAGAAAGAAAGAAAGAAAGAAAGAAAGAAAGAAAGAAAGAAAGAAAGAAAATGTAGTTGAAAAAGTAATACAGAAAAATTCCCCTACCTGGTGAAAGATAGACTTATAAGTCCAGGAAGTTCAGAGAGTCCCAAACAAGAAGTCCACCTTGTTTTAGCTGTTATTGATTCCTTCTATTGTATTCTTCATTTGAGATACTGTATTTTTCTTTTCTGACTGTTTTTATTATGGTTTCTATGTCATTTTATATGTTTGATATCTTTGTTTAAGTTATCACTGAGATTATCTATTCTTCCTCTAAGTTCCTTGAACATCCTGTATAACTGTTTTTTAAACTATATCTGATAGCTTGATTTTTCTCCTTTTTTTAGTTTTTTCTTTTTTAGTTTTTTTCGTTTTTGTTTTTAAATTAAATCTTTATTGTTTAGATTATTACATTTGTTCCTCTTTTTTCCCCCCATAACTTCCCTCCTCCCAGTTCCCAACCCACCCTCTGCCCTCACTCCCCACCCCCTGTCCTCATCCATAGGTGCACGATTTTTGTCCAGTCTCTTCAGGCATCCACCACACCCCTTTTCCCCCCAAGAATAGTCAGTCCATTCCCTTTCTATGTCCCTGATTCTATTATAATCACCAGTTCATTCTGTTCATCAGATTATTTATTCACTTGATTCTTTGATTCACTTGTTGATAGATGCATATTTGTTGTTCATAATTTGTATCTTTACCTTTTTCTTCTTCCTCCTCTTCTTAAAGGATACCTTTCAGCATTTCATATAATACTGGTTTGGTGGTATTAACTCCTTTAGCTTTTCCTTATCTGTGAAGCTCTTTATCTGACCTTCAATTCTGAATGATAGCATTGCTGGATAAAGTAATCTTGGTTGTAGGTTCTTGGTATTCATCACTTTGAATATTTCTTGCCACTCCCTTCTGGCCTGCAAAGTTTCTGTTGAGAAATCAGCTGACAGTCGTATGGGTACTCCCTTGTAGGTAACTGACTTTCTTTCTCTTGCTGCATTTTAAGATTCTCTCTTTGTCTTTTGCTCTTGGCATTTTAATTATGATGTGTCTTGGTGTGGTCCTCTTTGGATTTCTTTTGTTTGGGGTTCTCTGCGCTTCCTGGACTTGTAAGTCTATTTCTTTCACCAGGTAGGGGAAGTTTTCTGTCATTATTTCTTCAAATAGGTTTTCAATATCTTGCTCTCTCTCATCTTCTGGCACCCCTATAATTCGGATGTTGGTACGCTTGAAGCTGTCCCAGAGGTTCCTTACACTATCTTCGTATTTTTGGATTCTTTTTTCATTTTGCTTTTCTGGTTGGGTGTTTTTTGCTTCTTCGCATTTCAAATCTTTGACTTGATTCTTGGGCTCCTCTGGCCTGCTGTTGGGAGTCTGTATAATATTCTTTATTTCAGTCAGTGTATGCTTAATTTCTAGTTGGTCCTTTATCACAGCATTGAGGGTCTTATTAGATTTCTTGAGGATCTCACTATATATATCAGCGGTCTCACCAGTCTTTTCAAGGGCCATACTAAATTTATCGGCGGCTTCTAGACAGTTCTTGAGAGACCTTAAAAAGTGTGGTTTTGAACTCTATATCCAGAATTTTGCTTTCCTCCATTTCTGTCATTTGTGTCCTGTTTATTTGTCTCCGCATTATTTCTGCTTTCTTGGTGCACCCCCTAGTGGTCTTTGTGCGCAGTCTTGTTGTAGTTAAGCCTTGATTATTGAAGGTAACACTGGGCGGGATTTGACCTCCAGGCCAACTAGCTGTCTCATTTTGCTTTTTGATGAGCCAGGCTAGTGGTTCATCAATCTTGTTTATCCTTTCAAAGAACCAGCTTTTGGTTTCATCTATCTTTTGTATTGTTTTTTGGTCGCTATATCATTTATTACTGCTCTGATCTTTTATTATTTCCTTCCTTCCACTCACTCTGGGCTTTTCTTGTTGCTCTCTTTCTAATTCTTCAAATTGCAGAGTTAGAAGGTTTATTACCAGGTTTTTTGTTTGTTTGTTATTTGTTTTTGTTTTTTTTCGTTGTTTTGTTTTTGTTTATGTGATGTACCGCATTTATTGATTTGCAGATATTGTACCATCCTAGCATTCCTGGGATAAATCCTACTTGGTCATGGTGTGTGATCTTTCTGATGTACTGCTGGATCCGATTTGCTAAGATTTTGTTGAGGATTTTGGCATCTATGTTCTTGAGGGATATTGGCCTGTAATTCTTTTTCATTGTGTTGTCTTTACCTGGTTTTGGTATTAGGATGATGCTGGCTTCATAGAATGAGCTTGGAAGTGTTCCTTCCTCTTGAATTTTTTGTGGTAGTCTGAGGAGGATAGGTTTTAGTTCTTCCTTGAATGTTTGGTAAAACTCCCCTGTGAAGCCATCTGGTCCTGGGCTTTTGTTTGCTGGAAGCTTTTTGATGACTGCTTCAATTTCTTCCATAGTTATTGGCCTATTGAGATTTGAAGATTCTTCCTGATTGAATTTTGGAATGTTATATTTTTCTAGGAATTTGTCCATTTCCTCCAGGTTATCTAGTTTGTTGGAGTAGAGCTGTCCATAGTATTTTTTAACAATCATTTGTATTTCTGTGGGGTCTGTTGTTATTTCGCCTCTATCGTTTCTGATTTTGTTTATTTGGGTCCTCTCTCTTTGCTTCTTGGTGAGCCTGGCTAGAGGTTTGTCAATATTGTTTATCCTTTCAAAGAACCAGCTCTTGGTTTCATTGATTTTCTGTATTGTTTTTTTGGTCTCTATGTCATTTATTTTTGCTCTAATCTTTATAATCTCCTTCCTTCTGTTCACTCTGGGTTTTTCCTGTTGCTCTATTACTAATTCTTTGAGTTGTAGAGTTAGATGATTTACTACCATTTTTTCTTGTTTTTGAGATAGGCTTGTAGAGCTATAAACTTCCCTCTCAGGACTGCTTTCATTGCATCCCATAGGTTTTGGATTGTTGTTTTTTCTTTTTTTCTTTTTTTATTGCTTAAAGTATTACAATGGGTATTTCACATGTGTCTTTTATTTCCCCCGCCTTTGACTATCCCCTGGCCTCCCCCACGCCCCAGCGTCCCATGTTCATTGGTTATGCAGATATGCATGCATACAAGCCCTTCGGTTGATCTCTTATACCCCTCCCTCCTGACCCACAACTTTACCCGGCCTTCCCGCTGCAGTTTGACAATCTGTTTGAGGCAGCTCTGCCTCTGTATGTATTACTGTTCAAAAGTTTATAATGGTCTCTATTATCCATGAATGAGTGAGATCATGTGGTATTTTTCCTTCATTGACTGGCTTATTTCACTTAGCATAATGCTCTCCAGTTCCATCCATGCCGTTGCAAATGGTAGGAGTTCCTTCTTTTTTACAGCAGCATAGTATTCCATCGTGTAGATGTACCACAGTTTTCTAATCCATTCATCTACTGATGGGCACTTAGGCTGTTTCCAGATCTTAGCTATGGTGAATTTTGCTGCTATGAACATATGGGTGCATATATCCTTTTTGATTGGTGTTTCTGGTTTCCTGGGATATATTCCTATAAGTGGGACCACAGGGTCAAATGGTAGTTCCATTTGTAGTTTTTTGAGGAAACTCCATACTGTCTTCCACTATGGAATGCACCAGTCTGCATTCCCAACAGCAGTGCACAAGTGTTCCTTTTTCTCCACATCCTCTTCAGCACTTGTCATTTGTTGATTTGTTGATGATAGCCAGTCTGACAGGTGTGAGATGATACCTCATTGTTGTTTTGATTTGCATCTCTTGGATGATTAGTGACTTTGAGCATGTTTTCATATGTCTCTTGGCTTTCTGAATGTCCCCTTTTGAAAGGTGTCTATTTAGGTCCTTTGGCCATTTTTTTGATTGGATTGTTTATCTTCCTTTTGTTAAGTGGTATGAGTTCCCTATAAATTTTGGAGATTAGGCCCTTATCAGATATGACATTGGCAAATATGTTTTCCCACACAGTGGGTTTTCTCGTTGTTTTGTTGATGGTTTCTTTTGCTGTGCAGAAGCTTTTTATTTTGAAGTAGTCCCATTTGTTCATTTTCTCTTTAGTTTCAAGTGCCCTAGGAGCTGTATCAGTGAAGAAATTGCTTCGGCATATGTCTGAGATTTTGTTGCCTTTGGATTCTTCTAGAATTTTTATGGTTTCCTGTTGTGCAGTTAAGTCCTTTATCCATTTTGAGTTTATTTTTGTGTATGGTGTAAGTTCGTGGTCTAGTTTCATTTTCTTGCATGTATCTGTCCAATTTTCCCAACACCATTTATTGAAGAGACTATCCTCGCTCCATTGTATGTTCTTGCCTCCTTTGTCAAATATTAACTGAGCATATTGGTTCGGGCCAATTTCTGGGCTCTCTATTCTATTCCATTGATCTATATGCCTGTTCTTGAGCCAGTACCAGGCAGTTTTGAGAACAGTGGCTTTGTAATACAGCTTGATATCTGGTATTGCGATCCCACCTACTTTGTTCTTTCTCAGGATTGCTGCAGCTATTCGGGGTCTTTCTTTATTCCAGATGAATTTTTGGAAAGTTCGTTCTAGATCTCTGAAGTATGCCATTGGTATTTTAATGGGGAGTGCGTTGAATTTATAAATTGCTTTGGGTAGTATGGACATTTTAATGATGTTGATCCTACCAATCCATGAACACGGAATGTTCTTCCATTTGTTTATGTCTTCCTCTATCTCTTTTTTCAACGTCCTGTAGTTTTCTGAGTAGAGGTCTTTTACCTCTTTAGTTAAGTTTATTCCTAGGTAGCTTAATTTTTTTGGTGCGATGGTAAATGGGATTGTTTTTGTAATCTCTCTTTCTGAAAGTTCACTATTGGTGTATAGAAATGCCTCAGATTTCTTGGGGTTAATTTTGTATCCTGCTACATTGTAAAATTCATGTATTAAGTCTAGTAGTTTTTTGATGGAGTCTCTAGGGTTTTGTATGTATAATATCATGTCGTCTGCAAATAAGGACAGTTTTATTTCCTCTTTTCCAATTTGGATGCCTTTTATTTCTTCCTCTTGCCTAATTGCAATGGCTAACACCTCCAGTACTATGTTGAACAGGAGTGGTGAGAGCGGGCATCCCTGTCTTGTTCCTGTTCTTAAGGGAAATGGTGTTAGTTTTTGTCCATTGAGTATGATGTTGGCTGTGGGCCTGTTATATATGGCTTTCATTATGTTGAGGTATGATCCTTCTACTCCCGCCTTGCTGAGAGTTTTTATCAAAAATGGGTGTTTGATTTTATCAAATTATTTTTCTGCATCAATTGATATGACTATGTGATTTTTTTCTTTCAATTTGTTTATGTGATGTATCACGTTTATTGATTTGCGGATATTGTACCATCCTTGCATCCCTGGGATGAATCCTACTTGGTCATGGTGTATGATCTTTCTGATGTACTGCTGGATCCGATTTGCTAAGATTTTGTTGAGGATTTTGGCATCTATGTTCATGAGGGATATTGGCCTGTAATTCTCCTTCATTGTGTTGTCTTTACCTGGTTTTGGTATTAGGGTGATGCTGGCTTCATAGAATGAGCTTGGAAGTGTTCCTTCCTCTTGAATTTTTTGTAGTAGTCTGAGGAGGATAGGTTTTAGTTCTTCCTTGAATGTTTGGTAAAATTCCACTGTGAAGACGTCTGGTCCTGGGCTTTTGTTTGATGGAAGTTTTTTGATGACTGCTTCAATTTCTTCCATAGTTATTGGCCTATTGAGATTTTTAGATTCTTCCTGATTGAGTTTTGGAATGTTGTATTTTTCTAGGAATTTGTCCATTTCTTCCAGTTTGTCTAGTTTGTTGGAGTAGAGCTGTCCATAGTATTTTTTAACAATCATTTGTATTTCTGTGGGGTCTGTTGTTATTTCGCCCCTATCATTTCAGATTTTGTTTATTTGGGTCCTCTCTCTTTGCTTCTTGGTGAGCATGGCTAGAGGTTTGTTAATCTTGTTTATCCTTTCGAAGAACCAGCTCTTGGTTTCATTGATTTTCTGTATTATTTTTTTGGTCTCTATGTCATTTATTTCTGCTCTAATCTTTTTTATCTCCTTCCTTCTGCTCACTCTGGGGTTTCTTTGTTGCTCTCTTTCTAATTCTTTGAGTTGTAGAGTTAGATGATTTACTACCATTTTTTCTTGTTTTTTGAGATAGGCCTGTAGAGCTGTAAACTTCCCTCTCAGGACTACTTTCATTGTGTCCCATAGGTTTTGGATTGTTGTGTTTTCATTGTCATTAGTTTCCAGGATGTTTTTAATTTCTTCTTTGATCTCATTGGTAACCCAATCAATATTTAATAACATGCTATTCAGCTTCCAGGTGTTTGAGTTTTTTGGGGTTGTTTTTATTGTAGTTTATTTCTAATATTATGCCATCGTGGTCTGAGAAGATGCTTGGTATGATTTCAATCTTCTTGAATTTGGGGAGACTTTGCTTGTGACCCAATATATGGTCTATTTTTGAATATGTGTTATGAGCACTTGAGTAGAATGTATATTCCGTGGCTTTGGGGTGAAGTGTTCTGAAGATGTCAATTAAGTCCATCTGATCTAGTGAGTCATTTAGGATTGCTGTTTCTTTGCTGATTGTTTGTCTATCAGTGGTGGGCAAACTTTTTGACTCGTGGGCCACAATGGGTTCTTAAACTGGACCGGAGGGATGGAACAAAAGCATGGATGGAGTGTTTGTGTGAACTAATATAAAGTCAAAGTAAACATCATGACATAAAAGGGTACGGTCTTTTTTTTTTTTTAGTTTTATTCATTTCAAACGGCCGGATCCGGCCCGAGGGCCGTAGTTTGCCCACGGCTGGTCTATAGGATTTATCCAGTGATCTCAGTGGTGTATTAATGTCCCCTACTATGACTGTATTGTTGTCGATCTCTCCTTTGATATCTTCCAGGAGTTCTTTTTTTATGTATTTGGGTGCTCCTGCATTGGGTGCATATGTGTTTACCAGGGTTATAGCTTCTTGTTGTATTGATCTCTTTAGTACTATGAAGTGGCCTTCCTTATCTCTTGTTATGGCCTTCACTTTGAGGTCTATTTTGTCCGATAGAAGTATTGCTACCCCAGCTTTCTTTTCCTTTCCATTTGCCTGAAAGATATTTTTCCATCCCTTTACTTTCAGTGTGTGTGAGTACCTTCTAATGAGGTGGGTCTCTTGTAGACAGCAAATGTATGGGTCATGTTTTTTTATCCATTCAGCCACTAGATGTCTTTTGACTGGAGCATTTCATCCACTTACTTTTAATGTTATTACTAGTAGGTACTTGTTTGTAGCCATCTGTACTTTAACCATGTGTTCCTTCCTCCCTTTCTATTTTTTTCTTTGTACAGAATTCCCTTTAGCATTTCTTGCATTGCTGGCTTGGTAGTGATAAACTACCCTAGCCTTGTTTTTTCTGCAAAGCTCCTGATTTCCTCTTCAGTTTTGATTGATATTCTTGCTGGATAGAGTATTCTTGTAATCTGTCCTTTGCTTTGCATCACTTTGTATACTTTATTCCATTCCCTTCTAGCTTGATGTGTTTCTGTTGAGAAATCATTTGATAATCTGATGGGGGATCCTTTGTAGGTGACTCTGTCTCTTTCTTGCATCTTTTAATATTCTCTCTTTGTTGTTAACATTTGCCATTGTAATTATAACGTGTCTTGGTGTGGGTCTTTTGGGATTCGTCTTGCTTGGAACTCTGTACTTGTGTTTCTTTTTTCTTCCCCATATCAGGGAAGTTTTCTGTCATTATTTCTTCAAATAAATTCTCTAATACATGCTGCTCTTCTTGTCCTTCTGGCACTCCTATTATATGTATGCTACTTCATTTCATGTTTTCCCAAAGCTCCCTTAGGCTCTCCTCCTGATTCTTATTTTTTTTTTTCCTCCAGTTGCCATTCAGATTGGGCTTCTTCCTATACCTTATCTTCTAAGTCACTAATTCATTCCTCCACTTCTAGTTTAAAGTTGAGACATTCCATAGTGTTTTTTATTGTAGCTGCATCACTTTTGATTTCTTCCTGATTTTTGCGTAGGTTGATTATTTTCTCATCCATCTGCTTTATGAACTGCATGACCATTACTCTAAATTATTTTTCTGTCACATTGCATGTCTCCATTCACTTATTTTCTTTCTTGGCGAGTTCTCTTTTTCTTTCCTCTGGGGTTTGTTTTATTGTCTCCCCATTCTAACAATCAGCAGAAGGTTCAAATGCTGAGTTGTGGTGGCCTGAGCCATGTTCAGTGGGAGTGTCACAATACCTGATTGTCTCTGAAGAGTTCTGACACTGAGACGTGTGGCTGCCCTGGGTTGGTGGAGCCATGAGCGCCAAGGATCAGAGTTACCAACGATTAGTGTGGCCTCATGCACACACCTAGAATAAGGGACCCTACATGTGCCATGCTTAAAAAGAGTCCTCATGGGCGTGTGCTGAAAATCAGAGTTCCCTAGGGTGTGCCTGGAGTCAGAGTCCCTGTGTGCATGTGCCAAGAATCAAGTATCAGAGTCTCTGTCACTTGGTTTTGTCTTGCACTGATAATCAGGGTCCCTTTGTGTGTGCACACTGAGAATTGGAGTCATTGGTAGTCAGTGTGCGTGCACTGAGAATCATGGATCCCATGTGTGTGCGATGAGAAACAGAGTCTCCGCATGTGCATGCTGAGAGTCAAATCACTGGTGTTCAGTGCTGCCTCTCCGTGGAGAATCAGGGTCCTTGGTCTGCTTTGGAGGCCGGGTTACACAGCCGCCCTGTGTTGGCGAGAGCCCCACTCCTGTGCCACGGAAAACAAACTCACGTGTGCTCGCACCCAGAGTCAAATTTAGGTGGCATAGCTGCCTTGAGTGGGTGGGAGGCCTGGTCCTGTGAGTGCATGCAATGGGAAACAGACTCTCTGTGTCTGCATACCCAGAGTCAAAACAGGTAGTGCATCCTCCTTGTGTGGGCGTGAGGCTTGGTCCCGTGAGTACACGCTGCAGGAAACAGACTTCCTGTGTGTGAGCATGCCCAGAGTCACAGTTAAGTTGAACAGCTGCATTGTGTCAGCATGAGGTCTGCTCGCGTGAAGCGGGTTTAGCAGATCCTATGCCACTGCAGTGGGCTGGTGGAGGGAGGAGGCGTGGGCTCTGTGACTCATAGAAATCTGTGGCTGTGATGTCTGGTGTCTTGGTGTCCATGGGTCTGCAGCTGTGGTCGCAGGTCTTTGTCCTGAGTGTCTGTAGGGTCCTGGTTTGCAACTGAAACCAGATTGGGTGGTGGTGAAGCTAGGAACCTAGTCTCAAGCAGTTTTGTTCTTCAAGATGCTGTGGTTTCTGTGCCAGTACTGGCTGCCCTGGAGTGTTTGCAGTGGCAGTGGGGTTCCACTGTCTAAGACTGCTCAGTTTGGCAGCCCCCTGGTATACCTGCAGGATCTATCTGTCCCTAGCTTTCTCACACACACACCACACACTCCTCTATCGCTCCCTCACTCTCTCACACACTCTCTCTCCCTCCCTACCTTCTTGCCAGTCGCCATCTTCTCCTCTCCTTTGATCTTTATTATTTCCTTTCTTATACTTATTCTGGGCTTTTCTTTTTGTTCTCTTTCTAAATATTTATGTTGTATGGTTCCATAGTTTAGTAGAAATTGTCCTTTTTTCTTGAGGTAGGCCTGTAGAGCTATGAACTTCCTGCTCAGGACTGATTTCGCTGTGTCCCATATATTTTGGGTTGCTGTTGTGTTAATTTTTGTTCATCCCCTCAAAATTTCTGATTTCTTCCTTCATTTCATTGATAACCCATTCATTGTTTAATAAGATGCTATTTATCCTCCATGTGTTTGAATCTTTTGGTGTGTTATTTTAGTTGACCTCTAGTTTCATGCCATTGTGATCTGAGAAGATGCTTGATATATTTTCTTTCCTGTTGAATTCATAGAGACTTAGTTTGTGTCCTGTCTTGCAGTCTATCTTTGAGAATGTACCACGTGCAATTGAGAAGAATGTATATTCTGCAGCTTTGGGGTGAAATGTTCCTTAAAGATCTATTAAATACTTTTGATCTAGTGTGTCGTTTAGGACCACTGGTTTCTTGTTGATATTTTGTCTAGATAATCTGCCCGGTGATGTCATTGGGTTGTTAAAGTTCCCTATTATGATTTTATTGTTGTTGATTTCTCCCTTTAAGTCTTCCAGAAGTTTTATTTATATATATGGGTTCTCCAATATTTTGTGCATATATGTTTACAGGGGTTATATCCTCTTGTTGTATTGGTTCATTTAGCATTATGAAGTGGCCTTCATTGTCCCTTGTAATGGCCTTCATTTTGAAGTCTATTTTGTCTGATATGAGTATTGCTTCCACACATATTTTTTCATTTCCATTTGCTTGGAAAAAAAATTTTTTTTCCATACTTTCACTCTCATCCTGTGTGAGTTTTTTTTTTTTCTGAGGTGGATCTCATGTATGCTGCATATATATGGGTCATGCTTTGTTACCCATTCAGCTATCCTGTGTCTTTGATTGGACTATTTATGCCATTTACATTTAAGGTTATCTATATAATAAAAGCCTAATATGTTAAGTGTCCAACTGTTCATTTGATCATTTGACCAGTCACTGTGATGTGCATGACCACCAGGAGCAGACGTTCCTGGTAGGTCAGTTTGCTGCTGATGTCCGGCTGATTGGGACTGGGCAAGATGGGCCAGACACACCCTGGAGCCCTCCGACAGTCGCTCCCTGGCCCCAATCATACACTGGTGGGTGACTTGGTCTGGCCTGTGCCCTCTTGCAATCAGGGACTCCTTGGGGGATGTTTGAGAGCCAGTTTCTGCTCCATCACCACAGGCCAGGCCAAGGGACCTCACTGGTGCACGAATCCATGCCACAGGCCTCTAGTTATTAATAAGTGATTATTTGTTGCCATGTTTATTCTTTATGCTTGCGTTATTACTCCTCTCTATTTCTGCTCCTTGAAAGAGTCTCTTTAGAATTCTTGCAGTGCTGGTTTGGTGGTAATAAACTACTTTAGTCTTATTTTTGTCTCTGAACTTCTTTATTTCACCTTCAATTTTGAATGATAGCCTTACTGGATAGAGTCATCTTAGATTCAGTCCCTTGCTTCTCATTATTTTGTATACCTCATGCCACTTCCTTCTGGCTTAAAATGCTTTTTAAAAAATTAAATCTTTGTTGTACAGATTATTACAGTTGTTCCTCCTTTTTCCCCACAAAGCTCCCCTCCACTCAGTTCCCACCCCACCCTCTGCCCTTACCCACCCCAGCACTGTCTTCATCCATAGGTTTACGATTTTTGTCCAGTCACTTCCTGCACCCCCCAAACCTCTTTCCCCCCCCCCAGAATAGTTAGTCCATTCCCTTCCTATACCCAGGATTTTATTATATTCACCAGTTTATTCTGTTCATCAGATTATTTATTCCTTTGATTTTTAGATTCACTTGTTGATAGAAGTGTATTTGTTGTTCATAATTTGTATCTTTACCTTTTTCTTCTTCTTCTTCCTCTTCTTAAAGGATACCTTTCAGCATTTCATATAATACTGGTTTGGTGGTGAAATTTTTTAGCTTTCTCTTATATGCAAAGCTCTTTATCTGACCAATTCTGAATGATAGCTTTGCTGGATAAAGTAATCTTGGTTGTAGATTCTTGCTATTCATCACTTTGAATATTTCTTGCCACTCCCTTCTGGCCTGCAAAGTTTCTGTTGAGAAATCAGCTGACAGTCATATGGGTACTCCCTTGTAGGTAACTGACTTTTTTTCTCTTGCTGCTTTTAAGATTCTCTCTTTGTCTTTTGCTCTTAGCATTTTAATTATGATGTGTCTTGGTGTGGTCCTCTTTGGATTCCTTTTGTTTGGGATTCTCAGTCCTTCCTAGACTTGTAAGTCTATTTCTTTCACCAGGTAGGGGAAGTTTTCTTTCATTATTTCTTAAAATAGGTTTTCAATATCTTGCTCTCTCTCTTCTTCTGGCACCCCCATAATTCGGATGTTGGTATGCTTGAAGTTGTCTCAGAAGCTCCTTACACTATCTTCATATTTTTGGATTCTTTTTCCTTTTTGTTTTTCTGGTTGGGTGTTTTTTGCTTCTTCGCATTTCAAATCTTTGACTTGATTCTTGTGATCCTCTAGTCTGCTGTTAGAACTCTGTATAATATTCTTTATTTCAGTCAGTGTATGCTTAATTACTAGTTGGTCCTTTTTCATGTCCTCGAGGGTCTCACTAGATTTCTTGAGGATCTCACTAAGTTTATTGGCGGATTCTAGAAAATTCTTGAAAAACCTTGGAAGTGTGGTTTTGAACTCTATATCCAGTAGTTTGCTTTCCTCCATTTCTGTCATTCGTGACCTGTTTCTTTGTCTCCGCATTTTGGCTGCTTCCCTGTGTTAATAGAGTGGCTTTCTGTGCTAGTTGTCCTATAGAGCTCAGTGGCTCAGCTTCCCCAATTACCTGAGGTGGACACTCTAGGTGCACCCCTTTGTGGGCTTTGTGCACAGTCCTGTTGTAGTCTGTTGTAGTTAAGCCTTGACTGTTGTAGGTATCACTGGGAGGAATTGACCTCCAGGACAATTGGCGGTGAGAATCAGCTGTGTCTATAGTGGGAGAACTTCTGTGCTGGAGACACCCTTCTGGGGCAAGACTTGCTTCAGTGAGGTTTTGGTGCTCACTGAGTCTGCCCCCTGAGAGTGTCCCGTATGGATCTGAGGAGTTGTAATTGGATGGTCCCACTCTGACCACTGGGTACACTGGCACTTGGATCTCTAAGGAAGTGCTAATTTAGCCTCTGCCTGAAGCTACCCAGAAGGAACTATGGAGAGATCTGCAGATTCCTCTTCTTTGTTTGGGGTTTGGAGGTGCCCAAATGAGGCCCACCTGTGAAGCAATGCAAGCTGCTGTGGGGCCTTGGGCCTTCTTTTGGTAGTTCTGGGTCTCTCTGACTCAGCTGCAGTTTGTTAGGTAATTTTCAGATTGCAAAGGGCCAGGCCTTTCATATGCAAAAGGCTTTGCACACAGCTTGGGTGGGGTGGGGTCTCAGGGGATCAACAGGGCGGAGCACGCAGCTATTGCTGCTCCTCAGTCTTACCCTAAGAGGCCCCGCATCTCAGTGTCCTGGTAATCACTGCAACCACCTCTGAGAGAAAGCCCCCCTCGAGTTCCGACCAATGCCAGACAGTCCAGTTTCTCCCCGTATGAGTCTGGGTCCCCAGAGACTCTTCCGGGACTGGAATTCAGAGCAGTCAGGAGCTTGAGACTCCCTCCCAATTGAAAAAGACAACTGCATCCCTCAGTTGCCAGGCCTTTCCACGTGTGCCTCTGTACCTCTGCACTTTACTGCCGCAACTCCTCTGAGTCTCAGTGTGCTTTTCTCATTCCTTCTAGTTGTAGACTTTCCACTCAGCCAGCCTTCCTGTGGTTCTGGATGATGTCCGTTTTGTCTTTTAGTTGTATTTTTGAAGTTGTTGTGTGAGGCAGCAATTTCCGGTGTTTACGTATGCTGCCATCTTGGTTTCCTCTTAAAATGCTTTAATTGTGAAATCTGTTGACAGTCTAATGGGCATTCCTTTTTATGTAACTTGCTGTATCTCTCTTTTTCCTTGTAATTATGGTGTGTATTGGTGTGTGTTTGGGGGTTCATCTCTGTGTTTATAATTTCAGGTATATCAGTCTTCATTTCCACTTGATTTGTATTCATTGTTTCAACCTTTTTTTTCATGTTACTGTAGTTCTCATTCAGGTTATTATAATTCACTTTAGGTTGCTTGTAGTTTTCACTAAGTTTTATTTAGCATCCTTATAACCATTAGTTTGAATTCTTTATCTGATAAATTTATTGTCTCCATTTTATTTTGTTTCTTTTCTGGCAATTTCTCGTTTCTTTTACTTGGGGGTTGTTTATTTTTCTCCACATTTTATCAATATGGTAGTCTGGGATGCCATTAGATGTGGGCGGGATCATGGGTGGGGATCTGTGTATCCAGAGGTAATTGATCAAGCAGAGTTGTAGTGGTGGGTCTGATCATTTGTTGGCACT
This sequence comes from Myotis daubentonii, assembly GCF_963259705.1. Lineage (NCBI taxonomy): Eukaryota > Metazoa > Chordata > Mammalia > Chiroptera > Vespertilionidae > Myotis > Myotis daubentonii. The sequence continues at coordinate 95,322,782 of NC_081861.1, read as the reverse complement.
GGGTTAGGTGTGCTGGTTTGCTGTGGCAATTCCATGCATCTGAAGGCATCAGGTCATGTCTCACCAGCAGTGTCAGGTAGTGGGGCCATTTGTCCAAGGGCAGCAGGTCATGTACAGCACATCGTAGTGTCTGGTCCATGCTTCTGGAGGCGTTGGGTCATGTTAGCAGGGTGGGGCACACCACATCAAGGAGATGGGGCTAGTTATTCAGGGATGCCATGTCAGGTTTGCTGGATTAGGGTGGCAGGTACCTGTGTCCAGGTGGGCCACATGTCAAGTTGGTGGGCAGGCCAAGTGTTCAGCTGGTGTGAGCGGAGCAGGTGGATGCTGTTCTAATGGTAGATGGGGTGGGCCATGACGGGTGCTCCTCTGCTGGTGGAGGCGGCAGACCTGGCTGAGTGATGCTCAGCTAGTGGAGCAGACTGTGCAAGCCCAATGCCCCACTCACCAATATGGTGGGGCTGCCCAGCAAACTGCTTGTCAAGGATTCTGGCAAGTCATCAGAGGCCCACAGTTCAGGTGCTCTGAGTTGCTATATCTGGTCTGTGTGTGGGGGGACTTCAGATCCTATCATTTGGGCAGAGTGCATCAGTATGTGGCCTAAGGGTGCTGGAACAGGGTCCTTACTGCCTTCTCCCATGAAGAATCCTGTGGGGCATTCTTCAATCTCAAAGAATGAAGCATCGGAGGAGGGAGACAAGATGGCGGCGGAATAGGTGGACGCATCCAAAGGCTTGTTCCAGAGAAAATAGAATGAGCAGATGAAACAAATAACATCAACCCCAAATTGGTGAAGGAGACTCAGCTAGTGAGACAGTTTGCAGCCGGGAAGGCAGAGTTCCCCTGGAAAGATGAAAAACAAGGGTTTGGGCAGGAAAGTTTGCCAGATCTCTGAGCCCAGAGGGTCAGAGGGAAACCGTGCAGCACCAAGCTGTGTCCCTTGGCACAGGCACAGCCTCGGACTGGGGAAAGAGATCCGCAGGACTGTTGGTGTCAGGGGATTTGAGATCTGTGTTCCATAATTATGGAAGACTGAACCCAGAGGAGGCAGCCTGAAGTGCTGACCAGACCATGCAGTGCCAGTAAGAGAGGAGCTCACAGAGACTCAGTCTTCCCTGTTTCTGCGGCCGGCATTTGTTTGTTTTCTTTCACAGAACCCTGTTCATAAGACGTTTCGGATACAGACACCCATGCTGAGGAGCAGGAGAAGGTGAAGACAAGTGGAATCTGGGGAGAGGCTGGGGAGAGAAGGGGGTCCAAGAGAGGTGGCAGCAAGTTGAGTGCTGAGTCACGCCTGAGCCCAGGAACTGGGCAGCCATTTTCTCCTGAAGTTATAACCCCTCCCTCCAGTTTCTAGGTAAGGAATACAGCCACACCCAGATTGCACCCTGAATGGTACTAAGGATTAAAATAATCTGATTAGTCCCTGGGAGTTAACAGGGTCTGGCCTATAGAGAGGCCTTTAGTCCCAGCAAAAGAAAAAAAAATCACAGATATTCCAGGAAACTGGGATCGTAAGCCAGCCAAAGGAATGACATTTCATTTTTTCATTTTTATTATTTTATTATTTTGATAGCTCTTTTTTTCTGCTTTTTTCTTGGTTTTCCTTTTTTGTTTGTTGCTTTATTTTCTACTTATTTTCACATTATTTTTTCATCATTCAATTTTATTTTATGTTTACTTGCTATTTTTATTTTCATACCATTTTATTAAATCATTTTTTGTAAATATATTATTTTGTTCCCCTTCTTTCTCTTCTTATCCACTCATCCCTTTTCTACTTCCTCTATACTGAATAGAGGTCCTTCCCATATTTATCCAATTCTTAACCTTATTTCCTGTATATCAGCTCAGCCTCTACAGATTCTGCCCCCACCCTCTTTACTGGGTGTTTGTATTTGTTTGGTTTATCTATTGGTTCTGTGGTGTTTTCTCTCTCTCTCTCTCATTCTCTCTCTCTCTCTCTCTCTCTCTCTCTCTCTCTCTATATATATATATATATATATATATATATATATTCTCCTTTTTCTTTCCTCTCCTATCTTTTTTTCTCTCTTAGATATCATTTGTGCTCTCTTGTCTCTCCCCTAATTCTCTTTTCTCTGGTGGTCACTTATATTGGAGTTATTGGTGTCGTGAGTACATTCATGCTTTGTTCCCTTTGGGTCATGTCTTGTTAAGGTGAATTTTATCCTGTCTGGCTAAAGTGTTAGAGAGCAAGCCACATAACCAAACACCTGGAGAGGAAAATTCATTAATGAACGGGTCAATTACACCCTAGACCCAGCTACAGAGGCAGGAAGAAGGTGGCAGCAAGGGAGCAAAAGAGGAGTGTGTGGTTATGTATGGTTTGTGTGTGTGAGGGTGTGTGTGTGTGTGTATGGTTTGTGAGTGTGAGTGAGTGTGTGTGTGTGTGTGTGTGTGTGTGTGTGTGTGTGTGTGTGAAAAAGACACAGTTAGACCCTGCAGTACATTTGGGGCAGGCTAACCAGGCTAGCCTAACTGGGCAGCCTTTGCTACCATTGCAAACAGTACCAGGAGGCCAGCTTTTTTTCAGAGGTCTTGCCTTTTCAAAGGGGAGAGCTGATGTAATTGAGAGCCCAGTCTCACCTCCACCCAGGATGCTCTCAGGTAACACCTGGGACTCTACAGCCACCCCTGCCAGGGACCTGCTACCTTGGCTGTGGTTCCACAGTCACCGAATCTCCAGCCACCCCGGTGCAGGTTCCTGTGAGTCCTGAAGCACACTCCCTTCTGACCAGCCCAACACTTTAGTCCAGGGCACTGCAAGCACGTGAGCAGCAGACACGTGAGCAGCATGCTCCTGTCAAAGAAACATCAGCCTGTGAGCAGCCTGCCACAGGCCTAAGAGCAGCAGCCTCATGTGGCCTGTCCCTGTCCAAGGGGCAGCAGCTGTGTGAGTGGCCTGCTCCCCTGTCCGAGGAGCAGCAGCGCATGAGCAGTCCGCCTACATCTGAAGAGCAACAGCCCTGCACAGCCTGCCTCCATCTGATGAGTAGCAGTTGCACACAACCCGCACCCTGCACAAGTCCGAGGAACAGCAATGGTGCAAGCATCTTCCCCTCGTCCAAGCAGCAGCAGCCTCACGATCAACCTGACAAATCCGAGGAGCAGCAGCTGGGTAACCAGCCCAACCCCATCCGAGGAGCAGCAGTTCTTCAAGCAGCCTGTCCCCATTTGAGGAGCAGCAGGAGCCCACCCCGGACCAAGGAGCAGCAGCCACACGAGTAGCAGCCACATCCGAGGAGCAGCAGCCCTATGCAGCATGCACTGGTGTGAGGAGGAGAGTCACACATCCTGCACCTGTCCAACGAGCAGAAGCCAGGTGAGTGGCCTGTCCTGGCCCAAGGAGGAGCAGCCACGCATGCAGCTTATTCCCATCCAAAGAGCAGCAGCCTTGCAATCAACCTGCCCATGTCCAAGGAACAGTAGCCCCACAAGCAACACACCACTTCAGAGGAACAACAGCAGCATGCAGCCAGCCCCCATCCAAGGAACAGCATCCACGTAAGCAGTATCCTCCAGTCAAGGAGTAGCAGTTGCGTGTGTAGACCACCCCCATCCAAGGAACAGAAGCCTCATGATGAGCACACCCTCTGTCTGAGGAGCAACAGCTGTGTGAGAAGCCTCCTCCCAACAGCCAGAGGAGCCACCACGGCTGTGAACAGCACCCACCAGAGGAGATGCTGCCAACTGAGGAGCAGCTGCTACCACAACAACACATGGAGCAACTACAGAGTGAGGAGCCACTGCCATCCAAGGAGCTATCCCTTAACGACTCAAGATCTAGATCTGTAGGTGAGATCAAACATGGGTAGACAAAGGAAACCCCAAAGGAAGGAAAAGGAGGACTCACCAGAAAAGCAGCCAAGTGAAACAGAGGCATGCAACATGTCAGAAAAAGAAATCAGAATAAGGGTCCTAGAATGCATAAACCAGATGGAGGAAAAAATCAACAACTCAACCACGAGTCAAAGGAAATAGATGAAAAATTCAACAACCTATGTAAGAATCAAGAAAAGATGAGGAGTGATATAGCTGCAATAAAAAAACATGAAAATTTCAACAGTAGACTAGGAGAAGTGGAGGACCAAATTAGCGAATTAGTAAACAGGGAAGCAAAAACCAACCGTACTGAATTGCAATTGGAGAAAAAATTTTAAGAAAAGGAGGAGAGCCTAAGAGAGCTCTGGGACAACATGAACCACAGCAACATACAAATAATAGGAGTGTCAGAACAGCAGGAAGAGCTTCAAGGGTTTGAAAACCTATTTGAAGAAATAATGTCAGAAAACATCCATGAAGTGGGGAAGAAAAAAGTCACACAAGCACAGAGAGTCCCAAACAAGATGAACCCAAAAAGACCCCCACACACGAAGACACATCATAATTACCATGGCAAATGTACAGGACAAAGAGAGAATCTTAATGGCTGCAAGAGAGAGATGGAACGTTATATACCAGGGATCTCCCATTAGATTATTAAATGATTTCTCAATAGAAACACATCAGGCCAGAAAAGAATGGACGGAAATTTACAAAGTGATGCAAAACAAGGGACTTAATCCAAGAATACTCTATCCAGCAAGGTTATCATTCAAAATTGAAGGGGAAATAAGAAGCTTCACAGACAAAAAAAATGCTAAGGCAGCTTATCACCACCAAGCCAGCAATGCAAGAAATGCTAAAGCAACTGGTGTAAAAAGAAGAAATAAAAATCTAAGAAAGAAAACAGGCACAAAAAATAGAAATGGCTACAAGCAAGTACCTTTCAATAATAACTTTAAATGTAAATGGACTAAATGCTCCAATCAAAAGACATCAAGTGCCTGAGTGGATAAAAGAACATGACCCATATATTTGCTGTCTACAAATATACTTGATGTCCACCTCAGAATAAGGGACTCAAACACACTGAAAATGAAGGGACAGAAAAAATATCTTTCAGGCAAATGAAATGAAAAAAAATCTGGGGTAGCAACACTTATATCAGACAAAATAGACCTCAAAGTGAAGGACATAACAAGAGATAAGGAAGGCCACTTCATAATAGTAAAGGGATCAATACAACAAGCTGATATAACCCTGGTAAACATATATGTACCCATTGCAGGAGCAATCAAATACAAAAACAAACAAACAAAAAAAAAACTCCTGGAAGATATCAGGGGAGAAATTGACAACAATACGATCATAGCAGGGGACTTTAATACACCATTGACAATCAGTGGATAAATCCTCTAGACAAAAAATCATCAAATAAACAACAATCCTAAATGACTCACTAGACCAGATGGACTTAATTGACATCTTCAGAACATTTCACCCCAAAGCCACAGAATATACATTCTTCTCAAGTGCACATGGGACATTTTTAAAAATAGACCATATATTGGGTCACAAGCAAAGTCTCCCTAAAATAAAGAGGATTAAAATAATCATGCCAAGCATCTTCTCAGGCCTCAGTGGGATAATATTAGAAATAAACTACAATAAAACCAACCCAAAACAAACACTTGGAAGCTGAATAGCATGTTATTGAATATTGATTGAGTTACCAATGAGATCAAAGAAGAAATTAAAAACATCCTGGAAACTGATGACAATGAAAACAACAATTCAAAACCTATGGGATGCAATGAAAGCAGTCCTGAGAGGGAAGTTTATAGCTCTACAGGCCTACCTCAAAACTCAAGAAAAAATGGTAGTTAATCATCTAACTCTACATCTCAAAGAATAAGAAAGAGAGAAACAAGAAAACTCCAGAGTGAGCAGAAGGAAGGGGATAATAAAGATTAGAGCAGAAATAAATGACATAGAGACAAAAAAATAACAATACATAAAATCAATGAAACCAAGAGCTGGTTCTCTGAAAGGATAAACAAGATTGATGAACCTCTAGCCAGGCTCACCAAGAAGCAAAGAGAGAGGACCCAAATAAACAAAATCATAAATGATAGAAACAAAATAACAACAGACCCCACAGAAATACAAAAGATTGTTAAAAAATACTATGAACAACTCTACACCAACAATCTAAACAACCTGGAGGAAAAGGACACATTTCTAGAAAAATTCCGCATTGCAAAACTCAATCGGAAAGAATCTAAAAATCTCAGTAAGCTAATAACTATGGAAGAAATTGAAGCAGTCATCAAAAAGCTTCCAGCAAACAAAATCCAGGGGCCAGGCGGCCTCACAGCGGAGTTTTACCAAATATTCAAGGAAGAACTAAAACCTATCCTCCTAAGACTACTACAAAAAATCAAGAGGAAGGAACACTTACAAGCTCATTCTATGAACCCAGCATCACCCCAATACCAAAACCAGACAAAGACAACACAATGAAAGAATTACTGGCCAATATGCCTCATGAACATAGATGCCTAAATCCTCAATAAAATCTTAGCAATCACATATTGGGTCACAAGCAAAGTCTCCCCAAATTCAAGAAGATTGAAATCATTAGTTTCCAGGATGTTTTTAATTTCTTCTTTGATCTCATTCGTAACCCAATCAATATTCCATAACAGGCTATTCAGCTTCCAAGTGTTTGAGTGTTTTGGGTTGTTTTTATTGTAGTTTATTTCTAATGGTATGCAATTATGGCCAATCTCACATATAGCAGTACATCAGAAAGATCATACACCATGACCAAGTAGGATGTATCCCAGGGATGCAAGGATGGTACAATATCCACAAATCAAAAAAATGTAATACATCACATAAACAAATTGAGAGATAAAAACCACATAGTCATATCAATTGAGGCAGAGAAGGCATTTGACAAAGTCCAACACCTATTTTTGATAAAAACTATCAGCAAGGTGGGAATAAAAGGATCATACCTCTACATAATAAAATCCATATATGAATAAAAAAAGACCCCAAATAGTTGCAGCAATCCTGAGAAAGAAGCACAAAGTAAGTGGGATCTCAATACCAGATATCAAACTGTATTACAAAGCCACTGTTCACAAAACTGCCAGGTACTGGCACAAGAACAGACATATAGATCAATGGAATAGAATAGAGAACCCAGAAATTGACCCAAACCACTATGCTCAATTGATATTTGACAAAGGAGGCAAGAACATACAATGGACTCAAGACAGACTCTTCAATTAATGGTGCTGGTTAAATTGGACAGATACATGCAAAAAATGAAACTAGACCACCAACTTACACAGTACACAAAATTAAACTCAAAATGGATAAAGGACTTAAATGTAAGACAGGAAAGCATAAAAATACTAGAGAAATCCAAAGGCAACAAAATCAGACATATGCCAAAGCAATTTTTCACCGATACATCTCCTAGGGCATTGGAAACTAAAGAGTAAAAAACAAATGGGACTACATCAAAATAAAAATTTTCTGCACAACAAAAGAAACCATCAACAAAACAACAAGAAAGCCCACTGCATGGGAGAACGTATTTGCCAATGTTATCACCAATAAGGGTTTAATCTCCAACATTTATAGGGAACTCATACAACTTAACAAAAGGAAGATAAACAATCCAATCAAAAAATGGCCAAAGGACTTTTTTTTTTTAAATTAAATCTTTATTGTTCAGATTATTACATTTGTTCCTTTTTTTTCCCCCCCATAACTCCCCTCCTCCCAGTTCCTGCCCCACCCTCCGCCCTCACTCCCCACCCACTGTCCTCATCCATAGGTGCACGATTTTTGTCCAGTCTCTTCCCACATCTCCCACACCCCTTTCCCCCCCAAGAATAGTCAGTCCATTCCCTTTCTATGTCCCTGATTCTATTATAATCAACAGTTCATTCTGTTCATCAGATTATTTATTCACTTGATTCTTAGATTCACTTGTTGATAGATGCATATTTGTTGTTCATAATTTGTATCTTTACCTTTTTCTTCCTCTTCCTCTTCTTAAAGGATACCTTTCAGCATTTCATATAATCCTGGTTTGGTGGTGATGAACTCCTTTAGCTTTTCCTTATCTGTGAAGCTCTTTATCTGACCTTCAATTCTGAATGATAGCTTTGCTGGATAAAGTAATCTTGGTTGTAGGTTCTTGGTATTCATCACTTTGAATATTTCTTGCCACTCCCTTCTGGCCTGCAAAGTTTCTGTTGAGAAATCAGCTGACAGTCGTATGGGTATTCCCTTGTAGGTAACTGAGTTTCTTTCTCTTGCTGCTTTTAAGATTCTCTCTTTATCTTTTGCTCTTGGCATTTTAATTATGATGTGTCTTGGTGTGGTCCTCTTTGGATTCCTTTTGTTTGGGGTTCTCCCCGCTTCTTGGACCTGTAAGTCCATTTCTTTCACCAGGTGGGGGAAGTTTTCTGTCATTATTTCTTCAAATAGGTTTTCAATATCTTGCTCTCTCTCATCTTCTGGCACCCCTATAATTCTGATGTTGGTACGCTTGAAGCTGTCCCAGAGGCTCCTTACACTATCCTCGCATTTTTGGATTCTTTTTTCATTTTGCTTTTCCGGTTGGATGTTTTTTGCTTCCTCGCATTTCAAATCATTGACTTGATTCTTGCGCTCCTCTGGTCTGCTGTCGGGCGTCTGTATAATATTCGTTATTTCAGTCCGTGTGTGCTTAATTTCTAGTTGGTTCCCCAATATAAGATCGAGGGTCTTATTAGTTTTCGTGTAGATCTCATTAAGTTTATCGGCAGCTTCTAAACAGTTCTTGAGAGACCTTAAAAGTGTGGTTCTGAACTCTATTTCTTCCATTGACAATTTTGTCCTGTTTCTTTGTCTCCGCATTTTGTTATGCTTCCTTGGTGCACCCCCTAGTGGTCTTTGTTCGAAGTCTTATAGTTAAATCTTGATTGTTGTAGCTAATTCCAGGGAGGGTTTGACCTCCAGGCCAAGTGGCTCGGCCAAAGGACTTAAATAGACACTTTTCAAAAGAGGACATTCAGAAAGCAATGAGATATATGAAAACATGCTCAGTCACTAATCATCAGAGAGATGCAAATCAAATCAACAATGAGGTACCATCTCACACCTGTCAGAATGGCTATCATCAACAAATCAAAAAACGACAAGTGCTGGAGAGGATGCAGAGAAAAAGGAACACTCATGCACTGCTGTTGGGAATGCAGACTGGTGCAGCCACTATGGAAGACAGTATGGAGTTTCCTCAAAAAGTTAAAAATGGGACTCCCATTTGATCCAGTGATCCCACTTCTAGGAATATATCCCAAAAAAACCAGAAACACCAATCAGAAAGGATATATGAACCCCTATGTTCATAGCAGCACAGTTTACCATAGCTAAGACTTGGAAACAGCCTAAGTGCCCATCAGCATGTGAATGGATTAGAAAACTGTGGTACAGGAGGGGGGAGAAAATGGCGGCGATTTAGATGGATGTGTTCTGTGCCTTGTCCTGGAGCAGATAGGGTGAGCAGCTGAACCGAGTAACATCTAGCCTGAATAGGCAGAGGAAATTCAGCTGGGAGACAGTTTGCAGCCAGGAAAGGCAGAGGACTCCCAGAGAAAGGGGACTGTTGGAGACTGCGGCTGAAAACTCTCCTGGTACAGCTGGCTCAGACACTGAGTCCGCACCATCTTGAGTGGCTGTTTTTGGAAGAGTATACATCCAGAGACCCTGCAACCATGGCATCCAGGAATTGGCTACTGACCCAGAAACACTGGATCTAAAGCACTACAAATACGTGGACTCAAAGGAGCCTTGCACCTCCTCAAGGAAAGGTCAGATTTTGCCTTGATAAGAATGCGGTTTGCAATTCAGGTTGGAGAGAGGAATGTGGGCAGGGGTAGTCTGCGCCCCAGGAGGTCCATGACCCTTGGGGCCAGCGTGATCTGCAAGTGTGGAAGGGGTCTCACAGGGCTGCCGCCAGAAGGGAATGCTAAAAATTAGCCCATAGCTGGACTGGGTGCAAAAAGGCATCCTCAGATTTTGCCAGTGTACCAGCTGCTTAGTGCCAGGGGAGAGAAGACGTGCACAAGAGACTGTGCACAGAGCTGGATGGTGGAGGGTTGCAAGAGCTCGCGCACCTCCTCAGGCCCCCTTTCCCCCCCGTCTCTCTCCCCCTTAAATCTTTGCGTTTGATTAGTAAACCCAATACATAGGATCACCCAATTGGTTCACTTGCAGAGACTGCAGGGAAAAGTTGTTTTTGTGGAACCTGGGAATCAGAGTTGGGAGTAACAATCAAAGAAACAGCTCTGTGGCAGAAACAGCTCTTCCAAACTACTGGCTAGAGAGGACTTATAGCCTCGCAGGTCAATCCAGAAACACTGCCACTCAGAGGCTGAACCACAAACTGACTCTTCTGTAAATACAAATAAAGGCAGTCTGGGAAACAAATACAGCCTGCTTTAAAATCAGGACTGTGGTTTACAACACGGAGGAACAGTGTCTTGCAGTTAACTTTAACAATCTCCTGAATACCTGACAAGACTAAGGCATGTCAAACAGAAGAGTAGAGGAACTGAAGGACCTTTACTACTGCACATTTTTATTTTTTTTCACCTTTTACTTAAGAAACTAATTTTTTTTCTTCTTTTTTCATCACCTGATTTTACCTTTTCAATTACTGCATTTTTATTTTTAACCAGTGTTATTACTACTACCATTTTACCCTTTTTTTAAAGTGTCATTATATTTTCTCTTTACCTTATTTTGGGATTACTGTTCTAAATTCTATTTTCATCTTTTCTTTAGCATCATTTTACTCTACCTCAACCTTACCTTTATACCAAAACTCTCCTCCTCACTTTTCCCCCTTTGTTGTCTTGTTTCTCTTACCCTATTCCTGCTTTAGATTTTCCCTATTCCTTCTTTTTACCCCCTGTTAAAATATCACCCTACTTATATATCTAATTTCAAATCCCCTGCTCTAAATCCATATACACCTCTCTCTTCTCTTGCTTCACTATCCAAATCTTTTTTTCTCTCTCTGTCATTTGGTTGTTGTTCACTTGATTGTTCTGTATATTGGGGTTTTTTATGCTTGTTTGTGAGATTGTTTTGCTTTTTCTTTCTATTTTTCTGTTTGTTTTTCTTTTCTTTTCCAGTTATTATTATTAATTTTGCTCCTGTTTTCCCTCGCCTTACTTGATATCAATTGTTGTTTGTAGTTCGCGTTCTGTTGCTGGAATTTGTTGGGATTAGTGGCTGTTCTATTGGAGTTTTCTCCACATATAAATAGTTTCTTCCCCTCTTCTATTTCATTCTCTTTCTTTTCTCTCTTACTTTTTTTCCTTTTCCCAATTTCATTTTTGCACTCCTTTTTTCCCTCTTATTTCTTTTTCTGTTCTTTCTTCCTAATCCCCTAATTCTCTTTGATCTGGTGGTCACCTTTATTTGGGGCTATTAGTATTGTGAATATATTTTTGTTCAGTGCCTTGTGCTTTGTGCCTTGTTGTGTTGTAATTTGTGCCTTTAAATCAACGGAGCAGAGAGAGAACTACATAACCAAACACCTGGAAAAGAGAGATCATGGGGAGACAAAGAAACAGCCTGCATATGAAAGAAAAACAGGCATCACCAGAAAAGGAATTAAATGAAATGGAGGCAATGGAGGCAAGCATTCTGTCAGAGAAAGAATTCAGAGAAATGGTCATAAGGTGGATGATAAGAATGGAAGACAAATTCAACAATATGAGTAAGAACCAAGAGGAAATGAAGAACCAAGAAGAAACGAAAAATGACATCACTGCTATAAAGAACTCAATAGAAAGCATCACCAGTAGACTAGAGGAAGCAGAGGACCACATCAGTGAGCTAGAAGAAAAGGTAGGAAAAAATACCCAAGCCAAGCAGCTTCTAGAAAAAAAAAATACAAAGCAGGAGGAGAGCCTAAGAGAACTTTGGGACAACACAAAATGAAACAACATCCGTGTAATAGGGGTGCAAGAAGGAGAGGAAACTGAGCAAGGAATAGAAAACCTGTTTGAAAAAATAATGACAGAAAACTTCCCTGATATAGGGAAGAAAAAGCTCACACAAATCCAAGAAGCTGACAGAGTCCCAAACAAACTGAACGCCAAAGACCTACGCCAAGGCACATTATAATTAAATTGGCAAACAATAACGACAAAGCAAGAATTTTAAAAGTGGCCAGAGAGAGACAAAGAGTTACCTACAAAGGATCTTCCATCAGGCTAGCGACTGCTTTCTCAGCAGAAATGCATCAGGCCAGAAGGGAATGGAATGAAATATACAAAGTCATGCAAAGGAAGGGTCTGAATCCAAGAATACTGTACCCAGCAAGGCTATCAATCAAAATGGAGGGTGAAATCAGGAGCTTCATGGGCAAAAAAGGACTACGGGAATTTATTACCACCAAACTAGCAATGCAAGAAATGCTAAAGGGTCTGCTGTAAAAAGAAAAAAAAAAAAAGGAAACGAAGAAGGAACACAGGGGTAAAGAATAAAAATGGCGACTAACAGATACCTATCAATAATAACTTTAAATGTAAATGGATTAAATGCCCCAATCAAAAGACATAGGGTAACTGAGTGGATAAGAAACATGACCCATATATCGGCTGCCTACAGGAATCCCACCTCAGAAAAAAGGATGCACACAGACTGATGGTGAAGGGATGGAAAAATGTTTTTCAGGCGCATGGAAATGAAAAAAAAGCTGGGGTAGCAATACTTATATCTGACAAATTATATCTCAAAGTGAAGGACATAAAAAGAGATAAGGAAGGACACTTCATAATACTTAAGGGAGCAATCCAACAAGAAGAAATAACTCTGGTAAACATATACGCACCCAATATAAGAGCACCCAAATACATAAGAAAACTTCTGATGGGGATCAAGGAAGATTTTGACAGCAATACATTCATAGTAGGGGACTTTAACACCCCACTATCACCATTGGACAAATCCTCTAAACAAAAAATCAGCAAAGAAACAGCAATCCTAAATGACTCACTAGATCAGATGGAATTAATTGACATCTTCAGAACATTTCATCCCAAAGCCACAGAGTATACATTCTTCTCAAGTGCACATGGGTAATTTTCAACGATAGACCATATATTGTGTCACAGACAAAGTCTCTTCAAATTCAAGAAGATAGAAATCATATCAAGCATCTTCTCAGATCACAATGGCAAAAAACTGGAAATCAACTACAATAAAAACAATACAAAAAAATAAAACACATTGAGACTAAATAGCATGCTGTTAAACAATGAATGGGTTACCAGAGAGATCAAAGAAGAAATAAAAAAACATCGTGGCAACAAACAACAATGAAAACACAACAATCCAAACCTATGGGATACAGCGAAAGCAGTCTTGAGAGGGAAGTTCATATCTCTACAAGCCTACTGCAAAAAAAAACAAGAAAAAAAATGATGATAAATAACTTAACCATACAATTCAAAGAGTTAGAAAGAGAGCCACAAGAAAAGCCCAGTGTAAGCAGAAGGAAAGAAATAATAAAGATCAGAGGGGAGATAAAGGACATAGAGACCAAAAAAACAATACAAAAGATCAACAAAACCAAGAGCTGATTCTTTGAAAGGATAAACAAGATTGATGATCCTCTAGCCAGGCTCACCAAGAAGCAAAGAGAGAGGACCCAAATAAACAAAATCAGAAATGATAGAGGCTAAATAGCAACAGACGGCACAGAAATACAAATGATTGTTAAAAAATACTATGAACAACTCTACTCCAACAAAGTAGACAACCTGGAGGAAATGTACATATTCCTAGAAAAATACAACATTCCAAAACTTAATCAGGAAGAATCTAAAAATTTCAATGGGCCAATAACTATGGAAGAAATTGAAGCAGTCATCAAAAAGCTTCCAGCAAACAAAAGCCCGAGGCCAGACAGCTTCTCAGGGGAGGTTTACCAAACATTCAAGGAAGAACTAAAACCTATCCTTTTCAGACTATTCCAAAAATTCAAGAGGAACAATTCCAAGCTCAATCTATGAAGCCAGCATCACCCGAATACCAAAACCAGACAAAGACAACACAATGAAAGAGAATTACAGGCCAATATCATCCATCATGAACATAGATGCCAAAATCCTCAACAAAATCCTAACAAATCGGATCCAGCAGTACATCAGAAAGATCATACACCATGACCAAGTAGGATTTATTCCAGGGATGCAAGGATGGTACAATATCTGCAAATCAATAAACGTGATAGGTCACATAAACAAATTGAGAGATAAAAACCACATAGTCATATCAATTGATGCAGAAAAAGCATTTGACAAAATCCAACACACTTTATTGATAAAAACTCTCAGCAACGTGGGAATAGAAGGATCATACCTCAACATATTAAAACCCATATATGACAAACCCACAGCCAACATCATAATCAATGGGCAAAAACTAAAACCATTTTCCCTAAGAACAGGAACAAGACAGGGATGCCCACTCTCACCACTCCTGTTCAACATAGTACTGGAAGTACTAGCCATTGCAATCAGACAAGAAGAAGAAATAAAAGGCATCCCAATTGGAAAAGAAGAAGTAAAACTGTCCTTATTTTCAGATGACATGATCCAGTACATAGAGAACCCTAAAGACTCCATTAAAAAAAATTATTAGATTTAACAAATGAATTCAGCAATGTAGCAGGATACAAAATTAATCCGAGGAAATCTATAGCATTTCTTTGCACCAATAGTGAACTTATAGAAAGTGAGACTAAATAAGCAATGCCAAAAAAATTGATACCTAGGAATAAACTTAACTATAGAGTAAAAGACTTATATGCGAAAAACTACAGGACACTGAAAAGAAGAGATCGAGGAAGACATAAACAGATGGAAGAACATACCGTGTTCATGGATTGGTAGAATCAACATCATCAAAATGTCCATATTACCCAAAGAAATCTATAGATTCAATGAAGTCCCTATTAAATTACCAATGGCATATTTCACAGATCTAGAACGAAGGCTCCAAAAATTTATCTGGAATAAAAAAAGACCCCGAATAGCTGCAGCAATCCTGAGAAAGAACAACAAAGTTGGTGCAATCTCAATACCAGATAT
The DNA here is from genome assembly GCF_963259705.1 of Myotis daubentonii. NCBI lineage: Eukaryota > Metazoa > Chordata > Mammalia > Chiroptera > Vespertilionidae > Myotis > Myotis daubentonii. Next base: position 95,307,756 of record NC_081861.1, on the reverse strand, counting down.
CAAGGTGTATTACAAAGCCACTGTTCTTAAAGCAGCACGGTACTGGCACAAGAAAAGACATATAGATCAGTGGAATAGAATAGAGAACCCAGTAATCAACCCAAACCACTATGTCAAATTAATATATGACAAAGGAGGCAAGAGCATACAATGATTTCAAGACAATCTCTTCAATAAATGGTGTTGGGAAAATTGGACAGATACATGCAAAGAGTTGAAACTAGACCACCAACTCACACCATACACAAAAATAAACTCAAAATGGATAAAAGTCTTAAATGTAAGATTGGAAACCATAAAAATACTAGAGGAATCCACAGGCAGTGAAATCGCAAACATAAGCCGAAGGAATTTCTTCTCTGATACTGCTTCTATAGCAATGGAAACTAAAGAGAAAATAAACAAATGGGACTACACCAAAATAAAAAGCTTTTGCTCAGCAAAGGAAACCATCAACAAAACAGCAAAAAGGCCCACTGCATGGGAGAATATATTTGCCAATAATATCACCAATAAGGGTTTAATCTCCAACATTTACAGGGAACTCATGCAACTTAACAGTAGGAAGGTAAACAATCCATTCAACAAATGGGCAATGGACCTAGATAGACACTTTTCGCAGAGGACATAGAGAAGGCTGAAAGACATTTGAAAACATGCTCAAAGTCACTAATTATACGAGAGATGCAAATCAAAACAACAGTGCAGTACCGTCTCACACATGCCAGAATGGCTATCATCAACAAATCAACAAACAAGTGTTGGAGAGGATGTGGAGAAAAAGAATCCCTTCTGCACTGCTGGTGGGAATGCAGACTTGTGCAGCCACTGTGGAAAACAGAATGGAGTTTCCTCAAAAAAACTAAAAATGGAACTCCCATTTGACCCAGTGATCCCACTTCTAGGACTATATCCCAAGAAACCAGAAACACCAATCAGAAAGGATATATGCACCCCTATGTTCATAGCAGCACAATTCACCATAGCTAAGATTTGGAAACAGCCTATGTGCCCATCAGCAGATGAGTGGATTAAAAAACTGTGGTACATCTACACAATGGAATACTCCACTGAGGTAAAAAAGAAGGAACTCTTGCCATTTGCAACAGCATGGATGGAACTGGAGAGCATTATGCTAAGTGAAATTAGCCAGTCAGAAAAAGATAAATACTACATGATCTCACTCATTTGTGGAATATAGGGAACTACATAGACTGATGAACAGGAAAGATCTAAAGACAGAGAAACAGTGATCATACTATCAATCCCCAGAGGGAAAGTAGGGTAGCCTGGGGGTAAGGGGAAGAGATCAACCAAAGGACTTGTATACATGCATAGAAGCCAAACCAATGGACATGGACAATAGGGGGATGAGAACATGAGTGGGAGGGAGGTTGGGGGTTAATGGTGGATGAGGACACATTTGTAATACCTTAGCCAATAAAGAAATTTTTTTAAAAAAAGAAAAGAAAACTGTGGTACATCTACATGATGGAATACTATGCTGCTGTAAAAAAACAAGAAGGAATTCTTACCATTTGCAACAGCATAGATGGAACTGGAGAGCATTATACTAAGTGAAATAAGCCAGTCAATGAAAGAAAAGTACCACATGATCTCACTCATTTATGGATAATTAAGACCATTATAAGCTGATGAGCAAAAATAGATACAGAGGCAGAGCAGAATCGATCAGACTGTCAAACTACAGCAGGAAGGCTGGGGAGGGTTGAGGGGTTGGGTAAGAGATCAACCGAAGGACTTGTATGCATACATATAAGCATAACCAATGGACACAAGACACTGGGTGATATGGGAGGCTAGGAAAAGGTCAAGGGGAGCAAAAAAAGGAGACATTTATTATACTCTTTGTAATACTTTAAGCAATAAAACAATTAAAAAAATAGAGTGAACCTCCAAGCCAAACAGCATGTAGCTGCTGGTCAGCTCTGCCAGCACCGCCTGAACCCCTCCAGAGCTCCCACCCTTACAGAGAGATGCCCTCCTACACTCACACCCATGCACTCTCCCCTGCACACAATCACCCTTACTCCAGTACTGCCGGCCATGTTGGGCCGTCTTTGTCTTGTTTTTCTTACTTATTTTGCCACACTATGTCTTTTTATTGACATATTTAGCACATTAATACTTAAAGAAATTATTGATAGGAATATAATTATTGTAATTTTATTATATTTTTTGTAGTTCTCTGCTATTTTGCCATTCTCTTGCTCTCTTCTCTTGTATGTTGATGAGTTCCTATAGTTTTATGTTTAGTTTTGTTTTCCTTTATTTCTTATAAATCTCAGGTATTTGGATTGTGCTTACTGTGTCCTTGGTATATAATACCAAGCTATGTTTGTAGCATTTTAGTTTTAGTTGCTTTTTTCTTAATTTTGAACTAATTCAAAAATCACTATAGTTTTTATTCACCATTTCAAATTTATCTTTTTGTCATGTTTACTTTTTGGTTTGCACATCTATTAATTTGTCATAATTAATTGTTGTAATTACACATACACTATTTTTCTGCTTTTTACAGAAAACTTTGTACTATCTTTTTAAAAAAATATATTTTATTGATTTTTTACAGAGATAAAGGGAGAGGGATAGAGAGGTAGAAACATCGATGAGAGAGATACATCGATCAGCTGCCTCCTGCACACTCCCTACTGGGTATGTGCCCTCAACCAAGGTACATGCCCTTGACCAGGATCGAACCTGGGACCCTTCACTTCGCAGGCCGATGCTCTATCCACTGAGCCAAACTGGTTAGGGCTGTACTATCTTTATAGTTGGTTGATGTATGGCTTTTCTAATTCCTTTGTCATTGTTATTTTTCCCTATATTTTCCAATTTATATTTTTTAGTTTTTATTTTCTTGTTAAAGAATTCTTTTAGCATTTCTTTAATCCTGATTTAGTGATTATTAACTCCTTTAGATTTTTTCATGCATGGGAAACCTTTTATCTCCCTTTCAATTTAAATGGTAACCTTGCTATGTAGAACAATCTTGGTTATAGGTCTTTGGTGTTCATCACTTTGATTATTTTGTGTCATATTCTTCTGCACTGCAATGTTTCAGTTGCAGATCAGCTGACTATTTACTGGGACATCCTTTGTGTGTAATTAAATACTTTTCTCTAACTACATTTAAGATTCTTGCTTTGTCTTTAACTTTTGACATTTCAATTATGATGTGTGGATATCTTTGATTTCATTGTGCTTGGTGCTCTCAATGTTACCTGGCATTGTATGTTCATTTCCTTTGCCATATTAGGAAAATTTTCAATTATAATTTCTTTAAATATGGTTTAAATTCTTTGTTATCCCTCTTCTCCTTCCAGTACACCTGTGATGCAAATGTTGATATCCTTGATGCTGACACAGAGGTCTCTTAAAACAATTCTAATTTGTAAAAAGTTCTTTTTGCTATTTATTTATTCATTCATTCATTCATTCATTCATTTATTAAATCTTTATTGTTCAGATTATTACATTTGTTCCTCTTTTTCCCCCCCATAACTCCCCTCCACCCAGTTCCCACCCCACCCTCCTCCCTCACTCCCCACCCACTGTCCTCATCCATAGGTGCACAATTTTTGTCCAGTCTCTTCCCACATCCCCCTCACCCCTTTCCCCCCCAAGAATAGCCAGTCCACTCCCTTTCTATGCCCCTGATTCTATTATAATCACAAGTTCATTCTGTTCATCAGATTATTCACTTGATTTTCAGATTCACATGTTGACAGATGTGTATTTGTTGTTCATAATTTGTATCTTTACCTTTTTCTTCTTCTTCCTCTTCTTAAAGGATGCCTTTCAGCATTTCATATAATACTGGTTTGGTGGTGATGAACGCCTTTAGCTTTTTCTTATCTGTGAACCTCTTTATCTGACCTTCAATTCTGAATGATAGCTTTGCTGGATAAAGTAATCTTGGTTGTAGGTTCTTGGCATTGGCATTCATCACTTTGAATATTTCTTGCCACTCCCTTCTGGCCTGCAAAGTTTCTGTTGAGAAATCAGCTGACAGTCGTATGGGCACTCCCTTGTAGGTAACTGACTTTCTCTTGCTGCTTTTAAGATTCTCTCTTTGTCTTTTGCTCTTGGCATTTTAATTATGATGTGTCTTGGTGTGGTCCTCTTTGGATTCCTTTTGTTTGGGGTTCTCTGCGCTTCCTGGACTTGTAAGTCTATTACTTTCACCAGGTAGGGGAAGTTTCCTTTCATTATTTCTTCAAATAGGTTTTCAATATCTTGCTCTCTCTCTTCTTCTGGCACCCCTATAATTCTGATGTTGGTACGCTTGAAGCTGTCCCAGAGGCTCCTTACACTATCTTCTTATTTTTTTATTCTTTTTTCATTTTGCTTTTCTGTTTGGGTGTTTTACGCTTCTTCGTATTTCAAATTGTTGACTTGATTCTTGCAATCCTCTAGTCTGCTGTTGGGAGTCTGTATAATATTCTTTATTTCAGTCAGTGTATGCTTAATTTCTAGTTAGTCCTTTATCACAACCTTGAGGGTCTCATTAGATTTCTTGTAGATCTCATTAAGTTTATCAGCAGTTTCTAGAAAATTCTAGAAAAACCTTAGAAGTGTGGTTTTGAACTCTATATCCAGTGGTTTGCTTTCCTCCATTTCTGTCATTTGTGTCCTTTTTCTCTGTCTCTGCATTTTTTATGCTTCCCTGTGTTGATAAAGTGGTTTTCTGTGCTAAGTGTCCTCTAGGGCCCAGTGGTTCAGCCTCCCCAATTACCTGAGGAGGACACTCTTGGTGCATCCCCTTGTGGTCTTTGTGCACAGTGTTTTTGTAGTTAAGCCTTGATTGTTGTAGGTATCACTGGGAGGATTTGACCTCCAGGCCAATTGGCTGTGAGAATCAGCTGTGTCTGCAGTGGGAGAACTTCTGTGCTGGAGACACCCCTCTGGGGCAAGACTTGCTTCAATGGGGCTTTGGTGCTCACTGAGTCTGCCCCCTGAGTGTGTCCTTAATGGTTCCACAGAGCTGCAAACTGGATGGTCCCACTCTGACCTCTGGGTTTCCTGGCTCCTGGATCTCTAGGGATGTGCTAATCTAGCCTTTGCCTGAGGCTATCCAGCAAAAGCCTCCCTCACGGCTTTGGTGGGGCAGGACCCATGGGATCAACAGGGCGGGGCTAGCAGTTATGGCTGCTCTCAGTCCTGCCTTCAGAGGCTCTGCTTCTCAATGTCCCAGTAATCACTTCAAGCCCCTCAGAGAGAAAGCTGCCCTCGAGTTCTGACCGATGCCTGACAGTCCCACTTCTTCGGTATGAGTCTTGGTCCCTAGAGACTCACCTGGAACTGGAGCTCAGAGCCTGAGTCTCCCTCCCAATTGAAAACGACAACCGTTCCCTCAGCCGCCAGCCCGCTCTGCATGCACCTCCGCACCTTAGTATTTTACTTCCTCACTGCGCCTCCTCTGAGTCTCGGTATGCTTTTCTCTTTCCTTCTAGTTGTAGAATTTCCACTCAGCCAGCCTTCCTGTGGTCCTGGATGATGTCCATTCCATCTTTTAGTTGTATTTTTGAAGTGGTTGTTCATGGCAACAAACTCCGGTGTTTACCTATGCCGCCATCTTGGTTTCTCAGCCCTTTTTGCTCTTCTGATTAGATGTTTCCAATTACCTTGTTTTCCAGATAACTGATTTGATTCTCTGATTTATCTACTCTGACATTGATTCCTTTTCATATATTCTTTATTTATTGTACTAGAGGCACAGTGCACAAGATTCATGCATAGGGGGTTCCCCTTAGCCCAGTCTGCACCTTCTCCAATCCGGGACCCCCTCGGGAGATGTCCAACTGACAGTTTAGGCTTGATCCCAGGGATCCCTCTCACAATCCTGGACTGTTGGATCCTAATCACTCACCTGCCTGATTACCTGGTCACCTCTAACTGCCCCCCATGTAGGCCTGATTTCCCCTCACTCCCTCTGCGTGCCAGCCTGATCACCCCAAATTGCCCACCCCCTGCAGGCCAGGTCGGCCCAAACTGCCCCCTTGATGCCAGCCTGGTTGCTCCTAATAGCCCCTTCTTGCCTGCCTGGTTACCCCTTACTGCCCCCCCCGCTGGCCTGGTTGCCCCCAACTGCCCCCCTCTGCCAGCCTGGTCATCCCTAACTGCCCCCCCACTGGCCAAGTTGCCCATCACTGCCCCCCCGCCAGCCTAATTGCCCCCAACTTCCCCCCCTGCTGACCTGGTCACCCCACACAGCCTCCTGTTCAGTTGTTTGGTCATCCCTCACTAACACCCCTGCCAGCCTGGTCCCCCCATGCAGCCTGCTTGTTCAGTCATATGGTTGTCCCACACTAACCCCCCTGCTAGCCTGGTTGTAGGCAGCCATTTTGTGAGGGCATGAGGGTTAATTTGTATATTACCTCTTTATTTTGTAGGATTCTTTATTATTGACTGTGTTTCTTTTGTATATTTTTTATTGTTGATAGTATTACTGATGTCTTTCATTTACCACCACTTTGCACCCCTCCACCAAGACCCTACCCACCACCCCTATGTATTCACCACCTTATTGCCCATGTCCATGGGCTATGTATATCCTATCTAATAAAAGAGCAATATGCAAATTTACCATCACTCCAACACACAAGATGGCTGCCCTCATGTAGATACAAGATATTCCACCACAAGATGGCTGGCAGGGAGGGCAGTTGTGGGTGATCAGGCCAGCAGAGGAAGGCAGTTGGGGGGTGACCAGACCTGCAGGGGAGGACAGTTGGGGGGGATCATGGCCTGCAAGGGAAGGCAGTTCAGGGGGAGACCAGCCCTGCAGGGGAGGGCAGTTAGGGATGACCAGGCTGACAATGAAGGGCATTTGCAGGTGACCAGGCCAGCAGGGCAGGGCCGTTGGGGACAACTAGGCCTGCAGGGGAGAGCAGCTATGGGTGACCAGGCCGGCAGGGGAGTACAGATAGGGGCAATCGGGCCTGCAGGAGGGCAGTTAGGCATTGATAAGGCTGGTAGGGGAGTGGTTAGGGGGTGGTCAGGCTGGCAGGCAGAAGCAGTTAGGGGCAATTAGGCAGGCAGGCAAGTGTTTGGGAAACAGCAGTACTGGATTGTGAGAGGGATGTCCCACTGGGATTGGGCCTAAACAGGCAGTCGGACATGCCTCAAGTGGTGCCAGATTGGAGAGGGAACAGTCTGGGCTGAGGGACACACACACACACACACACACACACACACACACACACACACCGTGCACAAATTTCATGCACCGTGCCTCTAGTAGGTATATAAGTTCTTTGGAAAAGCCCACTGCATAGTAGACCATATTTGTCAATGTGACATCAGATAAGGGTTTAATCTCCATATTTTATAGGGAACTCCTACAACTTAACAAAATGTAGACAAAAAATGGGCAAAGTCACAGAAAAAGAAATGAAAAAAAAAAACACCAATACCATTTACCATAGCACCAAAAAATTAAGATTCCTAAGAATAAACTTAACTAAGGACATAAATACCTGTACTCATAAAACTTCAGGACATTGAAAAAAGATATAGAGGAAGACATAAACAAATGGAAGAACATACCATGTTCATGGATTGATAGAAACAACATCATTAAAATGTCTATACTACCCAAAACAATCTATAGATTCAATGCACTACCCATTAAAATACCAACAGCATATTTCAAAGATCTAGAACAAACACTCCAAAAACTCATCTGGAATAAAAAACGACCCCGAACAGCCACAGCAATCCTGAGAAAGAAGAACAAAGTTGGAGAGAGCACATTACCAGATATCAAGCTATATTACCAAACCACGGTTCTCAAAACTGCCTTGTAATGGCACAAAAACAGACACATAGACCAATGGAACAGAACAGAGAACCCAGAAATTGACCCAAACCATTATGCTTAATTAATATTTGACAAAGGAGGCAAGAGCATACAATGGAGTCAAAACAGTCTCTTTAATAAATGGTGTTGTGAAATTTGGACAGATGTATGCAAAAAATTAAACTTGGTCACCAACTTACACCATGCACAAAACCAAACTCAAAAAGGCTAAAGGACTTGAATGTAAGACAGGAAACCATAAAAATCCTACAAGACTCCATAGGCAGCAAAATAGCAGACATATGTTGTACCACTATCTTTACAGACACAGCTCATAGGGCAATGGAGACTAAGGAGAAAATAAACAAATGGGACTATATCAAAATAGATAGTTTCTGTACAGCAAAAGAAACCATTAACAAAACAACAAGAAAACCCACTGGAGAACATATTTGCCAATGATATTTCCAATAAGCATGTAATCTTCCAAATTTAAAGAGAACTCATACAACTTAACAAAAGGAAGATAAACCATCCAATCAAAAAATGGTAAATGGATCTAAATAGACACTTTTCAAAAGAGGACATACAGAAGGCCCAGAGACATATGAAAACATGCTCAAAGTCACTAATAATTCGAGAGATGAAAATCAAAACAACAATGAGATGTCATCTCACACCTGTCAGAATGGCTATCATCAACAAATCAACAAAGGGCAAGTGCTGGTGAGGATGTGGAGAAAAAGGAACCCTTCTGCACTGCTGGTGGGAATGCAGACTGGTGCAGCCACTGTGGAGAACAGTATGGAGTTTCCTAAAAAAGTTAAAAATGGAACTCCTATTTGACCCAGTAATCCCACTTTTATGACTGTATCTGAAGAAACCAGAAACACCAGTCAGAAAGGATATAATCACCCCTATATTCATAGCAGGACAATTTACAATAGCAAAAATTTGGAAAGAGCCTAAGTACCCATCAGCAGATGAGTGGATTAAAAAACTGTGCTACATCTACTCAATGGAATACTATGCTGCTATAAAAAGAAGGAACTTTTACCATTTGCAACAGCATGGATGGAACTGGAGAGCATTATGCTAAGTGAAGTAAGCCAGTCAGAGAAAGATAAATATCACATGATCTCACTCATATGTGGGATATAATAATCAACATAATTTGATGAACAAGAATAGATATATTTAGAGACAAATGGTAAGGGAGGGGTGGTTAGAGAGCAACCAAAGCACTTATATTCATGCATATTAGCATAGCCAATGGACAGAGACACTGGGTGTTGGGGGCTTGCCCTGGCTGGGTAGGGATGGGGGAGGGGGTCAACTGGGGAATAAGGAGACATATGTAAAACTATAGACAAATAAAAATTAATTCAAAATATTTTTAATAAAATAGGCAAAGGACCTAAATAGACACTTCTCAAAAGTAGACATACAGAAGGCCAAGAAACATATGAAAAAATGCTCAAAGTCATTAATTATCTGAGAGATGGAATCAAAATGCCAATGAGGACCATCTCACACCTGTCAGAATGCCTATCATCAACAAATCAACAAATGAGAAGTGCTGGAGAGGATATGGAGAAAAAGGAACCCTCATACACTGCTGGTCAGAATGCAGATTGATGTAACCATTATGGAAAACAGTATGGAGTTTCCTCAAAAAATTAAAAATGGAACTTTCATTTTACCCAGTAATCCTACTTCTAGAAATATATCCCAAGAAATCAGAAACAGCAATCAGAAAAAAAAATATATATATATATATATGCACCCCCGTGTTCATAGCAGCACAATTTCCATTAGCTAAGATTTGGAAGCAGCATAAGTGCCCATGAGCACATGAGTGGATTAGAAAACTGTGGTACATCTACACAATGGAATACTATGCTACTGTAAGAAAGAAAGAACTCTTAGCATTTGCAACAGCATGGAATGACCTGGAGAGCATTATGCTAAGTGAAATAAGCCAGTTGGTGAATGATAAATATCACATGATATCACTCATTTGTGGAATATAATGAACAATGTATACTTATGAACAAAAATAGATCCAGAGACATAGAAACATTGAACAGTCAAATCTCAGTGGAAAGTAAGGGAGGATGGGGGCAGGGAAGTAAGCAATCAACCAAAGGACTTGTATGAATACATATAAACATAACCAATGGATACAGATAGTAGGGGGGTGAGGGCTTCTGCTATGGAGATGGGAATAGCCTGGGAGAGGTCAATGGGGGGAAAATGATACACATGTAAGTATTTCAGCAATAAAGAATTAACATTAAAAAAGAACCATACGCCTAACAGTTATTATAGGTTCCTTTCACCAATCTGTGAATTAACTCCTCTTCATATAACTGGATTCCATTTTGTACATTCAATGTTTCAAATATACTCCAGAAGCTAAAAAAAAATAAAATAAAAGTTCCTTGGTTTATCTCTATCCATCCCCCACCCCTACATCAAAGTATGTCAGTCTGTTCCATTCCTCCATGCTTTGAGTCTTCTTGTATTGATTAATTCATTTTGTTCATTAGATTCCACAAATAAGTGAAATAATATGATATTTATCTTTCTCAGATTCTCTTAATTCACTAGCAAAATAATCCCCAGGACCATGTATGCTGTTCCAAAGGGCAAGAGACACCTCCTTTTATTTTAAGCTGCGTAGTATTCCATTGTGTAAATGTTTCACAGCTTTTTTATCCATTCACCTCCTGATGGGCACTTGGGTTGTTTCCAAATCTTAGCTATTGTAAATAATGCTGCGTTTAACATAGGGATGCATATATTCTTTCTGATTGGTGTTTCGGGATTTTTAGGATATATTCTGAGAAGTGGCATTGCTGAGTCAAATAGAAGTTCCATTTTTAATTTTTTGAGGAAACTGCATACTGTTTTCCATAGTGGGTGCACCAGTCTGCATTCCCATCAGCAATGAACTAGTGTTCCCTTTCCCTGCATTCTCACCAGCACTTGTTTGTTGATTTGTTGATGATAGCCATTCTGACAGGTGTAAGGTGATATTCATTGTGGTTTTAATTTGCATTTATCTGATGATTACAACCTTTCAGCATGTTTTCATATGTCTCTTGGCAATTTGTATGTCCTCTTGGGAGAAATGTCTATTCAGGTCTTCTGCCAATTTTTTAATTTGATTGTTTGTCTTCCTTTAGTTGAGTGGTATGAGTGCTTTATATATTTTGGAGATTAACCTCTTATCAGATGTATCTTTGGATAATATGTTCTTCCATACAGTGGGTTCCCTTTTAATTGTGATGGTGGTTTATTTTTCTGTGCAGAAGCTTTTAATTTTGATGTATTAATATTTATTTATTTTCTCCTGTACTTCATTTGCCCTAGGAAATGTATCAGCAAAAATTCTGCTCTGAGAGATGTCTGACATTTTACTGCTTATATTTTCTTCTGATATTTTTATGGTTTCTTGTCTTACTTTAAGTCTTTAATTAATTGGGAGTTTATTCTTGTATATGGTGTAATTTGGTGGTCAAGTTTCATCTTTTTGCATGTGTCAGATCAGTTTTCTCAAAACGATTTGTTGAAGAGGCTGTCTTTACTCCCTTGTATGTTCTTACCTCCTTTGTCTAATATTAATTGGCAGTAATGGTGTGGATCAATTTCTGGGGTTTCTGTTCTGATCCATTGGTCTATGTGCCTCTACTTTTGCCAGTAAAAGGTTGTTTTGGTTATAATGGTTTTGCAATATAATTTGATATCTGGTATTGTGATCCCTGCTACTTTATTATTCTTTCCAAAGTTTGCTGCAGCTATTCAAGGAATTTTATGGTTCCACATATATTTTTTGAGTATTCTAGTTCTGTGAAGTATGTCTTTGGCATTTTAATAGGGATTGCAATAAACCTATAGGTTGCTTTGGGAAGTATATACATTTTAATGATGTTAATTCATCCAATCCATGAAAATGGTATATGTTTCCTTTTTTTGTACCATCTTCTATTTTTTTTTTAATGCCCTAAATTTTCCAAATACAGGTCTTTTATCTCCTTGGTTAAGTTTATTCCTCTGCATCTTAGTTTTTTTGTTGTTGTTGTTGCAATGGTAAATGGCATTGTTTCTTTGGTTTCTCTTTCTGAGAGTTCATTATTGGTGTATGAAAATGCCATCAATTTCTGGGTGTTGATTTTGTATCCTGCTACATTGCCACATTTTTTTAATTAAGTCTAATAGTTTCCTAGTGGAGTCTTTAGGGTTTTCTATGTAAAATATTACATCATCTGTGAATAACAACAGTTTTATTTCCTCCTTTCCAATTTGTATGCCTTTTATTATTTTTTCTTTTTTTTGGCTAATTTTATTTTATTTTATTTTATTATTTTTTAATTAAATCTTTATTGTTCAGATTATTACATTTGTTCCTCCCCCCCCCATAACTCCCCTCCTCCCAGTTCCCACCCCACCCTCCGCCCTCACTCCCCACCCACTGTCCTCATCCATAGGTGCACGATTTTTGTCCAGTCTCTTCCCACATCTCCCACACCCCTTTCCTCCCCAGGAATAGTCAGTCCATTCCCTTTCTATGTCCCTGATTCTATTATAATCAACAGTTCATTCTGATCATCAGATTATTTATTCACTTGATTCTTAGATTCACTTGTTGATAGATGCATATTTGTTGTTCATAATTTGTATCTTTACCTTTTTCTTCCTCTTCCTCTTCTTAAAGGATACCTTTCAGCATTTCATATAATCCTGGTTTGGTGCTGATGAACTCCTTTAGCTTTTCCTTATCTGTGAAGCTCTTTATCTGACCTTCCGTTCTGAATGATAGCTTTGCTGGATAAAGTAATCTTGGTTGTAGGTTCTTGGTATTCATCACTTTGAATATTTCTTGCCACTCCCTTCTGGCCTGCAAAGTTTCTGTTGAGAAATCAGCTGACAGTCGTATGGGTATTCCCTTGTAGGTAACTGAGTTTCTTTCTCTTGCTGTTTTTAAGATACTCTCTTTATCTTTTGCTCTTGGCATTTTAATTATGATGTGTCTTGGTGTGGTCCTCTTTGGATTCCTTTTGTTTGGGGTTCTCCGCGCTTCTTGGACCTGTAAGTCCATTTCTTTCACCAAGTGGGGGAAGTTTTCTGTCATTATTTCTTCAAATAGGTTTTCAATATCTTGCTCTCTCTCATCTTCTGGCACCCCTATAATTCTGATGTTGGTACGCTTGAAGCTGTCCCAGAGGCTCCTTACACTATCCTCGCATTTTTGGATTCTTTTTTCATTTTGCTTTTCCGGTTGGATGTTTTTTGCTTCCTCGCATTTCAAATCATTGACTTGATTCTTGCGCTCCTCTGGTCTGCTGTCGGGCGTCTGTATAATATTCGTTATTTCAGTCCGTGTGTGCTTAATTTCTAGTTGGTTCCCCAATATAAGATTGAGGGTCTTATTAGTTTTCATGTAGATCTCATTAAGTTTATCGGCAGCTTCTAAACAGTTCTTGAGAGACCTTAAAAGTGTGGTTCTGAACTCTATTTCTTCCATTGACAATTTTGTCCTTTTTCGTTGTCTCCGCATTTTGTTATGCTTCCTTGGTGCACCCCCAAGTGGTCTTTGTTCGCAGTCTTATAGATAAATCTTGATTGTTGTAGCTAATTCCAGGGAGGGTTTGACCTCCAGGCCAAGTGGCTATGAGAATCAGCTATGAGTGTCAGCAGTGAGAGAACTTCTGTCCTCTAGGGAGGTGCTAATCTAGCCTTTGCCTGAGGCTATCTGGCAAATGCCTCTGTGCAGGGCTTGGGCGGGGCGGGTCGCACAGGATCAACAGGGTGGGCCGGAGAGAGCAGTTATGGCGGCTCTCAGTCCTGTCCCCAGGGGCTCTGCCTCTCTGAGTTCCAGCACCCGCTGCAAAGCTCGGAGAGAAAGCTGCACTCGCTCTGACCGAAGCCAGACAGTCCCGCTTCTCCCGTTTGATTCTGGGTCCCTAAAGACTCGCCCGGATCTGGTGCTCAGAGTCTGCGACTCCCTCCCGATTGAAAACAACAACCGCGCCCTCCGCCGCCAGCCCGCTCCACGCACTCCGCACCTCAGAATTTGACTTCAGCACTGCGCCTCCTCTGAGTGTCCTTATGCGTTTCTCTTTCCTCCTAGTTGTAGGACTTTCACTCAGCCAGCGTTCCTGTGGTTCTGGGTGATGTCCCTTCCGTTTTTTGGTTTCACTTTTGAAGTAGTTGTTCAAAGCAGCAAACTCCGGCATTAACCTATGCCGCCATCTTGGTTCTCCACTATTATTTTTTCTTGTTTCATTGCTGTGGCTAGGACTTCCAGTACTATATTGAATTAGGGTGGAGAAAGTGGACACCCTTGTCTAATTCCTGTTATTAAGGAAAACATTCTTAATTGTTGACCATTGAGTATTATGTTGGCTGTAGGTTTTTCACATATGGCCTTTATTATGTTGATATATGATCCCTCTATTCCCACTTTCCTGAGAGTTTTTATCAAAAAAGGATGCTGGATTTTTTCAAATTCTTTTTCTGCCTCTATTGATATTATAATATGAATATTTATTTAATATTTTTATTTAAAATATATTTTATTGATTCTTTTATAGAGAAGAAGGGAGAGGGATAGAGAGTGAGAAACATCGATGAGAGAGAAACATCGATCAGCTGCCTCCTGCACACTCCCCACTGAGGATGTGCCAGCAACCAAGGTACATGCCCTTGACCGGAATCGAACCCGGGACCCTTGAGTCTGCAGGACGATGCTCTATCCACTGAGACAAAGCGGTCAGGGCTGATCATATGATTTTCATCTTTCAATTTGTTTATATGGTATATCACAATTATTTATTTGCAGATATTGTACCAGCCTTGCATCCACAGAATAAATCCCACTTAATCATGATGTATGATCATTTAATATATTGCTGGATCTCATTTGCTAGTATTTTGTTGAGGACTTTGTCATCTTTGATTATTAGGGATATTGGCCTGTAATTTTCTTTCTTTATAGTGTCTTTATCTGCTTTTCGAATTAGGATAATCCTGGCTTCGTAAAAAGAGCTTGGAAGTGTTCCTTCCTCTTGAATTATTTAAAATAGTCTGAGGAAAATAGGTGTTAGTTCTTCTTTGAATGTTTGGCAAAATTCTCCTGAAAATCCATCAGGTCCAGAATTTTTGTTTGCTAGAAGTTATTTAATTACTGCTTCAATTTCAACAGTTGTTACTGTCCTACTCAGTTTTTCTGATTTTTCCTCATTGAATTTTGGAAGATTGTGTTTCCAGGAATTTTTCCATTTCGCCCAGGTTGTCCAGTTTGTTGGAATTTAGTTGTTCGTAGTATCTGCTTTGGATCCTTATATTTCTGTGGTGTCTGTTGTTATATCGCCATTTTTGCTTCTGATTTTATTTACTTTGGTCCTCTCTCTTTTTTTCTTGATGAACCTAGCTAGCGGTATGTCAATCTTGTTTATCTTTTCAAAGAACCAGCTCTTTTATTCATTGATTTTTATACTGTTTTTAATTCTCTCCATCATTTATTTCTGCTCTGATCTTTATAATTTGCTTCCTTATACTTCCTCTGAGCTTCTCTTGCTGTTGTCTTTTTAATTCATTTAGCTGTAAGGTTAGATAGTTTATTAGTGCTTTTTCCTATGTTTTGTTTGTTTGTTTGAGGTAGGCTTATAATTCTATGAACTTCCCTTCAGGACTTCTTTCACTGTGTCCCATAGGTTTTGTGTGGTTTAATGTTCATTTTTATTTGTTTCCAAGAAGTTTTTATTTATTGCTTGATTTCATTGGCAACCCATTCATTGTTTAATAACATGCTATTTAGACTCGATGTATTTGCGTATGTTTGAGTTTCTTTTTAAATTGTAGTTGATTTCTAACTTCATACCATTGTGATCTGAGAAGATACTTGGTATTATACCAATCTTCTTGAATTTGTATAGGCTTCTTTTGTATTCTAACGTGTTGTCTATGTTTAAGAATGTTCCATGTGCACTTGAGAAGAATATATATTCTGTTTCTTTTGGGGAGAAATGTTCTGTAAATATCAGTTAGATTCATCTGATCTAGTGTGTCATTTAAGGACTCTGTTTCCTTGTTGATATTTTGTCTGGACTATCTATCCAATGGTGTCAGTGGGGTGTTGATGTCCACTACTATGACTGTACTGCTGTTTATCTCTCCTTTAAAGATCATGAAGAGATTTTTTATGATCTTGGGTATTCCTATATCGGGTGCAAATATGATTACAAGGGTTAAAATTCTTTTTTATGGCTATGCAAATCTCTATTTTTAAAAAAATCTTTATTGTTGAAAGTATTACATATGTCCCCTTTTTACACAATTTACCTCTCCCATGCTCCCGCCCCAGCCTTCATCACCCTATTGTTTGTGTCAGTGGGTTATGTGTATACCCATGTGAGTTCCTTGGTTGATCTTGTTCCCCTCTTCCTCTGCCTTCCCTCTGAGGTTTGATGGTATGTTCCATGTTTCTATGTCTCTATTTTTGTTCATCAGTATATGTTGTTCATTAGATACCACATATGAGTGAGATCATGTGATACTTTTCTCTAACTGGCTTATTTTGTTTAGCGTAATGCTCTCTAGATCAGTGATGGTGAACCTATGACACACGTGTCAGAGGTGACACGCGAACTCATTTTTTTCTGTTAAATGGCATTTAAATATATAAAATAAATATCGAAAACATAAGCCTTTGTTTTACTATGGTTGCAAATATGAAAAAAATTTTATATGTGATACGGCACCAGAGTTAAGTTTGGTTTTTTCAAAATGCTGACACACCGAGCTCAAAAGGTTTGCCATCACTGCTCTAGGTCCATCCATGCTGTTGCAAATTGTGAAAGTTCTTTCTTTTTTACAGCTGAATAGTATTCTATTGTGTAGATATACCAGTTTTTTAATCCACTCATCTGCTGATGGACACTTAGCTATTGTAAGTTGTGCTGCTATGAACATAGGGGTGCATATAGTCTTTCTGATGGGTGTTTCTGAATTATTTGAATATATTCCTAGAAGTGGAACCACTGGGTCAAATGAGAGCTCCATTTTTAATTTTTTGAGGAAACTCCAAACTGTTTTCCACAGTAGTTGCATCAGTTAGTATTCCCACCAGCAGTGTACAAGGGTTCCTTTTTCCCCACGTCTTCATCAACACATGTTGTTTGTTGATTTGTTGATGAGAGCCATTCTGGCAGGTGTGAGGTGATACTTCATTGTCATTTTATTTTGCATCTCTTGTATGATTAGTGACTTTGAGCATTTTTTCATATGCCTTCTGGTCTTCTGTATATCCACTTTGGAGAACTCTCTATGTCCTTTGCCCATTTTAAAAAATATATTTTTATTGATTTCAGAGTGGAAAAGAGAGGGAGAGAGAGATAGAAACATCAATCATGTAGTGGGAATCATTGATTGGCTGCCTCTTGCACGCCCCACACAGGGGATCGAGCTTGCTACCCAGGCATGTGACCTCCTGATTCATAGGTTAATGCTGATCCACTGAGCCACTCCAACTGGCCCTTTACCTATTTTTTATTTGGATTATTCACCTTCCTTTTGTTCAGATATATGAGTTCCATATGAATTTTGGGAGTTAACCCCTTTTGGGGCGTATCATTGGCAAATATATTCCCTGATGAATTGGGCTCTCTTGTTATTTTGTTGGTGGTTTCTTTTGCTCTCCAGAATCTTTATATATTGATGTAGTCTGATTTGTTTATTTTCTCCTTCATTTCTGTTGTACTAGGAGATGCATCTGTAAACATATTGCTATGAGAGATGTCTGAGATTTTGTAGCCAAAATTTTCTTCTAGGATTTTTATGGTTTCATGCCTTACACTTAAGTCTTTTATTCATTTTGAGTTTATTTTTGTGTATGGTGTAAGTTGGTGGTCTAGTGTCATTTTTTTTTAGTGGATGTATCCAATTTTCCCGCACAATTTACCGAAGAGAATGTCCGGATTCCATTGTATGCTCTTGATTCCTTTGTCAAATATTAATTTAGCATAATGGCTTGGGTAGGTTTCTGGGTTCTCTGTTCTATTCCATTTGTCTATATAACTGTTCTTATGACAGTACCAGGCTGTTTTGAGTATGGTGGCATGAAATTCGTGCACGGGGAGTAGGGGTGTGGTCCCTCAGCCCGGTCTGTGTCCTCTCACAGTCGGGGACCCCTTGCTTCTTACTGCCCACCTGCTTGCTGCTCCCTACTGATCACCTCGCTGCACCTTAGTGCTGCCATGGAGATTCCCACCACCTCCGCTGCACTCGCCAGCTGTGAGCCCAGCTTCTGGCTCAGCAGCACTCCCCCTGTAGGAGTCCACTGACCACCAGGGGCCAGCTCCTACATTGAACACCTGCTCCCTGGTGATCAGTTCATAGCGACCAGTCATTCCACATTTTGGTCTATTTGCATATTACGGTTTTATTATATAGGATAGGATATTGAATATGAACTGTAAATGAAAAATAAAATTTAAAAAACAACCAAATAAAATTTTAGATCTGAAAATTTATATATATATATATATATATATATATATATATATATATATATATATATATATAAATTCTCACTTGAGGATGTTTTTAAAATTGATTTTTAGAGAGATAAACATCCATGTTGACAGAGAAATACCAGTAGGCTGCTTCTGCACCTGCTGACCCAGTGGGATCTAACCTAAACTTAAGTATGTGCCCTAACCTAGAATCCAACAGGAAATCATTTGATGTACAGGTTTAGACTCCAACCAATTAAGCCAACTGGCCAGGGCAGATCTGAAAAAAAAAAAATTAATGTACCTTCAGGCCCTGGTCAGTGTAGATCAGTAGTTATAGTGCCCTCCCATGCACCAAAGGGTCATGGGTTGGATTCCAGGTGAGGCACATACACAGGTTGTGGGTTCCATCCCTGTCAGATTGCTTGGGCAACTGATCAAAGTTTCTCTTTCTCTTTCCCTCTCCCTTCCTCTCTCTCTAGAATCAATGAAAAGAACATATCTTTAGAGGAGGACTTAAAAAGAAAAAAAATGCTTGTTTGGTTCAGTGGATAGTGCTTCTGAAGGCGGACTAAAGGGTACCAATCAAGGGCACATACCTGGATTGCAGGCTTAATCCAGGGCCCTGGTAGGGGATTCAGCAAGAGGCAACCAATTGATGTCTCTCACATTAGTTTCTGCCTTTCTCCCTCCCTTCCACTCTCTATAAAAAAAAAAAAATCAATACAAAAATGTCCTCAGGTGAGGATTCACTAAAACAAACAAACAAACACCCATTCCCAGTGTGATTATTGAAGGAGCTTATGAAGTATTTCTTAAATGAATGGGAAGGGATGGGACTTTGCTTTCTAACTGTTTTAGCAACTCTTCAAGCCAGAGGGTTTATTTTTATTTTTTAAAATATATTTTATTGATTTTTTAGAGAGAGGAAGGGAGAGGGATAGAGAGTTAGAAACATCAATGAGAGAAAAAGATCAATCAGCTGCCTCCTCCACACCCCCCACTGGGGATGTGCCCACAACCAAGGTACATGGCCTGGACTGGAATCAAACCTAGGACCCCTCAATCCACAGACCAACGCTCTATCCACTGAGCCAAACCGGTTAGGGCCAAAGGTTTTTTTTTTATTTTTTAAATAATTTTATTGATTTTTTACAGAGAGGAAGGGAGAGAGATAGAGAGTTAGAAACATCGATGATAGAGAAACATCGATCAGCTGCCTCCTGCACTCTGGGGATGTGCCCAAAACTAAGGTACATGCCCTTGACCAGAGTCGAACCTGGGACCTTTCAGTCCGCAGGCTGATGCTCTATCCACCAAGCCAAACCGGCTAGGGGAAGGGTTTATTTTTTATTTTAATTTTTATTGATTGATTACTTTAGAGAGAGGAAGGGAGCGAGAGAAACATCAGTGTGTTGTTCCACTTATTATGCTCTGTTTGGTTGCTTCTTGTCTGTGCCCTGACCAGGATCCAACCCACAACCTTGCTGTATCAGGAGGAGGTTCTAACCCACTGCACTGTGCGTTGCCTGTCAGAGCCCCTCAACAAAACCCCTCCGGTGTTCCCTGGCCCCTGTTGTGGGCTGGAGCTCCTCTGCCACAGCAAAGCTTTGGGTTCCATTCTGTCAGGGAACCTACTTAGGTTTTGGGTTTGACTGCTGCTCAGGAAGTGACCAAGGACCATGGAGTGCTCTAGTCATTCGGTGGGGAGCTGGGGTTCTATTGCTGACATGGATGACTCTGATCCCCACTACCCCAGTCCTCCATCAAGGGTGACTTCAACTATGGCAACTGTGTAGGTCACACTCTGTGGCTCGCCAGGCCTGGCTGCTGTGCAGTCACCCCGGGAGGCAGATTTCTGGGTTCCCAGGGAGAGTGCCCTCCGTGCAGGACTCCCAGGAAGAGCAGGTCTTTCAGGGTTCCCGGGCTGGAGTGCAACACCCATCCTCAGGGCTTAGAGGGAGAGCAGCCCCAGGGAGTCCTCCTAGCTGGGTGTGAGAAAACAAAACTGGAGCCCTTCCTCCTTGAACCCTCTCGTCTTCAGCATGTGAACACATTTTATTTTATTTGATGCAGCCTCACTTGCCCGGCCTCATGCAGCATGCTCCTGCCTGACGTTACCTGTGAGGGCATCCTGGATAATTAGGATATTCCTCTCTTATTATATAGGATTACAAGTACAGGTCTCTTATCTCCTTAAGTTTATTCCTAAATATCTTAACTTTTTTGTTGCAATGGTAAATCGGATTGCTTGTTTAATTTCCCTTTCTGAGAGTTCATTATCTTATCAAATAAAACATAGAAATTGACCATATCTCCGCTACACTCACAAGCCATGCCCACAAGCAACGTCCACAAGCAATGCCCACCAGCCAATCAGGAGCGAGTATGCAAATAAACCCAACCAAGATGGCGATGGCCACAAAGCTGGAGCAAACAGTAGGCTTAGGTTGCCCCTGGTGATGGAGGAAGCCAAGCTTCCCACCTGCCCTGGCCGGCTGTGGGCTCCACTCATGGCTACAAAGTTACAATTATAAAGAGTGCCCCAAAATTCACGCAAGAAGTAATTTTGATAGAAAACACAGGTTTATAATTAAAAATTGTAAATTTTTAATTGATTCATAAAGGATACAATATAGGGTTATGTGTGTAATAGGAAACTGGATTATCATGTCACCATAGCGA
Source organism: Myotis daubentonii (assembly GCF_963259705.1). Classification (NCBI taxonomy): domain Eukaryota; kingdom Metazoa; phylum Chordata; class Mammalia; order Chiroptera; family Vespertilionidae; genus Myotis; species Myotis daubentonii. The sequence goes on along the minus strand of NC_081861.1, from coordinate 95,286,726 downwards.
GCACCATTAACTGTTATTGCCTGAGCAGCTGCATTTTCAAAGAAGAATGGTCCGATGATGCCTCCAGCCCAAAATCCGCACCAAACAGTGACACGTTGTGGATGCATTTGTTTCTCAACAATCACTTGTGGATTTTCTGAACCCCAAATGTGACAATTCTGTTGATTAATCAAGCCATCAAGATGAAAATGAGCCTCATCACTGAAGATGATTTTGTTCAAAAAATCAGCATCCACTTGTTGTTGTTCCATAATCCATTCAATGAACTATTTGCTGTGCGTGGTCAGTAGGCTTCAGTTCTTGAGTCAATTGAACTTTGTAAGCATGAAGATGCAAATCTTTTGTGAGAATATGCTGTAGAGAGCTTCTTGAAATGTCCAATTCTTGACCAAGGTGCCGAATTGATGTCCCTGGACTCTCAGCAACATTCTCATGAACTGCTTCGATGTGGCTGCTCAGGCAATAACAGTTAATGGTGCTCGCTATTGTGACATTGCAATCCAGTTTTCTATTCCATACATAACCCTATACTGAATACTTTATGAATCAATAAAAAATTTACAATTTTTAATTATAAACTGAGTTTTCTATCAAAATTACTCCTTGCATGAATTTTGGGACACCCTTTAGAAGACAAATAAATCCCAGATACCTGCTTCCAGCCACTGTGGCTTCCACTCAAGGAGGGTCTGGGAGCCTGGGTTTCCCAGGGCCATGGCCAGCCAGCAAACAGCCATCATCCCCTCACCCAGGCTGGCCAGGCATCCCAGTGGGAACCCCTGCCCTGAAGGGGCTGTGGCCTAACTGCAAACAGCCCTCAGCCCCTCATTCAGGCTGGCCACTCTCTCATGGGGTGAAGGTCCCTGCTGGGGGGCTTGGACAGCCTGCAAACAGACATCAGCCCCTCACCCTGGCTGGCCAGGCACCCAGCAGAGACCCCCACCCTGAAGGGGGTGTGGCCAGCTTGAAAACAGCCCTCAGCCCCTCACCCAAGCTGGCCATGCCCCCCCAGCAGGGACCCTCACCCCATGGAGATGTGGCCAGCCTGCAAACCATCACAGGCCCCTCGTCCAGGCCACCCCATGCCCCAATGGAACCCCCACCCTGATCCGGGACACCCTTCAGGGCAAACCAGCCGGCCCCCACCCATGCACCAGGCCTCTATCTATACTAATGAAAGGGTAATATGCTAATTAGACTGGGAGACCTTGCTGGAGACCTTCTGGACATTCTTCTGGACAAAGCCATGATGGCAGGGCTGAGGTAGAGGTGGTTAGAGGCCAAGAGGGGAGTACAGTTGTGGGTGACCAGGCTGGTGGAGGTAAGCAGACCAGCAAGGGGGCCAGTTGGGGGCAAGCAGGCCATCAGTGGGGGTCAGTTGAAGGTGATCAAGACAGCAAGGGGGCAGTTTGGAGTGAGCAGGCCAGCAGGAGGGCAGTTGGGGGCGAGCAGGCCAGTGGGGAGGGAAGGTGGGGTGAGCAGGCCAGCGGGGGGGCAGTTGGGGGTGATCAGGCTGGTGGGGGGGCATTTGGGGGCAAGCAAGCCAGTGTCAGGGGGCAGTGGGGTGATCAGGTCAGCAGGCAGAGTGGTTAGGGGCAATCAGGCAGGCAGGCAGGCAGGTGAGTGGTTAGGAGCCAGCAGTCCCGGATTGAGAGAGGGATGTCCGACTGCCGGTTTAGGCACGATCCCTGTAAACTGGCAGTAAGACATCCTTCAAGGAGTCCCAGATTGGAGAGGGTTCAGGCCGGGCTGAGGAACACCCCTTCCCCCATGCACAAATTTCTTGCACCGGGCCACTAGTTGGTGTATAAAAATGCCATAGATTTCTGTGTATTAATTTTATATCCTGCTATGTAACCAAATTCATTTATTAAATCTAGTAGTTTTTTGATGGAGTCTTTCAGGTATACTGTGTGTAATATCATGTTGTCTGTGAATAGTAACAGTTTTACTTCCTCTCCAATTTGGATGGCTGCCTTTTTTCTTCTTGTCTGATCTCTATGACTAACACTTCTAGTACTATGTTGAGTAGGAGAGGTGAAAGTATGCACCCCTGTCTTCTTCCTGTTCTTATGGGAAATGGTTTTAGTTTTTTGCCCTTTGAGTATGATGTTGGCTGTAGGTTTGTCATATAAAGCTTTTATTATGTTGAGGTATAATCTCTCTATTCCCACTTTGTTGACAATATTTATCAAGAAACAGTGTTGGATTTTGTTGCATGCTTTTTCTACATCTATTGATATGACCATGTGGTTTTTATCTTTCAGTTTGTTTATGTAATTTATCACACTTATTGATTTGCAGATGGTGTACCAGCCTTGTATCCCTGGAATAAACCCAACTTGTTCATGGTTTATAAACTTTCTAATGTATTGCTGAATCTTATTTGCTAGAATTTTGTTAAGGATTTTAGCAGCTATATTCATCAGGAATATTGGCCTGTAATTCTCTTTATTTGTAGTGTCTTTATCTGGTTTTGGGATTAGGGTAATGCTGGCCTCATAGAAAGAGCTTGGAAGTGTTCCTTTCTGCTGGAGACCAAGATCAACAATAATTGATATAAATCTGAGGAGTCTGGCACAAGGCTGACCAGGAATCCTTTTGATATTCACAGGGTGAATACCTACATTTTATTACCTGCTGCTGACTCAATGGCCTAAAGCAAACTCCCCCAAAACCTGACAATCTTACTGTTTGCTAAACATTACCATTGATATGTCTGTTTGCATTCCTAAAGGCAATTGTGTATTCTAGCTAATAAAAGCAGCTGGGAAAGGAGCAACAGGGAGAACTTGACTTCTTTAGTTGAGTTGTCCTCTGGTTCCACCGGTAGTCAAAAATAATATTTCGTCTTGTGTATCATTTGTGCGTCAGCCCTTCCTCCAAGTCTTTGAACCCGTGAAAGACACGCTGGCCGTGGACTCTCGCAATTGGCATCCGAAACAAGGGACTTGGAGGGAAAGGATTCGCCAGAGCGGAAAAATATCACCGGACCTGGTGGTGGAAGTTTAACTGCATGCAAAACTCCTGTCAGCTGCAGAAGCCTACAGATCTGTAAGTGCTCGAGTGATTTCTTTTGTTTCAACCAGATCAAAATGGGGTAGAATTTGTCGAGAGAGGAGAGACATTCCTATAGACTTTTGACTTGCTTATTAAAGGATAAGGGAATTGCAGTTTCAGAAGATCTTTTACAGTTTCTAAAGTTTATTATAGAATATAATCCATGGTTTCCTGATGAGGGTACATTCAATATTGAATTTGGGGAACTGATAGGTCACAACTTGAAAGAAGCTCAGTGGCGGGGGGAAAATTTGCCTCCAAATTGTTTCTCCTTGTGGGAAATGGTATTGCATTTGCTAGAGCCTTTCAGAGAAGAAAGACGTCCTCCTCTTGCACCCTCTGCTCCTAAAGAGAAGCAGAAAAATAAATTGGAGGAGTGACCTTCATATCCTGATTCTGAAACATTTAAATCGCCACTAACAGAATCACTTATGCAAAAAGCCATCAGAAAAGGATTAAAGGACACGACAGTAGAATATAGACTTGCTTTTCCTATTTTACAGGTAGCTAATCCACAATTCCCAAATCAAATAATAAGACAGCATGAAAGATTTGACTTTAAAATGATAAAGGCCTTGCGTGATAGTGTAATACAGAATGGTGCAAATGCTCCATTTACTGGAGAAATTATAACTAATATTTCAGAAGCATTCCTAGCTCCTTATGATTGGTATTCTCTAGGCCGTGCAACTCTGGATGGAGGAAATTATTTGCTCTGGAAAGGAGAATTTTTGGAGAAATGTCAAGAGCAAGCTTCTTCAAATCTCAGGCAGAATGCTCCCATAACTTTTGACATGCTTGCAGGACAGGGACAATTTAGTGATGTTCATATTAAGCTCCAATACATCCAGCAAGCATATGAGCAAATTAGACTTTGTGGACGAAAAGCCTATCGGACTTTACCAGCAAACAGGGAACCTGAAAAAGCCTTCAGGATCCCACTGAGTCATTCTCTGATTTTGTAGCTCACCTAACTCGAGGAGTGAGAAGGCAGATTCAACATGAGACAGCAGGAGATATTTTGACTCAGCAATTAGCTTATGAAAATGCAAATGCTGATTGTAAGAAATGTTTAATGCCTCTAAGAAATAATAGTACCATTACAGAAATTATTCGAGCATGTCAGAATGTAGGGTCAGGCATTTTTCAGGCAAGCTTAATGAAAGGACAAAGCATAAACTAACTCTCCTCCACTTTATCTTGTAGGGCTGGGCCCTCAGCCTAAACCCCTGCCCCCTTCTGAGAGTGACCACAGGAATGCCAGTAATATCCTAACTCCCCCAGCCACCACCTGAGCGGACCAATGAAGCTCCAGGAACGCAGATAAGGTCCTAATAAGGCTATAGTGGGGGATGGCTCAAACCTCAGAATGTGTTGGTCACTTCCTGACCTTTGTGCTGTAAAACCCTGCTGAAAAACCCTGACCAGAGTGACCAATCTCTGTAACTCACGTCACTTAACCTAAGCCCACCCAAATGACTAGCCCTATATAACGTTTGTTCTCTTGGTACTCTGGGCTCTCTCTTGCATCCAGTAATCGAGGCAGAGGGGGACCAAGCCCGGGCTTGAATAAAAGACTCTATGCCTTTGCATCAGACTTGGCTCCCTAGTGGTCTGTCTTGGGGGATTTTGAAATCTGGGCATTACATTTGGGGGCTCATCCAGGATCCCCAACACTCACACGGGACCCCGATCCGGAGAGTCTGACTGACAGCGGTAAGTGTCTGTGTGTTGTCTGTTGTGTTCTGTGTGTTCTGTCCTGTGTGAGCTCACTTCTGAAATCTGTAATTCCCGAAACGGTCTAGGTGGACGCACTGGAGGACCTTGGACAGGAGGAGTCAGAGGATGCTCTGATCCTCTGTCTGGAGGGGTGTGAAAACCCCTCACGAGGGGAGTGGGTTCCCCTCAAAACTCTGGGACGAGGCGGGTCGCTCCCGCTGGTTGGCATAAGGCCATTTTCCAGTTTTCAGCCTTGCCTGTGTGGGGTCAGAAGGCTGTTCTTGGGTGCCTTTGTTTGTCTGTGTTTGTGTGGTTTTTTTTTCTGGTTTCTGTGGACTTACTGGACGGACATTATGGGAGCCAGCCTCAGGTGTGGTTTTCCAGAACCGCTGGGAACTTGGGACCTTGAAGCTTACTGAATTCAAATGATAAAAAACTTATGTCTTGCATTTTTGAAGTTTATTCTTAAAAATGTTACTGATTGAGAAATGCTGAATATGTGACTTGCCAGCTAAAAGTTTAAGGTTCGTATTGAATTGGGAAAATACTGTGTTGTGGTAGCTAAATGCCTTTGCTAAATGAATGTCTGGTGAAAGTATGTGAGTGTGGAGGGAGGGGGCCTGCCCTCTCCTCTCCTTTGTGTGGCTCCACGACTTTGATCAGGCAGGCATCTGAGTAAGGATCTGTGAAAACAGGTCACCCCCTCCCTTGTCTGTCTCTCGTCACTAATCATCATGAGGTCGGGACAAAGTAAACCTACTGTTCTTAATTACATGTTAGAAAATTTTAAAGGGGTACAATATAGATTGTGGAATTGGAATGAATGCTGAAACATTGAGAAAGCATGAGTGAACAGCTGTTTGTTTGTGTAGGACTAGCCATTTTACTACAGAGAAGGGGGATTGGATACAGCTCCAGCCTGGGCTAGTCTAAGAAAGTGTAAATACGGGGTGTTCGCCTTAGCTGCTCATTACTGGTCTGTGTAAAGTAAAAGCTACTTTGATTTATTTTGCATTTCTGTTAATTAATCTGGCTGAATGTTTGGATTGGACCTGCGATGGGCTGCAAGAGTCTCTAGCAGTTCTCAGAGTCTTTTGATCACCATTACAGAAGGAATCAGCCCACTTCGCTAACAAAAATTTCTGTCTATCAGTTGCTCTTACCTGGGTTGTAAATTGCTGTAATTCTAAGATTGCTTAGTTCTGAGATTGCTTGTAAAAAGCAAGGGAGAAGTCTTTTCAAATTAACTGTTTGCTTAGCAAATTAACAAAGTAGTAAATTTCAAAGAACTTGTTATTTATGGTTTTCTTATCTCTTTTGTGGACACAAAGGGCTTACAGCTCTGCAGGGCGGAGAGATTTACTGCCTGTGACTGTGTTTTGTTTAACTTGCTGTTTTCAATTATTTATTAGAATCCTCATAGAAGACATAACCTGGTCTTTCCCTTCCTCCCTCATCCTGATTCTGAAAGCATCTGTAACTGGATTTCAGATGGTCTCCTGGCATTCTGTCTGCAAGAAATCTCCCTATGCATCCGTTATCTTTCCAGGCAGCCTACGAGTCATATTACCCCACAGGTCGGACCCCAGCCTCCGGGAGGGAGGGCTGCTATAGGAGCAGTCTGTGGTTTTCTTCAAAACTCCCCCTGTTTAAAGGGAGACAAACAACTGGGCTGAGAGAAGGGGGGCGGGGGTGTTGGCAGTTATGCTACTGGCTGCAGACCTAACAGGCCTTATCAATGAACTTCAAGGTCACAAAAAGTAACTGCAAACACAGTAGTCTTTCTCTGCCCTGGGTTATTCTTTTTAACCCCTCCAATGCTTAATCAGACCAATACCTGTTCTTAGTTTTGTCACAAAAGGTCTAGATATACTTTGAGAGTAAAAGTACTTTAAAATGTGTTCATAAATATTAATCTAAAATTGCTGACTGTTCACTTTTGGTAATCATTAAAAGATTAAGGCTTCTAAGAATAAAAAAATTCTAATACATTAAAAACAACTAAACTCCCAGGAGAAAAGCGGAGGAGGGACAAAGCTGAAGTCTGCAGTTACCCTGGTGATTTAGAACTGTTTGCCAGGCAGACTCAGCCCCTGAGAGCCAGGTCAAAGAAGGGGGGCTGGATATCTGAGCAGAGCTACTACGGCCCTGAGAGAAGAAGCAGCAGCAAGCAAAGTAGGGAAAGCTACGGATAGAGCTAGTGAAAGCTCTCTGTTTGCAAATGTACTAAAAGGGTTTAGTACCTGTTGCTGCTGGAAGAGGAGGGGCTAATATCCTCTTCCAGTGCACTCCCTTGGAAGAGGCCTGATTTCTGCTCTGCCACAAAGGAAACTGGTAAAAAGGCAAAAAAGCAGGGCCCTAAGGGTTAACAAAAGGGCACTCTCCCTGGACATGGGAGCCATCAGGACTTTGAAATTCTCCAAGAGAGGAGGAGTATGACTCAGAGACTGGCCGAAACCTCGTTGGGTTAGGAGAACTGGAGGCTGCATGTTGAAGTTGTAGACTACAGTTTGCTGGGCAGATGTCTGAGCCCAGTTATGTAGAGGTTAGCTGCCTCTGTGCAGCAAACAACTTTCTCCTGTGCCAGAATGCATTTTATGGAGATTGTTCAGACTGTGTTTGCGGCTAGAGAGGAGAAGAATGACCACCACACACAAGCCCTGACTGTGGCTTGCAGAGAACTGAGAAAGGTGACTCCCCTGCTATATTCCCAGGTGCTGGTTGCAGCCAAGAGCATGGATCACCCTGTATGGCATTAGAGCAATGCCCTACATGATGGACTTGGCTGATGCCTTCTTCTCATGGACATGGCTCCAGAGAGTCAAGGACAGTTTTGTAGGAAGGGTCAACAGTGAACTTTAGTTGCCCTCCGTCAAAGGTATTTGTATAGCCCTACCATGTGTCATGTTTGGTAGCATGGGATTTGGCTCCTGAAGCGGCCATGCTGCCAATATTATGTTTCATTGTATTAATATGTTGTATTAACCTTTGATTCTCTTGCAGGTTTGAATGTAGCTGTCAGCAGTTGCTGTAGACCTGTGTTGGTCTACAGTCCTTGGTAGTCTTTGGGAGTAACTGGCAAGTGTTCAGTTTCCCATACTGAAGGCCATTGTTATGGCCATATGTTAACTGTCCTGGAAGGGGGCTATATGGAGTGAACCCCAAAAGTAAAGGGTGGCTGGCTGCCAAGAGGGCAGGTGCCCAACTGGGCAAAGAATACCCATCAGGCTTTGGTCTCTATTGAGAAACAGCTGACAGTTGGCAGCCTGTATACTGTCTTGCAGGCCTGCATGACCATGTCCATGTCAAGGGTGGTACAAACCTCAACTGTAGAAAACTAGGAAAGGCCTGTTTGGAATAGAAGTTTTGAGGCATAGTTATGCATTTTTAAAGGACATAGAAAGAAGGTTTAAAGGCTAATTTGAAAGTATGAAATTTAGAAAGGTTATGTACGTAATAAGGAGAAGAAGAGAAATGTTAAAAAGAAATTAATCAAATAGTACAGGCCAGTAAGCCAGGGAGAGTAAATAAATTACATTCTGCCTCTCTAAACAGAGGGTAAATAGTTATGCCAAAGTACTTAGGAAGGACTGATAAAAGAAATCCAACACTGACTGTTTTGTTGTAACTCTGAAAAGTCCATGAAAAAGGACTGACAAAAAAAATCAGAAAATCTTAGAGCAGGTCAGTATGTTTTTCTCCTTATATAATTCCTCTGAAACCTGGCAATGCTTAATAAGTCATGGCAATACATTTCTTTGCATATATTCAATAAGACTGGTTCCTCATAGTGATTTTATTAATGGAAAACTTTGACTGGAGTATCATGTTTTGAAGAGACCTGTCTGGACTCTGAAGACTTAAAGCCAATAAGAGTGCCATGGGAAAAGCCTGGTATCCTGCTTGGGAGCCCTGAAGATGGCTGGAGCTGGAACGTCAGGCCCATGCCCTACCATCACTGGTGGTTGGTAAGAGTAGAAGGGGAGCAGTAAGGATGCTTCTGCGTCCCTGCAGAACCCCCACACACTCTGGGCTGCAACAAGTAGGAGTGCTACTGAGATGGGCTTAAAGACTAGAGTGTGGGCTCAGGTGGAGTTGCTACAGGTGAGGGATTCACCTAACGCAGCAAATACTGCAGGCAGGCCTGATGGCGGCTGGATGGCTTGGCTTCCTGGCCCTACGGGGCACATTAAGATTCAATCATGAGATTCCAGCAAAGGTAGTCACTTCCCATTCTTGTTGTGTTACAATTCTTGTTCAGGCCAAATTGAATACAGTACATATATTAATCTTGATTTGGCTTTTTGATAGCCATAGAGGAATTTTTAAGAAGAAAAATCCTATTTCAATAAAAGTTGTTAAATCTAAAATGGTTTCTTTCCCTTCCACTGGACCATTTGTTATAGTTTGTCTCTGCCAGGTCCCAAGCCCAGCTCCTTCTGTGACAGCGGACCTTGCGGGACCCCTTGTAATCCTTCTAATGCTGTTGACTTTTGGCCCTTGCATTATTAACAGACTAGTCTGATTTTTCAAAAAGCACATAGGGGTGGTCCAGTTGAGGGTTTTGCAAGCCCAGTACAGGCCTCTAGCGACAGAAGGTAAAATAGAAATGCAGTCCATCTCATGATTGAGCCGTAAGTTCCAAGACAAGAGGGGAATGAAAGGACAAAGCATAAACTAACTCTCCTCCACTTTATCTTGTAGGGCTGGGCCCTCAGCCTAAACCCCTGCACCCTTCTGAGAGTGACCACAGGAATGCCAGTAATATCCTAACTCCCCCAGCCACCACCTGAGTGGACCAATGAAGCTCCAGGAATGCAGATAAGGTCCTAATAAGGCTATAGTGGGGGATGGCTCAAACCTCAGAATGTGTTGGTCACTTCCTGACCTTTGTGCTGTAAAACCCTGCTGAAAAACCCTGACCAGAGTGACCAATCTCTGTAACTCACGTCACTTACCTAAGCCCACCCAAATGACTAGCCCTATATAACGTTTGTTCTCTTGGGACTCGGGGCTCTCTCTTGCATCCAGTAATCGAGGCAGAGGGGGACCAAGCCCGGGCTTGAATAAAAGACTCTATGCCTTTGCATCAGACTTGGCTCCCTAGTGGTCTGTCTTGGGGGATTTTGAAATCCGGGCATTACACTTACTAGCTGCCGTAATTACAAAAAGAAACAAATTATGTTTCAATTGTGTATAACAAGGATATTTTAAAAAGGAATGTAAGCAACCAAAAAATGACACTCAGGGAGAAGGCATAAACATTCAGCCTCCCAACTCAGGTAATGCCGGTCTATGTCCTAAACGTAAAAAGGGGAGTCATTGGGCCAATCAATGTAGATCTAAATTTCACAGAAATGGCCAGCCATTAAATCAAGACATAGGAAATGGCCAGCCGCAGGGAAACGGCCTGAGGGGCTCCCCCCAGCCCTGTTATTAAATAAGGGGAAGTTCCACCCTGCCAGAGCCACAATAGATTACCTCCTTCAAGTCACTTCAGAAAGAAATGCTAACTTTGAACTTAATAGCACAATAACAATCACCCTTATCCCCAATATGGCTAGACAAGCTATTCCTACAGGAATTTGGGGACCTGTGCTACCAGGAATATCAGGTTTAGTCCTAGGAAAGAGTGAAAATACGCTAAAAGAACTTTTTTCCTGGAGTCATAGATTCAGAATATAAAGGAGAAATCAAAGTAATTTTAGAATGCATATTATGCAACATATTCCAGGACAAAAAAATTCTCAGCTCCTGCTTTTACCTTATATTCAGCAAGGTGAAGTTATAAATAGGAAGAGAAGGACACAAGGATTTGGAAGCTCAGATATATTTTGGATACAGGAAATTAGCAAAACCCATCCTATGATTAATCTAAAAACAGAGGGAAAAATGTTTAAAGGTCTAATAGACACTGGAGCAGATATTAGTGTCATCAGTCAAAAATAAAAATTCTGGCCTCCAAGTTGGTCCATGGTAGAAGCTATGGGCTCTATCATGGGTGTTGGAATTCCTGATAACACGCAACACAGCACTGCAGTGTTAAAGTGGAAAGATGAGGAAGGATAAACAGGATGGTTTCAGCCTTATATTGTCTCTGTAATTGCAGTCAACTTATGGGGACAAGACATTTTAGAAGGTTTACAAGCTTGTATTATTACTGGCAAAAGACAACAATTAGTAACTCAGATAGGATATCAAGCTGGTCAAGGTTTAGGAAAAGATAACCAGGAGATTAAAGAACCCATTCAGGCCAAAAAAAAACATAGGAAAACAAGAATTAGAATATCAGCCTTTTTAGAAGTGGTCACTGCTCAATATCCTCACCCCCATGCTGAGCCTATACAATGGAAAGATGATAGGCCTATATGGGTGAATCAGTGGCCATTAACCAAGGAGAAATTAACTCAAATAAGAACAGATTGCCTTAAAACCTTAAATGACTTTCAAAAATTCTTAGGGGACATTAATTGGTTAAGACCTTATCTAAAAATCTCTACAGGAGAAATATCAAAGTTATTTAATATACTTAGAGGTGACTCTAATCTTTCCTCACCCCGAGTATTAACAGATGAAGCTAGAAAGGAGTTACAAAGAATTGAACAGGCAATCTCCTTAGCCCAAGTGGCACGAGTACTGCCTGAATTGCCTTTATTGGGACAGATTAATCCTACTGCAAATAGTCCCACTGGAGTCATCTTCCAAAATAAAAACTCTCTTGTTATTATTGAATGGGTCCACCTAGGACATCAATCCTCTAAAACTGCAGTTACATATATAGAGCTTATGGCTCAATTAATATTTCAGCTCAGAAAACGCTGCAGACAGCTTAGAGGACAAGAACCCCAATGTATTTACCTTCTCCTTACTGGGAAGCAATTAGAAATGTTATTTCAGACTGATTTAAATTGGCAAATTGGACTGAGTGGATATTCAGGGGATCTTAATTGTCACCTACTAAAAGACAAATTATTACAATTTTTACATTACACTCCTATTGTTATACCAAAAAATACTAGACAGGAACCTATTCCTGAAGCATTAACTGTTTTTACTGATGGATCATCAAATGGCAAAGCTGCTTATCATACAATAAATTTAGACTGAGTCATGCAAACTAGTCATACTTCTGTACAAATAATTGAGTTAAAAGCTATTAAGCCTGCATTACAAGAATTGCAGGAACCTCTTAATATTACACTGAAGGTTTATTAAATAGAATTGAACTGCTTGTTTAAAATGGCTTAGTGACCAAAGTTTGTTTTTACTATTTAAACAAGTTCAGCAGATTGTGCAACAAAGACAATATCCTTTCTATATCACTCACATAAGGGCTCACAGTTTATTACCTGGCCCTTTGGCAAAAGGAAATGCACATGCTGATCAATAGGTAGCTTTATTAAAACAGTCCTCAGAATATCATCAGCTTTTACATCAGCCTGCCAAAATGTTGTCTAGACCAGTGGTCAGCAAACTCATTAGTCAACAGAGCCAAATATCAATAGTACGACGATTGAAATTTCTTTTGAGAGCCAAATTTTTTAAACTTAAACTATATAGGTAGGTACATTGTTATTAACTTAATTAGGGTACTCCTAAGGCTTAGGAAGAGCCACACTCAAGGGGCCAAAGAGTTGCATGTGGCTCACGAGTCGCAGTTTGCTGACCACTGGTCTAGACAATTCTCAATCTCTCGCCAGCAGGCAAAACAGATTCTCAGAGAATGTCCCACTTGCATGTTACATCTACCTCAAGGGCCTAACCCACGAGTCAACCCTAGAGGTTTGCTAAGGAACCATATCTGGCAAATGGATGGGATACATTATACTTCCTTTGGACTCCTTGGGGCATTGAATGTCTCTGTAGACACCTTTTCAAAAGTCCTTTGGGCTACTGCATCTACGGGGGAGACAGCAAAACAGGTTATTAATCATTGCCTAGCTGCTTTTGCCATCATGGGAATTCCAAAAATTATTAAAACTGATAATGGGCCTGCTTACACAAGCTGTCATTTCCAGCAATTTTGTAAAAAGTGGAAAATTCAGCACATTACAGGAATACCATATAATTCCCAAGGACAGGGCATTATTGAACAACAGCATCAGCGGCTAAAATCCCAACTTGTAAAACAAAAAGGGGGGGAAATGATGGAGAAATCACCTGTGGGAAGGCTGCACCAAGCCTTAATTACCTTAAATTTTTTCACTTGTGATGCTGATGGCAAGACACCCATGGAGTTACACTGGTGTCAAAAGGAAAATGGTCTAATTAAATGGAAAGATCCTGAATCTGGCTTATGGAAGCGACCTGATCCATTATTAACCTTTGGTCGAGGTTATGCTTGTATATTTACAGAAAATTTCTCTAAACCTGTGTGGATTCCTGCTAGAAATATTAAACTGAAACATGGATCCAAGAGAGGAACTAGCCAGATTAATGACGACCTTGCGCCTGGAACCACACCATACAGCTGTAGACAATCGGCTACCCCAGCCACAAACAGCAGCCCCAGGCAACACACTGAAGATAAGGAGTGGAAAAAGAACACAGCGGACAATGAACAGCCCAGAGATGACTTGGGGAGTGATAAAGAAGACAGTCCAGAAAGCTGAATGAATTTGTGAAGAGACCAGAACCCCAAGAACGCCTGAAAATGTCTTTCTTGTCATGCTGGCAGTAACCAGCTGTGTGGTAATTTCACCAAGGGCTAATGGGGAAGTCCTCCCTGGGTAAAATCCCTTACGTGGACTGATCCCCCACCTAGTATAATAGTATAATGAATATATGGGCAAAGTATAATTACCCGGGTGTCCCCATTCTGCTTCCCTTTTTTATATGACACAAGAATCAAACTACTGCTCCTTTGTATGTAGAATTAAAGCTGGCCAGCATCACACCAAAGAAAGGGGAAGCGAAAACTTAATTAATTACTATCACTGCTTCTGGGAGAGGTCAAGAAAAATTTAACATTACTAAGACCTCTCCCCATTAAGCCATTATGTAAAAAATCTTATGAATGGCACCTACTAGCAGCAAACTTGAGAAAGGTTTTTTCTTTTGTGGATTGAAGCCCCTATGGGTCTGCATATCGTAATAATTAATGAAAAATCACCTTCTTGGTGCTTAAAGTAGAAATAACACCACCCTTGATATTTTAAAATTATAACATATTGTATAATTATCCCAGGCAAATTGAAAAATCTAATTCCTTAGATGCCTGGCAGCAATTTAAAGAATTTGTGCCTTTACTTTTGCCTTTTAGCATAACCATGATTACCTGTCTCAATCTTGTTCTTATTTCTTTAATTTTAGTCTGCAGATGCGGAATAAAAATCTTAAAAGAATTGAAACTCTGCAAGCGACATATCAACCTCTATTAAGAATTTAAAGAAGAGGCCTAGCCGGTTTTGCTCAATGGATAGAGAGTCGTCCTGCAGACTCAAGGGTCCCAGGTTCTATTCCGGTCAAGGGCATGTACCTTGGTTGCGGGCACATACCTAGTAGGGAGTGTGCAGGAGGCAGATGATCGATGTTTCTCTCTCATTGATGTTTCTAACTCTCTATCCCTCTCCCTTCCTCTCTGTAAAAAATCAATAAAATATATTTTAAAAAAATAAAAAATAAAGAAGGGAGAATTGCTGGAGACCAAGATCAACAGCAATTGATATAAATGTGAAGAGTCTGGCAGAAGGCTGACCAGGAATCCTTTTGATATTCACAGGGTGAATATCTACATTTTATTACCTGCTGCTGACTCAATGGCCTAAAGCAAACTCCCCCAAAAACTGACAATCTTACTGTTTGCTAAACATTACCATTGATATGTCTGTTTGCATTCCTAAAGGCAATTGTGTATTCTAGCTAATAAAAGCAGCTGGGAAAGGAGCAACAGGGAGAACTTGACTTTTTTAGTTGAGTTGTCCTCTGGTTCCACCGGTAGTCAAAAATAATATTTCGTCTTGTGTATCATTTGCGCGTCAGCCCTTCCTCCAAATCTTTGAACCTGCGAAAGCCATGCTAGCTGTGGACTCTCCCACCTTCCTTCAGAATTTTTGGAGTAGTTTGAGTAGGATAGGTGTTAGTTCTTCTTTGAATGTTTGGTATAACTCCTCTGTGAAGACATTTGGACTGGCACATTTGTTTACAGGGAGTTTTTTGGATTGCTGCTTCAATTTCATCAGTAGGTATTGGTCTACTCAGGTTTTCTGATTCTTCCTGATTGAGTTTTGAAAGATTGTATTTTTCTAGGAATATGTCCATTTGTTCAAGGTAGTCCAGTTTATTGGAATAGAGTTGTTCATATTATTGTTTTTTATGATCCTTTGTATCTCTGTGGGGTCAGTTGTTACTTCACCTTTTCGTTTCTCAGTTTATTTGGGTTCTTTCTCTTTTTTCCTTGGTGAGTCTAGCAAGAGGTTCATCAATCTTATTTATCCTTTCAAAGAACCAGCTCTTGGTTTTATTGATATTTCGTATGTTTTTATTTGAGGGGGGGTCTCTATGTTATTCATTTCTCCTGTGATCTTTATTATTTCCATCCTTCTACTTATTTCATATTTTTCTTGTTGCTCTCTTTCTAATTCTTTAGGTTGTAGGCTTAGATAACCTATTATAAGCGTTTCTCTCAGGATTGCTTTCATTGTGTCCCATGGATTTTGGGTTGTTGTGTTTTCATTGTCATTTGTTTCCCAGATACTTTTTATTTCTTCTTTAATCTCTTTGGTAACCCATTCACTGTTTAATAGCATGCTATTTAGCCTCCACGTGTTTGATTGTTTTTTATTATTTTTCTTGTAGTTGATTTCTAATTTCATGCCATTGTGATTTGAGAAGATATTTCATATGATTTCAATATTTTTGAATGTGAAGAGATTTAGCCTATATCATAACATGTGGCCTATCTTTGAAAATGTCCCATGTACACTTCAGAAGAATGTACATTCTGTAGCTTTGTGGTGAAATGTTCTGAAGATGTCAATTAAGTCCATCTGATCTAGTGAGTCATTTATTATTGCTATTTCTTTACTGAATTTTTGTCTAAAGGATTTATCCAATGATGTCAATTGGGGAATTAAAGTCCCCTATTAAGATCTTATTGCTGTTGATCTCTCCCTTGATATCTTCCAGAAGTTTTATTTATTTGGGTGCTCCTGCATTGGGTGCATATATGTTTACCAGAGTTATATCCTCTTGTTGTATCGATCCCTTTACTATTATGAAGTGGCCTTCTTTATCTCTTGTTATGGCCTTCACTCTGAGGTCTAATTTGTCAGATATAGGTATTACTATCCTGTGTATTTTTTTTCACTTCCATTTGCTTGATGAATCCCCCCCCCCCACTTCCCTTCACTTTTATTCTGTGTGAGTCCTTTATTCTGAGGTGGGTGTCTTGTAGACAGCATATATGTGGGTCATGTGTTCTCATCCATTCAGCTACTCTATGTCTTTTGATTGGGGCACTTAATTCATTTACATTTAAGGTTATCATTGATAAGTACTTGTCCATTCCCATTTTCATGCCTGTGTTTCTTCCTCCCTTTCTATTTCTTGTTCTTACAATCATCTTTTATCATTTCTTGCATTGCTGTATTGGTGGTAATAAACACCCTTAGCTTATATTTTGTCTGTGAAGCTCCTGATTTCCCCTTCAATTTTGAATTATAGCCTTACTTGATAGAGTATTCTTGGATTCAGTCTCTAGTTTTGCATCACTTTGAATATTTCATTCCATTTCATTCTGGCCTGACATGTTTCTGTTGAGAAATAAGTTGATAGTCTAATTGGAGATTCCTTATAAGTAACTTTCTGTCTCTCTCTCTGGCAGCCTTTAAGATTGTTTAAGTATGCTTTATGTTTGCCAATTTAATTACAATGTGTCTTGGTCTGGGTCTTTTTGGGTTCATCTTGCTTGGGACTCTGTGCTTCTTGGATTTGTGTGACTTTTTTCTTCCTCAATCTGGAAAGTTTTCTGTCATTATTTCTTAAAACAGCTTTCTCTCTTTCTGGCACCCCTATTATGCAGCTGTTATTTCATTTCAAGTTGTCCCAAGGCTCCCTTAGTGTCTCCTTCCACTTTTTAACTTTTTTTCTAGTTTCTGCTCTGCTTGGGAGTTTTATTCTACATTGTCTTCTAACTCGCTAATTTAAACCTCATCTTCCTCTAGTCTACTGTTGAAACCCTCCATTGGGTTCTTTATTGCAGCTATGTCATTTTTCATCTCCTCTTGATTCTCATTCATGTTGAAATTATTCAGCTCCTTATAATTCTCATTGAGTTGCATATATTTGTTATCCAGACTTTTGATTATCCTTATAACCATTACTCTGAATTTTTTCTCTGAGAAATTACTTGCCTCCATTTCATTTAGTTCTTTTTCTAGTGATTCCTCCCTTTCTTGCCTTGAGAATTTTTTATTTGTCTCCACATTTTTGCTGCCCCACTGTAATTTTTAGGTCCAACTGCTATGTCACCCAGATTTTTTTCAGGTGGTCTTATGTAGTAGGTGATTTTGGGGACCCAGTGATGCATTCTCTCAGAAATCTTGAGCTGAGTTATTGAGTTATTTGGGTTCTTCTGACATAGTTGGGTCTTGAATGTTATTGTCCCACCTGTTAGTGTCTCACAGGTTGTTTGACATTGTGTCTCACTCCCAGCCTTGTTTTGCAAGCTATTGTGGATGTGCTCTGGGTCCAGGCTCTTGTAGCAAGGGTCTCCTTGGGTCTCATTGGTGTGTGACTCACTGCCAAGTGATATAGACCACAGAAAGGTGGTATGCACTGTGCAGCTCACTACAGGGACCTGGATTCCACTGCCTCAGTTGTGGGGTTTCTGGAGACTACAGCTGTGATAGCACAACTCTGGCCAGTGTGGCTCAGCTCTCACTGCTGTGGCATCATTCTGTGAATTACTGTGGTAGTCTCAGATCCAGCAGCCATGGTTGCAAGAGTCCTAGAGTCTGTGGTTGAGGCAGTGTGACTATGGCCAGAATGGTGCACTCAGCAAGGGTTATATATTCTTGTTGAATAATTTCCTTTAGTATTATGTTTTGGCCTTCTTTTTCTTTGTTTATGGCCTTTATTTTGAAGTCTATATTGTCTGATATGAGTAGTACTAAAGTTTTTTTTTCCTTTCCTTGGAATATATTTTTCCATCCCTTCATTCTCTGTTTGTATGTATCTTTTGTTCTGAGGTAGGTCTCTTGTAGACAGCATATATATGGGTCATGTTTTCATATCCATTCAGTCACCCTATGTCTTTTTAATGGAGAATTTATCCATTTACATTTAAGGTAATTATTGATAGGTGTTTATTTATTGCCATTTTTATTTTCTTTATGCCTATGATCCTCTCTCTCTCCTTCTTCTCTTCTTCTTCTTAAAGCAGTCCCTTTATCATTTTTTTTGCATTGCTGATTTAGTGTTAATGTACTCCTTTAAACCTCTTTTGTCTGGAAAGATTTTTATTTCACCATCAATTTTAAATGATAACCTTGGTGGAAATAGTAGGCTTGGTTTTATGCCCTTGTTTTTCCTTACTTTGATTACTTCATATAACTCCCTTCTGGCCTAAAGTGTTTCTATTGAGAAGTCTGTTGACATTCTAATGATAACTTCTTTATAGGTAATTTTCTGCCTCTCTCTTCCTGCTGTTAAGATTCTTTCTTTGTTTTTAACATTTGCCATTTTGATTATGATGTGTCTAGGTGTTGGTCTCTTTGGGTTCCTCTTGACTAGGACTCTCTGTGCCTCTTGAATTTGTATAACATCTTCATTCACCAGGTTGCAGAATGTTGGGGGATAGATGTAAGCTGACAAGGTCCTTGCACCTGTAGAGTCTAGCAAGGCTGGGACCCTTACCCACACAGTTTTCCCAGACTTGTTTGGATGGCGATTATAAATAGAATGAGAACAGCCTTTCATGGCTTACCAAGAAGTCTGTAACTATTTACTGAAATATGCTGTACTGAGAACTTTTCCTTCTGCTGTGTCACTCCCTTAGAGATTAAGAGGAACAAAGAATACATTCCTCTTGACAGACCTCCTGTTCAGTGTTTTGTGTATAAATAAGATTGTGTGGCTAATAAACTTGCTTCAGTTCCTCGAGAACTGGAGTCCTCCTGATCCCTTTTTCCTGTCTTTCTTTCTTTTCTCAATTCCCACCTCCCTGCCTCAGCCCTGCTCAACCTTATCAGGCTGGCCCTGACAAATCAAGCGCCCAAACAGGGACTGAGGAACTGGGAATAAGACGGTGAGGAACTCCGTCGGGCTTGGAGAGACGATGGTGAGGAACTCCTCCAGATAAAGAGTGCACTCATTAAGGTAAGGGAGGAGCAATTTTTTGATAGTCGGGAGTAAAGCATGGGACAGTTAGAATTTAGAGAAAATGCCCCTTATGGGCAAATGTTAAAGTTTATGCTCAACAGTAAAGGAACTAATGTTAATGACAAGCAAGTAGAAACTTTTAAAAAATTCATTCAGGATGTCTGCATTTTCTTATGGAATTTGATATGGGATTATTTAGATCCCAGGCATGACCAAAATCAACCGTCTCTTAAGCCAGAAAAAAAGGAGAAGCAGTGTGATAGCACAAAACAGGAGTCTAAAAAAGACAGTATATTAAAAAGGAATAATGTAACTTTTAAAGACAATTTAACTCCTCAAGATGAGGAGGATTTGGAGGAAGCTACTTCTCTTTGTCATGATGATAATACAGGTATTGTTCAGGCAAAAGAGGAGGAAGAATGTTTTTCTGCTGGAAATGAAGAGGGTAGTGATATAGAGGCTGTGTTAGAACACTTTTTAGAATTATTAAAGCTTCTCGGCAAAAAAAAAAGAGAAGCTGCGGGGGCTGTTCCCGCCGCTCTCTGCTGCCTCGTGTGGCACCAGTTCCAAGGAAAACTCAAACACACAAGTGTTTTACTTGTGGAGGAACAGGACACATGGCAAAACAGTGTCCTTCCAATAAAGGGATTAATAAAGGAAATGGCAGAGGTCCCAAACAACCTGGACTATGCCCTAAATGTAAAAAAGGAAAACATTGGGCAAATAAGTGTAAATCTAAGACAGATGTCCAGGGAAATTCTTTGCCTCAACACCAGTCGGGAAACTACCAAAAAGGGCCAGCCCAGCCACGGCAAATAACAGGGGCATTGTCTATTTACCCTCCTGTCCCTGTGCTGTCTCAAGGCCAGCAGGCTGCACAGCACCCAGCCTGCCCCAGAAAAACAAAATAGATACAAGAGCTATTCCGAGCAACCCCCAGAATTACCAGGCTGGACCTTGGATCCATAGAGATGAGACATTCTGTCCATCCTAGGTGCTGCCATTATGGCTTATTAAAATAAACAAAATACCATTAGATTTAAAACCTCCCACATAGAGAAGAAATTATGATTTCCTTGCATTTCCAATACAGCTATAGCAAATGCCACTGGATCTGAAATTTAAAAATACGTCTGGGATTTCTGTGCACATGTAAAGAGAAAAACAGGCTTGAAACTAATGTGCGCATCATCCGATTTTGGACATTTAGATAGAGTTTTGAGCTAAAATTTTTTTACAAACGTACAAAATAAAACCCAAGACTGATTATTTCCTAAGAAAAATTGAAAATTTAATCCAAAGGAAAAAAGACACTGGCTAGATTCTAGCAGCAGGATTGGCATTTCCATAATAAAGAACAGTTTTTAAACGCTAATAAAGGATATTAAAAAAGGTTAATTTCAAGGCCAAAAAGGAAATTCAGTAAAATTGTCTCTGTTACAAAAATTTGCTAAAGAATATGCCTTAAAATAATAAATTGGATTTAAATCTCAAGAATTATTAAAATATATTAATTATAAAAATCTAAGTAGCCCAGGTAAAAAATGGCTACGCCCTTTATTTAAGGCTGGCTTCCCAAAACAATTTCTAATAGAGGAAGAGCTAGCCTCCCTTCCCCCAACAGAGCAGGTAGGCCATAAATTTCCTACCAGTGGCAACTTCTAAAGAGAGATTTGCTTTCCAGTTTCCCATCCTTAGTAGAAAGAATGTAACTAATTTGCATTTTAATGGTTATCTGTTTCCAGTCAATGGCAGCCCAAGGCTTTGAAGGTTTATTAAATTAAATTAGACATTCTGAAATAACAAAATGTTAAAATATTAATCTAAATTTCCCTCATGAAAAATCTAGAGGACAGAATTATATCTATTGATTATGTCATGTATTTTTAAAGTTTATTCTTAAAAATGTTACTGATTGAGAAATGCTAAATATTTAACTTGCCAGCTAAAAGTTTAAAGTTCTGGTTAAATAAATTGGGAGAAATCATATAATCATCATAAAATTTCAACATTTATCTAATTGAAAAAAGAGGATAAATTCTATAATCCCAACCGAAATTTTTAAATACAAAGATCAGTTTTAATTTAATTGATATCTCTTAATAATTTAAAAGGTATATAATCTTTAAATTATATATACACATATATATTTAATAGTCTTTCAAGTTAGATTTCAAAACTATAACCAAGGAATGACTTTAGGACATTTCATGGGCCCTGAAATGTTGTCAAAAGTTTATTCTCTCTTCTTAAAGGATTTTTTATTAAAGCCAATTTAATATACTTGAAATCACATGGAAAACTTTATCAAATAAAAGTTAATAAATATATATTTTAAGTTTTTGCCTCTAAGAAAGGGCAAAACAAGTTATTTTATTTAAAATTTCTTAAAATACAGCAATAGAATTTTAAGATATAATTTAAAATAACAAAAGCTCTTCACTACTACATTTTAAACTAGGCTAGAGACAGACACTGTTTACACCTTGTAATTCAGACATAAAACTTTACTAAATTTTACTAACTTTATTAATAAAAGTACCTACCATAAGAAGCCAGTATCTTTATAAGCAATTAAATCCTAGTAAAGTAAATTCTTCTAAAACAATTACTGAAGACTTCCCATAATCCCTCTGTAGATACAAATAAGCCAAAAGGGAATATTATTTAAAAATATTATCTTAAATTTTATAAAAAGAAGAAATTTTAAAATTTTGAAGTATCTTCCACTAATATTTATAAGATAATCTAATGATTTGCTATTAAAATACCAAATCTAAAAATAAGTACAATCACCATAAATATTAAATAACTTTGACTTAATATACATAGCCTTACGGCACTATCAATCCACATCCAAGAAGTAACCTGTAGATTACCTAGTATAAACGAAAAAGATTTTTTTTTAAAATTGAAGTTCTCCAAGTATAATCCAGCAGGAGGAAGACGAGCCAGACAACAAACAGCCCGGAGACCACCTGGGGCATAGTAAAGAGGACACCTGAAGCCTGAGAACGTCTTTCTTGCCATGCTAGCAGTAATCATCTATAAGTTAATATTACCTAGGGTAAATATAGAAATATTTCAGACTTATGCTCCTGACCCTTCATAGGTAAGAACCCTTATGTGGGCTGATCCCCCGCCTAATATAGTATCCAGTAGGAACATGGGTGGGGCAAGAAAGTAGGGGACTGTCACTACTTGATCCTGGGAGAGGTACAGAAAATGTAACTAAGAGCTTGTCTATACAAAAAGAAATTGACAGCCACTTTAAAATTAAATTGCCATGGCCTAGAGCAAAGAATATCCTTACATGATATTATTCTACAAAAGCCCATTAATAATTTTTAATATTTTACAACAACATATTGTACATTTATCCCAAACAAACTTACAAACTAATTCTTTAGATGTTTGGCAGCAATATAATTTAAGAACATAAAAGGATTTAATCCCTTCCACTCTGTGGAAGGCCCCCTGGGAAGGCACTTGAGCATTCCATATTGACCTCTCTTACCCTTTTTACCAAGGGGGTCCCTCTTCCAATTGCCCATAGCTGTTACCTAAGCTCCCTGTTCATGCTGAGGTTGAAGCCTCATGGTGGCTGGTACCATAGATCTATCTCTCACCCAATGGCGTAAGCTGGGCACTCTCTAAAGAAGAAACCTGGGTTTCCCGTGATTAATGCCAGAGCCCTGCCAGCAGGCGAGGGCATCCAAAGGCAGTTACTGGGCATGGAGGCCACAGGGGCATAGACAACCAAGGAGACAGAACTAAACCTCACATCACGCTGTTTGGCCTCGAGGATGGCTGGTTAGTCAATGACAGGTAAGATTCCTCAAGGAGGAATGACCTAAGACAGGCACAGTCGCAAGGGGCCTCAGGAGAGAACTTGGGGCCAACAGAGTTGGGGCAGAGATCCTCACCCCTCCAACTATACATGGGCTTGAACACTTGCCCCTTCTGAGGGAGGTCTCCTGCCCCCATGGCTGCTTCCCACTTCCCATGCCCAGCCCAAATCAGGACCCAGATAACAAAAAGAGACTTAGCCCAGCTGAGATCAATACCCAGAAAACAGAGACTCTGCTAACAGCAGCTACCCTATATCTAAATCCATAAGAAAGAATTGCAGGAGAACCAAGATGGCGGCATAGGTTAATGCTGGAGATTGCTGCCTTGAACAACCAATTCAAGGGTACACCTAAAAGACGGAACGGACATCATCCAGAACCACAGGAAGGCTGGGTGAGTGGAAATTCTACAACTAGGAGGAAAAAGAATATCATACCCAGACTCAGAGGAGGCGCAGTGCTGAAGTGAAATACTCAGGTGCGGAGTGCGCGCAGAGCGGGCTGGCGGTGGAGGGCGCGGTTGTTGTTTTCAATTGGGAGGGAGGTTCAGACTCTGAGCTCCAGATCCGGGCGAGTCTTTAGGGACCCAGACTCAAACGGGAGAAGCGGGACTGTCTGGCTTCGGTCAGAGCGAGTGCAGCTTTCTCTCCGAGCTTTGCAGCGGGTGCTGGGACTCAGAGAGGCAGAGCCCCTGGGGACAGGACTGAGAGCCGCCATAACTGCTCTCTCTGGCCCACCCTGTTGATCCTGTGCGACCCGCCCCGCCCAAGCCCTGCACAGAGCCATTTGTTTGCCAGATAGCCTCAGGCAAAGGCTAGATTAGCACCTCCCCAGAGGACAGAAGTTTTCCCACTGCAGACACAGCTGACTCCCACAGCCAGTTGGCCTGGACGTCAAATCCCCCCAGTATTAACTACAACAATCAAGGCTTAACGACAACAAGACTGCGCACAAAGACCACTAGGGGGTGCACCAAGAAAGCATAAAAAAATGCGGAGACAAAGAAACAGGACAAAATTGTCAATGGAAGATATAGAGTTCAGAACCACACTTTTAAGGCCTCTCAAGAACTGTCTAGAAGCTGCTGATAAACTTAATGAGATCTACAAGAAATCTAATGAGACCCTCGACGTTATGATAAAGAACCAACTAGAAATTAAGCATACACTGACTGAAATAAAGAATACTATACAGACTCCCAACAGCAGACCAGAGAAGCGCAGGTATCAAGTCAAAGATTTGAAATGAGAAGAAGCAAAAAACACCCAACTGGAAAAGCAAAATGAAAAAAGAATCCGAAAATACGAAGATAGTGTAAGGAGCCTCTGGGACAGCTTCAAGCGTACCAACGTCAGAATTATAGGGGTGCCAGAAGAAGAGACAGAGCAAGATATTGAAAACCTATTTGAAGAAATAATAAAAGAAAACTTTCCCCATCTGGTGAAAGAAATAGACTTACAGGTCCAGGAAGCGCAGAGAACCCCAAACAAAAGGAATCCAAAGAGGACCACACCAAGACACATCATAATTAAAATGCCAAGAGCAAAAGACAAAGAGAAAATCCTAAAAGCAGCAAGAGAAAGAAACTCAGTTACCTACAAGGGAATACCCATATGACTGTCAGCTGATTTCTCAGCAGAAACTTTGCAGGCCAGAAGGGAATGGCAAGAAATATTCAAAGTGATGAATACCAAGAACCTACAACCAAGATTATTTTATCCAGCAAAGCTATCATTCAGAACTGAAGGTCAGATAAAGAGCTTCACAGATAAGGAAAAGCTAAAGGAGTTCATCACCACCAAACCAGTATTATATGAAATGCTGAAAGGTATCCTTTAAGAAGAGGAAGAAGAAGAAAAAGGTAAAGATACAAATTATGAACAACAAACATGCATCTATCAACAAGTGAATCTAAGAATCAAGTGAACAAATAATCTGGTGATCATAATAGAATCAGGGACATAGAAAGGGAATGGACTGGCTATTCTTGGGGGTGAAAGGGGTGTGGGAGATGCGGGAAGAGACTGGACAAAAATCATGCACCTATGGATGAGGACAGTGGGTGGGGAATGAGGGCGGAGGGTGGGGCGGGAACTGGGAGGAGGGGAGTTATGGGGGTAAAAAAGAGGAACAGATGTAATAATCTGAACAATAAAGATTTAATTAAAAAAACTGAAAACAAAAAAACAAACAAAAATAAATAAATAAATAAATAAATAAATAAATAAATAAATAAATAAATAAATCCAGCTTAACACCAGGAATGCTTAGGGCCTTCTCAAGGATGCAAAATAATCCTTTCCATTAATATTCACAGTATAAACTAAGATTTTTATTAAAGTATTAAATTTGACAGTAAAATAATAGTCAAGTATTCAGATTAATTAAAACTAGCCCCCTCCCTCCTTCCCTCTGAGATTCTTCAGTCCATTCCATGTTTCCATGCCTCTGGTGCTATTTTATTCATTAGTTTACTGTGTTCATTAGATTACACATATATAATTTTTGAGGAAACTCCCTACTGTTTTCCATAGTCACTGAAAATATTTACATTCCAAACAACAGTGTTTCTTTTTCTTCACACCCTTTCAAATCTTTTTCATCTCTTGTCTTTTTTTATGACAGCCCTGCTAAAAGGTGTGAGTTGATATTTCATTGTGATTTTGATTTGAAGTTCCTTGATGAAGAGTAATATTGAACACCTTTATATGTACCCTTCTGTATATCTTCTTTGGAAAATGTTTATTCATGTCCATTGCCCATTTTAAAAATCATATTGTTTTTAAAATTTTTTGTTATTGAGTTGCATGGGTATGTGAGTGTGTGTATATATATATATATATATATATATATATATATATATATATATATATATATATTAGATATTAACCACTTACTAAATATATGAGTTGCAAATATTTTTCCCATTTAGTAAGTTGCCTTTATATTTTGTTGATGGTTTCCTTGCTGTGCAAAATCATTTTAGTTCAATGTACTTCTATTTGTTTAGTTTTGCTTCTGGTGTTAGATCCAAAAAATATCTGCCAGGACTGATGTGAAGAAACTTATCACCTATGTGTTCTTATGAAAGTGTTATGCTAAGCACTGAAGCCTGTAATCCATTTTGAATTATTTTTTTGTGTTTGCTGTAAGAGAGTGTTCTACTTTTATTCTTTTACATGTGATTGTCAATTTTTTCTAACCCTATTTATTCAATAAATTGTTCTTTCCCCATTATATATTCTTTGTTGATTTGTCATAAATTAATTGACCATATATGCAGGGGTATATTTCTGGGATCTCTATTATCTTCCATTGATCTGTGTATCTCCTTTATTTGTCATTTTGATTACTAAAGCTTTGTAATATAGTTTGAAATAAAGAAGCATGATGTTTCCAGTTTTGTTCTTTTTGTCAAGATTACTTTAGTTCTTTGGCGTATTTTTTGGTTCCATACACATTTTTTAAATAATTTGTTCTAGACAGAGCAGGGTAACAATTAAAGAAACAGCTCTGGATAGTTGACCTCCCCAAATCAGTTTTAAGTGCAATAGAGAAGCAGTATAGCCTCAGAGACCAACCCCAGAACACTGCCACCCAGAGGCTGAGCCACAAACTGACTCTTTGCTAAACAGAAAATAAGGCAGTCTAGGAAAAAAATACGGCCTGCTTTAAAATAAGGACTGTGGTTTACAACACAGAAGAACAGTGTATTGCAGGGAAATTCAACACTCTCCTGAATACCTGGCAGGACTAAGGCGAGCCAGACTGACGAGTAGAAGAACCAAAGGACCTTCACTACTGCAATTTTTTTTTCTTTTTTCACCTTTTAACTAAGAAACCAATTTTTTTCTTCTTTTTCCATCACCTGATTTTACCCTTTTAATTACTACATTCTTATTTTTAACCAGTATTATTACTGCAACCATTTTACCATTTTTAAAGTGCCATTTTATTTTCTCTTTATTTTATTTTGGGATGAGTGTTCTCCATTCTATTTTCATCGTTCCTTTAGCAACAATTTTCCCTACCTCAATTTTACCTCTATGCTAAAACCCTCTCCCTGCCATTTCCCCTTTGGTTGTCCTGTTTCTCTTACCCTATTCCTGCTTTAGATTTTCCCTATTCCCTCTGTTTATCTCCTGCCAAAATTTCACCCTACTTATATATCCTATTTCCAATCCACTGCTCTAAATCTTTATACACATAACCCTTATCTTCACTATCCAAAATTTTTTTCCTTCTTTAATCTTTCTATTGTTTTGTTGCTGTTTGCTTGATTGTTGAGTATATTGTGTTGTTGTTGTTGTTGCTTGTTTTTTTGTGTATGTCTGTGTGTGTATGTGTGTGTGTGTGTGTGTGTGTGTGTGTGTGTGTGTGTGTATGTGTGTTTTAGGACTGGCTGTGAGGCTGTTTTTCTTTTTCTTTTTTTTCTGCTGGTTTTTCCCCTCCCTCCACCCATCCCCCCTGGTTATTTTTGTGCTTCTGTTTTCCCTTGCCTCTCTGGATATTATTGGTTGTTTCTAGTTTGCATTCATCTCCAGGGAGCTGTTGCTGGAATTTGTTGGGATTAGTGGCGGTTCTATAGGAGTTTTCTCCTCATATAAATAGTCTCTTCCCCTCTTCCACTTCATTCTCTCTTTTCGCTCTTTTCTTTTCTTTTCTTTTCTCTCTTTTATTTTCCCTCCTCCTCTTTCCCAATTTCATTTTTGCACTGCTTTTTTGGTCCCTACTTTTCTTTTCTTTTTTCTCTTTTATCTTTTCCTCTTCTTTCTTCCTTATCCCCTAATTCTCTTAATTCGGGTGGTCACCTTTATTTGGGTTTATTAATATCGTGAATATATTTGTGTTTACTGCCTGGTGTGTGGTGCCTTGTTGTGTTGTATTTTGTGCCTTTAAATCAACGCAGCAGATCCAAGCAACAGCAGCCTCCTGAGCACCACTCCCTCTGTCTGAGGAACAGCAGCTGTACGTGACCCTCCCCCCACCAGCCAGAAGAGCCACCACAACTTTGAACAGCACCCACCAGAGGAGCTGCTGCCAACTGAGGAGCAGCTGCTACCGCAACCGACCGAGGAGCAACCACAGCCCAAGGAGCCAATGCCACCCAGGGAGTAGGCACTGAACGACTCAAGGTCTAGGTATGTCAGTGAGATCAAACATGGGTAGACAAAGAAACCCCCAAAGGAAAGAAAAAGAGGACTCGCCAGAAAAGCAGCTAAGTGATACAGAGGCATGCAACATGAAAGAAAAAGAATTCAGAATAAGGGTCCTAGAGTGAATAAACCTGATGGAGGAAAAAATCGACAACTTATGCAAGAAGCAAGAAGAAACAGATGAAAAAATCAACAACTTAAGTCAGACCAAAGAAGAAATGAAGAGTGATATAGCTGCAATAAAAAACACCATTGAAAGTATCAACAGTAGACTAGGAGAAGTGGAAGACCGAATTAGTGAATTAGAAGACAAGGAAGCAAAACACACCCAAAATGTACTGCAATTGGAGAAAAAAATTAAAAGACAGGAGGAGAGTCTAAGGGAACTTTGGGACAACATGAAATGAAACAACATACGAATAATAGGGGTGCCAGAACAACAGAAAGAGGACCAAGGATTAGAAAACCTAGTCGAAGAAATAATATCAGAAAACTTCCCTAAGGTGGGGAAGAAAAAAGTCACACAAGCCCCGAGAGTCCCAAACAAGGTGAACCTGAGAAGACCCACACCAAGACACATCATAATTACCATGGCAAATGTTCAGGACAAAGAGAGAATCTTACAGGCTGCAAGAGAGAGACGGAAAGTTACATACAAGGGATCTCCCATTAGATTATCAAATGATTTCTCAACAGAAACACATCAGGACAGAAAAGAATGAATGGAAATTTACAAAGTGATGCAAAGCAAAGGACTGAATCCAAGAATACTCTATCCAGCAAGGCTATCATTCAAACTTGAAGGGGAAATAAGAAGCTTCACAGACAAAAAAAGGCTAAGGGAGTTTATCACTACCAAGCCAGCAATGCAAGAAATGCTAAAGGGACTGGTGTGAAAAGAAGAAATAAAAAGCTCAGAAAGAAAAAAGCCTCACAAAAAAAGAAATGGCTACAAACAAGTACCTTTCAATAATAACTTTAAACGTAAACCGACTAAATGCTCCAACCAAAAGACATTGAGTGGCTGAATGGATAAAAAATCATGACCCATACATCTGCTGTCTACAAGAGACCCACCTCATTAGAAGGGACTCACACAGACTGAAAGTGAAGGGATGGAAAAATATCTTTCAGGCAAATGGAAAAGAAACGAAAGCTGGGGCAGCAATACTTATATCGGACAAAATAGACCTAAAAGTGAAAGCCATAACAAGAGATAAGGACGGCCACTTCATAATACTAAAGGGATCAATACAGCAGGAAGATAAACATATATGGTAAACATATATGCACTCAATGCAGGAGCACCCAAATTCATAAAAAATCTCCTGGAAGATATCAATGGAGAGATCGACAACAATACAATCATAGTAGGGGACTTTAATATACCACTGACATCACTGGATAAGACCCCTAGACAAATAATCAGCAAAGAAACAGGAATCCTAAATGACTCACTAGATCAGATGGACTTAATATACATCTTCAGAACACTTCACCCTAAAGCTACGGAATATACATTCCACTCTGATGCTCATGGGACATTTTCAAAAACAGACCACATATTGGGTCACAAGCGAAGACTCCCCAAATTCAAGAAGATTGAAATCATACCAAGCATCTTCTCAGACCACTATGGCATAATATTAGAAATAAAATACAATAAAAACAACCCCAAATACTCAAACACTTGGAAGCTGAATAGCATGTTATTAAAAATTGATTGAGTTACCAATGAGATCAAAGAAGAAATTAAAAACATCCTGAAAACTAATGACAATGATAACACAACAATCCAAAACCTATGGGACACAATGAAAGCAGTCCTGAGAGGGAAGTTTATAGCTCTACAGGCCTATCTCAAAAAACAAGGAAAAATGGTAGTAAATCATCTAACTCTACAAGTCAAAGAATTAGAAAGAGAGCAACAAGAAAACCCCAGAGTGAGCAGAAGGAAGGAGATAATAAAGATTAGAGCAGAAATAAATGACATAGAGACCAAAAAAAACAATACAGAAAATCAATGAAACCAAGAGCTGGTTCTTTGAAAGGATAAACAAAATTGACAAACCTCTAGCCAGACTCACCAAGAACCAAAGAGAGAGGACGCAAATAAACAAAATCAGAAACGATAGAGGCGAAATAATAACAGACCCCACAGAAATACAAATGATTGTTAAAAAATCCGATGGACAGCTGTACTCCAACAAACTAGACAACCTGGAGGAAATGGACAAATTCCTAGAAAAATACAACATTCCAAAACTCAATCAGGAAGAATCTAAAAATCTCAATAGGCCAATAACTATGGAAGAAATTGAAGCAGTCATCAAAAAGCTTCCAGCAAACAAAAGCGTAGGACCAGACGGCTTCACAGGGGAGTTTTACCAAACATTCAAGGAAGAACTAAAACTTATCCTCTTCAGACTACTACAAAAAATTCAAGAGGAAGGAACACTTCCAAGCTCATTCTATGAAGCCAGCATCACCCTAATACCAAAACCAGGTAAAGACAACACAATGAAGGAGAATTACAGGCCAATATCCCTCATGAACATAGATGCCAAAATTCTCAACAAAATGTTAGCAAATCGGGTCCAGCAGTACAACAGAAAGATCATACACCATGACCAAGTAGGATTTATCCCAGGGATGCAAGGATGGTACAATATCCACAAATCAATAAACATGATACATCACATAAACAAATTGAAAGAAAAAAACCGCATGGTCATATCAATTGATGCAGAAAAACCATTTGACAAAATCCAACACTCATTTTGATAAAAACTCTCAGCAAGGCGGGAGTAGAAGGATCATACCTCAAAATAATAAAAGCCATATATGTCAGGCCTACAGCCAACATCATACTCAATGGACAAAAACTAACACCATTTCCCCTAAGAACAAGAACAATACAGGGATGCCCACTCTCAAAACTCCTGTTCAACATAGTACTGGATGTATTAGTCATCGCAATTAGGCAAGAAGAAGAAATAAAAGGCATCCAAATTGGAAAAGAGGAAGTAAAACTGTCCTTATCTGCAGACGACATGATATTATACATACAAAACCCTATAGACTCCATCAAAAAGCTATTAGACTTAATACATGAATTTGGCAATGTAGCAGGATACAAAATTAACCCCAATAAATCTGAGGCATTTCTATACACCACTAGTGAACTTTCAGAAAGAGAGATTATAAAAACAATCCCATTCACCATCACACCAAAAAAATTAAGCTACATAGGAATAAAATTAACTAAAGAGGTAAAAGACCTCTACTCAGATAACTACAGGACGTTGAAAAAAGATATAGAGGAAGACATAAACAGATGGAAGAACATACCGTGTTCATGGATTGGTAGAATCAACATCATTAAAATGTCCATACTACCCAAAGCAATCTATAAATTCAACGCACTTCCCATTAAAATACCAACGGCATACTTCAGAGATCTAGAACGCACTCTCCAAAAATTCATCTGGAATAAAAAAAGGACCCCGAATAGCTGTAGCAATCCTGAGAAAGAACAAAGTAGGTGGGATCTCAGTACCAGATATCAAGATGTATTACAAAGCCACTGTTCTCAAAACTGCCTGGTACTGGCACAAGAACAGGCATA
The DNA here is from genome assembly GCF_963259705.1 of Myotis daubentonii. Taxonomy (NCBI): domain Eukaryota; kingdom Metazoa; phylum Chordata; class Mammalia; order Chiroptera; family Vespertilionidae; genus Myotis; species Myotis daubentonii. The sequence goes on along the minus strand of NC_081861.1, from coordinate 95,254,990 downwards.
TAGATCAATGGAATAGTATAGAGAGCCCAGAAATCGGCCCGAACCAATATGCTCAATTAATATTTGACAAAGGAGACTAGAACATACAATGGAGCCAAGATAGTCTCTTCAATAAATGGTGTTGCGCAAGTTGGACAGATATATGCAAGAAAATGAAACTAGATCACCAACTTCCACCATACACAAAAATAAACTCAAAATGGATAAAGGACTTAAAAGTATGGCAGGAAACCATAAAAATTCTAGAAAAATCCAAGGCAACAAAATCTCAGATATATGCTGAAGCAATTTCTTCACTGATACAGCTCCTAGGGCACTTGAAACTAAAGAGAAAATGAACAAATGTGACTACATCAAAATAAAAAGCTTCTGCACTGCAAAAGAAACCATCAACAAAACAATGAGAAAACCCACTGTGTGGGAAAACATATTTGCCAATTTCATATCTGATAAGGGCATAATCTCCAAAATTCATAGGGAACTCATACAACTTAACAAAAGGAAGATAAACAATCCAATCAAAAAATGGGCAAAGGACCTAAATAGATACCTTTCAAAAGCGGACATTCAGAAAGCCAAGAGACATATGAAAACATGCTCAAAGTCACTAATCATCCGAGAGATGCAAATCAAAACAGTAATGAGGTACCATCTCACACCTGTCAGACTGGCTATCATCAACAAATCAACAAAGGACAAGTGCTGGAGAGGATGTGGAGAAAAAGGAACCCTCTTGCACTGCTGGTGGGAATGCAGACTGGTGCAGCCACTATGGAAGACAGTATGGAGTTTCCTCAAAAAGTTAAAAATGGAACTCCCATTTGACCCTGTCATCCCACTTCTAGGAATATATCCCAAGAAACCAGAAACCGCAATCAGAAAGAATATATGCACCCATTTGTTCATAGCAGCACAATTCACCATAGCTAGAATCTGGAAACAGCCTAAGTACCCATCAGTAGATGAATGGATTAGAAAACTGTGGTACATCTACACGATGGAATACTATGCTGCTGTAAAAAAGAAGGAACTCTTACCATTTGCAATGGCATGGATGGAACTGGAGAGCATTATGCTAAGTGAAATAAGCCATTCAATGAAGGAAAAATACCACATGATCTCACTCATTCATGGATAATAGAGACCATTATAAACTTTTGAACAATAATAGATACAGAGGCAGAGCAGCCTCAAACAGATTGTCAAACTGCAGTGGGAAGGCTGGGGAGGGTTGGGGGGCAGGAGGTAGGGGGGTAAGAGATCAACTGAAGGACTTGTATGCATGCATATAAGCATAACCAATGGACATAAGACACTGGGGGGTGGGGGAGGCCAGGGGACTGTCAAGGGCAGGGGAAAAATAGGGACACATATGTAATACCCTTTGTAATACTGTAAGCAATAAAAACAAAAGTAAAAAAAAATAATTTGCTCTATTTTCATAAAAATTGTCATTGGATGAACTTGTATGCATATATCCATAACCCGCGGACACAGACAATGGGGTGGTGAAGATCTGGGGTGTGGGTGGGATGGGTGCTGGCTGGAAAGGTTAATGTGGGTAAAAAAGGAGGATCTATGAAATACTTGTAACAATAAAGAGGTTTTTATGTTTGTTGTGTGTGTATGTGTGTGTGTGTGTGTGTGTGTGTGTGTGTGTGTGTGTGTGTGTGTGTTTAAAAAGGTCTCATTGGAATTTTGATAAGGATTGCATTGCTTCTGCACATGGTTTTGGGCTCATTATCCCAGCCTTTTCAGACATCTTTTTTTCAGCATTTTATCTTACCCAAAGTCTTTGTTTTGCAAAGCGAGTGTTAACAATGTGGTTTAATTGACTTTTCTCCGATGAGGTAGGGCATTTTTATGCCCATCAAAACTATGATGAGTTCATCAAGTTAATTTCTTGGTTACAGAATGAATCTATGTCTGAGGACACTGATAATGACCATCAGATATAGATCTGTAGTTGTTTAGGAACTCTTTGGAGCCTGAGAAAAAGAGAGTGGAGTTAGTAAAACTTTTTAAAAATATTTTTAAATTGATTTCACAGAGGAAAGGAGAGGGAGAGAGAAACATCAATGATGAGAATCATTGATCGGCTACCTTCTGCATGCCCCCCCCCACTGGGGATCAAATCCACAACCTGGGCATGTGCCCTGACCCAGAATTGAACTGTGACCTTCTGTTTCATAGATGGATGCTCATCCACTGAGCCACAATGGCCATGCTGTCAAACTCTATAGTTCTGCAAGATTGAAGCCATAACAAAGAATAATGAAAATAGCAATAATGTTCAAAGAACTTATATTTATAAATCATTTTACAATTTTTAAAGCATTTTATACATCCATTTATTCTAAGAACAACCAATGCTATAGGAAAAATAGATTATGATTTGACGGAACACTGGATGTAACCACTTCTTGAATAATCAGATTAGAAGGTCTACTGTCCATTATTAGGATCAAACTGCTCTCTGTGTATAGGACCCATTCAACGATACCACATAGGGGTATAATTTAGCAGTTGATAATATTAGCTCTATTTCAATTAAGTACTTTTTTTTAACCACATAGTGACTACTTAATACAACTTTTGAGACTGTATCCAGTTGTAATCTGATCTCTCTTTCTTATGATTTTTGGACATTCAACTTTAATGGGCATTCTAGACTAACTCTCTGTATAACTGTGAGTGGGTACTTTCACAAATTTACTCCTCTGTTCTTATTTCTCTAAAATATTGGAAACTGGATCAGGGGAGTTTGACTAGCCATAAGATCATGAATTTTCATGGAAGGTGTTTCAAAAAGTGAGACCCTTCTGACGAAGCAAGATTCTGATCACTCCTCTGAATCACTTAAAGCAGAGTAGCAATGTGTTTCATATATTTTACGAATTGTGTTCCACTTCTTGAAAACAATAATAAAAAAACTAAAACTCTATACTAGATGATTCTTAAAATCTTTTTCAAATTTAATTTTTAAAATGTTTTTATCATCCAGAATCCAAAATAGGTAGTGGCAGAGTGAAAAGAACATGGGTCTTTGTGTCTGTAACCAAGCTTAGCTTTGAATTCTGGGACTTAAAATCTGTGTGACCTTAAGCAAGTTATTTAACTCACTGACCTAAGTTTCTATATTGATAAAAATTAAAACAAGTTTCTAAGTTGAGGGAGGTTTAATGAAATTGAATTTACTTTTCACTGAATTCTTACTCATGTCAGACTGTCAATTGTTCCACATACACTACATACATTTTCTTCTTAACATTTATCATTATCTGATATTCTATCATTTATTTTCATTTTTCATCTGCCTTTCCTCACTTGGTGAATAGGAACTTGGACTGCAACCATCTTGTTCAATGAATTGCCTTATTTATTTATTTGTTTTATTTTTACTTTATTGAATTTATTTTATTTTTTAAATCTTTATTGTTGAGAATATTATAGATGTCCCCCTTTTTCCTTCACCCAGCTCCCACCCTGCCCAAAACCTTCACCACCCTATTGTCTGTGCCCATAAGTAATGCTTATATGCATATAAGTATTTGGTTAATCTCTTCCCATCTTCCCTCCCCCTTTCCCTCTGAAATTCTCCAGTCTGTTCCATGTCTTCAAGCCTCTGGCTCTATTTTATTCATCAGTTTATTTTATTCATTAGATTTCCAGTTCATTTATTTTTATATTCAATTTTGATAGATATGTATTTATTTCTATTTTTATTTTCTTCTTCTTCTTCTTCTTCTTCTTCTTCTTCTTCTTCTTCTTCTTCTTCTTCTTCTTCTTCTTCAAGATTCTCTCTTTGTCATTAATCATTGACATTTTAATTATGATGTGGCTTGGTATGGGCCTCTTTGGTTTCCTCTTGTTTGGGACTCTATGCACTTCTAGAACTTGTGAGTCTAGTTCTTTCACCAGGTAGGGGAAGTTTTCTGTCATTATTTCTTCAAATAGGTTTTCAATATCTTGATCTCTCTGTTTTCTTTCTGGCACCCCCATAATGCAAATGTTGATAAGCTTGAAGTCCCAGAGGTTCCTTACATGATATTCATATTCTTGGATTCTTTTTTCTTTTTGCTCTTTTGATGGGGTGTTTGTTTTTGTTTTGTTTTGTTTTGTTTTGTTTTGTTTTGTTTGTTTGTTTTTTTGCTTCCTCATATTCCAAATATTTTATTTGATTCTTGGAATCCTCTATTCTACTGTTGAATTCCTGTAAATTATTATTTATTTCAGTTGGTGTATACTTTATTTCTGACTGGTCCTTTTTCATGTCTTTGGTAGTCTCACTAAGATCCTGAAAGTCTTACTTAGTCCCTTGAAGCTCTCATTAAGATCCTTGAGCAACCTTACAACCATTATTTTAATCTCTGTATCTAGTAGTTTGCTTTATCTCTGCATTTTGGCTACTTCCCTGTTTTAGTTTCTATGTATTAGGTAGAGCTGCTATACCTCCTGGAATTGGTAGAATGGCCTTGTGTAGTAAGTGCCCTATAGGGCCCAGTGGCTCATACTCCCCAGTCACCTGAGCTTGGTACTCTAGGTGTATCCCTGTTTGGGCTGTGTGTATATTCTTGTTGTATTTGAGCTTTGATTGCTATTGGCGTCCCTGTGAGGAATTGATCTCCAGACCAATTGGTTGGGAGGGCCAGCTGTGACTACAATGGAAGAGTTCCTGTGCTGATGAGATCCTTATGGAATAGGACTTGCTTCAGTGTGGTTTTGGTGATTACTGAGTCTTCCCCTTGAGTGTGTCATTCATAGATGTGTACAAGTGTAATCTGGTATGGTCTGAAGCTGTCCACCAAGTGTACTGGCTATGGAGCCTCCTGGGAGATGCAAAGTCAGCCACTGCCTGGGGCCACCTGGCAGGAGCTACCAAGTGATCTTCAGATGGCTGCTACCTGTGTTGGGCTTTGAAGTGCCCAGGCAAACCCAAGCTGTCTTGGGCCTCTTATTGATAGGTATTGTGCATGGTGACTCCAGCGGCTGCTTATTTGAGAGGTTTTAGGAAAGTCTGAAACCTAATCCAGGGCAGATCATTCATTGGAAAAAGTGCTGCAAACAGCTTGAGTGGGACTAAAAATTGGATGGGGTGAGGTCTCAGGGAATTACCAGGGTGGAATAAACAGTGTGAGTCAGACTGTTGTAAACTCAGATATGGCTGCCAGTCAGCTCCACAATGGGGGAGGTCCCAGCACAAGAACAATGACCCTGTGAGCACCTCTGTCTGGGAGAAAGCCCCTTCTCCCCCTGAGTTCTTGCTCCAGTGCCAGACAATCCAGCTCTTCTTTGCATGTCCCTGTATCCCCTTGAGACCTTGCCCTAGCACTGGAGCCCAGAGGGGGTGAGTTGTGTAAGTTCAAGTTCATGCACCTTCCCTTTGATATGAACTGCCTGGGTCTCCAGCAGCCTCTTTGTCACTCAGCCACAATCCCTGCTGGTTTTTACAGCTCAAAGTTATGGGAGCTTCTCTTCCCAGCTCTTGAACCCTGGCTTGGGTCTGTTGTGGGGCTGGTGTCCCTTTCTCTTCAAAGGAGGCATCTGCAGACGAGATATCACTACCAATTGAAAAAAAATGCCAAATGTGGGTATAGCACCAGCCCATTCATTCCTCTGCCCCTCCTACAAGTTTCTGTGTGTTTTCTTCTTTACTTTTCTAGGTGTAGGACTTCCATTCAGCCAGCCTTCAGGCAGTTCTGAATGGTGGTTATTTTGTATTTTAGTTGTAATTTTGATGTGGTTGTAGGAGGTAGCAAGCACTGGCAATTACCAATACCACCATCTTGGTTCACCTGAATTGCTATATTAATTAATTAATTAATTAATTAATTAATTAATTTTATTTCTTTAACTTTTTATTGATTAAGGTATTACAAATGTGTCTTTATCTCCCCCATTGTTCCCTCACCCCCGCAGTCTTGCCCTCACTCTCACCCCCTGTTGTCTGCATCCATTGCTTATGCTTATATGCATGCATACAAGTCCTTCGGTTGATCTCTCCCCCTTATCCCCACCCTCCCTTACTGTCCCTCTGAGGTTTGAGCATCTAATCAATGCTATTCTGTGTCTGAATCTGTTTTTGTTCATCAGTTTATGTTGTTCATTATAGTCCACAAATGAGTAAGACCATGTGATATTTATCTTTCTCTGGCTGACTTATTACACTTAGCATAATGCTCTCCAGCTCCATCCATGCTGTTGCAAATGGTAGGAATTCCTTCCTTTTTACTGCGGCATGGTATTGCATTGCATAGATGTACCACAGTTTTTTAATCCACTCATCTGCTGATGGGTACTTAGGTTATTTCCAAATCTTAGCTACAGTGAATTGTGCTGCTAGGAACATAGGGGTGCATATATCTTTTCTGATTAGTGGTTTCTGGTTTCTTGGGATATATTCCTAGAAGTGGGATCGCTGGGTCAAATGGAAGTTCCATTTTTAGTTTTTGAGTAAACTCCCTACTGTTCTCCGCAGTGGCTGCACCAGTCTGCATTCCCATCAGCAGTGCATGAGTGTTCCTTTTTCTCCACATCCTCGCCAGCATTTATCATTTGTTGATTTGTTGATGATAGCCATTCTGGCAGGTGTGAGATGGTACCTCATTGTCATTTGGATTTGCATCTCTAAGATGATTAATGACTTTGAGCATGTTTTCATATGTCTCTTGGCCTTCTGTCTTCTTTCGAAAAGTATCTATTTAGGTCCGCTGCCCATTTTTTGATTGGGTTGTTTGTCTTCCTTTTGTTAAGTTGCATGAGTTCCCTGTAAATGTTGGAGATTAAACCCTTATTGCATATATCATTGGCAAATATGTCCTCTCATGCAGTGGGTTTTCTTGTTGTTTTGTTGATGGTTACTTTTGCTGTGCAGAAGCTTTTATTTTGATGTAGTCCCATTTTCCCCCCCGTTTATTTTCCATTGCCCTAGAAGCTGTGTTGGTGAAGATATTGCTTCGACATATATCTGAGATCTTGCTGTGGGTGGATTCCTCTAATATTTTTATGGTTTCCCATCTTACATTTATGTCTTTTATAAATTTTGAGTTTATTTTGGTGTATGGTATAAGTTGGTGGTCTAGTTTCATTGTTTTGCATGTATCTGTCCAAGTTTCCCAGCACCATTTATTGAAGAGACTGTCCTGACTCCATTGTATGTTCTTGCCTCCTTTGTCAAATATTAATTGAGCATAGTGGTTTGAATCAGGTTCTGGGTTCTCTATTCTATTCCATTGGTCTTTATATCTGTTCTTTTGAGAACAGTGGCTTTGTAATACATCTTGATATCTGGTATTGAGATTCCACCTACTTTTTCTTCTTTCTCAGGATCACTGCAGCTATTCGGGGTCTTTTTTATTCCAGATGAATTTTTGGAGAGTTCTTTCTAGATCTGTGAAGTATGCCATTGGTATTTTAATGTGGAGTGAATTGAATTTATAGATTGCTTTGGGTAGTATGGACATTTTAATGATGTTGATTCTACCAATCCATGAACATGGTATATTCTTCCATATTTTATGACTTCCTCTATTTCTCTTTTCAACGTGTTGTAGTTTTCTGAGTACAGGTCTTTTACTTCCTTAGTTAAGTTCATTCCTAGTTATCTTAATTTTATTGTGCAATGGTAAATGGGATTGTTTTTGTAATTCCTCTTTCTGTAAGTTCACTATTGGTGCATAAAAATGCAATTAAGACCAATATAAACTGATGAACAAAAATAGATACAGAGGCAGAGCAACATCGAACAGACTGTCAAACTATAGTGGGAAGGCTGGGGAGGGTTGGGGGGGTGGTAAAAGATCAACCAGAGGACTTGTGTGCATGCATATAAGCACAACCAATGGACACTAGATACTTGGGGGTAGGAGAGGCCAGGGTAAGGTCAAGGGGAGAAAAAAATAGGAGACATATGTATATCCTTTGTAATACTTTAAGCAATAAAACAAAATTTAAAAAAGGTGACTGCCCGAAAAATAAAATAAAATAAATCTTTTTAAAAATGCCATAGATTTTTTAGTGTTAATTTTGTATCCTGCTACATTGCCTAATTCATTTATTAAGTCTAATAATTTTTTGATAGAGTCTTTAGGGTTTTCTACGTACAGTATCATGTCATCTGCAAATAATGACAATTTTACTTCATCTTTTCCATTTGGATGCTTTTTATTTCTTCTTCTTGTCTGATTGCTATGGCTAGTACTTCTAGTACTACGTTGAACAGGAGAGGTGAAAGGGGTCATTCTGTCTTGTTCCTGTTCTTAAGGGAAATGGTTTTAGTTTTTGCCCATTGAGTATGATGTTGACTGTAGGTTTGTCATATAAGGCTTTTATTATGTTGAGGTATGATCCTATTCTCACTTTGCTGAGTGTTTTTCTTAGAAAAGGATGCTGGGCTTTGTCAAATGCTTTTTCTGCATCAATCGATATGATTATGTGATTTTTGTCTCTCAATTTGTTTATGTGATGCATCACGGTTATTAATTTGCAGATATTGTACATGCCTTGCATCCCAGAAATAAATCCCACTTGGTTATGCTGTATAATTTTTCTAATGTAATGCTGGATCTGGTTTGCTAGAATTTTGTTGAGGATTTTAGCATCTATGTTCATCAGGAATATTGGCCTGTAATTCTCTTTCTTTGTGGTGTCTTTATCTGGTTTTGGGATAAGGATAATGCTGGCTTCATAGAAAGAGCTTGGAAGTGTGCCTTCCTCTTGAATTTTTTGGAATAGTCTGAGAAGGATTGGTTTTAGTTCTTCTTTGAATGTTCAGTAAAACTCCTCTGTGAAGCCATCTGGCCTAGGGCTTTTGTTTGATGGAAGTGTTTTGATTACTGTTTCAATTTCATCAGTAGTTAACCTAGTCGGGTTTTTTTATTCTTCCTAATTGAGTTTTGGAAGCTTATATTTGTCTAGGAATGTGTCCATTTCATCGAGGTTGTCCAGTTTGTTGGAGAAGAGGTGTTCGTAGTATTTTTTTACAATCCTTTGTATATCAGTGGGATCAGTTGTTACTTCACCTCTTTCATTTCTGATTGTGTTTATTTAGATCCTCTCTTTGTTTCTTGGTGAGCCTGGTGAGAGGTTCATCAATCTTGTTTATCCTTTCAAAGAACCAGCTATAGGTTTCATTGATCTTTGGTATTTTTTTTTTGTCTCTATGTTGTTTATTTCTTTTCTTATCTTTATTATTTTCTTCCTTCTGGATACTGTGGGCTTTTCTTATTGCTCTCTTTGTAACTCTTTAAGTTGCAAGGTTAGATAATTTATTACCAGTTTTTCTTGTTTTTTTGAGGTAGGCCTGTAGGGGTATGAATTTCCCTCTCAAGACTGTTTTCATTGTGTCCCATAGATTTTGGATTGTTGTGTTTTCATTGTCATTTGTTTCCAGGATGTTTTTTATTTCTTCTTTGATCTCTTTGGTAACCCAGTCATTTTCTAATATAATGCTATTTAGCCTCCAAGTGTTTGATTTTTTTCATTGTTTTTATTGTATGTGATTTCTAGTTCAATACCATTGTGATCTGAGAAGATGTTTGTTATGATTTCTATCCTCTTGAATTTGAAGAGACTTTGCCTGTGTCCTAATATGTGGTCTATCTTTGAAAATACCCCGTGTGCACTGGAGAAGAATGTATATTCTGTAGCTTTGGGGTGAAATATTCTGAAGATGTCGATTAAGTCCATCTGATATAGTGAGTCATCTAAGATTGCTGTTTCTTTGCTGATTTTTGTTTAAAGAATTTATCCAGTGGTGTCAGTGGGGTATTAAAGTCCCCTACTATGGCTGTATTGCTATCAACCTCTCACTTGATATCTTCCAGAAGTTGTTTTATGTATTGGGTGCTCCTCTATTGAGAACATATATGTTTACCAGAGTAATATCTTCTTGTTGAATTGCTCCCTTTAATATTATGTAGTGGCTTTCCTTATCTCTTTTTATGGCATTTACTTTGAGGTCTGCTTTGTCAGATATAAGTATTGCAACCCCAGCTTTTTTCTCATTTCTATTTGCCTGAAAATTTTTTTCCATCTTTTCACTCTCAGTCTGTGTGAACCCTTTGTTTTGAGGTGGGTCTCTTGCAGACAGCAGATATATGGGTTATGTTTTCTTATTCATTTAGCTACCCTGTGTCTTTTGATTGGTGCATTTAATCCATTTATGTTTAATGTTATTATTGGCAAGTATTTGTTTATTGTCATTTTTATTCTTAATGTTTGTGTTTCTTCAAGCTTTTCTGTTTCATCTTTTTTCCGTAGTCCCTTTAGCACTTCTTGCATTGCTTGATTGGTAGTAATAAACTCTCTTAGCCCTTTTTTGTCTGGGAAGCTTCTGATTCCATCTTCACTTTTGAATGATAGCCTTGTTGGGTATAGTATTTTTGGATTCAGTCCCTTGCTTTGCATCACTTTGTATATTTCATTCCATTCCCTTCTGGCCTGGTGTGTTTCTGTTGAAAAATCAATTTATATTCTAATAGGAGCTCCCTTTTAAGAAACTTTCAGTCTCTCTCTGGCAGCCTTTAAGATTCTTTGTCACTGGTGTTTGCCAATTTAATTATGATGTGTCTTGGTGTCTGTCTTTTGGGGTTCATCTTATTTAGGACTCTATGTGCTTCTTGGACTTGCATAGTTTTTTCCTTGCCAATATCAGGGAAGTTTTCTGTCATTATTTCTTCAAACAGGTTTTCTATCCCTTGCTTCTCTTCCTCTCCTTCTGGTACCCCTATTATGCAAATATTGTTTCATTTTGTGTTGTCCCAAAGCTCCTTTAGGCTCTCCTTTTGTTTTTTATATCTTCTTGCCATTTGCTGCTGTGTTTGTGTGTATTTTCCTAATTTGTATTCTAATTCGCTGATGCGGTCCTCAGCCTCTTGTAGTCTACTGTTTATGCCTTCCATTGTGTTCTTTATTGAAACTATGTCATTCTTCAATTCCTCTTGGTTCCTTTTCATGTTTGTGACATTCTCATTCAGCCTCTTATAATTCTCATTGAGTTATTTGTATTTGTAATTCAGCCATTTGAGCATCCTTATAAACATTATTCTGAATTCTTTCTCTGATATGTTACTAGCCTCAGTTTCATTTAACTCCCTTTCTGGTGATTTCTCTTTTTCTTTCCTTTGGTGATTGCTCTTTTGTCTTCCCATGTTTTGCTATAATGTTTTAAATGTAGATCCAATTGCTTTGCTACTCAGGATCTTTTGGGGATGGTGCTACTGATGTGATCTCTCAGGTCTCCTGGGCTTGGTAATCTAGCTTAGCTCCCTACTTGAGCTATTTGGGTTCCCTTGATGTCGGCCTGTGAGCTAGAAATGCACAACTGCTGTTTCTAGAAGTCTGCAGCAGCTGTGCAGGTAGTTGTCCCAAGTTTTGCTACCTTACAACTTTGGTTGATGTCGTGTGTGCCCAGCGGGGACTCACTGTGGCACTGGAAAAACATACAACTGTAGTGTCCAGAGTTCTGCAGCTGTCCAGTGGGCAGACTCAGTTTTTGCTGCTGCACCTGTGGTATTTAGGCAGGCGCTCCCAGTGGCAGCTCACAGGGGCACCAGCGGTGCGTTTTCCAGTGTGGTGTACTGAACCACTCTGAAGGGCCCTGGCACATAATTGAGGCATCTGTGGGCAGGTATCGGGGTGATTGAATTCAGAATTTCTACTGCAGGGGGGAGTGTGCCCCCTTTTATCCAAGATCACACCTAGCCAGGGCTTGCAGCAGCTCCCAGGATCACCCTGTGGATAGATGGGCTCTGGGTGCCTGCTCATTGAAAATGCATGGCTTTGGCAGTGAGTTTGCTGGCATAGAGCTCTGATGCACTCTGAGGGGCCCTGGCGCTAATGATGCACAGCTGGTTGTCTGTGAGCAGTTATTCAGGAAGAGGGAATTCAGAATTTCTACTGTGAAGCAGCGCACCATTGTTTGTTCAAAATCACACCCAGCAGGGTTTCACAGTGCCATCCAAGAGCTGCCTATGGAGTGGTGTGCCCTGGAAGTCTGCCGGCTGGAAATGAGCGAATGTTGAAACGCGCAAATGTGGAGTCCAGAGTTCTGCCACTGGGGAGGCGGGAGTTGCAGTTACTGCTGTGAGAGTGGTACACCTTTGGAGGTGGAAGTCCCAGGGTCTGCGGGTTTGTGGGTGGGGTAACAGGATTTTGCCTGGAGTGGCTGCTGGGTCCCAGGCAGTATCCCAGGCCTGTCTGGGTGGTGGTGCTTATGAGTTCCTAGAAGAAGCTCCTCTCCCCTTCAAGATGGTGTGGGCTCCGTGCCCAAGTCCTGCAGTTTGGGGAATGCCGCAGCGGTGGTAGTCTCTCCTTGTCCCAGAGAGCCTGGTCTGCCAGCCTCTGCTGCTCCTGCCAGATTTAACTGTCCCTCACTCACACACACAACACACACATTCACACACTCTCCTTTCATCCCCTCACTCACTCTCTTCCTATCCCTCACCTCCATCCTGCCAGCCGCCCTCTTTTTTTCCTGAATTGTCATATTTAACTGAATACCCACAAGTACACCATGAGGTATTTTTACCATTTTAAAGTTGAAGAAATCTAGATTCAGAGGTAATATATTGTTTTCCCCAAATCACACATTGGTAAGTGTTAGTGGTGGGATTCAAACTTAGATCTGATTGACTCATAAAAAATATTTTTAACCTTTATGCTCTGTGGCCCTACCAGCTGGTATTGATGTTGAACAGAAATTTGCCTATGTAAAATCTATTCCACATATCTACCCCCAAATGTCATTGGAATTCTGGGCATGTCTCTTTAGTAACAAAGTTTTCTTGTATTTTTCTTCTTCTATCCCCTATCCTCATGTTGTCTAATTTTTGGTCCTTTTCTCCCTGGTAAAATATTATGGTAATCAGAAGGTACCTGCTCTCACAGATGGCAAAGCTTTGAGGTTTGCAGAGAGGCATGATTTTAGTACAAAAAAAGAAAACTAAAAAGATGTCATTCAAATTTTGGTTTGGGCACCTGGAATTTAAACCTTTTTTTAGTGGTAACCTTTAACTAGTTTTCAAGTGACTTGGACTATCTCTGGTGGTATTTACCCCAATGTAGACCTGACTAAATTGTGGATGACAGGGGCGAGGCTGGAAGGAGGAAGGAATAGTATTGATGAGACTTTGGCATCTTCTTCTCAGTACTAGGGAGGCCTGAATAATCAGAAAATTTTATAAAAATAAGTTTTTGCTTGTTTATTTGTTTGTTCTCCTGATACTTTCTAATAACATAACTCTAATACATCTTGGAAATCAGAAGGAAATATTATCCAGTTGAGTTTAGCAGTCTATAGGCATTTCACTGGACTCTAAGGCATGACCTTATATAGAGCACGTCTGGAAACACACATCTTAAGGCCAATGGTAGGTCTCTAATTTTAAGGATAATGGAAAAGCAAACAAGGTAATAGTGCTTGATCATGGATACAACAGTTAATCCATTGCTTTTACGTTTTGCTTAAGGGAAGGCAATACTGGAAATAGGGCTGGATTTAGGCTGTTTGGTGAATGTTAATCTAACCTGACTTGAAAGAGTTAAGGAAAGTTTCCTGAAGCACTGTACTTAGATGAGGAGCCTTTGGTCTGTATAAAATGGTTCAAAATATATTGGAAAGTTATACCCCTAAATATTTTCTAAAAACATTAGCCACTATGCCTAAAAGTCATAACAGTCCTAACAATGTATCTGCACAAGTTTCCAGTTATAAACCCTAAATAGAAGTGGCACTGCATAGAACAGTTTTGAGGGATATCTGGGAGGAATTGATCAGAGTCTGTCAGCTGATCATTAAGGGACAGGGTCTGGATCCTGGATAACATGATGGTTTCAGGAAAACTTATTTCCCGGGGTACAAATGCTTTACTTTTCCTGCTGGTGTGGATGTGGGTAAATTTTGGCCCCAGGGAGACAGATTTTAGCTTAATATAAGAAATAATTTTCCAAGTCAACATGGCTGATTAAACAAGGATACAAATTCTTTGATACTGAGAGATGGATTCCATGTATCTTCTCCTTAAATCTTGGTAGGCTCTATGACTGCTTTGACCAATTGAATATGGTGAAAATGATTGAATGCTAGTGTTAGGGCCTAGGCCACAATAGACTATCCGCTTCCAATTCTTATCCTTTGAATGTTCTCTAGGGACCCTTTCTAATTATTATCTCTTTAACACTCTCTAGAAATTCTCAGTTGTCATGTAAGAAGTCTGAGTAGCCTGATAACACTATGCTGAAAAGGCCACATATAGGCTCTCTAGCTTTCATTTCCAGCTGCCTAACTTTCTATCCGTTCCAGCTTAGGAATCAAACATATGACTGAAACCATCTTGAACTATCCATACCAGCCAATCTTACAGCTGAATATCACTGAGTGACTTCAGTCAACACCTGATGGAGCAGAAGAATCACTTATTTGGATTCTTCCTAATTCCATAACCAACAAAAATGATATAGTATAAAAAATGTTTGTGTTTTAAAACTATTAAGTCTTGGGGAGTAGTTTAGTGCATAGCAATAAATAACTATAACAATTAGATATATTCAAATATGTATTGTGCTGCCTCTGGCACCTGAGATGATTATCTTTCTGTCTCTGTGAAGATGCTGTCATGATTGTGACAGCAACTACAGAGGATTGTTTGAAAGGGCTCTCAATGACAGAAAGAAAATACTTTTGAACTAAGTTATTAGTTCCTAACAAGGGCTACTCTTCAGAATCGTTTGGAATGCTTGTTTGGAACACATATTTTTATCTCCCAGTATATCAGTAAAAGTTCTTCAGACAAACAGAACCAATAGGATGTGTATATATATAAAGATTGGTTTTAAGAAATTGGCTCACATGATTGTGGAAGCTCAGTGAATCTGAAATCTGATGTAAGAAATATACAGGCTAGAAACTCAGAAAAGAATTTCAGTTTGAATATGAAGGCAGTCTGTTAGAAAATACCTTCTTACTTGGGGGAGGGTGGCCTTTTGTTCTACTCAGATCTTCAACTGACTGGATGTGGCCCACCCACATTATGGAGAGTAATCTGCATTATTCAAAGTTCACCAATTGAAATATCACCTGGAAACATGCTCACAAAAACATCCAAAATAATTGGCCAAATGTCTAGCTAGGCATCTTAGCTCAGCCAAAGATAACATATACAGTTAAAAACAATGTTCTGCCTCCCTCTGCCCCTTCAACTACAAATTCATTTTCAATAGACCTGAATTGGGCCTTTGAAATATATATTTTAAATAAATTTCTAAGATGATTCTGATGTTCAGCCAGACTTGGCACCCACTGCACAAAATTGGCTATATTGTATCTTCTAAACTTAAGTCTGTGAATATAGCAAAATCTTGATCAACACTAAGCCCTGAAGAAAATCTAGCTGTCACCACTAACACAGCCCCTGTGTCTTTACTCTGTAGGGCCAACATTTCAAATAGACATCCATGTCCACAGCTTATTTCTCTGAGCTATATCACAGAACTAGGAGCAAAGCTGAAGTACTTGAGCTCTTCACTGTGAGAAAAAAGAAATTGTTATAACATAAAAGACTCCTTTATCCAAAAAATTCAAGAGGAGTGAAAACTCCCAAGCTCTTATTATGTGACCAGCATTACTTTAAACCCCAAATCAGATAAAGATACTGCAAAGCAAGAAAATTATAAGCCAATATTCCTAATGAACATAGATGGTAAAATAAAAAAAATATTAGCAAGTTGTATCCATCAATACATTAAAAAGATTATACATCAAGAACAAGAGGGATTTATTCTGAGGGAGCAAGACTGGTCTAATATTTTCAAGTCAATGATTGTGATACATCACGTAAACAAAATGAAGGGTAAAAATCACATGATCATATCAGTAGATACAGAAAAAGCATTTGACAAAATCCAGCACCCACTTTTGATACAAACTTTCAGCAACGTGGCAATAGAGGTAACATACCACAACATAATAAACACCATGTATCACAAATCTACAGCAACACCATACTCAATAGGCAAAAAATAAAAGTGTTTACCTGAAGAATAGGAACAGGACAGGCTTGTCCACTTTCACCACTCTTATTTAACAGAGAACTGGAATTTTTAGCCACCGTGATCAGACAAGAAGAGAAAATAAAAGGCATCCAATTTGGAAAGGAGGAAATAAAACTGTCATTAATCACAGATGATATGATATTGTACATAGAATACCCTATATATTCCACCAAAATGTTAATTTAATAAATGAATTCACAAATTAGCAGGATACAAAATTAAAATCTAAAAATCTATGGTATTTTATGCACCAATAATACATTTTCAGAAAGAGAGACTAAAAAAAAATGTCATTTACCATTGGAACAAAAATAATAAGATACATAGGGGAAAATTTAACCAAGGAGGTAAAAGACCTGTACTTGGAAAACTATAGGATATTTAAAAAAGAAATAGAGGAAGATACAAACAAGTGGAAGCATACACCATCTTTAT
The DNA here is from genome assembly GCF_963259705.1 of Myotis daubentonii. Lineage (NCBI taxonomy): Eukaryota > Metazoa > Chordata > Mammalia > Chiroptera > Vespertilionidae > Myotis > Myotis daubentonii. The sequence goes on along the minus strand of NC_081861.1, from coordinate 95,238,505 downwards.
GGATTAAAAAAATTAACGTAATTAAAATGTCCATACTACTCAAAGCAGTAGTATGGACTATATATTCAATGCCATTACTATTAAAATACCATTGGAAATCTTGAAGGGGGAAGCAATGGTGGCTAGGAGCAGAGCCTCACCAACACCCAGACTGGCCTTGGACAACAACCCTGACCCACGCAGTGAGCCCCATGCCAGTGCAACCTCACAAGGAACCCCTGCTGTGGGCTCTTGGACCCCTGTAGTGAGTCGTGTAACACTTCAGTCACTGTCTCTGGGTCACAGAATCGCACAACACCATGGCCGCAGTCTCCTGGACCCCTCAGTGAGTTGCAAAGTAGCACACCACCCTGGCCACAGGCTCCAGGACCCTCCCCCCTGCATTGAGTCACACAGTTGCATGCCACCCAGGCTGTGGTCCTCAGGTTGCAGAGTTGCATGATATCCCCTCTGCGGGGTCTGGGACTTTAATAACCCCTCTCTGCTGTGGCAATGGCTCAATCATACATTCCCTTTTTTGGGCTGGTTTCCTTTTCTCCTTTGCCCAAACCACACCTTTCCAACAAAAGAATATTAACCAAGCAATCCTAACAAGGTTTTGTTGCTGATTGCAACTTATGCCCTTTTCCACCCAGCCTCCTAGGCCTTCACCACATTATTGTCTGTGTCCATGGGATATATATATATATATATATATATATATATATATATATATATATACACTAGTGGCCCAGTGCACGAAATTCATGCACATTGAAAGGAAATTAGAGGAAATATTTTAATATTGCTATTTGCCCTTTATCTATAATAAAAGTGTGACAGATAAAAGGAAATGAGTACAATGTATATGGAAATAATACATAATTTTATTAATAACTAAACAGTAATAAAATGATATAACAACAAACTCATGATGTAAAAACAACACTGATGCAAATAATGACTGATAAAGGATTCAACTTATTCTAATATCTCCCTGTATACCACATTAAGAGTAAAAACACTTTCAGAGTGCTTGACTAATTTCCCTTGGGATAAAGTATTTACAACTTTAACTTTAACATCACATGCTCTTCGAACTCGAGAGAAAGGAACATATAATTGACCATGTATGAAAACGGGTTCAGGTAGGAATATGCCTACTCTGTCTAGAGTTTGTCCTTGTGATTTATTAATAGTCATCGCAAATGCTGGCATCATGGGAAACTGTCGTCGAATTAATTTAAATGGGAGACCAGTGTCAGATGGGGACAAATCAATTCTTGAAATCAGAACAACCTCTCCCTCTGCAGATTCTGTTAATACTTCAGCTTCGATAATGTTAGGTCACAATATTTTGATAATAAATCTGGTACCATTACAAAGACCCCATTTATTTTTAAGATTTCTCAATAGCATGATGATTGCACCCACTTTCAATTTTAATTTATGACACGGCATTCCTGAAGGAGTAATACTATTAAGAAATTCGATGGGAAAATTTTCCTTTTCATCATCATCTGTTGAGTCAATGGAATCATCACTCAAATATGTGTGAAACTTTCTATCAAGTATATCCAAAATTTCTTCATTTAAGTTTTGAACATGCTCATTTTTTTGGACAAAGAATTGCACATTTAGATATTTTTTTAATATTATCTATAGATATACTATTTCCAAAGGTGGCTTCAATAATAGATCCGTTACAAATCATTTCATGGGGGATTTCAATAATATCCTTTCCTAAATGAAAACTGCTATCAAGTTTGCCATCCCCAAGTTTTACTAACCATTCACTATAAGCAGAATCCTCTGCTGTCATATTTGTTGTAAGAGACAACTTTCTGAAACATCCCCAAACATTGCAGTTCTTTAAACTCATTTGTACTATGGCCTATAGCATAGCATGTGGTACAATACTGAGACATTGTTGAAAATCCCCTCCGAGAAGGAGAACTTTCCCACCAAATGCAACATCCAAATTCATAATTTCTCTTAGTAATCTATCTATGGCGTTTATAGCATGACTGGATGCTATGGTGCATTCATCAATAATAAGAAGTTGGGCCTTTTTAATGATTTTACCAACTTCGCTCTTTATATCGAGTCTAGAAATTGAAGTTTCATTTAATGGAATCGGTAATTTATATTGGGAATGAAAGGTTCTTCCACCAAGAAGTAAATTTGCAGCAATTACTGTAGATGCTGTGGGTAAAACAGTACCACCACGACCTCTAATATAATGTGTTAAAACTTTATACAGATATGTTTTTCCACTACCACCTGGACCATCCAAGAAAAAGCATTTGGGGTTTACAGTTTGATCTTCGATGGCTGAAATTATAGTCTGAAAGTCTGCCAACTGTTCATCATTCAGAGAATTTATCAAAACCTCTGCCCTTTGTTGCTTGTACAATTGATCACATGTATTTGCATTCGTTAATAAAGGATAGTCCAGAAGTTTGAAATGTGAACATTTCATTCCATGCAATGTGAATACCTCTTGAACTTTGTTAAGGGCGTGCATTTCACAGTTTATACAGGCACCTTCTCTTCGGTGTAATTTCCAACAGAAATCTTCAATAAAATGAGATTTATTCTCTTCCTATAATTTGTCTGCAGCAGAAGGATAGCCAAACACACATATATATGCAAAAAGTTGCCGTAGTTGTTTGGGCATATTAAGGATGATTGCATCGTCAATCGTATCTTTCCAGATAGTGTCATCAAGTAATAATACCTGGTGTTTAGTGGCTTCACGAAATGTATCATAAGTTACACCTCCTACAGTTTGCAGATCCTCAAAACTTACCACACCTTTTACATGCAGAAGCAAAAGTCTAAGGTAATATTGTTCTGGTTCTCTAAAGCTCACAGTGAACAGTCTACCTAATACTTTATTCCCACCCTTTCGGCGTTTTGTCCACAAAGAATTAGTAAACACATAATGCTGTGGGATCTCCCAATAATAATAATTATGTGCTTCAGAGTATTCTCTATTCAATAAGAACCAAGCCATCAAAGTCGAGTTATGCCTTTTAGCCCTATCTAAAACTTCAGCAAAATCATCTGCATGAAAATATAAATTCTTATCATTTGGCAAATGAATAGCTAATCTTGTGATTGCATGAGATTGGTCATGCATTCACATTCCAAAAAGTCTCCAAACAGCCTCAGGAGTGCTCACATACCTGGAGTCAATGAAGTCCTGTACTTCGTCATGATTGATAATATTTTTCTCAGAAATTTGAATATTTGCACAGTCGTGCCCTTTATAGATGTATTTAAATAGATACTTGACACTTCTAATTGATGCACAGACTTTAACATTTATATGACAGTTATGCTTGAGGCACAAATACGGGTTATAAGGGACAATCCAAGTATTATCGACAATTTTATTTCCAATAGAAATGGTGCTACCAGACCTTCGTTTGTATTTGGGATATCCATCAATATTTCCAATGGTCGCATTTTGAAATTCTTTTGGATATCTCTTTGAACATTTTCCATTTTCCATACATGGACTACTTGGATTTTGCATTCCACATGGTCCATGTACCATATTTGTTTTTACAATTTGAAAAAGTCGAGGACACTGGTTCTCATCTGGAATTTCTGCCTTAACTATACGGTCAATGCCATCTTCTGAACGTAATTTGGACTCATTATCTAATATCAATAATATGTGAGCGTGAGGCAGTCCACGCTTCTGAAATTCAGTGACATGAATCTTAGCTATTACTTTGCCAAATAAATGGAATTTACATATATCATTTAAAAGAGCGTTCAGCTTAATATTAAAAACTCTGGCTACCAAGTCAGGTCTGTTTTCAACTTTTTGCCAGCATTGTAAATTGTTTGTAATATCTGCCCATTTGGGGTTGCATGTAATGGTTATAAATAAATCGGGCTTACCATACTACGTTACAATTGCCATAACATCCTGATATCGCTGCTGCATATTTCTGAGACTACCCTCAAAAGATGATGGAAGTATTATCATTTTACCAATCGGCACATTGTCATTTTCAGATCTAGATTTGAGATAATCCATCAAACCACTATATTTTTCAACTCTCAACTTAGATTGGTTTGCTTTGATGAAATGTATCCGATTGGCCTCCATTTTTGAATACGAATCCACAATAAACTGTTGAGTTAATTTTCCTTAATTTAAAATAGGATTGAACGTGTCCCTCACAGAGAGATGAAATCCATAATACTGCATTTGGGTGACTCGTGTCCTTATATTTTGTCTAGTATTATTGTCGACTACACTGTTGTCTCTGAGTCTTAATGCAATATCTGTTCCCCAGCCTTTTTCACCATGTGGGAAAAGAATAGGATATGTCATTGCATCTAATGTAGGAAACAGGATATTGATTTGTTTCATTTTAGTGGCACTTGGATTATTAGGATCTGGTTTACAATGAATGAGCAAGTCCCTTTCAAAAGGAGGTTTCCATCTTCATTTCTGAATATAACAGCAACCTCAGTTACACGGGGACAATTATATCTACCTGGGTCACTGTTATGATCATATTTAATTACCTCTGTGGGAGCAATACCTTTTGCTGCTGGTTCAGATTGGGCTTCCTTTTCTACCTCATGTAGCTTCTTGTATGATTTTGTTAATTCATTTATTTCATGCATGAGGTTGTTGATGTTGATCATGAGTCTTTCTGAGCAGCCCTGGTTTTCTGGCATTGCTAGTCTTTTACTTGTAGCTTCAGCTGTATCCAAAATATAGAGTTGAGCAAACTTCTGAGAAACACCATCTGAAGGGTGTAAAGTTCCAGTACAGGGATAAACTTGTCTGTGTATTCTAAAACAGTATGGCCCATATCCTCATGGCGATGCAATATTAGCACCCATGGAAGCAAAAGCAAAAGAACTATTTATGGATCAAATATTTTCCATGAAATTTTTACTGTCAGAATCTTTGTTTGTCATTAATCTTTTTAAATATGCCGGGTAATCTGGAAAATGTATATCATTTGGACAGACCTTCCCTTTGCTACAACATTGAGTAAATTTCCCATCGGATCGTTTTTCATCGGAGAAATTTAGGAATAGGCAAAATTCACATCGAACCATCATTCCACCACAACTATGTTCGAGAATTGCATCCTCATGTACTCCATTTTTGCTGAGAAGGCAGTTCCTACCGGTATTGGTAGTACTTGGTGATGACTGTTCTCTAGACATATTTTGTTGTCGCCACTGTCTTCTTTCCCTTTCAAAGGCACGTTGGTCTTAAGACATTTTCTGTCGATGACACCTCAGTGTTTTGGCTTCAGAGTGATGTTTTTCCAGTAGCTGCTCTTCAGATACATTCTGTTGCAGACGTCGCCTTCTTTCAAGATCAGACACACGTTGCTCTGCAGACATTTTCTGTCGATAATGCCAGCACTTTTTGGCTACAGAGCTACCTTGTATCATCCGTTTATCTTTGGACATTGTCCTACCTGTCTACTGACACCATCTGACATGCAGGAGAATGAGAGTCCTGCCTGTCAGGCCACTGAAAGCTGTGTGACTAATGGCTGATTCTGGCTGAGTCTGTGGGAGTGGGACTTCCTCCTCCCTGCTGTTACTTTCCTTAGCTGTGATGAGGAAGCTGGGGTGACAGAGAGCCACACTGGAGGGCCAGTTGGGGGCATGACTGCTGGCCACCGCTGTGGTTGCCCCACCAGTCCCGATTCCCGGCCGGAGAGCCTGTTGGGGGCGTGACAGCGGACGGACTGCTGCAGTTGCCCCCGCCAGCCCCAATCTCGAGGCCGGAGACCAGGTTGGGGGCGCGACTGCGGGCGGACTGCCGCATCCGCCCCGTCAGCCCCGATCTGCTGGCGGGAGAGCTGGTTGGGGGCGGGGGGGCGTGACTGCGGGCAGACCGCCACAGCCACCCTGCCAGCCCGGATCTGCCAGAGGGAGAGCGGGTTGGGGGCGTGACTGCGGGAGGACCGCCGCAGCTGCCCTGCCTGCCTGATCTCCCAGCAGGAGAGCCAGTTGGGGGCTTGGCCAGTGGCGGACCTCTGTGGTCACGCCTGCCAGCCCTGGGTCGGTTCGACCGCCATCCAGGTCACAGATAGCAGGCCCGGATAGCAGAGAGGCAGGCAGGATGGTACTGTCCCATCCTGCATGCAGCAGGATGGCGCTGTCCCATCCTGTCTGCAGTATGCAAATTAGCCGCCATCTTAGTTGGCAGTTAATTTGCATATCGCCCTGATTAGCCAATGGGAAGGGTAGCAAAGGTACGGCTAATTACCATGTTTCTCTTTTATTAGATAGGATATATATATATATATATATATATATATATATATATATATATATATAATGTTCATGCCTCTGGTCCTATTTTGTTTGTCTATTTATTTTGTTCATTAGATTTCACATATAAGTGCGATCATGTGACATTTGTCTTTCTCTGACTGGCTTACTTTGTTTAGCATAATAATCTCTAGGTCCATCCATGCCATCATGAAGGGTAAGAGTTCTTTGTATTATTCCATTCTGTAAATGCACCACATATTTTTTATTCACACACCTACTGATGGGCATTTGGGCTGTTTGTAGATCTTAGCTATTGTAAATAATGCTGCTAGGAACATAGGGGTGCATATATATTTTTTTCTGTTTGGTGTTTCAGGATGATTAGGACATATTTCCAGAAGTAGGATCACTGGGTCAAATGGGAGTTCCATTTTTAATTTTTAGAGGAAATTCCATATTGTTTTCCACAGTTGCCCATATACTGCACAGGTAATCTAGCTTTTTATTACAATCTGAAATCAGGGAGTATGATACTTGAATCTTCATTCTTTTTTTTCCTGATTATTATAATAATAATAATTATTATTATTATTATTATTTGGGGTGTTTCGAGGTTCCATACAAATTTAATGATTTTTTGTTCTATTTCTTTCAAAGATATCATTGGTATTTTGATGGGGATTGCATTAAATCTGTATATTACTTTAAGTGAACTGACCAGTTTAACTATGTCAATTTTTCCTATCCATGAATGCTGCAACCTGCATGGCTAGGGTTCAGGATCTGAGGAGGGGCCAATGCACAAATGAAAATACTATACAAGCAATATGAATTTAGAAGACATGGGAGGCCTGGTGGAGACCTCTCTCTTGGAGAAGCACACTGAAACCTTGCCTTATCTGCTTTTTATTCAGCTTTAGATACACAGTTTGCCCCCAGTAAAGCACAGCAAACAGGTAGAAGACAAACCATCTCTAAGGTCAATAAAGATCAGTAAGGTCCAATAATCATTTACTTTGAGGCTATAATGTGAGGAAGTTGCTTTGAGCCACCACTATCTCAAAATGAACAATGGTGCTTGGTGTTAGACCTGCTAATGCCTAAGGTCCATCAGCCCTCTGCATTCCTTGGTGTACTCTCATGATAGTATTGGCAGTGGGTGGCTAACCACACATGAATAGACACTTTCCCGTGAGGGCATACAGATGTTCCACTCTGGGCTGCTGTCCCTCCACCAGAACCCAGGACTAGGATTTGTGCACTGACCCTTTAAGAGGGTGCCTGGGTTTCTAACATATTCCCATCTCACCCTGGTGGATGCACTCCTCAATGATTTTCATAGCCAAATGTTATGTGGGCCCCTCTTCCCAACACTGGCACTCTAGGCTGGTGAGCTTGGCTTGGGATGGACACACTTCCTTTTAAGGAAGGACCTTTGCAACTAAGATATCCTTCCTGATTCTCAGCTACTGTGTTTGGGTCTAGGGTCAGCCCTTTTCACCTCTGCCCTTCCTGTCAGTCTCAGTGTGACTTCTTCTGCAAATCCTTGGTTATCAGACTTCCATTCAACTGATCATTAGTTGGTTATTCAGGTTGATTGTTCTATAATTTAGTTTTGATTTTGTCCTAGGAGGAGGTGAGTATAACTTCCATCTATTCTGCTGCCAGCTTGGATACCCTCACTTTTTCACTTTTTATAAATGATGTCGGTGGTGTGACCTACACTGAGAAATATGAAAAGCACAGAGCACTTCAGCTTGCATCCAGAAGCCAGGGAGAAGTCATTCTGGCTTCTCTTCAGAGGAAGTAAAAACATACCATACTACAAACAAGCCTTTTGAGGAAGGCCAATGTGTGGAAGACCAGGTTGAGGGAGAGGACATGGTGCTGAGGAGAACTTCAAAGGCTTTTTCAACTAGCCACATGCTAATTAACATGAATATGGAGCCTATTTGTCACCAGGATTTACCAACAGTTGTGCTTACTTCAGGGCTGTGATGTAGCAATTTATTTTAAAATTCATTTTTAATAATTTAAATATTTTTCCTGAGTATTAAAAAGTCATTTTCATTATGGAAATTTTGTAAAATACAGAATAATAAACATGTATAACACTTAGTGAATGCTAACAGAATGCACCAGGAACCATGTTAAGCACATTGCATACATTATCTAATTGAACCTCATAACATCCCTATAAGACAGTAACTATTCTTAAATTCTCCATGTTCAGGTGAAAAAAATGAGACTCAAAATGACTTACTCAAGCTCACATAAGCCAATAAGTGGTAGAGCTGGAATTTGAGGTACGTTCTGTCTGATTTAAAGTTTATCCGTTTTTTAATTTAAAAAAATATTTTTCAGCTTTATTGAGGTATAGTTGATATGTGAAAATTACATGTATTTGTGGTGTAAAATATGATGTTTTGTTATATGTATATATTGTGAAATGATTGCCATAATCAAGCAAATTAGCATATCCATCACCTCACATAGTTATTTATTTTTTGTCATGAGTTTAAATTTAAGATCTATTCTTTTAGCAAATTTCAAGTATATAATACAGTACTATTAACTATAGTCACCATGTTTTGCATTAAATTTTGAGAATTTATGCATACTGCATAACTGAAACTTTGTACCCTTTAACTAATATCTCCTCATTTGCTCCTCCCTCAACCTCTGGCAAATACCATTTTATTCTATGTTTATATGAGTTCTGAATTTTATTTCCACATCTAAGTGTGAACATTCTGTATCTGTCTTTCTATGCCTTCTTTATTTTAGTTAAAATAATGTCCTTCAATTTAACCCATGTTGTTATAAACAGCTGAATTTCTTTCTTTTTTTTAAAGGCTCATGAATATTTCATTCTATATGTATATACCACATTTTCTTCATTCATATTTTAACAAACACGTTGATTCCATATCCTGATTCTTGTGAATAATTCTGCAATGACCATGTTTTTTTTTTTCAAGATACTGATTTTATTTCCTTTGGAGATAGATATATATATGTAAAATTGCTGGATTAGATGGTAGTTCCATTTTTAATATTTTGAGGAACTCCATACTGTTTTCCAAACTTGCTGTACCAGTTTAGATTCTCACCAAAAATGAGGAAGGGTTTCCTTTTCTCTACATCCTTGTCAACACTTGCTTTTTGTCTTTGTAATAATAATCATTCCAGTAGGTGTGAGATGATATTGTGGTTTTATTTATAGGTCATTGGTGATTAGTGATGTTTAATACCTCTTCATGTACCTGTTGGCCTTTTGTATGTCTTCTTGGAAAATACCTATACAGGTCCTTTGCCATTTTTTTAATTGAGCTATATATTTTCTTGGAAAAAATAAACACACACATAGAGAAAAACCTACTCATTATTGCACTACCCAGAAGCAAGCACTAATAACATGACATATTTTCTTCCAGTCTTTTTTTTTCTGTTTTCTTTAAAAGTAAAATTTCTGCATCAGATCATAGTTCTATTTTTAATTGTTTTAGGAACCTCTATACCATTTTCCATACTGGCTGTACCATTTAGATTCCCACCAAAAATGCAGAAGTGTTTCCTTTTCTCTCTGCATCCTTGTAGAGGAAAGCAGTACTCATAATGTGACATATTTATTTTCTTACAGTCTTTTTTCTTTTTAGAGGAAATACATTTTTTTAATTTTTTTTATTGCTTAAAGTATTACAAAGAGTATTACATATGTCTCCTTTTTTTCCTCCCCTTGACCTTCCCTTAGCCTCCCAAAACCCCCCAGTGTCTTGTGTCCATTGGTTATGCTTATATGCATGCATACAAGTCCTTCGGTTGATCTCTTACCCATGCCCCCAACCCTCACCGGCCTTCTTGCTGTAGTTTGACAGTCTGTTTGATGTTGCTCTGCCTCTGTCTCTATTTTTGCTCATCAGTTTATAATGGTCTTAATTATCCATAAATGAGTGAGATCATGTGGTATTTTTCCTTCATTGACTGGCTTATTTCACTTAGCAAAATGCTCTTCAGTTCCATCCATGCTGTTGCAAATGGTAAGAATTCCTTCTTTTTTACAGCAGCATAGTATTCCATTTCATAGATGTACCACAGTTTTCTAATCCACTCATCTACTGACGGGCACTTAGGCTGTTTCCAGATCTTAGTTATTGTAAATTGTGCTGCTATGAACATAGGGGTGCATATATCCTTTCTGATTAGTGTTTCTGTTTTCTTGGGATATATTCCTAGAAGTGGGATCACTGGGTCAAATGGGAGTTCCATTTTTAACTTTTTGAGGAAACTCCATACTGTCTTCCATAGTGACTGCACTAGTCTGCATTCCAATCAGCAGTGCATGAGTGTTCCTTTTTCTCCACATCCTCTCCAGCACTTGTTGTTTGTTGATTTGTTGATGATAGCCATTCTGACAGGTGTGAGATGGTATTTCATTGTTGTTTTGATTGGTATTTCTCGAATGATTAGTGACGTTGAGCATGTTTTCATATGTCTCTTCGCATTCTGAATGTCTTCTTTTGAAAAGTGTCTATTTAGGTCCGTTGCCTATTTTTGGATTGGATTGTTTATCGTCCTTTCATTAAGCTGTATGAGTTCCCTGTAAATGTGGGAGCTTAAACCCTTATCGGTGATAACATTGGGCAAATATGTTCTCCCATGCAGTGGGCTTTCTTGTTGTTTTGATGATAGTTTCTTTTGCTGTGAAGAAGGTTTTTATTTTGATGTAGTCAAATTTGTTTATTTTCTCTTTAGTTTCCAATGTCATAGGAGCTGTATCGGTGAAGAAATTGCTTTGACATATGTCTGAGATTTTGTTGCCTTAGGATTCCTCTAGAATTTTTATGGTTTCCCATCTTACATTTAAGTCCTATTTCCATTTTGAGTTTATTTTTGTGTATGGTTTAAGTTGGTGGTCTATTTTCATTTTTTTGCATGTATCGGTCCAATTTTCCCAACACCATTTATTGAAGAGACTGTCTTGACTCCATTGTATGTTCTTGCCTCCTTTGTCAAATGATAATTGAGCATATTCATTCCGGTTGTTTTCTGGGCTCTCTATTCTATTCAATTGTTCTATATGTCTGTTCTTATGCCAGTACCAGGCAGTTTTGAGAGCAGTGGCTTTGTAATACACCTTGATATCTGGTATTGAGATCCACCTACTTGGTTCTTCTTTCTCAGGATCGCTGCAGCTATTCAGGGTCTTTTTCTATTCCAGATGAATTTTTGGAGAGTTTGTTCTAGGTCTGTGAAATATGCCGTTGGTATTTTAATGGGAAATGCATTGAATTTATAGATTGCTTTGGGTAATAGGGACATTTTAATGATGTTGATTCTACCAATCCATGAACACGGTATTTTCTTCTATCTGTTTATGTCTTCCTCTATCTCTTTTTTCAACATTCTGTAGTTTTGTGAGTAGAGGTCTTTTACCTCTTTAGTTAAGTTTAGTCATAGTTATCTTAATTTATTTTTTTGGTGTGATGGTAAATGGGATTGCTTTTTTAGTCTCTCTTTCTGTAAGTTCACTATTGGTGTATAGAAATGCCATAGATTTATTGGCGTTAATTTTGTATCCTGCTACATTGCCGAATTCATTTATTAAGTCTAATAGTTTTTTTAAAAAATATATTTTATTGATTTTCTACAGAGAGGAAGGGAGAGAGATAGAGAGTTAGAAACATGATGAGAGAGAAACATCGATCAGCTGCCTCCCGCACATCTCCTAGTGGGGATGTGCCCGCAACCCAGGTACATGCCCCTGACCGGAATCGAACCTGGGACCTTTCAGTCCGCAGGCCGACGCTCTATCCACTGAGCCAAACCGGTTTCGGCGAGTCTAATAGTTTTTTGATGGAGTCTTTAGGGTTTTTTATGTACAATATCTTGTCACCTGCGAATATGGGCAGTTTTACTTCTTCTTTTCCAATTTGGATGCCTTTTATTTCTTCTGCTTGCCTAATTACAATGGCTAATACTTCCAGTACTATGTCGAACAGGAGTGGTAAGAGAGGGCATCCCTGTCTTTTTCCTGTTCTTAGGGGAAATGGTTTTAGTTTTTGTCCATTTAGTATGATGTTGGCTGTGGAAAACAAAGAAAAAAGCAAAAAAAGCTAACAAAATAATAAAAAAAAATGGAAAATTAAAATGTCATTCTTTTGTCTGTCTTATGCTCCCAGTTTTCTGGAATATCTGTGATGTTTTTTTTCTGTTTCTGGGACTAAAGATCAGACCCTGTTAACTCCCAGGGACTAATCAGATTATTTTAATCCTTAGTACCATTCAGGGTGGAATCTGGGTGTGGCTGTATTCCTTGCCTGGAGCCTGGAGGGAGGGGTCATAACTTCAGGAGAAAATGGCTGCCCAGGTCCTGGACTCAGGTGTGACTCAGCACTCAACTTGCTGCCACCTCTCCTGGACCCCCTTCTCTCCCCAGCCTCTCCCCAGATTCCACTCGTCCGCACCTTCTCCCTTTCCTCAGCACGGGTGAGTGTCTGTATCTGAAATGTCTTATGAACATGGTTCAGTAAAAAAAAGCAAACAAATGCCGGCCACAGAAATAGGGAAGACTGAGCCTCTGTGAGCTCCTCTCTTACTGGCACTGCATGGTCTGGTCAGCACTTCAGGCTGCCCCTTCTGGGCTCAGTCTTCCGTAATTGTGGAACACAGATCTCAAATCCCCTGGTGCCAACAGTCCTATGGATGTCCTTTCCCCAGTCAGAGGCTGTACCTGTCCCACAGGATGCGGCTGGGTGCTGCACAGTTTCCCTCTGACCCTCTGGGCTCAGAGATCTGGCAAACTTTCCTGCCCAGATCCCTGGTTTTTTCCTTTCCAGGGGAACTCTGTCCTTCCCGGCTGCAAACTGTCTCACCAGCTGAGTCTCCTTCACCAATTCGGGGTGGATGTTATTTGTTTCAGCTGCTCATTCTATTTGCTCCAGGATAAGCCTTGGGATGCGTCCGCCTATTCCACCACCATCTTGTCTCCTCTCGAGAAAATACTTTTAAAAGAAATTTGAAACTCTTTGCTGACCATTTGATATGTGAATAAAGTAAATAAAGAGGTGAGTGAGAATATTTGAATGGATGATCCATTATAAAAGTAAATAAGTATTTTCAGAAAATATGGAAATAAAAGACAAAAAGTCCCACTTGGAAGCATGCAACAGACTGACAGATCTCAGTAGGAATTTGGGAAAGAGGGCTGGAAGAGATTAATCAAAGAACTTAAATGTATATATGCATAGCCCATGGACATAGACAGGAGACTTAGATACCATTCTAAATCCATGGGTTGGGGTGGGAGCCAGGTGGAAGGGGGCAAATGGGGAGAAATGGGGGACATCTGTAATACTCTCAACAATAAAATAAAATTAAAGCAAATAAAATTAAATTAAATATAAAAAAATCACTCTCCAAAGAAACTCTTCAAAGAGTAAAAGAAAATCTCCACTAAAAACAAACAAAAATAAGAATACTAAATATTATATATTAGAAATATAGATTAATGATTGTTAACTTATGAATTAGTCATTAAAACTATTACTTTCAATACATTGTGTTGGGACAACAGGGTAATAATTTGGCACTGGGGACAAATGGAAGAACAAAGACCTTGAAGAGTTAGGTCAATGTTGAAATAGAAGAGGAAAGTGGGTCAGGGAGAGGGTTACTGTACATGATACTGAGATGTAGAAAAAGGCCATGCTAATACAAATAACAGAAACTGGTTTAGAAAATGGTAAATATAGCAAAAGTGGAACAGAAATAGAGACCTCAGAATAAATCCCAGTTTGTATGTGACTTTGGCACATAGTAAAGGTCACTCTTTAAAGCAATGGGGATAGGATAGTCTGGTTAATAGTGTTGACAAGACTGCTTCTCTAGGATTTGAAGAGATGGTGCAGGGAATACCAACATGTACATAAAAATGCTCTCACACCCACAAAAAAGTGAAGAAATAATAATTAAAATTAAATATTATTTTATATCTATTAAAATACAAAATTTAGGAAGGTGATGAAGATGTCCATTAAAATACTGGCAGGCATGGAAAATCTCACTGCTGTTCTGGAAGCCACCTAGCTATTATTAGTAAAATTGAGTGATGGAGCTGGAGAGCATTATGCTAAGCAAAATAAGTCAGTCAGAGAAAGATAAATATCACATGATCTCACTCATTTGTGGAATATAATGAACAACATAAACTGATGAACAAAAACACATCCAGAGACAGAGAAACATCAATCAGATGCTCAAACCTCAGAGGGAAAGATAGGGGAAAGAGGGGGTAAGGGGGGAAGATCAACCAAAGGACTTGTATGCATGCATATAAGCATAACCAATAAACACAGACACCAGGGGGGTGAGGGCAGGGGAGTGGGGGGAACAATGGGGGGATAAGGACACATATGTAATACCTTAAACAATAAAGAAAAAAAATTGAGTGTGTACATACATGCCCACAAAAAAGTCCCAAATTCCACCATTCAAATAAGCACTATTAGTATTTGGGCACACTGTCTTTTTTAAATATGCATTTATTAACATTTATAATCAATATTCTGCTAATACTATAAGCATGTCCTCATACCATAAGGTTTGCTTTAAATGGAAGCATAATAGTCTATTAAATGTATGGTATTGTTTGACATTTCCATTGTTTCCTGTTTTCCAGTATCTTAAATAATTACAACAAAAGAGCACAGATATGGCTATAGACAATAGACTACCCTTCTCCACATGAATTTTATAAGTCATATTTGATGATTGATACAATAATCGAAACATCATTTGATTTGCAAAGTCCCACACAACTTTGAACCACTGCCCTATTATCTCTCTGACTACTGACCGGATTTCCTACCACTACACTAACTTTGCTCTGGTCACACTGAACTTCTTGCTATTCCTCAAATCCTTTAGGCATGTTATCCTGCCTTTGGCCATTGGCACTCCCAGTTTTTTCTGCTTGGAGTGTTTTCCTTTAAACTTTCACATGGTATTTGTTCAAAAGTCACCTACTCAGTGAGGCTTTCCCCAACTAATTTGTTTAAAATTGATTCCTTGCCCTCCCAACATTGTACAACCAATTTTTGTCTTATTGTTTACTTCGCAAAATGCCAGTTCCTTGAATGCAGATATTTTTTTCACTTTTTTTTAAATCTCCAATGCCTAAAACTACATGTATCACATATAGTTTGAATGAATGAGTTCATTAGAAAATCCAAGACTCTTCTCTCTTAGGTACTCTGGGAATGACTTAATGCTACATTTTGAACTGAATGGGTATCTTCCCTTTTCCAAGCTGGGAGAGAAATCATTGCAGTCTGGAAGTCCCAAGAAGATGGGGAGCATTAAAAATATAAATATTTATCAATTCATGAATAACTTACTTTTTTAGATAAAAAAGTCTAAGGAATTATTTATTGAAGTTCATTGTGCCTGGTTACGGTGAACTTTGAATTAGATGTATGTATAGTATATAAAATGAGTTGGGTGAGATATTCAATTTACAGGCAATACTATCACACTATCACTTCCATCTCAGAGAATGCTCTAATCTGTTCACAAGATTGTTCATAATTAATGAACAATTAATTTCTGATTAATCCTGATTTCACTGCCTCCTATTTATCGGGCACCTACTATGTTTTGACCTTTATATAATAATCTAATTTAATACTTACAACAATATTATGAAGTAGGCATTGCATAATTTTTAATTCTAAGGTGATACAGATTGAAAAATTAATTTCATAACAGTTTTTTAGGAAAAGAAAGAGTAAAGAAGGCAGGAAGATAGAAATGAAGGACAGACTCCCACAGTAAACAGGCATAGGAATTGAAGGATGTTTTCCAAATTCAGAAGTTTTAGAACATTATAACATTTGAGACAATATGTCATTAGCTCCCTTTTATAGATGAATAAAGCTAATAGAAGTTAAGTAACTTTATTTGAGTCATGAATCCAAGTAAATAGCAACATAAGATTACCTGATGCCGTTTTTGAGTACCACTAGGTTTTCTATGCTGAATCTGCTACATTTCCCTGGATCCTAAGAGATTATCCTAGTGGTACTCAACCAGGATTCTTACCACCACATAAATAATATTTAGAGATGGGAATTGGTTCTCTAATAACTTGATAACGCCTCTGGCGGTTAGCAGAGAGGGGCCAGTGAGGTTTAATTGTCATAGAATGCATAGGTCAGTTTTACCCAACATATAATTTTCCCACCAAAAAATTGCATGGCAGGATAGTCAAAATTTACTGATATCCCAATCTGTGCTAGTGCTGAGGATACCAGGATGAATACCTGGTTCTAGTTCTCAGTAAATTTATAGGTTAGTGGTAGATTCAAGAAAACAAACAATTATCTCTCATATAGCCCAAAAAGTAATTTATCAAAATTATGACCAAAGTAACATGGAATTATAGAGACTCTTACTCTTTCAGAGTCTTATTCCTTAAGATTGAGAGAAAGAGTAAAGAGATTAACTCAGGAAAAGTTCCATGGGAGGGGTGCTCATTGGGTTGGGTCCTGTAGAAAAAGTGTAAACTTTTGATTTAGAGAAAGGAAGGTGGATGTTTTAAAAATAAGGATGATATATATGAATGCATAAGGTGCTGAAGAACATGTCAGAAAAGGCAGTAGCATAATGTTTGTTCTGAAACTGCAGCTCTAGCATCTAGCTACATCTGTATGCTGCCTTTGCTACTTATTAACTGAATCCAAAGGTAAACTACATAACCACTCTGTGTTTCAATTTCCTCCTACATAAACTGGGGATAATAATAAATGGGAATATATCTCATAGGATTGGTAGGAAAGTATATTAGTTAATGTATATGAAATATTTAGAATGGTTTCTAGCACATAATTATCCTTCAATTAATGTTAGCTACTTAGTATTTTTAAAGACAAGAGATTTTGTTTTATTGCTTATATTATGGTCTATTAAGGGTTTAACATAGATGATAGATGAATAGATATGAAGATATAGAGATCTAGAAGTCTATTATTGGAATTAAGGAAACTAAGATGTCTGCTTTTAACTAAAGCATGAGTTAAAGTGCATAAGAATGCAAAGTTAGGGTCAAGTTCAGATCACAAAGATCAGTATATTTATACCAGATGAAAGATGTTTAGATGTTATCATATAGGAAAAGGGGATTCATGGATGATGAGATTTTTGTTCTTGGACTACTGTGACTTCAGTGTGAAAGATGGACTGAAGACAGTCTGAAAGAAGACAGGGAGACCAAGTAGGAAGCTGTTGAAGAGATCTAGGATAGAAATGATAATACAAAATCTCAGGCAAGTGGTACTTAAAGTGTCAAACGGGTTGGATTTGTTAAGTAATCTTATGAACAATCTATGAGACTTTGTTTTTGATTGATTGGGCATAAATGGGATTGGCAAAGTGTGAAAGAATGGAAGAACTCAAATCTGGAGGCCTCTTGATGCTCTTCCAATGCTTTTACCATTTCTCTAAGCCATGTACTTTTCCCTGCAGCTAACATTAGGTTGTGCTGGACATCCTCCATGGCACAAGGACCTGTTCTTTCAGTGGAATACACTGAGTATACTGCTTGCCTCTATTATTATACTATGGGGCTCTAAGCTGGGAGTTCAGCTTCTCTCTTTCTTCTATGTCTAGAGATGCTCATTTATACAAGCATTCCTGGGAGTTGGCTATCCCTTACCCAGGAGCCCTCATGGTCCTTGGGTAGCCTGAGCATAGGTACTAGGATTGAGGAAGTTGCCTAAAGCTCTCTGCTGCCTAATGGCACAGTCTGAGATCCACTTATGTCTTTGTGGGAAATCTCTGCAAATACTGTATGATCCCAGCCACCCTGTGGGCTTTGCCCAAACAAGAGTGCTCTTGGCTAAGCATCTTCTCCTTCCATTTCTAAACTTTGTATATTTCAGGAGAAATATGATCTGAACCCTTCTAATTCATTTACACTTAAATCATCCAAGGGCTCTGTTGTAAGAGCATATTCAGCTCCAAAAATGTCTTATAAGCTTTGGTTATAAAACTCCCTAAGATATTGTGGGATAGAAAAATTTAACTCCACTTTTCTTTGAAACAAGATTTTGTGACTTTGCCAAGAGTAAATGGATTTCCAACCTCAAAGAGGTCATGTTTGGTTCAAGAGTCAGAAATCAGGAAACTCAAAGGTCCAAATGCATTCTTCAGGAACTGGCAAAAATGAACTCCAGAGAGACGGAATAAATGATAAATTTAGGAGTCTGGATGAGATAGCGCATTCCCTCTATTCTTTTGACACAGTGCCCAAACCCCTGAGAAGTTTTGTTCTTTAACTGGGTAAATGGGGCTACTATAAGACACCAGCAAAATTAGTCAGGGAAACAACTCTTATTTTGAAAAAGTATCTGCCAATTGATAGAGTTCTTTTCAGTTTTTCTACTCATTTACTCTTTCTTTTTTAAAAATATATTTTTATTGATTATAGAAAGGAAGGGAGAGGGTGAGAGAGAGAGAAACATCAATGATGAGAAGAATGATTGATTGGCTGCCTCCTGCACGCCCCTTACTGGCAACTGAGCCTGCAACCCGGGCATGTGCCCTTAACCAGAATAGAACCTGGAACCCTTCAGTCTGCAGGCCGTCACTCTATCCACTGAGCCAAACCAGCTAAGGCCTCATTTAATCTTTCAACATCCCTGTGGACTAGGTATAATTATCCCTATTTTCCAGAGAAACAGAATGAGGGTCAAAGGAAGTGGGAAGTAGTGACATATGTAAGACCACAGAGCTAATCTAAAACCAAGTCAGAAATTCTCTTTAACTTTAAGCTGCAATATGCTGGGGGGGAGAGGGGAGGATAAGATATAAGCATTTACCTTGATAAACTGAGAACCAAGAAAGCAACGATGATGAGTGGCTATCACACTAAAATTGTTTCTAAACAAAATTGGATATGTGGAATATCAGTACCAATGATGTGCATATGTGGAATGTGCATTTTCTCTTACTTTTAAATTTACATAGAAATTGCTCTGTGCTTCCTTGCTGACTCACTTAGTTTAGCCTAGTTCTGTTACAAAGTTGGTATTTAGGCAGTAGATGAATAAATGAGTTAATGTGTGATAGGCCACAGTGACTGACTTAGTCTAGAACAGTGTTTCTCAAGAATCCATTGTGATAAAAATTACTTAGAGCACTAGTTAAGTATACAGATTTACCTATACCTTCCCTGGAAATTCTGGTTTAGCAGTTCTTAGTTGGGATTCAGGAATCTATAGTTTAACAAGCCCACCAGGTGATTCTCATCATGAGAGAAGTTTGGGAAACATTGGTCTAGAAAAGCCCCAGCTTAAACTTTACTTAAGTGAGTTCAGTTTTTCTGTTTCCAAACCACTAAAGATTGAGATAGGGACTCAGAGAGGCTACAAGTTTAAAAACAATATGATGTCCCTTAATACATATAGTTTCTCACAATTAACCAAGGACTTCTACATAAATGTCAGAGATTATTGGTACTATTGGTACTCATGAATATCTATGTTTTCTTTTTTTTTCCCCTGGGAATTTCCCAGCCTCCTTTACTCTTGAGTATAGACATAGACTAATGTTGTCAAGAGAATATGAGAAGAAAGAATGTGCATACTTTTCAACTTAACTCTTAGAAACTGCCCTGTGCAATCATCTTTCACTTTCCCCACTGACCACCAGCATGTAGAGAACTCCAAGTACCAAGAGGAGTGTAGAGCTACAAGATGAATGAGTCTGGATGCCTGAATGACTGTATATAGTAGAGTTCCACCCCTCCCCCACTAATTTGAGTTAGATTGTGAAATAATGGGGGGGGGGGGAACTTTTGTCTAAAAAATATTATCCTATTTTTATTTTATTTCAGGAAATACATTTTTCTTGTTTTCATTTCTTTATTTTATTTTTCTTTTACCATTTAGTCCCCCATAGCTCCTTCCACTTTCACCAACCCGCTTGCCCCTGCAACCACCACACTGTTGTCCATGTCCATGTCCACGAGTTCTTTTTTTTTTAAATTTTGCTCTATACTTCCACTCCCACAGCCTTCTCCCATGAACTGTCAGACTGTTCTCTATGAGTCTGTCTCTATTTTGCTTGGTAGCTCAGTTTGTTCAACATATGAGTGAAATCATATGGTACTTATATTTCTCTGACTGGCTTATTTCACTTAACATAGTATACTCCAGGTCCATCCTTGCTGTCACAATGGGTAAACTTTTCTACTTTTTTACATCAATTGTGTAAATGTACCACAGCTGCTTTATTCACTCATCTAGTGATGGACACTTGTGCTTCCAAATCTTGATTATTGTAAATAACACGACAATGAAGATAGGAGTGCATATATTCTTTCGAATTAGTGTTTTGGGTTTTTTTTTTCCACATAAATTCCTAGAAGTGGAATCACTGGGTCATAGAAAGTTCCATTTATAATTTTTTGAAGTAACTCCATACTGTTTTCCACAGTGGTTACACCAATCTGAATTCCCACCAACAGTGCATGAGGGTTCCCTTTCTCCATTTGTTTTTTGATTTGTTGATGATAGCCATTCTGACAGATGTGAAGTGATATCTCACTGTGGTTTTAATTTGCATTCCTCTTTTGATTAGTGATGTTGAGCATCTTTTTATATGTCTATTGGCCTTAATGGAGAAGTGTCTATTCAAATATTTTTCTCGTTTCTTAATTGGATTTTTTGGTTTTTGATATTGACTTGTCTGAGTTTTTTTTTGTTTTTGTTTTTGTTTTGTTTTTTTAAATAAATTTTGGATGTTCCTTCTTTGTTAGATGTATCATTGGAGGATATGTTCTCCCATTCAGTAGTTTGTGCTTTCATTTGTCTGATGATTTCCTTGTTTGTGCTAACAGTTTTTAGTTTGATGTAGTCCCATTTCCCATCCCCCCTTTGTTTTCCTTTCCTGTGGCAATATATCAGAAAAAAATATTACTACAAGAAATGTTTGAGATTTTACTTCCTATGTTTTCTTCTAGGATGTTTATAGTTTTGAATTGTACATTTAAGTCTTTAATAGTCTATTTTGAGTTTATTTTGTCCAATTTTCCTACACCGTTTATTGAATAGACTGCTTTTACCACATTATATGTTTTTGCCTCCTTTGTCAAATATTAATTGACCATATAGGAGTGAATTTATTTCTGGCTTCTGTATTCTGTTTCATTGATCTATATGTCTGTATTTTATGCCAGTACCATTCTGTTTTGATTTCTATAGCCTTGTAGTATAGTTTGCTGTCAGGTAGCATGATGCTTCCAACTTTGTTCTTCAAGATTGCTGTGGCTACTTGGGGTCTTTTGTGACTCCCTATAAATTTTTGGATTATTTGTTCTAATTCTGTGACATTCACTATTGTTATTTCGATAGGAATTGCATTGAATCTAGTAATTGCTTTGGTCATTATGGACATTTTAACAATGTTAGTTCTTTCTATCCATAAATATGATATATGCTTCCATTTTTTTGTATCTTCTTCAATTTCTTTCTTTGGTGTCTTAAATTTTTTTGAGTATAGGTGTTTTACTTCTTGGTTAAATTTATTTCTAGGTATTTTATTTTTTATGTCATTGTAACTAGGATTGCTAGTTTTCCTTTCTGATAGTTCATTATTGATATATAAATATGCAAACAATATCTGAATATTCATTTTGTATCATGCTACTTCACTGAATTTATCTTTCAGTTCTCATAGTTTTTTGTAGAATCTTTAAGGTTCTCCATATACAGTATCATGTCATCTGCAAATAAAGACAGTTTTTACTACTTTCTTTCCCATTTGGATGATTTTACTTCTTTTTGTTTTATTGTGGTGGTTAAAACTTCTAGTACTATGTTGACTTAGTGGTGAAAGTGGATATCCCTGTCTTCTTCCTGATCTTGAGAGAAAATTTTTTAGTTTTTGGCCATTGACTATGATGTTGGCTATAGGTTTTTCATACATGTCCTTTATTACGTGGATGTATGATCCTTCCATTCCCACTTTACTGAGAATTTTTCTCATACATGGGTGCTGGATTTTAATGAATAGACTCATAGCTGGAATTTTCTTCATCTATTGACATGATCAAAATATTTTATCTTTCATATTGTTTGTGTGGTATATTACATTAATTTTTTGGATGTTGTACCTAACTTCCTTCAAAGGAATAAATTCCACTTGATCATGGCATGATATTTTTAATGTATTGCTGGATCCGCATTGCTAATATTTTCTTGGAGATTTTAGCATCTATGTTTATCAGGGTATTGACCTATAATTTCCTTTTATTTGTAGTGTCTTTATCTGGTTTCAGAATTAGGATAATTCTGGTCTTGTAAAATTAGCTTGAGAGTCTTCTCTCCTCTTGAATTTCTTGGAATAGTTTGAGAAGGATAAGTGTTAGTTCCCTTTTTAGCTTTTGGTAAATGTCATCTGTGAAGTAATCCAATCCAAGACTTTTGTTTGTTGAATGTTTTTTGATTGCTGCTTTAATATCATCCTATATAATAAAGATCCAATATGCAAATAGTCATCACACCCTCATACCATCATACCATAATGGCTCAGACACTCAATGCTGGGGAGAGAGGAATGGGGACTAGCCAGGCTGTGGCCCAGAAGAGGGATGATCTGAATGCTCCACTGTCTCCGCAGTCTTGGGTGCCAGCACCTGTGGCTGCAGCCCAGGAGAGGGACAGTCACCTGCCTTATGGTCCCAGGTGTCTGCGGCTATGGCACAGGCAAAGCCGCCTGCCCATGGTCCTCTGCAGCTGCGGCCAGCCAGGGCGAAGCTGGCCTGCATCCTTGGTGCCTGAGGCTGGCCAGAGGGAGGGAAGCCCAGGTTCCAGGTGCTTGCAACTGGCTAGAGGAGGGAATCCTGGGTCCTGGGTGTGGGGGAAGGCCGAGGCAGTTAGGGGTGATCAGGCCAGAAGGGGAGCAGTTTGGGGTGATCAGGCAGGCAGGCAGAGAGGTTAGGGGCAATCAGGCAGGCAGGCAGGTGAGCGGTTAGGAGCCAGCAGTCCTGGATTGAGAGAGGCAGTTGGACATACCCTGAGGGGTCCCAGATTGGAGAGGGCGCAAGCTGGGCTGAGGGACCCCTGCCTCCATGCACTAATTTTGTGCACTGGGCCTCTAGTTAGTTATAAGTCAGTTCAGACTTTCAGTTTCTTTTTGTTTCAGTTTTGGAAGATTGTATGTTTCTAGGAATTTATTCATTCTTCTAGAATGTCCAATTTGTTGCTTATGATCCTTTGTATTTCTGTGGTATCAGTTGTTACTTCTCTTCTGCTTCTAATTGTACTAGTATTTATTTGGATGTTCTCTTTTTTGTTAATGAGTCTGGTTAAAAGTATATCAACCTTATTTATTTTTTCAAGGAAACCACTCTTGGTTTCGTTAATATTTTGTATTGGTTTTTTAGACTTTAATTCATTTATTCCCACTCTGGTTATTATTATTTCCTTTTTTTCTATTCACTTCAGACTTTGTTTGTTTTACTTTCTCTAATTTCTTTAGGTGCAAAGATAGATTTTTTTTTTATTTGAGATTTTTCTTGTTTCCTGAGTTAGGCTTGTAAAGTTATAAATTTCCCTCTTAGGAATCTTTTCACTGTGCCCTGTAGATTTTGGGTTGTTGTATTATAATTTTCATTTGTCTCAAGGTATCTTTTGGTTTCTTCCTTGATCTCACTGTGAATCCATTCATTTTTTAGTAATGTTATTTAGCCTCTATGTTTTTGTGTTTTTAATTTTTTCCTTGTAATTTATTTTTAGTTTCTTACCATTGTGTTTACAGATGATTTTTTATATAATTTCAATATTCTTTAATTTATTGAGACTTGTTTTATGTCCTAACATGTGGTCTATCCTAGAAAATGGGCCATGTACAATAGAAAATAATGTATATTCTGCTGACTTGTGGTGAAATGCTCTAAAAAATCTCAACAAAATTCATGTGGTCTAGTGTGTCATTTGAGGCCACAATTTCCTTATTGATTTTCTGTATTGATCTTTCCATTAATATGAATTACTGTTGATTTCTTCCTTTATGTCCATAAAGATTTGCTATATATATGCAGGTGCTCCTATGTTGGGTGCATAAATGTTTACAGTGTTATATCTTCTTAATGGGTTGATCCCTTTATCATTATGTGGTGTCCTCCTTTGTATTTCATTATATCTTTTATTTTCCAGTCTACTTTTTTGATATATGTGTTGCTGCTCTAGCTGTTTTCAAATTTCCATTTGCTTATAATATATTTTTCCATTCTTTTACTTTCAGCCTGTGTGTGTCTTTCATTCTGGAATTTGTCTCCTTGAGACAGCATACATATGCGTGTGTTTGTTTATTTTTAATTCATGTAGCTACTTTATGTCTTTTGATTGGAACATTTAGGTCATTTAAATTTAAAGTGGTTATTGTTGGGCATGTATTTGTTGCCATTTTATTTTTTATAGCAATATTCCTTTTTTTTCTTTTCTTAATGAAGATCCTTTAACAGTTCTTGTAATACAGGTTTGGTGGTAATGAACTCATTAACTTTTTCTTGTCTGGAATGTTTTTTATTTCTCATTAACTTTTAAATAACCATTGTGGAATAGTCTTGGTTGTCTGTTCTGCTTGTCAGCACTTTGAATATTTCTGCTAATCTCTTTTGGTCAGAAATGTTTCTGTTGAGAAATCAGCTGAGTCTTATAGGAGCCCCCTTTTAGGTAATTGTCTTTGTGTTGCTGCTTTAAAGATTCTCTCTTTCTCTTTAACCTTTGCCATGTTAACTATGATATGTTTTGGTGTGGACCTGTTTGGCTTCATCTTTAGGACTTTGTTTTTTTCTGGACTTGTTTGTCTTTCTCCTTCCCCGGGTTAGGAGAGTTTTTAGTCATTATTTCTTCAAATAATTTCTTGACTCCTTGATCTCTCTTTTTTCTTTCTGGTACCACTATAATGTCAATATTTTTACACTTCATGTTGACTCACAGCTCCCTTACACTATCCTCATTTTTTGAACAAAAATTCTTTATAATTCTCATTGTGCTGTTTTAATTCTCACAAAATACCGGCTCTTCCACAAAATACAGACTTCTGTGCATGGGCCATGAAGTTTCAATCTCACTGTACTTGCACGCCCGCATGTGGTATTTTGTGGAAGAGCCACACTCAAGGGGCCAAAGAGCCGCATGTGGCTCATGAGCCACGGTTTGCTGACCATGGGCCTAGGGCCATCACAACTGGATGGACTACCGTAAGAGCAGGGCGTCCGCAGCTGGGGCCGGGCCACGATGAATGTCTCTCCACACACCTGCACCAGGGGTCTGGTTCAAGTCCCGGATTGTGAGAGGGTGAGTGAGAATGACATAAGCTGAGGGACGAGCAATGGGTTAGTGGGGGTGGAGTCCATCTTGGATGAGCAGGGAGGTGAGGCTGAGCAAAGGGCAGAGCCCTGGCCAGGAGGCCTGTGGTCTGGGTAAGGCAGCCATAAGAGGGATTAGTCCGGGGATAACACAGGACTTTGGCATTGTAGAAAGAATAGGGTGTAGGACAGCTTATCTTGGACTTGCCCAGAGGCGAAATACCAGGCAGGAGGCTCTGCCAATAACAGTGGCGGAAGTCTGAGTTCCAGTCCCGATGCTGCTCCGCAGAGAACATTGGAGCTGGAAGGCACCTTCACAGCCACTCAATTCCCATTTCCTTTACAGTTAAGAAATTAAGGCCAGGGAGGCCTGGTTCAAGTGCAGGAGGTCCACAGCAGGGGCAGGGCTGAGGCAGATGCCTCTCTGCATGCTTGTGCCAGGGGCTCTGGTTCATGTCCCGGATTGTGAGAGAGTGAGTGAGAATGACATAGACTATGGGACCAGCAGGGGGTTAACGGGGATGGAATCGATCTTGGATGAGCAGGGAGGAGAGGCTGAGCAGAGGGTAGAGCCCTGCCCAGGAGGCCTATGGTCTGGGTAAGGCAGCCATAGGAGGGATTAGTTCGGGGATAACACAGGACTTTGGCATTGTAGAAAGGATAACTTCAGCCATTGAAGATCAAACTGTACACCCCAAATGCTTTTTCTTGGATGGTCCAGGTGGTAGTGGAAACACGTATCTTTATAAAGTTTTAATACAAGTTTAAAGTACTGTAGTGTTTGGGGATGTTTCAGAAAGTTCTCTCTTAAAACAAATATGAGATCAGAGGATTATGCTTATAGTGAATGGTTAGTAAAATGTGGAGATGGCCAACTTAATAGCAGTATTCATTTAGGAATAGATATCATTGAAATCTCCCATGAAATGATTTGTAATGGATCTATTATTGAAGCTACCTTTGAAAATACTATATCTATAGATAATATTAAAAATATATCTAAACATGCAATTCTTTTTCCAAAAAATGAGCATGTTCAAAAATTAAATGAAGATATTTTGGATATACTCGATGGAGATTTTAACACATATTTGAGTGATAATTCCATTGATTGAACAGATAATGCCGAAAAGGAAAATTTTCCCATTGAATTTCTTAATATTATTACTCCTTCAGGAATGCCATGTCATAAATTAAAATTGAAAGTGGGTGCAATCATCATGCTACTGAGAAATTGTAATAGTAAATGGGGTCTTTGTAATGGTACTAGATTTATTATCAAAATATTGTGACCTAACATTATCGAAGCTGAAGTATTAACCAGATCTGAAGAAGGAGAGGTTGTTCTGATTCCAAGAATTGATTTGTCCCCATCTGACACTGGTCTCCCATTTAAATTAATTTGAAGACAGTTTCCCGTGATGCCAGCATTTGCAATGACTATTAATAAATCACAAGGACAAACTCTAGGCAGAGTAGGAATATTCCTACCAAAGCCCATTTTCACACATGGTCAGTTATATGTTGCTTTCTCTCGAGTTTGAAGAGCATGTGACATTACAGTTGAAGTTCTACATACTTCATCACAAGGGAAATTAGTCAAGCATTCTGAAAGTGTTTTTACTCTTAATGTGGTATACAAGGAGATATTAGAATAAGTTTAAACAATTTATCAATCATTGTTTTTATCAGTGTTGTTTTTACATAATGTTTTTGTTTTTATATCATGTCTTTGTTGTTGTTATATCATGTTGTGATTGTTTACTTATTCATAAATTTATATATTATTTTCATATATATTTTATTAATTTTCTTTCATCTCTGACACTTCTATTATAGAGAAAGAGCAAATAGCAATTTTAAACTATTTCCTCTAATTAATTCCCTTTTAATGTGCACGAATTTTGTGCACCGGCTACTAGTTCATAAAAGGGTTAACAAACAGATCAAAGAAAAAATATAAAACATCCTCAAAACAAATTACAAAGAAAACATAACAATCCAAACTCAGCGGGACACAGTCATGGCAATGCTGACAGGGAAGTTCATAGTACTACCTCAAAAAATAAGAAAAACTTGTGGTAAGCTATCTAACCTTAAAAATTCAAGAATTAGAAAGACAAAAACAAGAAATATTCAGAGTAACTAGAAAGAAGGAAACAATAAAGATAAGTGAACATAAATGATATAGAGGCCAAAAAAAAAAACAAAACAAAACAAAACAAAAAAACAATACAACAGATCAATAAAACCAAGAGCTGGTAGTTTGAAAGGATAAACATGATTGAGGGACATCAAGCCAAGATAACCAGGAAACAGAGAGAACCCAAATAAACAAAATCAGAAATGAAAGAGATGAAGTAACAAAGGAACCCATAGAAATACAAAAGATTGTAAAAAAATACTATGTACAACCCTATTCCAATAAACTGTACAACCTAGATGAAATGGACATATTCCTAGAAAAATAGAATTTTCAAAAATCAATCATAAAACCTGAATAAACTGATAACTACTGATGAAATTTAAGCAGTAATCAAAGCCCTACCAGCAAACAAAAACCCTGATTTGGATGGCTTCACAGGAGAGTTTCACCAAACATTCAAAGAAGAGCTAACATGTACCCTCCTCAGACTATTCCAAAAAAACCAAGAGGAAGGAATACTTCCAAGCTCTTTCTCTGAAGGTAGCATTACTCTAGTCTAAAAAACAAATAAAGACACTACAAAGAAAGAATTACAGGCCAATATCCCTGATAAACACAGATGCAAAAATTATCAACAAATATTAGCAAATTGCATAGAGCAATATATTAAAAAGACCAAATACCATGACCAAGTGGGATTTATTCTAGAGATGCAAGGCTGGTACAATATCTATAATTCAATAAATGTGATGCAGCACATAAAGGATTGCAAGACAAAAACCGCATAATCATATCAATTGATGCAGAAAAACCATTTGACAAAATTCAACACCGTTTTTTTTTATTAAAAAGAAAACTCTCAGCAAAGTGAGAATAGAGGGATCATACCTCAACATAATAAAAGCCTTATATGACAAACCTACAGCAAACATCATACTCAATGGGAAAAACTAAAACCAATTCCCCTAAGTACAGGAACAAGTCAGGGACTTCCACCTTCACCATTCCTGTTTGACATAATACTGAAAGTGCTAGCCATAGTGAACAGACAATAAGAAGAAATAAAAGGCATCCAATTTGGAAAAGAAGAATTAAAACTGTCATTATTCACAGATGATCTGATATTATACATAGAAAACCCTAAAGATTCCAGCAACAAAGTAATAGACTTCATAAATGAATTTGGCAAAGTAGCAGGTTACCAAATTAACACCCAGAAATCTAAGGCTTTTTTATACACCAATAATGAACTCTCAGAAAGAGAAACTTTAAAAAAAAAAAAATCCCGTTTACCATGGCAACAAAAATTTAAGATACCTAGGAATAAACTTAACTAAGAAAATAAAATCCCTGTACTCAGACATCTACAGGACTTTGAAAAAAAGAGATAATGGAAAGTTTAAAAAGTGGAAGAACATACTGTTTTCATGGATTGGTAGAATCAACATCATTAAAATGTTCATATGACAAAATGCAATCTATAGATTCAATGCAATGCCCATTAAAATAACAACAGCATATTTAACAGACCTAAAACAAACTCTCCAAAAATTGATATTAAATAAAGAAGACCCAGAATAGTTACAGCAATCCTGAGAAAGAACGAAGTTGAAGGGATCACAATATCGGATATCAAGTTATATTACAAAGTCACTGCTCTCACAAAAGACTGGAACTGGAAAAAAAGAGACATATAGACCAACAGAACAGAACAGAGAACTCAGAAATTGACCTAAGCCATTATGATCAATTAATATTTAACAAAGGAGGCCAGAGAATACAATGGAGTCAAGACAGTCTCTTCAATAAGTGGTGTTGTGAAAATTGGACAGATACATGAAAAAAAATGAAACTTGTTTACCAACTTACACCATACACAAAAATACATTAATAAAAATGGTTAAAATACTTAAATGTAAGATAGGAAACCATAAAAATCTTAGAAGAATCAATAGGCAGCAAAATATCAGACATATCTCATAGCAATGTTTACTAATACATCTCCTATGACAATTGATACTTAGGAGATAAACAAATAGGATTACATCAAAATAACATTCTTCTGCACAGCAAAATTAACCATCAAAAAAATACCAAGAGAGCCCCCTGCATGGGAGAACATATTTGCCAATGTTACATCTGATAAGTGTTTAATCTCCAAAATTAATAGGAACTCTTACAACTTAAAAATAGTAACATAAACAATCCAATAAAAAAAATGGGCCAAGTTTTTCTAAGATCGGGACGAGCCGGATGGTGGTGAGGGAGAGAGTGTGAGAGAGTGAGGGAGTGAATAGGGAGTCTGTGGACATGTGGTGTGTGTGTGTGTGTGTGTGTGTGTGTGTGTGTGTGTGTGTGTGTGTGAGTTAGGGACCGTTAAATCCTGCAGGACTTTCCAGGGCTGGCGGATGATGTGGTTTTAGACTGCGAGACCTCACTGACCCTGCAAGAACTCCCTAGCAGCGCGGCACTTGTCCCACGCCATCTTGAAGGACAGAACTGCTGTGATTGCGAACACAGCCTCACCACCACCCAGACTTGCCTCAGACACAAACTGGGACCCTACAGTCACTCTGGACAAAGATCTGCTACCACAGCAGCAGACCCACAGACACCGAAACTGTCCTGCTGCAGCAGCATAGGGCCCGTGCTACCTGCAATGCACAAGCGGGCCTCCAGCCAACATAGAGAAGCCGTACAACTTAACCCCCCAGGAGGCCCGTGACTCTGATTCTCAGCACATGCACATGTGTGGACACTGATTCTTATTGTGGAGGCCCCCCACTGACCTCTGGCAGCTGCACCCAGTAACTGTGATTCTGAGTGCATGTGCATGAGTACTCTGATTCTCTGCTGCACACAAGGCCCATGTTGACCCAAAGCAGCTGGAAAAAGCAACCGTGATGCGAATTCTCAGCCCATGCACACGGGGACTCTGATTCTCAGTGCACCTGTGCAGGTACCCCGCTGACCCAAGGCGGCCATACCACCCAGCCCCTGAGCGCCTATGACTCTGATTCTTGGTGCAGGCGCACAGGGACTCTTATTCTCTATAAATGTGCATGTGAGGACCCCGCTCACCTGACACCACCACACCACCAGGCCAATGAACTCCCGTGACTCTGATTGTTTTTTTAATCTCTCTTTTGTAAGTTCCCTATTGGTCTATAAAACACCATAGATTTCTTGGCGTTAGTTTTGTATCCTGCTACATTGCTGAATTCATTTATTAAGTCTAATAATTTTTTATGGAGTTTTTAGGATTTTCTATGTACAGTATCATGTCATCTGTGAATAATGACAGTTTTGTTTTCTAATTTGGATACCTTTTATTTCTTCTTCTTATCTAATTGCTATGGCTATCACTTCCAGAACTATGTCAAACAGGAGTGGTGAAAGTGGGCGTCCCTGTCTCATTCATATTCGTAGGTGAAATGGTTTTAGTTTTTGTCCATTGAGTAAGATGTTGGCCATAGGTTTGTAATATAAGGCTTTTATTATTTTGAGGTATGATCCCTCTATTTCCATTTTGCTGAGGGTTTTATTTTTTATTGATTAAGGTATTACAAATGTGTCTTTATCCCACCATCTCCCAGTCTTGCCCTCCCCCCGCCCCCCCCACCCCCCGCCGTTGTCTGCGTCCATCGCTTATGCTTATATGCATGCATACAAGTCCTTTGGTTGATCTCTCCCCCTTACCTCCACCCTCCCCTACCTTCCCTCTGAGGTTTGAACATCTGATGGATACTTCTCTGTCCCTAGATCTGTTTTTGTTCATCGGTTTATGCTGTTCATTATAGTCCACAAATGAGTGAGATCATGTGATATTTATCTTTCTCTGACTGACTTATTTCACTTAGCATAATGCTCTCCAGCTCCATCCCTGCTGTTGCAAATGATAGGAGTTCCTTCTTTTTTACTGTGGCATAGTATCCCACTGCATAGATGTGCCAAAGTTTTTAAATCCACTCATCTGTTGATGGGCACTTAGGTTGATTCCCAATCTTAGCTATTGTAAATTCTGCTGCTATGAACATATGGGTGCATATATCCTCTCTGATTGGTGTTTCTGGTTTCTTGGGATATATTCCTAGAAGTGGGATCACTGGGTCAAATGGAAGTTCCATTTTTAGTTTTTTTGAGGAAACTCCATACTGTTTTCCACAGTGGCTGCACCAGTCTGAATTCCCACCACCATTTGTCATTAGTTGATTTGTTGATGATAACCATTCTTATATGTGTGAGATGGTACCTCATTGTCGTTTTGATTTGCATCTCTCTGATGACTAGTGATTTTGAGCATAAGTTCATATGTCTCTTGGCCTTCTTTAGATCTTCTTTCAAAAGTAACTATTTAGATCCGTTGCCCATTTTTTGATGGATTGTTTGTCTTACTTTTGTTAAGTTGCCTGAGTTCCCTGTAAATGTTGGAGATTAAACCCTTATCGGAGATATCGTTGGCAAATATGTTCTCCCATGCAGTGGGCTTTTTTGTTGTTTTGTTGATGGTTTCTTTTGCTGTGCAGAAGCTTTTTATTTTGATGTAGTCCCATTTGTTTATTTTCCGTTTAGTTTCCATTGCCCTAGGAGCTGTGTCAGTGAAGATATTGTTTTGGCATATATCTGAGATCTCGCTGCCTATGGATTCCTCTAATATTTTTATGGTTTCCTGCCTTGCATTTACGTCCTTCATCCATTTTGAGTTTATTTTTGTGCATGGTGTAAGTTGATGGTCTAGTTTCACTTTTTTGCATGTGTCTGACCAAATTTCCCAGCACCATTTATTGAAGAGACTGTCTTGACTCCATTGCATGTTCTTGCCTCCTTTATCAAATATTAATTGAGCATAGTGGTTTGGGTCAATTTCTGGGTTCTCTACTCTATTCCATTGGTCTATATGTCTGTTCTTGTGCCAGTATCAGGCAGTTTTGAGAAGAGTGGCTTTGTAATACAGCTTGATATCTGGCATTGAAATCCCTCCTACTTAATTCTTCTTTCTCAGGATCGCTGTGGATATTCAGGGTCTTTTTTAAATTCCAGATGAATTTTTGGAGAGTTCTTTCTAGATCTGTGAATATGCCATTGGTATTTTAATGGGGAGTGCATTGAAGTTATAGACTGCTTTGGGTAGTATGGTCATTTTAATGATTTTAATTCTACTAATCCATGAACACGGTATGTTCTTCCATCTGTTTATATCTTCCTCTCTCTTTTTTTCAGTGTCTTGTCATTTTCTGAGTACAGGTCTTTTACCTCCTTAGTTAAGTTTATTCCTAGGTATCTTAATTTTTTTGTGCAATGGTAAATGGGATTGTTTTTGTAATTTCTCTTTCTGTAAGTTCACTGTTGGTGTATAAAAATGCCATAGATTTCTTGGCATTAATTTTATATCCTGCTACTTTGACAAGTTCATTTATTAAGTCTAATATTTTTTTGATGGAATCTTTAGGATTTTCTTTGTAATATCATGTCTTCTGCGAATAATAAAAATTTTTCTTCTTTTCCAATTTGGATGCCTTTTATTTCTTCTTCTTGTCTGCTCGCTATGGCTAGTACTTCTAGTACTATGTTGAACAGGAGTGGCAAAAGTGGGGACCTGGGTCTGTATGGCGCTGGCCTGGGGCAGGGGACCTGCCTGGTAGTGCTTGACAGGGTCTCTCAAGCTGCACCCCCCTGCCCCAGCACTGGGCCAAGGACCTGAGGTCATGGCACACTCCCTGGTGCCAGGCCATGGGACCTGAGGTCACTCTCCCTGCCCGGTGGGGCTTGACAGGGGACTTCAGGCTGTGCCCCCTGCCCCAGTGCTGGGCCATGGAACCTCAGGCTGTGCTCCATGCCCCGGCGCCAGGCTGGAGGTCCTGAGGCTGCACCCCCTGCTCAGCAGGGCTTGACAGGGGCCCTTAGGTCATTCTCCCTGCCCTGGTTCTGGGCCGGAGGGCCTGAGGCCATGCCTCCTTCCATGCAGGGCTTGATTGGGACCTCAAGGAATGCCCCCCGCCCCAGTGCCAGGCCTTGGGGTCCTGAGGCTGTGCCCCCCCCTCTTGGCAGGGCTTTACGGGGGAACTCAGGTCGTGCCTCAAGGTGCACCCCCTGCCCGGGCTGGGGGACCTCAGGCGATGGGCCCCGCCCAGCCACCTGGTGGGGGCGGGGGACTTGATAGGGGTGGGGCCGGCCAGTCTGGATCTAGCCTAATGAGGGTGGGGCTGGCCAGGTCTGGGTCTTGTGAAATTTCAAGGAGCATGTGGGTGGGCAGGGACTTGACTTTGGTTCTTGTGGTGCGCTCCAGACTCTGACAGGAGGAAGATTTTCATATACATTTTACTAATATCCCTTACACTTCTATTATAGAGAAAGGGAAAATAGCAATATTAAAATATTTCTTCTAATTAATTCCCTTTTAATGTGCACAAATTTAATGTGCACAAAGCATTAAGCAAAGCTTAAAGCAAGTGCTGGGAATACATAGTGGAGGCAGTGAAATAAATTCTTGACATTGGCAGGATCAAAGACGTCACCAAGCAAAAGAAGATATTGGAGATAGGTTTAGAATGGTGAAGATAGTTTAATTCTATAAAGGACTGGATGTTAGAGTAGAGAAAAATAATTTATCCAGGGCCCAGAGCCTTTGCTATTGCTACAGAGGCTGGTGGGAATGGCTGTCTGGTTCTGTGCTCTCAACCGATGATGGTAGAAAGGTTATACCAGGATTTCACCCCCTAACCTCTTCTAACCTCTACTATTTATTTTGGGCATTCTTTTATTTAGTCATCATATATAGAGCATTATGTGCTATTTACTGAGGAGAAAAAATTGTTCATAAAATCCCAGTCATGATCTCAAGGATCTCACATTATAGGGAAAAGACTTGATAAAATAGAACGAGAGAGAGAGAGAGAGAGAGAGAGAGAGAGAGAGAGAGAGAGAGACTGTAATGCCAGTGATTTGAGAGAGACAGGAGCTTGTGGGAAGCCAGAAGAGGGTGGCTTATACTCCACTTTTGGGAAATCAGACAAGGCTTATTTGTTTGTTTGTTTGTTTTTTTTATTGCTGACACTATCTGGATATCCCCCATTTGAAAGAGGTGATGTTTAATCTGGTGGCTTTTTACAACTTTTACTGCTACCACTTGGATCCCATACCTCCGGCTTGGTCTTTCCACTTCCACCCTTATACTACATTCAGTCCTTTCTCAATGCCAGAGGGATTCTATTGAAGTGTAAGTCAGATCATGTCACTATTGTGCTTTAAACCCTGAAATGGTTTCTCATCTTACACAGAATAAAAGTCAAAGTCCTACTCTTGTACACAGCCCTGAGTGATTTTAGCCTCTATTCCCTCTTCAACGTCAATTCCTACTTCACTTCCATATTAGTCCTGACTGTTCTTCTAATCTCCCTCAAGGCTATCACACTTGACTATTTTTCTACCTAGAGTGCTGTTTACTCAGATACCTGTAAGAGCTTGCTCCCCCAATTTATTCAGTATTGACTAAAATATCACCAAGATGGTCTTCCCTGGCTACTACACCTATATATATATATATATATATATATATATATATATATATATATATATATATATATATATATGAGAAAAATGCAAATTGGTGTCACTCTGCTACACCCACAAGCCATGCCCACAAGCCATGCCCACCAGTCAATCAGGAGCAAGTATGTAAATTAACCCATCCAAGATGACAGCCGGCCAAGGATCTGGAATGAGCAGGATGTTTGGGTTGCCCCCAGCACAGGAGGAAGCCAAGCTTCTGGCCTGCCCTGGCCAGTCCTGACCTCCACTCAAGGCTACAAAGTTTCAATTATAGACAATAAATCAACCCCAGATATCTACTTCCCTCTGCTCAAGGAAGCGCTGAAAACAAAAAAGAAAAAAGGAAGGGGCTGGGAGCTGTGTCACTGGGGGCCTTGACCAGCCTGCAAACAGCCCTCAGCCTCTCACTGAGGCTGGCCACACCCTCATGGGGTGAGGGTCCCCACTGGGGGCTTATCCAGAATGAAAACAGCCATCAGCCTCTCACCCAGAATGGCCAGGCACCCCAGCGGGGACCCCCACCCTGAAGGGGGTGTGGCCAGCTTGAAAACAGCCCTCAGCCCCTCACCCAGGCTGGCCACACCTCCCAGTGGGGACCCTCACATCATGGGGGTGCGACTGGCCTTCAAACAACCACAGGACCCTCACCCAGGCTGCCCCAAGCCCCAAGGGAATCCCCATCCTGATCCGGGACACCCTTCAGGGAAAACCAGCCAGCCTCCACCTATGCACCAGGCCTCTATCAATACTAATGAAAGGGAAATATGCTAATTAGAATGGGAGACCTTCCAGGAGACCTTCCTGATATTCTTCTGGACAAAGCCTGAATACATACACACACACACACACACACACACACACACACACACACACACACACACAATAATAAAGGTGTGGGGCCGAGGTTGATGTGGTTAAAGGCCAAGAGGGGAGGGAAGTTGTGGGTGATCAGGTTGGTGGGGAGCGGGGCCATTGGGGGTAAGCAGACCAACATGGGGGCAAGTAGGGGCAAGCAGGCCATCAGTGGGGGTCAGTTGGAGATAATCAGGACAGTGGGTGGGGCATTTTGGAGTGAGCAGGCCAGCAGGGGGGCAGTTGGGAGCAAGCAGGCCAGTGGGGAGGGAAGGTAGGGGCAAGCAGGCCAGCAGGGGTGGCAGTTGGGGTTGAGCAGGCCAGCATGCAAAGTGGTTAGGGCAATCAGGCAGGCAGGCAGGCAGGTGAGTGGTTAAGAGCCAGCAGTCCCGGATTGTGAGAGGGATGTCCGACTGCCGGTTTAGGCCCGATCCCTGTAAACCAGCAGTAGGACATCCTTTGAGGGGTCCTAGATTGGAGAGGGTGCAGGTCAGGCTGAGGAACACCCTTCCTCCATGCATGAATTTCGTGCACCAGGCCACTAGTATATATATATATATATATATATATATATATATATATATATATAATCTCCTAATAATAGACAAACATGGTAATTGACCATACCTTCACTATGCCTCTTATTGGCTAATCAGCATGATATGCAAATTAACCACCAACAAAGATGGTGGCTAATTTGCATACTGCAAGCAGGGCAGGACAGCACCATCCTGCCTGCCCCGCCACCATCCGGGCCTGCTATTTGCCACCCGGGGCGGTGGGGCGGGACAGCACCATCCCACCTGCCCTGCTGCCATCTGGGCCTGCTATATGCAACCCCAGGGTGGCGAGCGTCCCGTGTGCAACCCGACCTGGGGTGGCCGGGCAGGGAAGCAGGGATCAGCCAGCCTGCCAGGGCATCCTGTGTGCTTGGCATCTCTTGCCTTCACCTGTGCCCCCACCTGATGGGGACATGGGGCCCTCTCCGAGAGAGAGAGAGAGAGAGAGAGAGAGGCGGATTTTGTCACACCACATCCCTCCCTGATCGTCAACTGTGATTCCAAGCCAGGGAGGGCTGCCTCAGGCCACAGCTCCAGATACCTCACCTCCACCCCTGGCCTGAGAGCACAGTGCTGGGTAGGGGCATCCAGGGGTTCGGGAATGCAGTGTGAGGGGCCAGCACAATGTGTGGGGGAGGCTGTGTTTACACCGCCAAGTTCTCCACTTCTGCCCTGGCCCGTGCACCCCTCCTCCTTCCCCTCAGAGGCCCAGCTCCTGCCTACATGCTTGCTGGGCAGACCCAACTGCACTAGGGAGTGAGCCATGGCAATCGGGATGGCCACTTCCTGGGATGGGATGGCCAGACCATGGCGATTCATGAGGGCAATGAGGTCCGTGGGGCATGCGCAGCCCTCGGGCGGCGGGGGTGGCCGGCCAAGCTGAGTCTGGCTTCAGTGGGGCCAGTGGGAGCCCAAGGCCACCCCAACCTCCACAGGTCCCGGGTGGACTGTGGCTCAGTGGAGAGCGGTGTCTCCATGCATGGTGCCCAGGGGCAGCTATGAGCTGCTGCAACCCCACCCCACACTTCAGGGAGGGGGAGAAGGCTCACAGCCACCAGCACCCTAGGTTGCACCGCCTGTGTCTCAGCCTGCCAGGTTGGCAGGATCCAGAGCAGGTGAGCTGCTCCCTTCCCCCAATGGTAGAACAGGGAGGAGAGTGGTGGGTGCAGGGAGGGACCTCAGCTGGGATCCTCCTGGTGTGGGGAAGGGATCCAGCCTGGGTCCGGTGGGGAGCTTAGGAAGTCTGGCTAAGCAGGTGCTGGTTCGTACCAAGTCTTACTCTGCCATCTTCCTCCAGCTCTTCAAGCTAGCCCCCCTGCCTCACCTGTCTGGGGGAACGGGCTCTGGGTGACCTCCCTGAGCTCAGAATGTGGACCCAGAGACCTCAAGGAAGAGTGCCTGGTCGGGCCTGGGCAGGAGCTGATGCAGAACTACCAGGGCAGAGTTGCTTCTGTGTCTCAGTGAAGTTTGCAACTGACCCAAGGAGGAAACCCGAGAGGGGAAAGGCCGGGAGGCATGAATTGCCAGCACTTAAGCCACTTGAAAACAGCTCCACTTGGAGTGTGAGGGGGTTGTATGTTCAGCTGAGAAGTGAGGGGGCTATACTCCACCATCCCTGGGCTCCTGTCAGTCTGAGACCCAAGCGTCCACCACAACAAGGAAAGAACAGAGCAAGGTGCCCGGAGGAAGGGAGGACAATTGAAGAAAACCGTGTCTAGACTTTCCCCAGCCCACTCCTTCTTTCTGTTGCCTACAAGAGCCCTAGGCCTGGCCACAGTTCTGTCTCCACCTTTTAGTCCCTTATTCTCCAACCACAGAGGAAAGAAATAAGGAAGGAGTCTGTGCTGCCTTCAGAAAGTATCTATATACCTGATCGGCCAGTTGCCTTCCACAGAGGGAGGCCAGACTGAGGCTTAGGCCCACTCCCCACAGGGACTTCAGTAGGACATCCTGTGAGGGCTCCCAGACTGTTAGAGGGGGCAGGCTGGGCTGAGGGATGCGCCCTGAGTGCACAAATTTTTGTGCACCAGGCCTCTAGTATATATGTGTGTGTATATATATATATATATACACACTAGTGGCCCAGTGCATAAAATTCATGCATGGATAGGGTCCCTAGGCCTGGCTGGCAATCAGGGCTGACCAGGGCCTTCCTTCATTCTGCAATGCCTCCTGGTGGTCAGTGCACGTCATAGCAAGCAATCAAACTCCCAGTCCCAGGTCAAACTCCAGAGAAGGC
The DNA here is from genome assembly GCF_963259705.1 of Myotis daubentonii. Lineage (NCBI taxonomy): Eukaryota > Metazoa > Chordata > Mammalia > Chiroptera > Vespertilionidae > Myotis > Myotis daubentonii. The sequence continues at coordinate 95,199,527 of NC_081861.1, read as the reverse complement.
ACATTGCATATTAGCCTTTTATATTTATAGATCCCTATCCTACTTCACTTCATAGCATGTATCACTAACATAAACATATACGTTTTTCATATTTGGGGCTTATGTTTTCCCCTATAGAATGTAAACTCTGTGATGATGTTCTTACTATTGAGTTCACCATGTACCCACAGAGTCTGACCCATAGTAGATGTTCAGTAATTATTTGTTAAATGAATGAATGAATGAATGAATGAATGGATTGGAGGCCTTATGGAACTGGTGGAGACACTCAGATTTAAGTAGGGAGGTTGTAAAAGGCATTCTAAGCTGTAGGAATCTACACTAATAAAAGAGAAAAATGGTAATTGGCGTACGACGCTACCCTTTTCATTGGCTAATCAGGGTTATATGCAAATTAACCGCCAACTAAGATTGGCAGTAAACTGCCAACAAGATGGCGGTTAATTTGCATATGTAGGCACAATGCAGGGAGGCGAAAAGGAAAGCAGGAAGAAGCCCCCTGCCACTGACAGTGATCGAAAACCCAGGGGGGAGCTTAGAGCTGGGGGGCAGGGCAAAGATGGCCCTGGGGCCACCTTTGCCCTGCCCCCCAGCCATGATCGGAGAATCAGGTGCCTTTTCCACCCTGGCCAGTGATAGCAGGAAGTAGGGGTGGAGCCAGCGATGGGAGCTGGACACGGTCGAAGCTGGCAGTCCCAGGAGCTAGGGGCCCCTTGCCTGGGGCTAAAGCGAAGCCCATGATCATGGGGCTGCTGCAGCTGCGGGTCCCCGCTGCCCGGGCCAGACGCCTAGGTCAGAGGCACCCTGCAGGGGCAGGGGCGGAGACTGCAACCGCGGGGAGCTGGGGGTCCCCTGCCCAGGCCTGACACCTCTGCCGGAGGCCTCAGGCCTGGTCAAGGGGCCGATCCGGTGATTGGTGATTGGAGGGTGATGAGGGTCAACTCCTCTGGCCGAGGCATCAGGCCTGGGCGGGGGGCTGAGCCGGGGATTGGGGGGATATGATGGTCCCCTTGCCCAGGCCTAAAGCCTGGGTCAGAGGCGTCAGGCTTGGGCGGGGGGTGGAGCAAGTGATCAGAGGGAGATGGGGGTCCCCTGCCCAGGCATGATTCCTGGGCCAGAGGCCTCAGGCCTGGGCGGGGGCCAGAGCCAGTGATCGGAGGGAGATGGGGGTCCCCTGTCCAAGCCTGACACCTCTGGCGGAGGCGTCAAGCCTGGGCAAGGGGCCGATCAGGCGATCGGAGGGTGATGGGGGTGTACGCCTCTGGCTGAGGCATCAGGCCTGGGCAAGGGGCAGAGCCAGCAATCGGAGGGTTCTGGGGGTCCCCTGCCCAGGCCTGATGCCTGGGCCAGAGGCATCAGGCCTGGGCTGGGGGCAGAACCAGTGATAGGAGGAAATGAGGGTCCCCTGCCCAGGCCTGACGCCTCTGTCAGAGGCGTCAGGCCTGGGCAAGGGGCCGACCCTGCGATTGGAGGGTGATGGGGGTCAACGCCTGAGGGCTCCCAGTATGTGAGAGGGGGCAGGCTCGGCTGAGGGACACCCCCACACACACACACACACCCAGTGCACGAATTTTGTGCACCGGGCCCCTCGTAGAATTTATAAAGACTCAAAAGTGAAACAGATATTTCAGCCTGGCCAGAGTAAATTAATGTGAAAGCAAGCGAGAGCAATGAGACAAGGACAAATCAAGGATTTTGTAAGCCACATAAAGGATTATAGACTTAATCTTAAAGGAAATTTTGAGCCACTGTAATGTTATGAGTAGGAAGAGACAAGGTTAGTTTATCCTTTGGCAATGCCTATAAGCCCTGGACTGGTCTATGCCTTTAATGGGAACATTAATTACTAGTAGCCATATTGATAAGCAAATGGTTGTTACTGAGAAAAACAAAATTCTGGACTCAGTTCCCTCATGTGTTAAAGACAATTAAAATATTTATCCCATGCAATTGTCATTAACATTGAAACAAATTAAGTAAAGCTCCTAGTCCAAATGTGAAGAGTTTAATAAGTGCTTGTTGACCAGGAAGCTCTTCTCCTCAGTTTTCTTTTGGTGAAGTAGTACAGTCCCACAAATGGAAGGAAATCAAAGGTTTTGGAGTCATACATAGCCTGGGCTCAAATTAAAGTTCTGCCATTTCTCACTGCATGGCTTTGGTAAGTTACCTCCCTTTGACCTTCAGCCTTCTCCTCTCTTACAAAGTGATGTAAATACCTAACAACTTTCAGATAAGTAGCTGAGGTCACATTTTATGCTGCATTGAGGGGCTAGGCTGGGGTACAACTAGGATGAGAACTTTATGGTGGAAACAACACACAAGTCAAGCATAGATGACACATGCAAGCTGCCTCTCACTTTGCCTGTTAAGATCCTAACCCAACTACCACTCACACTTTAGTATTACTCACCCAAAACTACAGTAACCAAAGGTGGAAAGCACTAGGTTCTAAAAATGGTACACTTGGCAAAAAATAAAAAATAAAAATAAATAAATAAATAAATAAATAAATAAATAAATAAATAAATAAATTCCGATGTGAATTCAAGATTGTTACCATACAGTATTGGAATTCATCTTACACACATACACTAAGCCAGCAATGCTCAAGACTAGATGCTCATTAGAATAATCCAAGGGCTTTAAAAACATAAATGTGTGGGATCCACTCCTCAAAAATGTTGATTTACTTGACCTGGAGTTAAGCTTGGGCAGGAGTATTCCCTCTGCCCTGCTATTCATCAGTCAAATGTCATATAGGTTGAAAAATAAATGTTTAAAGACTTATGCTGGACCAGCGTGGTTCAGTGGAATCTTTGAAACATATATTATATGTCCCATTTTACAGATGAGGAAACTGAAGCTCAAAGAACTAAAATGACTTGTCCAATATCACAAAGATAGTAGGTGGCAGTCATAATTCTACCCTAAGTCTATCTGAGTTCAAAGCCCTACAGCTTCCTATTATGAAGCCTTAGGAGCCCAACCAAGTGAGGGTTTAGAGCTCAAGGACAGCTACTTGTAATGGGCCACATGGAATGTACTACAAAGTATTGTAGACAGCAATGTTGAGAGCATAGCTATAAAAGTCAATAATTGCCTTGATTCATTTCTTAGTTTTACCACTTGCTAGTATATGCGCAGGTTAGTTAACCTGGCTTGGTCTCATAAGCTATTTTAATGACAATAATAATGATATCTACTGTGCAGGGTTATGATTAAGGTTAAATGACTTAATATTTATAATGAATTTAGAATAGTGTCTAGTTCAGTGATGGCGAACCTATGACACGAATGTCAGAGGTGACACGTGAACTCATTTTTTTGGTTGATTTTTCTTTGTTAAATGGCATTTAAATATATAAAATAAATATCAAAAATATAAGTCTTTGTTTTACTATGGTTGCAAATATCAAAAAATTTCCGTATGTGACACCGCACCAAAGTTAGGGTTTTTCAAAATGCTGACATGCTGAGCTCAAAACGCTCACCATCACTGGTCTAGTGTCATATATATATATATATATATATATATATATATATATATATATATATATATATATATATATATATATATATATATATAATTAATTAATGGCTTGGTGCACAAAATTCATGCATGGGGGGGTTGTACCTCAGCCCAGCATGCACCCTCTCCAATCTGGGACCCCTCGAAGGATGTCCTACTGCCAGTTTACAGGGATCAGGCCTAAACCGGCAGTCGGACATCCCTCTCGCAATCCAGGACTGCTGGCTCCTAACCGCTCACCTGCCTGCCAGATTGCCCCTAATTACTCTTCCTGCTGGCCTGCTCACCCCCAACTGCTCTCCCTGCTGGCCTGCTTGCCCCCAACTTCCATCCTGCTGGCCTGCTCACTCCAAACTGCTCCCCCTGAAGTCCTGATCACCCCCAACTAACCCCCACTGACAGCCTCCAACTGGCCCCCCTGCTGGTCTGCTCACCCCCAACTGCCCCCCTGCCTGCCTGATAACCCCCAATGGCCCACCCCCACTGGCCTGATCACGCACAACTGCCTTCTCCTCTTGTTCTCTAACCACTTCTACCTCGGCCCTGCCACCATGGCTTTGTCCAGAAGAATGTCCTGGACCGTCTCCTGGAAGGTCTCCCAGTCTAATTCGCATATTACCCTTTTATTAGTATAGAGAGGCCTGGTGCACAGGTGGGGGTCGGCTGGTTTTCCCTGAAGGGTGTCCCAGATCACGGTGGGGGTTCCCTTGGGGCATGGGGTGGCCTGGGCGAGGGACTTGTGGTGGTTTGCAGGCCAGCCATGCCCCCATGGGGAGGGGGATCCTGCTGGGGAGATGTGGCCAGCTTGCGTGAGGGGCTGAGGGCTCTTTTCAAGCTGACCACAACCCATTCAGGATGGAGGTTTGTGCTGGGGTGCCTGGCCAGCCTGAGTGAGGGGCTGAGGCTGTTTTCAGGCTGGCCACATCCCCCTGTGACCCAGGCTCCCAGCTCCTCCTTTTTTTTTCTTTTTTCCAGCCCCTCCTTGAGCGGAGGCCAGGGCCAGCAGGAAGCTTGGCTTTCTCCATTGCCAGGAGCAACCCAAGCCTCATGCTCACTCCAGCTCCGTGGCCACCACCATCTTCAGTCATCTTCAGTCTTCACTCCACACCTGCGTATGCAAATTAACCGCCATATTTTGGGGTTAATTTGCATATTCATCCTGATTGACTGGTGGGTGTAGCAGAGTGATGACCAATTTACATATTTCTCTTTTATTAGTGTGTGTATACATCTATCTCTCTCTCTCTCTCTCTCTCTCTCTATATATATATATATATATATATACATATGAAAACAACTAAAATTAGAAATGTATATTACAAAGTCACCTCACACCCCTGTTGCTGCCACCTCTGAAGACATGGTTCTGATTAGTATAAACAATGTAAAATGGGAGAAATGTTACTTCAATACATAAAACCACAATAAAACATCAGACCTAGTAAGGCAATCAAGGAAACAGTGGTGCCTTCATGGTTCCCAAACAGAAGTGAACAGACAGAAAATATGAAAGGGCAGCTCTGCATGGGAGGGAAGGCAGAATGCAGAAACACTGGGCTTGTAGAGATCAAAGTCTGACTTTGTCACTCAGATTAAATAATGAGGTTACTAAAATAATTTACCCAAAATCTTTACTATCTAAGGGAAGAGAAATGGGATGAAGAAAGTGGAACCACAAATGGAAACCTTTGGTATTGTTTATAATAACAACTGACATTTACATAGAATTTTATAACTCAAAACAATTATCTAGCATATAGTGAACTCTCAGTAAATAAGCATGTTATTGTTGTTAATATTTCCTTGTTACCCTTACAGATAGGGGGGATATCAGAGATGCACAAGAACTAGTTCAAGGTCAATACAAGCAGTGAATTGGGGAACAAAGGCTGGAAGCCAGTTCCACAGTCTAACTCCAAACCTCCATTCTTTCATATGTATAGTTTTCTTATATTTTAAAAGACACTGAAACAAGCCAATGTGTAACTAATATTCCTCCAATTTTAATATACTACAAGATCTTCATAGATATTCTGTGAGTAATAAAATATTTTCTTAGCCAAGTAAGATTATAAGTACTGGGCTAAACATTAAACAAATTTATTTATGAAAAGACTCCTCAGAGTCATTAAAATGTGTTGGTTGTCATGAGCATCTACAGAAAGATTAGGAAATGCAGGTTTTTCCAAACCTTCTGTTCATGGAATATTTTTTTATACTTTTCATAATTCTAATGTTCTATTGAATGAAATTTGGGAAACACTGCTCCAAGCAAATGCCTTCAGATTTGCTAAGGGAAATTCTACCTGGATTTTTCAAGGGAATAATTTCACTCTTGAACTGGTGGGCGCTATCGAGGTGGGCAGAAAAGGAGTGTCAGAAATTTTAGGATTACACTGGGTTCACAACAAGGAAAGATCTATCATGTTCAAAAGCCTAATGTCATTTTAAAAGCAGGCTCATCAGAGCCAAAAGAAGGTGACCAAGAAATAATGCCAACTCAAAACAAGTAAGGAATCAAAAATCCAAGGCAGTCATGAGTAGCAGAGCTTAGGAAGCAGGAATGTTTCCAGAGCCAATGCAAACCAGATTTATCTAATTGTTTTAATTTAGTTTTAGGGTCAGGCTTGATAAGAGCAGAACTAACTCCACTTAGAGTTGGAACTTCTGATTAAGGGAATTCTGATATTTGAGGTCTCTATGGGGAAATATTCCAGAAGCCTTTGACTGATGGTTGATATAAGAAAAAATGAAAAAAGTTGACAGATGGAATTATGAAACTTCCTTATATAATATTTATAACATCTGAAATGCAATGGGTACAATAAGTATTTCTAGCAACCCTTTGTCCACCTAACTCAGCAGGTAAGTTTTGGGCTCTAGATAGTATAGGGAGCAACTTCAACTACTTCTGATTCTTCTGCTATGGCTTGATTCAAGCCCACATAGTTTCTTACCTGGACTCCTAATTAATTACCTTATTGTCTACTTACTTCCTCCAAATGCATGCACTACACTTCTACCAGGGTATGTTTGCTCACCATAGTTTTACTGCATGTATTCCTTGTTGAGGTGTTTCATAATTGCTCTGTGGGTTTCTTGGCATGTGTTTTAAGTATTTCCATTATCTCAAACCTTGCTTTCCTCCAGGTATCTTCTTACTCCATCCTACTGAAGCTTTTGATTCTAGTACTTTTATTTGATTTTATCTTTGCTTAGGTTCTACTAATGCCTTGAGTACCCCTACTTTATTCTAATCTGAACAGTCCCTTGTAAATTGATAACTTCTGTTCATCTTTCACGTAGTCTCTATGTTCTTCCTGAAACCTTCATTTAGCACTCCTCTTCTATCTTGTCCTACTCCTTCTGTTCTGACTTCTCCCAAATGTGTGCCCATACTACTCTATGTGTATCTTCATCTTTGCACTTATCACATGGTATGAAATATCTTTCCCTGTGAAACTGTCTCATTTATTACAATTTATTATTCACTAGACTGAGAGTAGCAACATAAGTGGATGGCTTGAGACAGTAGGGAAACCCTTCTGTTCATCCCCCTTGGCACCAGCATCTATCATCACCTAGCCTACCATTACTTAATTTTAATTAATTAATTAATTTTTAATCCTCACTCAAGGATATTTTTACATTGATTTTTAGAGAGAAGAAATGACAGAGAGAAATATCAATGTGAGAGAAACACATTGATTGGTTGCCTCCTGCACAAGCCCCAACTAGGGCCTGGGCCGGAGAGAAGCCTGCAACTTAGGTGCATGCCCTTGACTGGAATCAAACTTGGGATCCTTCGGTCCGCAGGCTGACACTATATCCACTGAGAAAAACTGGCTAGGGCTACCATTACTTAATTTTAATTTAACAAACTGTGCATCTCAGAGACCAACTTTCTTTTTTTAGAGGGAGGAAGGATGATACATTTTGTAGCAAGAACTACAACATTGTATTCATCAAAATTCCAACAAGCCTAAGGAAAGTTGACTCACCTAACAGAGTTGTCCCCAGAAAGAGGAACATTTAAAGTGAAAGTGATAAAAATATGTTTTCCATGAGTTTGGTGAAGATGGTCACATTTCAGTTTTATAAACCTGTGGCAAAGGGCCAAATAAACACAGCATACATGGTGCAATTAATGGAGAGAAAAGTGAATTGCAGAGATACCTTCTCATCTATATTTTAAGACATAAATACAGAATACTTAAAACATTCTCATATATATAAATTATTCCATAATTATATAAATATTATATATACTTATAAAATTGTTATGATATTCAAATTAATTTAGCCAGTGAGGGATAAAGTCATAATTTTAACTTGGATCTTCTGCCCAGAGCAAATGGAGTGAGCAGCTGAAACTAATAACACCCACCCCGAATTGGCGAAATTACTCAGCTGGTGAGACGGTTTGCAGCCGGGAAGGGCAGAACTCCCCTGGAAAGGTAAAAAAAAACAACAGGGATTTGGGCAGGAAAGTTTTCCAGACCTCTGAGCCCAGAGGGTCGGAGGGAGACCATGTGGCAGACAGCCGCGTCCCTTGGGACAGGCACAGCCCCTGACTGGGGAAAGGAGATCTGCGGGATTCCTGGCGCCAGGGGATTTGAGATCTGGGTTCTGTGATCATGGAGGACTGAGCCTAAAGGGGGAAGCCTGAAGAGCTGACCAGATCATGCAGTGCCGGTAAGAGAGGAGCTTACAGAAATTCAGCCTTCCCCATTTCTGCGGGGCCAGCATTTGTTTGTTTGTTTCTTTGTTTTCACTGAATCCTGTTCATAAGACATTTTGGATACAGACAATCACCTGTGCTGAAGAGAGGGAGAAGGTGCGGACGAGTGGAATCTGGGGAGAGACTGAGGAGAGAGGGGGGCCAGGAGAGGTGGCAGCGAATTGAGTGCTGAAACACCCCTGGGCCCAGGATCAAGGCAGCCATTCTTTCCGGAGGGTGGGACTCCTCCACCTAGCCCCCAGGCAAGGAGCACAGCCACACCCGGATTCCACCCTGAACAAGATCAAGGATTAAAATAATTTGATCAGTCCCTGGGAGTTAACAGGGTCTGGCCTATAGAGGGATTTTCAATCCCAGCAACAACACAGAGCGGGTAACTATTAAGGAACCAGCTCTGGGCAGTGGACTTCCCCACACCAGTTTTAAGTGCAATAGAGACGATAAACCCAAGCTACTGGACAAAGAGGCCCTATAGCCTCAGAGGCCAACCCCAAAAAACTGCCACCCAGAGGCTGAGCCACAAACTGACTCTTAGCTAAATACAAATTAAGGCAGTCTGGGAAACAAATACGGCCTGCATTAAAATCAGGACTGTGGTTTACATCACGGAGGAACAGTGTATCCCAGGGAAATTAAACACTCTCCTGAATACCTGACAGGACTAAGGCAAGCCAGACTGTTGAGTAGAAGAACCAAAGGACCTTCACTACTGCAATTTTTTTTCTTCTTTTTTCTTTTTTCTTTTTTCACCTTTTAACTAAGAAACCAATTTTTTTTCTTCTTTTTCCATCACCTGATTTTACCCTTTTAATTACTACATTTTTATTTTTAAACAGTATTATTACTGCTACCATTTTACCATTTTTTAAAGTGCCATTTTATTTTCTCTTTATTTTATTTTGGGATTAGTGTTCTCTATTCTATTTTCATCATTCCTTTAGCATCAATTTTCCCTACCTCAATTTTACCTCTATGCTAAAACCCTCACCCTCACTTTTCCCCTTTTGTTGTCCTGTTTCTCTTACCCTATTCCTGCTTTAGATTTTCCCTATTCCTTCTGTTTACCTCCTGTCAAAATTTCACCCTACTTATATATCCTATTTCCAATCCACTGCTCTAAATCCTTATACACATATCCCTTATCTTTCTTCACTATCCAAATTTTTTTTCTTCTTTTATCTTTCTATTGTTTTGTTGCTGTTTGCTTGATTGTTGAGTATATTGGTTTTTTGTTGTTGTTGTTTGTTTCTTTTGTGTGTGTGTGTGTGTGTGTGTGTGTGTGTGTGTGTGTGTGTGTTTTAGGACTGGTTGTGAGGCTGTTTTACTTTTTCTTTTTCTTTTTTTCTGCTGGTTTTTCCCCTCCCTCCCCGCCCCTTGGTTATTTTTGTGCATCTGTTTTCCCTTGACTCTCTTGATATTACTGGTTGTCTCTAGTTTGCATTCATCTCCAGGGAGCTGTTGCTGGAATTTGTTGGGATTAGTGGCCATTCTATAGGAGCTCTCTCCTCATATACATAGCCTCTTCTGCTCTTCTACTTCATTCTCTCTATTCGCTCTTTTTCTTTCTCTTTTTTTTCTCTTTTCTTTCCCCCTCCTTTTTCCCAATTTCATTTTTGCACTCCTTTTTTTTCTTCCCTACTGTTCTTTTCTTTTTTTTTTCTATTTTATCTTTTTCTCTTCTTTATTCCTTATCCACTAATTCTCTTAATTCGGGTGGTCACATTTATTTGGGGTTATTAATATCGTGAATATGTTTGTGTTTAGTGCCTGGTACGTGGTGCCTTGTTGTGTTATATTTTGTGCCTTTAAATCAATGCAGCAGATCCAAGCAACAGCAGCCTCCTGAGCACCACACCCTCTGTCTGAGGAACAGCAGATGTACGTAACCCTCCCCCAAGCAGCCAGAAGAGCCACCACAGCTTTGAACAGCACCCACCAGAGGAGCTGCTGCCAACTGAGGAGCAGCTGCTACCACAACCGCCCGTGGAGCAACCAAAGCCCAAGGAGCCACTGCCACCCAGGGAGCAGCTACTGAAGGTCTCAAGGTCTAGATATGTCAGTGAGATCAAACATGGGTAGACAAAGAAACCCCCAAAGGAAAGAGAAGGAGGACTCTCCAGAAAAGCAGCTAAGTAATACAGAGGCATGCAACATGAGAGAAAAAGAATTCAGACTAAGGGTCCTAGAGTGCATAAACCGGATGGAGGAAAAAATCAACAACTTCTGCAAGAAGCAAGAAGAAACAGATGAAAAAGTCAACTACCTATGCAAGAAGCAACAAGAAACAGATGAAAAAATCAATAACATATGGAAGAAGCTAGAAGAAACAGATGAAAAAATCAACAACTTAAGTAAGACCCAAGAAGAAATGAAGAGTGATATAGCTGCAATGAAAAACTCCATTGAAAGTATCAACAGTATACAAGGAGAAGCGGAGGACCGAATTAGTGAATTAGAAGACAAGGAAGCAAAACACACCCAAAATGTACTGCAATTGGAGAAAAAAATTAAAAGACAAGAGGAGAGCCTAAGGGAAATTTGGGACAACATGAAACGAAACAACATACGAATAATAGGGGTCCCAGAACAACAGAAAGATAAACAAGGATTAGAAAACCTATTCGAAGAAATAATATCAGAAAACTTCCCTGAGGTGGGGAAGAAAAAAGTCACACAAGCCCCGAGAGTCCCAAACAAGGTGAACCTGAAAAGACCCACACCAATACACATCATAATTACCATGGCAAATATTCAGGACAAAGAGAGAATCTTACAGGCTGCAAGAGAGAGATGGAAAGTTACATACAAGGGATCTCCCATTAGATTATCAAATGATTTCTCAACAGAAACACATCAGGCCAAAAAAGAATGGATGGAAATTTACAAAGTGATGCAAAGCAAAGGACTGAATCCAAGAATACTCTATCCAGCAAGGCTATCATTCAAACTTGAAGGGGAAATAAGAAGCTTCACAGACAAAAAAAGGTTAAGGGAGTTTATCACCACCAAGCCAGCAATGAAATAAATGCTGAAGGGACTGGTGTAAAAAGAAGAAATAAAAATCCCAGAAAGAAAACAGCCGCACAAAAAAAGAAATGGCTACAAACAAGTACCTTTCAATAATAACTTTAAACGTAAACGGACTAAATACTCCAACCAAAAGACATTGCGTGGCTGAATGGATAAAAAAACATGACCCATACATCTGCTGTCTACAAGAGACCCACCTCATTAAAAAGGACTCACACGGACTGAAAGTGAAAGGATGGAAAAATATCTTTCAGGCAAATGGAAAGGAAAAGAAAGCTTGGGCAGCAATACTTATGTCGGACAAAATAGACCTCAAAGTAAAGGCCATAACAAGAGATAAGGAAGGCCACTTCATAATACTAAAGGGATCAATACAAAAAGAAGATATAACCTTGATAATCATATATGCACCCAATGCGGGAGCACCCAAATTCATAAAAAATCATCTGGAAGATATCAAAGGAGAGATCGACAACAATACAGTCATAGTAGGGGACTTTAATACACCACTGACAGCACTGGATAAGACCTCTAGACAAACAATCAGCAAAGAAACAGCAATCCTAAATGACTCACTAGATCAGATGGACTTAATAGACATCTTCAGAACACTTCATCCCAAAACCACGGAATATACATTCCACTCAGATGCTCATGGGACATATTCAAAAATAGACCATATATTGGGGCACAAGCAAAGTATCCCCAAATTCAAGAAGATTGAAATCATAAAAACCATCTTCTCAGACCACGATGGCATAATATTAGAAATAAACTACAATAAAAACCACCCAAAATACACAAACACATGGAAGCTGAATAGCATGTTATTAAAAATTGATTGGGTTACCAATGAGATCAAAGAAGAAATTTAAAACATCCTGAAAACTAATGACAATGAAAACACAACAATCCAAAACCTATGGGACACAATGAAAGCAGTCCTGAGAGGGAAGTTTATAGCTCTACAGGCCTATCTCAAAAAACAAGGAAAAATGGTAGTAAATCATCTAACTCTACAAGTCAAAGAATTAGAAAGAGAGCAACAAGAAAACCCCAGAGTGAGCAGAAGGAAGGAGATAATAAAGATTAGAGCAGAAATAAATGACATAGAACCCAAAAAAAACAATACAGAAAATCCATGAAACAAAGAGCTGGTTCTTTGAAAGGATAAACAAAATTGACAAACCTCTAGCCAGACTCACAAAGAAGCAAAGAGAGAGGACGCAAATAAACAAAATCAGAAACGATAGAGGCGAAATAACAACAGACCCCACAGAAATACAAAGCATTGTTAAAAAATACTTTGGACAGCTCCACTAAAACAAACTATAAAACCTGGAGGAAATGGACAAATTCCTAGAAAAATACAACATTCCAAAATTCAATCAGGAAGAATCTAAAAATCTCAACAGGCCAATAACTATGGAAGAAATTGAAGCAGTCATCAAAAAGCTTCCATCAAACAAAAGCGCATGACCAGATGGCTTCACAGGGGACTTTTACCAAACATTCAAGGAAGAACTAAAACCTATCCTCCACAGACTACTACAAAAATTCAAGAGGATGGAACACTTCCAAGCTCATTCTATGAAGCCAGCATCACCCTAATACCAAAACCAGGTAAAGACAACACAATGAAAGAGAATTACAGGCCAATATACCTCATGAACATAGATGCCAAAATCCTTAACAAAATCTTAGCAAATCAGATCCAGCAGTACATCAGAAAGCTCATACAACATGACTAAGTAGGATTTATCCCAGAGATGCAAGGTTGGTACAATATCTGCAAATCAATAAACGTGATACATCACATAAACAAATTGAAAGAAAAAAAAAAACACATGGTCATATCAATTGATGCAGAAAAAGCATTTGACAAAATTCAACACCCATTATTGATAAAAACTCTCAGTAAGGCGGGAGTAGAAGGATCATACCTCAACATAATAAAAGCCGTAAATGACAGGCCCACAGCCAACATCATACTCAATGGACAAAAACTAAAACCATTTCCCCTAAGAACAGGAACAAGACAGGGATGCCCACTCTCACCACTCCTGTTCAACATTGTACTGGAAGTCTAAGCCATTGCAATTAGGCAAGAAGAAGAAATAAAAGGCATCCAAATTGGAAAAGAGGAAGTAAAACTGTCCTTATTTGCAGACGACATGATATTATACATACAAAACCCTAGAGACTCCATCAAAAAGCTACTAGACTTAATACATGAATTTGGCAATGTAGCAGGATACAAAATTAACCCCAAGAAATCTGAGGCATTTCTATACACCAATAGTGAACTTTCAGAAAGAGAGATTATGAAAACAATCCCATTTACCATCGCACCAAAAAAATTAAGCTACCTAAGAATAAACTTAACTGAAGAGGTAAAAGACCTCTACTCAGTAAACAGCAGGACGTTGAAAAAAGATATAGAGGAAAACAAACAGATGGAAGAACATACCGTGTTCATGGATTGGTAGAATCAACATCATTAAAATGCCCATACTACCCAAAGCAATCTATAAATTCAACGCAATTCCCATTAAAATACGAATGGCATACTTCACAGATCTAGAACGCACTCTCCAAAAATTCATCTGGAATAAAAAAGACCCCAAATAGCTGCAGCAATCCTGAGAAAGAACAAGGTAGGTGGGATCTCAATACCAGATATCAAGATGTATTACAAAGCCACTGTTCTCAAAACTGCCTGGTACTGATACAAGAAGAGGCATATAGATCAATGGAATAGAATAGAGAACCCAGAAATCGGCCCGAACCAATATGCTCAATTAATATTTGACAAAGTGCCGGGAGCCGGTCCATCCTTGCTGTTTCAAGGGACCTGGCATATATGGCATACTGTTCTTAATATGTTTGCTCCCCTTAGTGCTGTGTGTTTTAACCAAGGTCACTTCTCCGAGAAAGTTTGTTTCCCCAGGTAGGGATTTTTCCCTGAAGTCAGGGAGGGGATAAAACCCCTCAACTAAGTGCCAGGCGGGTAATTAATCACTTTAACTACGAACAATCATGCTTAAGCTACATAATCTTTACTCCCTGGAATGGAGATAAGAAACGCCCTAACCTTTGTAATAGAGATTGATAGGATTGAATCAACTGGTATAAATACAGATGTAACAAGACAGAAAGACACAGAACTTAGAACACAGAACTAAGAAGAGAGAACCTACACACAGAACCTACAGACAGAAGAACTTCGCTGGAGAGAACATGGCAAGAGATCCTGGACTGAACCTGACTACAGAAATTGGCAAGAGAACCTGACTAGAACCTGGTGACTGAACCTGGCTGGAGAACCTGGACAGAACCTGGCTGGAGAACCTAGCAAGGGAACATGGCTACAGAACCTGGCTGGAGATCCTGACCAGAACTTGGCTGGAGCTCCGAAGCAGAACCTCTCTGGAGATCCAGACCAGAACTTGGCTGGAGATCCGGGCTAGAGATCCTGGCTAGGCTGCTGATCGACTGAACGCTGTCTCCGTGTCATTCCTTCTTCACCGACTCCGTCCACACCTTTGGGGACCCCTGGACCTGCTGGGGCAGGACCCCGGCAACAAAGGAGGCGAGGAAATACAAAGGAGCCAAGATAGTCTCTTCAGTAAATGGTTTTGGGATAATTGGACAGATATATGCAAGAAAATGAAACTAGACCACCAACTTACACCATACACAAAAATAAACTCAAAATGGATAAAGAACTTAAATGTATGACATGAAACCATAAAAATTCTAGAAGAATCCAAAGGCAACAAAATCTCAGACATATGCCGAAGCACTTTCTTCACTGATACAGCTCCTAGGGAACTTGAAACTAAAGAGAAAATGAACAAATGGGACTACATCAAAATAAAAAGCATCTGCACAGCAAAAGAAATCATCAACAAAACAACGAGAAAACCCACTGTGTGGGAAAACATATTTGCCAATGTCATATCTGATAAGGGCCTAATCTCCAAAATTTATAGGGTACTCATACAACTTAACAAAAGGAAGATAAACAATCCAATCAAAAAAATGGGCAAAGTACCTAAATAGATACCTTTCTAAAGCGGACATTCAGAAAGCCAAGATACATATGAAAACGTGCTCAAAGTCACTAATCATCTGAGAGATGCAAATCAAAACAGTAATGAGGTACCATCTCACACCTGTCAGACTGGCTATCATCAACAAATCAACAAAGGACAAGTGCTGGAGAGGATGTGGAGAAAAAGGAACCCTCTTGCACTGCTGGTGGGAATGCAGACTGGTGCAGCCACTATGGAAGACAGTATGGAGTTTCCTCAAAAAGTTAAAAATGGAACTCCCATTTGACCCTGTGATCCCACTTCTAGGAATATATCCCAAGAAACCAGAAACCCCAATCAGAAAGGATATATGCACTCATATGTTCATAACAGCACAATTCACCATAGCTAGGATCTGGAAACAGCCTAAGTGCCCATAAGTAGATGAATGGATTAGAAAACTGTGGTACATCTACACGATGGAATACTATGCTGTTGAAAAAAGAAGGAACTCTTCCCATTTGCAATGGAATGGATGGAACTGGAGAGCATTATGCTAAGTGAAATAAGCCAGTCAATGAAGGAAAAATACCACATGATCTCACTCCTTCGTGGATAATAAAGACCATTATAAACTTATGAACAAAAATAGATACAGAGGCAAAGCCGCCTCAAACAGACTGTCAAACTGCAGCGGGAAGGCCGGGGAGGGTAGGGGCGCAGAAGCGGTAGGTAAGAGATCAACCGAAGGACTTATATGCATGCATATAAGCATAACCAATGGACATAAGACACTGAGGGGGTAGGGGAGGCCAGGAGATTGTCAAGGGCTGGGGGGAAAAAGGAAACATATGTAATACCCTTTGTAATACTTTAAGCAATAAAACTAAAAGAAAAGAAAACAGAAGTACTTCACAGGGAATTGATGGAGCTAGGTGTGAGAAAAATCAACTCAGCTCATTGGCTAAGAGTCACTCATGTGTCAATGGCAGGTGGCAAGATATGGATAGGGGAATGGATTCAGAATGTCAGGGCAAAGAAAAACACAGACCCCTACGTGAAAAACATGAGTCTTTACATTATAAAGTTTTCAATAGCTATTTTGACCCATCTGAGGCTTCTATTTCTGCAGTAAGTGAATCAGTGCTGTTTGCTACTGGTTGGCCTTGTATTAATGGACAAAGTTCTACTTCTCTCTGGGACTCAGTGTCCTATTTTGTATGTTCATAAAATTTAGGACTAGCTGATCACCAAGGAAGTCTTTAGCTCTGACAATTTATTGTTTTAAGTCTTTATGGATGTTATGACTTCTTTCTCTTTATTTTGAGACTCAGAAAATATAATTGTCCCACAAAACCATAGAAATAGAGCCTGATACACAGTAAGCATCAATAATACTTGTTGAGCCCAACTGGCTTTGCTCAGTGGCTCAGCATGGACCTATGAAACAGGAGGTCATAGTTCAATTCCCAGTCAGGGCACATTCCCAGTTTGTGGGCTTGAATCCCAGTAAGGGGTGAGGAAGAAGGGGCATGCAGGAGACAGCTGATCAAAGATTCTCATCATTGATGTTTTCATCTCTCTCTACCTCTCCCTTCCTCTCTGAAATCAGTAAAAATATATTAAAATGCAAAAGTGAAAGCCTCAAGCAGTGTATTTGACAGATCAGATGCCTAATTCAAAAGTATAAGTTTTATTTTACTCCCCTGAGGATTAGAGAGGCCAGGCCCTAAGAAAGTAGGAGGCAGATTGCATAAATGGGGGAGGGGCAATGGCTTATGGTGAATAAAGAAAGCTTAGGAAACATGAATGTGGCCTGCAGGAAGGGTAAATAAATTAAAGGAAAATAGTCCTTCGCAATATTGCACCCACTGAATTTCTCTGACTCAAAGGTTGGTCTTTAATGTGTTAAAGAGGTCATTAATTCTACCAGTTCTCAAATCTTTTTTATTCCATGGACTACTCAAGTATCCAAATAATACAAAAACTGCAACTTTTTTTCTTTTGTCTGAAATCTCTGTGTTGGCATCACATAAAACCAGAGGCTCCATAAGTTTCCAGCTGGGAATGATCAGGAGAAGCCAGAAGTCTTCCCTTTGGTGAGGGAAGTTTTGGTGCTAGATCTAACTTTGCTCACCCATACAGTGTCTGGCACACAGTAAGAGTGCTCTATAATTACTGGTTGAATAAATCAAAGTATTACTTGTTTCGTTCAGAAGCAGCAACTTGCCAAAGAAAATATTACCATTTTTTTTCAACTGTTTTGACTGGTATAACATAGCTACAGCCACCAACCTTATCTGCCTAAAAGCTAGTGACAAAAGACAGACAGATTGGCAAAGTACAGACAGATACATGAACAAGTAATGAGCAAACACACATATTTAAGGCTCTCTGCAAACCAAGGATTAAGTGCCTATTCCTTAGTCTTCACTATCTCTCTTTGTGCACTTAGTAAAAGAGTCTGGCATTTCATAATACAAATTCCTGCAGCATTTTCCAAGAATCTGGTTTTACAGAGATGTGCAAATTAATTTAGTAAAAATGCAGCCATTGATTCACAGGTTCACAGAATATAAGGCTTATAAGGACTTTTAGCATCCTTACAGGTCTTATGCATTGTGATGAGCAAGAACACTGTGTACAAGAGAGAATAGGGTAATTGTTCAAGGTCACAGAGTCCGGGAATAAGCTGGGACTTGACCCTAGGACTTCCAGGACCGGTGTAGTTTATTTTCTATTTCATTGCTCATTGATATGTAAACCACTGATGTGGAGAGTATCTAATCCACATCCATGCATAAAGGTAGAATAACAGAGACCTTGATTTGCTATTATTTTATACTAGATTTTCTATTAATTAACTAGATTTGTTAATATGGTATATGCAACTGCTATCTTGACAATATCCTATCAAATCAAAATTCTTCCTTATTTTTATGAGTTTTATATCTGCATTCTCCAATATCATACTCACTACATGAGGCTTTTGTAGCCACATTAAATATCTAATAGAACTTTAAATTACTTCCATAACTGCATTGTCCAATATTGTAGTTATCAGCCACATGTGGCTTCTGAGCACTTGAACTATGGCTAGGGTGACTGAGGAACTAAGTTTTATATTGTATTTTATTTTGGACTGGAATTTATCAAGCAAATAACATAGATGCATATATGCATTGCCTGTAGACACCTACATTAGTGTGGTGAAGGCCTGCGGTGGTTCAGGGTGGAGGTGGGCAAAGAGGGGGATGTGGGGGGGCATCTGTAATACTGTTAAAAAAAAAAAATATATATATATATATATATATATATACACACACTAATAAAAGACAAACATGCAAATTGACTGTACCTTTGCTACACTTTAAGCCATGTCCACCAGCCAATCAGAGCAACTATATGCAAATTAACCCAACCAAGATGATGACCGGCAGCCACAGAGCTGGAGCAAGCAGGAGGCTTGCTTGCCCCAATTATGGAGGAAGCCAAGCTTCCTGCCTGCTTCAGCTGGCTCTGAGCTCCACTCAAAGCAACGAAGTTTCAATTATAGAAGGTAAATAAACCCCAGATACCTGCTTTCAGCCGGCCGTGGCCATAGAGCTGGAGAGCAGGAGGCTTGGGTTGCTCCTGGTGATGGAGGAAGCCAAGCTTCCCTCCCGCCTGCCCTGGCTCGCTCTGAGCTCCACTCAAGGCTACAAAGTTTCAATTATAGGAGGTAAATAGATCCCAGAATAAAAAAAAAGAAAAGAAAAAAGGAGAGGCTGGGAGCTTCCATCGCCAGGGGGGTTGGCCAGCCTGAAAATGGCCCTCAGCCCCTCACCCAGACTGGCCAGGCATCCCAGTGGGGATCCCCCCACCCAAAAGGTGGTGTGGCCAGCCTGCAAACAGCCATCAGCCCCTCACCCAGGCTGGCCAAACCTCCATGGGGTGAGGGTCCCCACTGAGGGGGGGCTTGACCAGCCTGCAAACAGCCCTCAGCCCCTCACCCAGGTTGGTCAGGCAACCCAGCAGAGATCCTCACCCTAAAGGGGCTGTGGCCAGCCTGCAAACAGCCATCAGCCCCTCACCCAGGCTGGCCAGGCACCCAAGTAAGCGGGACCCCCACCCTGATCCAGGATACTCTTCAGGGCAAACCAGCCAGCCCCCACCCGTGCACCAGGCTTCTATCCTATATACTAAAAGGGTAATATGCAAACTGGCCCTAACAACAGAAAGACTGGGAATGACTGGTCACTATGACACACACTGACCACCAGGGGGCAGACACTCAATGCAGGAGCTGTCCTCTGGTGGTCAGTGTGCTCCCACATGGGGGAGCTCTGCTCAGCCACAAGCCAGGCTGATGGCTGCCAGTACAGTGGTGGTGGTGGCAGCCTCTCCCGCCTCCTCAGGATGTCCAACTGCAGCTTAGGCCTGCTCTCCTCTGGCAAGTGGACATCCCCCGAGGGCTGCTGGGCTGCCAGAGGGATGTCTGACTGCCAGCTTAGGCCCAATCCCCCAGGGAACAGGCCTAAGCCAGCAGGTCGACACCCCCTGAGGGGTCCCAGACTGTGAGAGGGCACAGGCTGAAGTGTGGGAGCCCCCCCACCCCCCGAGTGCACAAATTTTTGTGCACTGGGCCTCTAGTATCCTATCTAATAAAAGAGAAAAATGGTAATTGGCGTACGACGATACCCTTTTCATTGGCTAATCAGGGCTATATGCAAATTAACTGCCAACTAAGATTGGCAGTTAACTGCCAACATAGGCGCAATGCTGGGAGGTGAAAGGGGAAGGAGGGAAGAAGCTGCCTGCCGCTGACTGCAATTGGAAACCCAGGCGGCAGCCAAGAGCCAGAGAACCTAGCTGCCTTTGCTCAGAGAAGCCAGGCCTCCTTTGCCGGCTTCTGTGATAAGAGAACCTGGCCGCCTTTGCCGGCCCTGGGCCAGTAATGGGAGAAGCTAGGTGGGGCAGGGAAGAGGTGGATGTCTGCCTGGCTTCTCAGATCACTGATCACCAGTGATGGGAGAACACCCAGAGGTGGGGCCAGAGGCCAGGCTGCATAGCTGCCTGGGGACACCATCTGGACCCCGGGGGCGACGCAGCCAGGCCCCAGAAGGAGACCCAGGGCCCGGGGCTGAGTTGCAGCTGTGGTACGCAATCCAGTGCCTTGGCTGAGGAGACCCAGAAGGAGACCCAGGCGCCGGGGCTGTTTTTGCCGCTGGGGCACGCAATCGGGCTGAGGAGACCCAGGGCCCGGGGCTGCGTCGCAGCTGGGGCACGCCATCCGGTCCGGGGGCGATACAGCCAGGCCCCAGAAGGAGACCCAGGCACCAGGGCTGTATCGCTGCTGGGGCACGCGATCCAGTACCTGGGCTGAGGAGACCCAGAAGGAGACCCAGGGGCCTCGCAAGAGGAGAGTCTCCATGGTCAGATGGCGTGGTGTCGGGACAGGAATAAAGACCCGAGGTGACTCAGATGCCTGGCCACAGGGTTAGACCAGCCAGCAGGGCCTTTCAGTTGGGACTGGGGTGGGGGTGGGGCGAGGGAGGCAAGCCGGAAATAGAGAACTACAACTCCCAGGAGGCTTAGCGGCCAGGGCCTGGGTGCCTGGCTGTGAAATCGGATGGGCTGTAGTTTCGCAAGCCACTTTAAACTAGAGGCTTGCAAGGTTGGAAGTTCTGCGTCGGGAGCCAGGGAGAAATGGAGCTGGAGCAGAGAGAGGGGTCCATGGCAGCCGTGGGCTTTGAGGAGTTCTCAGCACCTCCCGGCTGGGAGCTGGCACTGCCTCCGCTGAAGGTGGTCACATCCTGGAGAGCAAGCTTGAGACCGAAGTGGAGTTCGTGTCTGGGGGTCTGGGCAGCTCCAGCCTCCAGGAGCGAGATGAAGAGGAGAAGGCAGCCTGAGGCCAGCAAGGGCGGCGCCAACAGGAACTCAATCGCAGGAAGTACCAGGCGCTGGATCGGCGCTGCAGGGAGATTGAGCAGGTGAAGGAGCGGGTCCTGAACAGGCTCCATCAGATATAGAGGATAACATGGAGACTCCAGCAGGAGCGGAGGTTCCTCATGAAGGTGCTGGACTCCTACGGTGACAACTACCGGACCAGCCAGTTCACCATCTTACTGGAGGACGAGGGCAGCCAGGGCAGAGACGCCCCCAACCCAGGCAATGCTGAGAACGAGCCTCCAGAGAAAGAGGGGCTATCCCCGCCCAGGAGGATGCCAGCGCCCACAGAAGCCAGCAGCCCGGCCCCTAGCGAGGGGTCCAGCAGTTGGAAGAGGCGGCGAGTGCCATAGGAAGGGCACTGGGCAGGAGTCCCGCTGACTCCGGAGCTGGCCCCCGTGCAGATAAAGGTGGAGGAAGACTTTGGCTTCTAAGCCCTCGAGGCTCTGGACTTAAGTTGGGTTTCTCGGGGACCAGACAAGCTGCTGCCCTACCCCACCCTAGCCAGCTCCCCCTTTGACTGACCCCCCAATAAATGGACCCGATGCAAAAAAAAAAAGCTTATAGAGGCATGTTTATAGGATCAAATAGTATAAATATAGATGTAACAGGACAATAAAAAGAGAACCTGGCTATGATGATAACCTGAATGCTGCCTCTGTGTCATTCCTTCTTTGGGAACCCCTGGACCTGCTGGGGCTGGGCCCCAACATTCCTCTTCTTATAAGGACTTCAGTGAGATGGGCTAAGGGTCCCACTGGAACTGCCACAATTTAATGTAATCCCCTCTTTAAAGATCTTATCTCCATATACAGGTACATTCTGAGGTTCTGGGGATTAGGATTTTAACATACATTTTGTTGATTACCCAAATCAGCCCTTAGCAACCAGCATGTTTCAGAAAGTAGATTCCTACAGGGTTATTTACCAAACATTCAGAAGTATTTTTAAAAGAGCTAAGCCCCTCACCCACCGTGTGGGCCCCTCCCAGTGAAGAGCGAAGGCCTGGGTTCCGGGCACCGGAGGAAAACTGGTGCCAGCAGCCAGGGGAAGGGGCCCCCAAGGGGCCCCAGATTGCTAGAGGGCACAGGGTGGGCTGAGGGACCCACCCGAGTGCACAAATTTTTGTGCACCGGGCCTCTAGTATATATATAAAAGCCTAAGTGACCAAATGACTGAACAACCAGTCAACTGATCGCTATGACATGCTCTGACCACCAGGGGGCAAACACTCAACACAGGAGTTGCCCCCTAGTGGTCAGTGCACTCCCACAGTGGGAGCAGCCGCTCAGCTGACAGACCTGCCTGGTGGCCCACCAGTCTGGCAGCAGCCACTCACTCCCTCAGTAGGCCTGCAGGTCCAATCTCCAGAGAACAGTTCAGGCACCAATGGACTGGTACTGCAGGCACGATTCCAACCGCACTGCTGGCCTCCTGGAAGTCGGCCTCAGGCACTGCTGCAGTTTCTCCTCCCTAGACACTCCGCAAGGAAGAAACAATATAAAAGCGGCTGACAGGTGGCTCCAGACAACCAGTGCAAACATCAGTGTGATTTTGGAGAGGGAATGAGAGATAGAAACATCATTAATGAGAGGGAATCATTTGTTGGCTGCCTCCTGCACGTCCCGCACTGGGGAATTGAGCTCACAACCAGGTATGTGCCCTGATCAGGAATTGAACCATGAACTCCTGGTTCATAGGTCAATGCTCCACTGAGCCGCACTGGTTAGCCTCTTTTTTAAAAAAAAAAAAAAAAAAAAAAAAAGGAAGACAATGGGACATGACAGGTGCACAGCACTTAGAGTTAAACAAACCAGGACTTTAGGTAAGTTGTTTCACCTCCAAAGGTGTTAGTCTACTCAATGCTAAAACAAGGATGGTAGCATCTATTTTTCAGGGCTTTTGTGACAATTAAATTAGAGAGAAAAAAAGTGCCAATGCTTTGTAATTCGTGAAGGGCAATATACATAGGAGAAATTAGCAAATGAACTTTTATTCCACTTTGTTTATACCTCCAAGGAGCAATTACTTGTCTGCCATGCTTTAGAGTCAGATATTGACCTGTCTGTTTCCGGGCCCATATTTTGATCTCCTGAAGGTTCCAGATGTTATCTTAGTTATGTCAATATCTTTATCCCTAGGGTAGTGCCTGGTACAGAGCAGACATAAAGTCAGCTGGAAAAAATACATTTAACCCATACAGAGCTGAACCCTCAGCAACAATATTATTTTCATTTTGTAATTTAGTCCTAGAGAAATATTTTATTTCTTCACAGAAAATACTAATGCTGTTTACTTTGTCTTAGATGCCAGGAAGCTCAAGAGAAGCAATTAATTACATTTGTCACAATGGTCTGGCTCATCTT
Organism: Myotis daubentonii; assembly: GCF_963259705.1. Classification (NCBI taxonomy): domain Eukaryota; kingdom Metazoa; phylum Chordata; class Mammalia; order Chiroptera; family Vespertilionidae; genus Myotis; species Myotis daubentonii. The sequence continues at coordinate 95,175,896 of NC_081861.1, read as the reverse complement.
CTCCGTGGTCTTCATTTTATTATTCTACTAATGACACACCATGAATTGAAGGTGTTTTTGTATGTAAGATGTAATAAATACTTTGTGGAACTGCACAATGATTATGTAATGGGCTCTATGGTCAGACATATCTAGATTGAAGTCCACAGTGATTTCCTGATTGGGTGGCTTCAACCAAATTATTTCATTCCTTTGAGCCTCATTTTTTTTTCATATAAAAAGAGGATAATTATGTATACTTCAAAATGATGCTGGAAAATTTAATGTGCTAATGCATAGATCCTGACACACCATAAGCACTGAATAATCAGTTGATATACACATGTAAGGCTTTTCCAGTTGCATTTTTTTCTCCAAGAGTTAGGAAAAAGTAAGCACACATATCCATAACTAAATTCTACTCTCTTGCTGTTTCCTACTTCTGGAATGAGATCCAAGGCCAGTGGCCATCAAACACATTAAGAAGGAAACACAGCAAGTTAGATAACATGTCCCCTTCAGGGCATTTAAGCATAGGTAGGCAAAGTAAAGATGCTGGGCCAGAACATGTAAGCTAAGAACGGTTGTACAATGTTTTTTTAAACAGTTTATAAAATACACTAGGGGCCCGGTGCACGAAATTCGTGCACTGGGTGTGTGTGGGGGGGACACTCCCCCCCCAGCCTGCCCCCTCTCACATACTGGGAGCCCTCAGGCGTTGACCCCCATCACCCTCCAATCGCAGGATCGGCCCCTTGCCCAGGCCTGACGCCTCCGCCAGAGGTGTCAGGCTTGGACAGGGGACCCCCATCTCCCCCTGATCACTGACTCTGGCCCGCGCCCAAGCCTGAGGCCTCTGGCCCAGGAATCATGCCTGGGCAGGGGACCCCCATCTCCCTCTGATCGCTGGATCCACCCCCCACCCAAGCCTGATGCCTCTGACCCAGGCTTCAGGCCTGGGCAAGGGGACCATCATATCCTCCCAATCCCCAGCTCCGCCCCCCACCCAGGCCTGATGGCTCGGCCAGAGGAGTTGACCCTCATCACCCTCCGATCACCAATCACCGGATCGGCCCCTTGACCAGGCCTGAGGCCTCCGGCAGAGGTGTCAGGCCTGGGCAGGGGACCCCCAGCTCCCCATGGTTGCAGGCTCCACCCCTGCCCAGGCCTAAAGCCTCTGGCCTAGGCGTCCCGCCCGGGCAGCGGGGACCCACAGCTGCAGCGGCCCCACGATCGTGGGCTCCGCTTTAGGCCCAGGCAAGGGACCCCTAGCTCCCGGGACTGCCAGCTTCGACCGTGCCCAGCTCCCATCTCTGGCTCCACCCCTACTTCCTGCTGTCACTGACCAGGGTGGAAAAGGTGCCTGATTCTCCAATCGTGGCTGGGGGGCAGAGCAAAGGCGGCCCCAGGGCCGCCTTTGCCCTGCCCCCCAGCTCTTAGCTCCCCCCTGGGTTTCCAATCACTGTCAGTGGCAGGGGGCTTCTTCCTGCTTTCCCTTTCGCCTCCCTGCATTATGCCTACATATGCAAATTAGCCGCCATCTTGTTGGCAGTTAACTGCCAATCATAGTTGGCAGTTAATTTGCATATAGCCCTGAGTAGCCAATGAAAAGGGTATCGTCGTACGCCAATTACCATTTTTCTCTTTTATTAGATAGGATTTTCAGGCAAATAGAAATGAAAAAAAACCAAAACAAAAGCTGGGGTAGCAATGCTCACATCTAACAAAATCTACTTCAAAGTGAAGGTCATAAGAAGAGATATTGAAGACAAATTCATAATATTAAAGGATCAATACAACAAGAGGATATAACTCTGGTAAAAATATATGCACCTAATGCAGGAGCACCGAAATACATTAAAAAAATTATGAAAGATATTAAGAGAGAGATTGACAGCAATACATTCATAGTAGGAGACTTAAATACCCCGTTGACATCACTGGATAACTCTTCTAGACAACAAATCAACAACAAAACAGCAAACCTAACTGACTCACTAGGTCAAATGGAAATAATTGGCATCTTCAAAATATACCACCTGAAAGCAAAGGAATATACATTCTTCTCAAGTGCACATGGGTCATTTTCAAAGATAGACCACATATTAGGACACAGGCTAAATCACTTCAAATTCAATACGATAGAAATAACAACAAGCATCTTCTCAGATCACAATGGCGCAAAATTAGAAATCAACTACAATAAAAAATCAAACAATTGCAGGCTAAATACCATGCTTTTTTTTTTTTTTTTTTTAAAAAAAAGGGCTACCAAAGAGTTCAAAGAAGAAATAAAAAGCATCTTGGAAACAAATGACAATGAAAACACACCAATCCAAAATCTATGGGACACAGTGAAAGCAGCCCTGAGAGGGAAGTTCATAGCTCTGCAGGCCTACCTCAAAAACCGAGAAAAAAACAAGTAATAAATTATCTAACCCTACAATTTAAAGAACCAGAAAGAGAACTATAAGAAAAGGCCAGAGTAAGCAGAAGAAAGGACATAATTAAGATCATAGCAAAAATAAACTATATACAGACAAAAACACACACACACAAAACAAAAACAACAACAAAACAGATTTATAGAAAGAAGAGCTGGTTCTTTGAAAGGATAAAAAAGACTGATGAACCTCTAGCCAGGCTCACCATGAAACAAAGAGAGAGGACCCCAATGAATAAAATCAGAAATTAAAGAGGTGAAATAACAACTGACCCCACAGATATACAAATGATTGTAAAAAAATACTATGAACAAGTCTCCTCCAACAAACTGGACAGCCTAGACAAAATGAACATATTCCTACAAAAATACAATCTACCAAAACTCAATCAAGAAAATTAAAAACCTGAATAGTCTGATAACTACTGATGAAATTAAAGCAGCAATCAAGAAAAAGATGGCGGCGCCCTGACAGTAAACGACACGTCAAACCACTTCCGCGTTTCTCCTGTGCCCTCGTTCAAGATGGCGGACGAGGCCACCCGGCGTGTCGTGTCTGAGATCCCAGTGCTGAAGACTAACGCCGGACCTCGCGATCGGGAGCTGTGGGTGCAGCGCCTCAAGGAGGAGTATCAGTCTCTTATCCGGTATGTGGAGAACAACAAGAATGCAGACACTGATTGGTTCCGACTGGAGTCCAACAAGGAAGGGACTCGGTGGTTTGGAAAATGCTGGTACATCCATGATCTCCTCAAATATGAGTTTGACATCGAGTTTGACATTCCTATCACATATCCTACTACTGCTCCAGAAATTGCAGTCCCTGAGCTGGATGGAAAAACAGCCAAGATGTACAGGGGTGGCAAAATATGTCTGACTGATCACTTTAAGCCTTTGTGGGCCAGGAATGTGCCCAAGTTTGGACTAGCTCATCTTATGGCTTTGGGGCTGGGTCCATGGCTGGCAGTGGAAATCCCCGATCTGATTCAGAAAGGCGTCATTCAGCATAAAGAGAAATCATCTGAAGGCTCAAGCCACTGAGGCTGGACAGGGGACCTTTGAGAGGCTATGTTCCTTTTTCCTGTGTGTCCCTTACTCATCTAATGCGTCCCTCACACTCTTTCACCCACAACTGTTATCAAGTAGCTGCAGCAGGCGTTGCTGGAAAAAAAACCAACAAACACTATTGCTACGAATGTGTAAGGCTACCCAGGGAGGGGAAAGCCTGGGGCTTTGAAAAACCCAAAGGTCACTTATATCCCCTCCCCAGGTGGAGCGATGTGAGGGCCTGGAGGGACAGCGGGTGGCGGAAAGTGGGTCCATGGACCTTTGGTTTCTGGAGATAACTCATCAATAAAAGCTGCTTCCTCTGAAAAAAAAAAAAAATAAAGCAGCAATCAAAATACTTCCAGCAAACAAAAGCCCTGGTCCAGACAGCAAAAACAAGGGAGTTTTACCAAACATTCAAAGAACTAAAACCTACCCTACTCACAATATTCCAAAAAATTCAAGAGGAAAGCACACTTCCAAGGTCTTTCCATGTAGTCAGCATTACCCTAATCCCAAAACAGAAAAATACACTACAAAGAAAGAGAATTACAGGTCAACATCCCTGATGAATGTAGACCCTAAAATCCTCAACAAAATTCTAGCAAATCAGATCAGAAATTACATTAGAAAGATCATACATCATGATGAAGTAAGATTTATTTCAAGGATGCAAGACTGGTACAATATCCACACATCAACAAACATTATACATCACATAAACAACTTGAGAAACAAAATCACATAATCATATCAATTGATGCAGAAAAATCATTTGACAAAATCCAACATATTTCTTTCTTTTTATTGTCTAAAGTTTTACATATGTCTCATTTTTCCCCAATTGAGCCCTTCCCCCAGCCATTCCCACCCTGGGCAAGCCCCCACCGCCCCAGTGTCTGTGTCATTGGTTATGCTAATATGCATGCATACAAGTCCTTTGATTGCTCTCTAAACACCCCCTCCTCTGCCATTTGTCTCTGGATCTATTCTTGTTCATCAAATTATGTTTATGAATATATCCCACATATGAGTGAGATCATGTGATATTTATCTTTCTGGGACTGGCATAATTAGCTTAGCAAAATGCTCTCCAGTTCCATCCATGATGATGCAAATGGAAAAAGTTTCTTCTTTTTTATAGCAGCATAGTATTCCATTGTGTAGATGTACCACTTTTTTCTAATTCACTCATAAGCTGATGGGCACTTAGGCTGTTTCCAAATATTAGCTATTGTAAATTGTGCTGCTATGAACATAGGGGTGCATATACCCTTTCTGATTGGTATTTCTGGTTTCTTGGGATATAGTCCTAAAAGTGGGATTACTGGGTGAAATGGGAGTTCCATTTTTAAGTTTTTGAGGAAACTCAATACTGTTTTCCACAGTGGCTGCACCAGTCTACATTCCCACCAGCAGTGCAGGAGGGTTCCTGTTTCTCCAAATCTTCGCCATCACTTGTCATTTGTTGATTTGTTGATGATAGCCATTCTGACAGGTGTGAGAAGGTATCTCATTGTTGTTGTTATTTGCATCTCTTGGATGATTAGTGACTTTGAGCATGTTTTCATATTTCTCTGGGCCTTCTGTATGTCCCCTTTCAAAAAGTATCTATTTAGGTCCTTTTCCCATTTTTTGATTGGATCGTTTATCTTCCTTTTGTTAAGTTGTATGAGTTCGCTCTAAATTTTGGAGATTAAACCCTGATCTGAAATAGCATTGGCAAATGTGTTCTCCCATGCAGTGGGCTTTCTTGTTGTGTTCTTGATGGCTTCTTTTGCTGTACAGAAGCTTTTTATTTTGATGTAGTATCATTTGTTTATTTTCTCTTTATACTCTATGTTGTAGGAGCTGTTTCTGTAAAGATATTGTTATGACATGTGTCTGCTATTTTGCTGCCTATGGATTCTTGTAGGATTTTTATGGTTTCCCATCTCACATTCAAGTCCTATAGCCATTTTGAGTTTGTTTTTGTTTATGGTGTAAGTTGGTGATCTAGTTTCATTTTTTCACATGTATCTGACCTAATTTCCCATCAACATTTATTGAAGAGACTGTCTTGACTCCATTGTATGCTCTTGGCTCCTTTGTTAAATATTAATTGAACATAATGGCTTAGGTAGATTTCTGGGTATTCTGTTCTCTTCCATTGGTCTATGTGTCTGTTCTTGTGCCAGTACCAGGCAGTTTTGAGAGCCATGGCTTGGTAATGTAGCTTGATATCTGGTATTGTGATCCCTCCAAATTTGTTCTTCTTTTTCAGGATTGCTGTGGATATTCAGGGTCTTTTTTTATTCCAGATGAATTTTTGGAGAGTTTGTTCTAGATCTTTGAAATATGCCATTAGTATTTTTTTTATTTTTATTTTTTCCTTTATTGATTAAGATATTACAAATGTGTCCTTATCCCTCCATCGACCTCCATTCCCCCACTCATGCCCTCAGCCCCCAGTGTCTATATACATTGGTTATGCTAATATGCATGCATACAAGTCCTTTGGTTGAGCTCTCCCCCTTAGCCCCAGCCTCGCCTTCCTTCCCTCTGAGGTTTAAGCATCTGATCAATACTTCTCTGTCTCTAGATCTATTTTTGTTCATTGGTTTATGTTGTTCATTATAACCTACAAATCATTGAGATCATGTGATATTTATCGTTCTCTGACTGACTTATTTCACTTAGCATAACGCTCTCCAGCTCCATACATGCTGTTGCAAATGGGAGGAGTTCCTTCCTTCTTACAGCAGCATAGTGTTCCATTGTGTAGAGGTGCCAAAGTTTTTTTAATCCATTCATCTGCTAATGGGCACTTAGGCTGATTCCAAATCTTAGCTATTGTAAATTTTGCTGCTATGAACGTAGGGATGCATATATCCTTTCTGATTGGTGTTTTTGGTTTTTTGGGATATGTTTGTAGAAGTGGGATCACTGGGTCAAATGGAAGTCCCATTTTTAGTTTTTTGACGAAACTCCATACTGTTCTCCACAGTGGCTGCACCAGTCTGCATTCCCACCAGCAGTGCAGGAGGGTTCCTTTTTCTCCACATCCTCACCAGCATTTGTCATTTGTTGATTTGTTGGTGATAGCCATTCTGACTGGTGTGAGATGGTACCTCATTGTTGTTTTGATTTGCATCTCTCAGATGATTAGACTTTGAGCATGTTTTCATAGGTCTCTTGGCCTTCCTTATGTCTTCTTTCAAAAAGTATCTATTGTGGTCCTTTGCCTATTTTTTGATTGGGTTGTTTGTTTTTTTCTTTTGTTAAGTTGTATGAGTTCCCTGTAAATGTTGGAGATTAAACCCTTATCAGAGATAACATTGGCAAATATGTTCTCCCATGCAGAGGGTTTTCTTGTTGTTTTATTGATGGTTTCTTTTGCTGTGCAGAAGCTTCTTATTTTGATGTAGTCTCATTTGTTTATTTTCCCTTTAGTTTCCATTGCCCTAGGAGTACTATCAGTGAAGATATTGCATCGGCATATGTATGAGATTTTGCTGCCTTTGGATTCCTCTAAGATTTTTATGGTTTCCTGTCTTATGTTTAACTTCTTTATCCATTTTGAGTTTATTTTTGTGTACGATATAAGTTGGTGGTCCAGTTTCATTGTTTTGCATGTGTCATACCAAATTTCTCAGCACCGTTTATTGAAGAGACTGTCTTGATTCCATTGTATGTTCTTACCTCCTTTGTCAACTATTAATTGAGCATTGTGGTTTAGGTCGATTTCTGGGTTTTCTATTCTATTCCATTGATCTATATTCCTGTTCCTGTGTCAGAACCAGGCAATTTTGAGAACAGTGGCTTTGTAATACAGCTTGATATCTGGTATTGAGACCACTCCTACTTTATTCTTTTTCTCAGGATCACTGCATCAATTCGAGTTTTTGTTTGTTTGTTTGTTTTTATTCCAGATTAATTTTTGGAGAGTTCTTTCTAGATCTGTGAAATATGTTGTTGGTATTACAAAGGGGTGTGCATTTAATCTATAGATTGCTTTGGGTAGTATGGACATTTTAATGATGTTGATTCTACCAATCCATGAACACAGTATGTTCTTCCCTCTGTTTATGTCTTCCTCTATCTCTTTTTTCAAAGTCCTGTAGTTTTCTGCCTACAGGTCTTTTACCTCCTTAGTTAAGTTTATTCCTAGTTATCTTAATTTTTTTTTCATGCGATGGTAAATAGGATTGCTTTTTTAATCTCAGTCTCTGTAAGTTCACTATGGGTGTATAGAAATGCCATAGATTTCTTGGCATTAATTATGTATCTTGCGCCACTGACGAATTAATTTATTAAGTCTAATATCTTTCGATGGAGTCTTTAGGGTTTTCTATGTACAATATCATGTCATCTATGAATAAGGACAGTTTTACTTCTTTTCTAATTTGGATGCCTTTTATTTCTTCTTCTTGTCTGATTGCAATGGCTAGTACTTTCAGTACTATGTTCTACAGGAGTGGTGAGAGTGGGCATCCCTGTCTTGTTCCTGTTCTTAGGGGAAATGGTTTTAGTTTTTTCCCATTGAGTATGATGTTGGCTGTGGGTTTGTCATATATGTCTTTTATGATGTTGAGGTATGATCCTTCTATTCCCACCCTGCTGAGAGTTTTTATCAAGAAAGGGTTCTGGATTTTGTAAAATGCCTTTTCTGCATCAATTGATATGACTGTGTGATTTTTATCTCTAAATTTGTTTATTTGATATATCATGTTTATTAATTCATGGATATTGTACCATCCTTGCATCCCCGGGATAAATCCTACTTTATCATGGTGTATGATCTTTCTGATGTACTGCTGGACCGAATTTGCTAAAATTTTGTTGAGGATTTTGGCATCTATGTTCATGAGGGATATTGGCCTGTAATTCTCTTTCAATGTGTTGTCTTTATCTGGTTTTGGTATTAGAGTGATGCTGGCCTCATAGAATGAGCTTGGAAGTGTTCCTTCCTCTTGAATTTCTTTGAAAGATCTTAGGAGGATAGGTTTTAGTTCTTCCTTGAATATTTGGTAAAACTCCTCTATGAAGTCATCTGGCCTCAGGCTTTTGTTTGCTGGAAGCTTTTTGATTACTGCTTCAATTTCTTCCATAGTTATCGGCCTATTCAGTTTTTAATTTCTTCCTGGTTGAGTTTTGGAAGGTTATATTTTTCTTGGAATATGTCCATTTTCTCCAGGTTGCCTAGTTTGTTGGAATAGAGTTGTTCATAATATTTTTTAACAATCCTTTATATTTCCGTGGGATCTGTTGTTATTTTACCTCTTTTATTTGTAATTTTTTTATTTGGGTCCTCTCTCTTTGCTTCTTGTTGAGCCTGGCTAGAGTTTCATCAATCTTATTTATCCTTTCAAAGAACAAGCCCTTCATTTCATTGATCTTTTGTATTTTTTTTGGGGGGGGGATCTCTATGTCATTTATTTCTTCTCTGATCTTTATTCTTTCCTTCCTTCTGGATACTGCGGTATTTTCTTGTTGCTCTCTTTCTAATTCTTTAAGTTGAAAGGTTAGATAATTTATTACCAGTTTTTCTTATTTATTTATTTTTTTTTTTAGGTAAGCCAGTAGAGCTATTAACTTCCCTCTCATGACTTCTTTCATTGTGTCCCATAGATATTGGATTGTTGTGTTTTCATTGTCATTTGTTTCCAGGATGCTTTTTGTTAAATATATTTTATTTATTTTTTTACAGAGAGGAAGGGAGAATGATAGAAAGACAAAAACATCGATGAGAGAGAAACATCAATCAGCTGCCTCCTGCACTCCCCCCACTGTGGATGTGCCTGCAACCAAAGTACATGCCCTTGACTGGAATTGAACCTAGGACCCCTCAGTTCGCAGGCCAATGCTCCATCCATTAAGCCAATCTGGCTAGGGCAGCCAGGATTCTATTTATTTCTTCTTTGATCTCTTTGGTTACCCAATTTTTGTTTAATAGCATGCTATTTAGCCTCCAAGTGTTTGATTTTTTTCATTGTTTTTATTGTAGTTGATTCCTACTTTTATTCCATTGTGATCTGAGAAGATATTTGTTATGATTTCTATCTTCTCAAATTTGGAGATACTTTGCCTGTGTCCTAATATGTCATCTATCTTTGAAAATGTCCTGTTTTCACTAGAGAAGAATGTATATTCTGTAGTTTTGTGGTGAAATATTCTGAAGATATCAATTAAGTCCATCTGGTCTATTGACTCATTTAGGATTGCTCTTTCTTTGCTGATTTTTTTTTTGTTTGTTTAGAGAATTTATCTAGTGGTATCAGTGGAGTATTAATTTCCCCTACTATGACTGTATTGCTATTTATCTCTCTGTTGATGTCTTCCAGAAGTTGTTTTATGTATTTGGATGCTACTGTATTGGGTGCATAAATATTTACTAAAGTTATATCTTCTTGCTGAATTGCTCCCTTTAGTATTATGCAGTGGCTTTCCTTATCTCTTGTTATAGCCTTTATTTTGAAGTCTATTTTGTCAGATATAAGTATTGCAAACCCAGCTTTTTTCTCCTTTCCTTTTGCCTGAAAATATTTTTTGCCATCCCTTCACTCTCAGTATGTTTGAATCCTTTGTTCTGAGGTGGGTCTCTCTTAGACAGCAAATATATGGTTCATGTTTTCTTATCCACCTAGCTATCTTATGTCTTTTGATGGGGCATTTATTCCATTTATATTTAAATTTATTATTGATAGGTACTTGTTTGTTGCCATTTTTATTTTTTATGCCTGTGCTCCTTCTTCCCTTCCTATTTATTCTTTTTACAGCAGTCCCTTTAGCATTTCTTGCATAGCTGGTTTGGTGGTAATAAACTCCCTTAGTCCTTTTTTGTCTGTGAAGCTCCTGATTTCACCCTCAACTGTGATTAATAGCCTTGCTGGGTACAGTATTCTTGGATTCAGACCCTTGATATGCACGACATTGTATATTTCACTCCATTCCCTTCTTGCCTGGTGTGTTACTTTTGATAAAGCAGTCAATTGTCTCATGGAAGACCCTTATAGTTAGCTTTCTGTCTCTCTCTGGAAGCCTTTAAGATTCTTACTTTTTTGTTGGTGTTTGCCAATTTAATTATAATGTGTCTTGGTGTCAGTCATTTGGGGTTTATCTTGTTTTTGACTCTGTTAGATTCTTGGGCTTGTGTGAGTTTTTTTTCTTTCTGATATCAGGGAAGTTTTCTGTCATTATTTCTCAAACAGGTTTTCTATACCTTTCTCAGTTTCCTCTCCTTCTAGCACCCTTATTATGTGGATGTTGTTTCATTTTGTGTTGTCCCAAAATTCCCTTAGGCCAGTGATGGCAAACCTATGACACGTGTGACATGTAAACTCATTTTTTTGGGTTGATTTTTCTTTGTTAAATGACATTTAAATAATGACATTATATATAAAATAAATATAAAAAAATATAAGTCTTTGTTTTACTATGGTTGAAAATATCAAAAAATTTCTTTATGTTACATGGCACCAGAGTTAAGTTAGGGTTTTTCAAAATGCTGACACACTGAGCTCAAAAGGTTCACCATCACTGCCTTAGGCTCTCCTCCTGTTTTTTTTAAGTTTTTTTTCTAGGTGCTGCTCTTTTGGGTATTTTTTCCTACCTTGTCTTCTAGCTCACTGATGTGGTCCTCCACTTCTAGTCTACTGTTGATGTTTTCCATTTAGTACTTTATTGCAGTGAGGTCATTTTTCACTTTTTCGGTTCTTCGTTATTTCCTCTTGGTTCTTACACATATTGTTGAATTTGTCTTCCATCATTTTCAGTGACCTTATGTCCATTTATCTGAATTCTTTCTGTGATATATTGCTTGGCTCCATTTCGTTTAATTCCTATCCCAGTGATTCCTCTTTTTCTTTTGTATGTGGGCTGTTTCTTTGTCTCCCCATGATTACTCTACTCAAGGTGTTTGTTTTTTTTAGCTCTCTCTCTCCTGTGTTGACTTAAAGGCACAAAATACAACATAACAAGACAGAACACGCAGGGCACCAAACACAAATGTATTCATGATACTAATAATCCCAAGTAAAGGTGACCACCAGAGAAAAGAGAATTAGGGTATAGAAAAGCATGCAAAAAATGATATTGAGAAAAAAATTAAGAGAGAAAAGAAAGAGAAGGAAAAAGAAGGGTGGGGAGAAAATTCCAGAAATATAACAACTATTCCAAGAAATGGAAACAACATACACTCAAACAACAAACACCCAGATGAATCTGAGGAGGCAGAGATTATTTCCAGAAGGTAAGGTCAAGGAATTGAATGAATGGGGAAATCCACAATTCAGTATAGAGGAGTTAGAAAGAGAATGAGTGTATAAGAAGAAATGTAAAAAAATAATAATAAAGAAAAATATATACATTAAAAAAAAAATATATATATATATAATATATATATATATATATATATATATATATATATATATATATAGTGGCCAGATTATTATGACCACCTGATGTTTCTAGGCAAATTAGCTATAATTTTGTGCTGACGTTGCTAGAGGGCCAGACCATTATAAATGTCTGAATAGCACAACATACTTAAGTATCATTGCTGATCAAGTTCATCCTCTCATGTTGATGGTGTATCCCAATGGAGATGGCTTCTTCCAACAAGACAATGCGCCATACCATGGTGCTCATATTGTGCAGGAGTGGTTTCAAGAACATGAGGGAGACTTTACCTTGCTTAGATGGTCCACACAATAACCAGATCAGAATTCAATTGAGCATTCGTGGGACGAAGTTAAATGAGCCGTCAGGCAGCTGGTTCCACAACCATCAAATCTCACAGAACTGGACAGTGCTATTCATCAGGCATGGTGTCAGATTCCTCGCATCACGTTTCAACATCTCGTGGAGTCAATGCCAAGAAGAATGGCTGCAGTATTGAAGGTAAAAGGTGGCCCAACGAAGTACTGATGGGGTGGTCATAATAATCTGGCTAGTCATAATAATCTGGCCACTCAGTGTGTGTGTGTTTGTGTGTGTGTGTGTGTGTGTGTGTGTGTGTATGTGTATATATATATATATATATATATATATATATATATATATATATATATAAAATTTCCCCTTTCTTTAATCTAGCTATCTATGTATTCTTCTATTATTGGAAAAGGAGAATAGAGAATAGGTAGGCCTCAGTCGATGATTTGAATTAATTAAGCTATTAGTAGAAGAAGAGAACAAGAGAGGAGAGGAAAAACCAAAGCAAAACAGAAAAATAAAACAAACAAACAAATAATCAACAAACATCAACAAGACAGAAAGAAAGAAAAGGAGAAAAAGAAGAAAAAAAATTGGATAGTGAAGAAAAAGAAGAGTGAAGTGTACATGGACTTGGACCAAGGGAGAGGAAATGAGATATATGAGTAAGATCAATTTTTAACAGGGAGTAAAAAGAAAGGATAGAAAAAAATTAAAGCAGGAACAGGGTAAGAGAAACAGGACTAAAAATGGGAAAAGTGAAGAAGAGAGTGTTGGCATAAAGGAAAAATTGAGTTAGAGTAAAATAATGCTAAAAGAAATATAAAAATAGAATGTAGAATATTAATCCCAAAATGAAATAAAATAAAATAAATGTAAGTTAAAAAAGTAAAATAATAGTAGTAATAATAATTAAAAACATAATTAAAAAGTATAATCAAGTGAGAAAAAATTAGTTTCTTATGTAAAAGATAAAAGTAAAAAAGTGAAGCAGTGAATGTCTTTTACTTCCTCTACTGTTCCTCTTGGCATGTCTGTTTCCTTTCAGGTAGTCAGCACAGTATTTAAGTTCCCTGTGATTCACCACATGTTTTCAAGCAGGTGAGATCTCTCTCATCACTTTGTTTCTCAGCCTGCCTTCAGTTGTATTTACACAAGAGTCAATTTCTGAAACAACCTTTGGGTGGCAGTGTTTCTAGATTAATATCTGGGACTAAATGGCCCATCTACCCAGTTTAGATTCTTCTTTCCCTGCTGTACTTAGTACTGGTTTAGAGGGACAGACTGCCCCAGAGGTGGTTTCCTGCTTATCTCTCCTTATTCTGATCCCCAGTTTTCACAAAAACAACTTTCCGCTGCAGTATCAGTGAGCGTTTTTAATTGGAAGATCTTATGTACTGGACTTAGCGAGCAAAATCAAGGAAGTAAAAAGAAAAAAAAAAGAAAAAGAAAAAGGAACCACACCAACTCACGTCTTTTTTCCCCTGGCACAGCACAGCCAGTATAAAACTTCAGGATGCCTTTCTGGGCCCAGCCCAGCAGTGGGATATCATCTAGAGTACCCTTCTGCCAGCAGCCCTGTGGACCCCCTTTTTCATTTGAGAGCTACACTGAACCCAATGGCTGCAGATTTTGTGAGGCACAGTCTACCTCTGGGACTCTACTTCCTGCTGCGTGTGTTTCTCCCTCCAGCCTAGATCCCTTATCTCACCTTTCTCTAGGCCAGTGGTTGGCAAACTGTGGCTCAGCGAACTGTGGCTTGTGAGCTCCATGAGGCTCTTTGGCCCCTTGAGTGTGGCTCTTCCATAAAATACCAACTTCTGCACATGGGCCACGAAGTTTCAATTGCACTGTATGTGTACGTGCCCACACGTGGTATTTTGTGGAAGAGCCACACTCAAGGGGCCAAAGAACCACATGTGGCTTGTGAGCCGCAGTTTGCCGACCACAGCTCTAGGCAATATCTGACATTTTCATCCACAGATTGCCTCACCAGCTATGTTTAATTCACCAATTCCAGGTGGGTGTTGTTCGATTCAGCTGTTCCTTCTATCTGCTCTGGGAGAAGGCGCAGGACCCATCCGTATATTTTGTGCCACCTTATCTCTCCTCAGACAGACTTTTTAGGAGCCTGTAGTTTGGGAGGCTGGAGTCTTGGTGTTCATGGGTTGGCAGCTGAGGCAGCTGTTCCCTGGGCATTGTGGTTGTAGGATCCCAGGATGTATCTGAGGTCTCCCTGGTTGAAGGTAAGGCTGGATATTTGATCACAGCTCATCTCAGTGGCAGAGATGGCCTGTATAGGAGAGATTTCAACACTATTAGAGGCTGCCCAAAGAGGGAAGCTTGGTCTGCCAGTCCCCAACATTCCTGTGCAATACAAGTGTCGCTCATTCACAAATACAGACACTCCCCGCACGTCCACACACTTTTCTTTGGTTCTCTCACTCATACACTATCTTGCAGTCTGCTATCCTATTGGCAGCCATCTTGGATTCAGCAAACACTGTTTCTTGATAAAAACTTTCAGCTAAGTTGGAATAGAGGGATCATACCTCAACATAATAAAAGTCTAATATGAAAAACCTACAGCCAACATCATGCTCAATGGGTAAAATCTAAAATGGTAACAAGACACGATGCCCACTTTCACCACTCCTATTCAACATAGTATGGAAGTGCTAGCCATAGTGATCAATCAATAAGAAGAAATAAAAGGCATCCAAATTGAAAATAAGTAAAACTGTCATTATTCACAGATGACATGATATTGTACATAGAAAACCCTAAAGACACCATCAAAAAACTACTGACTTAATAAATAAATTTGGCAATGTAGCTGGATACAAAATTAACACCCAGAAATCAATGGCTTTTTTATATACCAGTAAGGAACTCACAGAAAGAGAATCTAAAAATAAACAAACAAACAAACAAAACAAACAAAAAAATAATCCCATTTACTATTGAAACAAAAATTTAAGATGCCTAGGAATAAATTTAACTAAAGAGGTAAAACACCTGCACTCAGAAAACTATAAGATGTTGAAAAAAGAGATAGAGGAAGACATAAACAAATGGCAGCATATACAGTGTTCATGGAGTGGTAGAATATACATCATTAAAATCTCCATGTTCCCAAAGCAATCTATAGATTCAATGCAATTCCTATTAAAATACCAATGGAATATTTCACAGACCTAGAACAACTACTCCAAAAATTCATATGGAATAATATAATTTTTAAAAATCAAATAGTAAGTAGCAGCAATCTTGAGAAATGAGAACAAAGTTGGAGGGATCATGATACAAGATATCAAGCTATATTACAAAGCCATTGTTCTCAAAACTGCCTGGTACTGGCACAAGAGCAGACATATAGACCAATGAAACAGAACAGAGAACCCAGAAATAGACCCAAGCCATTATGCTCAATTAATATTTGACAAAGGAGGCAAGAGCATACAATGGTGTCAAGACAGTCTCTTCAATAAGTGATGTTGGGAAAATTGGACAGATACATGCAAAAAATGAGAATATAACACCAACTTATACCATACACAAAATTAAACTCAATAAAATGGGAAACCATAAAAATCTTAGAAGAAATGATATGCAGCAAAATAGCAGACATATTTTGTAGCAATATCTTTAATAATACAGCTCCTAGGACTAAGGAAACTAAGGAGGAAATAAACAAATGGGACTACATCAAAATAAAAAGCTGAACATCAAAAGAAACCATCAAAAAACAATAAGAGAGCCCATTGCATGGGAGAACATATTTTTCAATGTTATCTTCGATAAGGGTTTAATACCCAAAATTTACAGGGAACTCATACAACTTAACAAAAAAAAAAGAAAAACAATCCTATCAAAAAATGGAGAATGGACCTAAATTGACACTTTTCGAAAGAGGACATACAGAAGGCCAAGAGACATATTAAAACATGCTCAAAGTCACTAATCACTTAAAAACTCAAATTAAAACTAAAATGAGGTACCATCTCATACCTGTCAGAATGGCTTATCATCAAATCAACAAATGACAAGTGCTGGTGAGGATGCAGAGATAAAGGAACCCTTATTCATTGTTGGTGGGAATGCAGACTGGTGCAGCCACTGTGGAAGACATTATGCAGTTTCCTCAGAAAGTTAAAAATAGAACTCCAATTTGACTCGGTAGTCCCACTTTTAGGACTATATACCAAGAAACCATAAACACCAATCAAAAAGGATATATGCACCCCTATGTTCATAGCAACACAATTTACCATAGCTAAGATTTGGAAACAGCCTAAGTGCCCATCAGCAGATGAGTGAATTATAAAACTGTGGTACATTTACACAATGGAATACTATGCTGCTATAAAAAAGAAGGAACTTTTAACATTTTCAACAACATGAATGGTCCTGGAGAACATTATGCTAAGGGAAATAAGCCAGTCAGACAAAGATAAATATCACATGATCTCACGCCTTAACAAGCCAAGTTATTAGGAGTCTTTATTACACACAGTCACAGAGCAGACTATCTCTGTCAAATTCTGAGTAAAAACATGGAGGGAGCTTTATCTATTTATATGCTTTTAGTTCTTTGTCTCCCAAATATAATTTTTCTGGAACTTCTGCAGACTTTACAAAGAGCTTCATGTAAGTTATTTTTGGCTACAGTGTTTATCCTTGGATGTATAACAAATAAACACTTGGCATGAGAATATGGGAATATTATTAGTATTAGCCCATTACATTAGATGGCTAGCTTGCAAGGTCAGACAGTTAAGTTTTTATCTTTTTCTATTATTCAAACTTAAGCAGTTATGTTACAGAATAAGGGACTATCTAAAATTAACAGAGTTGACCTATAGAACAAGGGACTGTCTAAGAATAACAGAGTAGTTCAAACATCAGTTTTAAACCGCAGTTTTCCAAAGACAGAATTACTATGCTTCATTCCCCACTGGTTTTATGTAAATGAGTCAAATCCTTGACTCTTTTGGGTCGTTATTGGGCAGGGTTTGTTAACATAGTCAACCTATTCAGCTTTGAAGTTTCTTTTATTAAGGTCTATAAAGAGAATTATTAACACAACGTGCATGGGAGTCTTATTTTGAGAGGATCCAGAGTCCTGGATTTTTCTATTCTGCCTGTGCTGCCTTTAGCCGGGTGTGATGAAGCCACTTTGGGATCCCATTGACCTTTACTGCCATGGGGGTGGTCAGTATGACAGTGTGTGGTCCTTTCTAGGTAGGAGTTAGTCCTTGGGTAGTAAATTTCTTTACCCAGAGTCACCAGGGCAGAAGGGATGAATCGTATCAGAAGTTGGTATAGGCAGAGCGTTCAGACGTGCTTCTGGATTGCTTTCTGGGTGCACTGTAAAGCCTCTAAGGACTTGAGTAAAGATTGGTTATGGATTTCAGCTTTTATTTCTTTGAGTTTTTGGAAGTATTGGATGGGGTCTCCCAAACATATTTTCTTATGAGGAGAACCCCACTTGGTATGGAATGCACCTTGCCCTGAGCAGGGTGAAGGGGACTAAAGTGGCCCAATTGTCACCGGTTTCTGAGGTAAATTTGATGAGGACCTTCTTTAAGGTCCTATTCATGTGCTCTACCTGCCCAGAGCTTTGGGGCCAGTAGGCAAAATGTAGTTTCCAATTAATATTTAATGTTTTTGCTACATTCTGTGAAATTTTGGCTATAAAAGTGGGCACATTGTCTGATCCTAAAGTTACAGGTAAACGAAATCTGGGGACTATTTCCTGAGATAACTTTCTAGTTACTATGGTGGCTGTTTCTGTCTTAGTCGAGTAGGTCAGGGTCTAGAAGAGTCTGTAGTTGCCTCACTGGTTTTAGGGCAGCCTCCTGGGCTGCTTCTTCTGTGGCCTAGTTCCCTCTTGCTGCTGGGGAGTCCCCTTTCTGGTGTCCCTTACAGTGGACTAGTGCCACTACCTTAGGTAGCTAGATGGTTTCTAGTAGTGACAGAATTTTTTTTCTTTATTTTTAATGTCCTTCCCAGCTGAAGTTAAAAGTCCCCGTTTCTTGTAAATAGCACTGTGTATGTGAGTCATTACAAACGCATACCTGCTGTCAGTATAAATTGTTACTGATTTGTCTTTTTCCCAATGGAGAGTCTGAATAAGGGAAATTAATTCGGCTTTCTGTGCTGACGTCCCATGGGTGAGTGTCTGAGACCATATGGTTCGGTCTAAGCCCCTTATTTCATATACATAGAAGTGAAAAGACTTAGTTACTTCTGGTAGTGCCAGTTGGCCCATCGTCCTTGCTCTGCTCATATCTGCCTAATGCATTACCTCAGGGATCCTGGCTCTGAATTCTTTTAGGGAAAATGGACATTAGTGGGGATCTTCTGGCTACTTCCATGCTGAAGAGGGATGGAGTTTTCTTTTCAGAGTCAAGAGATCCTTCTTGTCTGTCAGGGGGACAATGAGGCTGGGCACCAAAGGAAGTGGACTTGTGACCTGGCAGAAACACACTGTATTATAAAATTTAGTATTTTGAGCAATTAGAATAGTAAGAGTTACAACAAATGGTCTGGCGGAAGGGAAAGAAAACATTTCAGTTCTAATAACTTCTATTGGAATAGAATTTTTCTCCTTATAATTACCCTTCTGTTTATTAAAAGAGCCAAATCAAGACTAATTTATCTGTTGTATTCTATTTGGCCTGATTGTTTGCATAAAAATAATAAGAATGATAACTGACCACCTTTGCCAGAATTTTATGATTGAATCTTATTGTGCCCCATAGGGCCAGGAAGCCAAGCCATCCAACTGCCATCAGGACTGCCTGTAGTATTTGCTGAGTTAGGTGAATTCCTCACCTGTAGAGACTCCACCAGGGCCCATGCTCCAGGCTTTAAGGCCCATCTCAGTAGCCCTTCTACTCATCACAGTGTAGCATGTGCAGGTGGTGTGGGCACAATGGGAGCAACAGAATGACCCCAGATGCTACCTTCCATCCCCCTTCCTTCTCCAACCGACAGCCAGTGATGGTAGGGTTTGGGCCTGACACTTCAATGCTATCTATTTTCAAGGTTACCATGCAGGATACTAGGCTTTCTCCATGACACTCTTATTGGCTTCAAGTCCTTAGAGTACAGACAGGGCTCTTTAAACATGATACTCCAGTCAAAGTTTTTGGTCAATAAGACTACTATTGGAAACTGTTATTATTGAATTTATGAAAAGAAATGCATTGCCATGATTTATTTATTAAGAATTGCCAAATTTTGGAGGAATTGTATAAGGAGAAAAATATACTGACATGCTTTAAGATCTTTTGATTTTCCTTGCCCATTTGGGCACCTGCCCTTTTGGCAGCTAGGTACCCTTTACTTCTTTTGGGATTCAACTCTATATAACCCTCTTTCAAGACAGCTAACATATGGCCATAACAATGATGCTTAGTGTGGGAAACTGGACACTCGCCAATTACTCCCAAAGACTACTAAAGTCTGTAGACTAGCACAGGTCTATAGTAATTGCTAGCAGCTGTATACGAATCTGCAAAATAATCAAATGTTAATATAGCATATTAACATAATGAAGTATAATATTGGTACTGTGGCCATATCAGGGAGCCAAATCTTATGCCATTAATGATGATACATGGTAGGGCTATATCAGTGATGGTGAACCTTTTGAGCTCGGTGTGTCAGCATTTTGAAAAACCCTAACTTAACTCTGGTGCCATGTCACATATAGAAATTTTTTGATATTTTCAACCATAGTAAAACAAAGACATATTTTTGATATTTATTTTATATATTTAAATGCCATTTAACAAAGAAAAATCAACCAAAAAAAATGAGTTCGCGTGTCACCTCTGACACGTGTGTCATAGGTTCTCCATCACTGGATATAAACATTTCTAAGAGAGGATGACTAAAGTTCACTGTAGACCTTTTTTTGTAAAAGTAAACTCTTCTTGATTTTCTGGAGTCATGTCCATAGGGAAGGCACCAATTAAGTTCATCATGTAGTTTTCTGTAACTCACAGTTATCTATTAAGTGCCATTGGCTCCTCTTCACTGGTCATACTGGACATCTGTAGGGCTGTGTGCAGGGGACTATCCTTCTTCACTCTAGCCTCAAACAGTTTGTTCAATCTCCCTAGAATGTATTCTGGCATAGGAGAAAGTTGTTTTGCTGTACATAGGCAGCTTAACCCTTATACAACTGGGCTTGGACATCTTCCCAGAAAGCTGTAGTCTATAAGCTTAACAGGAGGCCTCAGGTTCTCCTAACCCAACAGGGTCTCAGCCAGTCCCTCAGTCAGACTCCTTCTTTCCTGGTGAATTTCAAAGTCCTGAAGGGTATCCAGGCCAGGGAGAGTGCCTTCTCTTTACCCTCTCCTGCCTTGCCATACTTTTGGCTCTAAGCAGTAAGCTAAACACAGCCTGGGCTGCAGGGAGAGACAAGTTTGTACATTGCAGAGCACTCCTGTGGCAGTGGCTTGGGCGTCAGGTCTCTGCCTTCCTGCCTGTCCTCTTTCCTGGCAGAGACCTTGACTTTTCCCACAGGCATCTTTGTAAATAAGAACAAGGTATCTGCACCCCCCTAACTGGGTGTGTTGGCCATGCTGGCTCCCCCTCCTTTTGTGAAGCAGAGGAAGACAATTCCCACAGAGAGGAGAAATAGCCTCCAGGTGGGAGGACTGCTACAGCAGCAGAGAAAACTTCAGACCTCTGCTGTAGTAGTCCTCCCACCTGGAGGCTGGGGTCCAACCTGTGGAAAAAAATGATTCAGTCGGACTAGAAAAGAAAGCAGAGGATGACACAGGTATGCAGGGAAATTTCTTGTGGACTGAAAGCCTGGAGGGCCTCCTGAAAGAAAAGATCTTCAATCCAGTTACAGATGCTGTCAGGATCAGGAGTGAGGGAGGAAGGGAAAGACCAGGTTATGTCCTCTAGGAGGATCCTGATAAATAACTGGAAATGGCAAGCCAAAAAAGAAATATAAGATATATAACCAGGCTAGACGGGGTTCATGAAGATGATTATAATAACACTAGTTGGATTCCTTTTGACATTTCTCTTTTCCTATTTATCACATATACAATCTTTACAAATTTTACACTTTCAAATTAGCCTTTAAACTTTTCTATGTCCTTCAAAAATCTATTTATATAAAAACCCTGGGTGTAACATCACTACCAAGGCTCAACCAACTGGAAGGAAGTCAGTCCTGCAGAGGTCGTCTTGGAAATGGCTGCACCCTCCCCGAGCTGTTTCCTGAGAGGGCGGCAAGGTTTCAGGCAGGAACCTGCCCTCGGACCGTGGCTGCACTGAGTCCTGGGTCCTCTTAGCTACAGCTGCACCCTTCCCGATCTGTTTCTGGTAAGGGTAAGGTTTGAGGCATGAACTGGCCCTCGGAAAGTGGACACACTGAGTTCTAGGTCTCTTTGCCAAGGGCTGTGCCCTCCCCAAGCTGTTTCCCGGGAGGCCGAGGTTTGAGGCAGGAATCAGCCCTTGGAGCGTGGAGGCATATCTTTATAAAGTTTTAATATATTATTTTAGAGGTCGTGGTATGCTGGGGTCCAACCCCAGCAGGTCCAGGGGTCCCCAAAGGTGTGGACAGAGTCGGTGAAGAAGGAATGACACGGAGACAGCGTTCAGGTGATCAGCAGCCTAGCCAGGATCTCTAGCCAGGATCTCCAGCCAAGTTCTGTTCAGGATCTCTCAGGATCTCCGGCGAATTTCTGGTCAGGATCTCCAGCAAAGTACTGGTTAGGATCTCCAGCCAGGTTTTGTCCAGGTTCTCTTGCTAGGTTCAGTCACCAGGTTCTAGTCAGGTTCTCTTGCCAATTTCTGTAGTCAGGTTCAGTCCAGGATCTTTTGCCATGTTCTCTCGCTAGGTTCTGTCTCTAGGTTCTGAGGCCAGTTTCTGTCCAGGATCTTTTGCCATGTTCTCTCCAGCGAAGTTCTTCTGTGTCTAGGTTCTGTGTAGGTTCTGTGCCAAGGTTCTGTGTTCTAAGTTCTGTCTCTTGCTGTCTTGTTATATCTGTATTTATACCAGTTGATTCCAATCCTATCAATCTCTATTCCAAAGGTTACGGCGTTTCTTATCTCCATTCCAGGGAGTAAAGATTATGTAGCTTAAACATGATTGTTCGTAGTTAAAGTGATTAATTACCCGCCTGGCACTTAGTTAAGAGGTTTTATTACCTCCCTAACTTCAGGGGAAAATCCCTACCTGGGGAAACAACCTTTCTCGGAGAGGTGACCTTGGTTAAAACACAGCGCCAAGAAGGTGAGCAAACATATTAAGAACAGTATGCCATATATGCCAGGTCCCTTGAAACAGCAAGGATGGACCGGCTCCCGGCAGTGGTAGTACTGTTTTACCCACAACATCTACAGGAATTGCTACAGATTTACTTCTCAGTGGAAGCACCTTTCATTCCCAATATAAATTACCCATTCCACTAAATGAAACTTCAATTTCTAGACTCAATATAAACAGAGACGTTGCTAAAACTATTAAAAAGGCCCAACTTCTCATTATTGGTGAATGTACCATGGCATCCAGTCATGGCATAAATGCCATAGACAGATTACTAAGAGAAATTTGAATGTTGTATTTGGTGGGAAAGTTCTCCTTCTTGGAAGGGATTTTTGACAATGTCTCAGTATTGTACCACATGCTATGCTATTGGCCATAGTAAAAACGAATTTAAAGTACTGCAATGTTTGGAGATGTTTCAGAAAGTTGTCTTTTACAACTAATATGAGATCAGAGGATTCTGCTTATAGTGAATAGTTAGTAAAACTTGGAGATGGCAAACTTGATAGCAGTTTTCATTTAGGAATGTATATTATTAAATCCCCTGTGAAATGATTTGTAATGGATCTATTATTGAAACTACCTTTGGAAATACTATATCTATAGATAATATTAAAAATATATCTAAATGTGCAATTCTTTGTCCAAAAAATGAGCGTGTTCAAAAAGAAAATGAAGAAATTTTGGATATACTCGATGGAGATTTTCACACATATTTAAGTGATGATTCCATTGATTCAACAGATGATGCTGAAAGGAAAATTTTCCCATTGAATTTCTTAATGGTATTACTCCTTTGGGAATGCCGTGTCATAAATTAAAATTGAAAGTGGGTGCAATCATCATGCTATTGAGAAATCTTAAAAATAAATGGGGTCTTTGTAATGGTACCAGATTTATTATCAAAAGATTGTGACCTAACATTATCGAAGCTAAAGTATTGACAGGATCTGCAGAGGGAGAGGTTGTTCTGATTCTAAGAATTGATTTGTCCCCATCTGACACTGGCCTCCCATTTAAATTGATTCAACGATATTTTCCTGTGATGCCAGCATTTGTGATGACTATTAATAAATCATAAGGACAAACTCTAGACAGAGTAGGCATATTCCTACCTGAACCTATTTTCACACATGGTCAATTATATGTTGCATTCTCAGGAGTTCGAAGAGCATGTGACATTACAGTTAAAGTTCTAAATACTTCATCCCAAGGGAAATTAGTCAAGCACTCTGAAAGTGTTTTCACTCTTAATGTGGTGAATAGGGAGATATTAGAATAAGTTGAATCACTTTATCAGTCATTGTTTGCATCACTGTTATTTTTATATCTTGTTTTTGTTTTTATATCATGTTTTTGTCATTTTTATATCATGCCTCTGTTGTTGCTATATTTTTGTTACTGTTTATTTATTAATAAATTTATATTTTATTTTCATGTACATTTTACTAATTTCCTTTCATCTCTCACACTTCTATTATAGAGAAAGGTCAAATAGCAATATTAAAGTCTTTCCGCTAATTAATTCCCTTTTAACATGCACGAATTTCGTGCACCGGGCTACTAGTATATATATAACTATGCTTAAGACGTTCTATTAAGTATTTTTATTTTCAGTAACTTGTACTGGCCTTCTCTCGTTCTCTTTTTTTTTCTCTTTAAATTGTATTAGAATTCCTTATTCTTAGAAACCTTAATCCTTCAATGATTACAAAAAGTAAACAGCATTTCTTAGATTAACATTTATGAATACACTTTAAATATACTTTTGCTTTCAAGAAAATATACCTTCAACAAAGTACAAGAGACCGTCTGTGATAAAACTAAGAGCAGGCAAATTAAAACGTGTAACATTTTACATTATGTTAATTTTCTGTTTTTGCCTTATTTTTATGTACATAGATTTTTTTGAGCTTTTTTTAATAGCTTTATTTAAATTCTTTATTATACCTTAATAACCTTGGGATTTGGTCTTGACTATAGAATTAATTCTTTTCTCAGTCACCTTTGCTTTCCCTCACAGATTTTTCCTTCTTTACTCTAAGCCCCAAGAGCCTTGGTCGGCAAACCGTGGCTCATGAGCCACATGCAGCTCTTTGACACCTTGAGTGTGGCTCTTCCACAAAATACCATGTGCGGGCATGCATGTACAGTGAGATTGAAACTTCGTGGCCCATGCGCAGAAGTCAGTATTTTGTGGAAGAGCCGGTATTTTGTGGAAGAGCCGGTATTTTGTGGAAGAGCCACACTCAAGGGGCCAAGGAGCCGAATGTGGCTTGCGAGCTGCCGTTTGCCAAGCCACAGTTTGCCTACCACTGTCCTAGAGGATCTCAAATCTTCTTCCTCCTTTTGATCTCTCTGACCATCCCCTGGTCCCCTAGCCTAGGGCTTCTCTATCTCAACAGGCTGAGATCCTATTACCCGACCTAGTGAGTCCTACTATGCTATCTCACACCCGCTCTGGAGCAGTTTTCGACTCTCTTCCTCCCTGAGTCAGAGAAGATGCTGTCCCTAATAGAGACCGACTGTAAATCTATCAGGAAGGGCAGGAAGGTTGCAGGTCTCAGGACCACATGATTTTCTGCTTGCTAGAAGCACTGAAAAAGACAGCCAATAAAGTATTTAATTATGAGAAGTTAGCAGAAATCACCCAAGAAAGTCATAAAAATCTGGCAGTCTTTCTCTATTGCCTTACACAAGCCTTGAGAAAATGTACTAATCTTAACCCAACAAGCCTTAGTTCCACATTGGCTGGCCCACGTGCGCGGGATTATCATGTCACAGGCAGGGGCAGGGACCTGTAAATCTCTACACCCTGCTGAGTTTAGCAAGTCCTGCCTCTCTTTCTGCCCTTGGAAACCTCTGTCAGCCAGAGTAGATAAGAAAAGTGTAATAACAGGTCCTTTGCTCCTTGAAATTTTTATGCCTCCTTTGCAAATGGTTAACTTGAAAGACTGTTCTCTTGCTACAACCTTCATAAATTTATACCTTAAATCAACCCTAGAATTCCAAAATTTTAACATAATACAGCAAAATCACAAATCAGGGAAGAGCAAACCAAAGCCCCTCCTATAAAAACAGAGACAAAAATTTTATTAGGTAAGAGGGCCGATTCCCTTTCTGACAGAGAGAAAAAAACCCAGAGAAAAAAGAAATCTCATAGCTGCTTGGGGATTTTTGAAGTCCATCAGAGAACTCAGCCTTAAATAAATCAAGCACTTTAGCCAGACTAGTCAACAGATGTACAGAATAAATCAAAGTAGTTTTTTTCTTTTACACAGGCCTTCACATTTATATTTATAAACCAGTTAATGAACAGATAATTATGCCTCAACAGACAAACATCTGTACTCACTCTCTTTCAGTAGATAAGCACTCTTGGGAGTTAATCAGATAACTGAAACACTGCCCAACTCCCGCAGTGGACATGGGGGCACTCCTGGCACCCATGACCCAAGACACTGTTCTCAACCAACATCTTGGTGAGAACCTACCAGAGAAGTTAAGAGTGCATCCAGTCCTTCTCTCAGTAACAAGATGACTAGTCCCAAGCAAACAAACAGAAAAGTAAACTCAAAATTCCTTAATCGAATTTGAATTCGCCTACTTCTGGAGGCTTTTTCTGATGACTCCAAAAGGATGCAAGGGCATGTCAGGTGTCCCTTGTCTGGCTATCATGACCACTGAGAAGCATCTCTGGGGCCCTGGAACTTCATCAGGTGGTACCTCCCCCTAGAGATCCTCAGAGCCTGGCATCCAGGCATGGGAGGCCATCAGTCCCAGGTGTCCGAGACCATGAGCGAGTAGACACCTGTTTCATATCTCGCTGGGGCCTCCAAATGTTGTATCATAAATCAGTGAGCTAGATTCAAGATGCTTTAACAAACCAATTAATTAGAAGTCTTTATTACATGCGGGCTCAGAGCAGACTATCTCTGTCAAATTCTGAGTAAAAACATGGAGGAAGATTTCTCTATTTATATACTTTCAGTTCTTTGTCTCCCAAATATGTTTTTTTGGGACCTTCTGCAGACTTTACAAAGAGGTTTGTGTAAGTTATTTTTGCAGACAGCTTTTAACCTTGGATACACAATGAACAAACACTTGGCATGAGAATATGGGAATATTATCAGTATTAGCCCATTAAATTAGATGGCTAGCTTGCAAGGTCAGACAGTTAAGTTTTTATCTTTTTCTATTTTCAAACTTAAACAGTTATTTTACAGAATAAGGGACTATATAAAATTAACAGAGCTGAACTATAGAACAAAGGACTGTCTAAGAATAACAGAGTAGTTCAAACATCAGTTTTAAACAGCAGTTTTCCAAAGGAAGGATTATTATGCCTCAATATGTGGGATATAATGATCAACATAATTTGATGTACAAGAATAGATAGAGCTAGAGACAAAAATGGTAGGGAAGGGGGCTTAGAGAGCAACCAAAGGACTTGTATGCATTCATATTAACATAACCAATAGACAAAGTCACTGCGGCAGTAGGGGCTTACCCTAGGTGGGAATAGCTGGAGAAGGGTCAATTGGGGGAAAAGGAGGCTTATATAAAACTTTAAACAATAAAAAAAACCCTGTGGTACATCTACACAATGGAACACTATGCTACTATAAAAATGAAGGAACTTTTACCATTTGCAACAGCATGGATGGCACTGGAGAGCATTATGCTAAGCAAAATAAACCAGTTGGAGAAAAATAAATGTCATGATCTCAGTCATATGTGGGATATAATGATCAACATAAGCTGATGAACAAAAATAGATCCAGAGACAAATGTCAGGGAGGTGGAGGGGAGGGTACAGAGCAACCAAAGGACTTGTATGCATGCATATAGGCATAACCAATGGATGCAAGACACTGGGGGTGGGGGTGAGGGCATGTGTTTGGGGGTAGGGGAAGCCAGAAGACAGTCAATGGGGAAAAAATGAGACATATTTACTACTATTTGTAATACTTTAAAGAATAAAATAAAATTAAAAAATAAAATAAATTGTGGTACATCTACACAACGGAATACTATGCTGCAGTAAAAAAGAAGGAATTCTTACCATTTGCAACAACATTTGAGAGGGGATCCCTCAGCCTGGATTGTGAGAGGGCGCAGGCCAGGCTGAGGGACCCCACCGGTGCACAATTGGGGCCAGGGAGAGATGCAGGAGGTTGCCCATCTGGGGACAGACCACAAAGGGCTCCAGGGTGTGTCCAACCCATCTCTCTCAGTCCTGATCAGCTGGACCCCAGAAGCAAGCTAACCTATCAGTCAGAGTGTCTGCTGCCTGGTGGTCAGTGAACATCATAGCGACTGATCAACTGGCCAACTGTCTGCCCCCTGGTGGTCAGTGTATGTCATAGCAAGCAGTTGAGTGGCCTTAGCATATTATTAGCATACTAGAGGCCCAGTGCACAAAAATTTGTGCACTCAGGGAGGGAGAGGGGGGTCCCTCAGCCTGGCCTGTGCCCTCTTGCAGTCTGGGACCCCTCGGGAGATAACGACCTGCTGGCTTAGGCCTGCTCCTGGGTGGCAGAGGGCAGGCCCAATCCCTAGGTGCAGCCCCTGGTTGGGCTCAGAGCAGGGCCGATTGGGGAGTTGGGGCGCCACCCCCTGTCATGCACAGAGCAGGGCGATCGGGAGGTTGTGATGCCACCCTCAGTCACGCTCAGGGTAGGGCCGATTGGGGGGTTGGGGCACCGTCCCCTGTCACACTCAAGGCAGGGTTGATGGGGAGGTTGTGGCGCCACCCCCTGTCACTCACAGAGCAGGGCCCATCAGGGGAGTTGGGGCTCTGTAACCTGTCATGCACAGAGCAGGGCCAATCAGGGGGTTGGGGAGCCAACCTCTATCACCCACAGAGCAGGGCCGATCAGGGGGTTGGGGCGCCACCACTGTCACACTCAGGGCAGGGCCGATGGGGAGGTTATGGCTCTACCCCGTCACACACAGAGCAGGGCCCATGGGGGGGGTGTTGAGGCCCTGCACCCTGTCACACACAGAGCAGGGACAATCAGGGGTTTGGGGCACCACACCCTGTCGCACACAGAGCCGCAGGGCGATCAGGGGGTTGGGGAGCTCCCCCCTATCAGGCACAGAGCAGGGCTGATCAGGAGGTTGGGGCGCCTTCCCCTGTCATGAACAGAGCAGGGTGGATAGGGAGGTTGTGGCCCCACCCCCCGTCACACACAGAGCCATAGGGCGATCAGGGGGGTTGGGTGCTGCCCCCTGTCACGCTGATCCCGGTGCCGGGAGGCATATTACCTTTTTACTATATCGGGTAGAGGCCTGGTGCACGGGTGGGTGCCAGCTGGTTTGCCCTGAAAGGTGTCCTGGATCAGGGTGGGGGTCCCCACTGGGGTGCCTGGCCAGCCTGGGTGAGGGGATGATGGCTGTTTGCAGCTAGTCACACACCCTTCAGGGTGGGGGTCCCCACTGGGGTGCCTGGCCAGTCTGGGTGAGGGGCTGAGGGCTGTTTTCAGGCTGGGGGTGACTGAAACTCCCAACCGCTCCTTTTTTTCTTTTTATTTATTTTTATTCTGGGCCAGCTTTAGCTTTGAGGCTTGGCTCCAGCTCTTAGGCCTCCACTGCTGAAAGTAGGTTTCTGGCCTTTGCTTACAATGTTGCGATCCTGCTGGCTGAAGCCCAGCGGACTAAAGCAGGTTTCTGGGGTTTTGTTTAGCTTCTATATTTGTTACATAGTTGCTTAGAGTTGCGCTCAGAGGCCTGCAGCGGCAGGCGGGGAACGTTGGAGTCCTCCGTCACTAAAGCAAGCCTCATGTTAGTTTTAAGCTGCCTGGCTGCTGGCCACCATCTTGGCTGGCAGTTAATTTGCAAATTGCCCTTTTTAGCCAATGGGAAGGGTAGCGGTCATACGCTAATTACCATGTTTCTCTTTTATTAGATAGGATTATGCTTTGATGGGCTGAGTGGCCGACTGGACGACCGGACACTTAGCACATTAGGCTTTTATTGTATAGGATAATGAAAAACAGAAACTGATGAACAAAAACTGATCCAGAGACAGAGAAGCATCAATCAGACTGTCAAACCTCAGAGGAAAGTAGGGGAGGGTGAGGGTAAGGGGAAGAGATCAACCAAAGGACTTATATGCATGCATAGAAGCCTAACCAATGGACACAGACAACAGGGGGTGAAGGCATGAGTGGGAGTTAGGGGGGCAATGAGGCAATATGGACACATATATAATACCTTAATTAATAATGAAAAATTTTAAAAAAAGACAAAGTTGGAGCCCTAACTAGTTTGGTTCAGAGGATAGAACATTGGCCAGCAGACTGAAGGGTCCCAGGTTCTATTCTGGTCAAGGGCATGTACAGTGGTTGGAGGTGCATTCCCAGTAGGGAGTGTGCAGGAGGCAGCTGAATCAATGTTTCTCTCTCATCGATGCTTCTAACTCTCTATCCCTCACCTTCTCCCCTCCTCTTTGTAAAAAATCAATAAAATTTATTTTAAAAAAAGAACAAAGTTGGAGGAATCAAAATGCCAGATATCAAATTATACTACAAAGCCACTGTTCTCAAAATAGCCTGGTACTGGCACAAGAACAGGCATATAGATCAATCGCACAGAACAGAGACACCAGTAATTGACCCAAGCCATTATGCTCAATCTGTGACAAAGGGACAAAAGTGTACAATGGAATAAAGAAAGTCACTTCAATAAATGGTGCTGGGAAAATTGGACAGGTACATATAAAAAAGTGAAATTAGTTCACCATCTTACACCATATACAAGAATAACCTCAAAATGTATAAAAGACAAATGTAAGACATGAAACCATAAAAATCTTAGAATAAACCATAGGCAGCAAAATCTCAGACATCTCTTGTAGCAATATGTTTATGGATACATCTCCTAAGGCGAATGAAACTAAGAAGAAAATAAACAAATGGACTACATTTAAAAGAAGAAAAAAAAAGCTTCTGCACTGCAAAAGAAACCATCAACAAAATGAAAAGGGATGGGGGATAGGGGAGGCTAGGGGACTGTCTAGGGCGGGGGGAAAACATGGACACTTATGTAATACCCTTTGTAATACTTTAAGCAATAAAAAAAAATGAAAAGGGAGCCCACTGCATGGGAGAACATATTTGCCAATGATACATTCAATAATGTGGTTAGTTTCCAAAATATATAAGGAACTCATACAAGTTAACAAAAATATGGCAAACAAGCCAATTAGAAAATGGGCAAATGATCTAAATAGATACTTCTCTAAAGTGGACACACAAAAGGCCAAAAGACATATGAAAAAATGCTCAAAGGCACTACTCATCTGAGAGATGCAAATTAAAACAACAAAAAGGTATCATCTCACACCTGTCAGAATGGCTATCATCAAAAAATCAACACAAGACAATTCTTGGCAAGGATGTGGAGTAAAGGGACCCCTAATACATTGCTGGTGGGAATGCAGACTGGTGCAGCCACTGTGGAAAACAGTATGGATTTTCTTGAAAAAATTAACAATAAAACTCCCATTTGACCCAGTGACCCCACTTCCAGTAATATATCCTAAGAAATCAGAAACACCAATCAGAAAGAATATACACACCCCTATGTTAATAGCAACTCAATTTACAATAGCTACTAGTAAGATTTGGAAACAACGCAAGTGCCCATCAGCAGATGAGAGGATAAAAACACTGTGGTACATCTATACAATGGCAAACTATGCTTCTTTAAAAAAAAAAAAAGAACTTTTACCATTTGCAACAGCATGGATGGACCTAGAAAGTATTATGCTAAGCGAAATAAGCCAGTCAGAGAAAGATAATTATTACATTATCTCACTCATATGTGGAATCTAATGAACAATATAAACTGATGAACAAAATTCATCCAGAAACAGAAGCATGGAGCAGACTGACGGATTTCAGAGGGGAGGCAGGGGTGACTGGGTGGCTGGGGTGTGATTAACAGGGGAACTCATATGCATATATGCATAGCCTATGGACACAGAGAATAGTGTGGTGAATTCCTTGGAATGGCAGGTGCAAGGTAGAGGGTGTCAATGGGAAAAATAGGGAACACACAAAGGGTCACATCTGTAATACTTTCAACAATAAAGATAATTTTTTTAAAAAAAGAGTTATGTACACTGAAAAAAATTATTTTTTATTGTGGACACTATTACAGATGTCCCCATTTTTCTACTCTTTGATCCTCTCAACCCAGACCCCATCCCCTTCCCCTCTGGCCATCACCACACTGTTATCTGTGTCTATAGGTTATGCATATATGTTCTTTATCTAATCTCTTCATCTTCTTTTATGCAGTCCCTCTTCCCCCTCCCCTCTGTCAGCAGTCTGTCTGTTCCATGTAAGCATGCCTCTGTTTCTATTTTTTCATAAGTTTATTTTGTTCAATAGATTCCATATACAAGTAAGATCATATACTATTTATCTTTCTCTGACTGGCTTATTTCACTTAGTATTATACCCTTTACATCCATGCATGTTGTTGCAAAAGGTAAGAGTTCCTTCTTTTTCAGAGCCCTGTAGTTAGTATTACATTGTGTAAATTTACCACAGCTTTTTTATCCACTCATCTACTCATGGGATCTGAGACTGCTTCCAAATCTTGGCTATTATAAATAATATTTTAAGAAGGAGAAGGAGAATAATAAGTCACCTGTTGCTTGTAAAGCTTAATATATTTTCTGTATGGTCCTTGACAAAAAAATTTTACCAACAATTGACCTAGAGGAAGATCCATGGCAACGCTTGCTCAAGACAGGGAAAAACATAATGTAAAAGACTGAAGCATAATGTAAAAGTCCTACAGCATTTATCGCTGCTCTATAATCCAGAGTCATTGTGAGGGTCAAATGTGGTAATATACTGTATCTGGCACTAACAGTGAGTGTAGCTTTCTTTTCCCCATTATTTGTTTATGGAAATGAATAAATGTTTATAATTCTGGGGTTTCTATTTCAGAGTATGTCTAGTTTTACTCTCCCTTCTGCAAGGCTTTTTCTTGCAGAAGAATGTTATCTTCTACCAGTGGACACCCAATTAGGCCCCCAATACATGCTTCCTTACTGCTTTGACTTGAAATGAAGAAATACCAGAAACATCTCAGAGAGGTTCCATTTTTAGTTTGATGCCTCTTTCCCTAAGTTCATATTCATGAGACTACATAGTAGCTTGAAAATTCTAAAAACAATCATCATTTCTGATTTCAGTCAGATTATATCTTTAATTTCTCCCTAATCCTCAGACAACTTTGTAACACAAGCAATATGCTTCCCTCCCCCACATTCAGTTAAGGACACTGAAGCTCTGAGATATTATATCACAGTAACTGAGTCAAGCCCAATCCTGTTTATTCCCCATTTTTTTCTTTATATTGTCCCTTAGTAAGTAGTTAAGAAAGCTTTCTTGGGGAATAAAGGTTAGGGGAGGAGAAACAGTAAACTAATAATCCTATGACTTTCATTCTCACACTCATTTTGAACTGGGAAATTTAGGGATGTCAGGCCAAAGAGAGAGTAGCCTTCTGAAATAGGAATAACTATTTTCCCCACAGAGGTGGCTGATGATGTGGACTGATGAATCATCGGAGTCATTTAAACAAAGAATATAAACTCCTCTTATATGATTTGAATAATAACCTCTACTTTGCACTCTTCAGAAAGCTGTGGTGAGGCTTAAAATTAGATAATACATGTGAAAGGAAATTGTAAACTCTAAAGGGCCATATTAATATGAGTATCTTATTCTTATACTCAGGGGAAAAGCCTAGCTTTAGGTGACACAATAGATCTGTGTTAAAGCCATGCCTGATTATCCTATCTTCCTGCCTCTGAGCCTAACACTCCTGCCAGTATCTGCACAGCCAACTATGTAACTAATGGCCTTAGAGTGTTAGATGAGAGAAGAAAGAGGTGGCCTGAGCAGGTAGCATAGCATCTAACAATTTTTCCAAAGAAACACTATCAGCCCAGCAAGCAGATTCCTGTGTCCTTCCCACTTCTCTGATATAGAATTGCTATGTCTGCCTTCAATCATGGACATGGGCAGCTGGAGAACTGAGGAGGTGGAAGAGGAGGAGCACAAGCCATTTCAACAAGAGAAGAAAGCTTTCAGACCATAATTGGTAAACCATGGCTACCATTCAGGTCAGCTTAACAAACACTCCCTGAATTTCCTCTGGTCAACTTATGGGTCTTATATCAGAGTTGACTGTGAGTTGGCCCTGTCATCTGTAAGCTTCCAGTTTTGTAGGCACACCATTTTAGTTCAGTTGAAGTTTGAAAGCTTCACAGAGTAAGTGTGGCAGAGGCAGTGTGTTGGGAAAGGGGAGAGACAAACCAAAGGCACAGCTCCCCCATTCTTTGAGCCTATCATGACCAAGACCCATATGGTTTGAGGGGACTGTACTGGTCATCAGGTCTAGAAACCACAGTACTACTAATAACAATGTTTGTATCAGTCACTAGACCAAACATTTTTCACATATTCACATTTAATCCTCCCACCAATTCTATGTAAAAGGTATATTATTATGCTGATTTTCCAAATAAGGAAACTAAGACATAAGGTTATCTTCAGGAGACTGCAAGGGAACTAAGTCATCTTGATTCTATAAACAATGAGTACCTACTGCGTGCTAAACTCTGTTCTGGTGCTGGGAATTGAGAGCACTATGGAAATACGTAATCTGGTTAACCTATGGGGGAGTAGACAAGTACACAGTCAGGTAGACAGTCTCCAGTTATGCATACAGTTATGTATACAGTGCCTATTATATGTCAAGCACTATGCTAAGCACTGATGTTAGATTAAAAAAACACAGATAGTGTGTTAGGGCACAGAGTGACAAGTGCCATGACAGAGGTAAGCATAAGGAATCTTAGGGTGAGGAGTGGCAGGGGCATCGCGTAGGATTTCCTTTAGAAGGTGATCCTTTGGACAATTGCTGCTCCCTAGGTATTAACAAGAGACCCTCTTTCATAATTAAAGAGACAGATATGTCAACCTCCATCTCTGCGGCTCTAGGAAACTCACAGTTAAATTTTTTTTCTTAAGGTTAGGTCAAATTTGAGGGACTGTATGGTCTCATTCAGGTCAGGGCATTCAGCCCCAGAAGCTTCCCTCTCAATTCTCCTCTACCTACCAATAGTACAATCTGACTATCTAGTTTGCCTTAAGAACATCCTCCAAGTTTCCTAAGTAAAAAGGAAACACTGTCATTTAACTGAAGCAACTGTCTCATTGTCTCCATGAGGAGTAGCTTCAGAAAGCTCATGCCTGGAAGTTTTGTTTGCAGCATTTTTTTTTTCTATCCTTTCATTACATTCATATTTATTACAAGGTCATAAGTAATGTCTGAGAGTTTGTCTGTTCAACATAGCAATAATATTTATTTTATATTCAGGACAAAATTTGGTGTTTTTTGTTTGTTTTACAAAATATTCTAACCTTCAGCAAGAATGTGTATCTACGTATATATAAACTAGAGGCTCGGTGCACAAAATTTGTGCATGGCAGGGGGGCGTCCCTCAGCCCGGCCTGCACCCTCTCCAATCCGGGACCCCTTGGGGGATGTCCGACTGCCTCTCATAATCTGGGACTGCTGACTCCTAACTGTCCACGTGCCTGCCTGCCTGATTGACCCTAACCCCTCTGCCTGCCTGCCCGATCACCCCTAACTGCTCCCCTGCTGGCCTGATTGCCTCTAAACATCTCTGCCTCACCCCACACCTGGGACCCAAGATTCCCTCCTCTGGCCAGTCGCAGGCACCCAGGACTTGGGCTTCCCTCCCTCTGGCTGGCCACAGGCATCCAGGATGTGGGCCAGCTTCTCCCAGGCCAGCCGCTGCTGCAGGGGACCATGGGCAAGCAGCTTTGTCAGGGCCACAGTCGCAGGCATGCAGGACCGCGGGGTGGGAAGCTTGTTTCTCTCCCAGGCTGAAGGCACAGGCACAGCCACTGGCGCCCAAGATTTCAGGGCACGTGGCTTGTCCCTCTCCTGGGCTGGGCCACAGGTGTAGGTGCAACCACTGGCATCTGGGATCGTGGGGTAGGCAGCTTGTTCCTCTCCTGAGACACAGCCTGGCTGGTCTCCATTCCTCTCTCATGAGCTCATTTGTGCCTGGCTGGTCCCCATTCCTCTCTCCTCAGTGTTGAGTGTCTGAGCCATTATGGCATGACGGTGTGAGGGCATGAGAGCGTGATGACCGTTTGCATATTAGTCTTTATTATATAGGATGGTTATGCAGGGAAGAGGGGGATTTTATACATGACTACATGTATGAACCTGCATGTGTTTGTAAGCGTGTGTGTGTGTGTGTGTGTGTGTGTGTGTGTGTGAACATGACTCCAATGTAGGATTCTGACATCCAGGCTCTTACCTGTAAGCGCTATATTCTTCTGGATTAAAACCAAGCCACCTTTCAATGTTGAGTGAAACTAGAACATTTTATAGAAAATGTTAAAAACCAGAATGTGGAGTTTAGAATTAATATGAAAGGCATTGGTGCCCACTGGTATTTCTTGGGCAGGAGAGTATGTAGAAAGTGATGCTTTTGGAAAATTCATTTTTAGAAAGGAGGCAGAAACTTTGGACTAATTATCTGTTTGTTTACTGCCCTTGTTGCTGTAATCCAACCCAGAGAATAGGAAGCAAGTTGGGCTTTCCTGAGGCCCAGGACCTTTTTTGACATCATGGGAGCCAGTTTGGGGGGAGGTACTGATATGGTAGGAGTACACAAGGTTTGACTTTTAGGAAAATCCGTGATGAACTTGGAGGTGGACTGATAAATCACTCGGCCTTTAGAAGTTTCTAGGGGTTTTTATCTTATTTCCCTACTTTATTTAAGTATCTTTAGGTCTCACTATAGCTCTGCTTATTAGATGTGCTCATTATTTAACTCTAATTATTTAGCTAGATGTTTCTCTTTAGTTCTCTATGCTACACTTCCCCCCACTGCCACCATCAACATGCACACAAAATTCAAGGCTAAAAGGTACCAATAGAAATGTGGAGGAGCAGAGTCAAACTTATTTAAACAAATATACACATATGTAGAGTTTTTTCCTGGACAAAAGGAATCATATTATGTATATGATTTTACAAACACCATCTCATTTTACCCTCATAAGGAAAAAAAATCTCCCTTTGTTTATTTAACATTTAAAAGATCAATGCCTGGGTTGTGGGCTTAATCCCGAGTAGGGGGTGCAGGAGACAGCCAATCGATGATCCTCTCTCATCATTGATGTTTCTATCTCTCTCTCCTTCTCCCTTCCTCTCTGAAATCAATAAAAACATTTTTAAAAGGTCATGGACTTTTTCTGCCCTAACTTGTTTGGCTCAGTGGAAAGAGAATCGGCCTGCGGACTAAAAGGTACCAGGTTCAATTCTGGTCAAGGGCATGTGCCTTGGTTGCAGGCACATCCCCAGTAGTATGTGTGCAGGAAGCAGCTGATGGATATTTCTCTCTCATCGATGTTTCTAACTCTCTATCCCTCTCTCTTCCTCTCTGTAAAAAATCAATAAAATATATATTTAACAAAATAAAGACTATGGACTTTTCAATAAACTCAACTGCATGAAAATAAAAATCTTTTGGTTTAATAACAGTTAAGTCTAGTAAGGACACTAATTCTTTACATGTCATATGAGTTGCAAATAATTTATCTTCTCATTTTGTTGTCTTTTGACTTATTTTCCTCTCTTTAGTCAGATAAAATATTTGCATAATATTGGAGTAGTGTAGATCTTCTTCAACAAGACAGAAAACTCTAATGCTATGAGGGAAATGATAGACGTGTTTGACTACATTGAAGAAGAAAATTAAGGCTCTTGAAGTATCTCTCTCCAAACAGAGGAAATGCTTTAGTCATGGGAGCATGTTTAAGAAAAGCAAAAATTAAGTGAAGAAAAAGAAATATCAGATTAGCATTCAAGTAGCTAAGGGAAGGGCAGTTTGACCTGAAGCTGAGGGTTGTACATAGAACTAGCAAGAAATGAAATAAGTCTTGTCTGGGGAACAGTAGTGATAAAGAGTGACACATTTTTAAAATGACAGTAAAGGGCTGAAAGAGCGAACCTAGTCAGAGAAATCCAAATCTTTGTATAATAGACAGAAGCATTGACAGTGGTGGGAGAAGGGTAAGGGCAAATCTGATGGTCTTAAGGCCACACCCTTCCAGCATAATAGTCTCTAAGCTTGTCTGAGACTTTCCTCTAACTGTGGTCAGAAGCTTTACAACCCTAACTGCCTCATGGAATCCATCAAAGCCTTCACCCTTCCTCCGCATCTCAGGATCCTTGGCCAGATGCTCTTGATCCAGGTAACTTTTATGATCACTTTGGTAGGAGAATGAGCAGAAACCTTGGACAATAATGCTGCAAAATGAGTGCCCAGCAGTCACTGGCTGTGTGACCTTGGGTAAATCATATTCCTTGTCTAAGTTTGTTTCCTCATTTGAAAAAAAAAAAAGGTTAATATTGCCTTCAAAGGTATTTCAAGGAAGAAGAAATCAGATGACTGATGTATGTGAAAGGGCTTCAGGGACTGTAGAAGCCAATAAAAATATAGGTGACTAGAGGCCTGGTGCACAGATTCATGCACCAGTGGGATCCTTTGGCCTGGCCTGTGGGGATGAGTGGACTTCCGCGCCACTGCAGCCTGGCCTTACCCACCAGCTCATTGGGCTCCAGCCTGCTGTCCACGTTGATCCTGCACAGCACACAGTAGTGCACTAAGCAGTAGATGGCCAGGGAGGAGCCTGAGCTCTCACTGGGCGCTGTGCCACTCCTGCTCATCCTGGCCCCACTGCGCCTGCCACTGCAGTAACTCAGGCCACAGAGAGAGTGTCCGCCAGAGAGGATTGTGCTTCAGCAGCTGCGCTCACCAGATGTGAGCCCAGAGTCTGGCACCCATCTGTCAGCTGAGTGGTGCTTCCACTGTGGGAGCGCCTGACCACCAGGGAACAGCTCTTGCATGGAGCATCTGCTCCCTGGTGGTCAGTGTGCATCATAGCTACCAGCCGGTCATCCAGTCACTTAGGCTTTTATATAATATAGATTACCACAATTCCAGCTTAGACAGATAAATATCCTGAAGTAAGAGAGGCATGCAAAGCAGTAACTTTCCCCTATGCTTGGCACCTACAGACCATTTTGGGTGGGTGAGGAGACACTATGTGTCTGTAGCCGTATGAGTTCAGAAAAGATCCTGAAGCTCTCAGAGCCCACCTGCTGCTAGCATCACCATGAGCCTTCACTCATGCTACTCATGGGGTGGATGAGATATCAGTGAAGTGATGTGTAGAATTTATTCAGTATCATTAGACAATTATGAATTCAGGCCAGAAAGCCAAGCAGAAAGTGTATCATAATATCATTGCTAATGCTGAGGAAAAGAACAACCCTCGGAGCTCCAGAAGGTTAAGGCCCATGCAGAACAAAATCACATAAACACACTATTAAAACTGGCTAAAGGTGTGAGAATAAGTGGCCTGGGCAAGAGTATGATTACTCCTCCTCGCCTCTATATGGACTCTGGAGCCAGACTTCCTGGTAGGAATCCTGGTTCTGCTTTTTAATGTCTGTGAGGTGTTGGACAAGTTACTTAATGTCTTTGTGCATCAGTACTAGTACTTATATAGAGGATTCTCTTGAGTATTAAATAAGTTAATATTTTTAAAGTGCTTAGAATATTGTCTAGTGCATAATGTTATATAAATGTTATTTAATAATAATAATTAAAAATAAAAATCATTTTTAGTAGGGCATTTAAGGTTTTGGTGTTTCTTTTTTCCATAATCTGGCCCCTCTTCAGCCTCATTTTTTACCATTTCCTCTTAAAATTGTATCCTCTAATAATGAAATAAGTGAAAATATACCACATTATTATATATCTCCATGCCTTAGCCTTGGCCTGGAATATCCTTCCTATTATCTACTTATATAAAAACCCTGGTGTAACATCATGACCCGAGGTGTGACCAACCAGAAGGAAGTCAGTCCTGCAGGGGTTGTCTTGGAAACGGCTGTACCCTCCCTTGAGCTGTTTCCTGGAGCTGTTTCCAGTAAGGGCGACGTTTGAGGCAGGAACCAACCCTCGGAGTGTGGACGCATATCTTTATAAAGTTTGCCACGCCAGCACGGTCAAGGGTGAACCTGAGTGGGGGCAGCTGAAAGGTTTAGAGAAGACAAACAAGAGAATGAAAGCTGGGTCCTGGTGGGACGCTGCTTCTCTGAGAGACAGTGACCACGTTCACAGTTGTGTCTTTATTTTATAGCAAAGTAAGGGCGTGACCAAGATGATTACAACATTCTCCTGGGATTCAATCCTACTCAACTACATGCACCTGAACTCTATCAATCCTACATCACTCAGGCACATGGGGCCATGTATTTGGACCATAGGTTCAAGCTTACAACTATAGCTGTTGGCTATAATTGTGCTGGGAAGGCCGTGCACTCCAAGCTGGGACTTACACGTGGCAATGAGAGGACTGTGCTCTCTCATCAGCCCAAGGCTTTAACATGTCCAAAACAGTGTAGTGGTTCCCCACAATAAAGTTTCAATACATTATATTAGAGGTTGTGGTGGTACTGTTTTACCCACAGCGTTTACAGGAATTGCTGCAAATTTTCTTCTCAGTGGAAGAACCTTTCATTCCCAATATAAATGACCAATTCCATTAAATGAAACTTCAATTTCTAGACTCGATATAAACAGTGAAGTTGCTAAAACTATTAAAAAGGCCCAACTTCTCATTATTGATGAATGCATCATGGCATCCAGTCATGCTATAAATGCCATAGACCAGTGATGGCGAACCTATGACACGTGTGTCAAAGGTGACATGCGAACTCATTTATTGGTTGATTTTTCTTTGTTAAATGGCATTTAAATATATAAAATAAATATCAAAAATATAAGTCTTTGTTTTACTATGGTTGCAAATATCAAAAAATTTCTATATGTGACACGGCACCAGAGTTAAGTTAGGGTTTTTCAAAATGCTGACATGCCAAGCTCAAAAGGTTCTTCATCACTGCCATAGACAGATTACCAAGAGAAATTATGAATTTGAATGTTGTATTTGGTGGGAAAGTTCTCCTTCTTGGAGGGGATTTTCGACAATGTCTCAGTATTGTACCGCATGCTATGCTATCGGCCATAGTACAAACAATTTTAAAGTACTGTAATGTTTAAGGATGTTTCAGAAAGTTGTCTCTTAAAACAAATATGAGATCATAAGACTGCTTATAGTGAATAGTTAGTAAAACTTGGAGATGGTAAACTTGATAGCAGTTTTCATTTCGGAATGAATATTATTGAAATCCCCTATGAAATGATTTGTAATTTATCTATTATTGAAGCTATCTTTGGAAACACTATATCTATAGATATTAAAAATATATCTAAACATGCAATTCTTTGTCCAAAAAAAATGAGCATGTTCAAAAATTAAATGAAGATACTTTGGATATATTCGGTGGAGATTTTCACACATATTTGAGTGATGATTCCATTGATTCACCAGATGATGCTGAAAAGGAAAATTTTGCCACCGAATTTCTTAATAGTATTACTCCTTTGGGGATGCTGTGTCATAAATTAAAATTGAAAGTGGTGCAATCATCATGCTATTGAGAAATCTTAATAGTAAATAGGGTCTATGTAATGGTACCAGATTTATTATCAAAAGATTACGACCTAACATTATCGAAGCTAAAGTATTAACAGGATCTGCAGAGGGAGAGGTTGTTCTGATTCCAAGAATTGATTTGTCCCCATCTGACACTGGCCTCCCATTTAAATTAATGATGCCAGCATTTGAAATAATTATTAATAAATCACAACAACAAACTCTAGACAGAGTAAGAATATTCCTACCTGAACCCATTTTCACACATGGTCACTCATATGTTTCTTTCTCTCGAGTTTGAAGAGCATGTGACATTACAGTTAAAGTTCTAAATACTTCATCACAAGGGAAATTAGTCAAGCACTCTGAAAGTGTTTTCACTCTTAATGTGGTGTAAAGGGAAATATTGGAATAAGTTGAATCACTTTATCAGTCATTGTTTGCATCACTGTTGTTTTTATATCATGTTTTTGTTGTTCTTATATCATATTTTTGTTGTTTTCATATCATGTTTTTGTCGTTTTTATATCATGCTTCTGTTGCTGTTATATCCTTTTGTTACCATTTATTTATTAATAAATTTATATATTATCTTCATATACATTTTACTAATTTCCTTTCATCTCTCACACTTCTATTATAGAGAAAGGGCAAATAGCAATATTAAAATAGTTCCGCTAATTAATTCCCTTTTAATGTGCACGAATTTCG
This sequence comes from Myotis daubentonii, assembly GCF_963259705.1. NCBI lineage: Eukaryota > Metazoa > Chordata > Mammalia > Chiroptera > Vespertilionidae > Myotis > Myotis daubentonii. The sequence goes on along the minus strand of NC_081861.1, from coordinate 95,134,072 downwards.
TGCACCGGGCTACTAGTGTTCATTAATAAAATTTGTCTTTAGACTGCTTCCAGTCAAGATGGCAAAGTAGGTAATACTGTGCTCACCTCCTCCCATGATCACATCAAAAGCACAACTAAATTACAGAGCAACAATCATTGACAATCACCTGAAGACTACCTGAACAGAAGTCCTATTACTAAGGATATACATATAGAAGAAGCCACATCAAGTCATGGTAACTTGTCAGTGTGGTGAATGAAAAGGAAAGAGCTATGTTCTGGAATTCTGTGAATTGGGAGCCAGAGGTATTCTGGTAAAACTATTGTAAATTGAATGAAAAGATGTTCTTCCTTTGATGGGCGTCTTCTCTATCACCACACCATTCAGCTCCTTATCTTTGACTTGAACTAGGTCAGAGTTATTGGCTATGAGGACAAGTTCAACATCTACATGCACACAAAGTCTGGGATAGTCTCTTGGGTTGTGATCCACAAAAAGTATATCATCATTGACCTATCCACCATTACCATCATGGTCAATTCTCTTCTCCTTTATTGTGCCTACCTGAACAACTATGTGGGATCACTGTGCTATTCCATGTAGATCATTGCCTCTGAGCTTATCAGCTTCTTCATGGTCCTGCTCATCAATGAGGCCATCAAAGAGCAGTTCAGGAGCTGAATTATTGTACATGTGTGTGTTTGTGACCTGTTTTAGCACTGAATTACGTACTGCCTTTGTGCTAAAAAATTTCCTCTGGTTTTGTATTTTTAAATGGCTTTTATTTTGTGTCCACCAAAATTTCTTGAACATTTACTATGTGAATAATGCCATTTTAGGTGCTATAAAACATGGTGAATTAAGCTTTTCCAAGCAATATGAAAAGGTAAATAAGTGATAAGCTGAGCTACAAGAACTGACATGAGGGCCAGTGGCAGTAAGGTTCTGTTTCTAAGGCAGCCTTAGGGAGGTCTCACCTAAATCACTCTTACCAGCACTGCTTCCTTCAGTGCCCCCTTCTCTACCCTGTCAACCCTATATATGGTCAGAAAGTGCATCAAGTTCAACTTCTGCTGCTTAGCATTCCAGGGTCAACCTATCCTCATCCCAGTGACCTTCTCTCTCACTGGTCCCCTGTATTAACTACCAATTATCCTCTGGCTTTGTTCCATATAGAGCTCCCTTTCCCCCATGATCACTCATTGTCAAAATACTATCCTTATTCCAATATTTCATCTCTACTTATCTATTTCTTTGCCTATTGTCACTACTTTCTCATCTTTCAGATACCAGTTAAACTGCCATTTCTTCTTCAGAATTTACTCTGCTGAGTTTCTAAAATAAGAACCATGTAGCTTTTCTTTGAATTGTCAAAGTCTCAGATGATCCCAGGCTTTTTGTCCTATCTTATTAATTTGAACCTCAGCTTCTTCAAGGCGGGAATCAAGTCTTCTTTCTTAATATGAGATAGTTGGGTTTTTTTATTGTTTTTCTTTTTGCCCCCCAAATCAGAACCTAAAGCCTGACACTAGTTGGAGTATGACTCAAAAAAGGTTTTTGGGTTGCTAACATATTGGCATTTCTGTGATATTGAAATAATTTTACAACAGTTTGACCCAGTAATCCCACTTCTAGGAATATATCCCAAGAAACTAGAAACACCAGTCAGAAAGGATATACGCACCCCTACATTCATAGCAGCACAATTCACCATAGCTAAGATTTGGAAACAGTCTAAATGCCCATCAGCAGATGAGTGGGGATTAGAAAACTGTGGTACATCTACACAATGAAATATTACCCTTCTATGAAAAAGAAGGAATTCTTACCATTTGCAACAGCATGGATGGAACTGGAGAGCATTATGCTAAGTGAAATAAGCCAGGCAATGAAAGAAAAATACCACATGATCTCACTCATTTATGGGAAATAAAGAACATTATAACCTGATGAACAAAAAGATAGATACAGAGGAAGTAAGGCATCAAACAGACTGTCAAATTACAGCAGAAAGGCTCGGGAGTGTCGGGGAAGAGGGAAAAGAGATCAACCAGAGGACTTGTATGCATGCATATAAGCACAATCAATGGCCACAAGACACTGGGGGGGGGGTGAGGTGAGGGCATGAGTAGGGGGTGGGGAGCAATGGGGGTATGAGGACACATATCTAATACCTTAATCAATAAAAAAGAAAAGAGTTCTAGGATGCTGAGTTTTCAGAGTTTCTTTTAGAATATGTGCCTTCTTTCTCTTCGGCCTGCCTGATTTCCTTTCAACAGTAGACAATAGATAGTATGCATGTCTCTGGGTTTTGGTATAGTGGTCGGAGACAGTAATTTCCCTGGTATGAGCTGGCCTGCAGGCAAGCTGAGCACCTACACTGTTCCTCAGAGAAGAAAACTTGCCTCATGTGCACTCACTGCCTAAGGAGCCTAAATTTCCAGTCATTTTCCTCAACATTTAATTTTTTTTTGTTTTTGATGGGGAAAAAAAGTAGGAGTTGGATAAAAAGAGAAAACAACCTAGAAAGGGCAGAAGGGGGCTGGGGTGGTGTTGGGAGCACTAAAACCGCTGCTATTTACACAGCCAACAGTGATACTACATGTTTATGGGCTTTGGTTGCCATGAAGATGATTATGTAACTCCAACTGGTGGTGAAATTTCATACTGCTTGTGGTGGTGAGCAATATTTCAGTCACTTAGGGCTACTTTAAAGAGAACAAATAAAGTAGCTGAGGGGCCCTTTGTTTTTCAGGTTTCAACCCTCACCATATTTCTGCCCTACATGCCAGTCATTTTCCAGTTAGTTGTGTGTGTGTGTGTGTGTGTGTGTGTGTGTGTGTGTGTGTGTGTAGCAAAATGTTTCCAATTATTATTGAAGTAAAGCTGGGCACTTTCTCTTCTTGGCCCAGAATGGCTAGGCACAAGGCTTGAAACAAACAGAAAAAATTTAAAAGGCACCCTTTTGGGATGGAAAGTCTGTGTGGACATTTTCAGCTTGGAAAGCTTGTTTTTTGGAAAGTTATGAGTCGACAGGAGGCCATCTATTCACTGGTACAGAGTCTAAAGGCTAGGTTTGTTCTCTCTGTGTTCAATCTCTCTCTCTCTCTCTCTCTCTCTCTCTCTCTCTCTCTCTCTCTCTCACACACACACACACTCGAACACACATGGATTGTCATATTTGAACTCATCATCTTTTCTGCCAAACATATTCACATGCATGCTCATGTAGATGCACATTCACATGTGCTCTACCAAAAAACATAGAAATTAGATTTCACACAATTCAGTCACACAAGAAAACCACATTTGCTTGGACATGCACATATTCATCACTCACAAATATGAACCTTGGCTTATTCACAAATAATTCACTCATAAATCTGCAAATACTTATGCAATCTTACATACTTACATAGTAGGCTGAACTATGTAAAACTGCCAATGTTTAAAACTATGAACTTATAAAAACATCAATTTATGTGATTTAAGCTATACATCTACATCCATATACACAAGTACTTATCCTCTGCATTCACTCTCTCACAAACTCTGAGAATTTTGCAAATCCCCAAATATTCTTATTTCCTCTCTCACATTCTCTCATGTGTTCTCAAACAAACATATTAATTCTCACACAAATACACACATTATTTTACATTATTATCTCACACGTATCCCCTCCTATATTCCTAATATTCTCTCCTTTTACTTTCTCACCTCTAGTCATGCATACTCATTTACACACATTAACAATTCTCTCGATCATACACATTATACCACTCACTTACTCATACTCACTCAGGATGGAGGAAACCTGGACCCAAAATTTTACAATGTATAAACTACTGGTTTTCCAAGCATGATCTCACTGGGTCCTTAGAAGCCACCCAGGAAAGGAGGCAGGAAAGGGACTATTATCCTTATTAGATAGGTTAATTGAAAGATATATAAGTGGACCAAGTTCACACAGCAAGTAATAAGCAGAGACTTGAATCCAGACATTTTGGTGTCAAATTCAGTGCTATTGCCCCTGTGGCACCTGTCTATTATGGGTGGGAAGGATATGTTTTGGGTGAAAGCACTCTTCATGAGGGACTGAAACTGTAAATCTCTGTCTCTGGGCTTTAGATGATGTCTTTGGCCCCTTTCCTGCCTTGACCAGCAATGGGGTAGAGGTAATTTATTCAGCAAGATCAAAAATTTTATCTCACTTGATACTCCTTCTGCCTCCCTAATCCTCCAATCACCTCTCACCTTGCCTTGCTGGTCTGACAAGCGAGCAATGCCAGCTACTGCTTTAATTATATTTATCTTTCATTATTATTTACTAGAGGTCCGGTACACTAATTAGTGCACCAGCTCTCTGACATCCCCTGAAGGGTCCTGGATTGCGAGAGGGCACTGTCCAGGCTGAGGGACCCCACCAGTGAATGTCTGGGGCCAGGAAGGGACATGGGAGGTTGGCCAGCTGGGAAGGGACCGCAGGAGGACTCCAGGGCATGTCTGGCCTGTCTCGCTCAGTCCTGATCTTCCGGAACCCAGCAGCAAGCTATATTACTGGTCAGAGCGTCTTCCGCCTGGTGGTCAGTGCATGTCATCACGAGCGGTTGAGTGGCCTTAGCATATAATTAGTATATTACGCTTTGATTGATTGAATGGCCAACCGGTAAACCAGACACTTACCATATTAGGCTTTTATTATATAGGATAGAGTGACAACAGCCTGTCTGCATGGTGCACAAGAGACCCAAAACCTGCCCTGAAATTGAAGCAATTCAGCCACACTGATTATACTCCAGATAAATTGATAGGAAAACAGTATTTCAAGGTCAATTCAGTTATCTGGACAATTATTTAAAAAGGATTCTGGAGCAGTGGAGTTTGGAGTCAAAGGTGCCAGCCAAAAAGTTTGATTCTAGAAGCTTATGAAACTTGAAGGTTCTAGATTGAGTGCTTGAGCTGGACATATCTGGAGGCAGATTTGGATCTAAAAGGATATCAGACTAGAGATAATGAAAGAACTAGAATAGTTTTTGTGTCAGGGGAAGAGTGCTATAGGGAGTTGAATTCATCAACCAAATTATCTATACTGGCTAGCTTCCTTTTGCCTTTCTAGATCAACTCTTTTTTTTTTTTTTAATCCTCACCTAAGGATATATTTTCCATTCTGAAAGACACATCCATTGGTTGTCACCAGTACATGTCCCAACCAGAGTGCGGATGGAACTTGCAACCCAGGTATGTGCTCTTGACCGGGAATCAAACCTGTGACCCTTCAGTGCTCAGGCCGATGTTCTAACCACTAAGAAACCAGGCTCCAGATCCACTCTTCATTTTCCTCTAAACTGCTCTCTGGCCCAGGAGGCTGACTTGTACATTAACAAACTCCAGTATCTTCTGGTCTCCAGTTAGGTTTGGTTTGGGGAAAAAACTGGCAGAATATTGGAGGAAGGGAGAAGAGTAGAGCCAGGTTCTTTATTCTCCCAGTCCTTCCCACGTTGTCACCTTGAGCTGGCTGTAACTCTCAACTTAGATCACAGCTACTCAATTGACAGTCCCCTCTAAAAGACCCTTTCATTTCAAATTTCAGTCATTCCCTCCTTTCACCCCTTCAGGCTTAGGAGTGGTGACAAAGACCCACTGTGAATATTGCACTAGGCCTTGTGGTTTCTTTACAATCCCTCACAACTTTGTAAATGGTCTTTTTATTAAAACCCTCTATGTATCCTCCTAATTTATATGTGCTGTGCTTACTAGTTCCTTATGGGACTACAGTGCAAGGTAAATCTCTGGGAAACAAACCTGTTATAGTCCTGTGCTTAGACCCAAGTTACAGAGAAGAAAAACCTGGTGTGATTTTACTATGTTACCCAGAGTGTCCTAAAATACCCTGGGGACCCTTTCACAGTGGGCCTTAAGCAGTACACAGATGTTTGGATGAGGGTTTTTCTAAGCCATAAACCTATTTCAAGAGATCAGAGCCTCATTCATCGTGAGAGTATGATCTTTCTATTATTTCAACTTGCTCACTAGTTCATGTCTTTCATGAACAGGGCTTAAACTCTGGATCCCAAATTGAAAGGAGACATATTTTTCCTACCAGCCCTGGAAAGATCCCAGAAAAAAAATCATTGATGAGACTTTGCAGGGCTGATTGAGGGAGGCAGAATGCTGAGGGATTCAAACATGGGACATGAAGTAATTACAAAGGAAATGCTTTTCGCTCCAACCCCAACATTTCCATGAGAGTTGCCTGAGTCTGCCCATGTTGATTAGTGTTGTCCTTCTAGTATCAGAAAGGCAGAAACAGGCACAGAGAAGGAAGGAGATTTATTTGACAAAGGTTGCACAGCAAATTAGACATGGAATCAGATGGGAACCCTGGTTCACACCACTGGCTACACCATTCCCAGTTAGAATCTGTGCTACTCAACTTCCCTCTTTCATTCTTAATTTAAAAGTAAGGGTTGTGGGGAAGGAGTCACTTTCTTGACTTCACCAATATTCCTGGATTACTTTTTTCTGTGAAAAAAAAATTAGAAGTGAAGTCTTAATTTTACCTAGGCCTCTTTTCTCTTCCCTTTTCCCAGGTACTCCACTTTCCTCACCACCATCAATTCTAAGACCATCCTATCTAAATGGGGACCACAAGAGTATTCAGATCAAAAGTTTTCAAAATGTGTTCCCTTAAGGTGCTTCAGGGGCTATCATGGGGATATGAAGATGAATATAAACAGTTAGGGCTCCAGGGCAAAATCCCCTTCCTTTAACCACTTCTGTTCCTCCCATCCCTACTACACTCAGTCCACAAGAGCAACTCATGCTGGTTTTTTTTTCCCTTTTATATGTCAGGCTTTCATTTAAGGTTTTATTTGAAAATAAATAGTAATTGCCACTTAAAATAATTAGAAAATCACTAAGTTATTCCAACACATTCATCATCCAGATGTGGAAACAGACGCTCAAAGTGGAAAAATGATTTGCTCAAGATCACACAGTAAATTGGCCTGAAGTACATTCAGTCAGGCCAGGGCGAATGATGATTACATTTACATGACCTCAATCCAATTATCACTTGGCATCAACCTCACAACCTTCCCTGCCAGCAACCTTGGGGTAGATAGGGTAGGAACCAACACATTATACCTAGAGAATGTAGCTGAGAAAGGGGACCTACTACCTGGGTGTTCATGGTGCCTGAAGAGAGGAGATACCTGCCTCTCCCCCAACCCCATAGTTACTTGGTACCAAGGACTGGATTGTACAAAGCCACCATCTATGGTCTGGCACCCTCCACCCCACCCCTACATCTAAGGTCAGTTAAGAAGGTTTTCACCCAATCAAACATATTTTTAACTTGGAACACAAGCTTCAACTATCCTAGCCCACTACAGATTAACAGCTAGAGAAGGGGTTATGATTGTCTTTCAGAGAAGATAAGAATTTTGGCTACTGCAGTAGCAAAGTGGTGGCAGATGCTGCATTTGGAGCAAAGTACATTTGAGGAATTCTTACAGATCATGTTCATTATCTAAGAAATTATAACGTGTTGATATCTTCACAAGACTGTTATTGGACACAAAGGTGAAGGGGAAAAGTTGCAGAAGTGGTAAGTTGCAGCCCTTAGACAGGATGGCCCTGGCCTCTGATTCTGTAGACAGGCCCTGAAGTGAAAGAAAGAAAATTTCTAGTTGCTGTTTGCCCCACCCAAGCAATGTCTAGTGTTACCAAACATGTGATGTAGCAGTCAGGAGCAAAAACTTTAAAGTTAGGCTGCTTTGGTTCAAATACTGGTTCTGTCACTTACTAGTTGCATACCTTGCACAAATTATTGAATTGTTTTATACCTCAGTTGTTCTATATGTAAAATGGGAATAATAACCTAATCATAGGGTAGTTGTGAGAATTAAATGAGATGATACATATAAAACACTTAGCTCAGTGCCTAGGGCTAAAACAAAAAAAAATCATTATTTTTCCCCAGCTCTTGGAGCCAACCCAGTGTCTTAAGGGTCAGGACAAAACCAGGTTACTTCCTGTCCATAAAGCAGTTCTGGGGAGGGAGTGGAAGACAAAAATATGGAGTTTATCATTTATCTTGTTACTGCTCTGTGGCATATATATTGTTCTTGCACCAAAGGTATATAATTGAATTCTCAAAATTTTGCAAGCCATTTCTTATAAGAGGAAACTGTCACTGAGAGAAGTTTGATAATTTGAAAAAATTTACCCAGAATCAGGAGTCAAACCTATATGACTGTGCATAAAGTCTCACATATGTTATTTCCACTTATGGAAAGATAGACTTGATGGGGAACTCAAATGACAGAATTACCACTGGAGATGTGAAAGCAATGAATTAGAGGTGGTGTCACATTGCTTATGCCTCAAAATAGGAAATCCTCAAAACAGAAGGAAGGTCATGAGAATCCCTTGCATCTTGTTTTAGATATCAACTTCCTGATTTTCTCTCAATATAACCTAATGACCATGCCCAGTTCCTTCTTCTCTGTCTTCTGGGTAGTTAGGATAGAAGACTCTTGCATAGTCTATTATTTGCGACATGTCTGATGAGTGCTGTGTACAATGGGCTCAGGTCATTCTCAAGTGTCAGAGACAGTTCTTCTGAGGCTTTATTGGTCAATTGAACACCACACAAAATCAAAAGAAAGCAACAATAGTAGAAAAATTTTGGTGGATATGATCGGAAACACCAGAGCTAATGGAGTTGCAGAGTATGTTTCTCATTTTCCTTTATTCCTTGCTTCATCTACCTTGAAGCACTACTTCTGAGCAAGGGAAAACCCATGGATGGCTATAAAGTTTTGCTTGTGATATGAAATATGCTCCTAGGAGTGAAAAAATAGGGTCAAGACAAGTAGACACCCTACTCTTTGTATGTCAGTTTCAGCTCATGGGATGGGAGAAGAAACTGTGAACTGAGATATATAGGCAATTGTGAACTGAGAAGCAGTAGTCTAGTTTGAGAAAGGGCAGATGGAGAAACAGATAATAAAGAAGTTGTCACACAAGCATGAATATATTGACCGGCTACCAAGAAGTTAAATTAAACTTATAATAGAGACCAACACATGCACAAAACACAACATAAATAGCAATACACTGAGAAAATAGGGAATAACAATGTTGGGCAAGCAAGGAGAGAGTTTCAGATGGCTGGTAAAATGGTTGGAACAAACTTCCTACATCAAACATAGCAATAGCAGACTTTGGAGGGGCGGGGATTAGTTATGAGTGGAGGGTGTTTTGGGCCTTGGGAAGGGTGAAAGACCAGGATAAGAAAAGAATGGTGCTGAGCTCAAACTACAACTACTTCACTAGCTCCTGAGTCCCAAGTGCCTCAGAGTACCCACGCTGCTGTTGGCACTCAGTAAAGGATATTTATTATGATGATCATAGAATGGGACAGGCAGGAGTCATGAATCTTGGCAGGAAAACAAGGCCAAAAAATTTGCTTCTACTAAAAGTCATATAACTTGCAAGGTTTATTGCTGAACTTATTATGTAATGTAGCTTTGAAAGAACATATTAAAAATAAAGATTTGAAGCCTTTAGGCAAATTTGGAAAGAGAATTGAGGAAAAGACTGACTGCATTAATAGAATGTTTAAGAACTGCCCACCTTTTAAACTTGGTTTCAGACTAGAAAGCAAGAAGGTCATGATAAAGGCACTAATTTTGAATCAAAAGACCTCAGATCAGCCAATGACTCACAGTGACTTCAGGCAAGTTCTTTCCCTTCTCTGTATATATGTCCCATACAAACTCGGTGAAAAAGAGGGAGCAGGAGATATACTTGAAAAATCACTATGGGCCCTTTTAGAGCTCTCATATCAAGCTTCAGAATAACCCTACTTTTCACACTCAGATGTTAGACTCATTACAACCTTCAGAGCTCCAAAGAACCTAACTGGATCAATCCTCCAGGTAAATATTCCTACCTTGGTCCCTTTCTTGGGAGTCATATACAGATCTCTTGGCTTATTCCAGTAGTTTTCCACTCTGGAAGTCCTTTAGACTCAAACAGGAAACTTTTAAAATGCCAAGTTTTAGGCCCCACTTCCAGAGATTCTGACTTGAAAGCTCCCATGATGATTACCATGTAAAGAACCACTGGCTTAGACAAATTTTCTGGTGGACTTGATGGAAATAGCCCTAACTTCCTCAGTATTGGTTTCTTGATTGATATGTTATTGTCTTAACATTTGTTCAGTAGTCCTTTAATGACTCACAAATCATGCACTTTTAATGCATTTTCTACCCAAGGGCTTAATATTTTAACACTGGTTAGTTCTTAAATCTAAGTCTAATCACCCCAGACAGGTTCAGATCCATTTTCAGGATTCTAATCTACAGGAACATAGGTAACTGATGTTAAATTGATTTGCATTTCTTGATTCATAACTTTACAATGATAATAAAATGCATAATTCATGCATATCATATTAATTCAGATTTTGTACTATTTGGTGAGGCATTGAACTTAGGTTCATCTCTAATTAACTAAATTTATTCAATTATTAATTAATTCATTACTTTCTTTAAATGGCATTATATAGCCCTGACTGGTGTGGCTCAGTGAATAGAGCGTCAGCCTGTGGACCCAAGGGTCCCAGGTTTGATTCAGGTCAAGAGCATGTACCTTGGTTGCGGGCACATCCCCAGTGGGAAGTGTGCAGGAGGCAGCTGATCGAGGTTTCTCTCTCATTGATGTTTCTAACTCTCTATCCCTTTCCCTTCCTCTCTGTAAAAAAATCAATAAAATATATTTAAAAAAAGAAATGGCATCAACATTAATAAAAGAGAAAAATGGTAATTGGCATATGGCGATACCCTTTTCATTGGCTAATCAGGGCTATATGCAAATTAACTGCCAACTAAGATTGGCAGTTAACTGCCAACTAAGATTGGCAGTTAACTGCCAACTAAGATTGGCAGTTAACTGACAACTAAGATTGGCAGTTAACTGCCAACAAGATGGCGGTTAATTTGCATATGTAGGCACAATGCAGGGAGGCGAAAGGGAAAGCAGGAAGAAGCCCCCTGCCACTGACAGTGATCAGAAACCCAGCGCAGGGAGCTAAGAGCTGGGGGACAGGGCAAAGGCGGCCCCGGGGCCGCCTTTGCCCTGCCCCCCAGCCATGATCGGAGAATCAGGTGCCTTTTCCGCCCTGGCCAGTGATAGCAGGAAGTAGGGGTGGAGCCAGCAATGGGAGCTGGGCACGGTCGAAGCTGGCAGTCCCAGGAGCTAGGGGTCCCTTGCCTGGGCCTAAAGCGGAGCCCACGATCGCGGGGCCGCTGCAGCTGTGGGTCCCCGCTACCCAGGCCGACGCCTCAGTCAGAGGCATCCTGCAGGGGCAGGGGTGGAGCCTGTGCAATTGCAGCGCCCCCCCACTGCCACTGCAGGTTCCCGCTGCCCGGGCCAGACGCCTAGGCCAGAGGTGTCAGGCCTGGGCAAGGGGCCAATCCTGCGATTGGAGGGTGATGGGGGTCAACGCCTGAGGGCTCCCAGTATGTGAGAGGGGGCAGGCTGGGCTGAGGGACACTCCCCCCCACACACACCCAGTGCACGAATTTCGTGCACCGGGCCCCTAGTTATATAAATAATAGAGACCCGGTGCACAAAAATTAGTGCACTCAAGGGGGTCCCTCAGCCCAGTCTATGCCCTCTCACAGTCTGGGATCCCTCGGGGGATGTGCACCTGCTGGCTTAGGCCCACTCCCTGGGGGACCAGGCCTAAGCTGGCAGTCAGACATCCCTCTGGTAGCCCAGGAGCCCTCGGGGGATGTCCACTTGCCAGCAGGGAGCAGGCCTAAGCTGCAGTCGGACATCCTTAGCACTGCTGAGGAGGCAGGAGAGGCTCCCGCCACCAAAGTTGTGCTGGCAGCCATCAGCCTGGCTTGTGGCTGAGTAGAGCTCCCCCTGTGGGAGCACACTGACCACCAGCGGGGAGTTCCTGCATTGAGCATCTGCCCCCTGGTGGTCAGTGTGTGTCATAGTGACCAGTCATTCCCAGTCGTTCTGCTGTTAGGGTCAATTTTCATATTACCCTTTTATTTTATAAGATAGAGGCCTGGTGCATGGGTGGGGGCTGGCTGGTTTGCCCTGAAGGGTGTCCTGGATCATGGTGGGGGTCCCACTGGGGTGTTTGGCCAGCCTGGGCAAGGGGCTGATGGCCATTTTCAGGGTGCCACACCCCCTTCAGGGTGGGGGTCCCCACTGGGGTGCCTGGCCAGCCTGGGTTAGGGGCTGATGGCTGTTTGAAGACTGGCCAAGCCCCCCAGAGGGGACACTCACCCCATGGGGGTGTGGTCAGCCTGGGTGAGGGGCTGAATGTTGTTTTCAGGCTGGCAACACCGCCTTCAGGGTGGAAGTTCCTGTTGGGGTGCCTGGCCAGCCTAGGTGAGGGGCTGATGGCTGTTTGCAGGCTGGCCAAGCCCCCCAGCAGGAACCCTCACTCCATGGTGGTGTGGCCAGCCTGGTTGAGGGGCTGATGGCTGTTTTCAGGCTGGCCACCACCCCAGGCTAGAAGCAGGTATCTGGGATTTATTTATATTCTATAATTGAAACTTTGTAGCCTTGAGCGGAGCTCAGGGAGAGCAGGGCAGGTGGGAAGCTTGGCTTCCTCCATTGCCAGGGACAACCCAAGCCTCCTGCTTGCTCCAGCTCCATGTCCTCTGCCATCTTAGTTGGGTTAATTTGCATATTCATTCCTGATTGCCTTGTGGGTTTGGCTTGTGGACATGGCTTGTGTGTGTAGTGGAGGCATGGTCAATTTGCATGTTTCTCTTTTATTAGACAAGGTAATTTACATACTCTAAAATTCAACTCCTTATTGTGTACAATTCAATGGTTTTGGATATATTCACAGATATGTACAACCATAAGCATGGTCAATTTTAGAACGTTTTCATCATCTCTAAAACAAATTCAGTACTCTTTACCCATGGCCCATCAAACCCCTCTAATTAAAACCCACATCACTAAGCAGCCACTAATCTATGTTCTGTGTGTGTAGATTTCCTTATGCTGGAGTTTCATAGGAATGGAATCATATATTAGATCTTCAGTGACTAACTTCTTTGACTTAGTATACATTTTCAGGGTTCATCATGTTACAGCATGTAGTAGAACTTCATTCTTTTTCATGCTGGAATAATATTCCATTGTATGGACATACCACATTTTCTTTTTCTTTTTTTTCTGATAATCTCCTAGAATTTTTTAAAAATAAATTCTTTATTGTTTAAAGTATTACATATGTCTCCTTTTCTCCCCATTGACTTATCCCCGGATGTTCCCATCCACCAGCACGTGCCCTCACACCCCTACTGTCTGTGTCCATAGGTGATGCTTATACTCATGCATACACATCCTTTGGTTGATCTATAACCCCTCACCCATCACCTTCTCTCTGAGGTTAGATGATCTGTCTGGTGCTTCTATGTCTCTGGATCTATTTTTGTTCATCAGTTTATGTTGTTCATTATATTCCACATGAGTAAGATCATGTGATAGTTATCTTTCTCCAACTGGCTTATTTCACGTAGCATAATGCTCACCAGCTCCATTAATGCTGTTGCAATGTCACATCAGCATAGTATTCTATTGTGTAGATGTACCACCATTTTTAATTCCACTCATATGCTGATGGACACTTAAGCTGTTTCTAGATCTTAACTATTGTAAATTGTGTTTCTATGAAAATAGGGGTGCATATATCCTTTCTGATTGGGGTTCTGAATTCTTGGGATATATTCCTAGAAGTGGGATTACTGGGTCAAATGGCAGTTCCATTTTTAACTTTTTGAGGAAACTCCATACTGTATTCCAAAGTGGCTGCACCCGTCAGCATTCCCACCAGCAGTGCACAAGGGTTCCTTTTCTCCACATCCTTGCCAGCACTTGTAATTTGTTAATAACAACCATTCAGACAGGTGTGAGATGGTACCTCATTGTCATTTTTATTTGAACCTCTCAGGTGACTAGTGACTTTAAGCATGTTTTCATATGTCTTTTGGCCTTCTGAATGTCCACTTATAAAAAGTGTCTACTTAGGTATTTTGCCCATTTTTTATTGGATTGTTCATCTTCCTGTTGTTAAGTTGTCTGGGTTCCCTATAAATTTTGGAAATTAAACCCTTGTCAGAAATAACATTGGCAAACATGTTCTCCCATGCAGTGGGCTCTCTTCTTGTTTTGTTGATGGTTTCTTTTGCTGTCCTTAATCTCATTTGTTCATTTTCTCCTCAGTTTAAATTATCCTAGGAGCTGTATCAGTAAAGATATTGCTAGGACATATGCCTGATATTTTGCTACCTATGGATTCTTCTAAAATTTTTATGGTTTGCCATTTTTACTTTAAGTCCTTTATCCATTTTGAGTTTATTTTTGTTTATGGTGTAAGTTGGTGGGTGGTGCAGTTTCACTATTTTGCATATATGTGTCCAATTTTCCCAACACTTTTATTGAAGAGACTGTCTTGACTCCATTGTATCCTCTTGCCTCCTTTGTCAAATATTAATTGAGCATAATGGCTTGGGTCGATTTCTGGGTTCTCTGTTCTGTTCCATTGGTCCATATGTCTGTTCTTGTGCCAGTACCAGGCAGTTTTGAGAACAGTGGCTTTGTAGTATAGATTGATATCTAGTATTGTGATCCCTCCAACTTTGTTCTTCTTTCTCAGGATTGCTGTTGCTATTCGGGGTAATTTTTTATTCCAGATGAATTTTTGGAGAGTTTGTTCTAGGTCTGTGAAATATGCCATTGATTACTTAATGGGGATTGCTTTGAATATATAGATTGCTTTGAGTAGTATGAACATTTTAATGATGTTGATTCTACCAATCCATGAACATAGTATATTCTTCCATTTGTTTATGTCTTCCTCTAGCTCTTTTTTCAATGTCCTATACTTGTCTGAGTACTGGTCTTTTCCTCCTTAGTTAAGCTTATTCCTAAGTATCTTACTTTTTTTGGTGCAATGGTAAATGGGATTGTTTATTCAGTTTCTCTTTCTGTGAGTTCATTGTTGGTGTATAAAAAAGCTGTAGATATCTGGGTGTTAATTTTGTAACCTGCTACATTGCCTAGTTCATTCATTAAACCTAGTAGTCTTTTGATGGAGTCTTCAGGGTTTTCTACATACAATATCATGTTATCTGCAAATAATAACAGTTTTTCTTCTTATTTTCCAATTTGGATGCCTTTTATTTCTTCTTCTTGTTTGATCACTATGGCTAGCACTTCCAGTACTATTTCAAACAGGAGTGGTGAAAGTGGGCATTCCTGTCTTGTTCCTGTTCTTAGCGGAGATGGCTTTAGTTTTCTCCCATTGAGTATGATGTTTGCTGTAGGTTTTTTATATAAGGCTTTTATTATGTTGAGGTCTGATCCCTCTCGTCCTACTTTGCTGATAGTTTTATCAAGAAAGGATGTTGAATTTTGTCAAATGCTTTTTCTGCATAAATTGATATTATTATGTAATATTTGTCTCTCAATTTGATAATGTAATGTACAACATTTATTGATTTGCCAACATTGTTCCATCCTGGCATCCCCGGAATAAATCCCACTTGGTCCTGGTATATGATATTTCTAATGTAATGCTGGATCCTACTTGCTAGAATTATGTTGAAGATTTTAGCATCTATGTTCATCAGGGATATTGGCCTGTAATTCTCTTACTTTGCAGTGTCTTTATCTGGTTTTGGTATTAGGGTAACGCTCGCTTCATAGAAAGCTAGAAAGTGTGGCTTCTTCTTGAATTTTTTGGAATAGTGTGAGTAGAATAGGTTTCAGTTCTTCTTTGAATGTTTCATAAAACTCCCCTGTGAAGCCTTCCAGGCCAGGGTTTGTTTTCTGGAACTTTTTTGATTAGTGCTTCAATTTCATCAGTTGGCCAGCCTGGGTGAGGGGCTGGTAGTTATTGGCCTATTCAGGTTTTTTTTTTATTATTCTTTCTGATTGAATTTTGGAAGGTTGTGTTTTTCTAGGAATATGTCCATTTGATCTAGGTTACCCAGTTTTTTGGAGTAGAGTTGTTAGTAATATTTTTTCACAATCCTTTGTATGTCTGTGGGGTAGGTTGTTACTTCACCTCTTTCATTTCTGATCTTATTTATCGGGGTAATCTCTCTTTGATTTTTGGTGAGCCTGGCTAGATATTCATCTGTCTTGTTTATCCTTTCATAAAACCAGCTCTTGGTTTTATTGATCTTTTGTATATTTTTTGGTCTTTATGTCATTTATTTCCACTCTGGTCTTTATTATTTTCTTCTTTCTGCTTACTCTGGGCTTTTCTTATTGCTCTCTTACTAATTCTTTAAGTTGTATGGTTAGATAATTTATTACAATTTTTCTGTTTTTTGGGGGTAAAGGCCTGAAGAACTATGAACTTTCCTCTCACCACTGCTTTCATTGTGTACCATATATTTTGGATTGTTATGTTTTCATTGTCATTTGTTTCTATGATGCTTTTTATTGCTTCTTCGAACTCTTTGGTGACCCAATAATTATTTATTAGCATGCTATTTAGTCTCCAATTGTTTATTTTTTCATTGTTTTTATTGTAGTTGATTTCTAATTTTATGTCATTGTGATCTGAGAAGATGCTTGATAATATTTCTATCTTCTTGAATTTGAAAAGACTTACCTCTACCCCAATATGTGGTTTCTTTTTGAAAATATTTTATGTGCACTTGAGAAGAATCTATATTCTCTAACTTCAGGGTTAAATGTTCTGAAGATGTGAATTAATTCCATCTGATCTAGTGAGTCATTTAGGATTCCTGTTTCTTTGCTGAATTTTTGTTTAGAGGATTTATTCAGTGATATCAATGGTGTATAAAAGTTCCCTACTCTGATTGTTTTGTTGTTGATCTCTCCTTTGATATTTTCCAGAAGTTTTTTTAATGTATTTTGATGCTCCTGTATTGGGTGCATATATGTTTACCAGAGTTATATCCCCTTGATCAATTGCTCACTTTAATATTCTGAAGTGGTCCTCCTCATCTCTTGTTATGGTCTTCAGTTTGAGAACTATTTTGTCAGATATAAGTATTGCTACCCCAGATTTTTTTTTTTCATTGACATTTGCCTGAAAAAAAGAAATTCCCATCCCTTCACTATCAGTCCCTGTGAGTCCTTTGTTCTGAGGTGGGTCTCTTGTAGACAACAAATATATGGGTCATGTGTTTTTATCCATTCAACCACCCTATTTATTTTGATTGAAGCATTTAGTCCATTTACATTTAAGGTTTTGTTTATTTTTAATAAATATTTATTGTTCAGATTATTACATTTGTTCCTCTTTTTCCCCCCATAGCTCACCTCCACTTGGTTCCCACCCCATCCCAGGCCCTCCCCCACATTGTCCTCATCCATAGGTGTAAGATCTTTGTCCAATCTCTTCCTGAACCCCACACCCTCTTCCCCCTGAGAATTCTCCTTGATTCTATTACATTCACCAGTTTATTCTGTTCATAAGATTATTTTATTCATTTGATTTTTAGATTCACTTGTTGATAGATATTTTTTTTGTTGTCACTTTGTTGTTCATAATTTTTTATCTTTATCTTTTTCTTCTTCTTCCTCTTCTTAAAGACGATCCTTCAGCATTTCATATAGTACTGGTTTGGGGTGATTAACTCTTTTAACTATTTCATGTCCGTGAAGCTCTTTATGTGACTTTCAATTCTAAATAATAGCTTTGCTGGGTAGAGTAATCTTGGTTGTAGGTTCTTGCTATTCATCACTTTGAATATTTCTTGCCACTCCCTTCTGGCCTGCATAGTATCTGTTGAGAAATCAGCTGACAGTCATAAGGGTACTCCCTTATAGGTAACTAACTGTTTTTCTCTTGCTGCTTTTAAGATTCTCTCTTTGTCTTTTTCCTTTGGCATTTTAATTTTGATGTGTCCTGGTGTGGTCCTCTTTGGATTCCTTTTGTTTGGGGTTTTCTGCACTTCCTGGACTTGTAAGTCTATTTCTTTCACCAGGTATGGAAAGTTTTCTGTCATTATTTCTTCAAATAGGTTTTCAATATCTTGCTCTCTCTTTTCTTCTTGCAACCCCATAATTTGGATGTTGGTATGCTTGAAGTTGTCCCAGAGGCTCCTTACACTATCTTCATATTTTTGGATTTTTTTTTTGCTCTTGTGGTTGGGTGTTTTATGCTTCCTTGTATTTCAAATCTTTGACTTGGTTATCGGATTCTCTAGTCTACTGTTGAATCCTTTTATATTATTCTTTATTTCAGTCAGTGTATGCTTAATTTCTGACTGGTCCTTTTCCATTTTTTTTTTTTTTTGCATTCTCACTAAGATCTTTGAAAGTCTCACTAAGTCCCTTGGAGGTTTCTAGAAAATTCTTGAGTAACCTTATAACTGTAGTTTTGAACTCTATATACAGTCATTTGCTTTTTCAGTTTATTTCATTTGTGACATGCTTCTTTATCTCTGCATTTTGGCTGCTTCCTTATGTTTGTTTCTATGTATTGGGTAGAGCTGCAAAGTCTCCTTGAGTTGATAGAATGGTCTTGTGTAGTAGGTGTCCTGTAGAGCCCAGTTGCTCAGGCTCCCCAATCCCCTGTGTTAGACACTGTTGGTGCACCCCTTTGTGGGCTGTGTGCACAGTCTTGTAGTTGAGCCTTGATTGCTGTTGGTGTCACTGGGAGGAATTGACCTCCAGGCTATTTGGCTGTGAGTACCAACTGTGGCTATAGTGTGAGAGATACTGTGCAGGAGACACCCTTATAGACCATGACTTGCTTCAGTGAGGCTTTAGTGCTCACTGAGTCTGCCCCTTGAGTATGTCACTTATGGATGTAAAGATTTGTAATCTGGTATGGTCTCACACTGACCACTTGTTACACTGGCTCTTGTGTCTCTAAGGAGGTGCAAAGTCATCCACTGCCTGGGCCCCCCCCCCCCCCCCAGCAGGAGCTACAGAGAGATCTGAAGATTCCTCCTGTTTGTATCAGGTTTGGAAGTGCCAAGATGAGGCCCAGCTGTGAGGGAAGACAGGCTGGTGATGGTGCTGGGTCCTGGGCCTTTTATTGATAGGTTTGGGGCTCCCTGACCCAGCTGCAGCTTATTTGACAGGTTTTTAGCCTGAGAAAACACAGGCTATTCATATGTAAAAGCTTCTGCCCACAGCTTTGGTGGGGTTGTAAATTGAGTGGGGCAGGGTCTCAGGGATTCACCAGGGGGGAGCAAACAGAAATGGCTGCCAGTAAGTCCTGCATCTGGGGTGGGGGAAGGTCCCAGCAGGGGAACAATGACCACTGTGAGCACCTCCATCTGGAAGAAAGCCACCCTGGAGTTCTGCCAGACAGTCCAGTTTCTCCTCATATGTGTGTGAGCCCCCAGGGTCACCCCTAGCACTGGAGCTCAGAGGGAGCTGGAACTGGTAAGTTCAGTTCATGATGCCAGCCTTTTAAGAGGAGCAGTTGGGTCTCCAACAGCCTGTGTGTCACTCACCCCCAATCCCCACTGGTTTTTATACCCCATTGTTCTTACTGCCCATAGGGACTTTTTTCTCAGCTCTGGACCCTGGGCTGGGCATATGGTGTGGGGCTGGGACTCCTTGATCCTCTGGGTAGCTTCCACAGTGGCAATCGCTCTCCCAATTAAAAAAGTGGCACATGTAGTTGCTGGACCAGCCAGTTCTGCACCTCCACCCTTCCTACCAGTCTCAGTATACTTTCTTCTTACTTCTCTAGTTGTAGTACTTCCCTTCAGCCAGCATTCTCACGGTTCTGGATGATGGTTGTAATGTATTTTAGTTGTAATTTTGATGTGGCTGTGGGACGCAGTGAGTACAGCAGGTTACCTACACTGCCATCTTGATTCTCTCTGTTGTATTCATTGTTGCAGCTATGTCATTCTTCATTTTCTATTGATTCTTCTTCATTTACTCTTGATTCTTGCACATGTAGTTGAATATGTATTCCATCCATTTAAGAATCCTTATAACCATTGTTCTGAATTCTTTCTCTCACAAATTGCTTGCTTCCATTTTGTTTATTTCCTTTTCTGTTGATTCTTTCTTCTTCTTCTTCTTCTTCTTCTTCTTCTTCTTCTTTTTTGTATGCAGGTTGTTTCTGTCTTCCTACATTTGCTGTTCCTTTGTGATTTTTCCTATGTACTAGGCCAAACTTCTATGTAACCCATGTTTTTTGAGGTGGTCTTATATAGTAAACTAGGGGCCCAGTGCATGAATCTGTGCACCTTGAAAGGAACTGTGGGCCATGAGGCTGCGGTGGGCACAGGGGTGGATCTTGGCCCATCCTCCACACCACCACCTGGCCTATCCTGCTGAGGCCCCCATCTCCTGTCTGCTGGCACCAGCAGCAGGGCTGGCACCACCAGCAGGTGTGAGTGGGGCTGGCACCATCAGCTGGTGCAAGAGGCAGCTGCTGCCCCAATTGCCCCTCAGGAGCAAGGGGAGATGGAGAAGCCCTCAGGGTGATCAGTGCTGGCATCCGCTGCTTGCACGTGCTGATGGTGCCAAGTGATTGGGACTGGCACCAGGTGTGAGCAGGGCCAGCACTGGCAGCAGGTGCAAACACTAGGCGGGACTGTGGCATATGGGATCAAAGAATTTTCAGTAACCACCAGAGGCTCTCCCCGATGACAGTGACTGGCATGCTGCCTTGGTCTGGCACCCCTGCTCACCTTCTCCACCATCCCTCTGTGGCCAACACCTGGCATGTTCCATGCATGCCCCCTGGTGGTCAGCGCACATCATAGCTTCCAGTTTTCCACCTTTCTATCTATTTGCATATTAGGTTTATATATATATATATATATATATATATATATATATATATATATATATATATATATATGTTTTGTGGGGGCCAGTGTTGCAATCTCTCAGGTCTTTTTGGCTGGGTATTTAGGGGATGACCTCTTCTTGGGATGTTTGGTTCTCTTGGTGTAGTTGGGACTTCAGTGTTATTGTCCCATTTGTGGATGGAGTTTCCTCTCACAGTGTCTGGTTATGTAGCTCACCTTCTACCATGTTTACCAAACAGCACAAAATACAACTCAAGTCAAAACACAAAGGGGGCAAAACACACATGTACTCACGGTACCAATAACCCCAATAAATTGACCACCAGAGAAAAGATAATTAGGAGAGAAAAAAAAGAGAAAAAATGATATTGAGGAAAAAAAAGTAAGAGAGAACAGAAAAAGAAGAAAATGAAGAAAAAATACATGGGAAGAAAACACTATATAACAAACAAATAAACCCCCCAAAAATGCAAAGAACAAATACCCAGAAAAAGGGGATGACAGAATCTCTAGAAGCAGAGCTTATATACAAAAAGTAAGGCTAAGGAATTGAATGAAAGGGGGAAGGACCATAGTTCAGTATAGAGAATGTAGAAAGAGAATTATTGGATAAGAAGAAAAGAAAAATAAATAAATAAATAAATAAATAAATAAATAAATAAATATTTTTTCTTAATTTATCTATCCACCTATTTTTGGAAAAGGAGAATAAAGGAGAGAGCAGATAAGTGTGATTTAGTGAGTGAAACTAGTTAAACAATTAGGGGAAGAAGAGAATAAGAGAGGAGAGGGGGGAAAAGATTAAAAAATTGATTAGTGAAGAAAGAGAAAAGAGAAGGGTACATAGACTTGAAACAGGGGAGAGAAAATTAGATATATAAGTAAGCCAAAAGAGACTACAATAATAATGACATGTCAATAAAGCAGACAAATAAGATCAATTTTTAACAAGGGCTAAAAAGAAAGGAAAGAGAAAAAACTAAAGTGGGTATAGAAGAAGTGAGAAGAGGATGAAGAAGGGAGAAGTGAGGAAGAAAAGGGTGAAAAAGATAAAATAACAATAATAAAAATTAGAATGAAGAAAAATAATACAAAAAATAAAAGATTAAAAAAACAGATAAAGAAAAAAATTTAAATAAAAGATTAAGGAAAGTGAAGTGTCATTTGCTTCAGCCAGTTTTAACACCCCATGGGGGCTGGTTTAAGATCCCACTCTTATGTTCTCTCTGCCACTTCTCAGTTTCCTATTTGGGTTGTCAGCACAGTGGTGCAGTTCCAAGTGATCCACTGCTCCTCTGTGTCTGTTTCCACAGCCTTGGCTGCAAGCAGGAGGAACCAATCTGCCCACTTTGCCTGTCTGCCTGCTGTAAATCTTAATCACTCAAGAGTAAGTTTTTGACAGGGCTGTAGGTAGGGGTGGTGCTCTATTGTTTTCCAGGACCAAGAGGCCCCTCTTCAACCCAGTCCCCAATGGCTCCCTGAGGCTATTCAGTTTTTGTTTCCTCAGAAAATGTGTAGTCTGGGTGCTGCTGTACTAGCTGCCCTGAGGCTGCTTGGAGGGGCTGGCTCTTCAGGAGAAAAATGGCTGCTTAGGTTTTCAGTGGTTCTCAACCTTCCTAATGCCACGACCCTTTAATACAGTTCCTCATGTTGTGGTGACCCCCAATTTCATTGTTACAAGTTGAACATAATTAAAGCATAGTGATTAATCACAAAAACAACATGTAATTATATATGTGTTTTCTGATGGTCTTAGGCAACCTCCGTGAAAGGGTCGTTCGACCCCCAAAGGGGTCGCGACCCACAGGTTGAGAACCGCTGGTTTAGAGGGTCCCGAATGCCCCAGTGCCAGATTTCTGGTCAGCTCTCCCTGTCCTGCTCCCTTCCACAGCCTCTCACCAGCCTCCACAAATCTGCACTTCTACCTGCACCACAGCCTTGGGTGAGTGTTTGTAATTGAAAGGTCCTATGAACTGGGTATAGCAAATAAAAGCAAAGACAAAACAGAGGCAAAGCAACTGCTCAACTGTGAGACCCCCAGCAGCACCATGTGGCTCAGGCAGCTAGCTCCTCGGGCCGCCTTTCTGGTTCTATCTAGCCTCTCATGGCTGTGGACTTAGATCTAGATTTTCCAGCCTCCGGCAGCCCTGTGAACTTCTTTTCCACAGAAAGATATTAAACCTGTCCCCAAGGAACATGGACTTGGTGCAGTGAACTTTCTTCTAACTCTCTTGGCCTTGTGGTCACATGTGTCCCTTCAGCCCAGATACCCAATCCTACCATTCTGCAGGCATCGTCTGCCCTTTGTGCTACCACATTGTCTTTATCTATTCAACCATTGATGAGCATTTGTGCTGCTTCTACCTGTTGGTAATTATGAGTAATGCTGCCATAAACAAATTTGACTAGACATATTTCATTTTTCTTGGGGATATACACAGAAGTGGAATTACTGAGACATATAGTATTCTATGTTTAATTATTTGAGGAGCTCCCAGACTGTTTTCCAAAATGTCTGAATTATTTTATATTTTCACCCACAGTGTATTAGAGTTCTAGTTTCTCCATGTCCTTGCCAACACTTTTTGATTTTTCTATCCATTCTAGTGGATATGAGTGAAGTAGTATATTATTATGGTTTTGATTTGTATTTCCCAGGTAACTTATTATGTTGAGCATCTATTCATGTACTAATTGGCCATTTATATATCTTTGGGGAAATGCCTACTCAGAATCTTTGTTCATTTTTAAATTGAGTTATTTATCTTTGTATTATTGAGTTGTAGAAACTCCTTATTGTAGTAAAAGTACCTGGTAATTAGCTTTTTAAATTGTAATTTAGGTGCCTCACATTAAGATTTTCATCGCTGAGGCATTCACTTCAAATATATTTATTTCATCCCTCTCTAATAAATACAATGCTAGCTACACAAGTAGGTAAAGACCCACAACCATCCTACCCAGGAAGTTATAAAGTATCCCTTTTATAGAAAGTTCTGGTTGACCTAAAAAGATTGACATCTTGCTTTTACCTTCATATGCTCAATTTCTGCTCTTACATTTTAAATTCGTCAATAAAGAGTGAAACTGCAAACCCACAGGCACTTGATGAAAATAAATTCAGATCACCAGGTTCTCTTCTCTTCTCTTCTCTTCTCTTCTCTTCTCTTCTCTTCTCTTCTCTTCTCTTCTCTTCTCTTCTCTTTTCTCTCTCTCTCTCTCTCTCTCTCTCTCTCTCTCTCTCTCTCTCTCTCTCTCTCTCTCTCTCTCTGATTTGCTGTCTGACCCCAGTTTGGTCCAGCCACAACATTGGCTCTAATCAGGGAAATGCCATTGGGGGATGGTTACAGTAGTATGGGCTGAGGTGTGTGCCCACTGATATTTCTAGCAGGTAGAATCACTACTAATAGGATGAAACTGACAAAAAACACACACATATATATTCTAGGTACAAGTCCCTTATCACATTTATGATTTGAGATATTTTTTTTTTTACCATTCTTTAGGTTATCTTTTCATTTCTTTGATGGTATCTTTTTAAACGCAGAAGCTTTTTCTAAATTTTGATAAAGTTCAATTTATCTCTCTTTTCTTGTTCTCTTGCTTTGGTTTCAAATATAAGAACCCATTCCCAAATCCAAAGACACTGAAGTTTATCCTTATATTTTCTTTTTTTATTATTTATTTATTTATTAGTCTTATTTTTCTTTATTGATTAATGTATTACATATGTGTACTTATCCCCTGATTGCCCCCCACCCCACCCAACTCATGCCCTCACCCCACCATTGTCTGTGTCCTTTGGTTAGGCTTATATGCATGCTTACAAGTCCTTTGGTTGATCTCTCCCCCTTACCCCCACCCTCCCCTACCTTCCCTCTGAGGTGTGACAGTCTGATCAATGCTTCTCTGTCTCTGGATCTATTTTTGTTCATCAGTTTATGTTGTTCATTATATTCCATAAATGAGTGAGATCATGTGATATTTATCTACCTCTGACTCGCTTATTTTGCTTAGCATAATGCACTCCAGTTCCATCCATGCTGTTGCAAATGGTAAGAATTCCTTCTTTTTTACCACAGTGTAGTATTCCATTGTGTAGATATACCACAGTTTTTTAATCTACTCATCTGCTGATGGGAACTTTGGCTGTTTCCAATTCTTAGCCTGGTGAATTATGCCGCTACGAACACAAGGGTGCATATATCCTTTCTGATTGGTGTTTCTGGTTTCTTGGGATATATTCCTAGAAGTGGGATCACTGGCTCAAATGGAATTTCCATTTTTAGTTTTTTGAGGAAAGCCCATACTGTTCTACACAGTGGCTGCACCAGTCTGCATTCCCACCAGCAGTGCAGGAGGGTTCTTTTTTCTCCGCATCCTTGCCAACACTTGTTATTTGTTGATTTGTTGATGATAGCCATTCTGACTGGTGTGAGACGGTACCTCATTGTCATTTTGTTTTTCATCTCTCAGATGATTAGTGACTTTGTGCATGTTTTCATATGTCTCTTGGCTTTTCTTATTTCTGCTTTCCAAAAGTAACTATTTAGGTCCATTGCCCATTGGGGTCTTACCCATTTTTGACTACCAGCCATCTCTGGGCCAAGTAGGGTGATGTGAGGTTCAGTTCTGTCTCCTTGGTAGCCTATGTCCCTCTGGCCTCTATGCCCAGCAACTGCCTTTGGATCCCCTCGCCTGCTGGCGGGGTCCCGGCATTGATCATAGGGAACCCAGGTTTCTTCTCCAGAGAGGGCCCGGCTTACGCCATTGGGCAAGAGACAGATCCATGGTACCAGCTTTTCATGATCTCAGCTTGAACGGAGAGCCTATATAACAGCTGTAGACAATTGGAATCCTTTTGGCAAAAAAAGGTCAAGAGAGGTCAATACAGAATGCTTAAGTGCCTTCCCCAGGAGGCGCTCCACACAGTGGAAGGGAATAAATCCCTTCATGTAAAACATTCAAATTCATTTGTAAATTTGTTTGGGATAAATGCACAATATACTGTTGTAAAGCATCAAAAATTATTAATAAAACTTTGTAGAATAATACCATGTAAGAATATTCTTTGCTCTAGGTCATGACAACTTAATTTTAAACTCAAGGTTTGGAATGAGGAACCTAGTTTTCAAAAAAAAAGAGAAGAAATTTATAGAAGCAGAGACAGTATGCTATCTAAATTACAGTTTTTTGGGTAAACACATTATCTAGAGTCCTTGGTAACCTAGGTTAACAGTTTTGGGTCTAGAACCCTTGAGTGACCTGGGTTAAACTTAGGCACTTAGGCAGTTTTGGGTCTCCAGAACACTGAGTTGACATATTAACTGGAGCCCTCTAACCTTGGGATAGCTGTGCTGTCCTTCCCAGGTAAAGGAAAAATGTGCCTTTTAAGATCAGTATGAAACTATAGTTTTTACCTGAAATTATTGTTACCATACTTCACTTTACCATGCCCCAGGTGGTCTCTGGGCTGTTCCTTTTATTCTGACACCAATGTAGCTCCATAGGTGTCTTTCCATTAGCATCACAAGTGAAAAAAATTAGAGTAATTAAAGCTAGGTACAGCCTACCTATAGGTGATTTCTCCATCAGAAATGTTTTGGCCAGCCTTTTCAATAAACAAAGGGCCGGCTTTTTACCGGGCTACTTAGATTTTTATAATTTGAGATTTTAATAATTTTTGAGATTCAAATTCAATTATTTTAAGGCATTTACTTTAGCAAATTTTTGTAACAGAGACAATTTTACTGATTTTCCTTTTAGAGGTCTTAAAGTTATCTTTGGAATAGGTTTCATTAACATTATTATGAAAAAAATACCAATCTTGTTGCTAGAATTTCTACCCTGGGTCAAATTTGCCATTTTCCTTAGGAAATAATCAGTCTTGGGTTTTATTCTGCACATTTGTAAAGAAATTCCAGCTCAAAACTCTATCTAAATGTCCAAAATTGGAACATGCACACATTAGTTCCAAGCCAAGTTTTCTCTTTACACGTGAACAGAAACCCCAGACGCATTTTAAATTTTGTAAAACTTTTCAATTACAAGAAGGAGACTTTAAATTAGAATACTGGGGAGGAGGCGTCCATATTGGATAGCCATGTGCTCTCTTTTCCTTTCCACCACATCCTGCTTTGGGGGAAGTTTCAGCAAATGACTCAGATGGAGTATTTGTTCCCAAAGTCATGCTTAATAGAAAAACAGATTTTAAAGTTGTTTTCTTTTTTCGCTTTCCAAAGTAATAGCTAGCACCCAAGGTCACATTGGCTAGACTTTGCACTTCCCGACATGTTCTCAGGTAATTCTTAAACAGAACATTAAGTAATCTCATTGAGGGAGAAATTATTGCTCTGCGCTCTCCTGCCACCTTTGAATCTCTCCAAACCAGAGAGAGATTCGGCAGCGGGGTTCCATTTCTTATTACAGATAGATTCCAAATACAAATTAAGATAAGAAAACACATTAAGATGACCATGGCACTATTTTTTCAGCTTGATATAAAAGAGTACCTTTTTCAAGAAAAACAAAGGTTATGTTCTATAATAACATGCAAAAACTGTAAAAGATTACCTTCTAAAATTTTAACACTTTAAACATGCAAATCAAAAGTCGATAATAAAGTTTCTTAGTTTTTAAAAGCCAAATATACCTTTTCAAAGCCGAATCTACTTTGTTGAAGCCAAATCCTGCCCCGTTTGTTAGCCTGGTTAAGAAAACGTTCCCAGTGTACTTACAGACCCGGGCTTCTGTAGTTGATCCTGGGCATTGCGTGCGGTAGAATCCCCCTCACCTTTTTTCAGTGAGTTTTCCACACCTTTTCGGTGAAAACTTCCTTTTCTCACTCCAGCGAGGCCTGCACTTCCAGATTACCCGTCGGGCGCCAGATGTAGAGTAAGACTCCCTCCACGTTCTGTGTGGAGTAGGGTTCGGTATCTGAAAGAGGAGCTGCACAAAAAATGAGAGAAAAAGTCACGAGATAATTTTGCAATATTGGGGGACCAGGCGGCCAAGTCCAGAAGGACTTCCCCCATGCTCAGGCTGCTCCAATCTTTTATTGATCTGGAGTTAGCCCTTAATGTAAGGAAGTTTCAATGACACACAGATCAGCAGACAATTTCCAGGAATAGACAAGTATCTGATTAACTCATCAATAGATTTCCGAGTGTAGGCAGAGTATCTGATTAGCTCATCAATAGATTTCCAGGAGTATCTGATTAACAATAATCAACAAGGATCTACATAAGTATCTAAGGAATTAAGTGAACTAAGGTGGGGATGCTTCAACTATTATTACCTAAATTAACTGAGTGGTTCCTAGATTAACTGGGTGGTGCACAGACCTGACCTTTGCTAGGACTTTCAAGCCCTGACCTTTACTAGGACTTTCAAGGGCTACTAGCTTTTGGGGGGTCTCTGTCTAAACTCAGCTAGTGAAGACAATGAATGGACTCCAGCAATTTACATATAAAATTATTATTGATAAGTACTTGTTTGCAGCCTTTTTTTGTGCCTTTGTTCCTTCTTCCACTTTTATTACTTATTTTTACACCAGTCCCTTTAGCATTTCTTGCATTGCTGCCTTGGTAGTGATAAACTCCCTTAGCCTTTTTTTTTTTTTTTGGAAGCTCCTTCTTTCCCCTTCAATTTTAAATGAGAAGCTTGCTGGATAGAGTATTCGTGGATTCAGTCCTTTGCTTTGCATCACTTTGTAAATTTCCTTCCATTCTTTTCTGTCCTGATGTGTTTCTGTTGGGAAATCATTTGATCATCTCATGGGAGATCCCTTGTACGTAACTTTCTATCTCTCTCTTGCAGCCTTTAAGATTCTCTCTTTGTCCTGAACATTTGCCATCATAATTATGATGTGTTTTGGTGTGTGTCTTTCGGGTTCATGTTGTTTGGTACTCTCTGTGCTTGGGTGACATTTTTCTTCCCCATATCAAGAAAGTTTTCTGACATTATTTCTTCAAATAGGTTTTCTAACCCTTGTTCCTCTCCCTGTTTTTTCTGGCACACCTATTATTCGTATGGTCCTCCATTTCATGTTGTACCATTGTTCCCTTTGGCTATCCTCCTGTCTTTTAATTTGTTTGTCCAGTTGCAGTTCAGTTTGGGTGTGTTTTTCTTCCCTGTCTTTTAATTCCCTAATTGGTCCTCCACTTCTCTTGGTCTACTGTTGAAACTTTCTATGGTGTTTTTTATTGCAGCGATATCACTCTTTATTTCTTCTTGATTCTTACATAAGGTTTTTCATCCATCCTGTTTATGAACTGTATGACCCATAATCTGAATTCTTTTTTCTGCCATATTGCATGGCTCCATTTCATTTAACTATTTTTCTGGCAATTCCTCCTTTTCTGTCCTTTGGGGGTTTCTTTGTCTACCCATTTTTGCTCTCACCAGTGATGGCGAACCTATGACATGTGTGTCAGAGGTGACACGCGAACTCATTTTTTTGGTTGATTTTTCTTTGTTAAATATTGCCGGGAGCCAGTCCATCCTTGCTGTTTCAAGGGACCTGGCGTATATGGCATACGGTTCTTAATATGTTTGCTCACCTTCTTGGCGCTGTGTTTTAACCAAGGTCACCTCTCCGAGAAAGGTTGAATCCCCAGGTAGGGATTTTCCCCTGAAGTTAGGGAGGGAATAAAACCCCTCAACTAAGTGCCAGGCGGGTAATTAATCACTTTAACTATGAACAATCATGCTTGAGCTACATAATCTTTACTCCCTGGAATGGAGATAAGAAACACCCTAACCTTTGTAATAGAGATTGATAGGATTGAATCAACTGGTATAAATACAGATGTAACAATACAGCAAGACACAGAACTTAGAAGTCAGAACTCAGAGCACAGAACCTACACAGAACGTTCTCTAGAGACAGAAGAACTTCACTGGAGAGAACATGGCAAAAGATCCTGGACAGAAACTGGCCTCAGAACCTAGAGACAGAACCTAGCGAGAGAACATGGCAAAAGATCCTGGACAGAAACTGGCCTCAGAACCTAGAGACAGAACCTAGCGAGAGAACATGGCAAAAGATCCTGGACTGAACCTGACTATAGAACGTGGCAAGAGAACCTGACTAGAACCTGGTGACTGAACCTGGCTGGAGAACCTGGACAGAACCTGGCTGGAGATCCTAACCAGAACTTTGCTGGAGATCCAGACCAGAACTTCGCTGGAGATCCAGACCAGAACTTCGCTGGAGATCCTGGCTAGAGATCCTGGTTAGGCTGCTGATCAACTGAACGCTGTCTCCATGTCCTTCCTTCTTCGCCGACTCCGTCCACACCTTTGGGGACCCCTGGACCTGCTGGGGTTGGACCCCGGCAAAATATCATTTAAATATATAAAATAAATATCAAAAATATGTGTTTTACTATGGTTGCAAATATAAAAAATTTCTATATGTGACACGGCACCAGAGTTAAGTTAGGGTTTTTCAAAATGCTGACACACCGAGCTCAAAAGATTCGCCATCACTGATCTAGACATTAAATCATGCAGGGGCTGTTACTTGGGTGGCAGTGGCTCCTTGGGATTTGGTTGTTCCTTGAGCAGTCATGGCAATAGCTTCTCCTCAGTTGGCAGTGGCTCCTCTGGGGCATGCTCTTCACAGCAGAGGTGGCTCCTCTGGCTAGTGGGGGGAGGCTGCTCATACAGCTGCTGCTCCTCGGACTGGGGTGGGCTGCTCACAAGGCTGCTGCCTCTCAGACAGGGCCAGGCTGCTCATGTGGCTGCTGCTCCTTGGATGGGAGTGAGCTGCACTTGTGGCTTCTGCGCCTTGGATGGGGGCAGCCCACTCACCTTGCTGCTGCTAATTGGACAGGTGCGGGCTGGGTGTGGCTGCTACTCCTCAGACCAGGGCAGCTATGCAGGGCTACTGCTCCTCAGACATTGGTGGTCTGCTCATGCAGCTGCTGTTCTTCAGACTAGGACGGGGTGCTTGTGTGACTGCCACTCCTCTAATGGGGATGGGCTGCTTGCAGAGCTTCTGCTACTTGTATAAGGGTGGGCTGCTCACACAGCTGCTGCTCCTTGAATGGGGGAAGACTGCTTACACTGATGCTGCTCCTTGGATGGGTGCAGGCCATATGAGGCTGCTGCTCTTTGGCTTGTGGAGGGCTGCTCACGGGGCTGCTGATCCTCTTACAGGAACAGGCTGCTCATGTCTTTGCTGCTTGCATGGTCACAGTGCCCTGGGCTTAAGTGTTGGGCCGGTCAGAGGGGAGCATGCTTCAGAACTCACAGGAGCCTGCACCCGGGGTGGCTGGTGTCTCAGTAACCATGGGACCACAGCAGAAGTAGCAGGTCCCTGGTAGGTGTGGCTGTAGAGTTCCAGGTGTTATCTGAGGCCACCCTGGGTGGAGGTGAGGCTGGGCTCCCAGTTACAGCACCTCTCCCCTTCAAAAAGGCAAGACCTCTGAGAAAGAGCTGGCCTCCTGGTACTGTTTGCGAAAGTAGCAGAGGTTGCCTAGTTAGGCAAGCCAAGTTAGCCTCCCCGCAAAGGTCCTGTGTGATCTAGTTGTCTCACTCACACACATACACACAAACCACATGACCACGCACTCCTCCTTTTTTCACTCACTCACGCTCTCTCCCTCACTGCCACATTCTTCTTATTTCTGTAGTTGTGTCTGGGGTGTTATTGACGTGTTCGTGATTGGAGTTTCCTCTCAGGGTGTCTGGTTATGTTGACTTGCTCTCTAGCACATTGTCTGGACAGGGTAAAATTCACCTCGACAAGACAGGACACAAAAGGGAGAAAACACAAATGTACTCATGAAACCAATACCCCCAATATAAGTGACCACCAGAAAAAAAAGAGAATTAAGGAGAGGGGAAAGAGCACAAATGATACTTAGAAGAGAAAAAAAAATGGCATGAGAGATAAGAAAAGAAGAAAAAGGAATAAAAAGGAATATACATGGAATGGCCAGATTATTATGACCACCTGACGTTTGTAGGCAAATTAGCTATAATTTCACACTGAAGTTGCTAGAGGGCCAGACCATTATAAATGGAGGCAGGTTGTTTACCACGACAGTGGAAGTAATTTTTTTCCTGAAGATATGGGTAAACAATGCGATTTAACAGCCTTTGAACATGGGATATTTATATATTGAGTGGCCAGATTATTATGACCACCTGACTTTGTAGGCAAATTAGCCATACACTGCATCATATGGGATATGGAAGCTGAAAGCCTGTTTGAACACCTTTGCTGTCTGCACTTACCAAGATAAAACATCTCCAATTCGCACAGGTACACAAGGATTGGACAGTTGAGCATTCGAAAAAAGTCATGTGGTCTGATGAATCACGTCTCCTGTTGCATCATGCAGATGGCAGAGTGAGAATTTGGCGGAAACAGCATGAAAGCACGCACCCCACATGCATGAGTTCAACCCTTCAAGCTGGTGGGGGCAGTGTTATGGTTTGGGGCATGTTTTCTGGGCATGATTTGGGCCCTTTAATTCGTGTGGAACAACATCTGAATAGCACAACATACCTAAGTATCCTTGCTGATTAAGTTCTTCCTATCATGTTGATGGCGTATCCCAAAGGATATGGCTTCTTCCAACAAGAAAATTCACCATGCCACGGTACTCGTATTGTGCAGGAGTGGTTTCAAGAACATGAGGGAGACTTTACCTTGCTTAGGTGGCCCCCACAATCACCAGATCTCAATCCAATGGAGCATGTGTGGGATGAAGTTAAAAGAGCCATCAGGATAGAGGGATTTTCAATCCCAGCAACAACATAGCGCAGGTAACTAACTATTACGCAGTCAGCTCTGGGCAGTGAACTTCCACTGGAAAGAGAGGCCCTATAGCCTCAGAGGCCAACCCCAGAACACTGCCACCCAGAGGCTGACCCACAAACTGACTCTTTGCTAAACACAAAATAAGGCAGTCTGGGAAATAAATGCGACCTGCTTTAAAATAAGGACTGTGGTTCACAACACAGAGGAACAGTATATCGCAGGGAAACTCAACACTCTCCTGAATACCTGGCAGGTCTAAGGCGAGCCACACTGAAGAATAGAAGAACCGAAGGACCTTCACTACTGCATTTTTTTTTCTTTTTTCACTTTTTAACTAAGAAATCAATTTTTTTTTCTTTTTTTTCCTCTGATCTTTTTTTTTTCTTTTTCGATCACCTGATTTTACCCTTTTAATTACTACCTTCTTATTTTTAACCAGTATTATTACTGCTACCATTTTACCATTTTTTAAAGTGCCATTTTATTTTCTCTTTATTTTATTTTGGGATTAGTGTTCTCCATTCTATTTTCATTGTTATATTATTGGTTGTTTCTAGTTTGCATTCATATCCAGGGAGCTGTTGCTGGAATTTGTTGGGATTAATGGCTGTTCTATAGGAGTATTCTCCTCATATAAAAAGTCTCTTCACCTCTTCCACTTCATTCTCTCTTTTTGCTCTTTTTTTTTCTTTTCTTTTCTCGCTTTTATTTTCCCCCCTCCTTTTTCCCAATTTCATTTTTACACTCCTTTTTTTGGTCCCTACTTTTCTTTTTTCTCTTTTATCTTTTTCTCTTCCTTCTTCCTTATCCCCTAATTCTCTTAATTCAGGTGGTCACCTTTATTTGGGGTTATTAATATCGTGAATATATTTGTGTATAGTGCCTGGTACGTGGTGCCTTGTTGTGTTGTATTTTGTGCCTTTAAATCAACGTAGCAGATCCAAGCAACAGCAACCTCCTGAGCACCACATCCTCTGCTGAGGAACAGCAGTTGTACGTGAAACCTCGCCCCACCAGCCAGAAGAGCCACCACAGCTGTGAACAGCACCAACCAGAGGAGCTGCTGCCAACTGAAGAGCAGCAGCTACCGCAACCGCCCGAAGAGCAACCACAGACCAAGCAGTCACTGCCACCCAGGGAGCAACCACTGAACGACTCAACATCTAGATATGTCAGTGAGATCAAACATGGGTAGACAAAGAAACCCCCAAAGGAAAGAGAAGGAGGACTCTCCAGAAAAGCAGCTAAGTAATACAGAGGCATGCAACATGAGAGAAAAAGAATTCAGACTAAGGGTACTAGAGTGCATAAACCGGATGGAGGAAAAAATCAACAACTTCTGCAAGAAGCAAGAAGAAACAGATGAAAAAGTCGATAACATATGGAAGAAGCTAGAAGAAACAGATGAAAAAATCGATAACATATGGAAGAAGCTAGAAGAAACAGATGAAAAAATCAACAACTTAAGTAAGACCCAAGAAGAAATGAAGAGTGATATAGCTGCAATGAAAAACTCCATTGAAAGTATCAACAGTAGACTAGGAGAAGCGGAGGACCGAATTAGTGAATTAGAAGACAAGGAAGCAAAACACACCCAAAATGTACTGCAATTGGAGAAAAAAATTAAAAGACAGGAGGAGAGCCTAAGGGAGCTTTGGGACAACATGAAACGAAACAACATACGAATAATAGGAGTACCAGAACAACAGAAGGATGAACAAGGATTAGAAAACATACTCGAAGAAATAATATCAGAAAACTTTCCTGAGGTGGGGAAGAAAAAAGTCACACAAGCCCAGAGAGTCCCAAACAAGGTGAACCCGAAAAGACCCACACCAAGACACATCATAATCACCATGGCTAATGTTCAGGACAAAGAGAGAATCTTACAGGCTGCAAGAGAGAGACGGAAAGTTACATACAAGGGATCTCCCATTAGACTGTCAAATGATTTCTCAACAGAAACACATCAGGCCAGAAAAGAATGGACTGAAATTTACAAAGTGATGCAAAGCAGAGGACTGAATCCAAGAATACTCTATGCAGCAAGGCTATCATTCAAACTTGAAGGGGAAATAAGAAGCTTCACAGACAAAAAAAGGCTAAGGGAGTTTGTCACCACCAAGCCAGCAATGCAAGGAATGCTAAAGGGACTGGTATAAAAAGAAGAAATAAAAAGCTCAGAAAGAAAACAGCCACACAAAAAAAGAAATGGCTACAAACAAGTACCTTTCAATAATAACTTTAAACGTAAACGGACTAAATGCTCCAACCAAAAGACATCGAATGGCTGAATGGATAAAAAAACATGACCCATACATCTGCTGTCTACAAGAAACCCACCTCATTAGAAGGGACTCGCACAGACTGAAAGTGAAAGGATGGAAAAATATCTTTCAGGCAAATGGAAAGGAAAAGAAAGCAGGGGTAGCAATACTTATATCAGACAAAATAGACCTCAAAGTGAAGGCCATAACAAGAGATAAGGAAGGCCACTTCATAATACTAAAGGGATCAATACAACAAGAAGATATAACCCTGATAAACATATACGCACCCAATGCAGGAGCACCCAAATTCATAAAAAAAACTCCTGGAAGATATCAAAGGAGAGATCGACAACAATACAATCATAGTAGGAGACTTTAATACACCACTGACAGCACTGGATAAGCCCTCTAAACAAACAATCAGCAAAGATACAGCAATCCTAAATGACTCACTAGATCAGATGGACTTAATAGACATCTTCAGAACACTTCACCCCAAAGCCACAAAATATACGTTCATCTCAGGTGCTCATGGGACATCTTCAAAAATAGACCATATATTGGGTCACAAGCAAAGTATCCCCAAATTCAAGAAGATTGAAATCATAAAAAGCGTCTTCGCAGACCACAATGGCATAATATTAGAAATAAACTACAATAAAAACAACCCAAAATACTCAAACACCTGGAAGCTGAATAGCATGCTATTAAATATTGATTGGGTTACCAATGAGATCAAAGAAGAAATTAAAAACATCCTGGAAACTAATGACAATGAAAACACAACAATCCAAAACCTATGGGACACAATGAAAGCAGTCCTGAGAGGGAAGTTTATAGCTCTACAGGCCTATCTCAAAAAACAAGAAAAAATGGTAGTAAATCATCTAACTCTACAACTCAAAGAAATAGAAAGAGCGCAACAAGAAAACCCCAGAGTGAGCAGAAGGAAGGAGATAATAAAGATTAGAGCAGAAATAAATGACATAGAGACCAAAAAAACAATACAGAAAATCAATGAAACCAAGAGCTTGTCCTTTGAAAGGATAAACAATATTGACAAACCTCTAGCCAGGCTCACCAAGAAGCAGAGAGAGAGGACCCAAATAAATAAAATCAGAAACGATAGAGGCGAAATAACAACTGACCCCACAGAAATACAGAGCATTGTTAAAAAATACTATGGACAGCTCTACTCCAACAAACTAGACAACATGGAGGAAAGGGACAAATTCCTAGAAAAATACAACATTCCAAAAGTCAATCAGGAAGAATCTAAAAATCTCAACAGGCCAATGACTGTGGAAGAAATTGAAGCAGTCATCAAAAAGCTTCCATCAAACAAAAGCCCAGGACCAGACGGCTTCACAGGGGAGTTTTACCAAACATTCAAGGAAGAACTAAAACCTATCATCCTCAGACTACTACAAAAAATTCAAGAGGAAGGAACACTTCCAAGCTCATTCTATGAAGCCAGCATCACCCTAATACCAAAACCAGGTAAAGACAACACAATGAAAGAGAATTACAGGCCAATATCCCTCATGAACATAGATGCCAAAATCCTCAACAAAATCTTAGCAAATCGGATCCAGCAGTACATCAGAAAGATCATACACCATGACCAAGTTGGATTTATCCCAGGGATGCAAGGATGGTACAATATCCGCAAATCAATAAACATGATACATCACACAAATTGAAAGAAAAAACCCACATAGTCATATCAATGGATGCAGAAAAAGCGTTTGAGAAAATTCAACACCCATTTTTGATAAAAACTCTCAGCAAGGTGGGAGTAGAAGGATCATACCGCAACATAATAAAAGCCATATATGACAGGCCCACAGCCAACATCATACTCAATGGACAAAAACTAACACCATTTCCCCTAAGAACAGGAACAAGACAGGGATGCCCCCTCTCACCACTCCTGTTCAACATAGTACTGGAAGTGTTAGCCATTGCAATTCGGCAAGAAGAAGAAATAAAAGGCATCCAAATTGGAAAAGAGGAAGTAAAACTGTCCTTATTTGCAGACGACATGATATTATACATACAAAACCCTAGAGATTCCATCAAAAAGCTACTAGACTTAATACATGAATTTGGCAATGTAGCAGGATACAAAATTAACCCCAGGAAATCTGAGGCATTTCTATACACCAATAGTGAACTTTCAGAAAGAGAGATTATAAAAACAATCCCGTTTACCATTGCACCAAAAAAATTAAGCTACCTAGGAATAAACTTAACTAAAGAGGTAAAAGACCTCTACTCAGAAAACTACAGGACGTTGAAAAAAGATATAGAGGAAGCCATAAACAGATGGAAGAACATACCGTGTTCATGGATTGGTAGAATCAACATCATTAAAATGTCCATACTACCCAAAGCAATCTATAAATTCTACGCACTTCCCATTAAAATACCAACGGCATACTTCAGAGATCTAGAACGATCTCTCCAAAAATTCATCTGGAATAAAAGAAGACCCCGAATAGCTGTAGCAATCCTGAAAAAGAACAAAGTAGGTGGGATCTCAATACCAGATATCAAGTTGTATTACAAAGCCACTGTTCTCAAAACTGCCTGGTACTGGCACAAGAATAGGCATATAGATCAATGGAATAGAATAGAGACCCCAGAAATCGGCACGAACCAATATGCTCAATTAATATTTGACAAAGGAGGCAAGAACATACAATGGAGCCAAGATAGTCTCTTCAATAAATGGTGCTGGGAAAATTGGACAGATATATGCAAGAAAATGAAACTAGACCACCAACTTACACCATACACAAAAATATACTCAAAATGGATAAAGCACTTAAATGTACGACGGGAAACCATAAAAATTCTAGAAGAATCCAAAGGCAACAAAATCTCAGACATATGCCGAAGCAATTTCTTCACTGATGCAGCTTCTAGGGCACTTGAAACTAAAGAAAAAATGAACAAATTGGACTACATCAAAATAAAAAGCTTCTGCACAGCAAAAGAAACCATCAACAAAACAACGAGAAAACCCACTGTGTGGGAAAACATATTTGCCAATGACATATCTGATAAGGGCCTAATCTCCAAAATTTATAGGGAACTCATACAACTTAACAAAAGGAAGATAAACAATCCAATCAAAAAATGGGCAAAGGACCTAAATAGACACCTTTCAAAAGAGGACATTCAGAAAGCCAAGAGACATATGAAAACATGCTCAAAGTCACTAATCATCCGAGAGATGCAAATCAAAACAGCAATGAGGTACCATCTCACACCTGTCAGACTGGCTATCATCAACAAATCAACAAACGACAAGTGCTGGAGAGGATGTGGAGAAAAAGGAACACTTGTGCCCTGCTGGTGGGAATGCAGACTGGTGCAGCCACTATGGAAGACAGTATGGAATTTCCTTAAAAAACTGAAAATGGAACTCCCATTTGACCCTGTGATCACACTTCTAGGAATATATCCCAAGAAACCAGAAACACCAATCAGAAAGGACATATGCACCCCTATGTTCATAGCAGCACAATTCACCATAGCTAAGATCTGGAAACAGCCTAAGTGCCCATCAGTAGATGAATGGATTAGAAAACTGTGGTACATCTACACGATGGAATACTATGCTGCTCTAAAAAGGAAGGAACTCTTACCATTTGCAACGTCATGGATGGAACTGGAGAGCATTATGCTAAGTGAAATAAGCCAGTCAATAAAGGAAAAATACCACATGTTCTCACTCATTCATGGACAATAGAGACCATTATAAACTTTTGAACAATAATAGATACAGAGGCAGAGCTGCCTCAAACAGATTGTCAAACTGCAGCGGGAAGGCCGGGGAGGGTTGGGGGGCAGGAGGTAGGGGGGTAAGAGATAAAAAAAAATAAATAAATAAATAAATAAATAAATAAATAAAAGAGCCATCAGGCAGCTGGTTCCACAACCATCAAATCTCACAGAACTGGACAGTGCTATTCATCAGGCATGGTGTCAGATTCCTCACATCACCTTTAACATCTCGTGGAGTCAATGCCAAGAAGAATGGCCACAGTATTGAAGGCAAAAGGTGGCCCAACGAAGTACTGATGGTGTGGTCATAATAATCTGGCCACTCACGTGCAAATATATCCCATGTTCAAAGGCTGTGAAATCACATTGTTTACCCATATCTTCAGAAAAAAATTACTTCTACTGTCGTGGTAAACGACCTGCTTCCCTATTTATAATGGTCTGGCCCTGTAGCAACTTCAGCGTGAAATTATAGCTAATTTGCCTACAAACATCAGGTGGTCATAATAAGCTGGCCACTCAGTATGTATATATATATATATATATATATATATATATATATATATATATATATATATATATATATATATATATATGGAGAGAGAGAAAACACTAAAGAACAAACAGGTAAACCAAAACAGGTAGGCCAAAACAAACATCAAATAACCACTAAAGAGAGTGGGGGCAGAATCTTATATACAGAAAATAAGGTTAAGAAGTGGATGAATATTAGAAGGACCTCAGTTCAGTATAGAGGAATTAGAAAGGGGATGAGTGGATAAGAATAAAGAGAACAAGAAGGAAGTAATAATAATTATAAATTAACAAAAAAAATTGTTTTAAAAATAACAAATAAAATAAAATAAATTAGAATGATGGAAAAATAATGCAAAAATAAATATAAAATAAAGAAACAAATGAAAAATATAAAGAAAAAGAGAGAAAAAATGGAATAAAATAAAATAAAAATGAAAAAGTGAAGTGTAGTTGCTTATGCTGGCTTAAGATCCCAGTCTTCTATACTGTCTAGGTTTCTCAGTTTCCCGTTGCTGGGACTGAAGGCCTCTCTTTAAGCCAGTCCCTGTGAACTCTCAGGGACTATTCAGATTTTTTTTAATCCTTTGTACCATTCAGGGTGTATTCTGCACGTGGCTGTATTGGTTGCCTGGAGACTGGAGTGTAGGGCTATCTCTTCAGGAGAAAATTGCTGCCCAGGTCCCGGGATCAGGTATGACTCGGCACCAGACTCGCTGCCACTTCTCCAGGATCCTCTCCTCTCTCCAGCCTCTCCCCAGACTCCACAAGTCCACACCTTCTCCTGCACCTCAGCCACAGGTGAGTGTCTATATCCAAAAGGTTTTATTAACTAGGTTCAGTGAAGAAAAGCAAAGGCCACAGAGATGTGAGCCCATCTCCTGCCAGCACTGCACGGTCTGGACAGCCCTTCAGGCTTCCCCCTCTGGGCTCAGACTTTTGTGACTGTGGACCCAGATCTAGAATCCCCTGCCACCAGCAGTCCTGCGGACCTCCTTTTCACAATCAGATACTATGCCTGTCCCAAGGGATGCGACTCAGTGCAGTGTGGTTTCCCTCTGACCCTCTGGGCTCAGAGGTTCTAGCAGTTCTCTGCAGCCCAGATCCTTGATTTTTCCTTTCTCCATGGGTCCTCTGCCCTTCCTGGCTGCAAATTGTCTCAACACCTGAGTCTTCATCACCAATTTGGGGTGGATGTTATTCATTTCAGCTGCTCATTCTATCTCCCTTATATTTTATTCTATGAGTTTTTTAGATGTTACTCTTACACTTAGTACTTTGATCTATTTTATGTTTAATGTCATCCTTTTGCATGTGGCTGAGTATTTGATAGTGGAGAAAGGGCACCAGAATGTTACCAGCAATAGAACCTCAGTTCAGCAACCTTGGTACTTGATTTCTGACTAGGAAAGAATTCAGAGTCAAGGCCCAAATACAAACAAAAGTTTATATAGAAAGTTAGAGGTAGAAGAAGTGAGCCATGGAAGAAGTGAGCCAATTGGGCTGCACAGGCTCAGGAAAATAGTTACAGAGGCAAAAGAAAGGTCCTTGGAGCTTAGAAGAAAGAAAGCACAGAGACACACCTAAAGGAAGAAGGCACAGAGAGAGAGAGAGAGAGAGAGAGAGAGAGAGAGAGCGCTAGGTCCTTCTTTTTGAGGTTTTTAAAGGTGGGAAATTCAGGGGAGGTCTGAAGGTAGGATCACAATAGAAATATTCATTAGATTTTCTCATATATCTTTTCAGGTCCTGGTCACTACTGATTGGTTAGTGCTAGAGTAGTGCGTCTTTAGTCATTGCATCAGGTCCTGATGTCACCCATGGCATTACTCTGTATGGTTTTGATGCTTTTCTGGGACTGAAGCTGAAACACTACTGGGGCCTAGATCTCATCTCTAGTTTGACTGCAACTCTGTCTCTCTGGTCAATGGGCCCAAGGCCTTGTGTCTGAGATTATATGATGTGGACCAGAACCTCATTGTTCTGAGGCTTTAATGCTTAAGAGAGTGGTTGGTTGTGCATGGGCTTGTATGAGAGTCATATGAGGCTATTCTCTGTCTCCCTTATTCCTCCTCTAAGGATGTCAATCACATGACTAGTAAAATGCTAGGGGAGGAAAGATCCCAGGATGTCCCTGGATGTCCGGCAGGCCTGATCCCAGGATGTCCGACTGCGTGGATCTGGCCTAAACCGGCAGTTGGACATTCCTCTCACAATCCTGGACCACTGTCTCCTAACCGCTCGCCTGTGTGCCTGCCTGATTGACCCTAACTGCTTCAGCCTGCCAGCCTGATTGCCCCCTAACAGCTCCCCTGCCAGCCTGATTGACGCCTAACTACTCCCCTGCCAGCCTGATCATCCCCAACTGCCCTGCCCTGCTGGCCAGATCACCCCCAAGGCTTTTATTAGTATAGATATAACCCTTCACAGAAAATTTCACTAACCCTGCTTTACAATAAGGGCTTGACAATTGAATCATTGGGGCCAGGCACCAAGATTTCCTTTCTTTGAATAGTGGAGGGAATAATTATCTTGTCTTTAAGTTGCCCTGAACATCAAATGAGATAATGACTTAGAAAAGCATAAAAGCACCATATAAAGACAACTGTCTTTTTCATGTACTGAAAAGACAATAAAGTGGTAAAATGAAAAACACTATTTTTATTCTCCCCCTTCCTTCCTTTACAGCCTTTATTTAAACTTTGAAGTTTAGAAAAATTTCACTCCTATTTTCATTTATTTACATTCAATATTATTTTGTATTAATTTCAGGTTATATATTAGTTACAGAATAGTGGTTAGGCAATTATATACTTTATAAAGTGTTCCCTGATATTTCCAGTACCCACCTGGTTTCATACCTTCATTACACTATTGACTCTATTCCCTATTTAAGTGACAATAGGTTTACAGGTTCCTTCCAATCTTTCTTTTGTGTTGCCCGCCCTTCCTTTTCTTTCTCATGTCTTCCCTCATTTTCTTTATATAGTATCTCAATTGGCCCCCAAAGTTCAGTGAAGGCACTGGGACATGCTTAATCCATTTTACAGACCAGGAAACTGAGGCCAATTCCAGTTGGCTATGAAACTGGACTCCTCGCCCAGGGAGCCCTCACAGCCATGCTCTCCACCTTTCCTAAGTGACAGCTGCAGGGCAAACAGAACAAACCTCCCTCTGAGGCTTCCAAGCCTCATTCTCAAGCATCTCTTCATCATGGATGCTCCACATTCTTTCCTCTCCCCTGCCCCAGCCCCATT
This sequence comes from Myotis daubentonii, assembly GCF_963259705.1. Lineage (NCBI taxonomy): Eukaryota > Metazoa > Chordata > Mammalia > Chiroptera > Vespertilionidae > Myotis > Myotis daubentonii. Next base: position 95,091,636 of record NC_081861.1, on the reverse strand, counting down.
CTTTACTGGCCATTCTTTTCTGGGTAACAGGTGGTAGGCTTGCACTCACCATGCAGGTGTGCACCCCCATGGGGTGGGGCGAGAACTGGGGTGGGGCGGGGCGGGAACTGGGGGCGGGGCGGGTGCAGGCTTGTTTTTGGGCCAAGGCTGGAGCAGGAGTCCTGGCCTCTCAAGTGTGCAGGCCTTGGCGAGGCCCAGTCATCGCCGGGAGCTTCACCAAACCACTGCATTAGGGTACCCAGCAGTGCGGTGCTCCTCCACTGAGGTGGTGCCACCCCTCCACCCCCGCCTCAGGGCTGGGAGTCTGTGCCCCTCTTGCTGGGCGTTCTTCCACACTAGCAGTCATTGCCTCTTGTTTCCCGCCTATTGGGGCCACTACAGAACCTCACTCTCTGCGGGCAAGGCAGATCCCCAACTGCCAACACCCTGCCCAGGCCTGAGCCCCCTCCAGTGCACCCCACTTTGGCGCCGCTCTGCGCCCCTTGGGCCGCCGGCCTCCTGGCCAGCCGCTTTGCTGAAGCCATGGCGCTTGCCCGGGATCTGCCCATCAGGCGGAGGCCTGTCTGCCTGCCTGCAGACCCCATGGCTGTGGCTCCTGGCAGCCGCTATGCCGAAGGTTCCTCTACCTTCAGGGTCTCTCCTCAGACTGCCAGGAGCTTGGCTCCCGCGGCCCTGCCCTTCCATGGCTCCCTGCAGTCTCTTCTCTATTCGGCTCTCCCACCGTCCACCTGTCAGGACGCTACCGAGGTGCCGTGTTGTGGTCAGTGTGGTTCTGGGGAAGGGGCTGGGGTGTGGGGAGCAGCTCCAGTAAAGTTTTTTTTTTTAAATATATTTTATTGATTTTTCACAGAGAGGAAGGGAGAGAGATAGAGAGAGTTAGAAACATCGATGAGAGAGAAACATTGATCTGCTGCCTCCTGCACATCCCCACTGGGGATGTGCCCGCAACCCAGGTACATGTCATTGACCGGAATCGAACCCAGGACCTCTCAGTCCGCAGGCTGATGCTCTATGCACCGAGCCAAACCGGTCTCGGCTCCAGTAAAGTTTAATAAACCCCAGGCCCCCAGCGCCCCCTTGAGCGGAGCCCAGGGCAGGCTGGGGGCCTGGGTCTGAACACTGCAGCTGCGGAGGTGATGGCGCAGAAAAACGAGGTTGCATCGGCCTGCCGGAGTGGGCGGGTCATGCCTTCCTGCTCTCCCTCTATGGCCCCGCCTGGCCCAGTCTGGTCCACACTGCCACAATCGGCCCGCAGGAGTGGATGGGTTGTGCCTCGCTGCTCGGCCCTGTTGCTCCCAGCCGAGTCTGCTATAGGCCCGCCGGAGTGGCTTGGGGCTGCTGTGTACCGGGATCCCCTGCGTGTTTGTGTCTCCAATCCAGCCCCCAGCAGTCCCAGCACCGAGGTGGAGGGTCTTGGGGCTGCTGGGGCCTGAGAGGAGACATAAACACACAGGGCTTCCCTTAGGCTTTGCTGCCGGGAGCCATCAGACTTCACTTGTGGCTTGGAGCCTATTTATGCAAATTAACCACCATCTTTGCATATCATGCTGATTAGCCAATGGGAGGTGTAGCGAAGGTACGGTCAATTACAGTGTTTGTCGATTATTAGATAGTATAGGTATAGAAAAGCAATTGATTTTTTTTATTGTCTAAAGTTTAAAATATGTCTCATTTTTCCAAATTGACCCCCCCAGCCATTCCCACACTGGGCAAACCCCCACTGCCCAAGTGTCGGTGTCCATTGGTTATGCTAATATGCATGCATACAAGTCCTTTGGTTGCTCTCTAAAACCCCTCCCCTGCCATTTGTCTCTGGATCTATTCTTATACATCAAATTATGTTGATAATTATATCCCACATATGAGTGAGAACATGTGATATTTATCTTTCTCTGACTGGCTTATTTCACTTAACATAATGCTCTCCAGTTCCATCCATGCTGTTGCAAATGTTAAAAGTTTTTTCTTTTTATAAAAGCACTAGAGGCCCGGTGCACAAAAATTTGAGCACTGGCGGTGATGGGGGTGTCCCTCAGCCCCACTTGTGCCCTCTCACAGTCTGAGACCCCTTGGGAGATAATGACCTGCTGGCTTAGGCCCACTCTTGGGTAGCAGAGGGCAGGCCCAATCCCTAGGTGCCTGCCCCGCAGCTCCTGGTCGGGCTCAGAGCAGGGTTGATTGGGGAGTTGGGACGCCGCCCCCTGTCATGCACAGAGCAGGGCAGATCAGGAGGTTGCGATGCCACCCTCAGTCACGCTCAGGGTAGGGCCGATTGGGGGATTGGGGCGCCACCTCCTGTCACACTCAAGGCAGGGTCGATGGGGAGGTTCTTGCACCACCCCCTGTCACCCACAAAGCAGGGCCGATCAGGGGGTTGTGGTGCCACCCCTGTCACATACAGAGCCGGTTGATCAGGGGGTTGGGGCACTGCCCCCTGTCACACACAGAGCAGGGCCAATCAGGGTGTTGGGGAGCTCCCCCCTATCAGGCACAGAGCACAGCTGATCAGGGGGTTGGGGTGCCTTCCCCTGTCATGAACAGAGCAGGGCGGATAGGGAGGTTGTGGCCCCGCCCCCTGTCACACACAGAGCAGGGCCGATCAGGGGGTTGGGGAGTTCCCCCCAGTCACGCACAGAGCAGGGCCGATCAGGAGGTTGCAATGCCACCCTCAGTCACGCTCAGGGTAGAGCCGATTGGGGGGTTGGGGCAGCGCCCCCTGTCACACTCAAGGTAGGGTCCATAGGGAGGTTTGGGCGCCACCCTCTGTCACCCACAGAGCAGGGCCAATCAGGGGGTTGGGGCACTCCCCCCTGTCACACTCAGGGCAGGGCCGATCAGGGGGTTGGGGCGCTGCCCCCTATCAGGCAGAGAGCAGGGCTGATCAGGGGGTTGGGGCACCTTCCCCTGTCATGAACAGAGCAGGGCAGATAGGGAGGTTGTGGCCCTGCCCCCTGTCACACACAGAGCAGGGCGAGCAGGGGGTTTGGGCGCTGCCCCCTGTCACGCTGCTCCAGGGGCCAGGAGGCCTTGTGGCTCCGCTGATCCCAGTGTTAAGAGGCCTTGCTGCTTCACTGATCCCATTGCTGGGAGGCCTCATGGCTCCGCTTGACACAGGGGCAGTGAGGCCTCACTGCTCCGCTGATCCCGGTGCTAGGAGTGCTAGGAGACCTCGCGGCTCTGCTGATCCTGGTGCCAGGAGGCCTCATGGCTCCACTGATCCCAGGTTTGGGAGGCCTTGTGGCTCCACTGATCTCAGGCCGGGAGGCCTCACTGCTCTGCTGATCCCAGTGCTGGGAGGCATATTACCCTTTTACTATACAGGATAGAGGCCTGGTGCATGGATGGGGGCCGGCTGGTTTGCCCTGAAGGGTGTCTTGGATCAGTGTGGGGGTCCCCACTGGGATTCCTGGCCAGCCTGGATGAGGGGATGATGGCCGTTTCCAGCTGGTCACGCCCCCTTCAGGGTGGGGGTCCCCACTGGGGTGCCTGGCCAGCCTGGATGAGGGGCTGAGGGCCGTTTTCAGGCTGGCGGGTGACTGAAGCTCCCAACCTCTCCTTTTTACCTTTTTTTTAAATTTTTAATTCTGGGATTTATTTACCTTCTATGGCTGTCACTGAAGCTGAGAGTTGGCTTTAGCTATGAGACCTCGGCTGCTGAAAGCAGGTTTCTGGGCTTTGTTTACCTTCTGTATTTGAAACGTTGTTGTGACTCCAGCTCTGAGATCTGGGCTGGCTGAAAGCAGGTATCTGGGGTTTTGTTTAGCTTCTATATTTGCAACAATGTTTCTTAGAGAGCAGCTCAGAGCCCAGCAGCGGCAGGCGGGGAACCTTGGATTCCTTCGTCACTGGAGCAAGCAAGCCTCCTGTTCACATCAGTTGCCTGGCTGCCGGCTGCCATCTTGGTTGGCAGTTAATTTGCATATCGCCCTGATTAGCCAATGGGAATGGTATCGAAGTTATGGCTAATTACCATGTTTCTCTTTTATTAGATAGCATAGTATTCCATTGTGTAGATGTACCACAGTTTGTTAAGCCATTGATCTGCAGATAGGCATGTATGCTGTTTCCAAATTGTAGCTATTGTAAATTGTGCTTCTATGAACATGGGGGTGCATATATCCTTTATGATTGGTGTTTCTGTTTTCTTGGGATATAGTCCTAAAAGTGGGATCACTGGGTCAAATGTGAGCTCCATTTTTAAATTTTTGAGGAAACTTCATACTGTCTTCCACAGTAGCTGCACCAGTCTGCATTCCTACCAACAGTGCACTAGGGTTCATTTTTCTCCACATCCGTGCCAGCATTGTCCTTTGTTGATTTGTTGATGATAGCAATTCTGACAGGTGTGAGATGTTATCTCATTGTTGTTTTGATTTGCATTTCTCAGATGATTAGTGTCTTTGAGCATGTTTTCATATGTCTCTGGGCCTTCTGCATGTCCTTTTTCTAAAAATGTCTATTTAGATCCTTCACACATTTTTTTGATTGGATCATTTATCTTCCTTTTGTTAAGTTGTATGAGTTCTCTATAAATTTTGAAGTAAACCCTTATCTGAAATATCATTGGCAAATATGCTCTTCCATGCAGTAGGCTTTCAAATTGTTGTTTTGTTGATGGTTTCTTTTGCTGTGCAGAAGCTTTTCATTTTGATGTAGTCACATTTATTGATTTCCTCTTTAGTCTCCATTGCCCTAGGACAGCGGTTCTCAACCTGTGGGTCGCTACCCCTTTGGGGGTCGAACGACCCATTCACAGGGGTTGCCTAAGACCATAGGGAAACACATATATAATTACATATTGTTTTTGTAATTAATCACTATGCTTTAATAATGTTCAATTTGTAACAATGAAAATACATCCTGCATATCAGATATTTACATTATGATTCATAACAGTAGCAAAATTACAGTTATGAAATAGTAATGAAAATAATTTTATGGTTGGGGGTCACTACGACATGGGGAACTGTATTAAAGGGTCGTGGCATTAGGAAGGTTGAGAACCACTGCCCTAGGAGCTGTGTCTGTAAATATATTGCTATGAAATATGTCTGCTATTTTGCTGCCTATGGAGTCTTGTAGGATTTTTATGGTTTCCTGGGTTACATTTAAGTCCTTTAGCCATTTTGAGTTTGTATTTGTGTATGATGTAAGTTTGTGATATAGTTTTCATTTTTTTTTCATGTATCTGACCATATTTACCAGCACCATTTATTGAAGAGACTGTCTTGACTCCATTGTATGCTCTTGCCTCCTTTGTCAAACATTAATTGAACATAATGGCTTGTGTAGATTTCTGCCTTCTCTGTTCTATTCCATTGTTCTATCTGTCTGTTCTTGTGCCAGTAACAGGCAGTTTTGAGAACCATGGCTTGGTAATATAGCTTGATATCTGGTAATGTGATCCCTCCAAACTTTGTTCTTTTTTCTCAGTATTGCTATGGCTATTGGATTCATTTTTTTATTCCAGATGAATTTTTGGAGAGTTTGTTCTATATCTCTGAAATATGCCATTGGTATTTTAATGGGGATTGCATTGAATCTGTACATTGCTTTGGGTAGTATGGACATTTTAATGATGTTGAATCTATCAATCCATGAACATGGTATGTTCTTCCATTTGTTGATGTCTTCCTCTGTAGTTTTTCAAGTATAGGTCTTTTACATCCTTAGTTTAAAAGGTGAAAGATTTATGCGATCTGAAGAGAAACCAGAGTATATACATCCTTAGTTTAGTTTATTCCTATGTATCTTAATTTATTTGGTGCAATGATAAATGGAATTGTTTTTTCCCTTTCTCTTTCTGTGAGTCCATGATTGGTGTATAAAAAGGCCATAGATTTCTGGGTGTTTTGTATCCTGGTATATTGCCAAATTCCTTTATTAGATCTAGTAGTTTTTTGATAGAGACTTTGGGGTTTTCTATGTATAGTATCATGTCATCTGTGAATAAAAACAATTTTACTTCTTTTCCAATTTGGATGCCTTTTATTTCTTCTTCTTGTCTGATCATGATGACCAGTCCTATATCGAACAGGAATGGTGAAAGTGACTTGTTCCTGTTCTTAGGGGAATTGAGTTTAGTTTTTGCCCATTGAGTATGATGTTGGCTGTAGGTTTGTCATATAAGGCTTTTCTTACATTGAGGTATGATCTCCCTATTCCCACTTTGCTGAAAATTTTTACCAAGAACGTGTGTTAGATTTTGTTAAATGCTTTTTCAGCAGTGATTGATATGATTATGTGATTTTTGTCTCTCAATTTGTTTGTGTGATGTATCACATTTATTGATTTATGGATATTGTACCATCCTTGCATGCCCAGGATAAATCCCACTTGGTAATGGTGTATGATCTTTCTAATGTAATGCTGAATCTGATGTTAGAATTTTGTTGAGGATTTGAGCATATACATTCATTAAAGTTACTAGAAGCCCATTGCTCTAAGATTCACCCAATAGGCCTTCCTTCCACTGGCTGCCAGCATTGGTTTTCCTCTGGCACCCGGGACCCAGGCCTTTGGTCCAGACGCAGTGAAGAAGCCAAGCCTCAAGGCTAGGCTTCTCCACTGCAGCTGCAGCGAGGCTTGGCTTCCCAAGCCTCTTCAGTCTTAAATTTTCAGTCTTCATTAATCACTCCACGCCTGAGTATGCAAATTAACCATCATCTTTGTTGGGTTAATTTGCATAGATACTCTGATTGGATAGTGAACATAGCAGAGTGACACCAATTTGCATCTTTCTCTTTTATTAGTGTAGATGAGAGGCCCAGTGAACAAAAATTTGTGCACTCAGGGGGTCCCTCAGCCTGGCCTGTGCCCTCTCGCAGTCTGGGACCCTTCAGAGTATGACCACTGGCTGGCTTAGGCCTGCTCCCTGAGGGATTGGGCCTAAGCTGGCAGTCAGACATACCTCTGGCAGCCTGGGAGCCCTTGGGGGATTTTCACTTGCCAGTGGGGACCAGGCCTAAGGTGCAGTTGGGCATCCTTAGCACTGCTGAGGAGGCAAGAGAGGCTCCTGCCACCACCACTCTACTGGCAGTCGTCAGCCTGACTTGTGGCTGAGCAGAGCTCCCCCTGTGGGAGTGCACTGACCACCAGTGGGGAGCTCCTGCATTGAGTTTCTGGCCCCTGATGGTCAATGTGTGTCATAGTGACCAGTCATTCCCAGTCATTCTGCTGTTATGGTCAATTTTCATATTACCCTTTTATTATATAGGATAGAGGCCTGGTGCACGGGAGGGGCCAGGTGGTTTGCCCTGAAGGGTGTCCCAGATCTGGGTGGGGGTCCCGTTTGGGTGCCTGGCCAGCCTGGATGAGGTACTGATGGGTCTTTGCAGGCTGGTCACACCCCCTTCAGGATGGGGGTACCCAATGGGGTGCCTGGAGAGCCTTGGTGAGGGGCTGATGGTGTTTGCAGGATGGTCAAGGCCCCCCCCCCCGTGGGAACCCTCACTCCATGGAGGTTTGGCCATCCTGGGTGAGGGGCTGATAGCTGTTTTCAGGCTGGCCACACCCCCTTTAGGGTGCAGGGTTCCACTGGGGTGCCAGGCCAGTCTGGGTGAGGGGCTGAGGGCTGTTTTCAGGCTAGCCAAGCCCCCCCCCCCCAGCGATGGAAGCTCCAAGCCTCTCCCTTTTTTCTATTTTTTTTTTATTCTGGGATTTATTTAACTTCTATAATTGAAACTTTGTAGCCTTGAGAGGAGCTCAGAGCCAGCCAAGGTGGGTGGGAGGGAAGCTTGGCTTCCTCCATTGTCAGGGGCAACCGAAGCCTCCTGCTTGCTCCAGCTCCATGGCCACGGCCGGATGAAAGCAGGTATCTGGGGTTTATTTACCTTCTATAATTGAAACTTTGTTGCTTTGACTGGAGCTCAGAGCTGTCCGTGGCAGGCAGGAAGCTTGGCTTCCTCCATGATTGGGGCAAGCAAGCCTCCTGCTTGCTCCAGCTCTGTGGCTGCAGGCCGCCATCTTGGTCGGGTTAATTTGCATATAACTGCTCTGATTGGCTGGTGGGCGTGGCTTAAGGCATAGCGAAGGTATGGTCAATTTGCATGTTTGTCTTTTATTAGTATAGATTGCCCTGTAGTTCTCTTTTTTTAGTGGTGTGTTTATCTGCTTTTGAGATTAGGGTAATGCTGACTTCTTAGAAAGAGCTTTGAAGTGTGCCTCTTCTTGAATTTTTGAAATAGTCTGAGGAGGATAGGTTTTAGTTCTTCTTTGAATGTATGGCAGAACTCTGCTGTAAAGCCATCTGGACCAGAGATTTTGTTTGATGCAGTGTTTTTGATTGCTGCTTCAAATTCTTCAGTAGTTATCAGCCTATTTAGGGTTTTTATTTTCTTCTTCCTGATTGAGTTTCTGGAGTTTTAATTTTTCTAAGAATATGTCTATTTCATCTAGGTTGTCCATTTTGTTGGAATAGATCTTTTCATAGTATTTTTTTTCATAAATTTTTGCATTACTATGGGATCAGTTGTTACTTCACATGTTTCATTTCTGATTTTTTTTTTTATTTTGGTTCCTTCCCTTTGCTTCATTGTGAGCCTGGCTAGAGGTTCATCAATCTTGTTTATCCTTTTAAAGAACCAGATCTTGGTTGTGTTGAACTTTTGTAATGTTTTTTTGGTCTCTATGCCATTTATTTCTGCTTTTATCTTTATTATTTCCTTACTTCTGCTCACTCTGCAGTTTTCTTGTTGCTCTCTTTCTAACTCATTGAGTTGTAGGGTTAGATAATTTATTACCTTTTATTTTTGTTTGTTTGTTGTTGTTTTTTTTTTGAGATAGGCCTGTAGAGCTATGAAATTCCTCTCAAGACTGCTTTCACTGTGTCCCATAGATTTTGGATTATTGTGTTTTCATTGCCATTTGTGGCCATGATGCTTTTTTATTTCTTCTTTGATCTCTTTGATAACCCAATCATTGTTTAATATCATGCTCTTTAGCCTCAATGTGTTTGATTTTTTATTGTTTTTATTGTAGTTGATTTCTAATTTTATGCCATTGTGATCTGAAAAGATGCTTGATATGATTTCTATCTTCTTGAATTTGAAGAAACTTTGCCTGTGTCCCAATATGTGATCTATCTTTGAAAATGACCCATGTGCACTTGAGAAAAATGCATATTCTGTAGCTTTGGGGTGAAATGTTCTGAAGATGTTAATTAATTTCTTCTGATCAAGTGAGTCATTTAAGATTAATTTTTCTTTGATGATATTTTTAGAGGATTGTTTCAGTCATGTTAGTGGGGTATTAAGGTACCCTACTATGACTGAATTCCTATCAATCTCTGCCTTTATATCCTGCAGAAGTTTTTTTTAATGTATTTGTGTGCTCTTGTATTGGGTGAATATATGTTTACCAGAGTTATATCTTCTTGTTGAATTTCTCCCTTTAGTATTTTGAAGTGGCCTTCCTTATCTCTTGTTATGGCCTTCACTTTGAGGTCTTACTTGTCAGATATAAATATTGCTGCCCCAGGTGTTTGTGTTTTTTTTCATTTACATCCTCCTGAAAACCTTTTCCCATCCCTTCACCATCAGTCTGTGTGAGACCTTTGTTCTGAGTTGGGACTCCTATAGACAGCAGATATATAGAATCATGTTATCTTATCCACTCAGGTACCCTATGTCTTTTGATTGGGGACTTTAATCCATTTAAATTTAAAGTTATTATTGATAGGTACTGGTTTGTCACCAGTTTTATTCTTTATGCCTGTGTTCCTTCTTCCCTTCCTATTTCTTCTTTTTACAGCAGAAACTTTGGAATTTTTTGCATTGCTGGTTTGGTGGTAATAGACTCCTTTTGTCCTTTTTTTTTGTCTGTAAAGCTCCAGATTTCACCCTCAACTTTGATTGATAGCCTTGCTGGGTACAGTATTCTTGGATTCAGATCCTTGCTTTGCATGACTTGTTATATTTCATTCCATTCCCTTCTGGCCTTATGTGTTCCTGTTGATAAATCAAAGTCTGATGGGAGATCCCTTTTAGGTAACTTTTTGTCTCTCTCTAGAAGCCTTTAAGATTCTTACTTTGTCGTTGGTGTTTGCCAATTTAATTACAATGTGCCTTGGTGTTGGTTTTTTGGGGTTCATCTTGTTTGGTACTCTGTGAGCTTCTTGGACTTATGTGAGTTTTTTTCTTGCCAATATCAAGAAAGTTTTTCTGTCTGTATATTTTCAAATAGGTTTTCTATTCCTTGCTCAGTTTTCTCTCCTTCTGGCACCCTATTATGCAGATGTTGTTTCATTTCATGTTGTTCCAAAGTTCCCTTAAGCTCTCCTCCTGTTTTCTAAGTTTTTTTTCTAGATGCTGCTCCTATTGGGTATTTTTTCCTACCTTGTCTTGTAGCTTATTGATACAATCCTCCGCTTCTCTTAGTCTACTGCTGATGCTTCCTATTGAATTCTTCAGCATTGCAGCAATGCCATTTTTCATTTTTTCTTGATTCATATTCATTTCCTCCTGGTTCTTACACACATTGTTGAATTTGTCTTCCATCCTTTTCAGCATCCTTATGACCATTGCTCTGAATTCTTTCTCTGACATATTACTTCCCTCTGTTTCGTTTACTTCCTTTTCTGATTATTCCTCCTTTCCTCATGTGGGCTGTTTCTTTGTCTTCCCATGATCAATCCTCTCAGGGTGTCTGGTTATGTAGCTCTCTCTCTCTTGCATTGACCTAAAGGAACAAAATACAACATGAGAAGGCACAACACACCAGGCACCAAACACAAATATATTCACAATACTAATCACCCCAAATAAAGGTGACCACCAGAGAATAGAGTATTAGGGATAGAAGAGAAAGCAAAAATGATAATGAGAAAAGCAAAAAATTTTAGAGTGAAAGAACAGGAAGGTAAAAGAAGGGGGAAAATATATGTATATGGGGCTAAAACTCCGAAAAACAACAAGTAATCTAAAAAATGCAAACAACAAACACACAGAGATGAATGCAAACAATAAACAACAACTAATCCAAAAAATGCAAACAACAAACTCCCAAACAAAAAACACCTATATGAATCTGAGGAGGCAGAGCTTTCTCTAGCTTTCCTTTATGTCCACGGATTGCATCACCAGCTGTGTTTAATTTGCCAATTCTGGGTGGAGTTGTTCAATTCAGCTGTTCCTTCCATTTGTTCTCTGAGAAGGCACAGCACCTGTCCGCATATTCAGTGACACTTTGTCTCCCCCTGTATAGACTTTTTAGGCACCCACAGTTGGAGAGGCTGGTGTCTTGGTGTTTGTGGGTTCGCAGCTGAGGCAGCTTGTCCCTGGGTGTTGTGGTTATAGGGTCCCAGTAGGTATCCGAGGTCTCCCCAGTTGAAGTTAAGGTGGGCTTTGGATCACAGCTGGTCTCCCCTTCAACATTTGTAATATCTTATTCAGTAAAAAGAAATATATATACATATAAACAACAACAAAAAGAATAATCTGAAAACAGTAAAAAAAAAAAAAAACACATAAGTGTTGTCTCTGCGGCAGAGCCAGCTGCTCTGGGAGAGATTAGAGCAATAATAGAGGCTGCCTAGTAAGGGGAGCATGGTCTGCCAGTCCCCAACAGTTCTGTGGAATATAGGTGTCCCTCACTCACAAATACAGACACTCACCACATGTCTATGCACTTTCCTTTCATTCTCTAACTCACATACTACTTGGCAGCCTTCTGTCCCATTGGCAGCCATTTTGGATCCCCTAAATTGATTTTTGTTTATTGATCTTATACTCTAAAAGCTTGCTGAACAAATTTCTAAGTTGTAATACTGGGGTTTTTTTGTGTTTTTTAGGATTATATATATTCGTGTACATAAATATAATTTATTTTTTTCCAATTTGGATTTCTTCTATTTATTATTTATTTATTTATTATTTTCTAGAAGCCCAGAGCATGAAATTTGTGCATGGATGTTTCCGCCTCAGCCAAGCCTGAACCCTCTCCAGTCAGGGACTCCTTAGAGGATGTCCGTATGCCGGTTTAGTCCTGATCCCAGGAATTGGGCCTAAACTGGCAGTCGGACATCCCTCTCACAGTCCTGGATCACTGGCTCCTAATTGATCACCTGCCTTTTTGCCTGGTCACCCCTCACTGTCCCACCCTGCCAGCCTAATCACCCCCAACTGCCCCCCTACAAGCTTGGTTGCCCCCAACTGCTTCCCGCCATTGGCCTTGGCAGCCCTCATTGTCCCCCCTCTCCCATCAGCCTGGTCACTCCCAACTGCTCCCCCCGCTGGCCTAGTCACCACTTACTTCTCCCCCTGCCAGCCTAATCACCCCTTACTGCCTCCCCTGCTGTCCTGGTCACCCCTAAATGCCCTGCTGCTGGCCTATTTGCCCCTCACTGCCCCCTTGCCAGTCTACTCACCCCCAACTTCCCCCCCTGCCAGCCTAGTTGCCCCATGCAGCCTGCTTGTTCAGTTGTTCGGTTGTCCCTCACTAACCTCCCTGCCAGCCTGGTCGTAGACAACCATCTTGTGAGGGTTTGGCGGTTAATTTGCATATTACCTCTTCATTTTATAGGATTATTTAATTTTTTTCCCCAGGTGCCTTGTTTAGAAGTCCCATTTCAATGTCGCAAGAGTAAACACCTCAACCTTAGGGGAAAATAATCTAGTACTTTATCATTTAGAATGATGTTAGCTGTTAGGTTTTTTTTAATACCCACTTGAGGATATGCTTATAGATTTGAGAGAGAGACATTGAACACCTCAATATATTAAAAAGACTTCTGGAGGACTTTAACAGAGAGATTGACAGCAGTACAGTCATAGTAGGGGACTTTAACACCCCACTGACTTCACCTTCACTGGATAGATCTTACAGACATAAAATTTTCAAGGAAACAGTGATTTTAATGACACAATGGATCAGATGAATTTAATTGACATTTATAAAACATTTCACCCCAAAGCTTCAGAATGTGAATTCCTCCCAAATGCACATGGATCATTCTCAAAATAGTTGACATGTTAGGACACAACACAAGTCTACAAATTCAAAAAGATTGAAATCATAGCAAGCACCTCCTACAATAACAGTGGAATGACATCAGAAATCAACTATAGTAAAAACTCTCAAAAACATTCAAACATGTGGAGAATAAATAGCATGTTATTAAACAATGAATGGGTTACCAATTAGATAAAATATAAATAAAAAAACTTCCTCAAAATAAATGAAAATGAACACAAAACAACTCCTATTCTCTGGGATACATCAAAAGCAGTCCTGACAAGGAAGTTCATAGCACTACAGGCTTAACTCAAAAAACAAGAACAATTAATAATAAACTATCTAACCTACATCTTAAAGAATTAGAAAGAGAACAACAAAAAAAAGCCCAGAGTAGGTAGAAGGAAGGAAAAACAAAAATAGGGCCAGACACATAGAAGCATCAAACAGACCATCAAACTTCAGAGAGAAGGCAGGCGGGGGGAGTAAGAGATCAACCAAAGTGCTTGTATGCATGCATAAAAGCATAACCAATGGACACAGACACTAGGGGATTGAGGTCATGTGCAGGGGGATGGGAGTGGACAGGGAGAAGTCAATGGAGAACAGAGAAGACATATATAGTACTATATGTAATACTTTAAACAATAAAGAATTTAAAAATTAGATCAGGCCCTAACCAGTTTTGCTCAATGGATAGAGCATTGGCCTGCGGACTCAAGGGTCCCAGGTTCGATTTCGGTCAAGAGCATGTACCTTGGTTGTGGGCACATCCCCAGTAGGGAGTGTGCAGGAGACAGCTGATCGATGTTTCTCTCATTGATGTTTCTCTCTCATCGATGTTTCTAACTCTCTATCCCTCTCCCCTCCTTTCTGTAAAAAATCAATAAAATATATATTTAAAAAAATAAAAAATAGATCAGAACAGAATTAAATGATATAGGGACTAAAAACCCAATATAAAAAAATCAATGAAACCAAAAGCTGGCTCTTTGAAAAGATAAAAAAGATTGATTAATCTTTATTCAGACTCATCAAGAAACAAAGAGAGAGGACCCAAATAAATAAAATAAGTGGTGAAGTAACAACTGACACCACAGAATTAAAAAGGATTGTAAGGAAAATTTGTCCAGGGGGAGACAAAATGGTGGCCAAATAGGCAGATGTGTCCTGCACCTTCTCAGAAGCAGCTAGAAGAAACAGCTGAATCAAATAACATCCACCCATAATTGGTAAATTAAACACAGCTGGTGAGACAATCCATGGCCAGAAAGGACAGAATGCCTGGAGAATGGTAGGATTGGGGATCTGGGTGAGAGAGTGATGTGTGCAACTGGGACTAGAAGGTCAAAAGGAAACTGTGCTGTACCAAATCCGTGTCCATTGGGGACATGCATAATACTCAACTGTGGAAGGAGGGCCATAGGGCTGCTGGCAGCTGGGGACTCTAAATCTAAGTCCTCAGCCATGGGAGGCTGTGCCTAGAAAGGCATCCTGAAGTTCTGCACTGGCCATTCAGTGCTGGGGGGAGAGAGATGCACAGCGGCACAGTTGCTCTGTCTTTATATTTTTCTTGCTTTTACTGGCTAAACCCAGTCCATAGGATCTTTCAATTACAAATGCACACCTAGGCTGCAGTGTAGGGGAAGGTGGATTGTGGAAGCTGGGGAGCAAAATAGGGAAAGTTGGCCAGAAAACCAGCTCTGAGACAGTTCGGTCCCTCCAACCCAGCTATTTTTCTCCTTAAGAGCCAGCACATCCTAGCAGTGCAGCCTCACCCAGCCTTGAGCTCCACAGGGAAACAAGGATTCTGAATACACTCAGGGAACCCTCGGGGACTGGGTAGAGGGGCCATTTCATCCCATAAACTAATACAGTGGCACTGTCACCTAGAGCCAGTGTCAGAAATAGACGCTTGTGTAAATATGACTGAAAGCAGGCGGACGAACAAAATGGCCAGAATGATCCTGCCTGCCTGAAACCAAGGCTGTGGAGTCTGACAGAAGAGCGGTGGATTGCTGGGAACTTCAACACGGTGCTGATTACCTGACAGGAAACAGACGTGTCAGACAGAACAGTAGAGAAGGGTCTTAAACCAGCCCCCATGGGACATTAAAACTCAGCTAAAGCAAACAACACTTCATTACTTCCTTTTTAAAATTTTATTTTTTAATTAAAAAATACATTTTTCTTTTTTCTTCATTTTATTTTTTATTATTATTTAATCTTTATTTTTTTTTTGGATTGGTGTTCTACATTCTATTTCTATTTTTTTCCTTTATTTAACTTTAATTTTTTTTCCTTTTTACCAACCTTTTCTACCTCACTTCTCTCTTTTTCATTCTTTTCCCTCCTCCTGTCCTACTTTAGTTTTTCTCTCTCCTTTCCTTTTACTTCTTGTTAAAATTGATATTCTTTATCTGTTTTATTGATGCATTACTATTATAATAGTCTTTGTCGGCTTACTCATATAGATAATTTCTTCTCCCCTGCTCCAAGTCCACACACCCTTCTCTTTTCTCTTTCTTCAATAGCCAAAATTTTTGTTGTTCTTGTTTGTTGTTTTGTTTTTATTTTATGCTTTTGTTTTTTCCTCTCTGCACTTGTTCTCTTCTTCTACTAATAGCTTAATTAGTTTCACTCACCAAACTCAGGCCTATCTGCTCTCTAGTCTATTCTCCTTTTCAAATATATATATTTAAGAACGGGCAATTTTTTATGTAATATATATATCAACACTAATAAAAGAGAAAAATGGTAATTGGCGTACGAGCTACACTTTTCATTGGCTAATCAGGGCTATATGCAAATTAACTGCCAACTAAGATTGGCAGTTAACTGCCAACAAGATGGTGGTTAATTTGCATACGTAGGCACAATGCAGGGAGGCGAAAGGGAAAGCAGGAAGAAGCCCCCTGCCACTGACAGTGATCGGAAACCCAGGGGGGAACTAAGAGCTTGGGGGCAGGGCAAAGGCGGCCCTGGGGCCGCCTTTGCCCTGCCCCCCAGCCATGATCGGAGAATCAGGTGCCTTTTCCGCCCTGGCCAGTGATAGCAGGAAGTAGGGGTGGACCCAGCGATGGGAGCTGGGCACGGTCGAAGCTGGCAGTCCCAGGAGCTAGGGGTCCCTTTCCTGGGCCTAAAGCGAAGCCCACGATCGTGGGGACGCTGCAGCTGCGGGTCCCCGCTGCCCGGGCCAGACACCTCAGCCAGAGGCGTCAGGCCTGGGCAAAGGGCCGATCCTGCGATTGGAGGGTGATGGGGGTCAACGCCTGAGGGCTCCCAGTATGTGAGAGGGGGCAGGCTGGGCTGAGGGACACTCCCCCACACACACACCCAGTGCACGAATTTCGTGCACCGGGCCCCTAGTATATATATAATTTTGTTTTTTACTTTTCTTCTTATACACTCATTCTATGTCTAGCTCTTGTATACTGAATCATGGCAATTTCTACATTCATTCGATTCCTATAACTTACCTTCTGGAAATAAGCTCTGCCTCTTCAGATTCAGTTCCTCACTTTTTTTCTTGGTGGTTGTTGTTTCCATTTTTTGGTTTTGTGGAGTTTTCTCCCCATATACCTATATTTTCCCTTTATTTTTCTTCTTTTTCTTTTCTCTCTTACCTTTTTTCCTTTTCTCAATATCATTTTTGTGCTCTTTTTTCTCCCCTGATTCTCTTTTCTCCGGTGGTCTCTGGTGGTCACCTTTATTTGGTGTTTTTGGTGTCGTGACTAATTTGTGTTTTCCTCCCTCTGTGTCATGGCTTGTTGAGTTGTATTTTATGCCTTTTCATCAACATGATAGAGAGTGAGCCACACACCCAGACACGATGAGAGGAGCAATAATGGGGAGACAAAGAAACAGCCCCTATATGAAAGTAAAGGAGGAATCACCGGAAAAGGAAGTGAATGAAATGGAGGCAAGCAATTTGTCTAAGAATGAATTCAGAGCAATTGTCATAAGGAAGTTGAAAATTATGGAAGACAAATTTAACAACATGTATTGGAATGATGAGGAAATGAAGAAGAACGAAAAACAAATGAAGAATGGCATAGCTACAATAAAGAACATAATAGAAAGCATCAGCAGTAGACTAGAAAAGGAACACTCGTGCACTGCTGGTGGGAATGCAGACTGGTGCAGCCACTATGGAAGACAGTATGGAGTTTCCTCAAAAAACTAAAAATGGAACTCCCATTTGACCCTGTGATCCCACTTCTAGGAATATATCCCAAGAAACCAGAAACACCAATCAGTAAGGATATATGTACCTATATGTTCATAGCAGCACAATTCACCATAGCTAAGATCTGGAAACAGCCTAAGTGCCCATCAGTAGATGAATGGATTAGAAAACTGTGGTACATCTACACGATGGAATACTATGCTGCTGTAAAAAGGAAGGAACTCTTACCATTTGCAATGGCATGGATGGAACTGTAGAGCATTATGCTAAGTGAAATAAGCCAGTCAATGAAGGAAAAATACCACATGATCTCACTCATTCATGGATAATAGAGACCATTATAAACTTTTGAACAATAATAGATACAGAGGCAGAGCTGCCTCAAACAGATTCTCAAACTGCAGTGGGAAGGCTGGGGAGGGTTGGGGGGCAGGAAGGAGGGGGGTAAGAGATCAACTGAAGGACTTGTATGCATGCATATAAGCATAACCAATGGACATAAGACACTGGGGGTAGGGGAAACGGGATTGTCAAGGGTGGGGGGAAAAAAGGACACATATGTAATACCCTTTGTAATACTTTAAGCAATAAAAAAAACCAGTAGACTAGAAGAAGCGGATGACTGCATCAGTGAGCTAGAAGACAAGGTAGAAAAAAATACCTAAGCAGAGCAACAACTGGGAAAAAAAGCTTAAAAATTAGGAGGAGAGCCTAAGGGAGCTTTGGGACAACACAAAAAGAAACATCATCCACATAATAATGGTGACAGGAGGAGATGAAACTGAGAAAGAAATAGGAAACCTATTTGAAGAAATAATGACAGAAAACTTCCCTGATGTTGGGAAGAAAAAAACTCACAAAAGTCTAAGAAACACAGACAGTTCCAAACAAGATGAACCCCAAAAGACCAACACTAAGACACATCATAATTAAATTGGCAAACATCAATAACAAAGTGAGAGTCTTAAAGGCTGCCAGGGAGAGACAGAAAGTTACCTAGAAGAGATCACCCATTAGACTATCTACTGATTTCACAATAGAAACACATCAGGCCAGAAAGGAATGGAAGGAACTATACAAAGTGATGAAAAGCAAGGGACTGAATCAAATACTATATCCAGCAAGGCTATCATTCAAAATTGAAAGGGAAATCAGGAGCTTCCCATACAAAAAAAAGGGCCAAGGGAGTTTATTACCACCAAGCCAGCAATGAAAGAAATGCTAAAGGGATTGCTGTAAAAAGAAGAAATAAAAAGGGAAGAATGAACACAGGTATAAATAATAAAAATGGTGAAAAACAAGTGCCTATCAATAATAACCTTAAGCATAAATGGATTAAATGCTCCAATCAAAAGACATAGGGTATCTGAATGGATAAGAAAACATGATCCATATATTTTCTGTCTACAATAGACCTATCCCAGAACAAAGGACTCACACAGACTGATAGTGAAGGGATGAAAAAAAATTTTCAGGCCAATGAAAATTAAAAATAAAAAAGCTGGGGTAGGAATACTTATATTTGACAAGTTAGACCTCAAAGTGAAGGCCATAACAAAAGATAAGGAAAGCCACTTCATAATACTAAAGATAGTGATTCACATAAGGATATAATTCTGGTAAACATATATACACCCAATACAGGAGCACACACATACATAAAATAAAACAAAACAAAACAACAACAAAAAAAACTTTTTGAAAATATCAAGGGAGAGATCGGCAGCAGTCTATCCTAATAATAGAGGAATATGCAAATTAGAGAGGACACCATCACATAACAACCAATCAGGATGTGGTAGGGGCTGCAGCGGAGAGCTCTCAGTACCATTGTGCCAGGGGTCCAAAGGGCACGGAGAGGAAGGGAGAGAAGATAGGCAGTTAGGAAAATCAGGCCAGGAGTGGAAATCATATAAGTAGTTAGGGGTATTAAACCAGGAGGGGAGAGCATATAGGAAGTTAGGGGGATCAGGCCAGGAGGGGAGAGCAGATACGCAGTTTGGGGGATCAAGCAAGGAGGGAAGAGCAGATAGGCAGTTATGAGATCAGGCCAGGAGGGGAGCACAGATATGCAGTTAGGGTGATCAGGCCAGGAGGGGAGTGAAAATACACAGTGAGGGGGATCAGGCCAGCAGCAGACAGCAAATAAGAAAGGGGGATCAGGCTGGCAGGGGAGAGTAGTTAGGAGGATGAGACCAGCAGGGAAGAGCATTTAGGGACATCAGGCCAGCAGGCAAGTGAGTGGTTAGGAGCCAGTGGTTCCAGATTGCAAGAGGGATCCTGGATTGGAGAGGGTGCAGGTCAGGCTGAGGGACCTCCCACCACCATGCACAAATTTTGTGCATCAGGCCTCAGGTACAGTTATAATAGGGGACGTTAATACCTCTTTGACACCACTCGATAAATCTTCTAAACAAAAAATCAGCAAGGAAACATAAATATTAAAGGACTCACTATATCAGATGGAATTAATTGACATTTTCAGAACATTTCACCACAAAGCTACAGAATATACATTCTTCTCAAGTGCACATGGGTCACTTTCAAAGATATAATACATATTGGAACACAGACGAAGTCTCTTCAAATTCAAGAAGATAGAAATCATATCAAACATCTTTTCAGATCACAATGGCATAAAATTAGCAATCAACTACAGTAAAAACAATGTAAAAAAAATCAAACATTTGGAGGTTAAATAGCATTCTATTAAACAATGACTGGGTTACCAAAGAGATCATAGAAGAAAAAAGCATCCTGGTAACAAACAACAATGGAAACACAAGAATCAAAAATCTATGGGGCACAGTGAAAGCAATCCTGAGAGGGAAGTTAATAGCTCTACAGGCCTACCTCAACAAAAAAGAAAGAATGGTAATAAAATATCTAACCCTACAACTGAAAGAATTAGAAAGAGAGCAAAAAGAAAAGCCCACAGTAAGCAGAATGAAGGAATAAATAAAGATCAGAGTGAAAATAAATGACATAGAGCCCCTCCCCCCCAAAAAAATACAAAAGAGCAATAAAACCAAGAGATGGTTCTTTGAAAGGATACACAAGATTGATAAACCTCCAAGCAGGCTCACTAAGAAGCAAAGAGAGATGTCCCAATAAACAAAATCAGAAATGAAAGAGGTGAAGTAACAACCAACCCCACAGAAATTCAAAGGATCATGAAAAAATACAACCTCAGAGAAAAGACAGGACAGAGGAGTTTAGAGATCAACCAAAGCACTTGTATGCATGCATATTAGCATGACCAATGGACACAGACACTGGGGCGGTAGGGGCTTGTCCTGGGGTGTGGGAGTGGCTGGGGGGTGACTTTCAGGGAAAAAGGAGACATATGTAATAATTTAAACAATAAATAAATAAATAAATAAATAAATAAATAATTTTAAAAAAGGATTGTTAGAAAATATTATGAATAACCATATGCCACTAACCTGGACAACCTGGATAAATGGGCAAATTCCTAGAAAATTATAATCTTCCAAAACTGAATCAGGAAGAAGCAGAAAATCTGAATAGGCCAATAATTACTGATGAAATTGAAGCACTAATTAACAACAAAAAAAAATCTCCCAGCAAAACAAAAAAAAACCCTGTATTCACAGGGGAGTTTTACCATGCATTCAAAGAAGAACGAACACCTATCCTCCTCAAAATATTCCAAAAAATGCAAGTGGAAGGAGCACTTCCAATCTCTTTTTATGAGGCCAGCATTATCCTAATTCCAAAATCAGATAAAAACACTACAAAGAAAGAAAATTACAGGCCAATATCTCTGAAGAACATACTAGTAGATGCTAAAATACTCAATAAACTATTATCAAATCAGAACAAGCAATATATTAAAAATATCATACATTGTTATCAAGTGGGATTTATTCCAGGGATGCAAGGCTGGTACAATATTCACAAATCAATAAATGTGATACATCACATAAACAAATTTTAAGACCAAAATCACACCATCGTATCAATAGATGCTGCATTTTTTTCTTAATCAGACTAAGTAAACATCTGTCAATGAAAAGGTTTGTCAAATTTTAAACGACCAGCTTTTCATTTCATTGATTTTTTTCTATTTTATTAATTTCCATTCTAAGCATTATTATTCCATTCCTCTGCTTATCTGAGGTTTATTTTGCTGTTATTTTTTCAATGACTTCAGGTGGAATGTGAGATTGTTAATTTGCAATGTTTATTTTCATTTTTTCTTAATATAGACATTTGCAGTTATAATTTTCCTTCTAACCACTGCTTTATCTATGTCACATGAGTTTTGGTATGTAATACCTTCATTTTTATTCATCTCAAAGTATTTTCGCACTTTCTTTAGATTTATTCTGAAAACTATTGGGACTGTTTATCATCACATTATTTAATTTCCACATATTTCTTAATTTCCCCAATTATCAATTTCTAATTTTATTTCATTGGATTAGAGAAGATATTTTTTATTATTTTATATTTTATATTTTAGTGAAGTTTGTTTTATTGCCTAGCATATGTTCTATTCTAGTTAATATTCTCACTTAAGAATAATTTATATCCTTTGTTGGGTTGCTGGTTAGTCTATTCTAGAGATGTTATGTCTAGTTGCTTTATAGTGTCATTCAGCTATTTTATTTCTTTGGTAAATATTGAGTAGTGGTCTTATCACTTATTAAAAGTAGATCATTGAATTTTCTAACTGTTATTGTTAGTTTGTCTATTCCCCCATTTCTGTCAATTGTTATTTAATAAATTTTGGCTGAACCGGTTTGGCTCAGTGGATAGAGCGTCGGCCTGTGGACTGAAGGGTCCCAGGTTTTATTCTGGTCAAAAGCATGTGCCTTGGTTGCGGGCACATCCCCTATGGAGGGTGTGCACGAGGAAGCTGATGGATTTCTCTCATTGATGTTTCTAGCTCTCTATCCCTCTCCCTTCTTCTCTGTGAAAAATCAATAAAATATATTTTTTTAAAAAATAAATTTTGGTGCTCTCTTATTAAGAACATATCCTATATAATAAAGAGGTAATATTCAAATTGACCCTCACACCATCATGGCATCATAGGATAGCTGTGCCCACAGTGGAGGCAGGGTTGCCATAACACAAGATGGCTGCTCCCACAGCTGGAGTGGGGTTCCCATAATGAGCCAAAATGAGCAATCAGCAGGGACTTGAGGCTGGGTGGACCCGGGCCAGGGAGGGGGACCTGAGGCTGCATTCCCCGCCCAGTGGGGTTAGACGGAGGACGTCAGGTCATGCACCTCCACCCGGCATGAATTGATGGGGACTGCAGGCTGTGCTCCGCACCCTGGTGCCAGGCCGGGGGACCTCAGGCCATGAGCCCTGCCCTGGTGCTGGGTCAGGCGACCTCAAGCCACAGCCCTTGCCCTGGCACCAGGCTGGGGGACCACAGGCTGCACCCCCAACCTGGCACGGGCCAGGGGACCTGAGGCCATGCCCCTGACCCAGCTGGGCTTGATGGGGTAACTCAGGCTCCACCCCCCGCCCTGGCTCCGGGCTGGGAGATTTCAGGCCATGCCCCCCACACCTGTGCCAGGCTGGGGGACCTCAGGCCATGCACCACATGCCTCCTGCTTTGGTGCCAGGCCAGGAGACCTGAGGGTACTCCAGGGGACCTGAGGCTGCGCCCCTCAACTAACACTAGGCCAGGGGAGCTGAAGCTGTGACCCTTGCCCAGTGGGGCTTGATGGGGGCCCTAAGGTTGCACACCCTGCTTAGTGATTTGCTGGGGGACCTGAGGCTGCACCCCCAGCCTGACAGGGCTTGTTGGGGGTGGGGCTGGCTGGGTCTGGATCTAGTCCAAGGGGGGTGTGGCAGGCTGGGTCTGGGTCTTACATGATTTTGAAGTACACGTGGGTGGGTGGAGACTTGACTCTGGGTCCCACAGCATGCCTCAGACTCTAACAGGAGGTAGATTTTCATATACATTTTATTATTTTCCTTTCATCTCCGACACTTTTATTATAGAGAAAGGGCAAATAGCAATATTAAAATATTTCCTCTAATTAATTCCCTGTTAATGTGCACGTATTTTGTGCACCAAGCCACTAGTATATTTATAACTCACAACTTCCTGATAGATTGGTACTCTTGTCATTATAAAATCCCTTTATTTATCTCTAGTATCATTTTTTGTTATAAGTTACTAGAGGCCTGGTGCACGAAATTCATGAACTCAGAGGGGGGTGGTCCCACAGCCCGGCCTGCACCCTCTTGTAGTCTGGGAGCCTTGGGGGGATGTCCAACTCACAGCTTAGGCCCACTCAGTCATCTATTTTTTAAATTTTATTTTATTGTTTAAAGTATTACAAATAGTAGTACATATGTCCCCTTTTTCTCCCATTGACCTCTCCTCTGGCCTCCCTTATCTCCCAGCACATTCCCTCACCCCCTAGTGTCTTGTGTCCATTGGTTATGCTTGTATGTATGCATACAAGTCCTTAAGTTGATCTCTTACCCCCCCACTCCCAATGCACCTCTTCCTTCCCACTGTAGTTTGACATCTGTTCGATGCTTCTTTGCCTCTGTATTTATTTTTGATCATCAGTTTATAATGTTTTTTATATTCCACAAATGAGTGAGATCATGTGGTATTTTTCTTTCACTTCCTGGCTTATTTCACTTAGCATAATGCTCTCCAGTTCCAGCCATGCTGTTGCAAATGTTAAGAATTACTCCTTTTTACAGCAGTGTAGTATTCCACTGTGTAGATGTACCAATTTTATAATCCACTCATCTGCTGATGGGCATTTAGGCTGATCCAAATCTTAGCTGTTGTAAATTTGGCTGTTATGAACATATGGATGCATATATCCTTCGAATGGTATTTCTGTTTTCTTGGGATATATTCTTAGAAGTAAGATTACTGGGTCAAATGGAAGTTCCATTTTAATTTTTTGAGGAAAGGCCATACTGTTCTCCACAGTGGCTGCACCACACTGCATTCCCACCAGAAGTGAAGGAGGGTTCCTTTTTCTCTGCATCCTCTCCAGCACTTGTCCTTTGTTGATAGATGTTGATGATAGCCATTCTGGCAGGTGTGAGATGGTACCTCATTGTTGCTTTGATTTGCATCTCTCAGATGATTAGTGACTTTGAGCATGTATTCATATATCTCTAGGCTTTCTGTATATCCTTTTTAGAAAATGTCTGTGTAGATCCATTGCCCATTTTTTGATTGGATTGTTTATCTTCCTTTTGTTAAGTTGTATGAGTTCCTTGTAAATGTTTGAGATTAAACCCTCATCAAGATAACATTGGCAAATATGTTCTCCCATGCAGCGGGATTTCTTGTTGTTTTGTTGATGGTTTCTTTTACTGTGCAGAAGCTTTTTATTGTGATGTAGTTCCAATTGTTTATTTTCTCCTTAGTTTCCATTTCCCTAGGAGCTGTATCAGTAAAGATATTGCTATGACAAATGTCTGCTATTTTGCTGCCTATGGCTTTTTCTAAGATTTTTATTGTTTCCCATCTTATATTTAAGTCCTTTATCCACTTAGAGTTTATTTTTGTGTATGGTGTAAGTTGCTGGTCTGGTTTCATTTTTTTTTTGCAAGTATCTGTCTAATTTTCCCAACACCATTTATTAAAGAGACTGTCTTGACTCCACTGTATGCTCTTGCCTCCTTTGTCAAATATAAATTGAGCATAATGGCTTGTGTCAATTTCTGGGTTTCCTGTTTAGTCCACTGGTCTATATTGCTGTGCTTGTGCTAAACCAGGCAGTTTTGAGAACAGTGGCTTTGTAGTATAGCTTGATATCTGGTATTGTGATCCCTCCCACATTGTTCTTCTTTCTCAAGATTGCTGCAGGTATTTGGGATCTTTTTTTTTTACTCCAAATGAATTTTTGGAGTTTGAAGTATGCCATTGGTATTTTAATGGAGATTGCATTGAAGTTATAAATTGCTTTGGGTTTTACGGTCATTTTAATGATGTTGATTGTACCAATCCATGAACATGGTATAAGCTTCCATTTGCTCATGTCTTCCTCTATCTCTTTTTTCAGCGTAATGAAATTTTCTGAGTACAGTTACTTTATTTCTTTGGTTAACTTTATTCCTAGGTATCTTAATGTTTTTGTTCCTATGGTAAATGGCATGGATTATTTTGTTTCTCTTTCTATGAGGTCATTATTGTTGTATAGAAAAGCCATAGATGTATGTGTGTTAATTTTGTATCCTGCTACACTGCTGAATTCATTTATTAAGTCTAGTATTTTTTTGATGGAGTCTTTGGGGTTTTCTATGTACAATATCATGTCATCTGCAAATAAGGACAGTTTCCTTTCTTCTTTTCCAACTCGTATGCCTTTTATTTCTTCTTCTTTTCTGATTGTAATGGCTAGTACTTCCAGTACTATGTTGAACAGGAGTGGTGAGAGTGGGTATACATGCCCTTTTGCTGTTCTTAGTGCAAATGGTTTTAGTATTTTCCCATTGAGTATGATGTTGGCTGTGGGTTTGTCATATAGGGCTTTTATTATGTTGAGGTATGATCCTTCTATTCCCACCTTGTTGAGAGTTTTTATCAAGAAAGTGTGTTAGATTTTGTCAAATGCTTTTTCTGCATCAGTGGATAGGATTTTATGGTTTTATCTTTCAGTTTGTTTATGTGGTGTATTGATTTGTGGATATTGTACCATACTTGAATCCCTGGAATAAATTCCACTTGTTCATGATGTATGATCTTTCTAATGTAATGCTGGATTCAATTTTTTGGAATTTTTTTGAGAATTTTGGCATCTATATTCACGAGGTATATTGGCCGGTAATTATCTTTGTATTGTCTTTATCTTATTTTCAGATTAAGGTAATGCTGGCTTTGTAGAAAGAGCTTGGAATTGTTCCTTCCTCTTGAATTTTTTGTAATAGTCTGAGGAAGATAGGTTTTATTTCTTATTTGAATGTTTGATAAAACTCCCCTGTGAAGGCATCTCCTCTAGTGTTTTTGTTTTTTGGAGGTTTTCTTACTATTATTATTATTATTACTGCTTCAATTTCCTTTATAGTTATCAGCCTATGCAGATTTTTTTTTTTATTTCTCCTGGTTGAGTTTTGTTAGGTCATATTTTTCTAAGATATGTTTTTTCTAGATTGACCAGTTTGTTGAAGTAGAGCTGCTCATGGTATTTTTTATGATTCTTTGTATTTCTGTGGGGTCTGTTGTTATTTCACCTCTTTCATTTCTGATTTTGTTTATTTGGGTCCTCTCTCTCTTTGCTTCTTGGTGAGCCTGGCTAGAGGTTCATCAATCTTGTTTTATCCTTTCAAAGAACCAGCTCTTGGTTTCATTGATTTTTTTAATCTCTATGTCATTTATCTCTGTTCTGATCATTATTATTTCCTTCCTTCTGCTCACTCTGGGCTTTTCTTGTTGCTCTCTTTCTAATTCTTCAAATTGCAGAGTTAGATGCTTTATTACCAGTTTTATTTGTTTTTTTGAGATAGGCCTGTAATGTTATAAACTTCCCTCTCAGGACTGCTTTCACTGTGTCCCATAGATTGTGGATTGTTGTGTTTTCATTGTCATTTGTTTTCTGGATTTTTAAATTTTTTTCTTTTATCTCTTTGGTAAACCACTCATTGTTTAATAGTATGCTAATCAGCCACCAAGTGTTTGAATTTTTGTGATTGTTTTTATTGTAGTTGATTTCTAATTTTACTGCATGCCATTGATAATTCAATCTTCTTGAATTTGGAGAGACTTTGCCTGTGTCCCAATATGTGGTCTATCTTTGAAAATGTCCCACTGCGCTTGAGAAGAATGTACATTCTATAGTTTTGGGATAGAGTGTTCTAAAGGTGTTGATTAAGTCCATCTGATCTAGTGAGTAATTTAGTATTGCTCTTTGCGAATTTTTTTTTTTTTTGCCTAAAGGATTTATCTAGTGTTGTTAATAGGGTATTAAATCCGCCTTCTACGATCGTATTGGTGTCCATCTTTCCCCTGCCATTTTTTAAAATGTATTTTGGTGCTCCTGCATTGGGTATATATATGCTTATCAGAGTTATGCCCTCTTGTTGTATCAATCCCTTTAGAATTATAAAGTGGCCTTCCTTGTCTCTTGTTATGGTCTTCACTTTGAGATCTATTTTGTCAGATATAAGTATTGCTACCCTAGCTCTTTTTAATTTCCATTTGCCTGGTAGATATTTTTACATCCCTTCACTTTCAGTCTGTGTGAATCCCTTCTTCTGAGGTGGGTCTCTTGTAGACAACATATATATGGTTCATGTTTTCTTATTCACTCAGTTACCATATTTCTTTTGGTTGGAGCATTTCATCCATTTATGTTTAATGTTATTTTTTATAGATACTTATTTTTAGCCCTTTCTCTACTTTATACCCCTGTTCCTTCCTCCCTGTCTATTTCTACTTTTTACAGCATTCCCTTTAACATTTCTTGCATTGCTGGCTTGGTAGTGATAATCTCCCTTAGAATTTTTTTTGTCTGTGAAGCTCCTTATTTCCCATTCAATTTTTATAAACACTCTTGCTGGATAGAGTATTCTTGGATTCATTCCCTTGCTTTGCATCACTTTGTATACTTCATTCCATTCCCTTCTAGCTTGATGTGTTTCTATTGACAAATCATTTGATACTCTGATGGGGGATCCTTTGTAGGGAACTCTGTCTCTCTTGCAGCCTTTAAGATTCTCTCTTTTTCATTAACATTAGCCATTGTAATTATGATGTGTCTTGGTGTGGGTCTTTTGGGGTTCATCTTGCTTGGGACACTCTGAACTTCTGTAACTTTTTTCTTCCCCATATCAGGGAACTTTTCTGTCATTATTTCTTCAAATATATTCTCTAATCCTTGTTGCTCTTCTAGTCCTCCTGGCACCCCTATTATATGTATGTTACTTTGCTTTGTGTTGTCCCAAAGCTTCCCTAGACTCTCCTACTGCTTTTTATTTTATTTTTTTAGTTGGTGTTCAGATTGGGCTTATTTCTCTACCATATCTTCTAACTCATTAATTCAGTCCTCCCCTTCTTTTAGTCTACTGCTGAAACCTTCTATAGCATTTTTGATTATAGCTATATCACTTTTGATTTCTTCCTGATTTTTGCATAGGTTGTTGATTTTATCATCCATCCAAATTTGTGAATTGTATGACCATTACACTGAATTATTTTTCTGTCATATTGCATGCCGCTGTTTCACTTACTTCCTTTCTTGGAAATGCCTCTTTTTCTTTCCTCTGGGGATTGTTTTATTGTCTCCCCATTCTAACTATCACCAGAAAATCCAAACGCTGAGTTGCAGGGGCCTGAGCCATGTTCAGTGGAAGCATCATGCCACCCAAGTGTCACTGAAGAGCTCCGACACTGTAACCTGTGGATGCTGTGGGTCAGTGGGTGCCACACATGCTGAGAATCAGATTCACTGGTGCTCAGTGCAGCCTTGTGGACACACCTAGAATCAGGGACTCCACATGGGCCTCACTGAAAAAGTCCCCACCAGCATTCACCAAAAATCAATGTCCCATAGCATGCACCAGGAGTCATAGTCCCAGTGTGCACATGCTGAGAATCAGGTATTGGAGTCTCTGTCACTTTATGCAGCCTTGTGCCAAGATTTAGGGTCCCTGTGTTTGTGTGCTTCAAGAATTAGATTCACTAGCGCTCAGTGTGCATGCACTGAGAATCAGGGATCCCATGCATGTGTGATGAGACACAGAGTCTGGCGTGTGCCAGCTGAGAATAAAGTCACTGGTGCTCAGTTCTGCCTTTTGGGGCAGTGGCTCAGGAGGCCTGAATGCTGGAAAGGCACAAATGTGGTGTCCAGTGATCAGCAGCTGTGAATTAGGTAGACTCAGTTTTTGCTGCCGGGACCTTGTGTCCTTGGTTGGATTTGTGAGCACCCAGCAGTGGCTCACTGAGGCACCTGGGGGCTGTTTGCCAGGGCAGAGCACTCATAGGGACCTTGGCACTGAAACTGCACCACCCATGTTGCTGAAGCCAGGAAAGGGATAGTCCTAATTTCTACTGCCGGGGCCGTGCACCCTTGATACAAGTGTACCTAATGTGGGCTCACAGCAGCACCCAAGAGCCATATTTGGGGAAGTGGGCTCAGGAGTCCTGTGTGCTGGAAAGATATGACTGTGGTGTCTGGTGGTTAGCAGCCAGGGAGGGGGAAGTTGCACTTACTGCTTCAGGAGCTGTGCACCCTTGGATGTAGAAGTCCTAGGTTCTGCAGGCTTGTGGGTGGGGAGCAGGATTTTGACTGGAGTGGCAGCAGGGTAGTGGGCAGGATCCAAGGCCAGTCTGAGTTGTGTTGCTGATGAGTTCCTAGAAGAGGCTGCTCTCCCCTTCAAGATGGTCTGGGCTCTGTTCCTAAGCCCCACAGCCTGGGGAGTGCCCACAGTGGTGGTAGGTGCTCCCTGTCCAGGAGAGCCTGTTCTGCCAGTCTCTGATCTTCCTGTTGGATTTAATTGTCACACACACACACACACACCCCACACATACACACACTCTCCTTTTACCTCCTCAGTCACTCACACCCTCTCCCTCACCTCCATCCTGCCAGCCACCATCTTCACAGTCGGAGATCCTTAGTGCTATCGCAGAGGTGGGAGAGGCTCCCACCACTGCAGCTGTGCTTGCCAGCCCTCAGCCTGGCTTGTGGCTGAGCTGTTCTCCCCATATAGGAGCACACTGACCACAAGGGGACAGCTCTGGCCTCGCCCCCCATCATGCTGCCACCATCACCCCCTCCTCCGGTGGCCTCCTTCTGCAAGAGGAGACTGGCAGGCAGATCGAGGGCTGGCATGTAGCAAACAGCCAGCCCTACCCACTGATCGTCCTTCAGCTAAGGCTGGTCACTGCTGTCCCCGGTCCCCATCCCCTTGCTCTGCCACCTGGCACCTACCTTGGCTGGCCTGGTGCTGGCTGCTCACTTGACCTACCCCCTGCTCACCAGTAGTTCTGCCATTCAGTCGATTTGCCTATTAGGCTTTTATTATATAGGATATTTCATCTGATACTAGTACACCCTCCCCAACTTTCCTGTGGTTGCTTTTTGTATAATATATTTTCCTATTTATTTAAATTTCAATATGTTCATATCTTTGAAACTGAAGTGTACACAACACATAATTGGAATTTTTTTCCATTTGAAATGTACACAACTCATTGTTGGAACCCGTTTACAACACATAGTTGAAAAATTTTTCAAGTGTGATAATCTTTGCCTTTGGTTTGGATAAATACATTTACATTTATTGTTAATGTATCTGGAATTATGTGTGATATCTTACTTTTTGCTTTCTGTGTCTGTCTCATTACTTTTTCTTCTTTTTTTCCTCCCTCTTTGCATTGTTTTGCATTGAATGAATATTTTTTAAAGTGGAATTTTAATTTCATTAATGAATTTCACCATATTTTCAAGTTTATTTTAGTGGTTTCCTAGGTTTTATCATAAACATCTTAACTTATCAGAGTCACCTTCAGATGTATACTCTACTAATTTTAGTAATATATAAAAATGTAACTCCTGTAAAAGAGTTATATTTCCTATTTCCTCTTTATGTGGTATCATCACTATACCTATTACATATATTAATGTTTCAAACCCAACAGTAAATTATTATAATTATTATTGTATCATCTGTTGTTATTTCTTAGTTCAATATAGCTTTTCTCCCATCTACTTTCTTTGTGCTATTATTTTTAAATTAAAGGCCTGGTGCATGAAAACTGTGCACGAGGGGAGTGTCCCTCAGCCCAGCCTGCAACCGTTCCAATATGGGACCCCTCGGAGGATGTCCAGCAGTCAGACATCCCTCCAACAATATGGGACTGCTGGCTCTTAACTGCTTCCTGGCGTGCCTGCCTGATTGATCTCTAACCACTCCTCTGATGGCTTGATTGACACCTAACTGCTCCCCTGCCAGCCCAATCGCCCCTAACTGCCATCCTCTGCAGGTCTGGTCACCCCCAACTGCCCTCCCCTGCTGGCTATCTTGTGACAATGTGGAGGCAGCTATCTTGTGATGACGAGGGGGTGTCAATCTTGTGGTGGTCATCTTGTGATGATGTGGAGCAGACATCTTGTGATTTCATGGGGGCAACCATCTTGTGACGATGTAGGGGTGGCCATCTTGTGATGACATGGAGATGGCTGTCTTGTGGCAACCATCTTGTGATGACATGGGATGGCCATCTTGTGATGATGTGGGGGTGGCCATCTTGTGATTATGTGGGGGCAGTCATCTTTTGATGACATGGGAGTGACCATCTTGTGATGACTTGGGGGTGGGCATCTTTTGATGCAAAGGTGTGAGCATCAATTTGCATATAACCTCTTTATTATATAGGATATTTTATACATATATTGCATTTCTATAGTCATAAGACCCAGAATGCATTTTGTGCATTTTATTTTATACATTTGTGTGTTTTCTTGTGTTTGTGGGAGCTGGATAGAAGGGGGCAAAGGGAAACATCTGTAATATTTTCAACAATAAATAAAAAACAATTTTTTAATCAATTAAAGGAGAAAAGAAGAAAATACCATAAATGTATAATTTCTTTAATAATTATATAATTACCTTTATGTATTTTTTCATTAGATGGATTCAAATGACCATCTAAGGTCACTTGCCTCAGCCTTAGTATTTTGAGTTAAGGTAGGCCTGCAATCAACCAATTATCTCAGTTTTTGTTGAACTGTGAACATATTTTACCTTCATTTTTAAAAATCCTTACCTGAGGATATGCTTTTACTGAGTTTTAGAGAGAAAGTCAAAGAGAGAGAAAGAGAGAGAAAGAGAGAGAGAGGTGTGCAACATTGATTGGTTAACTCCATACATTCCCTAACTAAGGATTGAACCCTCACCCTAGGTATGTGCCCTGAACAGGAATAAAATCTGCAAGGGGACAATGCTCCAACCAGTTGAGTAACCTGCCCAGGGCTTGCCTTCATTTTTGAACAATCATTTTGCTGGATATAGAATTTTGGGTGGACAGTTTATTTCTTTGAGCACTTCTTAAAGAATATGTTTTCCTATTTCCTTCTGTCCTTTATTGTCAACTTTAAATATTATTGAGTTTCTCTTGTAAGTTAGGTGTCACTTTTTCTCTTGTGTTTCAAGATTTTTTCCATATCCATCCCTGACTTTCAGCAAGTTGGTGTTATGTTTGTTTGTGAGTATTTTTGCATTTAACCTACTTGGAGTTTGTTAAGCATCCTGAATATCTAGGTTATTGATTTTCAATAAATTTGGGGATATTATAGGTATTATTTATTAATTTTTTTGAAAAATTATTTTCTCTCTTTCTGGTACTTTCATTGCATATATCTTGGTGCTCTTAAAGATGCCTGGCATTTTTGGGGGTCTCTTTTTATGTTTCTTAATTTATTTTTCTCTTTGTTCTTTGGTTTACACAATTTCTATTGATCTATATTCAGATTTAATTGTTCTTTCTTCTGCCAGTTAAAATTGATTGGAGAGAGATAAAGAGTTTTTTAAAAATAATTTCACTTCTTTTCATTTGCAATCCACAATGAATTTTTTCAATATTCTTATTTCCATTTTGATATCCTTTATTTGATGCAACACTGCCATAAAGCCTTTCTTAAATTCTTTAATCATGCATCCCATTAGTTCTGTGAACATATCCTATATAATAAAAGAGTAATATGCAAATTGACCAAACAGCAGAATGACCAATCGCTATGATGCACACTGACCACCAGGGGACAGACGCTTAATGCAGGAGCTGCCCTCTGGTGGTCAGTGCACTCCCACCGGGGGAGCGCCTCTCAGCCAGAAGCCGGGCTCATGGCTGGTGAGTGCAACACCGGTGGCAGGAGCCTCTCCCACCTCCACAGTAGCTCTAAGGATGTCCAACTGATGGCTTAGTCCCCAAGGGCTCCCAGACTGTGAGAGGGTGCAGACTGGACTGACTGACCCCCTTAGTGCACTAATTTCATGCATCAGTCCTCTAGTATTTAATGACTACTTTAAAATATTTTCCTCTTAAATCCAACATTGTGTTATGCTTCCAGGCAGTTTTTGTTACCTGCATTTTTAAGGTGTGTAGTTTATGCTTTCCTGTTTGTCTTCATATCTCATAATGTTCTGTTGGGAACTGGACATTTTAGATAACATATTGGTCAACTCTGGACACAGCTTCTCCTTATGAGATTTGTTGTTATTTGTTTATTAGTTCAGTAAGTAGCTGGATTATTTTAGTGAAGTTTATTCCTCTCCACGGTGTTAAGTTTCTAATGCTGCTCCTCATTGGCACAGCTCTGGCTATACCAACTGTCATCCTAGGATGAAAGTGTTAACGGTAGTGATATCTTCTACTATTACTCTGATCACACCCAGCTGTTATGCTCCAGTAGTTAGTTGCTAGCTAAATGCTGTATTTTTTTTTCCAAACAAATTGTGGGCATACATTATTATACAAACTTATTTAATAAAATTGTAGCTCCTTTGATAGAATAGTTTTTGAGATCGGTGTTGGATATGTTTTCTGACCCCAGGAGGATTTCTCCCACTTGTCTTATTCCTAGTTTCTCTACTGTAAGCTAGATGGTCTTTATTTTCATTAGGTCCATGAATCCTCCTAAATGCTTTACATTACAACCTCCACTGTTCTTGAGAGTGCCCTCAGGTTTAAAGTTATCCATGCTTTGTTGCAAATGAAGTCAGTTTCTTCATGGAAAATACTAGAAGTTATGTGTTTTATGGCCTGTTAATGCCCTACCCCCAGCAAAATATCCAAGGCAAGGCTTTGGAGTTGAGGGTGGAGGCAATGACATACTTCTCTTTAAGTGGTAAACCCCTGCTCTTGGAGCTCAAAATTTAGTGGAGGCTAAGGAGTAGGGTGGTTAGCAGCCTAGAATGACCAGGGCTTGTCAGTCTTTGGGTGGAACCACTACCTCATGAGCTGGAAGAATGGCTGTCAGGGCCCTAATGTTATCACTGTGCTACACCCAATAGAGAGTCAATATCACAAAAGTAGGGATCAAGTGTCAGATGGAGGCCCCCATCTCTCAAAGACATTCACCTGGGACTTAGTCTTACCAATAGGAAGCTGGAGACAGGATGAAGAATACTGAAGTCCTGCTCTTCCCAGGGGAGAAAAGCCCTTTGATTCAGAGCTAGAAAGAGAGGAAGCCCTGTGTTTTTGGCTGCAGCAGTCTGGGAGAAATTATTGAGGGAGCAGTCTTGGTTCAAAAAGCAAAGATTCACTTTTCTTCATAGAGTTTCTTGAATAGATGTTTCCTTATTTGATGTTTGACCTTAGGACTATCCCCAGAGGTTTTGTTACTGTTTTTGCAAATTTCACTAGAGAGCAATTCAACAGAGCTCTTCATGTTCTCATGCCAGAAATAAATTCACATTTATTTATTCTTGAAAAATATAATTATTGAGGGGTAATGTGTGTCAAACCTTGTGATGACTGATGGTTAGGTGGACTGAATGTTTATGTCCACCACCCATAAGTGGACTGAATGTTTATGTCCACCACCATTAAAATTCATATGTTAAAGCCCTACTCCCCAGTGTGATCATATTTAAACATGGGGACTTTAAGAGATAATTAAAGTTATCTGAGTTCATGAAGAAGCCCTCACGATTGGAAGAGATGCCAGAGAGATTTTTCTCTCTTTCCCTTCCCACACATGCACAAATAAGAGGGCAGATGAATATACAGTGAGATAGCAGCTACCTTTAAGCCAAGAGAAGAGGCCTATTAATGAAATCTACTTTGCTGGCACCTTGATCTTGGACTTTCCTGCCTCCAAAACTGTGAAAAATAAATGTTTGTTGCTTAAACCACCCAGTTTATGCTATTTTGTGATGGCAGCCTATAATACTAAGACAAGAATACACTGAGGAGTGGAAATATTATATATATTAGTGACCCGTTGTGAAAAATCACGTGAGACCCTGGATTCCTCTCCTCCCCTCCCCCCCGTGCCATGGGACCACCCCGAGTCCCAGAGTCCTGCCCCTTGTGACCAGCATGCCCTGGGACAGCCCTGAGTCCCGCTTTTGGGCCATGTGCAGCAGCTGCTAGTCCCTGCCCCTACAATGCACGCGTGGGGAAGCAGAAACCCTGGAAAAAGTCATGTAAAGTGGCCGCCAGGACCCCCATGTCCCTGTGGGGCTGCAGGAACCTCAGTGGAAGCTGCGCAGAGCAGCCGCAAGCCCTGCCTCCACTGTCCCTCCCCCACTATGTGCACCACCATTTTGTGACAGTGTGATGGCATGAGGATTAATTTGCATATTACCTCTTTATTATATAGGATATATATTAAACTTAAGAGGATGACTTCATGGATTGAAAGAGTGGCAAGGAATGAAGGAGATAATGATGATGAGTTCCAGGTTTCAGAGAGATGGTGAGCACTAGAAAAAGATGAAGTTTGAAGGAATATGCCATAAGTTTAATTTTATATTTTCCCATAAGTTTAATTTTATATTTTCTGTTGCAACAAGAGTATAAGAAAAAAAAATTTAAAAGACTTGAGTTAATACTAATTCATTCATTTCTGTTCATTAAGAGCTTATTCATATAATCCATATTTGGTATAGCTTTACTCACTGAAGGTTTCTATATGTACCAAAAGAGGTCATATTATAGCAAAGAATATCATTATTGTCAAAATCAACTAGAGAATTCAAGATATTTGGTTCTATAGGTATGGCAAATTTGAGCTTTGGCCCAGGAGTCAGAAGACCTTTATAGTGCCAGCTCAGCCATTAACTGATGTGTAAAACCTTGAGCTACTCTCTTCTTTTTCAAGGCCTGTGTGGCTTCATATTTATAATGGTTCATTGACCACTGATTGATTGCAGTAGGGGTGGGGAATGTCTGGCCCATGGGCCATATGAGTCCCACGAAATCATTTGATCTGGCCCTGCCAAGGCATTAGGGGTGAGATAATTAAATGTTTAACCAAATAAAGCAGGCTAATTTTTAACTTGATACTTTTGTATGGCCCACAAATGATGTTATGAATATCCAAGTGGCCCTTGGCAGTAAAAAAGTTCCCCAACCCTGGCTTACCGAGTTTTACCAAGTAGTCTATGTGCAATATGATGGTTTTAGATGGAAGATCAAAAACATAATTTGTTCATATAACTTTTACAAATTTAACATTTAAATTTAATTGTGATTTTCCCAGAAATCTCATTGTGCTTTTAATATAGATCAATTTCATAAAGTTTGAGTTATATCAAAGTTTTAATCTCAGGAGCCTCAGAATATGACTTTATTTGGAAGTAGGGTCATTTCAGTTGTAAATAGTTAAAATAAGGTCATACTGGAATAGGGTGGGCCCTATTCTAATATGACTATTGCCTTTGTAAGAAGAGGTGCAGAGACACAAAAACATAGACACACAGAAATGACTCCATGTTATGAAGGAGGAAGAGACTCAAGTGATGTATCTATAGGCCAAGGAATGCCAAAGATTTCCTGCAGCACCAGAAAGTCATGGGACATGTTCTACCCTAGAACATTCAGAGAGAGAATGGCCTTGTGAACACCTTGACTGAGGACTTACAGTTTTCAGAATGTATTGAATGAAACAAACACAATAGAAACAAATTCACAGATACAGCGAACAGACTGACTGCTATCAGAGGGAAGTGGGGGTTGATGGAGTAAGTGAAAAATGTGAAAGGATTAAGAAAAAAGAAACTCATAGACACAGACAGCAGTATGGTGATTACCAGATGGAAAAGGGGGTCGAGGGAGGTAGAAGAGGATATAGGAGAGATAAATGGTGATGGAAGGAAATGATTTTGGGGGATAAATACACAATACAATATGCAGATGATGTATTATAGAATTGTACGCCAGAAACGTCTACACTGTATACTTTTATCAACCAACTAGAGGCCCGGTGCACAAATTAGTGCATCAGTGGGGTCCCTTGGCCTGGCCTGAGGCATTGTACTGAATCTGGCTCTCCAACATCCCCTGAGGGGTCCAGGATTGTGAGAGGGCACAGGCCAGGCCGAGGGACCCCACTGGTGCATGATCAGGGATGGGGTGTTATGCCAGAGGTTGGCACACCGAGGAGGGAATGTGGGAGGGCTCCAGGGCATATCTGGTTTGTCTTGCTCAGTCCCAATTGGCTGGACCCCAGCAGCAAGCTAACCTACCAGTAAGAGCGTCTGCCCCCTGGTGATCAGTGCACATCATAGCAAGTGGTTGAGCAGCCTTAGCATATCATTAGCATATTACACTTTGATTGGTTGAACGGCCGGCCAGTCAACCTGACACTTAGCATATTAGGCTTTTGTTATATAGGACAGTGATGGCGACCCTTTCGAGCTCGGCATGTCAGCATTTTGAAAAACCCTAACTTAACTCTGGTGCCATGCCACATATAGAAATTTTTTGATATTTGCAACCATAGTAAAACAAAGACTTATATTTTTGATATTTATTTTATATATTTAAATGCCATTTAACAAAGAAAAATCAACCAAAAATATGAGTTCGCGTGTCACCTCTGACACGCATGTCATAGGTTCACCATCACATATAGGATGCCACCCCAATAAAGCCAATAAAATTAAAATAACTGTGAGAAAATAAATATATCTTTCTTTAAAGTCACCCAGTTTTTGATACTTTGTTATAGCAAAGCTAGGAACCTAATACACAGGGCAGGTCAAATTTCCAAGGCCATAACATCCAAGAGATAGTAATGGAATCTGGCAGTAGCTTAAGGACTGAGATGGGATACTTATACAGTATCACTTCCAGCATATTCCATTGAACACAATAGTTACAGAGCTCTCTCTCAGACTCAAAGACATGGGACAGAATCTACCTATGAAAAGAGTATTAAAAATTGTCAATATCTATAAACAACCATATTACTTATCTTTGTTAAATTTACCTATTTGTGGTTGTCTTTATGTTTTATGATATCTACAATTTACAAAAACTTTTACTACATTGGACATGTAAGGTTATCATATTGCAAACTAAAAATAACCTAATTATTTTCCCCACTCCTCATTTGAACCTATTTTATCAGCATAGGTTCTTCCTTGGTAATAGAAGAAATCTTAGGCAGACTCCATGCCTTTATCTGCTAATTCTTAGGTAATAAAAAATCCTTGTTCACTTTCAGCCACAAGAATAATCTCATTTAATAATTAATATGGTTTTCCAGAATAATAATTTAAAAGAACTCTGACTTCATTCAAAATTAAAGTTCTTTACCCCAGTTCTTGTTTGCTTTAGGCTGACTGTCTATGGTGGGGAAATGGAGGCATGGTTATAATCTCAAGGTCCTCACCATTCACTTGTAATCTATATCTCCCCTTACAAGACTACTCCAGTTTCTCCAAGGTAGAGGTAGGGTACAAAATCCCAACTTGACTTGTACAGACATTATCTAAAATTTCTTTTCTTTTCTCAGGGCAAATGTTCAAAACTGATTCTTATAGTCACCAAACTGCACATTATATCCTCAGAACTTATTAATCTTATACCTGGAAGCTGAAGCCCTTTGACCATCATCTTTTGTTGCCCCACTCCACCCCCTTTCTTTATTTATTCATCCATTACAGACACTTAGTCTTCATATCTTGACTATTGTAAACAATGCTGCAACAAACATGGAATGCAGATAAATATTCAAGTTAGTGATTTTATTTCCTTTAGCTATATAACCAGAATAAGAACTGCTGGATCATATGATTGCTATATTTTTAAATTTTTTGATGAGCAATCATACTATTTTCCATAATGTCTGTACCAATTTATAGTGTCACCAATAGTGCACAAGCATTCTTTTTTCTCCACATTTTTGCCAACACTTATCTATTGTTTTTTTTAATAATAGCCAGTCTAACAAATGTGATGTGACATATCATTATGGTTTTGATTTGCATTTCCTTAATAATTAGTAATGTTGAGTAACATTTCTTGTACCTGTTGATCACTTGTATATTTTCTTTTCAGGTCCTTTGCCAATATTAAATCATATATATTTTTTGAAATTGACTTGTATGAGTTCCTTACATATTTTGGATATTAACCCCATATCAGATAGATGCATTTCAAATATTTTCTATTGTTGATAATTTATATTTCTGTGTAGAAGCTTCTTAGTTTGATGTAGTCCCACTTCTTTCTTTCTTCCTCCCTCCCTCCATTCCTTCCTTCCTTCCTTCCTTCCTCCCTTCCTTCCTTCCTCCCTTCCTTCCTTCCTTCCTTTCTTTCTTTATTTCTTTATTTCTTTCATTTTTTATTAAAAATTTAATATTGAGCCCTAACTGGTTTGGCTCAGTGGATAGAGCGTCAGTCTGCGGACTGAAGGGTCCCATGTTCAATTCCAGTCAAGGGTATGTACCTTGGTTGCGGGCACATCCCCAGTAGGGGGTGTGCAGGAGGCAGCTGATCAATGTTTCTCTCTCCCATCAATGTTTCTAACTCTCTATCCCTCTTCCTTCCTATCTGTAAAATAATAATAATAATAATAATAATAATAATAATAATGACACTATTATAGATGCTCCCCATTTTTTAATTTTTGCCAACCTCCACCCACCCTCTCATCACCCTCCCTTGGCGTTCACTACACCATAGCCCATGTTCATGGGGAATGCATATATATTCATTAGCTAATCCATTCACTTTGTTTATCCAGTCACTCCTCTAACCCTCTCCAAGAGAAGGGAAGACTCCCAAGCTCTTTTTACCAGGACAACATTATCCTAACATTAAAACCAAATAGAGACAACAAAGAAAGAAAATTATAGGCCAATATCCCTGATGAACTTAGATGCTAAAGTCCTCAACAAAATATAAGGAGATCGGATCCAGCTATACATTTAAAAATCATGCACCATAATTTTCTGCAACCAGAAAGTCATGGAACATGACTTAGGGATTTATTACAGGGATGCAAGGTTGATACAATATTCACAGATCAATAAATGTGATACATCGCATACACACAATGAAAGAAAAATCATATGATCATATCAATAGATTCAGAAAAAGCATTTGATAATATCCAGCACCCCAAATTTATGATAAAAACTCTCAGCGATGTGGGAATAGAGGGATCATACCTCAACATAATAAAGGCCATATATGAAAAACCTACAGCCAATATCATACTCAGTGGGAAAAACAAACAAACAACAACAACAAAAAAGAAACATTTCCCCTAAGAACAGGAGTAAGACAGGGATGTCCGCTTTCACCAGTCTTCTCAACATGGTACTGGAAATTCTAGCCATAGCAATCAGAAAAGAAGAAGAAATAAAAGGCATACAAATTGGAAAGAAGGATGTAAAACTGTCATTATTTACAGATGACATTGATATTGCATATTAAAAAACCCTAAAGACTCCACCAAAAAATGACTAAATCTAATAATTGAGTTTGGAAAATTGTAAACTACAATATCAATATCCAGAAATTGATGGCATTTTTATACTCCAAGAATGAATTATCAGAAAGAGAAACTAAGAAAACAACCCCATTTATTATTGCAACAACAACAAACAAACAAACAAACAAACAAAAACACAATTAACCTAGGAATACATTTAACTAAGGAGGTAAAACACTTGTACTTGGGAAACAATAGGATATTGAAGAAAGAAATTAAGGAAGATACAAATAAGTGGAAGCATATACCATGTTCATGGATTGGAAGAATTCACATTATTAAAATGTCCATACTACCCAAAGCAATCTGAAGATTCAATGAAATTCCAGTTAAAATACCAATGACATATTTCAGAAATCTAGAAAAAATATTCCAGTGAACATAGGAGTGGATATATTCTTTTGAATTAGTGTTTTGTTTTGTCTTGTTTTTCCTTTTTCTCCAGATATATTTCTGGAAGTGGACTTGTCAGGTTATAAGGCAATTTCATTTTAAAATATTGAGGAATCTCCACACTGTTTTCCACATTTTCTGCATTAGTCAGCATTCCACAAATAGTGCATGAGGGGTCCTTTTTCTTCTCATCCTTGCATACACTTGTTTGTTGATTTATTTATGATAGCCACTGTGATAGGTGTAATTTAATAATTTACAGTGGTTTTCATTAACATTTCTCAGATGATTTGTGATGTTAAACATATTTTCATGTGTCTATTGGCTACCATGTGCCTACGTATAAATTAACTTTAGAGAAATGTTTATAGATTGCTTTGATAGTATGGGCAAGTAAACAATGTTATTTTTTTCTATCTTTGAACATGGTATATGCTTCCATTCATTTGTATCTTCTTTTTTTAAAAAATATATTTTATTGATTTTTTTTACAGAGAGGAAGGGAGAGAGATAGAGAGTTAGAAACATAGATGAGAGAGAAAGATCAATCAGCTGCCTCCTGCACATCTCCTACTGGGGATGTGTCCGCAACCCAGGTACATGCCCTTGACCAGAATTGAACCTGGGACCTTTCAGTCCGCAGGCCAATGCTCTATCCACTGAGCCAAAGCGGTTTTGGCCATTTGTATCTTCTTTAATGTCTTTTAATTTTTTAGTATAGGTTTTTTACTTGTTTGATTAAATTTATTCCTGGGTATTTCAGGTTTTATGATGAAATTGTAAATGGGGTTGTTTTGTTAGTTTCTCTTTTTTATAATGTACTGGAGGCATGCTGCACAAAATTCATGCAAGAGTAGGCCTTCCCTCCCCCTGCTGCTGGCACCAGCTTCCTTCTGGCACCCGGGACCCTGTCTTCCCTTGCAGACCCAACTTTGTCTGGAAGGTCATCTGGTCTAATTAGCATTTTTTGCTTTTATTATTATAGATTATTGGTGTATAAAATGTAACAATTTTTTAATCTATTCTATTTTGGTACTTATACTGAATTCATTTATCAATTTTAATAGTTATTTGGTGGAATATTAAAGGTTCTCTGTATAGAATCATGTTATTTGCATATAATAACAGACACTTTCCCATTTGGATGGCTTTTATTACTTCTTTTGTGATTGTTGTGGCTAAGACTTCCATTACTATGTTAAATAGGAGTAGTGAAAGAGGATATCCCTGTCTAGTTCCTGATGTAAGGGGAAAACTTAATATTTCACCATTGGGTATAATGTTGGCTGTAGGTTTGTCATATATGGCCTTTATTACGTTCCCCATATTTTTGCTTTCCTGAGTTTTATGTTTTTTTAAACCATAAACCAGTGCTGAATTTTGTTATATATATATTTTCTGCATTATTGCTATGATCATATCAATTTTATCCTTCATTTTGTTCATGTGATATGTTACATTAATTGATTTGTGGAAATTAAACCACACTTGCATCCCCAAAATAAATCCCACTTATTCATGGTGTATGATATTTTTAAGATATTGCTGGATCCAGTGTGCTAATACTTTATTGGTGATTTTAGCATATATGTTCATTAGGGATATTGGCCTATAACTTTCTTTGTTTATAGTGTCTTTATCTGGTTTTCAAATGAGTGTAATGCTGGCTTTGTAAAATTAGCTTCACGGTCTTCCTTCCTATTATTATTTTTTTGAAAGCTTTGAGGAAAATAGATATAATTTCTTCTTTGAATGTTTGGAAAAATTCATCAGTGAAGTTGTTTGGTGCAAAACATTTGTTTGCTAGGAATTTTGTAATTACTGAATTGATTTTGTTAGTTGTAATCAGTCTGTTCAGATTTTCTGCTTTGTACTGATTCAGTCATGGAAGATTGTATATTTTTAGGAATTTATTTTTTCCAAATTGTCCAACTTGTTGGCATATAATTGCTCATAGTATCCTATATAATAAAAGGCCAATATGCAAATTGACCAAATGGTGGAATGACCGGTTGCTATGATG
Source organism: Myotis daubentonii (assembly GCF_963259705.1). NCBI lineage: Eukaryota > Metazoa > Chordata > Mammalia > Chiroptera > Vespertilionidae > Myotis > Myotis daubentonii. The sequence continues at coordinate 95,048,660 of NC_081861.1, read as the reverse complement.
CACACTGACCACCAGGGAACAGACACTCAACACAGGAGCTGCCCCCTGGTGGTCAGTACACTCCCACAGGGGGAGCGCTGCTCAGCCTGAAGCCCTGAGCCAGGCTCATGACTGGTGAGCACAGTGGCAGTGGCAGGACATCTCCTGTCTCCACAGCAGCACTAAGGATGTCTGACTGATGGGGAGTGGGCCTAAACTGTCAGTTGGACATCCCCCGAGGGCTCTGGAACTGCAAGAGGGCTGAAAGACCCTCTCTCCCCCTAAGTGCATGAATTTTCTTATAATTATTTTTATTTCTGTGATATCACTTCATTTCTGCATTTCTGGTTTTATTTATTTGGGTTCTATTTTTCTTCTTCTGGATGAATGTCATTAAAAGTTTATTTATTTTGTTTATATTTTTAAAAAACCAGCAGTTTATTTCATTTATCTTTTGTATTGTTTTTTCCAGACTCTATTTTGTCAATTTCCATTCTGATCAGTTTTTTTTTTTCTTTTACACACTTTGGGCTTTGTTTTGTTATTTTTCTAGTTCCTTTATATGTAAGGTTAGATTGTTTAGTTTAGTTTTTTCTTATTTTCTGAGGTAGGCCTGTGTTACTATGAATTTCCCCTTTAGGACTGCTTTTGCTTGTTTCCTTGACTTAGAGTTGATATGATTTTATTTTACTCGTAGTTAATCCATTAATTGTTTAGTATCATGTTCTTTAGATTTTGTTTGTGTGCTTTTCAGTTGTTTCTTGTAATTTATGTTTCTGTGTCATACAAATGTGGTCAGAGAAGATTCTTGATAAGATTTCATTTTTTTAATTAATTGAAACTTTTTTTGCCTAACATGTGGTCTATTTTAAAAAATGTTCCACCTGAACCTAAAAGAAAGAATATTCTGCTGCTTTTGTGGTGAAAGGTTCTGAAAATATCATTAAATTCATGTGGTCTAGTGCATCATTTAAGGCTGCTCTTTTATTGCTAATTTTCTATTTAGAAGATATATCCATTTATTTCAATAGGGTGTTAAAGTCCCCTAAAATGACTGCATTACTGTCAATCTCTCCCTTTCCTTTACAAGTTTAGGTGCTCTTATGTTGGATGCATAAATACTTACAAAGGTTGTATCTTCTTGTTTGATAGATCCCCTTATAATTATGCACTGCCTTTCCTTACCTCTTATAAAATAGTTCTTTAAAAACGTTCTTAAAAATTATTGAATTTCTTGGATGATTAGTGACTTTGAGCATGTTTTAATATGTCTCTTGGCTTTCTGAATGTCCTCTTGTGAAAGGTGTCTACTTAGGTCCTTTGCCTATTTTTGGATTGGATTGTTTAATCCTCATTTTGTGAAGTTGTAAGAGTTCCCTATAAATGTTGGAGATTAAACCCTTATTGGTGATAACACTGGCAAATATGTTCTCTCATGCAGTGGGCTTTCTTGTTGTTTTGTTGATGGTTTCTTTTGCTGTGAAAAAGATTTTTATTTTGATTTAGTCCCATTTGTTTATTTTCTCTTTAGTTTCCAATGCACTAGGAGCTGTACCGGTGAAGAAATTGCTTCAGCATCTGTCTGAGATTTCGTTGCCTTTGGATTCCTCTAGAATTTTTATGGTTTCCCATCTTACATTTAAGTCCTTTATTCATTTTGAGTTTATTTTTGTGTATGGTGTAACTTGGTGATCTAGTTTCATTTTTCTGCATGTATCTGTCCAATTTTCCCAACACCATTTATTGAAGAGACTGTCTTGACTCCATTGTATGTTCTTGCCTCCTTTGTCAAATATTAATTGAGCATATTGGTTCTGGTTGATTTCCGGGCTCTCTATTCTATTCCATTGATCTATATGTCTGTTCTTGTGCCAGGCAGTTTTAAGAACAGTGACTTGGTAATACAGTTTGATATCTGGTATTGAGATCCCACCTACTTTGTTCTTCTTTCTCAGGATTGCTGCAGCTATTCGGGGTCTTTTTTTATTCCAGATGAATTTTTGGAGAATTCCTTCTAGGTCTGTGAAATATGCTATTGGTATTTTAGTGGGAAGTGCGTCGAATTTATAGATTGCTTTGGGTAGTATGGACATTTTAATGATGTTTACTCTACCAATCCATGAACATGGTATGTTCTTCCATCTGTTTATGTCTTCCTCTATCTCATCTGAGCGATTCAAATCAAAACAACACTGAGGTATCATCTCACACCTGTTAGAATGGCTATCATCAACAAATCAACAAACGACAAGTGCTGGAGAGGATGCAGAGAAAGGGGAACACTTGTGCGCTGCTGGTGGGAATGCAGACTGGTGCAGCCACTATGGAAGACAGTATGGAGTTTCCCCAAAAAGTTAAAAATGGAACTTCCATTTGACCCAGTGTTCCCACTTCTAGGAATATATCCCAAGAAACCAGAAACACCAATCAGAAAGGATATATGCATCCCTATGTTCATAGCAGCACAATTTGCCATAGCTAAGATTTAGAAACAACCTAAGTGCCCATCAGCAGATGAATGGATTAGAAAACTGTGGTACATCTACACGATGGAATACTATGCTGCTGTAAAAAGGAAGGAACTCTTACCATTTGCAACGTCATGGATGGAACTGGAGAGCATTATGCTAAGTGAAATAAGCCAGTCAATGAAATAATACCACATGATCTCACTCATTTATGGATAATAAAGACCATTATAAACTGATGAACAAAAATAGATACAGAGGCAGAGCAGCATTCAACAGAACCACAGTGGGAAGCCCGGGGAGGGTTGGGAGGGGTAAGAGATCAACTGAAGGACTTGTATGCATGCATATAAGCATTACCAATGGACACAAGACACTGTGTGGTGGGTAAGGGAGGCCAGGGGAATGTCAAGGGGGGGGGGGAAAGGAGACATATGTAATACTCTTTGTAATACTTTAAGCAATAAAACAAAATTTCAAAAAAAGAAAAGAAATACACTGATATTTTAGAAATACCAATAAACTTTAGTTCCTACTTACTATTAAAAAATATTGAATTTATTATGGTGACACTGGTTAATAAAATTATATAGGTTTCAAGTGTACAATTCTATAAAACATCTATATATTGTACTGTTTGTTCAAAACCCAAAGCCAAGACGCAAAACCATTCATTCTCCCTTTATTCTCTTCTACCTGCCCCCCCTCCCAAGCTCCCTTTCCTTCTGGTGATCACCACAATGTCTGTATGTTTAAGATTTTTTTCTGCTTAATCCCATCACCTTATTTATCTAGACCCCAACCCTCTCCCTTTCTGACAGCTGTCAGTCAGTTCTCTGTATTTATGAGTATATTTTTATTTCTTTTGTTCATTAGATTGACATATAAGTGAAATCATATCATATTTTTCATTCACTGACTGGCTCACTTCATTTAGAATAATGCTTTTCAGGTGTATACATACCCTCACAACAAGATTTTTTCTCTTTTATGTCCTAGTAATATTTCATTGTATAAATGTACCACACTTTTTTATCCATTCATATACTAATGGGCCTTTAGGCAATTTCCAAATATTGGCTATTATAAACAATGCTGCAATGAACATAGGGGTATATATATTCTTGGAATTAGTGTTTCAAGATTCTTCATATATATTACTAAAAGTAGAATCACTGGGTCATAGGCAGTTTCATTTAAAATTGTCTAAAGTTTTTTTTTGAAGTAAACCAAGATAGCAGCATAGGTATTTGCCAGTACTCACCACCTCCCACAACAACATCAAAATTACAACTAAAACATAGAACAACCATCATTCAAAACCACCTGAAAACTGGTGAATAGAAGTCCTACCACTAGACTAGTAAAGAATAAAGCACACTGAGAATGGTAGGAGAGGAGGCAGCATGGAACAGGCTGGTCCAACACCCACACGTGGTGTTCTTTTAACCAGGAGGGATATCTTGGCTGTGGAGGACTCCCATGAGGAGCAAGGGGTCCCAGCTCCAAACCCAACTCACAGCCCAAGGTACCAGAGCTGGGAGAAGTCCCTGTAACTTTGGGCGGTAAAAACCAGCGGTGGCTGAGTGACAAGGAGTCTGCTGAAGAACCATGCAGTTCCTCTTAAAGGGCCAGTGCAGAGACTTACTCATACTCCCTGTGAGCTGTAGGACTGGGAAATGGTTTTGGGGGGATTGAGGGACATACAGGGAGGAACTGGATTATTTAGCATCAGAGCAAGAACACAGGGACAGCTTTCTCCCAAACAAGGATTCTTGCAGGGGACATTTTTCCAACTCTGAGATTTCCCCCATAGCAGAGTTGACTGGCAGCAATATCTGAGTTTCCATCAGCCTGGCTCACACTGATTTCTCTGCCCTGGTGACTCACGGAGACCCTGCCTCATCCAATCTGCAGCCCCACACAAGCTGTTTGCAGTGGCTTTTTCATATGAAATGCCTGTCCAGGCTCAGGCTTTAGACCTTAAAATCTCTCAAACAAGCGTCAGTTGGCATCAGCAAGACCAGGCACTAGCAGCAGCCTGCCTTGCTTCACGGTTTGGCATCACCTGGGCACCTCTAAGGCCAACACAAGTAGGAGCCATCTGAAGATCACTATGTAACTCCTGATGGGTGACCCCAGGCAGTGGCTGATTCTGCACCTCCTGGGAGGTCTCAGAGTCAGTACACCTGGTGGACAGCTTCAGACCATGCCAGATTACAACTCTACATATCAACAAGTCACACACTCAAGCAGCAGACTCAGTAAGCACCAAAGCTCCACAAAAGCAAGTCCAGCTCCATAGGGTGTCTACTGCACAGCATTTCTTCCACTGTAGTCGCAGCTGGTCCTCACAACCAATTGGCCTAGAAGTCAACTCCTTACAGTGATGGCAACAGCAATCAAGGCTCAACTGCAAGATGACTGTGCACACAATCCACACAGGGGCACACCTAGAGTGCCCAGCTCAGGTAACTGGGGAGGCTGAGCCACAGAGCCCTATAGTACACCTACTAATCCCAGGAGACATGGAAGCTCTCCCTAATACATAGAAACAAATACATGGAAGCAGCTAAAATGCAGAGACAAAGAAACATGTCACAAATGACAGAACAGATTAAATCTTGAGGAAAAGCATCTAAGTAAAATGGAAGCAAGCAAACTACTAGATACAGACTTCAAAACAATGGTTATAAGAATACTCAAAAATCTTTTTTGAATTTTATTGGGGTGACATTGGTCAATATGAACATATATGTTTCACGTGTGGATTACTAATTTACAAAATCTGTATATAGGACCATGTGCCTACCACCCAAAGTCAAATCTCCTGTCACCTCATATTAGGACCCTTTTCTTCTCTCACCCTCTTCCTCTGGCAACCACCACACTGCTGTTTGTCTTCATAAGTTTCAGTTTTATATTCCACATGTGAGTGAAATCATATAGTTCTTAGCTTTTACTATTTGACTTATTTCAGTGTGCATAATGTTCTTAAGGTTCATCCATGTTGTTGTAAATGATGCTATTTAATCCTTTCTTATGGCTATGTAGTACTCCATTGTGTATATATACCATATCTTCTTTATCCAGTCCTCTATAGTAAGGCACTTTGGCTGTTTCCAACTCTTGGCCACCATGAATAATGGTGCAGTGATCATAGGGAAAGATATATGCACCACTATGTTCAAGAATCTTAATGAGAGATTCAAGGAAGGGACTTTATAAGACTCTCAAACATCTCAGTGAGAATTTCAAAGATATGAAAAAGGACTAGTCAGAAATTAAGCATATACTAACTGAAATAAAGAATAATCTACAGGGATTAGACAGTAGAGTAGAGGATTCTGAGAATGAAATCAATGATTTGGAATATGAGGAAGCAAAAAAGACTCAGTCAGAAGAGCAAAAAAGAATTTTTAAAAATGAAGATAGTATAAGGAGCCCCTGGGACAACTTCAAGTGTACCAACATTTGCATCATGGGGGTTCCAGAAAAATTATAGAAAGAACAAGATATTTCAAATCTATTTGAATAAATAATGACAGAAAACTTCCCCTATCTGGTGAAAGAAATAGACTTACAAGTCCAGGAAGTGTAGAGTCCCAAACAAGCCCACATCAAAACACATCATAATTAAAATTCTAGAGGTTAAAGACAAAGAGAGAATCTTAAAAGCAACAAGAGAAAAGTAGTTAGTTACCTACAAGGGAACACCCATACAACTGTCAGCTGATTTCTCAACAGAAACTTTGCAGGCCAGAAGGGAGTGGCAAGAAATATTCAAAGTGATGAATAGCAAGGACCTACAACCAAGATTACTCTACCCAGCAAAACTATCATTTAGAATTGAAGGTCAGATAAATAACTTTACAGACAAGAAAAAGCTAAAGGAGTTCATTACCACCAAACCAGTAATACATGAAATGTTGAAGTTTATTCTTTAAGAAGAAGAAAAAATATGAACAATAATATGGCAATTAATATCTCTCTATCAACAATTGAATCTAAAAATAACAAGGAATCTAATGAAAAAAATAAACTTATGACTAGAATAGAACCAGAGACATGGAAACATGGAACAGACAGGAATCTCAGAGGGAAGTAGTGGGGTTGGAAGAGATTAACAAATAACTTAAATACATATATGCATCGACTATGGACATGGACAATAGTGTGGTGAAGGCATGGGATGGGTCAAGAACCGGGTGGCAGGGGATAATGGGGGGGAAAGGGAGATATCTATAATACTCTCAACAACAAAGATTAAAAAATAAATAAATATTAAAAATGTTTGTTTTTTTAACTTTGTTTTTATTGTTGACACTATTGCCGATGTGTCCATTCCCCACCCTCCACCCTTTGCCCACTTCTTCCCTCTGGCCATCAGCACATTATTGTCTGTGTCAATAAGTTAAGCATAAATGTTCCTTGGCTAATCTCTTCACCTTCTTTCAACCACTTGCACACCCCCCTCCCCTATGACAGTTGTTTAGCTATTGTAAATATGGCTGCTATGAACACAGGCAAGCATATATTCTGATTGGTGTTTTAGGCTTCTTAGGATATATTTCTAAAGTGGGATCACTGATTCAAATGGAAGTTCCATTCTTTATTTTTTAGAGGAAACTCCACACTGTTTTCCACAGGGGTTGTAACAGCCTGTATTCTTACCAACAGAGCACTAGGGCTCCTTTTGATCTACATCTTCACCAGTACTTGTTGTTTGTTGATTTACTGATGATAGTAGTTTGGGCAGGTGTCAATGATATATCATTGTGGTTTTAATTTATATCTCTCAGATGCTTAGTGACAATGACCAATTTTTCATATGTTCCTTGTTGATGGTTCCTTTTGCTGTGCAAAAGATTTTTTTAGTTTGATGTGTCCAATTTGTTTATTACCTCCTTTGTTTCCATTGCCCTAGGAGATATATTGACAAACATATTACTACAAGAAATATCTGAGATTTTACTGCTTATGTTGTCTCCTATGCTTATGGTTTCATGACTTACATTTAAGTCTTAATCATTTTTAGTTTATTCTTTTTAATTTCAGATTTCTGAAACCTTTTATTTCAGAAATTATATCTTTAATCTCCCTAGCTTTTTATCTTATATTTTATTTATTTTTTAATTAAAAATTTAAATGTTGACATTATTGCAGGTGTCCCTGTTCCTCAGCTGCTTTGTCCACTTCCACCCACCCCTGCTTCCCCTTCACTTGACCTTCACCTAACTATTGTCTGTGAAGCTACAGCCCATGTGGCCTCAGGTTCAAAGACTTGGAGAAAGGACTGACATGCAAATTAATACACAAGACAAGAAATATGAATTTGGAAATTATGAGGGAAGCTGTTGTGAACTTGGTACAAGGAACCAAGTTCCACTGAGTCTCTGTTCCCATCTGCTTTTTATTTACTAGAATACACAATTGCCTTTTAGGAATGCAAACAGATATATCAAAGGTGATGTTTAGTAAACAGTAAGATTATCAGGTTGAGGGAGTTTGCTTTAGGCCATTGAGTCAGCAGCAGGTAATAAAATACAGATATTTAGCCCTGTGAATATCAAAAGCCCCATTCAGCCTTCTGACTGGACTTCATGCATTTATATTAATTACTGTTGATCTTGGCTCCTGGCAATTGTCCATGTCCAAGTGTTATGCATATATGTTCTTTAGATAAACCCATATCTTTTTTTATCCAGGCACCACCTAATCTGTTCCATGTATCCATGATTCTGGTTCCATTTTGTGGGTCCATTTATTTTGTTCATTAAATTCCATATATAATTGAGATCATGTGATACTTGTCTTTCTGTGACTGGCTCATTTCACTTAGCATAATACTCACTAGGTACATCCATACTATTGCAAATGCTATGAGTTCCTTTCCTTATACAGCTGCACAGTATTTCATTGTGTAGAAGTGCACATCTTTTTTATCCACTTTGCTGATGGGCACCTGGGCTATTTCCAGATGTTGGCTATTGTAAATAATGCTGCTATAAACATAGGGATGCACATATTCGTTATGATTGGTGTTTCTGGATTTTTAGTATATATTCCAAGAAGTGGGATGATTGGGTTTAATGGCAGTTTTATTTTTAATTTTTTTTTAGGCAACGCCATACTGTTTTTCACAGTAGCTGCACCAATCTGGATTCCCACCAACAGCGCACAAGGGTTTCCTTTTCTCCACATCCTTTGTTGTTGTTGTTTTATTGATGGTAGCAATTCTGGAAGGCATTAGTTGATACTTCATTGTACCTTTTATTTGCATTTCTCTGATGATTAATGACGATGAACATTTTTTTTTTTATTTCTCTTGACCATCTGTATGTCCTCTTTGGAGAAGTGTCTATTCAGGTCTTTTGCCCATTTTTAAATTGAATTGTTTATCTTTCTTTTGTTCGGTTGTATACATTCTTTATATGTTTTGGAAATTAACCCCTTATCAGATTTATCATTGGTGAATATGTTCTACCATACTGTGGGTTCTCTTTTCATTTTGTTGATTTATTTTGCTGTATAGAACCTTTTAAGCTTGATGTTTCATTTGTTTATCTTTCCCTGAGTTTCCCTTACCCTCACTGCTGTGAGAGATTTCTGAGATTTTACTGCTTATGTTTTCTTCTATAATTTTTAGGGTTTTGTGAGAGATTTCTGAGATTTTACTGCTTATGTTTTCTTCTATGAATTTTAGGGTTTTGTGACATACATTTAAGTCCTTTTCCATTTTTAGTTCATTCTTGTGTATGGTTTAAATTGGTGGTCCAGTTTCTTTCTTTTTCATTTCTTTCTGTTGTGTGTGTGTGTGTGTGTGTGTGTGTGTGTGTGTACCTGTCGAATTTCCCCAACAACATTTATTGAAGAGACTGTCTTTACTCTATTGTATTGTCTTGCCTCCCTTGTCAAATATTAATTGACTATAAAGGTATTGGTTGATTTATGGGGTTTCTGTTATATTCCAGTACCTGTTCTTATGCCAGTACCAGGCTGTTTAGATTACAATGCCTTTGTAGTATATTTTAATACCTGATATTGTGATATCTCTATATTTTTTCTCAAGATTGCTATGGCTATTGGGGTCTCTTTTGGAACTTTATTTTTAGAATATTTTTGGAACCCTTGTTTTGGAATATTTTTTCTAGATTTGTGGAATATACCATTGGCATTTTAATATAAATTGTGTTGAATCTATAGATCACTTTGGGTAGTATGGACATTTTAATAATGTTAATTCTTCCCATCCATGAGCATGATATATGTTTTCACTTATTTGTATCTTTCTCAATTTATTTTTTCATGTCCTATAGCTTTCCAAGTATAGGTCTTTTATTTCCTTCGTTAAACTTTGTCTTGTTATCTTATATTGTTTTGCAATGGTATATGGGATTGTTTTCTTAGTGTCTATTTCTTATAATTCATTATTAGAGTATAAAAATTCAATAAATTTCTAGATATTGATTTTGTATCTTGCAACTTTTGCCAAATTCATTTATTAGATCTAGAAGTTTTTGGATGGAATCTTTAGGGTATTCTATGTACAATATCATGTCATCTGAAAATAATGATAATTTTATTTCCTCTTCTCCAATTTAGATGCTTTTTATTTCTTCTAATTATCTGATAGTTGTGGCTAGGACTTTCTGTATTTTGTTGAATAAGAGTGGTGAAAGCGGACATTCACATCTTGTTCCTGATATTAAGGAAATGCTTTTTGTTTTTGTCCATTGAATATTAAGTTGGGTATAAATTTTTTCACATATGAACTTTATTATGTTGAGGTATGATTCCTCATTACTAATTTGCTGAGAGAGTTCATATATTGGTGCTGGATTTTATCTAATGGCTTTTATGCATCTATTGATAGGATCATGAGATTTTTACCTTTCATTTTGTTTATGTGATGTATCTCATTTATTGATTTGTGAATATTGTATACATCATGCATCCTGAAGCAAATCTCCCTTGATGATAGTGTATGATTTTTTTAATGTATTGCTGAATCCAGTTTGCTAATATTTTGTTGAGGATTTTGGTATCTAAGTTCATCAGGGATATTAACTTGTAATTATCTTTCTTTGTAGTGTCTTCATCTGGCTTTGGAATTAGGGTAATGCTGGTCTCCTAAAACAAAGCTCAGTTGTGTCAATCCTCTTGAATTATTTGGAATACTTTGAAAAGGATAGGTGTTAGTTTTTTGAATGTTTGGTAAAATTTGCCTCTGAAGCCATCAGTTTACGACTTTTGGTTACTCCGTTGCTTTTTAAAATTATTACTCTAATTTCATTAGTTCTAATAGGTATATTTAGGTTTTTTTATTTTTTCCTGATTAAAATTTGGAAGAATTGTATGCTTTTACAAATTTGTCTAGTACCCCAGGTTTTCCAATTTGTTGGCATATAGTTCTTCATAGCAGTTTCTTACAACTTTTCTTTCTGTGATATCAGTTTTTACTTTTCTCTCATTTCTGATATTTTTTTATTTGGGTTATCTCTCCTTTTCTATGAATCTTGATTATCTTTTCAAAGAATCAGTTCTTGGTTTCATTGATCTTTTTTGTATTGTTGTGTGTTGTTTGTTTTTTTTTAATCTCTATGTCATTTATTTCTACTACTAGGGGCCCAGTGCACGAAATTCGTGCACTGGGTGGGGGGGGGGAGTGTCCCTCAGCCTAGCCTGCCCCCTCTCACATACTGGGAAGCCCTCAGGCATTGACCCCCATCACCCTCCAATCGCAGGATCAGCCCCTTGCCCAGGCCTGAGGCCTCTGGCCTAGGCGTCTGGCCCGGGGAAGGGGGGACCTGCAGTGGCGGGGGGGGGGGTGCCGCGATCGTGCGGGCTCCGCCCCTGCCCCTGCAGGAAGCCTCTGGCTGAGGCGTCTGGCCTGGGCAGCGGGGACCCACAGCTGCAGCGGCCCTGCGATCGTGGGCTTCGCTTTAGGCCCAGGCAAGGGGCCCCTAGCTCCTGGGACTGCCAGCTTCGACCGTGCCCAGCTCCCATCGCTGGCTCCACCCCTACTTCCTGCTATCACTGGCCAGGGCGGCAAAGGCGCCTGAGTCTCTGATCATGGCCCCAGGGCCGCCTTTGCCCTGCCCCCCAGCTCTTAGCTCCCCCCTGGGTTTCCGATCACTGTCAGTGGCAGGGGGCTTCTTCCTGCTTTCCCTTTCGCCTCCCTGCATTGTGCCTACATATGCAAATTAACTGCCAATCTTAGTTGGCAGTTAATTTGCATATAGCCCTGATTAGCCAATGAAAAGGGTATCGTCGTACGCCAATTACCATTTTTCTCTTTTATTAGTATAGATGGTCTTTATTTTTTTTTCCCTTCTCCTGATTTTGGGCTTTTCTTTGTTGTTGTTCTTTTTCTAGTTCTTTAAAATGTAGGGTTAGATTTGAGATTTGTCTGGTTTCCTGTAGTAGGCCTGTAATGCTATGAACTTCCCTCTCAGGACTGCTTTCTCTGAGTCCCATAGATTTTGGGTTGTTTGTTTATTTTCATTTGATTTCAGGTAATTTTTGGTCTATTTGTTGATCTCATTGTTAACCCACTCATTGTTTAATAACAAACTATTAAGCCTTCATATGTTTAAAAGTTTTTGAGTTTTCTTTATTGCAGTTGATGTCTAGTCTGATGCCATTGTAATCTAATAAGATGCTTGATATGATTTCAGTCTTCTTTAACTTGTTAAGACTTATTTTGTGTCCTAACATTTAGTCTATCTTTGAGAATGTTTCATGTATACTTGAGAAGAATGTATATTCTGCTGCTTTGGGATGAGGTTGTCTTGTCTTCCTCCAGAGCTTTCCAAAGAAACACTGTAGGATGAGCCCAGGCAAGCCACGATCCACAGTCCCTTCAACAGATTAAAAGCTCTGTATGGAGAGGTGTGGAGAAGCATGGGATTTAGTAGGGATGTCTGTCTGTATGGAAGATTCTCTGAAAGGTCGGGGGCTTCTGAAGGGACCTTGTTGAAGGTGGCAGCCCCTACCTTGAATTTTCCAAACAAGTCCAATCCCCTGGAGTGTTTTGCTAGAATCTCTATGCTTAGTCTTTAAAGACCTGACCTTGTAGAAGCATATACTTTCTCAAGGATACCTACCCTGCTGATTGTATCTAGAGGTTAATGTGAGTTCAAGCTGTTGTTACAATAAAAAGCCAACAAGGGACAGAACCTAGACACAGAACCTACACAGAACCTAGAGACAGAAGAACTTCGCTGGAGAGAACATGGCAAAAGATCCTGGACAGAAACTGGCCACAGAACCTAGAGACAGAATCTAGCGAGAGAACATAGCAAAAGATCTTGGACAGAAACTGGCCTCAGAACCTAGACACAGAACCTAGAGACAGAACCTAGAGACAGAAACTGGAGACAGAAACTAGAGACAGAGCCTAGTGAGAGAACATGGCAAAAGATCCTGGACAGGACCTGGCTACAGAACTTGGTTGGAGAACCTAGCCAGAACCTGGCTGAAGAACCTGGCTACAGAATCTGGTGACCGAACCTGGCTGGAGAACCTAGCGAGGGAACATGGCTACAGAACCTGGCTGGAGAACCTGGAGAACCTGGCTGGAGAACCTAGCAAGAGAACATGGACACAGAACCTGGCTGGAGATCCTAACCAGAACTTCGCTGGAGATCCTGACCAGAACTTGGCTAGAAATCCTGGCTCGGCTGCTGATCAACTGAACGCTGTCTCCGTGTCATTCCTTCTTCGCCGACTCCGTCCACACCTTTGGGGACCCCTGGACCTGCTGGGGTTGGACCCCAGAACATGTTGACAAGAGTAGGGCAAGAAACATCAGCTGAGACTGATCACATCAACTTTTTCCCCATTACCATTTATGTCCTCTTCCACCTCCACCCCCACAGCCCTTCAATCACCACACTGCTGTCCAGGTCCATAAGTTCTCTCTCTCTCTTTTTTCCCCCCTCAACCTCACCATCTCCCAGCTATTTACCTGCTCTTTATCTATAGATATTTTGCTTGGTAGTTCAGTTTGTTCATTAAATTCCACATATGAGTGAAATAATATGGTGCGTGTCTTTCTCTGACTGGCTTATCTCACTTTTCATAATGCTCTCCATGTCCATCCATGCTGTCACAAAGAGTAACATTTTCTTCCTTTTTACAGCAGAGTAGTATTCCACTGTATAAATTTACCATAGCTTTTTTATCCACTCAGCTACTAATGGACACTAAGGCTGTTTCTAGATCATGGTTATTGTAAATAACGCTACAATGAACATAAGGTTACATATATTCTTTCAAATTAGTGTTTCAGTTTTCTTCGGGTAAATACCCTGAAGTGGAATTCCTGGGTTGGAAGGCAGTTCCATTTTTAATTTTTTGAGGTAACTCCATACTGTTTTCCACAGTGGCTGCACCAGTCTCCATTCCCACCAACAGTGCATAAGGGTTCCTTTTCTCCACATCCTCACCAGCACTTGTTTGTTGATTTATGGATGACATTATTCTGAGAGGTGTGAGGTGATATCTCCTTGTGGTTCTCATTTGCATCTCTGTGATGATTAGTGACACTGAGCACCTTGTCATGTGCCAATTGGTCATCTGTATGTCCTCTTTGAAGAAGTCTCTATTCTGGTCTTTTGCCCATTTTTTAATTGAAATTTTTGCCTTTTTAGGTGTTGAGTCTTATGAGTTCTTTATAAAATTTTTATATTATCACTGTAAAAAAAAAGCCAACAAGGCAGGTGAACAGGACTGCTTTTACTACTGAAGTCAGAGTAATCTGTTCAAAGTTCCCTCAGGGTCTGCTGGTCAGCCCCAGCAGAGAGAAAACCAGGGTCAGGAGTACAGGGCTAGTGGGTCCCCTACCTAGGGATCCTGCAGTCAGGCACTTAATGAGAGGAAAGTCTTCCCTGATTCAAATCTAAACCATTCAGAATGTGCTGTACCAGAATCATTAAATATAGTTCCCCCTATGGGATAACTGCAGGTTCAGTTTTCATGCAGCCAACCATCCCCTGCTGCAGGAACACGCTCAGCTGCACCAAGGTCAGGAGGATAGGTTGAAAGAGTCTCATGCAAGGGATGATACCAGCCCAGCCTGCAGAACAGGGCTAATCACTCTCTCCCAGTCCCAGACAATAGCTTCCAAGGGTCTCACATTTTGAATATCCATGATCTGAGTTGTTTTCCCTTCCCCCCAAGGAACTACACTGAGTGGGGATATCCAGGACTTAGCAGGGTTGATTCAAACAGTTTCCAGCTGTGGGTAGTGTTTGCAGCCTGGAAGAGGAAGGCGGGCACTTATCCCAGGATAGCGAGGGCTAAGCTTGCAATAGAGATTGAATTTGCCTCCCCAAAATGTAGCCACAAAGCCCAGCATTCACCCATCTGGTTCCCAGACAGAAACTTCCCTAGGAGACACAGTCTGAAACTTCCCCAGGAAAGCCCAGCTCTACAGGGCTCTCTGGTCTTTCTGCATTGCTGAACTAATAAGGAAGAAGCTTAAGATTCCAACGCTGGCACTCTGATCTCTCTGCACAGCTGAACTCAGCATAAAGTGGCCAAAAGTCCCAGCTCTGCACAGATCCCCTGAGACTTTGAGCTCAGCAGGATCAGTGATTCAACAGGTGAGGGGGAAGATCCCTTAAAATCATTCCTGGCTGTAGCCACCAGACCCTTCTACAGGGCCCAAGCACAGCAGAATGGCATCACCAGCGGTTGGAGACTGGACAGTGAACTCTCCAGGCTGGTTGTAATAATAGGAGTATTCTTTCCTTGCACAGTGTGGTCTCAGTTTCCCACACAGACTGATTCCCCCACTGACTTTTATAGTCAGATACTATCCATATTTATTTCTCAGGATTGGGTATCCCTGCATGGGATTGAGATTTCATACTCCTAGTGCTAGGGAATTTTTCTGCCATGATATCCCTTTAGCTTCTCGGCCACCATAGTAACAGTGCCAGAGTGCCCCCTTCCCGGAATCCACCCTTCTTACCAGTCTCTATGTGACTTTTGTAATTCTTTGGCTATAACATTTCAGTTCAGCTAGCCTTAAGTTGTTTACCCATCTTGATTTTTCTGTAATGTATCTGTAAATTCAGTTTGGGGCCAGGAGCAGGTGGGCGCAGCTTCCACCTACACTGCATCGATCTTGGAATGCTCTTTAATTTTTTGAGGTCACTCCATACTATTCTCAAATTGGCTGTACCAATCTGTATTCACATTAACAGCTCATGAATTTTCCCTTTTCTCCACATCCTAGTCAACATTTCTTGTTTGTTGGTTTATTGAAGATAGCAGTTCTGACAGGTGTGAGATGTTATCTAATTGTCATTTAAATTACATTTATCTGATGATTAGTGATGTTGATAATTTTTTCATATGTCCATTGGCCATCTATATGACCTCTATTCAGGTCCTCTGTCCAGTTTTTAATTGGATTGTCTGTTTTTTCAGTGTTCAATTGTATGAGTATTTATAAATTTAAGATATTAGCCACTTATTAAATATATCAATTGCAAGTATGTTATCCCCTTCACTGGGGTGTCTTTTCATTTTATTGACAGTTTTCTTGGCTGTGAAAAAAGTTTTCAGTTTTATTTAGTTCCATTAGTTTATAAATTTGTTTGTTTCTCTTGCCTGAGGAGATATAGCAGAATAAATATTGCTGTGAGAAATGTCCGATATTTGTGTTGATTTTTTTTCCTAAGGTTTTTATGGTTTGGAGTCTTACATTTAATTATTTATTCCATCTTGAGGTTTTTTCTTTTGTATGATGTAAAATGGTGGTCTCACTTCATTTATTTGTACATATCTGGCCAATTTTCACAAAACCATTATTGAGTAGACTGTCTTTATGCCATTGTGTGTTCTTGCCTCTTTAGTCAATTAATAATTGACCATAAAGGTAAGGGTAATTTCTGGGCTCTCTATTCAGTTCCATTGATCTATATGTCTGTTTTATGCTAGTACCATGCTCTTTTTAAAAAATATTTTCCCTTTATTGAATAAGATATTACAAATGTGTCCTTATCCACCCAAAGTCCCCTCAGCCTCCCAATCCTGCCCTCACCCTCACCTCCTGTTGTCCACATCCATCACCATGCTTATATGCATGCATACAAG
Organism: Myotis daubentonii; assembly: GCF_963259705.1. Taxonomy (NCBI): domain Eukaryota; kingdom Metazoa; phylum Chordata; class Mammalia; order Chiroptera; family Vespertilionidae; genus Myotis; species Myotis daubentonii. Next base: position 95,032,101 of record NC_081861.1, on the reverse strand, counting down.
TCCTTTGGTTGATCTTTCCCCCTCACCCCCACCCTCCTCTGCTTTCCGTCCGAATTTTGAGCATCTGGTCGATGCTTCTCTGTCTCAAAATCTATTTTTGTTCATTGGTTTATGTTGTTCATTATATTCCGCAAATGAGTGATATTTATCTTTCTCTGACTGACTTATTTCACTTAGCATAATGCTATCCAGCTCCATCCATGCTTTTGCAAATGGTAGGAGTTCCTTCCTTTTCACAGCAGCATAGTATTCCATTGTGTAGATGTACCAAAGTTTTTTAATCCATTCATCTGCTGATGGGCACTTAGGCTGATTCCAAATATTAGCTATTGTAAATTGTGCTGCTATGAATAGAGGGATGCATATATCCTTTCTGATTGGTGTTTCTGGTTTCTTGGGATATATTCCTAGAAGTAGGATCACTGGGTCAAATGGAAGTTCCATTTTTAGTTTTTTGACGAAATTCCATACTGTTCTCCACAGTGGCTGGACCAGTTTGCATTCCCACCAGCAGTGAACAAGGGTTCCTTTTTCTCTGCATCCTCGCCAGCATTTGTCATTTGTTGATTTTTTGATGATAGCCATTCTGACAGGTGTAAGATGGTACCTCATTGTCATTTTGATTTGCATCTCTTGGATGATTAGTGACTTTGAGCATGTTCTCATATGTCTCTCAGCCTTATGTATGTCCTCTTTCAAAAAGTGTCTATTTAGGTCCGTTGCCCATTTTTTGATTGTGTTGTTTATCTTCCTTTTGTTAACTTGTATGAGTTCCCTATAAATATTGGAGATTAAATCTTTATCAGAGATATCATTGACAAATATGTTCTCCCATGCAGTGAGTTTTCTTGTTGTTTTGTTGATGGTTTCTTTTGCTGTGCAGAAGCTTTTTATTTTGATATAGTCCCATTTGTTTATTTTCCCTTTAGTTTCCATTGCCCAAGGAGCTGTGTCAGTGAAGAAATTCCTTCGGCATATATCTGAGATTTTGCTACCTGTGGATTCCTTAATAATCTTATGGTTTCCTGTCTTACGTTTAAGTTGTTATCCATTTTTAGTTTATTTTTGTGTATGGTGTAAGTTGGTGGCCTAGTTTCATTTTTTTGCATGTATCTGACCCCATTTCCCAGCACCATTTACTGAAGAGACTGTCTTGACTCCATTGTATGTTCTTGCCTCCTTTGTCAAATATTAATTGAGCATAGTGGTTTGGGTCAATTTCTGGGTTCTCTATTTTATTCCATTGGTCTGTATGTCTGTTCTTGTGCCAGTACCAGGCAGTTTTGAGAACAGTGGCTTTTTAATACAGCTTGATATCTGGTATTGAGATCCCTCCTCTTTGTTCTTCTTTCTCAGGATCACAGCAGCTATTCGGGTTTTTTGTTTTTGTTTTGGTTTTTGGTTTTTGTTTTGTTTTTATTCCAGATGAATTTTTGGAGTGTTCTTTCTAGATCTGTGAAATATGCTGTTGGTATTTTAATTGGGAGTGCATTGAATCTATAGATTGCTTTGGGTAGTATGGACATTTTGATGGTGTTGATTCTACCAATCCATGAGCACGGTATGTTCTTCCATCTGTTTATGTCTTCCTCTATCTATTTTTCCAATGTCTTGTAGTTTTCTGGGTACAGGTCTTTTACCTCCTTGGTTAAGTTTATTCCTAGATATCTTAATTTTTTTGGTGCAATGGTGAATGGAATTGCTTTGTTAATTTCTCTTTCTGTAAGTTCACTGTTGGCGTATAAAAATGCCATAGATTTCTTGGTGTTAATTTTGTATCCTGCTACTTTCCAAATTCATTTATTACATCTAATATTTTTTTAAAAATATTTTATTGATTTTTTACAGAGAGGAAGGGAGAGAGATAGAGAGTTAGAAACATCGATGGGAGAAAAACATCGATCAGCTGCCTCCTGCGCATCTCCTACTGGGGATGTGCCCGCAACCCAGGTACATGCCCTTGACCGGAATTGAACCTGGGACCTTTCAGTCCGCAAGCCGACGCTCTATCCACTGAGCCAAACCGGTTTTGGCGATTACATCTAATATTTTTTTTGATGGAGTCTTTAGGGTTTTCTAAGTACAGTATCATGTCATCTGCGAATAATGACAATTTTACTTCTTCTTTTCCAGTCTGGATGCCTTTTATTTCTTCTTCTTGTCTTATTGCTTTGGCTAGCACTTCCAGTACTATGTCGAACAGGAGTAGTAAAAGTGGTCATCCCTGTATTGTTCTTGTTCTTAAGGGAAATGGTTTTAGTTTTTGCCCATTGAGTATGATGTTGGCTGTAGGTTTTTCATATAAGGCTTTTATTATGTTGAGTTATGATTCCTCTATTCCCACTTTGCTGAGCGTTTTTATCAGAAAAGAGTGTTGGACTTTGTCAAATGCCTTTTCTGCATCAATCGATATGATTGTGTGATTTTTTTTCTCTCAACTGGTTTATGTAATGTATCACATTTATTGATTTGTGGATATTGTACCAGCCTTGCATTCCTGGAATAAATCCCACTTGGTCATGGTGTATGCTCTTTCTAATGTAATGCTGGATATGGTTTGCTAGAATTTTGTTGAGGATTTTAGCATCTGTGTTCATCAGGGATATTGGCCTGTAATTCTCTTTCTTTGTGGTGTCTTTATATGGTTTGGGGATTAGGGTAATGCTGGCTTCATAGAAAGAGCGTGGAAGTGTTCCTTCTTCTTGAATTTTTGGGAATAGTCTGAGAAGGATTGGCTTTAGCTCTTCTTTGAATGTCTGGTAAAACTCCCCTGTGAAGCCATCTGGTACAGGGCTTTTGTTTGCTGGAAGCTTGTTGATTACTGTTTCAATTTCATCAGTAGTTATTGACCAATTCAGTTTTTTTGATTCTTCCTGGTTGAATTTTCGAAGCTTGTATTTTTCTAGGAATGTGGCCATTCCATCAAGGTTGTCCAGTTTGTTGGAGTAGAGTTGTTCGTAGTATTTTTTTGACAATCCTTTGTAAATCAGTAGGGTCAATTGTTACTTCACCACTTTTATTTGTTATTTTGTTTATTTGGGTCCTCTCTCTTTGTTTCTTGGTGAGCTTGGCTAGAGGTTCATCAATCTTGTTAATCCTCTCAATGAACCAGCTCTTGGTTTAATTGATCTTTTGTATTGGTTTTTTTTTTGGTCTCTATGCTGTTTAATTCTGCTCTGATCTTTATTATTTCCTTCCTTCTGGATACTGTTGGCTTTTCTTATTGCTCTGTTTCTAACTCTTTGAGTTGTAGGGTTAGATCATTTATTGCCATTTTTTTGTTGTTTGTTTTTTGAGGTAGACCTGTAGAGCTATGAACTTCCCTCTCAGGGCTGCTTTCATTGTGTCCCATAGATTTTGGATTGTTGTGTTTTCATTGTCATTTGTTTCCAGGGTGATTTTTACTTCTACTTTGATCTTTCTGGTAACCCAGTCATTGCTTAACAGCATGCTATTTAGCCTTCAAGTGTTTGATTTTTTTCAATGTTTTTATTGTAGTTGATTTCAAATTTTATGCCATTGTGATTTGAGAAGATGCTTGTTATGATTTCTATTCTCTTGAATTTGAAGAGACTTTGCCTGTGTCCTAATATATGGTTTATCTTTGAAAATGTCCCATGTGCACTGGAGAAGAATGTATATTCTGTGGCTTTGGGTGAAATATTCTGACTATATCAATTAAGTCCATCTGGTCGAGTGAGTCATTTAGGATTGTTGTTTCTTTGGTGATTTTTTGTTTAGAGGATTTATCCAGTGGTGTCAATGGGGTATTGAAGTCCCCTACTATGACTGTATTGCTATCAATCTCTCCTTTGATATCTTCCAGAAGTCGTTTTATGTATTTGGGTGTCCCTGTATTGGTTGCATGTATGTTTACCAGAGTTATATCTTCTTTTTGAATTGCTCCCTTTAGTATTATGTACTGGCCTTCCTTATCTCTTGTTATGGCCTTTACTTTGATGTCTATTTTGTCAGATATAAGTATCGCAATGCCAGCTTTTTTCTCATTTCCATTTGCCTGAAAAATTGTTTTCCATCCCTTCACTCTCAGTCTGTGTGAATCCTTTGTTCAGAGGTGGGTCTCTTGCAGACAGCAAATATATGGCTCATGTTTTCTTATCCATTCAGCTACCCTGTGTTTTTTGATTGGAGCATTTAATCCATTTTCATTTAATGCTATTATTGAAAAGCACTTGTTTGTGGTCATTGGTCATTTTTATTCTTAATGTTTGTATTTCTTCTTGTCCTTCTGTTTCTTCATTTTACAGCAATCCCTTTAGCATTTCTTGCATTGCTGGTTTGGTGGTAATAAACTCTCTTAGCCATTTTTTGTCCATGAAGCTCCTGATTACACCTTCAATTTTGAATGATAGCCTTGCTGGGTATAGTATTCTTGGGTTCATTCCCTTGTTTTGCATCACTTTGTATATTTCATTCTATTCCCTTCTTGCCTCTTGTGTTTCTGTTGAGAAGTCAGCTGATGTTCTAATAGGAGATCCCTTTTAGGTAACTTTCTGTCTCTCTCTGGCAGCCTTTTAAGATTCTTACTTTGTCATTGGTGTTTGCTAATTTAATTATGATGTGTCTTGGTGTTGGCCTTTTTAGGTTCATCTTGTTTAGCACTCTATGTGCACCCTGGACTTGTGTAGTTTTTTTTTTTTTTTTTTCTTGACGGTATCAGGGAAGTTTTCTGTCATTATTTCTTCAAACAGGTTTTCTATTCCTTGCTTCTCCTCCTCTCCTTCTGGTACCACTATTAAGTGAATGTTGTTTCATTTTGATTTGTCCCAAAGCTCGCTTAGGCTCATCTTTTCCTTTTTTAGTTTCTTTTTTCCAGTTGCTGCTCTGTTTGTGTGTTTTTTTTCCTACCTTGTCTTCTAATTTGCTGATGTGGTGCTCAGCCTCTTCTAGTCTGCTGTTTAAGCTTTCCATTGTGTTCTTTATTGCAGCTATGTCGTTCTTCATTTCCTCTTGGTTCCTTTTCAGGTTAGTGACATTCTCATTCAGCTCCTTATAATTCTCATTGAGTTGTGTGTATTTGTCATCCAGCCATTTGAGCATCCTTATAACCATTACTCTGAATTCATTCTCTGATATGTTGCTAGCCTCAATTTCATTTGACTCCCTTTCTGGTGATTTCTCTTTTTCTTTCCTTTGGGGATTGCTTTTTTGTCTTCCCATATTTTGCTGAAATGTTTTAATTGTAGCTCCAACTGCTTTGCTACCCAGTGTCTTTAGGGTATGGTGCTACTGGTGTGACCTCTTAGGTCTCCTGGGTTTGGTAGTCTAGTGTAGCTCCCTACTTGAGCTATTTGGGTTCTCTTGATGTAGGCCTGTGATCTGGAAAGGCGCAACTGAGGTGTCTAGAAGTCAGCAGCCTTGGAGCTGGTGTTCCAATTTTTGCTGTCTTATGCCCTTGGTTGAAATCATTTGTGCCCCGCAGGAACTCACAGTGGTCCCCAGGAACTGTCTATTGTGGTGGTGGGACTCAGGAAGCCTGTGTTCTGGCAAGCGTGACTGTGGTGTCCAGAGTTCTGTAGTTGTGGGGTGAGCAGACTCAGCGTTAGCTGGTGCCTCTGTGGTTGGATACACAGGATCTCAGCAGCAGCTCACAAGGCACCTGTGGTGTATTTTCCAGCAGGTATACTGACACACTCTGAAGGGCCCTGGCACTGAAGCCACTGGATTTCAGTGTCTATGGGCAGGTATCCCAGAAGAGGGAATTCAGCATTTCTACAGCCCAGCAGTGCACCCTTGTTTGTTTAAGTGTGTGACTAGCAGGCCTCGTAGCGGGGGCCCCAGGGCTGCCTGCGGAGAGGTGGTCTTGGGAAACCTGCAAGCTGGAAAAGCATTTACCTGTAGTGTCCAGAGTTCTGCAGCTGTGGGGTGGGGAAACTCAGTTTTTGCTGATGCACCTATGGTGGTTAGGCTTGCGTTCCCAGTGGTGGCACACAGGGGCACCCACAGTGAGTTTGCTAGTGCAGGCACACTGAAGTACTCTGAAGGGCCCTGGCAGGCTTAATCGAGGCATCTTTGGGCCGGTATCCAGGATGGGTGAATTCAGAATTTCTACTCCCCAGGGGAGTGCGTCCCTATTAGTCATAGATCAGACCCAGCAGAGGCTCACTGTGGCTTCCCAAAGTGCCCTGTGGATAGATGGGCTTAGGGGGAATGAGCAACTGTGGCAGTGCAGGTGCTGAGCTCTGAGGCACTCTGAGGGGCCCTGGTGCTGTGGGACCCTGGTGCTGAAATTGCACAGCTGGGTGTGTTATTCAGGCAGAAGGAATTCAGAATTTTTACTGGGGGGCAGTGCACCTGTGTCTGTACAAAATCACACCCAGCTGAGGCTCACAGTGACTTCTAAGAGAAGTCTATGAAGTGGTGTGCCTTGGAGACCTGCATGCTGGAGAGGTGTGAATGCGATGTCAGAGGTCTGCTGCTGGGGAGGGGGAGGCTGCACTTACTGCTGCGGCTGGAAGCGGTGTTCCTTTGGTGATGGAGATCCCAGGGTCTGCAAGTCTGCGGGTGTGGCTGCAGGATTTTGGCTGGAGTGGCTATGGGATCCTGGGCGGGCAGTATCCCTGGCCTGTCTGGGTAGTGGTGCTGATGAGTTCTTAGCAGAGGCTGCTCTCCCCTTTAAGATGGTGTGGGTTCTGTGCTTGAGTCCCGCAGTCCGGGGAGTGCCGCAGCAGTGGTAGTCTCTCCCTGTCCCAGAGAGTCTGTTCTGCCAGCCTCTTCTACTCCTGTCGGATTTAACTGTCCCTCACTCACTCACACACACAACACACACATACACTCACTCTCCTTTCATCCCCTCACTCACTCACTTCCTATCCCTCACCTCTGTCCTGCCATCTGCCATCTTTTTCAGCATCGGTACCATGCTCTTTTGATTACTATGGCTTTGTAGTATACTTTGATATAAGGTAGTGGGATATCTCCAACTTTGTTGTTCTTATTTCTCAAGATTGCTAGAACTATTCAGGGTCTTTTTTGCTTTCATAGAAATATTTGTTTTACTTCTGTTATCTATGTTATTGGTATTGATAGAAATTTCATTGAATCTATAGATTCCTATGACTAGAATGGAAATTTTAATAATGTTAATTCTTCTTATTCATGAACATAGTATATGCTTCCACTAAATTGTGTCTTCTCCAATTTCTTTCTACAATGTACTCATTTCCTGAGTACAGATTTTTACCTCCTTAGTTAAATTTATTCTGAGGTATTTTTTGATGTAATAGTAAATGGCATTGTTTTCTTAATTTCCTCTCTGTTAGTTTATCATTGGAAAATAAAAATGTAACTGATTTCTGGAAATTTGTATTGTATTCAACTACTTTACTGAATTTATTTTTAATTTCTAATATTTTTTTGGTGGAATCTCTAAGGTTCTCTATATACATTATCATGTCATCTGTAAATCATGATTGTTTTCTTTCTTTCTGTGTAGTTTGGATGCATTTCATTGCTTTTCGTTTGATTGCTGTGCCTGTGACTTCAAGCACTATGTTGAATAAGAGTGGTAAAAGCAGACATCAATGTCTTGTTGTTGATCTTAAGGGAAATACTTTTAGTGTCTGCCCGTTGAATATGATGTTGACTATTGGTTTGTCACATATAGCTTTTATTATGAGAGTTTTTATCATAAAAGCATGCTCGATTTTATCAAATGCTTTTTTATATTTCTCTTTATTGATGAAAGGATTACAGATTTCCCCTATATTTCCCCATGGACCCCCGCCAACCTACTCCCACCTCCTACCCAGGCCTTCACCACACTATTGTATGTCTCCATGGGTTATGTATCTATGCATATAAATTCTTTGGTTAATCTCTTCCCTCCTCAACCCCTTCCCCTGGAGAATAATCAGTCTGTTGCATGTTTCTGTGCCCCTGGGTCTATTTTATGTGTCAGTTTCCTTTATTCATTAGATTCCACATCTAAGTGAGATCTTATGATACTTGCTTTCTCTGACTGGCTTATTTCACTTAACATAATCCTCTCCAGGTCTTACCATGCTGTCTCAAAGGTTAAGAGATCCTTCTTTTTTACAGCTCCATAGTATTCTATTTTATAAATGTACCACAGACTTTTTAACCACTCATCTACTGATGGGTACTTGGGCTATTCCCAGATCTTAGCTATGGTAAATAGCCTTGCTATGAACATGGGCATGCTTATATTCTTACGGATTGGTGATTCAGGTTTCTTAGGACATATTCCTAGAAGTCGGATTACTGGGTAAAATGGAAGCTCCATTTTTAATTTTTGAGGAAACTCCATACTGTTTTCCATAGTGGTTACACCACTCTGCATTCCCATCGACTGTGTACTAGGGTTCCCTTTTCTCCACACCCTCACAGCATTTGTCGTTTGTTGATTTGTTGATGGTAGAAATTCAGAAAAGTGTCAAGTGATATCTCATTGTTGTCTTTTAATTTAGGTATCTCTGATGATTAGTGACGTTGAACATTTTTTCATATGTCTCTTGGCCATCTGTATGTCCATTTTGGAGAAGTGTCTATTTAGGTCTTTGCCCATTTTTTTTAATTGGATTGTTTGTCTTCCTTTGGTAAGTTTTATGAGTATATATATTTTGGATATTAACCCCTTATCAGCTGAATCATTGCCAAATATGTTCTCCTATACAGTGGGATCCCATTTCATTGTGTTGATGGTTTCTTTTGCTGTGCGGAAGCTTTTTATTTTGATGTAGTCCCATTTGTTCATTTTCTCATTTTCTTTCGCCCTCAGAGAAATATCTGTAAACATATTCCTATGAGAGATGTCTGAGATTTTGCTGCCTATGTTTCCTTCTAGGATTATTTTGGTTGCAAGGCTTTTATCTATTTTCAGTTTAATCTTGTGTGTCATGTAATTTGGTGGTCTAGTTTCATTTTTGTTCCATGTAGCTGTATAATTATTGAAGAGACTATCTTTTTTTAAAAATATATTTTATTGATATTTTACAGAGAGGAAGGGAGAGAGATAGAGAGTTAGACACATCGATGAGAGAGAAACATTGATCAGCTGCCTCCTACACATCTCCCACTGGGCATGTGCCCCAACCAAGGTACATGCCCTTGACCGGAATCGAACCTGGGACCTTTCAGTCCGACGCTCTATCCACTGAGCCAAACCGGTTTCGGCTGAAGAGACTATCTTAACTCCATTTAGGCTCTTGCCTACTTGTTAAATTTTGAGCATAATGGCTTGGTTCAATTCCTGGTTTCTCTGTCCTGTTGCATTGATCTATATACCTATTCCTGTGTCAGTACCAGGTTGTTTTGATTAAAATAGCTTTGTAGTATATTTTAATATCTGGTATCATGTTCTTCTTTCTCTAGATTGCTGCAGCTATTCAGGGTCTTTTTTGGTTCCATATATATTTTTGGAGCATTTGTTCTAGATCTGTGAAATGTGCCATTGGTATTTTTAATAGGGATTGCATTGAATCTACAGATTGCTTGGGTATTATGGACATTTTAATGATGTCAATTCTTCCAATCCATGAATATGATATATTATTTCATTTGTTTGTATCTTTCCCTATTTCCTTTTACAGTGGCCTATAGTTTTCCAAGTGTGTATCATTTACTTCCTTGATTAAAATTATTCCAAGGTACCTTTTTTTCTTTATTGTTGACTTCTTTATTTTTAATTCTTCATTGTTGAAAGTATTACATATGTCACCTTTTGTCCTGCATTGACCAACTGCAGCCCACTCCTACCCACTACTCCAGGCCCTTACTATCCCATTGTCTGTGGCCATGGGCCATGCATATATGCATACAAGGTTCTTGATTGATTACTTCCCTCCCACCCTACCTCCCCTGCCTTATTTCTGAGATTCCACACTCTGTTCCATGCTAGCATGTCACTGGATACACTCTGTTCATCAGTTTATTTTGTTATTTAGATTCCATGTATGAGTGAGATCATGTGATGCTTGTATTTCTCTGACTGAGTTATTTCACTTAGCATAATACTTTCCAGGTCCCTCTATGCTTTCATAAAGAGCAAGAGATTCTTCTTTTATACTACTGCATAGTATTCCATGGTATAAATGTATCACAGCTTTTTTATCCATTCGTCAACTGATGGGATCTTGGGGTGTATCCAGATCTTAGTTATTGTAAATTGTGCTGCTAAGAACATAGGGGTGCATACATTCTTTCTGATTGGTGTTTCAGTTTTCTTAGGATATATCCCTAGAAGTGGGATTACTGGGTAAAATGGAAGTTCCATTTTTAGTTTTTTAAGGAAATGCCATACTGTTTTCCACAGCGGCTGCACCAGTCTGTATTCCCACCAGCAGTACAAGAGGGTTCCTTTTTCTCAACATTCTCTCCAGCACTTGTTGTTTGTTGATTTGTTGATGATAGCCATTCTGACAGGTGTGAGATGGTACCTCATTGTTGTTTTGACTTGCACCTCTCAGATGATAAGTGACTTTGAGCATGTTTTCATGTCTTTTGGCCATCAGTATGTTCACTTTGGAGATGAGTCTATTTAGGTCCTTTGTCCATTTTTAAGTTAGATTGCTTGTCTTGCTTTTGTTAAGTTGTATGAGTTCCTTATATATTTTGGATATTAAACATTTATCAGATGTATCATTGCCAAGTATTTTCTCCCATAGAGTGGGATTTCTTTTCATTTTGTGGATGGTTTATTTTTCTGTGCAGAAGCTTTTAATTTTGATGTAGTCTCATTTGTTTATTTTCTCCTTAGTTTCCTTTTTCCCTGAGAGATGTATCCATAAACATATTGCTGTGAGAGATGACTGAGACTTTGCCAACTATGGTTTCTTCTACAATTTTTATTGTTTTATGACTTATATATAAGTCTTTTATCCATTTTGAGTTTATTATTGTGTATGGTGTAAGTTGGTGGTCAAGTTTCATTTTTTTTTTGCATGTATCTGTCCAATTTTCCCAACACAATTTATTGAAGAGACTGTCTTGATTCCATTGTATGTTCTTGCCTCCTTTGTCAAATATAAATTGGGCATAATCGATTAGGTCAATTTGTGGGATCTCTGTTCTGTTTCATTGATCTATATGTCTATTCTTGTGCCAGTGCCAGGCTGTTTTGATTGCAGTGGCTTTGTAGTATAACTTGAAAACTGGTCATTTGATTCCTTGAACTTTGTTTTTCTTCCTCAAAATTGCTGCAGTTATTTGGAGTCTTTTTTGATTCCATATAAAGTTTTGGAGATGAGGAACCAAGATGGCGGCGATATAGGCAGACGTGTCCCAGGTCGTGTCCCGGAGCAAATGGAACGAGCAGCTGAAGCTAGTAACACTCACACCGAATTGGCGAAATTGCTCAGCTGGTGAGAGGGTTTACAGCCGGGAAGAGCAGAACTCCCCTGGTAAGGTAAAAAAAAAACCAGGGATTTGGGCAGGAAAGTTTGCCAGACCTCTGAGCCCAGAGAGTCGGAGGGAGACCGCGTGGCAGACAGCCGCGTCCCTTGGGACAGGCACAGCCCCTGACGGGGGGAAAGGAGAACAGCGGGATTCCTGGCGCTGCCAGGGAAATTGAGAGCTGGGTTCTGTGATCACGGAGGACTGAGCCTAAAGGGGGCAGCCTGAAGAGCTGACCTGACCATGCAGTCCCGGTAAGAGAAGAAGCTTACAGAAACCAAGCCTTCCCCGTTTCCGCGGCCGGCATTTGTTTGTTTGTTTTCACTAAATCCTGTTCATGGGACATTTCGGATACAGACACTCACCTGTGCTGAAGAGAGGGAGAGTGTGCTGGGGAGTGGAATCTGGGGAGAGACTGGGGAAAGAGGGGGAGCCGGGAGAGGTGGTAGTGAATTGAGTGCTGAGACACCCCAGAGCCCGGGACTGGGGCAGCCACCCGCTCCTGAGAGGGAGTCTCCTCCCCCCAGCCCCCAGGCAAGGAGCACAGCCACACCCAGATTCCACCCTGTACGAGATCAAGGATTAAGATAACCTGATCAGCCCCTGGGAGTTAACAGGGTCTGGCCTATAGGGGGATTTTCAATCCCAGCAACAACATAGCGCCGGTAACTAACTATTACGCAGTCAGCTCTGGGCAGTGAACTTCCACTGGACAGAGAGGCCCTATAGCCTCAGAGGCCAACCCCAGAACACTGCCACCCAGAGGCTGACCCACAAACTGACTCTTTGCTAAACACAAAATAAGGCAGTCTGGGAAATAAATGTGGCATGCTTTAAAATAAGGACTGTGGTTTACAACACAGAGGAACAGTATATCGCAGGGAAACTCAACACTCTCCTGAATACCTGGAAGGTCTAAGGCGAGCCACACTGAAGAATAGAAGAAACGAAGGACCTTCACTACTGCAATTTTTTTTCTTTTTTCACTTTTTAACTAAGAAACCAATTTTTTTTCATTCTTTTTTTTTTCTGTTCTTTTTTTTTCTTTTTTTTTCTTTCTTTTCTTCTTTTTCCATCACCTGATTTTACCCTTTTAATTACTACCTTCTTATTTTTAACCAGTATTATTACTGCTACCATTTTACCATTTTTTAAAGTGCCATTTTATTTTTTCTTTATTTTATTTTGGGATTAGTGTTCACCATTCTATTTTCATCGTTATATTATTGGTTGTTTCTAGTTTGCATTCATATCCAGGGAGCTGTTGCTGGAATTTGTTGGGATTAATGGCTGTTCTATAGGAGTATTCTCCTCATATAAAAAGTCTCTTCCCTCTTCCACTTCATTCTCTCTTTTCGCTCTTTTTTTTTTTCTTTTCTTTTCTCGCTTTTATTTTCCCCCTTCCTTTTTCCCAATTTCATTTTTGCACTCCCTTTTTTTGGTCCCTACTTTTCTTTTCCTTTTTCTCTTTTATCTTTTTCTCTTCCTTCTTCCTTATCCCCTAATTCTCTTAATTCAGGTGGTCACCTTTAATTGGGGTTATTAATATCGTGAATATATTTGTGTATAGTGCCTGGTACGGGGTGCCTTGTTGTGTTGTATTTTGTGCCTTTAAATCAACGCAGCAGATCCAAGCAACAGCAACCTCCTGAGCACCTCATCCTCTGCTGAGGAACAGCAGCTGTACGTGAAACCTCGCCCCACCAGCCGGAAGAGCCACCACAGCTGTGAACAGCACCCACCAGAGGAGCTGCTGCCAACTGAAGAGCAGCTGCTACCGCAACCGTCCGAAGAGCAACCACAGACCAAGGAGTCACTGCCACCAAGGGAGCAACCACTGAACAACTCAACGTCTAGATATGTCAGTGAGATCAAACATGGGTAGACAAAGAAACCCCCAAAGGAAAGAGAAGGGGGACTCTCCAGAAAAGCAGCTAAATAATACAGAGGCATACAACATGACAGATAAAGAATTCAGAATAAGGATCCTAGAGTGCATAAACCGGATGGAGGAAAAAATCGACAACCTCTGCAAGAAGCAAGAAGAAACTGATGAAAAAATCAATAACATATGGAAGAAGCTAGAAGAAACAGATGAAAAAATCGATAACATATGGAAGAAGCTAGAAGAAACAGATGAAAAAATCAACAACCTAAGTAAGACCCAAGAAGAAATGAAGAGTGATATAGCTGCAATGAAAAACTCCATTGAAAGTATCAACAGTAGACTAGGAGAAGCGGAGGACCGAATAAGTGAATTAGAAGACAAGGAAGCAAAACACACCCAAAATGTACTGCAATTGGAGAAAAAAATTAAAAGACAGGAGGAGAGCCTAAGGGAGCTTTGGACAACATGAAACGAAACAACATACGAATAAGAGGAGTACCAGAACAACAGAAAGATGAACAAGGATTAGAAAACCTACTCGAAGAAATAATATCAGAAAACTTTCCTGAGGTGGGGAAGAAAAAAGTCACACAAGCCCAGAGAGTCCCAAACAAGGTGAACCCGAAAAGACCCACACCAAGACACATCATAATCACCATGGCAAATGTTCAGGACAAAGAGAGAATCTTACAGGCTGCAAGAGAGAGACGGAAAGTTACATACAAGGGATCTCCCATTAGATTGTCAAATGACTTCTCAACAGAAACACATCAGGCCAGAAAAGAATGGACTGAAATTTACAAAGTGATGCAAAGCAAAGGGCTGAATCCAAGAATACTCTATCCAGCAAGGCTATCATTCAAACTTGAAGGGGAAATAAGAAGCTTCACAGACAAAAAAAGACTAAGGGAGTTTGTCACCACCAAGCCAGCAATGCAAGGAATGCTAAAGGGACTGGTATAAAAAGAAGAAATAAAAAGCTCAGAAAGAAAACAGCCACACACACACACAAAAAGAAATGGCTACAAACAAGTACCTTTCAATAATAACTTTAAACGTAAACGGACTAAATGCTCCAACCAAAAGACATCGAATGGCTGAATGGATAAAAAAACATGACCCATACATCTGCTGTCTACAAGAAACCCACCTCATTAGAAGGGACTCACACAGACTGAAAGTGAAAGGATGGAAAAATATCTTTCAGGCAAATGGAAAGGAAAAGAAAGCTGGGGTAGCAATACTTATATCGGACAAAATAGACCTCAAGGTGAAGGCCTTAACAAGAGATAAGGAAGGCCACTTCATAATACTAAAGGGATTAATACAACAAGAAGATATAACCCTGGTAAACATATATGCACCCAATGTAGGAGCACCCAAATTCATAAAAATACTCCTGGAAAATATCAAAGGAGAGATCGACAACAATACAATCATAGTAGGGGACTTTAATACACCATTGACAGGACTGGATAAGTCCTATAGACAAACAATCAGCAAAGATACAGCAATCCTAAATGACTCACTAGATCAGATGGACTTAATAGACATCTTCAGAACACTTCACCCCAAAGCCAGAGAATATACGTTCTTCTCAGGTGCTCATGGGACATATTCAAAAATAGACCACATATTGGGTCACAAGCAAAGTATCCCCAAATTCAAGAAGATTGAAATCATAAAAAGCATCTTCGCAGACCACGATGGCATAATATTAGAAATAAACTACAATAAAAACAACCCAAAATACTCGAACACCTGGAAGCTGAATAGCATGCTATTAAATATTGATTGGGTTACCAATGAGATCAAAGAAGAAATTAAAAACATCCTGGAAACTAATGACAATGAAAACACAACAATCCAAAACCTATGGGACACATTGAAAGCAGTCCTGAGAGGGAAGTTTATAGCTCTACAGGCCTATCTCAAAAAACAAGAAAAAATGGTAGTAAATCATCTAACTCTACAACTCAAAGAATTAGAAAGAGAGCAACAAGAAAACCCCAGAGTGAGCAGAAGGAAGGAGATAATAAAGATTAGAGCAGAAATAAATGACATAGAGACCAAAAAAACAATACAGAAAATCAATGAAACCAAGAGCTGGTTCTTTGAAAGGGTAAACAAGATTGATAAACCTCTAGCCAGACTCACCAAGAAGCAGAGAGAGAGGACCCAAATAAATAAAATCAGAAACGATAGAGGTGAAATAACAACAGACCCCTCAGAAATACAAATGATTGTTAAAAAATACTATGGACAGCTTTACTCCAACAAACTAGACAACCTGGAGGAAATGGACAAATTCCTAGAAAAATATAGCATTCCAAAACTCAATCAGGAAGAATCTAAAAATCTCAACAGGCCAATAACTATGGAAGAAATTGAAGCAGTCATCAAAAAGCTTCCATCAAACAAAAGCCCAGGACCAGACGGCTTCACAGGGGAGTTTTACCAAACATTCAAGGAAGAACTAAAACCTATCCTCCTCAGACTACTACAAAAAATTCAAGGGGAAGGAACACTTCCAAGCTCATTCTATGAAGCCAGCATCACCCTAATACCAAAACCAGGTAAAGACAACACAATGAAAGAGAATTACAGGCCAATATCCCTCATGAACATAGATGCCAAAATCCTCAACAAAATCTTAGCAAATCGGATCCAGCAGTACATCAGAAAGATCATACACCATGACCAAGTAGGATTTATCCCAGGGATGCAAGGATGGTACAATATCCGCAAATCAATAAACGTGATACATCACATAAACAAATTGAAAGAAAAAAACCACATGGTCATATCAATTGATGCAGAAAAAGCATTTGACAAAATTCAACGCCCATTTTTGATAAAAACTCTCAGCAAGGTGGGAGTAGAAGGATCATACCTCAACATAATAAAAGCCATATATGACAGGCCCACAGCCAACATCATACTCAATGGACAAAAACTAACACCATTTCCCCTAAGAACAGGAACAAGACAGGGATGCCCCCTCTCACCACTCCTGTTCAACATAGTACTGGAAGTGTTAGCCATTGCAATTCGGCAAGAAGAAGAAATAAAAGGCATCCAAATTGGAAAAGAGGAAGTAAAACTGTCCTTATTTGCAGACGACATGATATTATACATACAAAACCCTAGAGATTCCATCAAAAAGCTACTAGACTTAATACATGAATTTGGCAATGTAGCAGGATACAAAATTAACCCCAAGAAATCTGAGGCATTTCTATACACCAATAGTGAACTTTCAGAAAGAGAGATTATAAAAACAATCCCGTTTACCATTGCACCGAAAAAACTAAGCTACCTAGGAATAAATTTAACTAAAGAGGTAAAAGACCTCTACTCAGAAAACTACAGGATGTTGAAAAAAGACATAGAGGAAGACGTTAACAGATGGAAGAACATACCGTGTTCATGGGTTGGTAGAATCAACATCATCAAGATGTCCATACTACCCAAAACAATCTATAAATTCAACGCACTTCCCATTAAAGTACCAACAGCATACTTCAGAGATCTAGAACGAACTTTCCAAAAATTCATCTGGAATAAAAAAAGACCCCGAATAGCTGCAGCAATCCTGAAAAAGAACAAAGTAGGTGGGATCTCAATACCAGATATCAAGTTGTATTACAAAGCCACTGTTCTCAAAACTGCCTGGTACTGGCACAAGAATAGGCATATAGATCAATGGAATAGAATAGAGAGCCCAGAAATCGGCCCGAACCAATATGCTCAATTAATATTTGACAAAGGAGGCAAGAACATACAATGGAGCCAAGATAGTCTCTTCAATAAATGGTGTTGGGAAAATTGGACAGATATATGCAAGAAAATGAAACTAGACCACCAACTTACACCATACACAAAAATAAACTCAAAATGGATACAGGACTTAAATGTACGACAGGATACCATAAAAATTCTAGAAGAATCCAAAGGCAAGAAAATCTCAGACATATGCCGAAGCAATTTCTTCACTGATACAGCTCCTAGGGCACTTGAAACTAAAGAAAAAATGAACAAATGGGACTACATCAAAATAAAAAGCTTCTGCACAGCAAACGAAACCATCAACAAAACAACGAGAAAACCCACTGTGTGGGAAAACATATTTGCCAATGACATATCTGATAAGGGCCTAATCTCCAAAATTTATAGGGAACTCATACAACTTAACAAAAGAAAGATAAACAATCCAATCAAAAAATGGGCAAAGGAACTAAATAGACACCTTTCAAAAGAGGACATCCAGAAAGCCAAGAGACATATGAAAACATGCTCAAAGTCACTAATCATCCGAGAGATGCAAATCAAAACAGCAATGAGGTACCATCTCACACCTGTCAGACTGGCTATCATCAACAAATCAACAAACGACAAGTGCTGGAGAGGATGTGGAGAAAAAGGAACACTTGTGCACTGCTGGTGGGAATGCAGACTGGTGCAGCCACTATGGAAGACAGTATGGAGTTTCCTCAAAAAACTGAAAATGGAACTCCCATTTGACCCTGTGATCCCACTTCTAGGAATATATCCCAAGAAACCAGAAACACCAATCAGAAAGGATATATGCACCCCTATGTTCATAGCAGCACAATTCACCATAGGTAAGATCTGGAAACAGCCTAAGTGCCCATCAGTAGATGAATGGATTAGAAAACTGTGGTACATCTACACGATGGAATACTATGCTGCTCTAAAAAGGAAGGAACTCTTACCATTTGCAACGTCATGGATGGAACTGGAGAGCATTATGCTAAGTGAAATAAGCCAGTCAATAAAGGAAAAATACCACATGATCTCACTCATTCGTGGACAATAGAGACCATTATAAACTTTTGAACAATAATAGATACAGAGGCAGAGCTGCTCAAACAGATTGTCGAGCTGCAGCGGGAAGGCCGGGGAGGGTTGGAGGGCAGGAGGTAGGGGGGTAAGAGATCAACTAAAGGACTTGTATGCATGCATATAAGCATAACCAATGGACATAAGACACTGGGTGATAGGGGAGGCTAGGGGACTGTCTAGGGCGGGGGGATAAAATGGATACATATGTAATACCCTTTGTAATACTTTAAGCAAAAAAAAAATGTTTTGGAGTATTTGTTCTAGATCTGTGATATATGCTGTTGGTATTTTATAGGGATTGCATTGAACCTGTAGATTGCCTTGGGTATTATGTATATTTTAATTATGTTGCTTCTACCAATCCATGAACATGGTATATTCTTCCACTTGTTTATAAGTTCTATTTTTTTCAATATCCTGTAGTTTTCCGAGTAAAGGTCTTTTTGCTCCTTTGTTAAGTTTATTCCTGGGTATTTTAATTCATTTGTTGCAATAGTAAATGGGATTGTTTGCTTAGTTTCTCTTGCTGAGAATTCAGTATTGGTGTATTAAAAAATCCATCTATTTTGGGGTGTTGCTTTTATATCCTGCTACATTGGCAACTTCATTTATTAAATTTAGTAGGTTTTTAATGGAGTCTTTAGGGTTTTGTATGTACAATATCATGTCATCTGAGAATAATGAAAGTTTTACTTCCTCCTATCGAATTTGGATGTCTTTTTCTTCTTCTTGTGGAATCACTGTGGCTAGGACTTCCAGTACTCTGTTGAATAAGAGTGCTGAAGGTGGACATCCCAGACTTGTTCCTGTTCTTAGGGGAAAGAGTTTTAGTTTTCTCCCAGTGGGTATGATGTTTGCTATAGGTTTGCCATATATGACCCTTATCATGTTGAGATATGCTCTCTCTATTACCACTTTGCTGAAAGTTTTAATAAAAAATGGGTGTTGGCTTTTGTTGAATGCTTTTTCTGGATCTATTTTTATGATCAAGCAATTTTTGTCTTTCAGTTTGTTTATCTGATGTATCACGATTATTGATTTGGGAATATTTTATCTGCCTTGCATCCCTAGAATAAATCTCACTTGGTCATGGTGTATGATTTTTTAAATATGTTGCAGGATCTGATTTGCTAATATTTTGTTGAGGACTTTAATATCTATCTTCATCACAAATATTAGCCTATAATTCTCTTTCTTTGTAGTGTCTTTATCTGGTTTTGGAATTAGGATAATTCTGGCCTCATAACAAGAGTTTAGAAGTGTTCCTTTCTCTAGGATTTTTTTTGGAATAGTTTGAGGAGTATAGGTGTTAGTTCTTTGAATATCTGGTAAAACTTACCTGTAAAGCCGTCTGGACCTGGGCTTTTGTTTGTTGGGAGTTCTTTTATTACTGCTTCTTTTTTATCAGTTGTTGTGGGCCTATTTAGGTTCTTGATTTTTCCTAATTCAGTTTTGGAAGATTGTATTTTTCTTGGAATTTGTCCTTTTCATCCACATTATGCAGCTTGTTGGCATATAGTTGTTCATAGTAATTTTTTTTTTTTACAATCCTTTGTATTTCTGTGGTGTCAGTGGTTATTTCTCCACTTTCATTTTTGATTTTAGTTATTTGGGTATTCTCTCTTTGTTTCTTGATGATTCTGCCTAATGGTTCATCAATTTTATTTATCCTTTCAAAGAACAAGCTCTTTTTTCATTGATTTTTGTATTGTTTATTTAATATCTACTAGTATGTTATTTATCTCTGCTTTAATCTTTATTATTTCCTTCTTTCTACTTTTTCTGGGTTTTTCTTCTCGATCTCTTTCTAGTTCTTTAAGTTGTAAGGTTACATAGTTTATTTTTGTTGTTGTTGTTGTTGTTGTTGTTTTAGTTATATCTGAGATTCCCTATCAGGACTGCTTTTGCTGTGTTCCAGAAATTTTGGGTTGTGTGTTCATTTTCATTTGTTTCCAGGAAGGTTTTGGTTTTTTTCTTGATCTCAAAGGTAACCCATTCATTGTTTATTAACCTGTTATTTTTCCTTCATGTGTTTGAATATTTTGGGGTGTTTTTACTGTAGTTGATTTCTAATTTCATTCCACTGTGATTTGAGAATATGCTTGATATTATTTCAAATTTCTTGAATTTGTAGAGACTTATTTTGTATCTTAACATGTGTTTTATCTTTTGAATGATCCATGTGTACTTGAGACACTTGTATATTATTGTATATTCTGCAGCTTTGGTGTGAAATGTTCTATAAATGTCAATTAAATCCATCTGATCTAGTGTGTCCTTTAGAGTCATTGTTTCCTTGTTAAGATTTTGTCTGGAAGATCTATGCAATGAAGTCAGCGGGGTGTTAAAGTCCCCTACTTTGACTGTATTATTGATCTCTCCATTAAAGTCCTCTAGAAGTTTTTGTTGTTGTGTTTTGTTTGAGGTTGTTATATTTTTTCCCGTGTTTTGGTGCTCCTATATTGGGTGCATATATGTTTACCAGGGTTATATCCTCTTGTTGAATCAATCCCTTTGGTAATATGTAGTGACCTTTTTTGTCTCTTGTGATGGTCTTCATTTTTGAAATCTAGTTTGTCAGACATGAGAATTGTTACTCCAGCTTTTTTCCCCCATTTACATGGAAAGTTTTTTTTTTTTTTTCCATCCCTTCACTCACATCCTGTGTGTGTCTTTTGTTCTGAGGTGGGTCTCTTATAGACAGCATATAGTTGGGTCATGTTTCTGTATCCATTCAGCTACCCTATGCCTTTTGATTGGAGCTTTTAATCCACTTATATTTAGGGTTATTATTGATAGGTACTTATTTATTGCCATTTTAAATCTCTATGCCTAAGTTTTTCTCTGTTTCTTCTCATTGCAGATGTCCCTTTAGCATTTCTTGTAATGATGACTTGGTAGTGATATACTCCTCTAGCTTTTTTTCTTTTTCTTTTTTTGTCCAGGAAGCTCTTTATTTGACCATCTATTTTGAATGATAGCCTTGCAGGATATGATAATCTTGGTTTTAGGTTCTTGTTTTCCATCACCTTGAGTAGTTCATTCCATTTCCTTCTGGCCTGATGGGAAATCAGGTGTCAGCCTTATGGGAGCTCTTTTGTAGGTAAAAGTTTTCATTTCTCCTGCTGCCTTTAAAAATCTGTGTTTAGTTTTTGGCATTTTAATTATGATTTGTTTGGGTATGGGCCTGTTTAGATTCTTCTTACTTGGGGTTTTCTGTGTCTCTCAAACTTATGTGACTATTTCCTTTACCGGGTTAGGGAAGTTTTCTGCCATTATTTCTTCAAAAACTTTATGCCTTTCTCTCTTTCTTTCTCTTCTGGCACACCTGCTGTTACAATATTGTTATATTTCATGTTTTCCCACAGCTCCCTTAAACTGTCCTTCTATTTTTTAATAGTTTTTTTTTTCTTTTTGGTTCTCTGATTGAGTGATTTTTTCAACCCTGTCTTCTAATTCACTGATTTGATCCTTAGCTCCCCCTAATCTGCTGTGTATTCTTTCCAGTGTGGTCTTTATCTGTGCTATGTCATTCTTTATTTCTGTCTTCATAGTTATTATATCTTTTCTCATGCTGTTGAGAATCTTTACCATCATTATTCTGAACTCTGTTTCAGATATTTTTTTTAAAAATATCTGTTTCATTTATCTCTTCTTCTGGAGAATTCTCTTGTTCTTTCATTTGGGGGTTGTTTCTTTGCCTCCTCATTTTGGCTGCCTGTTTGGGTTTATGACTATGTATTAGGTAGATCTGCTATGCCTCTCAATCATTAGTGCAGTACAGTGTCAAATGCTGTTTCTGACTAATTAGATCAAGCAAAGAATCAAAACCTTCAAAGATGGCCAATACTTACAGACTGATAGGATTAAGGCTTGAATTATGCTCAGGCAATTGTCCTCAAGCGAAAGCTTTTTTCAAATGTCTGTGTGGGAAAGATATCCTCTGCTGTGTGAGGAAATGATTCAGCACAGGAAACTGGGGTGTCTGCCTTCTGAGCACTAACCTCAGAGCCCCCGATCCTTGCTTCTGCTCACATAACTCCAGTCCACTGTGCCCTCCCTCTGCCAGAGCACAAGGTGGGTGGTTCCACAGGAAACTTTGTGAATTGGCCCTTTAAGAGGGTGCCTGAATTTCCAACCATCTCTCCCAGACAGACAGCAACCCTGCCGCTTTTCACAGCCAGGTGTTATGTGGGTACCTTCTCAGTTCTGGTGCTCTCTTCTGGGGGTCCCAGTTTGGAGATTTGACCCAAGAGTTCTCAGTGGCAACCCCTCAGAGCTGAAAGATCTCCCTGGAACTTTAGATGCTGTCTGTGGGCACCCAGTCAGCCCTTTTGCACCTCCGTCCCTCCTACCAGACTCTATGTAGTCTCTACTTTTGGTCCTCAGTTATCAGTGTTCTTTCCAGTGAGACTTCTGTTGGTTATTCAGGAAGTTTTTCTGTGTTTTAATTGTAATTCCAGTTTGTTCCTGGGAGCGTGTCTACGTAGTATCAATTTACTCCACTGCTATTTTTAATCTACTAAAGGTATCCTATTATAGTTTTGCTACAATGGTAAGTATGACTGTTTTTCTTAGATTCTCTTTCTGAGCATTCATTATTGGTATATGGAAATTCCATTGATTTTTGAATGTTCATTTTATATCCTGTTACTTTGCTGAAATCATTTATTACATCTAGCAGGGGTTTTTTTGTGTGTGGAATCTTTAAAGTTTTCTATGTACAATATCATGTTATCTGTGAATAATGACACTTTCACTTCCTCCATTCAAATTTTGATCTTTTCTTTTTTCTTTTTCTCTGATCATTGTGACTTATACTTCCAGTACTCTGGTGAATAAGATTGGTGAAAGCAGACATCCTTGTCTTGTTCCTGTCCTTAATGGAAATGCTTTTAGTGTTTTCCCATTGAGTATGATGTTGACTGTACATTTGTCATATATGGCCTTTATAGAAGTATGATCCCTCTATTCTCACTTCTCTGAGAGTTTTTATCAAAAAATGGGTACTGGATAATGTCAGATGCTTTTTCTGCAGCTACTGATATGATCACATGATTTTTAAGTGTGTTGTATCACACTTATTGATTTGTGAATATTGCATCACTGGTATAAATCCCACTTGGTCATGGTGGATAATCATTTTAACATATTGCTGGATCTAGAAAAAAGAAAAATGCCTTACCCTTTGAGACAGCATGGAAGGACCTGTAGAGTACCATGCTAAGTGAAATATGTCACTCAGAGAAAGACAAGTATCACATCTCACTCATATGCCAAATCTAATTAACAAAAAACCTGATGAACAGAGAGGATCCAGAGACATAAAGGCATGGAATAGAGTACAGAATCTGAGAGGGAAGGTGGGGTAATGTGGGTGGGAGGTAATCAACCAAAGACCTTGTATGCATATATGCATAACCCATCGACACAGACAATTAGGTGGTGAAGCCTGGGGTGGGCTAGAGGGAGTTAATGGGGAATAGGGGGGACATATGAAATACTTTAAACAATAAAGATTTTGTTTAATGAAATTAAATAAATAAAAGGGTGAATCTTATCTAATAAAGAGGAAATATGCAAATTGACTGTCATGCCATAATGGTCAAGATGGCTGTGCCCACAGTAGAGGCAGGGATTCCATAACACAAGATGGCTATGCCCACAGAAGATGCAGAGTTCCCTTCATGAGCAATCAGCAGGGACCTGAGGCTGCATGGTGCTAGGCTGGGGAAGGGGACCTGAGGCTGCATGGTGCTGGGCTGGGGAAGGGGACCTGAGGCTGTGCCTTCTGCCTGGTGGGGCTTGACAGGGAACTGCAGGCCATGGCCCCTGCCCTGATGCCAGGCCAGGGGACCTCAGGCCATGCCCCCCACCCATGAGCTTAACAGAGGACCTCAAGGCAGCTCCCTTCCCTGACCTGGGCCCGGGGACATGAAGCTGTGCCCCCCGCCCAGTGGGGCTTGACAAAGACCTCAAGGCATTCCCCCTGCCCTGGCCTGGGCCAGGAGACCTCAGGCCACCCCAGCACCAGGCCATGGGATCTGAGGCTGCACCCTCTGCCTGGCAGGGTTTGACGGGGGACCTGAGGCTGTACCCACCACCTGGCAGGGCTTAACAAGGGTGAGGCTGGACAGGTCTGGATCTCACCCAATGGGGGTGGGGGGCCGGCTGGATCTGGGTCTCATGCAATTTTGAGGTGCTGCGAGTGTGCAGGAACTTGACTCTGGTTCCCACAACATGCCCCAGACTCTGACAGGAGGAAGATTTTCATATACATTTTACTAATTTTCTTTCATCTCTGACACTTCTATTATACAGAAAGGGCAAATAGCAATATTAAAATATTTCCTCTAATTAATCCTCTTTTAATGTGCACAAATTTTTTGCACCAGGACACTAGTTTAATATAAAAACATATTGATATATATTGCTGGATCAAATTTGCTAATATTTTGCTGAAGATTTTGGCATTAATGTTACCAGGGATATTGGCCTGTAATTTTATTTCATTATCGTGTTTTTATCTGGTTTTGGAATTAGGATAATGATGGTTTCATGAAAAGTGCTTGAAAGTCTTCCCTCCTCTTGAAATATTTAGATTAATTTGAGGATGATAGGTGGCAGTTGTTCTTTGAATGTTTAGTAAAACTTGCCTGTGAAGCTGTCCAGGCCAGGAATTTTGTGTGCTGGGAGGTTTTTTGTTTGTTTGTTTTGTTTTGTTTTTGTTTACTATTTCATTAGTTGTTAGTCTATTTAGATTTTCTGATTTTTTCTTATTCAATTGCCCTAGGAGAAATAATTGTAAAAATATTGCTATGCAAGGTGTCTGCAATTTTACTGCCTAAAGTTTCTATTAGAATTTTTATTATTTTTCAACTTATATTTAAGTTTTTTATTCATGCTTATTTTATACTAGTTTACGATGTAAGTTGGTGTTCTAATTTTATTGTTCTTGCAAATATTGGTTCAATTTTCCCAACACCATTATTGAAAATACTATATTCCTCTATTATATACTCTTGCCTCCTTTGTCAAATATTAATTGACCATAAAGGAGTGGGTTAATATTTTGGTTCTCTGTTCTACTGCATTGATCTATATGCCTGTTTTTGTGCCAGTACAAGGCTGTTTTGAATACAATGACTTTGTACTATAGTTTGATATCTGGTATTGTGATCTTCTGATCCCTCCAACTGTTTTCTATTCTCTCTCTCTCACTTCCTCTCTCTCTCTCTCTCTCTCTCTCTCTCTCTCTCTCTCTCTCTCTCTCATCTGTGTTTTAATTTAAATGCTTTAGTGTTTAAAGTAGTACATAAGTCTCTTTTTTCCCCCATTGACCTCTCCCCTACTGTTCCCACCCCCCAACCCATGCCTTCACCATCTACTGTCTGTGTCCATTGGTTATGCTCATATGCATGCCTACGAGTTCTTTGGTAGATCTCTTACCTTCTCTCCCCTGCCCTCCCACCTAGGTTGTACAGTCTGTTTGATGCTTCCAGCTCTATTTTTGTTCATCAGCTTATGTTGTTCATTATATTCCACAAATGAATGAGATCATATGATATTTATCTTTCTCCAATTGGCTGATTTCACTTAGCATAATGCTCTCCATCCATGCTGTTGCAAACTGTAAGAGATCCTTCATTTTTATAGCAGCATAGTATTCTAATTTGGAAATGTACCACTGTTTTCTAATCCACTCATCTGCTGATGGGCACTTAAAATGTTTCCAAATCTTAGCTATTGTAAACATTAAACAGTGCTGCTATGAACATAGAGGTGTATATATCCTTTCTGATTGGTGTTTCTGATTTCTTGGGATATATTCCTAGAAGTGAGATTACTGAATCAAATGGGAGTTCCATTCTTTAATTTTTCTGAAGAAATTCCATACTGTTTTCCAAAGTGGCTGCACCAGTCTGCATTCCCAACATCAGTGTACAAGGGTGCCTTTTTCTCCACATCCTCACCATGACTTATCGTTTGTTGATATATTGATAGTAGCCATTCTGATAGGTGTGAGGTGATACTTCATTTATGTTTTGATTTGCATCTCTTTTATAATTAATGAATTTCAGCATGGTTTCATATGTCTCTTGGCCTTCTGTATGCCATCTTTCAAAAAGGTCTATTTAGGTCCTTTGTCCATTTTTGTATTAGATTGCTTATCTTACATTTGTTAAGTTGTAGGAATTCCCTGTAAATTTGGGGGTTTATACCGTTATCGGAGACAACATTGACAAATATGATCTCCCATGAAGGGAGCTTTCTTGTTGTTTTGTTGGAGGTTTCTTTTTGTGTGCAGAAGCTTTTTGTTTTGATACAGTCCCATTTGTTTATTTTCTCCTTATTTTCCATTGTCCTAGGAATTGTATAGGTAAAGATATAGCTATGATGAGATATGTCTGATATTTTGCTGCCTATGGATTCTTCTAAGATTTTTATGGTTTCCCATCTTACGTTTAAGTCCTTTAACCATTTTGACTTTAATTTTGTGTATGGTGTAACTTAGTGGTCTTGTTACATGTTTTTTATTTTTATTTGTTTGCATGTATCTGTCCAATTTCCCCAACCCCATTTATTGAAGAGACTCTCTTGACTCCATTGTATGATCTTCCCTCCTTTCTCAAATATTAATTGAGCATAATGGCTTGGGTTGATTTCTGGTTTCTCTGTTCTGTTCCATTGGTCTATCTGTCTGTTCTTGTGCCAGTAGCAGGCAGTTTTGAGAACAGTGGCTTTGTAATATAGCTTGATATCTGGTATTGTGACCCCTCCATCTTTGGTCTTCTCTCTCAGGATTGCTGGGGCTATTTGGGGTCTTTTTAAATTTCATCTGAACTTTTGGAGAGTTTGTTCTAGGTCTGTGAAATATGCCATTGGTATTTTAATGGGGAGTGCATTGAATCTATAGATTGCTTTGGGAATTATGGATATTTTAATTATGTTTATTCTGCCAATCCATGAACACGATATATTCTTCTATGTATTTATGTCTTCCTCTATCTCTTTTTTCAATGTCCTGTAGCTTTCCACATACAGGATTTTTACCTCCTTAGTTAAGTTTATTCCTAGGTATCTTAATTTTTGTTGCGATAGTGAATGGGATTATTCTTTTCGTTTATCTTTCTGTGAGTTCATTATTGGTATATTAAAAAGCCATATATTTCTGGTTGTAAATATTGTATCCTGCAACATTGCTGAATTTATTTTTTAAGTTTAGTAGGTTTTTTTATGGAGTCTTTTGGGTTTCTTTTATGCACAATATCATGTCATCTGTGAGTAATGACTATTTTACTTCTCCTTTTCCAATTTGGATGCCCTTTATTTCTTCTTCTTGTCTTATCTCTATGGCTAGCAATTCCAATATCATGTCGAGCAGGACTGGTGAAAGTGGGAAGCCCTATTGTTCCTATTCTTAGGGGAAATGGTTTTAGTTTTTGCCCATTGAGTATGATGTTGGCTGTAGGTTTGTCATATAAGACTTTTATAATGTTGAGGTATGATTCCTCTATTCCCACTTTGCTGAGAGTTTTTATCTAGAAAAAAGGAGTGTTTTTTTTTTCAAATGTTTTTTCTGCATCAATTGATTTGATTATGTGATTTTTGTCTTTCATTTTTTTATGTGATGTATAACGTTTATTGATTTGTGGATGTTGTATGAGGCATGCATCCCCAGAATAAATCCTACTTGGTCATGGTGCATGATCTTTCTTTCTTTCTTTCTTTTTTTTTTTTTTTTACTTTTTTAAAATTTTATTTATTTATTTATTTTATTGCTTAAAGTATTACAAAGGGTATTACATATGTGTCCATTTTTCCCCCCCGCCCTTGACAGTCCCCTAGCCTCCCCTATCACCCAGTGTCTTATGTCCATTGGTTATGCTTATATGCATGCATACAAGTCCTTCGGTTGATCTCTTGTACCCCTCCCTCCTGCCCCCCAACTTGCCCTGGCCTTCCCGCTGCATTTTGACAATCTGTTAGAGGCAGCTCTACCTCTGTATCTATTACTGTTCAAAAGTTTATAATGGTCTCTATTATCCATGAATGAGTGAGATCATGTGGTATTTTTCCTTCATTGACTGGCTTATTTCACTTAGCATAATGCTCTCCAGTTCCATCCATGCCGTTGACATGATCTTTCTAATGTAATGCTGGATCTGATTTGCTAGTATTTTGTTGAGGATTTTAACACCTATGTTCATCAGGTATATTGGCCTGTAATTCTATTTCTTTGTAGTATTTCTATACAGTTGTTGCATTAGAGTAATATTGGCTACATAGAAAGAGGTTTGAAGCGTGCCTTCCTCTTTATTTTTTTTTAATAGTCTGAGATGGATAGGTTTTAGTTCTTCTTTGAATGTTTGGTAAATCTCCGTTGAAAATTCATCTGGACCAGGGCTTTTGTTTGCTGGGAGTTTTTTGATTGCTGCTTCAATTTCATCAGTAGTTATCAGACTCTTCAGGTCTTTTATTCTCCCTGATTGAGTTTTTGAAGATTGTATTTTTCTAGGAATATGTCTATTTTATCTAAGTTGTCCAGTTTGTTAGAATAGAGTCATTCATAGTATTATTTATATTCCTTTGTATTTCTGTGGGAACAGTTGTTACATCACCTCTTTCATTTCTGATTTTGTTTAATTGGGTTATCTCTCTTTGCTTCTTGGTGAGCCTGGCTAGAGGTTCATCAATCTATTTTATCTTTTCAAAGAACCAACTCTTGTTTTTATTGATCTTATTTATTGTTTTCTCTCTTATTTTATTTTTTGGATCTATGTCAATTACTTCCACTCTGATCTTTATTATTTCCTTCCTTCTGTTTACGCTGGGCTTTTCTTGTTGCTTTCTTTCTAATTCTTTAAGATGTAGGTTTAGATAATTTATCACCATTTTTTGTTGTGTTTTGTTTTTTTAATATAGGCCTGTAGAGTATGAACTTCCCAATCAGGACTGCTTTCACTGTGTCCCATAGATTTTGGATTTATGTGTTTTCATTGCCATTTGTTTCCAGGATGCTTTTTATTTCTTCTTGAATCTCTTTGGTTAGCAATTATTATTTAATAGTATGGTATTTATCCTCCAAGTGTTTGATTTTTTAACTGTTTTTATTACAGATGATTTCTAATTTTATGCCAGTGTGATCTGAGAAGTTGCTTTATATGATTTCTATCTTCTTGAATTTGAAGAGACTTTGCCTGTGTTCTAATATGTAGTCTATCTTTGAAATTGTCTTGTGTGTGCTTGAGAAGAGTATATACTCTGTGGCTTTGGGGTGAAATGTTCTAAAGATATCAATTGGTTCCATCTGATCTGTTGAGTCATTTAGGATTGCTGTTTCTTTGCTGAATTTTTTGTTTAGAAAATTTATCCAGTGGTGTCAATGGGGTATAAAAGCCTCCTACTATGAATGTATTGCTGTCAATCTTTCCTTTTATATCTTCCAGAAGTTTTTCTTTTTTTATTTTATCTTTTTTATGTATTTGGGTGTTCATGTATTGGGTGCATATATGTTTGCCAGAGTTATATCCCATTTTTGAATGGCTTGCATTAATATTATGAAGTGGCCATCCTCATCTCTTGTTATAGACTTCACTTTGAAGTCTATTTTGTTAGCTATAAGTATTGCTACCCCTGGTTGTTGGTTTTTTTTTTTTCATTTCCATTTGTCTGAAATTTTTTCCCATCCCTTCACTATCAGTCATGGTGAGTCCTTTGTTCTGAGGTGGATCTCTTGTAAATAACAAATATATGGGTCATGTTTTCTTATCCATTTAGGTACCCAATGTCTTTTGATTGGAGCATTTAATCCATTTACAATTAAGGTTATTATTGATTGGTACTTGTTTGTGGCCATTTTTATTCTTTATGCCTGTGTTTCTTCTTCCCTTTCTATTTATTCTTTTTATAACAGTCCCTTTAACATTTCTTGAATTGCTGGCTGTGGTACTAAACACCCATAGCCCTTATTTTTGTCTGTGAAGATCCTGATTTCCCCATTCAAATTTGAATGATAGCTTTGCTGATTATAGTATTCTTTCATTCACACCCTTGGTTTATATCACTTTGTATATTCCATTCCACTCGCTTCTGGCATGATGTGTTCCTGTAGAGAAGTCTTTTGATGGTCTAATCGGGAGATCCTTTGTAGGTAACTTTCTGTCTCTCTCAGAAAACCTTTAAGATTCTTACTTTGTCTTTGATGTTTGCCAATTTAATTATGATGTGTCTTGGTGTGAGTCTTTTTGTGTTCCTCTTGATTGAAACTCTGTGTGCTTCTTGGAATTGTGTGACTTTTTCTTCACCAAATCAGGGAAGTTTTCTTTCTTTTTGCCCCTTTATTTATTGATTAAAGTATTACATATGAGTCCTTATCTCCCCATTGCCCCCCACTCATACCCTAAACCCTTGTGTCTGTGTCCATTGCTTATGCTTATATGCATGCTTACAATTCCTTTGGTTGTTCTCTTCCCTTTGTCCCCACCCTCCCCGACCTTCCCTCTGAGGTTTGAGCTTCTGATCAATGCTTCTCTGTCTCTGGATCTGTTTTTGTTCATCAGTTTAAGTTGTTCATTATATCTCATAAATGAGTGAGATCATGTGATATTTACCTTTCTCTGACTGACTTAATTCACTTAGCATAATGCTCTCCAGGTCCATCCATGCTGTTGCAAATGGTAGGAGATCCTTCCAATTTACAGCAACTGTGAAGATGTACTACAGTTTTTTAATCCACTCATCTGCTTTTGGGCCCTTAGGCTGCTTCCATATCTTAGCTATTATAAATTGTGCTGCTATGAACATAGGGGTACATATATCCTTTCAGATTGCTATTTATAGTTTTTTGGGATATATTCCTAGAAGTGGGATCACTGGGTCAATTGGTACTTGCATTTTTAACTTTTTGGGGGAAGTCCATATTGTTCTCCACAG
The DNA here is from genome assembly GCF_963259705.1 of Myotis daubentonii. NCBI lineage: Eukaryota > Metazoa > Chordata > Mammalia > Chiroptera > Vespertilionidae > Myotis > Myotis daubentonii. Next base: position 95,001,038 of record NC_081861.1, on the reverse strand, counting down.
TAGCTGACCCAGTCTGCAATCCCACCAGCAATGCAAGAGGGCTCCTTTTTCTCCGCATCCTCACCAGCACTTGTCATTTGTTGATTTCTTAATGATAGCCATTCTGATAGGTGTGAGAAGGTATCTCATTGTCATTTTGATTTGCATCTCTCAGTGATTAGTGACTATGAGCTTATTTTCATATGTATCTTGACCTTCTGTATGTTCTCTTTTGAAAAGTATAGGTTTAAGTCCATTGCCCATTTTTGATTGGCTTGTTTATCTTCATTTTGTTAAATTGTATGAGTCCCTGTAAATGTTGGAGATTAAACCCTTATCGGAGATAACATTGGCAAATGTGTTCTTCCATGCAGTGGGCTTTCTTGTTGTTTTTTTGATGGTTTCTTTTGCTGTGCAGAAGCTTTTTATTTTGTTGTAGTCTCATTTGTTTATTTTCCTTTATTTTCCATTGCGATAGGAGCTATATCGGTGAAGATATTGCTTTGGCATATATCTGAGATTGTGCTGCCTGTGGATCCCTCTAAGATTTTTATGGTTTCCTGTCTTATATTTAAGTCCTTTAACCATTTTGAGTTTATTTTTATGTATGGTGTAAGTTGGTGGTCTAATTTCATTGTGTATGCATGTATCTGTCCAATTTTCGCAACACCATTTATTGAAGAGACTATCTTGACTCCATTGTATGTTCTTGCCTCCTTTGTCAAATATTAATTGAGCATAGTGGTTTGGGTTGATTTCTGGGTTCTCTATTCTATTCCATTGGTCTATATGTCTGTTCTTGTGCCAGTACCAGGCAGTTTTGAGAACAGAGGCTATGTAATACATCTTGATATCTGATATTGAGGTCCGTCCTCCTTTGTTCTTTTTTCTTAGGATTGCTGCAGCAATCCGGTGTAATTTTTTTTCCAGATGTATTTTTGTAGAGTTCCTTCTAGGTCTGTGAAATATTCTGTTGGTGTTTTAATGGGGAGTGCATTGAATCTATAGATTGCTTTGAGTAGTATGGACATTTTTAAGATGTTGATTCCACCAGTGCATGAACATGGTATGTTCTTCCATCTTTGTATATTTTCATCTCTTTTTTCAGTGTCTTGTCGTTTTCTGAGTACAGGTCTTTTACCTCCTTAGTTAAGTTTATTCCTAGGTATCTTAATTTTTTTTTTTGGTGTAATGGTAAATGGGATGGCTTTTTAAATATCTCTTTCTGTAAGTTCACTATTGGTGTGTTAAAATGCGATAGACTCCCTAACTGGTTTGGCTCAGTGGATAGAGCATCAGCCTGCAGACTCAAGGGTCCCAGGTTCGATTCCGGTCAAGGCATGTACCTTGGTTGTGGGCACTTCCCCAGTGGGGAGTGTGCAGGAGGCAGCTGATCCGTGTTTCTCTCTCATCGATGTTTCTAACTCTCTGTTCCTCTCCCTTCCTCTCAGTGAAAATTCAATAAAATATATATTTTTTAAAAATGCCATATACTACTTGGTGTTAAATTTTGTATCCTGCTTCATTGCCAAATTCGTTTCTTAAATCTAATTTTTTTTTTGGAGTCTTTAGAGTTTTCTATGTACAGTATCATGTCATCTGTGAATATTGACAATTTTATTTTTCTTTTGCGGTTTGGATGCCTCTTATTTCTTCTTCTTCTCTGATTGCTTTGGCTATCTCTTCCAGTACTATTTTAAACAGGATTGGTAAAAGTGGGTATTCCTATCTTGTTCCTGTTTTTAGGGTAAATAGTTTTAGTTTTTACCCATTGAATATGATGTTGGCTGTAGGTTTATCATATAAGGCTTTTATTGTGTTGATGTATGATCCCTCTATTTCCAATTTGCTGAGCGTTTTTATCAGAAAAGGGTCCTGCGTTGAAAAAAGACATAGAGGAAGACATAAACAGATGGAAGAACATACCGTGTTCATGGATTGGTAGAATCAACATCATCAAAATGTCCATACTACCCAAAGCAATCTATAAATTCAACGCACTTCCCATTAAAGTACCAACAGCATACTTCAGAGATCTAGAACGAACTTTCCAAAAATTCATCTGGAATAAAAAAAGACCCCGAATAGCTGCAGCAATCCTGAAAAAGAACAAAGTAGGTGGGATCTCAATACCAGATATCAAGTTGTATTACAAAGCCACTGTTCTCAAAACTGCCTGGTACTGGCACAAGAATAGGCACATAGATCAATGGAATAGAATAGAGAGCCCAGAAATCGGCCCGAACCAATATGCTCAATTAATATTTGACAAAGGAGGCAAGAACATACAATGGAGCCAAGATAGTCTCTTCAATAAATGGTGTTGGGAAAATTGGACAGATATATGCAAGAAAATGAAACTAGACCACCAACTTACACCATACACAAAAATAAACTCAAAATGGATACAGGACTTAAATGTACGACAGGATACCATAAAAATTCTAGAAGAATCCAAAGGCAAGAAAATCTCAGACATATGCCGAAGCAATTTCTTCACTGATACAGCTCCTAGGGCACTTGAAACTAAAGAAAAAATGAACAAATGGGACTACATCAAAATAAAAAGCTTCTGCACAGCAAAAGAAACCATCAACAAAACAACGAGAAAACCCACTGTGTGGGAAAACATATTTGCCAATGACATATCTGATAAGGGCCTAATCTCCAAAATTTATAGGGAACTCATACAACTTAACAAAAGAAAGATAAACAATCCAATCAAAAAATGGGCAAAGGACCTAAATAGACACCTTTCAAAAGAGGACATTCAGAAAGCCAAGAGACATATGAAAACATGCTCAAAGTCACTAATCATCCGAGAGATGCAAATCAAAACAGCAATGAGGTACCATCTCACACCTGTCAGACTGGCTATCATCAACAAATCAACAAACGACAAGTGCTGGAGAGGATGTGGAGAAAAAGGAACACTTGTGCACTGCTGGTGGGAATGCAGACTGGTGCAGCCACTATGGAAGACAGTATGGAGTTTCCTTAAAAAACTGAAAATGGAACTCCCATTTGACCCTGTGATCCCACTTCTAGGAATATATCCCAAGAAACCAGAAACACCAATCAGAAAGGATATATGCACCCCTATGTTCATAGCAGCACAATTCACCATAGCTAAGATCTGGAAACAGCCTAAGTGCCCATCAGTAGATGAATGGATTAGAAAACTGTGGTACATCTACACGATGAAATACTATGCTGCTGTAAAAAGGAAGGAACTCTTACCATTTGCAACGTCATGGATGGAACTGGAGAGCATTATGCTAAGTGAAATAAGCCAGTCAATAAAGGAAAAATACCACATGATCTCACTCATTCGTGGACAATAGAGACCATTATAAACTTTTGAACAATAATAGATACAGAGGCAGAGCTGCCTCAAACAGATTGTCGAGCTGCAGCGGGAAGGCCGGGGAGGGTTGGGGGGCAGGAGGTAGGGGGGTAAGAGATCAACTAAAGGACTTGTATGCATGCATATAAGCATAACCAATGGACATAAGACACTGGGTGATAGGGGAGGCTAGGGGACTGTCTAGGGCGGGGGGATAAAATGGATACATATGTAATATCCTTTGTAATACTTTAAGCAATAAAAAAAAAAAAAAAAAAAAAAAGAAAAGGGTCCTGGACTTTGTCAAATGCATTTTCTGCATCAATTGATATGATTATATGATTTTTGTCTCTCAATTTGTTTATGTGATGTATCATTTTTATTGATTTGTGGATATTGTACCATCCTTGCACCACTAGAATAAATCCCACTTGGTCATGGTGTATGATTTTTCTAATTTAATGCTGGATCTTGTTTGCTAGAATTTTGTTGAGGATTTTAGCATCTATGTTCATCAGGGATATTGGCCTGTAATTCTCTTTCTTTGTAGTGTTTTTATCTGGTTTTGATATTAGGGTAATACTGGCTTCATGGAAAGAGCTTAAAAGTGTGACGTCCTCTTGAATATTTTGAAATAGTCTGAGAAGTATTCATTTTAATTCTTATTTGAATGTTTGGTAAAACTCCCCTCTGAAGCCATCCTGTCCAAATTTTTTGTTTTCTGGCAGCTTTTTGATTATTGTTTAAATTTCATCTGTAGTTATTGGCCTATTCAGGTTTTTTTTTTCTTCATTCACTTTTGGAAGCTTGTCTTTTTCTAGTAATGTGTCCATTTAGTGGGGTTTTTCCAGTTTGTTGCAGTAGTGTTGTTGGTAGTATTTTTTTTTTACAGTCCTCTGTATATCTGTGGGATCACTTGTTACTTCAGCTCTTTAATTTCTGATTTTATTTATTTGGGTACTCTCTGTTTCTTGGTGAGCCTGGCTAGAGGGTCATCAATCTTGTTTATCTTTTCAAAGAACCAGCTCTTGGTGTCATCGATCTTTTGGATTGTATTTTCAGTATCAAAGCCATTTATTTCTGCTCTGAACTATGTTATTTCCTTTCTTCTGATTACTGTGAGATTTTCTTGTTGCTCTCTTTGTATTTTTTAAGTTGCAAGGTTAGATAATTTATTACCTTTTTTTCTTTTTTTTTTTTTTCTTTTTTTGAGGTAGGCCTGTAGAGTTATGAACTTCCCTCTCAGGACTGCTTTCATTGTGTTTCAAAAATTTTGGATTGTTGTGTTTTCATTGTCATTTTTTTACAGGATGCTTTTTATTTCTTCTTTGACCTCTTTTGTAACCCAGTCATTGTGTAATAGCATGCTATTTAGCCTCCAAATGTTTGATTTTTTTTCATTGTTTCTATTGTAGTTGATTTCTAATTTTATGCCATTGTGTTCTTAGAAGATGCTTGTTTTGATTTCTATCTTGTTGAATTTGAAAAGACTTTGCATGTGTCCTTATTTGTAGTCTAACTTTGAAAATATCCCATGGGCACTTGAGAAGAATGTACATTCTGTGGCATTGGGTGAAATGTTCTGAAGATGTCAATTAAGTACATCTGATCTAGTGAATCACTTAGGATTGCTGTTTCTTTGCTGATTTTTTGTTTAGAGGATTTATCCAGTGGTGTCAGTGAGGTATTAGAGTCCCCCACTATGATTGTATTGCTGTTGATCTCTCCTTTTATATCTTCCAGAAGTTGTTTTGTGTATTTGGGTGCTCCTGTATTGGGTGCATATATGTTTACCAGAGTTATATCTTCTTGTTGAATTGGACCCTTTAGTATTATGTAGTGGCCTTCCTTATCTCTTCTTATGGCCTTTACTTTGAGGTCTATTTTGTCAGATATAAGTATTGCAAACCCATATTTGTTCTAATTTCCATTTGCCTGATTATTTTTTATTCCTTAGCTATTAGTCTGTGTGAATCCTTTGTTCTGAGACAATCCTTTGTTCTGAGACAAAAAAAAAAATCTCTTACAGACAGAAAATATATGGGTCATGTTTTCTCACCCTTCAGCTACCCTGTGTCTTTTGATTGTAGCATTTAATCCATTTACATTTTATGTTATTGTTGGTAAGTACTTGTTTGTCGCCATTTTTATTCTTTATTTTTCTGTTCCCTCTTGCCATTCTGTTTCTTCTTTTTACAGAAGTCCCTGTAACATTTGTTGCATTGCTGGCTTGGTCATAATAAACTCTCTTAGCCATTTTTTTTTGGTCTGTGAAGCTTCTGATTCCTCCGTTAATTTTTAATGATAGCCTTGCTGGGTATACTATTCTTGGATTCAGTCTCTTGCTTTGCATCACTTTGTATATTCCATTTCATTCCCTTATGGCCTGGTGTGTTTATTTTGAGAAATCAGTTGATATTCTATTAGGAGATCCCTTGTAGGTAACTTTCTGTCTTTCTCTGGCAGCCTTTAAGATTCTTACTTTGTCGAGAACCAAGATGGCGGCATAGGTTAACGCCGGAGTTTGCTGCTTTGAACAACTACTTCAAAAGTGAAACGAAAAAACGGAAGGGACATCACCCAGAACCACAGGGGCGCTGGCTGAGTGGAAGTCCTACAACTAGGAGGAAAGAGAAACGCATACGGACACTCAGAGGAGGCGCAGTGCTGAAGTCAAATTCTGAGGTGCGGAGTGCGCGGAGCGGGCTGGCGGCGGAGGGCACGGTTGTTGTTTTCAATCGGGAGGGAGTCGCAGACTCTGAGCTCCAGATCCGGGCGAGTCTTTAGGGACCCAGACTCAAACGGGAGAAGCGGGACTGTCTGGCTTCAGTCAGAGCGAGTGCAGCTTTCTCTCCGAGCTTTGCAGCGGGTGCTGGGACTCAGAGAGGCAGAGCCCCTTGGGACAGGACTGAGAGCCGCCATAACTGCTCTCTCCGGCCCACGCTGTTGATCCTGTTCGACCCGCCCTGCCCAAGCCCTGCACAGAGGCATTTGCCGGATAGCCTCAGGCAAAGGCTAGATTAGCACCTCCCTAGAGGACAGAAGTTCTCTCACCGCTGACACAGCTGAATCTCATAGCCACTTGGCCTGGAGGTCAAACCCTCCCTGGAATTAGCTACAGCAATCAAGATTTATCTATAAGACTGCGAACAAAGACCACTAGGGGGTGCACCAAGGAAGCATAACAAAATGCGGAGACAAAGAAACAGGACAAAATTGTCAATGGAAGAAATAGAGTTCAGAACCACACTTTTAAGGTCTCTCAAGAACTGTTTAGAAGCTGCCGATAAACTTAATGAGATCTACACGAAAACTAATAAGACCCTCGATCTTATATTGGGGAACCAACTAGAAATTAAGCACACACGGACTGAAATAACGAATATCATACAGACGCCCGACAGCAGACCAGAGGAGCGCAAGAATCAAGTCAATGATTTGAAATGCGAGGAAGCAAAAAACATCCAACCGGAAAAGCAAAATGAAAAAAGAATCCAAAAATGCGAGGATAGTGTAAGGAGCCTCTGGGACAGCTTCAAGCGTACCAACATCAGAATTATAGGGGTGCCAGAAGATGAGAGAGAGCAAGATATTGAAAACCTATTTGAAGAAATAATGACAGAAAACTTCCCCCACCTGGTGAAAGAAATGGACTTACAGGTCCAAGAAGCGCGGAGAACCCCAAAGAAAAGGAATCCAAAGAGGACCACACCAAGACACATCATAATTAAAATGCCAAGAGCAAAAGATAAAGAGAGAATCTTAAAAACAGCAAGAGAAAGAAACTCAGTTACCTACAAGGGAATACCCATACGACTGTCAGCTGATTTCTCAACAGAAACTTTGCAGGCCAGAAGGGAGTGGCAAGAAATATTCAAAGTGATGAATACCAAGAACCTACAACCAAGATTACTTTATCCAGCAAAGCTATCATTCAGAATTGAAGGTCAGATAAAGAGCTTCACAGATAAGGAAAAGCTAAAGGAGTTCATCACCACCAAACCAGGATTATATGAAATGCTGAAAGGTATCCTTTAAGAAGAGGAAGAGGAAGAAAAAGGTAAAGATACAAATTATGAACAACAAATATGCATCTATCAACAAGTGAATCTAAGAATCAAGTGAATAAGTAATCTGATGAACAGAATGAACTGTTGATTATAATAGAATCAGGGACATAGAAAGGGAATGGACTGACTATTCTTGGGGGGGAAAGGGGTGTGGGAGATGTGGGAAGAGACTGGACAAAAATCGTGCACCTATGGATGAGGACAGTGGGTGGGGAGTGAGGGCGGAGGGTGGGGTGGGAACTGGGAGGAGGGGAGTTATGGGGGGAAAAAAAAAGGAACAAATGTAATAATCTGAACAATAAAGATTTAATTAAAAAAAAAAAAAAAGATTCTTACTTTGTCATTGGTGTTTGCCAATTAAAGTATGATGTGTGTTGGTGTCAGTTTTTTGGTTTCATCTTCTTTAGGACTATTTTTGTTTTTTTGAACTTGAGTGTGTTTTTTCTTGTCAACATCAGGGATGTTTGCTGTCATATCTTCAAACAGGTTTTTTTTATTTCTTGCTCGGCTTTCTCTCCTTCTGGTACCTGTATTATGCAGAAGTTGTTTCGTTTTGTGTTGTCCCAAAGCTCCTTCAGGCTCTCCTCCTGCTTTTTAAGTTTTCTTTCCAGTTGCTGCTCTGTTTGTGTGTTTTTTTTTTCCTACCTTGTCTTCTAATTTGTTGATGTGGTCCTCAGCCTCTTCTAATCTACTGTTTAAGCTTTCCATTGTGTTCTTTATTGCAGCAATGTCATTCTTCATTTCCTCTTGGCTTCTTTTCATGTTGGTGACATTCTCATTCACCTCCTTGAAATTCTTTGTAATTATTGAGTTATGTGTATTTATCATCCAGCCTTTTGAGTAACCTTATAACCATTACTTTGAATTCTTTCTCTGACATGTTACTTGCCTCCACTTCATTTAACTCCCTTTCTGGAGATTTCCCTTTTTCTTTCCTTTGGAAATTATATTTTTTTTGTCTTCCCATTTTTTTCTGTGACATTTTAATTGTTTCTGTGTCTTAAATCCAACTTCTTTGCTACCCAAGTTCTTTTGTGGGTGGTGCTACTAGTGCAATCTCTCAGTTCTCCTGGGTTTGGTGATCTAGCAGAGCTCCCTACTTGAGCTATTTGGGTTCTCTTAATGTAAATGGATCTTATATGTTAGTTTCTTATTCATGGATGAAATCTCATCACAGATTGGCAATGTGACTCACCCACAGCTTCACTGTGCAAGCGCTTTGGATGTGATTGTGGTTCTGGCTCTTGTGTAAAAGATTGTCTGAGGTCTCACTGGTATGTGCTCCATGTGGGTTCTCAGAGTCCACAGCCCGGGAGGAAGGTATCTTAAGGCCCGAGGCTCAGGTACTGTGACTTTGGCCATTGTGGTGTGACTCTTGCTGGGATACCATCACTCTGCACCTCACTATGAGGGTACCACAGCCCATGACAGGAGGGTGTGTGTGTCTCGTAGTTTGTGGTTGAGGCAGTGGTACTCTGGCCAAAGTGATTTCCCTCTCTGAATCACGAGAGCATTCAGGATCCAGCAGCTGGGGATTTGGGAATCTTAAAGACTGCAGCTAAAACAAGGTGAACTTGTCTAGGGAGGCAAGTCCTCAGTAACTCACCAACCTTTCTAGAGATATGTAGCCAGGAGGGGGATATCATTGATCCTGCTGTGGGAGCTGTGTTCCCTTAGTTGGAGAGGCACACACCCAGTGGCAGCTTACAGAGAGACCCAAAAGCCGCCTGCAAAGGGTGTGTGCTCATGGGACCCACATGCTGGATTGGAGTGATAGTGGTATGCCACCAGCCCCATGGAGCTTCCCAGTTTCTGCTCTGGAGGATGTGCGCCATTGGTTGGATATGCATGCACAGCAGCTGCTTATAGAGGCACTCAGGAGCTGTCTGCTAGGGCAGTGGGCTCAGGGGGCCTATGTGCTGCAGTGGTCCTACCACAGGCACTGGATTCCAGCAGCCTGGGTTGTGCCTTGCAGTGTCTCAGAGAAGCACTCAGGTGCCACCTTCAGGGGCAGCGGGCTCAGGGGGCTTGTGCTCTGGATTGGTGTGATTGCAGTGACCAGAGGTTGGCAGCTGAGGAGGTGGAAGTCTGAGTTTCTGCTACTGGGGACATGTGCCTTTGGTTGGATATGAGGGTGCCTAATGGAAGCTCACAGAGGCACCTGGGAGTTGCCTGCTGGGATGGAGGACTCAGAGATACTGTGTGCTAAAACCAGGTGACTGCAGTGTCTATCGGTAGGCATCCGGGAAGGGAGAAGCCCGAATTTCTACGGCCTGGCCTGTGCGCCCTTTTTTGGATATGAGCATGCCCAGTGGGGGCTCACAGAGGCACCCAAGAGTTTCCTTTGGGGTGGTGGGCTCAGGATGCCTGAACTCTGAAAAGGCACAAATGTGGTCTCTGGTAGTCGGCAGCTGTGTAGTGGGAAGACTCCATTTTTGCTGCCTGAGCCTTCTGCCCTTGGTTGGATTTGCATGTGCTCAGTGGTGTCTTACAGAGGCACCAGGGGGCCATTTGCCAGCGTGGTGCACTCAGAGGGGCCCTTGGACTGAAGTCGAGTGACAGAGGTGTTTGTAGGCAGGCATCCAGGAGAGGGAAGTCTGAATTTCTACTGCCAGGTCTGTGCATCCTTGTTTGGATAAGAGAGCGCCCAGCCAGGGTTCACAGTGGCACCCAAGAGCTGCCTTTGTGGTGGTGGCCTCAGGAGGCCAGTATGCTGGGAAGGCGCAGCTTAGGTGTCCAGAGGGCAGTTTCTGGGGAAGAGGAAGTCACACTTACTGCTGTGGGAACCATTCACCCTTGGATGTAGAAGTACTAGGGTCTACAGGTCTGCAGGTGGAACAGCAGTATTTTGACTGAAGTGGCTGCAGGGTCATGGGCAATGTCCAAGGCCATTCTAGGTGGTTATGTTGATGAGTTCCTAGAAGAAGTCGCTCTCCCCTTCAGGATGGTGTGGGCTCAGTGCCCAAGCCCCACAGGCCAGGGAATGCCCACAGTGGTGGTAGGTGCTCCCTGTTCAGCATAGCCTGCTCTGCCAGCCCTGTTACTCCTGTTGGATTTAACTGTCCATCACTCAGTCACACACGCCACACACATCCACACACTCTCCTTACACCTCCTCACTCACTCACACCCTCTCCCTCACTACTGTCCTGCTAACCGCCATTTTCCATCTCCCTCTGGAAAGTTTTCTTTCATTATTTCTTCAAGCAAGTTTTCTATTCCTTTCTCAGCTTCCTCTCCTTCTGGCACCACTATCATGCAGATGTTGTTTTGTTTCCTGTTGTCCCAATACTCCCTTATGCTCTCTTACTGCTTTTTAAGTTTTTTGTTTTGTTTGTTTTTTATACTTGCTGTTCTGCTTGGTTATTTTTTCTTCTACCTTGTCTTCTAACTCACTGATGCAGTCCTCAGCTTCTAGTCTATATTTGAAAATTTGGGTTATGTTCTCTATTTAATCTATGTGATTCTTCATTTTCTCTTGATTCGTCTTTATTTCCTATTGATTCTTACACATGTTGTTGAATTTGTGTTCTATCCTTTTCAGTATCCTTATAACCATTGCTCTGAATCGTTACTTGACAAATTGCTTACCCTCATTTCATTTATGTCATTTTCTGGTGATTCCTCCTTTGCTTGTGTATGTGGGTTATTTCTTTGCCTCCCTATTTTTGCTATTCCATTGTGACTGTTTCTATGTATTAGATCAAACTGCTATGCCACCCAGGTTTTTAAATTTTGTCTTATATTTTGTGGGATCCAGTGTTGCAATCTCTCTGATAGGCTGTGTTGGGTATTCTAGGGAATCCCCTTAACTTGGGATTTTTTGGTTTTCTTGGTGTAGTTAGGTCTTGAGTGTTGTTGTCCTATTTGTGGATACAGTCTCTATCAAGGTGTTTGGCTTTGTGGCTTGCTCTCTACCTCATTTACCAAACAGCACAAAATAAAACTGGCAAGACACAACACAAAGGGAACAAACCCAAATGTACTCATAGCACAAATAACCCCAATAAAAGTGACCACAAGAAAAAAAGAATTAGGGGAGAGAAAAGAGAGCAAAGATGATATTGAGGAAAGAAAAAAGATAAGAGGAAAAATAGGAGGAAGAAACTGGCGGAGGTTTAGAAGGTCGTGTCGGTGCCTTGTCCAGGAGCAGATAAGGAAGAGCAGCTGAAACGGGTAACATACAGCCCGAATAAGCAGAGGAGATTCAGCTGAGAGACAGTCTGCAACCAGGAAAGACTGAGAACTCCTAGAAAAAGGGAATGGTTAGAGGCTGAGGCTGAAACCTCTCCAGGAGTGCCAGCAGAGCTGCGGAGACCATGCCATCTTGAGTGGCTGTTACCGGCATCCAGACACCAGCTACTAACCCGGCAACAACGGCTCTCAAGCAGCATGAATACATGAACGCAGAGGAGCCCTGCTTCTCCCAACAGAAAGCAGATCCAAGCAACAGCAGCCTCCTGATCACCACACGCTCTGTCTGAGGAACAGCTGCTGTGTATGAAGCCTCCTTCCACCAGCCAGAAGAGCCACAACAGCTGTGAACAGCACCCATCAGAGGACATGCTACCAACAGAGGAGCAGCTGCTACCACAACCGCCTAAGGATCAACCACAGCCCAAGGAGCCACTGCCACCTAAGGAGCAGCCCATGAACTACTCAATATCTATATATGTCAGTGAGATCAAACATGGGTAGACAAAGAAATCCCCAAAGGAAAGAAAAGGAGGACTCGCCAGAAAAGCAGCTAAGTGATACAGAGGCATGCAACATGACAGAAAAAGAATTCAGAATAAGGGTCCGAGAGTGCATAAACTGGATGGAGGAAAAAATCGACAACTTATGCAAGAAGCAAGAAGAAACAGATGAAAAAATCAATAACATATTCAAGAAGCTAGAAGAAACAGATGAAAAAATCAACAACTTAAGTAAGACCCAAGAAGAAATGAAGAGCGATATAGCTGCAATAAAAAACACCATTGAAAGTATCAACAGTAGACTAGGAGAAGCAGAGGACCGAATTAGTGAATTAGCAGACAAGGAAGCAAAACACACCCAAACTGTACTGCAATTGGAGAAAAAAATTAAAAGACAGGAGGAGAGTCTAAGGGAGCTTTGGGACAACATGAAACGAAACAACATACGAATAATAGGGGTGCCAGAACAACAGAAAGAGGAACAAGGGTTAGAAAACCTATTTGAAGAAATAATATCAGAAAACTTCCCTGAGGTGGGGAAGAAAAAAGTCACACAAGCCCCGAGAGTCCCAAGCAAGGTGAACCCGAAAAGACCCACACCAAGACACATCATAATTACCATGGCAAATGTTCAGGACAAAGAGAGAATTTTAAAGGCTGCAAGAGAGAGACGGAAAGTCACATACAAGGGATCTCCCATTAGATGATCAAATGATTTCTCAACAGAAACACATCAGGCCAGAAAAGAATGGATGGAAATTTACAAAGTGATGCAAAGAAAAGGACTGAATCCAAGAATACTCTATCCAGCAAGGCTATCATTCAAAATTGAAGGGGAAATAAGAAGCTTCACAGACAAAAAAAGGCTAAGGGAGTTTATCACCACCAAGCCAGCAATGCAAGCAATGCTAAAGGGACTGGTGTAAAAAGAAGAAATAAAAAGCTCAGAAAGAAAACAGCCACACAAAACAGAAATGGCTACAAACAAGTACCTTTCAATAATAACTTTAAATGTAAATGGGCTAAATGCTCCAACCAAAAGACATTGAGTGGCTGAATGGATAAAAAATCATGACCCATACATCTGCTCTCTACAAGAGACACACCTCATTAGAAGGGACACACACAGACTGAAAGTGAAGGGATGGAAAAATATCTTTCAGGCAATGGAAAGGAAAAGAAAGCTGGGGTAGCAATACTTATATCGGACAAAATAGTCCTCAAAGTGAAGGCCATAACAAGAGATAAAAAAGGCCACTTCATAATACTAAAGGGATCAATACAACAAGAAGATATAACCCTGATAAACATATATGCACCCAATGCAGGAGCACCCAAATACATAAAAAAACTCCTGGAAGATAGTCTCTTCAATAAATGGTGTTGGGCCAAAACCGGTTTGGCTCAGTGGATAGAGCGTCGGCCTACGGACTGAAAGGTCCCAGGTTCGATTCCGGTCAAGGGCATGTACCTGGGTTGCGGGCACATCCCCAGTAGGAGATGTGCAGGAGGGGCACATCCCGAGTAGGAGATGTGCAGGAGGCAGCTGATCGATGTTTCTCTCTCATTGATGTTTCTAACTCTCTATCTCTCTCCCTTTCTCTCTGTAAAAAAACAATAAAATATATTAAAAAAATAAAATAAGTGGTGTTGGGAAAATTGGACAGATATATGCAAGAAAATGAAACTAGACCACTAACTTACACCATACACAAAAATAAACTCAAAATGGATAAAGGACTTAAATGTACGATGGGAAACCATAAAAATTCTAGAAGAATCCAAAGGCAACAAAATCTCAGACATATGCCGAAGCAATTTCTTCACTGATACAGCTCCTTGGGCACTTGAAACTATAGATAAAATGAACAAATGGGACTACTTCAAAATAAAAAGCTTCTGCACAGCAAAAGAAACCATCAACAAAACAACGAGAAAGCCCACTGCATGGGAAAACATATTTGCCAATGTCATATCTGATAAGGGCCTAATCTCCAAAATTTATAGGGAACTCATACAACTTAACAAAAGGAAGATAAACAATCCAATCAAAAAATGGGCAAAGGACCTAAATAGACACCTTTCAAAAGAGGACATTCAGAAAGCCAAAAGACATATGAAAACATGCTCAAAGTCACTAATCATCTGAGAGATGCAAATCAAAACATATGCACCCATATGTTCATAGCAGGGCAATTCACCATAGCTAAGATCTGGAAACAGCCTAAGTGCTCATCAGTAGATGAATGGATTAGAAAACTGTGGTACATCAACACAATGGAATACTATGCTGCTGTAAAAAAGAAGGAACTCTTACCATTTCCAACGGCATGGATGGAACTGGAGAGCATTATGCTAAGTGAAATAAGCGAGTCAATGAAGGAAAAATACCACATGATCTCACTCATTCATGGATAATACAGACCATTATAAACTTTTGAACAGTAATAGATACAGAGGCAGAGCTGCCTCTAACAGATTGTCAAAATGCAGTGGGAAGGCCGGGGCAAGTTGGGGAGCAGGAGGGAGGGGTACAAGAGATCATCCGAAGGACTTGTATGCATGCATATATGCGTAACCAATGGACATGGGACGCTGGGGGGTGGGGGAGTCCAGGGGATATTCAAGGTCGGGGGAAATTAAAAAAAAAGACACATATGTAATACCCTCTGTAATACTTTATGCAATTAAAAAATAATAATAAACAAATAATTTTAAAAAAGAGGAAAAATAAAAGAAGAAATAGTAAGGAAAAAAACATATGGGGAGAAAACACCACAATACAAACAGATAAACCAAATAATGCAAACAACAATCACCCAGAAAACTAGGCGGACAGAATCTGTAGAGGCAGAGCTTATATATAGAATAAAAGTTTATGGAATTGAATATATAGGGGAAGGAAATGGTTCAGTATAGAGAAAATAGAAAGAGAATGAGTGAATAACAAGAATAAGAAATAAGATTAAAAAATTAATAAAAATAACAAAAAATAAAAGATAAAGCCAATATATATATTAAAATTTATCTATTAATTTATTCATCCATATCTGGAAAAGGAGAATAGAGGAGCAAGCAGGTAGGTTTGAGTTTATTGAGTGAAACTAATTAAACAAAAGAAGAAGAGAGCAAGAAAGGAGAGGGAAAAGAAGCATAAAAATTGACTAGCAAAGAATGAGAAAGGGGAAGGGAGCATGGACTTGAAATAAGAGAGGAAATTAGATATATGACTAAGCCAACAGAGACTACAGTAATAATAACATGTCAATAAAGCAGATAAGTAAGATAAATTTTTTAAAATTTGTAAAAAGAAAGGAAAGAGCCCTGGCCGGTTTAGCTCCAGTGGATAGAGCATCGGCCTGCAGATTCAAGGGTCCCAGGTTTGATTCCAGTCAGGGGCATGTACCTTGGTTGTGTGCACACCCCCGGTGGGGGGTGTGCAGGAGGCAGCTGATCGATGTTTCTCTCTCATTGATGTTTCTAACTCTCTATCCCTCTTCCTTCCTCTCTGTAAAAAATCAATAAAATATATATTTAAAAAAAGAAAGGAAAGAGACAAACTAATGTGGGGACAGGCAAGGGGAAAACAGCATGAAAGAGGGAGAAGTAGGGAAGAAAAGGGTGGAAAAATTAAATAAAAATAACAATAAAAATAAAAGTAGAATGAAGAAAAAACACAAAGAAAGAATAAAAAAGAAAAAATGTTTTTAATAAAAGATAAAAAAGTGAAATGTTCACTTCAACCAAGTTTTAATGCCCCATGGGGCTGGTTTAAGACCCCACTCTTCTGTCTGCTACTGTTCAGTTTCCTGTTAGGTAGTCAGAACTGTGTTGAAGTTCCAAGCAATCCACTGCTCCTCTGTTTGTCTGTCTCCACGTCCTTGCCTGCACACAGGTGATACCAATCTGCCTGCTTTTCCTGTCTGCCTGCTGTCAATCTTAATCTCTCAAGTGACTGTTTCTGACAGGGCTTTACGTGCTGTATCACTTTCAGGGACTTTTCAACCCAGTCCCTGAGGGCTCTTTAGGACTATTCAGAGTCTTTTTTCCTTTGTCTGCTCAGCTGTAGACTGGATGTGGCTGTACCAGCTATCTTGAGTCTGCTGGAAGGGGCTGGCTCTTCAGGAGAAAAATGGCCACTTAGGTTCCAACTGTTTTCTTATTTGTCAAGATTTCTGAGGCTATAAATTTTTGAAATGTTTCTCCTGCAGCTGTGAAACATACCATTGATATTTTAATAGAGATTGACTTGAATCCATAGATTGCTTTGGGTAGTATGGACATTTTATTTTTTACTTTTAAATATTGTTGAAAGTATTACATAGATGTGTCCATGTGTTATGCATGGATGCATACAAGTTCATTGGTTTATCTCTTCCCATCCACCCTCCCTTTCCTTCTGTCTGCGATTAGAGAGTGTACCATGCTTCTATGACTCTGGATCTATTTTGTGGATCAGTTAATTTTGCACATTATATTCTATATATGGGTGAAGTCACATGATACTTGTCTTTTGCTGACTGGCTTATTTTGCTTAGCATAATGTTCTCTAGGTCCATCCATGCTGTTGCAAATGGCCACTTAGGTTCCAACTGTTTTCTTATTTGTCAAGATTTCTGAGGCTATTCAGGATCTTATTGCTAGTACTGATCTTTTACCTCCTTAGTGCAGTTTATTCCTAAGTACATTCCTATTTTCTGTTGCAACAGTAAATGGGATTGTTTCCTTAGTTTTTTTTTTCTAATTGTTCATTATTGGTGTATAAAAATGCAACCATTTTCTGTGTATTGATTTTATATCTTGCTACTTTGCTCAATTCATTGATCAGATCTAGTAGTTTTTTTGTGAAGTCTTTAGAGTTTTCTATATAGAATATCCTATCATCTGCAAATACTGACAATTTTACTTCCTCTTTTGAGATTTGTGTGACCTTTTATTTTTTTCTTCTTGTCTGATTGCTGTGGCTAGGAATTCCAGAAATATTTTGAATAAGAGTGGTGAAAATGGGCATCCCTGACTTGTTCCTGACCTTAAGGGAAACACTTTTAGTATTTTGCCATTGAGTATGATATTGGCTGCAGGTTTGTCATATAAGGCCTTCATTATGTTGAGGGATGATCGTATTCATACTTTGTTAAGAATTTTTATAAAAAATGGGTGCTAGATTTTATCAAATTCTTTGTTTGCATTTATTGATATGATTATGTGAGTTTAAGCTTTCATTTTTATGTGATGTATCACATTTATTGCTGTATGAATGCTGTACCAATTTTGGATACTCAGAATAAATTCCACTTGTTCATGGTATGTGATATTTTAATGCATTGCCAAATTCAATTTGCTAATATTTTGTTGAAAATGTTAGCATCTAAGTTCATCATGGATATTGGCTTATAAATTCTTTATTTGTAGTGGTTTTATCTGGATTTGAATTAGGATACTGCTGGCCCATAAAAAGATCGGGAAATCTTTCCTCCTCCTGAATTTTTTGGAACAAATTGAGCTATAAGATAGGTGTGAGTCCTTGTTTGAAGGTTTTTTAAAACTCCCCAGTGAAGTCATCCAGTCCAGGATTTTTGTTTGCTGGAAGTTTTTAAGTTACTGCTTCAATTTAATTACTTGTTATTGGTCTATTCAGGCTTTCTGATTGTTCCTTATTCAGTATTGGAAGATTGTATATTTCTAAGAATTTTTTCATTTCCCCTAAGTTGTCCAGTTTGTTGGCATATATTTGTTCATAGTAGTTTCTTATATTTCTTTGTATTTCTGGAATTTCAGTTGTTACTTCTCTTTCATTTCTGATTTTATTTATGTGGGTCCTTTATCTCTGTTTCTTGCTGAGTCTACATAAAGTTTCATCAATCTCCTTTAGTTTTTCTAAGAACCTACTCTTGGTTTCATTGATCTTTTGAAATTATTTTAGTCTTTATATTATTTATTTGCCCTCTGATCTTTATTATTATTTCCTTTTTTTATTTACTCTGGACTTTGTTTCTTTTCTTTTCCTAGTTCTTTTGGGTGCAGGGTTATATTATTTATTTGAGATTTTTTCTTGCTTCTTGAGATAAGCCTGTAGTGCTATGAATTTTCCTCTCAGGACCACTTTTATTGTGTCCCATAGACTTTTGGGTTGTTGTGAATTCATTTTCATTTGTTTGCAAATATGTTTTTTTACTTAGATCTCATTGGTAACACACTCATTCTTTAATAACATGATATTTAGCCTTCATGTTTTTAAGTGTTTTCATTGTAAGTGAATTTTAGTTTTATGCCATTGTGATACTTTAAGATACTTGATAGGATTTTAATAGTATTGAATTTGTTCAGACTTTTTTTGTGTCCTCACATGTGGTCTATCTTTGAGAATTTTCCATGTGCACTTGAGAAGAATATATATTTGCCAGTTGGGACAAAATGTTCTATAAATATCATGTAAAGCCATCTGATCCAGTGTGTCCTTTAAAGTCACTGTTTTATTTTCTCTTTGTTGTCTGGAAGATCTATTCAGTGATTACAGTGGGGTGTTAAAGTCTCCTGCTATGACTACATTGCTATTGATCTCTCACTTATAATCCACCAAGAATTTATACTTTGTGAATATTTGTTTACTAGAGTGTGTCTTCTTTTTGGATTGATCCATTTAGTATCATATAGTGACATTCTTTGTCCCTTTAATGACCTTTGCTTTGAAGTCTATTTTGTCACATGGAAGTGTTGCTATCCCATCTTTTTTTTTTCATTTTCATTTCCATGGAATATATTTTTCCATTTCTTCATTTTTAGCCTCTGCAAATCTTTTGTGCTGAGATCAGTATCTTGTAGACAGCACATATATGGGTCATGCTTTTTTAAAATTTGGAACTTTATTTTACTTATCTTTAACACCTTTATGTTGATACAGTCTTCCTATTTACAGTTGTTAATGAGATACTGTATTCCATCAATATGCGTTCTTCTAAAATTATAAATTTTTTGAGAATCAGTGAGGCATTAGTACATCTTTGAAAATACAAATGTTTTAATGGCTTTTAAGAGAAGTACTAGATTCATCTACAAGGAGATTATATAAATTTTAATTATCATTTTAGCTGAATCATTCTGTTTCTGAAGTTGAGGTGATAGTGATTTATTGTGGGGTAAAGTAGGGGAAGACACAATTAAGTCAGATCAATAGGTCCACTCTTAATTTAGTGAGTAGATTTGGAGAAATTAATACAAGAATGGAAGTCAAGGTTTAGGGGGCTATGATGGTTATTTCATCGTATGGAAAAGCTACTGATTATGGAAAAAAGAATTAGATTTAAAATGTGTTTAGGTCATAAACTTTTTTTTGTTCTTTATTGTTGAAAGTATTACATATAAGAGAGAACCAAGATGGCAGCATAGGTAAACACCTGCACTTGCTGCCTCCCACAACCACATCAAAATTACAACTAAAATACATCACAACTATCATCCAGAACCATGGGAAAGCTGGTTGAGTGGAAGTACTACAACAAGAGATGTAAAGAAGAAAGCGAATTGAGACTGATAGGAGATGCCAAGGTGTGGAACGGGCTGCTTTTTTTTTTTTTTTTATCGGGAGGGAGATACACGCTCATGCTTGCTCTGAGCTCCAGTTCTGGGTGAGATTCTGGAGGACCCAGACACATACCAGGAGAAACTGGACTGTCTGGCATTGGGAAAGGAATGCAGGGGGTGGCTTTCTTCCAGACAGAGGTGCTCAAAGCAGTGATTCTCCCTGTGCTGGAACCTCCCCAGGGCAGGGCTGACCTGCAGCCATTGCTGTTTGCTCCGCCCTGGAGATTTCCTGAGACGCTGCCCTACCCAATTTACAACTCCACCCAAGCTGTGTGCAGTGGCGTTTACATATGAATGGCCTGTCCTTTCTCAGCCTAAAACCTGTCAGACAAGCCACATCTGGGTCAAGGAGCCCCAAACCTATCAATAAAAGGCCCAATGACAGCACCAGCAGCAACCTGCCTTGCTTCACAGCTGGGCCTCGTCTGGGAACTTCCAAACCCTTTACAAACAGGAGGAATCTGCATATCTCTCTGTAGCTCCTGATGGGTGGCCCCAGGCTGTGGCTGACTCTGTACCTTCTTAGAGATCCAAGAACCAGTGTACCCAGTGGTGAGTGCAAGATCATACCAGATTACAACTCTTCACATCCATAAGTGACACACTCAAGGGGCAGACTCAGTGGGCACCAAAGCCCCAATGAAGCAAGCCCTGCTCCATAAAGGTGTCTCCTGCACAGCAGCTCTTCCATTGTAGATACAGCTGGTCCTCACAGCCAATTGGCCTGGAGGTCACTTCCTCCCAGTGATGCCAACAGCAATCAAGGCTCAACTACAACAAGACTGTGCACACAGCCCACAAAGGGGTGCACCAAGAGTGTCCACCTCAGGTGATTGGGGAGGCTGAGCCACTGGGCACTATAAGACACCTACTACACAAGGCCACTCTATCAACTCAAGAAGACTTAGCGACTATCCAATACATAGAAACAAACACAGGGAAGCAGCCAAAATGCAGAGACAAAGAAACATGTCACAAGTGAAAGAAATGGAAGAAAGCAAACTACTGGATATAGAGTTCAAAACCACAGTTATAAGATTACTCAAGAATCTTCTAGAAACCTCCAAGGAACTTAGTGAGACCTTCAAGCATCTTAGTGAGAATGCCCCAAAATGAAAAAGGACAAGTGAGAAATTAAGCACAAACTGACTGAAATGAAGAATAATATACAGAGGTTTAACAGTAGACTAGAGGATATCAAGAATCAAGTCAAAGATTTGAAATATGAGGAAGAAAAAAACACCCAACAAGAAGAGCAAAAAGAAAAAAGAATCCAAAAATATGAAGATAGTGTAAGGAACCGCTGGAACAACTTCAAGCATACAAACAATTGAATTATGGGTGTGTCAGAAGAAGAGAGAGAGCAAGATATTGAAAGCCTATTTGAAGAAATAATGACAGAAAAATTCCCCTGCGTGGTGAAAGAAATAGACTTACAAGTCCAGGAAGCACAGAGAACCCCAAACAAGAGGAATCCAAATAGGACCACACCAAGACATATCAAAATTAAAATGCCAAGGACAAAAGACAAAGAGAGAATCTTAAAAGCAGAAAGAGAAAAACAGCTAGTTACCTACAAGGAAGTACCCATATGACTGTCAGCTGATTTCTCAACAGAAACTATGCAGGCCAGAAGGGAGTGGCAAGAAATATTCAAAGTACTGAATAACAAGAACCTACAACCAAGATTACTCTACCCAGAAAAGCTATCACTTAAAATTGAAGGTCAGATAGAGAGCTTCACAGACAAGCAAAAGCTAAAGGAGTTCATCACCACCAAACTAGTATTATATGAAATGATGAAGGGTATTCTTTAAGAAGAGGAAGAAGAAAAAAAGGTAAAGATAAAAAATTATGAACAACAAAGTTACAACAAATACATATTAACAAGTAAATCTAAAAATCAAATGAATAAAAAATCGGATGCACAGAATAAACTGGTAAATGTAGTAGAATCATGGGCATGGAAATAGAGCAGACTGACATTCTCGGGGGGAACGAGGTGTGGGGAGTGTGGGAAGAGATTTGACAAAAATATATTTTTTTTTTGATTCTCCAAGAACATTTTATTTTTGCATATTTTTAAATATTTAAAATACTGGCTTAAAAAATACATTCCTGATTCTGTGTTCATAATTTATTTTTTATTTTTTTTTATCCCCCCACCCTAGACAGTCCCCTAGCCTCCCCTATCACCCAGTGTCTTATGTCCATTGGTTATCCTTATATGCATGCATACAAGTCCTTTAGTTGATCTCTTACCCCCCTACCTCCTGCCCCCCAACCCTCCCCAGCCTTCCCGCTGCAGTTTGACAATCTGTTTGAGGCAGCTCTGCCTCTGTATCTATTATTGTTCAAAAGTTTATAATGGTCTCTATTGTCCATGAATGAGTGAGATCATGTGGTATTTTTCCTTTATTGACTGGCTTATTTCACTTAGCATAATGCTCTCCAGTTCCATCCATGACGTTGCAAATGGTAAGAGTTCCTTCCTTTTTACAGCAGCATAGTATTCCATCGTGTAGATGTACCACAGTTTTCTAATCCATTCATCTACTGATGGACACTTAGGCTGTTTCCAGATCTTAGCTATGGTGAATTCTGCTGCTATGAACATAGGGGTGGATATATCCTTTCTGATTGGTGTTTCTGGTTTCTTGGGATATATTCCTAGAAGTGGGATCACAGGGTCAAATGGGAGTTCCATTTTCAGTTTTTTAAGGAAACTCCATACTGTCTTCCATAGTGGCTGCACCAGTCTGCATTCCCACCAGCAGTGCACAAGTGTTCCTTTTTCTCCACATCCTCTCCAGCACTTGTCGTTTGTTGATTTGTTGATGATAGCCAGTCTGACAGGTGTGAGATGGTACCTCATTGCTGTTTTGATTTGCATCTCTCGGATGATTAGTGACTTTGAGCATGTTTTCATATGTCTCTTGGCTTTCTGAATGTCCTCTTTTGAAAGGTGTCTATTTAGGTCCTTTGCCCATTTTTTGATTGGATTGTTTATCTTCCTTTTGTTAAGTTGTATGAGTTCCCTATAAATTTTGGAGATTAGGCCCTTATCAGATATGTCATTGGCAAATATGTTTTCCCACACAGTGGGTTTTCTCGTTGTTTTGTTGATGGTTTCTTTTGCTGTGCAGAAGCTTTTTATTTTGATGTAGTCCCATTTGTTCATTTTTTCTTTAGTTTCAAGTGCCCTAGGAGCTGTATCAGTGAAGAAATTGCTTCGGCATATGTCTGAGATTTTCTTGCCTTTGGATTCTTCTAGAATTTTTATGGTATCCTGTCGTACATTTAAGTCCTTTATCCATTTTGAGTTTATTTTTGTGTATGGTGTAAGTTGGTGGTCTAGTTTCATTTTCTTGCATATATCTGTCCAATTTTCCCAACACCATTTATTGAAGAGACTATCTTGGCTCCATTGTATGTTCTTGCCTCCTTTGTCAAATATTAATTGAGCATATTGGTTCGTGCCGATTTCTGGGCTCTCCATTCTATTCCATTGATCTATATGCCTATTCTTGTGCCAGTACCAGGCATTTTTGAGAACAGTGGCTTTGTAATACATCTTGATATCTGGTATTGAGATCCCACCTACTTTGTTCTTTTTCAGGATTGCTGCAGCTATTCGGGGTCTTTTTTTATTCCAGATGAATTTTTGGAAAGTTCGTTCTAGATCTCTGAAGTATGCTGTTGGTACTTTAATGGGAAGTGCGTTGAATTTATAGATTGCTTTGGGTAGTATGGACATTTTAATGATGTTGATTCTACCAATCCATGAACACGGTATGTTCTTCCATCTGTTAACGTCTTCCTCTATGTCTTTTTTCAACATCCTGTAGTTTTCTGAGTAGAGGTCTTTTACCTCTTTAGTTAAATTTATTCCTAGGTAGCTTAGTTTTTTCGGTGCAATGGTAAACGGGATTGTTTTTGTAATCTCTCTTTCTGAAAGTTCACTATTGGTGTATAGAAATGCCTCAGATTTCTTGGGGTTAATTTTGTATCCTGCTACATTGCCAAATTCATGTATTAAGTCTAGTAGCTTTTTGATGGAATCTCTAGGGTTTTGTATGTATAATATCATGTCGTCTGCAAATAAGGACAGTTTTACTTCCTCTTTTCCAATTTGGATGCCTTTTATTTCTTCTTCTTGCCGAATTGCAATGGCTAACACTTCCAGTACTATGTTGAACAGGAGTGGTGAGAGGGGGCATCCCTGTCTTGTTCCTGTTCTTAGGGTAAATGGTGTTAGTTTTTGTCCGTTGAGTATGATGTTGGCTGTGGGCCTGTCATATATGGCTTTTATTATGTTGAGGTATGATCCTTCTACTCCCACCTTGCTGAGAGTTTTTATCAAAAATGGGTGTTGAAATTTGGACAAAAATATTATATGCATGTATGCAGTACCTATGGGCGCAGACAGTGGGATGGCTAGGTCCTGGTGTGGGGTGGGAACTGAGTGTAGGGGAGCTCTGAGGGGAAAAAGAAGGACATCTTTAATAATATGAACAATAAAGACTTAAAGAAATAAAATAAATAAAAAAGAAAGTATTTCATATGTCTGCTATGTTCCCCCATTGACTTCTCCACCCCTCAGCCCAGGCCTTCACTCCCCTATTGTATGTGTCCATAGGTTATGCTTATATGTATACAAGTTCTTTGGTTGGTCTCTTAACCACCAAGCAGCCTGCATGCCCTGAGATTTAACAGTCTGTTCAATGCTTCTATGTCTCTGGATCATTTTTGTTCATTAGTTTATGTCATTCATTGTATTCCACAAATGACTGAGATCATGTGATACTTATCTTTCTTTGATTAGCTTATTTCACTTAGAATAATGCTCTCCTGGTCCATCCATGTTGTTGCAAATGGTATAAGTTCTTTTCTTGTATAGCAGCATAGTATTCCCTTGTGTAGATATACCATTGTATTTTTTATTGACTAAAGTTTTAAGTATGTCTCTTTTTTCCCCAATTGAAAGCCCCCCTGAAGCCATTCCCACCGAAGCAAGCCCCCACTGCCCCAGTGTTTGTGTCCATTGGTTATGAAAATATGCATGCATATAAGTCCTTTCATTGCTCTCTAACCCCCCTTCCCTACCATTTGTCTCTAGATCAATCTATTCTTATCAAATTATGTTAATCATTATATCCCACATACCAGTGAGATCATGTGCTATTTGTCTTTCTCTGACTGGCTTATTTCGCTTAGCATAATGTTATCCAGTTCCATCCATGTTGTTGCAGATGCTAAAAGTTCCTTCTTTTTATAGCAGCATAGTATTCCACTGTGTAGATGTTCCACAGTTTTTTAATCCACTCATCTGCTGATGGACACTTAGGCTGTTTCCAAATCTTAGCTATTGTAAATTGTGATGCTATAAACATAGGGATGCACATATCCTTTCTGATTGGTGTTTCTAAATCTTGGGATATAGTCCAAGGAGTGGAATTACTGGGTCAAACGGGAGTTCCATTTTTAACTTTTTGAAGAAACAACATTCTGTCCTCCACAGTGGCTGCACCAGTCTGCATTCCCACCAGCAGTGCAGGAGGGTTTCTTTTTCTCCACATCCATGCCAGCACTTGTCCTTTGTTGATTTGTCGATGATAGCCATTCTGACAGATGTGAGATGGTATCTCACTATTGTTTTGATTTGTATCTCTTGGATGATTAGTGACTTTGAGCATGTTTTCATATGTCTATTGGCCGTCTGTATGTTCTCTTTTGAAAAGTGACTATTTAGATCCTTTGACAATTTTTGATTGGATTGTTTCTATTACTTTGGTTAAGATGTATGAGTATCCTATAAATACTGAAGATTAGGCCCTTATCAAATATAACATTGGCAAATATGTTCTCCCATGTAGAGGTCTTTCTATTTGTTTTTTTGATGGCTTCTTGTGCTGTGCAGAAGCTTTTTTACTTTGATGTAGTCCCATTTGTTTATTTTCTCCTTAGTCTCCATTGCCATAGAAGCTGTGTCTGTAAAGATATTGCGGCAACATACGTCTGCTATTTTGCTGCCTATGGAGTCTTGTAGGATTTTTATGGTTTCCCATCGTAAGTTTAAGTCTTTTATCCATTTTGAGTTTGTTTTTGTGTATGGTGTAACTTGGTGATCTGGTTTCATTTTATCGCAGGTATGTGTCCAAATTTCCCAGCACTATTTATTAAAGAGACTGTCTTGACTCCATTGTATGCTCTTGCCTCCTTTGTCAAATATTAACTGAGCATAATAGGTTGGGTCAATTTCTGGGTTCCCTGGTCTGTTCCATTGATCTATATGTCTGTTCTTGTGCCAGTACCTGGCAGCTTTGAGAACCGTGGCTTTGTAATATAGCTATATATATGGTATTGTGATCCCTCCAACTTTGTTCTTTCTCAGGATTGATCTGGCTATTCAGGGTCTGTTTTTATTCTAGATGAATTTTTGGAGTGCTTGAAATATGCCATTAATATTTTAATGGGTATTGCATTGAATCTATAGATTGCTTTAGGTAGTATGGACATTTTAATGATGTTGATGCTACAAATACATGAACATGGTATGATCTTCCATTTCTTTATGTCGTCCTCTATCTCTTTTTCCAATGTCCTGTAGTTTTCCAAGTACAGGTCTTTTATATCCTTAGTCTAGTTTATTCCTAGGTATCTTAATTTTGGGGGGGCGTGCAATGGTAAATGGGATTTTTTTTTTCATTTCTCTTTCTGTGAGTTTATTATTGGTGTATTAAAAGGCCACAGATTTCTGGGAGGTAATTTTGTATTCTGCTACATTGCCAAATTCATTTATTAGGTCTAGTAATTTATTGATGGAGTCTTTGGGGTTTTCTATGTATAGTATCATGTTATCTGCAAATAAGGACAGTTTTACTTCTTCTTTTCCAATTTGGATGTGTTTTATTTCTTCTTCTTCCTCTCTGATTGCTATGGCTAGTATTTCTAGTACTATGTTGAACAGGAGTGGTGAAAGTGGGCATCCTTGTCTTGTTCCTGTTCTTAAGGGAAATGAGATTAATTTTTGCCCATTGAGTATTATGTTGGCTGTAGGTTTGTTGTATAGGGCTTTTATTATGTTGAGGTCTTATCCCTCTATTCTCACTTTGCTGAGAATTTTGATCAAGAAAGGGTGTTAGATTTTGTCAAATGCCTTTTCTGCATCAGTTGATATGATTATGTGATTTTTGTCTCAGTTTTTTTATGTGATGTATCAATTTATTTATATTTTAATACTGTACCATTCTTGCATCCCCAGAATAAATCCCACTTGGTCATGGTGTATTATCTTTCTAATGTATTGCTGAATCCGATTTGCTAGGATTTTTTGAGGATATTAGCATCTAGGTTCATCAAGGATATTGGACTGTAGTTCTCTTTTTTTGTGGTGTCTTTATCTGGTTTTAGGATTAGGGTAGTGCTGGCTTCATAGGAAGAGCTTGGAAGTATGCCTTCCTCTTGAATTTTTTGAAATAGTTTGAGGACAATAGGTTTTAGTTCTATGAATGTTTAGTAGAACTCCCCTGTATAGCCATCCAGACCAGTTCTTTTGTTTGCTGGAAGATTTTTGATAACTGTTTCAATTTCTTTGGTAGTTATCGGTCTATTCAGGTTTTTTGACTTTCTTGGTTGGGTTTTTTGGAGCTTTTATTTTTCTAAGAATCTGTCCATTTCATCTAGGTTGTACAATTTTTTGGGATAGAGTTGTTCATAGTATTTTTTCATAATCATTTGTATTTCAGTGGGATTGGTTATTACCTCACCTCTTTCATTTCTGATTTTGTTTATTTGGGTCCTCTCTCTTTGCTTCTTGGTGAGCCTGGCTAGAAGTTTATCAATCTTGCTTGTCCTTTCAAAGAACTGGCTCTTTGTTTTATTGAATATATATATAGTCTCTATGGCATTTATCTCCTCTCTTATCTTTATTATTTCCTTCCTTCTGCTTACACTGGGCTTTTCTTGTTGCTCTATTTCTATCTCTTTGTGTTGTAGGGTTAGATAATTTATTACCATTGTTTCTTGTTTTTTGAGATTGGCCTGCAGAGCTATGATCTTCCCTCTCAAGACTGCTTTCACTGTGTCCCATAGATTTTGGATTGTTGTGTTTTAATATTCGTTTGTTTTCATGATGCTTTTAATTTCTTCTTTGATCTCTTTGGTCACCCAGTCATTGTTTAATAGCTTGCTATTTAGCCTCCAGCTATTTGATTTTTTTATTGTATTTCTTTTCTAGTTTTATGCTATTGTGATCTGAGAAGACTCTTGATATGATTTCTATCTTCTTGAGTTTGAAGAGACTTTGCCTGTGTCCCAATTTGTGGTCTATCTTTAAAAAAGACTCATGTGCACTTGAGAAGAATATATATTCTGTGGCTTTGGGGTGAAATGTTCTGAAGATGTCAATGAATTCTATATGATCTAATGAGTCATTTAGAATTAATGTTCTTTGCTGATTTTTTGTTTAGGGGATTTGTCCTGTGGTGTTAGAGGGGTATTAAAGTCCCCTACTAAGATTGTATTGATGTCAATCTCTCTCTTGATATCCTCCAGAAGTTTTTTTTTTATGTATTTGGGTGTTCCTATATTGGGTGCATATATGTTTACCAGAGTTATATCTTCTTGTTCAATTTCTCCCTTTAGTCTTATGAAGTGACCTTCCTTAACTCTTGTTATGTCCTTCACATTGAGGTCTAATTTGTCAGATGTAAGTATTGCTACCCCACCTTTGCATGACTTTGTATATTTTATTCCATTCCTTTTTGGCCTGATGTGTTTCTGTTGAGAAATCAGTTGCTAGTCTGATGGGGGATCCTCTGTAGGTAACTTTCTGTCTCTCTCTGCCAGCCTTTAAGATTCTTACTTTGTCATTGGTGTTTGGCAATTTAATTACAATGTGTCTTGGTTGTCGGTCTTTTGGCATTCATCTTATTTGGAACTCTGTGAGCTTCTTGGATTTGTTTGAGTTTTTTTTCCTTCCCTATATTAGGGAAGTTTTCTGTCATTATTTCTTCAAACAGGTTTTCTATTCCTTGCTCAATTTCCTCTCTTTCTGACACCCCTATTATGTGGATGTTGTTTCATTTCGTATTGTCCCAAAGTTCCCTTAGGCTCTGCTCCTCTTTTTAAAGTTTTTTTTTTTAAAGCTGCTCTGCTTGGGTATTTTTTCTTACCTTGTCTTCTAGCTCACTGATGTGGCCCTCTGCTTCTTCTAGTCTACTGTTGATGTTTTTTATTATGTTCTTTATTGTAGCTATGTTATTATTCATTTCTTTCTGGTTCTTCCTCATTTCCTCCTGGTTCTTACAAATGTTGTTGAATTTGTCTTCCATCCTTTTCAGCAACCTTATGACCATTGCTCTGAATTCTTTCTTTGACATATTGCTTGCCTCCATTTTGGTTATTTTGTTTTCTGGTGATTCCTTCTTTTCTATTTTATGTGGGCTATTTCTTTGTCTCCCCATGATTGCTCCTCTCTGGGTGTCTGATTATGTAACTCTCTCTCTCCTGCATTGACTTGAAAGCACAAAATATAACACAACAAGACACAACGCACAGGGTGCCAAACACAAATGTATTCATGATAGTAATAACCCCAAATAAAGGTGACCACCAGAGAAAAGAGAATTACAGGATATAAAAGAGTGCAAAAAATGATAATGAGGAGAGCAAAAATGTAAGAGAGGAAAGAAACAGAAGAGAAAGAAGGTGGGGAAATATATGTATATGGGGATGAAACTCCAATAAAACAACTAATCCAAAAAATGAAAACAACAAATAAAAACACCCAGATGAATCTGAGGAAGCTGAGCTTATTTCCAGAAGTTAAGGTCAAGGAATTGAATGGATGGGGAAATATCCACGATTCAGTATAGAGGAGGTAGAAAGAGAATGAGTGTATAAGAATAAAAGTAAAACAAAAAAACAAAAAACTAAATATAAAGAAGAATATATATATATAATATATATTAATATACACATATTAATATATATTAAAGTATATATGAAAAAGAAATATATATATATGAAAAAGATATATATATATATGTATATATATATATATGTATATATATATGACTTTCCCCCTTCTTTAATCTACCTATCTATGTATTTGTTTACTATTGGAAGAGGAGAATAGAGAGTAGATAGTCTTGAGTTTGTGATTGGAATTAGTTAAGCTATTAGTAGGAGAAGAGAATAAGTGAGAAGAGGAAAAACGGAAGTAAAAAAAACAAAACCCACAAATAAAAAAACAAAAAACAAACAAACAAACAAAAAACCCCAAAAAGAACTAAAAGCAAACAAGCAATAAAACCCAAACTAATCAATAATCAAACAAAGAACAAGATAGATAGAAAGAAAAGGGCAAAAATAGAAGAAAAAGAACATTTAGATAGTTAAGAAAGAGATGAAGGAGGTGTGTATGGACTTGGAGCAAGGGAGCAGAAATTAGATATATGAGTAAGATCAGTTTTTAACAAGGAGTAAAGAGAAAGGATAGAGAAAAAACTAAAGCAGGAACAGTGTAAGAGAAACAGAATAAAAGAAGAAAGTGAGGAAGAGAGCATTGGCATAAAGGAAAAATTGAGTGTAAAATAATGCTAAAGGAAAAATAAAAATAGAATGTAAAACACTAATCCTAAAATAAAATAAAATAAAATAAAATAAAGAAAAATAAAATAAAAGTTTAAAAAGGTAAAATAATAGTAGCAATAATAAT
Source organism: Myotis daubentonii (assembly GCF_963259705.1). Classification (NCBI taxonomy): domain Eukaryota; kingdom Metazoa; phylum Chordata; class Mammalia; order Chiroptera; family Vespertilionidae; genus Myotis; species Myotis daubentonii. The sequence continues at coordinate 94,970,642 of NC_081861.1, read as the reverse complement.
AATTTAAAATGAAAATATAATAGAAAAGGTAAAATCAAGTGAGAAAAAAATTTAGTTTCTTAAGTAAAAGATAAAAAATAAAAATATGAAGTAGTGAAGGTCATTCACTTCCTCTACTATTCTGCTTGGCAGATATGTTTTTTGTCAGGTAGATCACACAATATTGAAGTTCCCTGCGCTCCACCACTCCTCTATGTCATAAGCCACCACCCTGTTTTCTTTTTTCTAATCTGAATAGAGTTTTATTTATTTAAAATCTCATTTCATGAATGCGCATTTATAGGGCAAACTAGAACAATCAATTGCATAAACAACTGTCCTCATATAATAGGTAGTTTCTACTTGAAATAAAAACCCAAGTGACAGTAATAAGTGCAGGCACATATAGTAGCATATATCAAATAGCTTAGATGAAAGATGGCATGTCCTGAAAAAGTTTCTGGTGATTGAAAAAATTAGCCCACGACAAAGACATTGATGTCAGAAGATGTATGTGAAGAGTTCAAATGCAATGTTAAAAAGCAAAAGTAGTAACATATGTACTATATTAAGTAAATAAAACCTTAATTACTAAAATGAATAATGAAAGTGAGAGTATCCCTCTTCTCATATTGGTTTATTTTCAAACTAAAGACAAAATTTTAGTTTCAGCTTCTATACTGTTATAAAATTAGTATAAATTTTGTTTATACTATTATATAATCCTAGTCAGAGCCATGGAGTTATCAATTCCCACTTCACCTTTGTGTCATTGAACCTCTGGTTTCTGGTCAGTGTTTTAAGTGTTTCATATATTTGGCTTCTTCCTCCCACTACTTGTTTTATTCATCATCTTCCTCCTCCTCCTCCTCCTCCTCCTCCTCCTCCTCCTCCTCCTCCTCCTCCTCCTCCTCTTCCCCCTCCTCCTCTTCTCACTTTTTTTCTCCTCCTTTCTCTGGGGCAGCCTCTTCTGGAGGCTTTTCTGTGGGCTCTGCTTTTGAAGCTTTACAAAGGATGCATGTGGCAATACTGACAACTGCTAATATTGTGAGAAAAAGTATTAAGAATGATAAGATCATATTGTCTAAGATCTTTCATGTTTGGCAGGATGGCCAGTGATGGAACTTCCACCATCTGTTGGCTGTTCATCAAGTGGCAAACCAGGGGGACCACTGTCCACACTACCCACATCTCCTAAAGATTTACAGTTAGGGGGTGCATAGCCAGATCTACAATGGCAGTACTTCAAATTGTTGCAAACTCCTTTCTGATCACACATTGCTTGTACATCTCAGTCATACTTGAGCACATCATCATCAGTGCAGGATGCATTTACACAGATTTTCCCTTTGGAACAAGTAATGCCATATTTCACATTTCCTCCATCATCTTTATCAGCAGTGTCATAGAAATCCGTGGCCCAGCAGTAGTTGTCAGCAGAAGGAATCTGGATCACTGTATGATAGGGCACAACCCTGTTTTCAAACAGTCAGGAGCTCTTTGTTTCTCAGTCTGCCTTTAGTTGTATTTACACAACATTCAATTTCTTATAAAACCCCTGGGTGGCAGTGTTTCTGTATTGATATCCGGTGCTAAAATGCCCTCCCATACCCAGTGGTTAGATTGCTTTTCCTGCAGCACTCAGTATTGGGTTGGGTGGACAGACTGCCCTAGAGCTGGTTTTCTGCTTGTCTCTCCCTACTCTGAAACCCAGGTTCCACAAAAACAGCCTTCCCCTGCAGTCTCCGTGAGTGTTTTTTAATTGGAATATCCTATGTACTGGACTTAGCATTCAAAAGCAAGGATTTAAAAAGACAAAGAAGAAAATAAAAAAGCCAAAGGACATGGGCAGACTTGCGTCTTTTTCCCCTGGCACTATGCAGCCAGTATACTGGTAGAATTTCCAGCTGCCTTTCTGGACCCAGCCCTGCTGTGGGTTAATTTCTATAGTCCCTTTCTGCCAGCATCCCTGTGGACCCCCTTCCACATTCAAGGGCTACACTGACCCCAGCAGCCGTGGATTTTGTGGGGCAGTCTTCCTCTGAGACTTCAGTTCTCACTGCATGCGATTCCTGCATGTTTCTCCCTCCAGCCTGGATCCCAGATCTCACCTTTCCCCAGGCCAGTGGTTCTCAACATTCTGGCCCTTTAAATACAGTTCCTCATGTTGTGACCCAACCATAAAATTATTTTCGTTGCTACTTCATAACTGTAATGTTGCTACTGTTATGAATCATAATGTAAATATCTGATATGCAGGATGGTCTTAGGCAACCCCTGTGAAAGGGTCGTTCAACTGCCAAAGGGGTCGCAACGCACAGGTTGAGAACCGTTGCCCTAGGTGCTTTCTGACCTGTGTTTAATTCGCCAATTCTGGGTGGATATTAATCAATTCAGCTCTTCCTTCTTTCTGCTCTGTGTGAAGGAGCAGGGCTCATCCATGTATTAACGCCACTTTGTGTCCTTCTGGACAAACTTTCTAGGTGCTCGTGGTCAGAGAGGCTGGAGTCTTGGTGTTGCTGGGTTTGCAGCTGAGGCAGCTCATCTCTGGGGGTTGTGGTTGTAAGGTCCTGGAAGGTATCTGAGATCCCTATTGAAGGTAGGGCTGGGCTTTAGATCACCGCCACTCTCCCCTTCAAGATGGTATGGTCTCCACTGCAGAGCCAGCCACTCCGGGAGAGATTTCTGCAGCAGTAGAGGCTGCCAGGCCAGGCGTGCCCAGTCCAGCAGTCCCCAGCAAATCCTTGGAATATAACTGTTCCCTCATTCACAAATACAAACACTTCCTACACATCCACGCACTTTCCTTTTGTTCTTTCACTCACACACTCTCTTGCAGCTTGCCGTCCTGTCAGCAGCCACCTTGGATCTCTCCCTACCATCTGTACCCGTGTTTCTTAATCCACTCATCAGCTGATGGGCACTTAGGTGGTTTCCCAATATTAGCTATTGTAAATTGCAATGATATGATCATAGGGGTGCATATAGTCTTTCTGATTGGTGTTTCTTGTTTCATGGAATATATTCCTAGAAGTGGAATTACTGGATCAAATGGGAGTTCCATTTTTAATTTCGTGAGGAAACTCCATACTTTTTACCACAGAGGCTGCACCAGTGTGCATTCCCACCAGCAGTGCAGGAGGGTTCCTTTTTCTCGCCAACACTTGTTTGTTGATTTGTCGATGATAGCCATTTTGACAGGTGTGAGGTAGTACACATTGTCATTTTGCTTTGCATCTGTCAAATGATTAGTGAATTTGAGCATTTTTACATATGCCTCTTGGTCTTCCATATGCCCACTTTGCCCATGTTTTTATTGGATTGTTTATCTTTCTTTTATAAAGTTGTATGAGTTCCCTATAAATTTTGGAGATTAAACCCTTATCAGATGTAATATTGGCATATATGTTCTCCCATGCAATGGGATCTTTGTTATTGTTTTGATGGTTTCTTTTGCTTTGCAGAAGAATATAATTTTGATGTAGTTCCCTTTGTTTATTTTCTCCTTAGTTTCCATTGTCCTAGAAGATGTATCAGTCAAGATATTGTTAGGGGATATGCCTGATATTTTTCTGCCTAGGGATTCTTCTAAGATTTTTATTGTTTCCTGTCTTACATTTATGTCTTCTATCCATTTTGTGTTTATGTTTGCTGTTGGTGTAAGTTGGTGGTCTAGTTTCATTTTTTGCATGTATCTGTCAAATTTCCCCAACACCACTTATTGAAGAAAGTGTCTTGACTCCATTGTATGCTCTTTCCTCCTTTGTCAAATATTAATTGAGCATAATGGCTTGGGTTGATTTCTGCATTCTCCGTTCTATTTCATTGGTCTATATGTCTATTCTTGTGCCAGTACCAGGCTGTTTGAGTACAGTGGCTTTGTAATATAGCTTGATATCTGGTATTGTGATCCCTCCAACTTTGTTCTTCTTTTACAGAATTGCTGCAAAAATTGGTGCCTTTTTTTATTCCATATAAATTTTAGGAGAGTGTGCTTTTGGTCTGAGAACTGTGCTGTTGGTATTTTAATGCAAATTGCTTTGAATCTACAGATTGATTTGGGTAGTATGGACATTATAAGGATGTTGATTCTACCAATCCATGAACACAGTATATTCTTCCACTTGTTTATATCTTCCTCTATTTCTTTTTTCAGCTTCCTGTAGTTTTCTGAATATAGGTCTTTTTCTTCCTTAGTTAATTTTATTTCTAGGTATCTTAATTTTTGTTACAATGGTAAATGGGATTGTTTTGTTGTTGTTGTTCAGTTTCTCTTCCTGTGAGTTTGTTATTGGTGTATAAAAATGCCATAGATTTCTGGATGCTAATTATGTATCCTGCTACATTGTCAAATTCATTTATTAAATACTAGAGGCCTGGTGCATGAAATTCATGCACAGGTATAGTCCCTAGGCCTGGCCTGGGATCAGGGCCATCTTCCCCAGCTGCCCGCAGCCGGTCCTGCCTCCCGCTGCCACCCACACCCGGTTCCCTATTCGCCATCAGGTGATCGGTGCCTGATGGCTGGGGGAAGGGACCAAGAGGTGATCAGTGTGCCCCAGAGTGACTGGTCCAGGAGTTGTTCTGGTTGTTCTGCTGTTAGGGTCAATTTGCATATTACCCTTTTATTATATAGGATAGTAGTTTTTGGTGGAGTCTTTAGAATTTTCTATGTACAACATCATTTCATGTACAAATAATGACCATTTTATTTCTTCTTTTCCAATTTGGGTGCCTTTTATTTCTTCTTCTTATCTGATTGCTATTGCTAGCACTTACAGTATTATGTTGAAAAGGAGTGTTGAAAGTGTGCATCCCTCTCTTGTTCCTGTTCACAGGGAAATGGTTTTAGTTTTCACACATTCAGTATGATGGTGGCATTAGGTTTGTCAGGTAAGGCTTTTATTATGTTGAGATATGATCCCTTTATTCCACTTTGCTGAGAGTTTTCATCAATAAAAAGTTTTGGATTTTGTCAAATGCTTTTCTTGCATCAATTTTTGATATCATGTGATTTTTTTCTTTCAATTTTGTTTATATGATGTATCACGTTTATTGATTTGTGGATATTATATCAGCCTTGCCTCACCATAATAAATCTCACTTGGTCAGGGTGTATGATCTTTTTAATGTATTGCTAGATGAAATTTGCTAATATTTTGTTGAGAATTTTAGCATCTATGTTCATTATGTATATTGGCCTGTAATTCTCTTTCTTTGTAATGTCATTATCTGATTATCAGATTAGGGTAATGCTGGCTTCATAGAAAGATCCGTGAAGTGTACCTCTTGTTTTCTTTTTGTTTGTTTGTTGTTGTTGTTTTGGAATAGTCTGAGGAAGGTAGGTGTTAGATCTTCTTTGAATTGTTTGGGAAAACTCTCTTGTGAAGCCATCCTGACCAAGACTTTTTTGCTGGAAGTTTCATTTTATTTTATTTTTTTAATTACTGCTTCAATTTCAGTAGTTATCTGTTTATTCAGTTTTTTTAATTTTTATTTTGCTGACTGTGTTTTGGAAGATTGTATTTTTTCTAGCAATATGTTCATTTCATATTCATTGTCAGTTTGTTGGAATAGAGTTGTTCAATGTATTTTATTTTTGTACTTTGTATGTCTGTTGGTTCCATTGTTATTTCACCTCTTTCATTTGTGATTTTGTTTTTTTGGGTCTTCTCTCTTTATTTCTTGGTGAGCCAGGCTCGAGGTGTATCAATCTTGTTCATCCATTCAAATAACTAACTTTTGGTTCTTTTGATTTTTTTTTTGGTCTCTATGTCATTTATTTCTGCATTGATCTTTATTATTTCCTATCTTATTCTTATTCTCCACTTTTCTTGTGGCTCTCTTTCTAAGTCTTTTACCTGTAGGGTTAGATCATTGTTACCAGTTTTTCTTTCTTTCTTTTTTTCTTTCTCTTTTTTTTAAGTTAGGCATGTGCACTTCATTCTTACACATTGTATAATAGCATGCTACTTAACCTTCATGTTTTTTATTGTTGCTGATGGTTTTTATTGTAGTTGATTTCTAATTTTATGCCATTGTTATCTCAATGGATGCTTGATATGATTTCAGTCTTTTTGAATTTGTAGAGACTTAGCCTGTGTCCTAATATGTGGTCTATATTTGAAAATGTCCCAAGAGCACTTAAGAATGTATATTCTGTAGCTTTTGGATGAAATGTTTTGAACATGTCTATTAATTCCATCTGATCTAGTGAGCCATTTAGGACTGCTGTTTCCTTGTTAATTTTCTTCTAGATTTATCCAGTGAAGTCAATGGGGTTTTAAAGTTCCTTACTATGATTGTATTGCTGTCTATCTCTCCCTTGATATCTTCTAGAAATTTTTCTTATGTATTTGGGTGCTTCAGTATTGGGTGCATATTTTTTTTAGATGTATAACCTCTTGTTTATTGATCTCTTTAGCATTATGAAATGGCCTTCCTGGTCTCTTGTTATGGCCTTCACTTTGAGGTCTATTTTGTCAGATATAAGTACTGCTTCCCCAGCTTTTTTTTCTTTTCCATTTTCCTTAAAAATATTTTTTTTATCCCTTCACTTTCATTCTGCATGTGTTCTTTGTTTTGAGGTGGGTCTCAGGTAGACAGCATATATATGGGTCATGTTTTCTTATCCATTCAGCCACTGTATATCTTTTGATTGGAGCATTTAATCCATTTACATTTAAGGTTATTATTTATATGTATTTGATTGTTACCATCTCTATTTTTTATGCCTGTGCTCCTTCTTTCCTTTGTATTTCTTCTTTTTACAGAAGTCCCTTTAGCATTTCTTGCATTGCTGGCTTGCTCCTAATAAACTCCCTTAGCTTATTTTTGTTTGTAAAGCTCCTGATTTCCCCTTCAATTTTAAACGATAGCCTTGCTGGATAAAGTATTCTTGGATTCAGTCCCTTGCTTTGCATGACTTTGTATAATGCATTTCATTCCCTTCTGGCCTGATGTGTTTCTGTTGAGAAATCAATTGATAGTCTAATGGGAGATCCCTTGTAGGTAACTTTTGTTTCACTCTTGCAGCCCTTAACATTCTTTCTTTGTTATTAAAGTTTGCCATTTTAATTACGACGTGTCTTGGTGTTAGTCTTTTTGGGGTTCATCTTATTTTGGACTCTCTATGCTTGTTTGACTTTCACCACCCCAAGTCTATTCCTTACTCAGCTTCTTCTCCTTCTGGCACTACTATTATGCAGATGTTGCTTTATTTTATGTTGTCTTAAAGCTTTCTTAAATTCTCCTGCTTTTTAAACTTTTTACATTGCTGTTCATGTTGGGGACATTTTTTTTTTCTACCCTTTCTTCTAACTCGCTGATTAGGTCCTCTGCTTCTAGTCTACTGGTGAAGCCTTCCATCATGTCCTTTATTGCTGCTATATCATTCTTCATTTCCTCTTGATTCCTATGGATGGTGAATTTAATACCTGAAGTTTGAGCATCTTTATAACCATTACTCTGAATTCTTTGACAAAATGTCTGTCTCCATTTCATTTTTTTTTCTGATCACTTCTTTTATTTCCTTTGGGAATTGTTTTTTTGTTTGTTTTTTTTTGTCTCCCCATTTTTGCTGTCCCTTTGTGTTTGTTCCTATGTAATGTGAGTTGTTCTCTCTTTATGGTGGTGGGCCACCTGATGAGGTCTGAGAGATTGAAGCCCCTAGTGGTCCAATGGTTTGGGACTCCATGGCTCAGTGGCTGGGTCTGCCTTGAGTTTCATGCCTTTATTGTCTCTTCTTAGTTTTACTCCCTTCCCCCATGGGTCTGGTTCCTTAGTTGTCCATTGATGATGCTTGGGGTTGCCAGGGGTGTGTGCCAAGTTCCTCTGGTGTATGACTCCCTGAGAGGTCCCAGAGTGCTCTGGCATGCAATTCACTGCACGGAGCCAGCACACATGGTAGAGTGGCATCCCAGACCCATCTGGGATACACTTGTAGCACTGTCCTGTGGCTAGTTCAGGGCACTGGGTACCTCTGCTTTGCATGATTAGCATGGTCCTGGGCTGTGGTGAGTGCCTCCATTTCTCACCATCAGCACAGAGTTCATGCTTTCTTATTGATTCAGCTACCCTGTGTCTTTTGATAGGAGCATCTAAGCTTTTTATATTTAAGGTTATTTTTGATAGGTATTTATTTGATGCCTTATTTCTTTACACCTATGTTCCTCTTTCTTGCTCTTCTTCTTATTCTTAAAGGAGTCTCTAACATTTCTTTCAATTCTGTTTTGTTCATATATATTTCGTCCTTTATTTTTTTCTGGATATCTCATTATTTTGCCTTGAATTTTCAATTATAGCTTTTCTAGATAGGATAATTTTGGATTCAGTCATGCTTTTCAATATTTTGAAGACTTCATGCCAATCACTTCTGACCTGACTTAATTTAATTAGAAATTAGTCTTAAGGGAACTCCCTTGTTCTGTCTCTGTTTTTCTGCCTTTAAGATACTCTCTTTGTTTTATTTTTTATTTTTTTTATTGCTTACAGTATTACAAAGGGTATTACATATGTGTCCCTTTTTGTCCCACGCCCTTGACAATCCCCTGGCCTCCCCTACCCCGCAGTGTCTTATGTCCATTGGTTATGCTTATATGCATGCACACAAGTCCTTTGGATGATCTCTTACGCCCCTGCCTCCTGCCCCCAAGCATCCCCGGCCTTCCCACTGCAGTTTGACAATCTCTTTGAGGCTGGTCTGCCTCTGTATCTATTACTGTTCAAAAGTTTATAATGGTCTCTATTATCCATGAATGAGTGAGATCATGTAGTATTTTTCCTGCATTGACTGGCTTATTTCACTTAGCATAATGCTCTCCAGTTCCATCCATGCCGTTGCAAATGGTAAGAGTTCCTTCTTTTTTACAGCAGCATAGTATTCCATCGTGTAGATGTACCACAGTTCTCTAATACATTCATCTACTGATGGGCACTTAGGCTGTTTCCAGATTCTAGCTATGATGAATTGTGCTGCTATGAACATAGGGGTGGATATATCCTTTCTGATTGGTGTTTCTGGTTTCTTGGGATATATTCCTAGAAGTGGGATTACAGGGTCAAATGGGAGTTCCATTTTTAGTTTTTTGAGGAAACTCCATACTGTCTTCCATAGTGGCTGCACCAGTCTGCATTCCCACCAGCAGTGGACGAGTGTTCCTTTTTCCCCACATCCTCTCCAGCACTTGTCGTTTGTTGATTTGTTGATCATAGCCAATCTGACAGGTGTGAGATGGTACCTCATTGTTGTTTTGATTTGCATCTCTCTGATGATTAGTGACTTTGAGCATGTTTTCATATGTCTCTTGGCTTTCTGAATGTCCTCTTTTGAAAGGTGTCTATTTAGGTCCTTTGCCCATTTTTTGATTGGATTGTTTATCTTCCTTTTGTTAAGTTGTATGAGTTCCCTATAAATTTTGAAGATTAGGCCCTTATGAGATATGACATTGGCAAATATGTTTTGCCACGCAGTGGGTTTTCTCGTTGTTTTGTTGATGGTTTCTTTTGCTGTGCAGAAGATTTTTATTTTGATGTAGTCCCATTTGTTCATTTTTTCTTTAGTTTCAAGTGCCCTAGGAGCTGTATCAGTGAAGGAATTGCTTCGGCATATGTCTGAGATTTTGTTGCCTTTGTATTCTTCTAGAATTTTTATGGTTTCCTGTTGTTCATTTAAGTCCTTTATCCATTTTGAGTTTATTTTTGTATATGGTGTAAGTTGGTGATCTGGTTTCATTTTGGCAGCAGCTCCTCTGGTGGGTGCTGTTCACAGCTGTGGTGGCTCTTCTGGCTGGTGGGGGGAGGTTTCACGTACAGCTGCTGTTCCTCAGACAGAGGGTGTGGTGCTCAGGAGGCTTCTGTTGCTTGGATCATATTGGAGGTCAGAAATCTTACAATCACGATGTTGGCAGGACTGCGCTCCTGCTGGAGGTTCTAGAGAGAATCCTCTTTTTGTTTTAAACCTTTGTCATTTTATTTATGATGTGTTTTCGCACTGGGCTCTTTGTGTTCATCTTGATTGGGATTCTTTGTGGTTCCTGTACTTGTGTGAGATTTTCCTTCACCAGGTTAAGGAGGTTTTCTGTCATAATTTTTCAAACTTTTCTTTCTCGTTGCTCACGTTCTACTCCTTCTGGTATCTCTATAATGCAGATTTTGTTACATTTTATGTTGTCCTAAAGTTCCCTTAAAACACCCTCATTCTTTTTTATTATTTTTCTTTTTTGCTACTCTGATTGAGTGTTTTTTAAAATCTTTATTATTAAGTGTATTACAAATGTCCCCCTCCCCCCCTATTGCTCCCCTCAACCAGTTCCCACACAACTCCAGGCCTTCACCACCCTATTGTTTGTGTCCATAGGTAATTCATATATGCATATAAGTTCTTTCATTGGACTCTTCCTGCCCCCCTACTTTCCTCTAAGATTTGTCAGTCTGTTCCATGTCCCCATGCCTCTGGTTCTATTTTATTTGTCAGTTTATTTTGTACATTAGTTTCCTTGTTTATTTATTTTTATTTTTAGATTCAATTGTTGATAGATACATATTTATTGCCATTTTATTTTGTTCATATTTTGAATTTCTTCTTCTTCTCCTTCTCCTCCTCCTCCTCCTTCTCGTCCTCCTTCTCCTTCTCCTTCTTCTCCTTCTTCTCCTTCTTCTTTTTCATTGTTGTCTTCAAGAGCACTCTTCAACATTTCATGTAATACTGATTTTGTAATAAACTCCTTTGCATTTTCTTATCTGTAAAACTCTTTATCTGACCTTCAATTCTAAGTGAAAGCTTTGCTGGGTAGAGTAATCTTGGCTACAGGTACTTGCTATTCATCACTTTGAATATTTCTTGCCGCCCCGCCCCCCAGCTTGGAAAGTTTCTGTTAAGAAATCACCTGACAGTCACATGGGCTCTCCCTTGTAGGTAACTAACTGCTCTTCTCTTTCTGATTTTAATATTCTCTCTTTGTCTTTAACCTTTGGTATTTCAATTATGATGTGTCTTGGTATGGGCCTCTTTGTGTTCCTCTTGTTTGGGACTCTCTGCACTTCCTGGACTTGTATGTCTACTTCTTTCACCAGTTAGGAAAAGTTTTCTGTCTTTATTTCTTCAAATAGGTTTTTAATATCTTGCTCACTCTTCTTCTTCTGGTACCTCCATGATGCAAATATTGGTATGATTGAAGTTGTGCTAGAGCTCCTTATGCTATCTTCATATTTCTGGATTATTTTTTCTTTTTCTCTACTGATTAGATGATATTTTTTCCTCATATTACAAATTGCTGATTTGATTATAAGCATCCTCTACTCTACTGTTGATTCCCTTTAAATTTTTCTTCATTTCAGTAAGTATATCACTTGCTTCTAACTTGTCCTTTTTCGTATCTTTGATGATCTCATAAATTTCTTAAAATATTCTCACTAAAATCATTGAAATTCTGACTAAGTCCTTTGAAGTTCTCATTACAATTCTTGAGCAGCCTACAACCATTATTTTTAACTCTGTACCTAGTAGTTTGATTGCTTCCATTTCATTTTTGTTTTCTTTTTCTGGAGGTATAATCTGTTATTTCATTTGTAACATGTTTCTTTGTCACTGCACTTTGGCTGCTTCCCTGTGTTTGTTTTTATGTATTAGGTAGAGCTTCTTTGTCTCCTGGAATTGGTAGAGTGGCTTTGTGTATTAAGTGTCCTGTAGGGCCCAATGGCTCAGCCTTTCTATTCTCCTGAGCTGGGCACATTCAGTGAGCCCCTCTGTGGGCTGTGTGCAGTATCTTGTTGTAGTTAATTCTTGACCACTGTTGGTGTCACTGGGAGAAATTGACCCCAGCCCAACTGTCTGTGAGAGTCACTTTTGACTGCAGTGGAAGAAATTCTGTGCAGGAGACACCCCTATGGAGCAGGGCTTGCTTCAGTGGGGCTTTGGTGCTCACTTAGTCTATGGAAAACAGTGCGGAGTTTCCTCAAAAAATTTTAAAAAATTAAAAAAATGGACCTTCCATTTCACCCAGTGATCCCACTTCTAGGAATATATCCTAAGAAGCCTAAAACACCAATCAGAAATAATATATGCATCTTTATCTTCATAACAGTGTTATTCACAATGGCTAAGTACTTTGTCCTATTGCTTTTTCTACTTGAAAATTCCCAAGTGCCCATCAGTAGATGAATGGATTAAATAACTGTGGTATATGTACACAATGGAATACTATGCAGCTGTAAAAAATAACAGCATGGATGGACCTTAGTGAAATAAGCTAGTCAGAGAAAGATAAGTACCCCAAGATCTCACTCATATTTGGGGTCTAATGAACAAAATAAACTATTGAAAAAATAGATCTAGACATAGAAACATGGAACAGACTGACAAATTTCAGAGTGGAGGCAGGAATGGGGGTGTGGGTTGAGAGAGATTAACCAGGGAACTTTTATTCATGTATGCATAGTCTATGGACATTGACAATAGTGTGGTGAAGGCCTTGGGGTGGGCAGGTGGAAGGTGGAGGGGGTCAGTGAGGAAAAACACAGAAGGAAGTACTTTCAACAAGTAAGATTAATTAAATAACAAACAACAAAAAAGCTTCATAACCTGGATAAGGAAAAATTCACACAAGTTCAGGAAGTACAGAGAGTCCCAATCAAGATGAACAAAAAAGACCCATGCCAAGACACATATTAAATCAATGGGAAACTTTAAAGATTAAGAGAGAGAGAGAGAGAGAGAGAGAGAGAGAGAGAGAGAGAGAGAGATCTACATCAAAGTTCCCAATAAATGTCAGCAGATTTCTCCACAGAAATACTTCAGGCCAGAAGGTATTGGACTGAAGTATTCAAAGGAATGAAAAATACGGACGTGAATCAATGACTACTCTATCCAGAAAGGCTATCATTTAAAATTGAAGGCAAAGGAAGTTTCCCAGACCAAAAACCCCCAAAACACTAAGGGAGTTAAATACCAATAAACCAGCATTCCAAGATAGGTTATAGGGTCTGCTCTAAGAAGAAAAAGAAATAGAGACAAAGAGAAACACTGGTATTTAAAAAAGTGGCAATAAATAAGTACTTGTCAATAATAACCTTAAGTGTAATGGATTAAATGCTCCAGTGAAAAGACAAAGGGTAGCTGAATGGATAAAAAAAAAAAAAAAAAAAACATGAGCCATACATATGCTTTCTACAAAATACCCACCTCAGAAAAAACATTTACACAGACTGAAAGTGAAGGGTTGGAAAAAAATATTGCATGCAAATGGAGACAAATAAAATATCTGGAATAGCAATATTTATGTCTGACAAAATAGAATTCAAAACACAGGCCAAGCCGAAACCGGTTTGGCTCAGTGGATAGAGCGTTGGTCTGTGGACTGAAAGGTCCCAGGTTCGATTCCAGTCAAGGGCATGTACCTGGGTTGCGGGCACATCCCCAGTAGGAGATGTGCAGGAGGCAGCTGATCGATGTTTCTCTCTCATCGGTGTTTCTAACTCTCTATCCCTCTCCCCTTCCTCTCTGTAAAAAATCAATAAAATATATTTTAAAAACAAAACAAAACAAACAAACAAAAAAAAACAAATAAAGGCAGTCTGGGAAACAAAGAAATACTGCCTGCTTTAAAATCAGGACTGTGGTTTACAACACGGAGGAGCAGTGTATCGCAGGGAACTTCAATACTGTCCTGACTACCTGACAAGAAAAAGGTGTGCCAAACAGAAGAGTAGAGAAAGTGAATGACCTTCACTACTGCAAATTTTTATTTTTTCACCTTTTACTTAAGAAACTAATTTTTTTCTTTATTTCCTCACTTGATTTTACCATTTTAATAATTATATTTTTATTTTAATAAGTATTATTGTTACTACTATTGTAACCTTTTTTTAAAGTGTCATTTTATTTTCTCATTATATTATTTTGGGATTAATGTTCTACATTCTATTTTCACTTTTCCTTTAGCATAATTTTACTCTATCTCAACTTTACCTTTATGCCAACACTCCATACCTTACTTTTCCCCTTTTGTTGTCCTGTTCTCTTACTCTATTCTTGCATTAGATTTTCCCTATTCCTTCTTTCTACCACCTGTTAAAAATTCATCCTACTTGAAAATCTAATTTACGATCTGATTTGGGAGGAAACCAAGATGGCGGCATAGGTTAATGCTGGAGATTGCAGCCTGGAACAACCACTTCAAAAAACAACTAAAAGATGGAATGGACATCATCCAGAACCACAGGAAGGCTGGCTGAGTGGAAATTCTACAACTAGGAGGAAAGAGAATATCATACCCAGACTCAGAGGAGGCGCAGTGCTGAAGTGAAATACTAAGGTGCGGAGTGCTCACTGAGCGGGCTGGAGGCGGAGGGCGTGGTTGTTGTTTTCAATCAGGATGGAGTTTCAGACTCTGAGCTCCAGATCCAGGCGAGTCTCTAGGGACCCAGACTCAAACGGGAAAAGCAGGACTGTCTGGCTTCGGTCGGAACTCGAAGGCAGCTTTCTCTCCAATGTTTGCAGCAGTTGCTGGGACTCTGTGAGGCAGAGCCCCTAGGGATGGAACTGAGAGCAGCCATAACTGCTTGCTCCAGCCCGCTCTGTAGATCCCTAAGGACCCACCCTTCCCAAGCCCTGCGCAGAGCCATTAGCCGGATAGCCTCAGGCAAACGCTAGATTAGCACCGCCCTAGAGATCCAGCACAGAAGCTCTCCCACTGCAGACACAGCGGACTCTCATAGCCAGTTAGGCAGAAGGTCAAATCACCCCCGGTATTGCCAACAACAATCAAGGCTTAACTACAACAAGACTGCGCACAAAGACCACTAGGGGGTGCACCAAGAAAGCATAAAAAATGCGGAGACAAAGAAACAGGACAAAACTGTCAATGGAGGATATTGAGTTCAGAACCACACTTCTAAGGTCTCTTAAGAACTGTCTAGAAGCCGCCGATAAATGTAGTGAGATCCTCAAGAAATCTAATGAGACCCTCGATGTTATGATAAAGAACCAACTAGAAATTAAGCATACACGGACTGAAATAATGAATACTATACAGACTCCCAACAGCAGGCCAGAGGAGCACAAGAATCAAGGCAAAGATTTGAAATGCGAAGAAGCAAAAAACACACAACCAGAAAAGCAAAATGAAAAAAGAATCCAAAAATACGAAGATAGTGTAAGGAGCATCTGGGACAGCTTCAAGCGCACCAACATCAGAATTATAGGGGTGCCAGAAGATGAGAGAGAGCAAGATATTGAAAACCTATTTGAAGAAATAATGACAGAAAACTTCCCCCACCTGGTGAAAGAAGTAGACTTACAGGTCCAGGAAGCACAGAGAACCCCAAACAAAAGGAATCCAAAGAGGACCACACCAAGACACATCATAATTAAAATGCCAAGAGCAAAAGACAAAGAGAGAATCTTAAAATCAGCAAGAGAAAGGAACTCAGTTACCTACAAGGGAATACCCATATGACTGTCAGCGGATTTCTCAACAGAAACTTTGCAGGCCAGAAGGGAATGGCAAGAAATATTCAAAGTGATGAATACCAAGAACCTACAACCAAGATTATTTTATCCAGCAAAGCTATCATTCAGAACTGAAGGTCAGATAAAGAGCTTCATAGATAAGGAAAAGCTAAAGGAGTTCATCACCCCCAAACCAGTATTATATGAAATGCTGAAAGGTATCCTTTAAGAAGAGGAAGAAGAAGAAAAAGGTAAAGATACAAATTATGAACAACAAATATGCATCTATCAACAAGTGAATCTAAGAATCAAGTGAATAAATAATCTGGTGATCATAATAGAACCAGGGACATAGAAAGGGAATGGACTGACTATTCTTGGGGGGGGAAAGGGGTGGGGGAGATACAGAAAGAGAGTGGACAAAAATCGTGCACCTATGGATGAGGACAGTGGGTGGGGAGTGAGGGCAAAGGGTGGGGCGGGAACTGGGAGGAGGGGAGTTATGGAGGTAAAAAAGAGGAACAAATGTAATAATCTGAAAAATAAAGATTTAATTTAAAAAAAAAGAAATTTCAAAAAAAAATCTAATTACGATCCCCTGCTCCAAGTCCATACACACCTCTCTCTTCGCTTTTTTAAATATCAATTTTTTCTCTCTTCCCATTTTTTTTGGTTTTGTTTTGTTTTTTAATGTTGTTATTATTTTTTGTTCTGTTTTCTTTGTACAATGTTTTTTTTGTTTTGTTTTGCCTTGCTTTCTCTCTGTCCTATTGTTGTTGTTTGCTTGATTGTTGATTAGATTGGGTTTTATTTTTTTTTTTGCTTATTTTGAGATTGTTTCCCCTTTTTTGTTCTATTTTTGGCTTCTGTTTTTTCCTCTCCTCTCTTGTTATTAGTTGTTCTTTGTAGTTTACATTCAACTCTGAGTGTTTGATGTTTGCATTTTTTGGGATTAGTTGTTCTCCTGGAGTTTTCCCCCCATATAAATAGTTCCCCCACACACTTCTTATTTATTCTAATTCTTCTCTCACTAACTTTTTTTTCTTTTCTCAATATCATTGCACTTTTGTTCTTTTCTTTTTTTAACTTTATTTTATTTCATTTATTTTATTTTTTATTTTTTATTGCTTAAAGTATTAAAAGGGTATTAGATACGCGTCCTTATTTTTCCCACCGCCCTTGACAATCCCCTGGTTTCCCCTACCCCCCAGTGTCTTATGTCCATTGGTTATGCTTATATGCATGCGTACAAGTCCTTTGGTTGATCTCTTGCCCACCTCCCTGCTGCCCCCAACCCTCCCCGGTCTTCCCACTGCAGTTTGACAATCTGTTTGAGGCAGCTTTTCCTCTGTATCTATTATTGTACAAAAGTTTATAATGGTCTCTATTATCCATGAATGAGTGAGATCATGTGGTATTTTTCCTTCATTGACTGGCATATTTCACTTAGTATAATGCTCTCCAGTTCCATCCATGCCGTTGCAAATTATAAGAGTTCCTTTTTTTTTACAGCACCATAGTATTCCATCGTGAAGATATACCACAGTTTTCTAATCCATTCATCTACTGATGGGCACTTAGGCTGTTTCCAGATCTTAGCTATGGTGAATTGTGCAGCTATGAACATATGGGTGCATATATCCTTTCTGATTGGTGTTTCTGGTTTCTTGGGATATATTCCTAGAAGTGGGATCATTGGGTCAAATGGGAGTTCCATTTTTAGTTTTTTGAGGAAACTCCATACTGTCTTCCATAGTGGCTGCACCAGTCTGCATTCCCACCAGCAGTGCACGAGTGTTCCTTTTTCTCCACATCCTCTCCAGCACTTGTCATTTGTTGATTTGTTGATGGTAGCCAGTCTGACAGGTGTGAGATGGTACCTCATTATTTTGATTTGCATCTCTCAGATGATTAGTGACTTTCAGCATGTTTTCATGTGTCTCTTGGCTTCCTGAATGTCCTCTTTTGAAAGGTGTCTATTTAGGTCCTTTGCCCATGTTTTGATTGGATTGTTTATCTTCCTTTTGTTAAGTTGTATGAGTTCCCTATAAATTTTTGAGATTAGGCCCTTATTACATATAACATTGGCAAATGTTTTCCCACGCAGTGGGTTTTCTTCTTGTTTTGTTGATAGTTTCTTTTGCTGTGCAGAAGATTTTTAATTTCATGTAGTCCCATTTGTTCATTTTCTCTTTAGTTTCAAGTTCCCTAGGAGCTGTATTATTGAAGAAACTGCTTCAGTATATGTCTGAAATTTTGTTGCCCTCGTATTCTTCTAGAATTTTTATGGTTTCCCGTCATACATTTAAGTCCTTAAACCATTTTGAGTTTATTCTTGTGTATGGCATAAGTTGGTTGTCTAGTTTCATTTTCTTGCATATATCTGTCCAATTTTCCCAAAACCATTTATTGAAGAGACTATCTTGGCTCCATTGTATGTTCTTGCATCCTTTGCCAAATATTAATTGAGCATGTTGGTTCGGGCTGATTTATGGGCTCTCTATTCTATTCCATTGATCTATATGTCTGTTCTTGTGCCAGTACCCAGCAGTTTTAAGACCAGTGGCTTTGTAATACAGCTTGATATATGGTATTGAGATCCCACCTACTTTGTTCTTTATCAGGAATACTGCAGCTATTCGGCGTCTTTTTTTATTCCAGATAAATTTTTGGAGAGTTCGTTCTAGATCTGTGAAGTATGCCATTGGTATTTGAATGGGAAGTGTGTTGAATTTATAGATTGCTTTGGGTAGTATGGACATTTTAATGATGTTGATTCTACCATTCCATGAACACGGTATGTTCTTCCATCTGTTTCTGTCTTCCTCTATATCTTTTTTCAACGTACTGTAGTTTTGTGAGTAGAAGTCTTTTAACTCTTTAGTGAATTCTATTCCTAGGTAGCTTAATTTTTTTGGTGCGATGGTAAATGGGATTATTTTTATAATCTCTATTTCTGAAAGTTCAGTATTGGTGTATAGAAATGCCTCAGATTTCCTGGGGTTAATTTTGTATCCTGCTACATTGCCAAATTCATGTATTAAGTCTAGTAGCTTTTTGATGGGGTCTCTAGGGTTTTGTATGTCTAATGTTATGTCATCTGCAAATAAGGACAGTTTACTTCCTCTTTTCCAATTTGGATGCCTTTTATTTCTTCTTCTTGCCTAATTGCAATATCTAATACTTCCATTACTATGTTGAACAGGAGTGGTGTGAGTGGGCATACCTGTCTAGTTCCTGTTCTTAGGGGAAATGGTGTTAGTTTTGTCCATTGAGTATAATGTTGGCTGTGGGCTTGTCATATATGGCTTTTATTATGTTGAGGTATGATCCTTCTACTCCCACGTTGCTGAGAGTTTTTATCAAAAATGGGTGTTGGATTTCGTCAAATGGATTTTCTGTGCATCAATTGATATGGCCATGTGTTTTTTTTCTTCCAATTTGTTTATGTGATGTATCACATTTATTGATTTGCGGATATTGTGCCATCCTTGCATCCCTGGGATAAATCCTACTTGGTCATGGTGTATGATCTTTCTGATGTACTGCTGGACACGATTTGCTAGGATTTTGTGAGGATTCTGGAATCTATGTTCATGAGGGATATTGGTCTGTAATTCTTTTTCATTGTGTTGTCTTTCCCTGGGTTTGGTATTAGGGTGATGCAGGTTTCATAGGATGAGCTTGGAAATATTCCTTCCTATTGAATATTTCGTAGTAGTCTGAGGAGGATAGGTTTTAGTTCTTCCTTGAATGTTTGGTAAAACTCCCCTGTGAAGCCGTCAGGTCATGGGCTCTTGTTTGCTGGAAGCTTTTTGATGACTGCTTCAATTTCTTCCATAGTTATTGGCCTATTGAGATTTTTAGATTCTTTCTGATTGAGTTTTGGAATGTTAAATTTTTTTCTAGGAATTTGTCCATTTCCTCCAGGTTGTATAGTTTGTAGGAGGAGAGCTGTCCATAATATTTTTTAACAATCCTTTGTATTTCTGTGGGGTCTGTTGTTATTTCGCCTCTATCATTTCTGATTTTGTTCATTTGGGTCCTCTCTCTTAGCTTCTTGGTGAGCCTGGCTTGAGGTTGGCCGATCCTGTTTATCCTTTCAAAGAACCAGCTCTTGGTTTCATTGATTTTCTGTGTTGTTTTTTTGGTCTCTATGTCATTTATTTCTGCTCTAATCTTTATTATCTCCTTCCTTCTGCTCACTCTGGGCTTTTCTTGTTGCTCTCTTTCTAATTCTTTGAGTTGTAGAGTTAGGTGATTTACTACCGCTTTTTCTTGTTTTTTGAGATAGGCCTGTAGAGCTATAAAATTCCCTCTCTGGACTGCTTTCATTGCATCCCATAGGTTTTGGATTTTTGTGTTTTCATTGTCATTAGTTTCCAGGATGTTTTTAATTTCTTCTTTGATCTCATTGGTAACCCAATCAATATGTAATAACATGCTATTCAGCTTCCAAATGTTTGAGTATTTGGAGTTGTTTTTTATTGTAGTTTATTTCTAATATTATGCCATCGTGGTCTGAGAAGATGCTTGGTATGATTTCAATCTTCTTGAATTTGGGGAGACTTTGCTTGTGTCCCAATATGTGGTCTATTTTTTAATCTGTGCCATGAGCCCTTGAGTAGAATGTATTTTCCGTGGCTTTGGGGTGAAGAGTTCTGAAGTTTTCAATTAAGTCCATCTGATCTAGTGAGTCATATAGGATTGCTGTTTCTTTGCTGATTGTTTGTCTAGAGGATTTATCCAGTGATGTCAGTGGTGTATTAAACTCCCCTACTATGATTGTATTGTTGTCAATCTCTCCTTTGATATCTTCCAGGAGTTTTTTCATGTATTTGGGTGCTCCTGCAGTGGGTGCATATATGTTTACCTGGGTTATATCTTCTTGTTGTATCGATCTCTTTAGTATTATTAAGTGGCCTTGCTAATATCTTCTTATGGCCTGCACTTTGAGGTCTATTTGTCCGATATAAGTACTGCTACCTCAGCTATCTTTTGTTTTCAATTTGCCTGAAAGATATTTTTCCATTCCTTCACTTTCAGTCTGTGTGAGTCCCTTCTAATGAGATGGGTCGCTTATAGACAGCAAATGTATGGGTCATTTTTTTTTTTTTTTATCCATTCAGCCACTCAATGTCTTTGGTTGGAGCATTTAGCCTGTTTATGTTTAAAGTTATTATTGAAAGGTACTTGTTTGTAGCCATTTCTTTTTTTGTGTGTGTGGCTGTTTTCTTTCTGAGCTTTTTATTTCTTCTTTTTATACCAGTCCCTTTAGCATTCCTTGCATTGCTGGCTTGGTGGTGATAAACTCCCTTAGCCTTTTTTTGTCTGTGAAGCTTCTTATTTCCCCTTCAATTTTGAATGATAGCCTTGCTGGATAGAGTATTCTTGGATTCAGTCCTTTGCTTTGCATCACTTTGTAAATTTCCGTCCATTATTTTCTGGCCTGATGATTTTCTGTTGAGAAATAATTTGATAATCTAATGGGAGATCCCTTGTATGTAACTTTCCATCTCTCTGTTACAGCCTTTAAGATTCTCTCTTTGTCCTGAACATTTGCCATGGTAATTATGATGTGTCTTGGTGTGGGTCTTTTCGGGTTCACCTTGTTTGGAACTCTCTGGGCTTGTGTGACTTTTTCCTTCCCCACCTCAGGGAAGTTTTCTGATATTAGTTCTTCTAATAGGTTTTCTAACCCTTGTTCCTCTTCTGTTGTTCTGGCACCCCTATTATTCATATGTTGTTTCATTTCATGTTGTCCCAATCTACCTTAGGCTCTCCTCCTGTCTTTTAATTTTTTTTTCCAGTTGCAGTACAGTTTCGATGTGTTTTGCTTCCTTGTCTTCTAATTCACTAATTCGGTCCTCCACTTCTCCTAGTCTACTGTTGATACTTTCAATGGTGTTTTTTATTGCAGCTATATTGCTCGTCATTTATTCTTGTTTCTTACATAATTTATTGATCTTTTCATCTGCTTCTTCTTGCTTCTTGAATAATTTATTGATATTTTCATCTGTTTGTTCTTGCTTCTTGAAGAATTTGTTGATTTTTTTTCCTCCATCTGGTTTGTGCACTCTCTGACCCTTATTCTGAATTATTTTACTGTCATGTTGCATGCCTCTGTATCACTTAGCTGATTTTCTGGCTAGTCCACCTTTTTCTTTCCTTTGGGGATTTCTTTGTCTACCCATGTTTGATCTCACTGACATATCTAGACATTGTGTCGTTCAATGGCTATTCCCTGGGTGGCAGTGGCTCCTTGGGCTGTGGTTGCTCCTCGGGCAGTTGCTGTAGCAGCTGCTCCTCAGTTGGCAGCAGCTCCTCTGATGAGTGTTGTTCATGGCTGTGGTGGCTCTTCTGGCTAGTGGGGGGAGGCTTCATGTACAGCTGCTGTTCCTCAGACAGAGGGTGTGGTGCTCTCGAGGCTGCTGTTGCTTGGATCTGCTATGTTGATTTAAAGCCACAAAATACAACACAACAAGGCACCATGTACCAGGCACTGAACACAAATATATTCACGATATTAATAACCCCAAATAAATGTGACCACCCAAATTGTGAGAATTAGGGGATAAGGAAGAAAGAAGAGAAAACAGAAAAGAAAAGTAGGGAAAAAAAGGAGTGCAAAAATGAAATTGGAAAAAGGAGGGGGGAAAAAGAGTGAAAAGAGAGAATGAAGTAGAAAAGGGGAAGAGTCTATTTATATGAGGAGAACACTACGATAGAACCACCACTAATACCAATAAATTCCAGCAACAGCTCCCTGGAGATGAATGCAAACTAGAAACAACCAATAATATCAAGAGAGGCAAGGGAAAACAGAAGCACAAAAATAACTGGGGGTGGGGGGGACCGTGGTGGGAGGGGAAAAACCAGCAGAAAAAAATAAAAAGAAAAAGAAAAACAACCTCACAACCAGTCTTAAAACGCACATGCTCACACAGACCCAAAAAAAAAGAAAAAGAAAAAACAACAACAATATACTCAACAATCAAGGAAATAGCAACAAAACAAGAGAAAGATAAAAGAAGAGAAAAAAAAGTTTTGGTTAGTGATGAAAGATAAGGGACATGTGTATAAGGATTTAGAGCAGTGGATTGGAAATAGGATATATAAGTAGGGTGAAATTTTGACAGGAGCTAAACAGAAGGAATAGGGAAAATCTAAAGCAGGAATAGGGCAAGAGAAACAGGATAACAAAAGCAGAAAAGTGAGGGCGAGGATTTTAGCATAGAGGTAAAATTGAGGTAGGAAAAATTGATGTTAAAGGAATGATGAAAATAGAATGGAGAACACTAATCCCAAAATAAATTAAAGAGAAAATAAAATGGCACTTTAAAAAATGGTAAAATGGTAGCAGTAATAGTACTGGTTAAAAATAAAAATGTAGTAATTAAAAGGGTAAAATCAGGTGATGGAAAAAGAAGAAAAAAATGGTTTCTTAGTTAAAAGGTGAAAAAAGAAAAAAAAACTGCACTAGTTTAAGTCCTTCAGTTCTTCTACTCGTCAGTCTTGCTCACCTTATTCCCTGGGTGGCAGTGGCTCCTTGGGCTGTGGTTGCTCCTCGGGCAGTTGCTGTAGCAGCTGCTCCTCAGTTGGCAGCAGCTTCTCTGGTGAGTGTTGTTCATGGCTGTGGTGGCTCTTCTGCCAGGTATTCAGGAGTTTTGAATTTCCCTTCGATACATTGTTCCTCCGTGTTATAAACCACAGTCTTGATTTTAAAGCAGGCCGTATTTGTGTCCCAGACTGCCTTAATTTGTATTTAGCTAAGAGTCAGTTTGTGGCTCAGCCTCTGGGTGGCAGTGTTTTTGGGTTGGCCTCTGAGATTATAAGGCTTCTCTATGCAGTAGCAAGGGTTTATTTTCTCTGTTGCACTTAAAACTTGTTTGGGGGGGTCAACTCTCCAGAGCTGGTTCTTTAATTGTTACCCTGCTCTGTGTTGTTGCTGGGATTGAAAATCCCTCTATAGGCCAGACCCTGTAAACTCCCAGGGACTGATCAGATTATTTAATCCTTCATCTCGTTCAGGGTGGAATCTGGGTGTGGCTGTGCTCCTTGCCTGGGGGCTAGGTAGAGGAGTCCTTCCCTCCGGAGAGAATGGCTGCCCTGATTCTGGGCCCAGGGGTGTCTCAGCACTCAATTCGCTGGCACCTCTCCTGGCCCTCCCTCTCTCCTCTGCCTCTCCCCAGATTCCACTCGTCCACAGCTTCTCCTGCTCTTCAGCACAGGTGGGTGTCTGTATCCGAAATTTCTTATGAACAGGATTCAGTGAAAACAAACAAACAAATGCCTGCCACAAAAATGGGGAAGGGTGAATTTCTGTAAGCTCTTCTCTTACCAGCACTGCATGCTCTGGTCAGCTCTTCAGGCTGCCTCTGTTAGGCTCAGTCCTCCGTGATCCCAGAACCCAGATCTCAAATCCCCTGGTGCCAAGAATCCCGAGGATCTCCTTTCCCCAGTCAGGGGCTGTGCCTGTCCCAAGGGACGCGGCTGTCTGCTACGTGGTCTCCCTCTTACCCTCTGGGCTCAGAGGTCTGGCAAACCTTCCTGCCCAGATCCCTGTTTTTTTTTTGTTTGTTTGTTTGTTTTTGTTTTTTTTTTTTACCTTTCCAGGGAAGTTCCTCCCTTCCTGGCTGCAAACTGTCTCACCAGCTGAGTATTTTTTCTTTTCTTATCCCCTAAGTCTCTTTTCTCAGGTTGTCACCATTATTTGGGTTTATTAGTATTGTGAATACATTTGTGTTCAGTGCGTTGTGCATTGTGCCTTGTTGTGTTGTATTTTATGCCTTTAAATCAATGCAGGAGAAAGAGAGCTACATAACCATACACCCGGAGAAGAGAGATCATGGGGAGACAAAAAACAAACAAACAAACAAACAAAAAAACAACAGCCCGCAAATGAAAGAACGTGATGCATCACCAGAAAAGGAAATAAATGAAAATTAGGCAAGCAAAATGTCAGAGAAATAATTCAGAGAAATGGTCATAAGGTGGATGAAAGGAATGAAAGACAAATTCAACAATATGTGTAAGAACCAAGAGGAAATGAAGAACCAAGAAGAAATGTAAAATGACATCACTGCTATAAAGATCTCAATAGAAAGCATCAACAGTATGCCGGGGTCTGACCCCAGCGGGTCCAGGGGTCCCCAAAGGTGTGGACGGAGTCGGCGAAGAAGGAAGGACATGGAGACAGTGTTCAGTTGATCAGCAGCCCAGCCAGGATCTCCAGCCAGGATCTCCAGCCAAGTTCTGGTCTGGATCTCCAGAGAGGTTCTGCTTCGGATCTCCAGCAAGGTTCTGTAGCCATGTTCCCTCGCTAGGTTCTCCAGCCAGGTTCTGTCCAGGTTCTCCAGCCAGGTTCAGTCACCAGGTTCTAGTCAGGTTCTCTTGCCAATTTCTGTAGTCAGGTTCAGTCCAGGATCTTTTGCCATGTTCTCTCCAGCGAAGTTCTTCTGTCTGTAGGTTCTGTGTAGGTTCTGCCTGTAGGTTCTCTCTTCTTAGCTCTGTCTTGTAAGTTCTGTCTCTTTCTGTCTTGTTACATCTGTATTTATACCAGTTGATTCAATCCTATCAATCTCTATTACAAAGGTTAGGGTGTTTCTTATCTCCATTCCAAGGAGTAAAGATTATGTAGCTTAAGCATGATTGTTCATAGTTAAAGTGATTAATTACCCGCCTGGCACTTAGTTGAGGGGTTTTATTCCCTCCCTAACTTCAGGGGAAAATCCCCACCTGGGGATTCAACCTTTCTCAGAGAGGTGACCTTGGTTAAAACACAGCGCCAAGAAGGTGAGCAAACATATTAAGAACCGTATGCCATATATGCCAGGTCCCTTGAAACAGCAAGGATGGACCGGCTCCCGGCAAATTCCCCCTTTTTTATTTTTTAAAAACAAGCATTAAAAAGAAAAACCTCAAATGCTCTCTTATATCCATTTTAAGAGTAGGATTGGCGCTTTCCGCTATTACCTGAGTCCTGATCTATCATCCCAGGGAGAGCTTGCCAATCCTGCACTTTCCCAGGGTAGAAAGGCTGCAGTGGGGTTAAGGATAAGGCTCCTTGGGCCTACCTTCTCCCATGCCTTTACATTTACCTTTCCTTCCTCAGAAAAGCATGGACATACTTCTTGTATAAAACGTTCTGTCTGACTGGGAGTAACCTTAATTCCTCTGCTAGCAAGCATATATGTTAAAAGATCAATACAGAGTCTTTTTTCTTTAAACACAGTATGGCACATCTTCTTAATCTAAAGATCAATAGAGTCTTTTTTCTTTAGACTCAGTATGGCACATCTTCTTAATCTAAAGATCAATACAGAGTCTTCTTTCTTTGGACTCAGTATGGCACATCTTCTCAATCTAAGGATCAATACAGAGTCTTCTTTCTTTGGACTCAGTATGGCACATCTTCTCAATCTAAGTTCTGTACTATCCACTTTCTTACCCTAATTATCCTCTGTAGGGGGGTCTTCAGTACCCTGGTGGAGTCCTATCCGTCCCGAGTGTGGGGTTCTCAATGGGGGGGGGGCTTAACTAGGGGAATCCTGTTCCAGGGGCTCCCAAATGTGTGGACGGAGTCGGTGAAGACTATCCACCTTCTTCCTACGGTGGAGTCCGATCCGTCCCAAGTGCGGGGCGCTTACCTAGGGGTTCCTGTTCGAGCGCCAGATGCCGGGTTCCAACCCCAGCAGGTCCAGGGGTCCCCAAAGGTGTGGACGGAGTCGGCGAAGAAGGAAGGACACGGAGACAGTGTTCAGTTGATCAGCAGCCCAGCCAGGATCTCCAGCCAGGATCTCCAGCCAAGTTCTGGTCTGGATCTCCAGAGAGGTTCTGCTTCGGATCTCCAGCAAGGTTCTGTAGCCATGTTCCCTCGCTAGGTTCTCCAGCCAGGTTCTGTCCAGGTTCTCCAGCCAGGTTCAGTCACCAGGTTCTAGTCAGGTTCTCTTGCCAATTTCTGTAGTCAGGTTCAGTCCAGGATCTTTTGCCATGTTCTCTCCAGCGAAGTTCTTCTGTCTGTAGGTTCTGTGTAGGTTCTGTCTGTAGGTTCTCTCTTCTTAGCTCTGTCTTGTAAGTTCTGTCTCTTTCTTTCTTGTTACATCTGTATTTATACCAGTTGATTCAATCCTATCAATCTCTATTACAAAGGTTAGGGCGTTTCTTATCTCCATTCCAGGGAGTAAAGATTATGTAGCTTAAGCATGATTGTTCATAGTTAAAGTGATTAATTACCCGCCTGGCACTTAGTTGAGGGGTTTTATTCCCTCCCTAACTTCAGGGGAAAATCCCCACCTGGGGATTCAACCTTTCTTGGAGAGGTGACCTTGGTTAAAACACAGCGCCAAGAAGGTGAGCAAACATATTAAGAACCGTATGCCATATATGCCAGGTCCCTTGAAACAGCAAGGATGGACCTGCTCCCGGCAACAGTAGAGTAGAAGAAGCAGAGGACTGCATCAATGAGCTAAGAGACAATGTAGTAAAAAATACCCAAGCAGAGCTGCATTAAGAAAAAAAAACTTACAAACCAGGAGGAGAGCCTAAGGGAACTTTGGGACAATATGAAATGAAAAAACATCCGCATAATAGGGGTGCCAGAAGGAGAGGAAACTGAGCACAGAATAGAAAAAATTTTTGAAGAAATAATGTCAGAAAACTTCCCTGATATAGGGGGAAAAGAACAACAGCTCACACAAATCCAAGAAGCTCACAGAGTCCCAAACAAAATGAACCCGCAAAAACCAATGCCAAGACACATTATAATAAAATGGGGAAACACAAATGAAAAAGTAAGAATCTTAAAAGTGACCAGAGAGAGACAGAAAGTAACCTGCAAAGGATTTCCCATCAGACTAGCAACTGATTTCTCAACAGAAACACATCAGGAAAGAAGGGAATGGAATGAAATATACAAAGTCATGCAAAGGAAGGGTCTGAATCCAAGAATACTGTACCCAGAAAACCTATCAATCAAAACTGAGGGTGAAATAAGGAGTTTCACAGTCAAAAAAGGACTAAGGCTGTTTATTACCACCAAACCAGCAATGCAAGAAATGCTAATGGTTCTGCTGTAAAAAAGAAGAAATAGGAAACGAAGAAGGAAAACAGGCATAAAGAATAAAAATGGTGACAAGTATCTAGCAATAATAACTTTAAAAGTTAATGGATTAAATTCCCCAATCAAAAGACATAGGGTAGCTGTGTGGATAAGAAAACATGACCCATATATCTGCTGTCAACAGGAAACCCACCTCAGAAAAAAGGACTCACACAAACTGTTGGTGAAGGGATAAAAATAGATTTTTCAGGCGAATGGAAATGAAAAAAAAAAAACATGGGGGTAGCAATACTTATATCAGAAAAATTAGATCACAAAATGAAGGACATAACAAGAGATAAGGAAGGTCACTTCATAATACTAAAGAGACCAATCCAACAAGAAAATATAACTCTGGTAAACATATACACACTGAAAATAGGAGCACCCGAATACATTAAAAAAAACTTTGGGGGATTATCAAGGGAGAAATTGATACAAATACAGTCATAGTAGGGGGCTTTAATACCCACTATCACCATTGGACAAATCATCTAAACAAAAAATCTGCAAAGAAACATCAATCCTAAATGATGCACTAGATAAATGAAATTAATTGACATCTTCAGAACATTTCACCCCAAAGCCACAGAATATGAATTCTTCTCAAGGGCACATGGGCCATTTTCAAAGATAGACCACATATTGGGTCACAATCAAAGCCTATTCAAATCAAGAAGATAGAAATCATATCAAGCACCATCTGAGACCACAATGACATAAAACTAGAAATCAACTACAATAAAAACAATAAAAAAATAAACACCTGGAGGCTAAATAGCATGCTATTAAACAATGATTTGGTTACCAGAGAGATTAAAGAAGAAATAAAAAACATCATGGCAACAAACAACAATGAAAACACAACAATCCAAAATTTATGGGACACAGTGAAAGCATTCTTAAGAGGGAAGTTCATAGCCCCACAGGACTGCCTCAAAAAAGAAGAAACAATTGTAATAAATTATCTAACCCTATGACTCAAAGAGTTAGAAAGACAGCAACAAGAAAAGCCCAGCGTAAGCAGAAGGAAGGAAATAATAAAGATCAGAGTGAAGATAAACAACATAGAGACCTAAAAAATAATACAAAAGATCAACAAAACCAAGAGCTGTTTCTTTGAAAGGATTAACAAGATTGATGAACCTCTAGCCAGGCTCACCAAGAAGCAAAGAGAGATGACCCAAATAAACAACATCAGAAATGAAAGAGGTGAAGTAACAACCGATCCCACAGAAATACAAACGATTATGAAAAAATACTATGAATACTCTATTCCAATAAAATGGACAACCTAGATGAAATGGACAGATTCTTAGAAAAATATAGGCTCCAAAAGCTCAACCAAGAAGTGTCAAAAAACTTGAATAGGTCAATAACTGCTGAAGAAATTGAAACAGTGATCAAAACTCTTCCAGCAAACAAAAGCCCTGGCCCAGAGGGCTTTATCGGGGATTTCTACCAAGCATTCAAAGAACTAAAACCTATCCTCCTCAGACTATTACAAAAAATTCAAGAGAAAGGCACACTTTCAAGCTCTTTCTATGAAGCCAGCATTACCCTAATCCCAAAACCAGATGAAGACACCACAAAAATAGAGAACTATAGGCCAATATCCTTGATGAACATAGATGCTAAAATCCTCAACAAAATCCTAGCAAATCGAATTCAGCAATACATTAGAAAGATGACCAACTGGGATTGCATTCTTGCATTCCGGGGATGCAAGAATGGTTCAATATCTGCAAATCAATTAATGTGATACATCACATAAACAAACTGAGAGAGAAAAATCACATAATCATATCAATTGCTGCAGAAAAAGCATTTGACAAAATCCAACACCCTTTCTTTATAAAAACTCCCAGCAAGGTGGGAATAGAGGGATCAGACCACAACATAATAAAAACTTTATATGACAAACCTATAGCCAACATCATACTCAATGGGCAAAAACTAAATCCATTTCCCCTACGAACAGGAACAAGACAAGGATGCCCACTTTCACCATTCCTGTTCAACATAGTACTAGAATACTAGCCATAGCGATCAGACAAGAAGAAAAAATAAAAAGAATCCAAATTGGAAAAGAAGAAGTAAAACTGTCCTTATTTGCAGATGACATGATATCATACATAGAAAAACCCAAAGACTCCATCAAAAAACTACTAGACCTAATACATGAATTTGGCAATGTAGCAGGATATAAAATTAACACCCAGAAATCTATGGCCTCTTTATACACCAATAATGAATTCACAGAAAGAGAAATGAAAAAAAAATCCCATTTACCATTGCACCAAAAATGTTAAGATACCTAGGAGTAAAATTAACCAAGGATGTAAAAGACCTGTACTCAGAAAATTATAAGACATTGAAAAAAGAGATAGAGGAAGACATAAACAAATGGAAGAACATATCATGTTCATGGATTGGTAAACTCAACATCTTTAAAATGTCCATACTACCTAAAGCAGTGGTCAGCAAACCGCGGCTTGCAAACCACATGCGGCTCTTTGTCCCTGTGGCATGGGCCACTAAGTTTTAATCGCACTGTACATGTGTGCCCACACATGGTATTTTGTAGAAGAGCCACACTCAAGGGGCCATTTTGCCGACCGCTGACTTAAAGCAATCTATAGATTCAATGCAATACCTATTAAAATACCAATGGCATATTTCAAAGATCTAGAACAAACTCTCCAAAAATTCATCTGGAATAAAAAAAGACCCCAAATAGCCACAGCTATCCTGAGAAAGAAGAACAAAGTTGGAGGTATCACAATACCAGACATCAAACTATATTACCAAGCCACGGTTCTCAAAATTGTCTGATACTGACACAAGAACAGACCTATAGACCAATGGAACAGAATAGAGGAACCAAAAATTGACCCAGCCATTATATTCAATTAATGTTCGACAAAGGAGGCAAGAGCATGCATTGCAGTCAAAACAGCCTCTTTAATAAATGGTGCTGGGAAATTTCGTCAGATACATGCAAAAAAAAAAAAAATGAAACGAGATCACGAATTTACACCAAACACAAAAACAAACTCAAAATTGCTAAAGGACTTGAATGTAAGATGGGAAACCATAAAAATCTTAAAAGAGTCCATCGTCAGCAATATTGCAGACATATGTCGTAGCAATATCTTTACAGACATAGATTGTAGAGCAAGAGAGACTAAGGAGAAAATAAAAAAATGGGATTACATCAAAATAAAAAGCGTCTGCACAGCAAAAGAAACCATCAACAAAACAACAAGAAAGCCCACTGTATGGGAGAACATATTTGCCAATGTTATCTCTGATAAGGGCTTAATCTCCAACATTTACAGGGAACTCGTACAACTAAACAAAAGGAAAATAAACAATCCAATCAAAAAATGGGCAAAGGACTTAAATAGAATCATTTCGAAAGAGGACACTAAGTAAGCCTACAGTCACATGAAAATGTGATCAAAGTCACTAATCATCTGAGAGATGCAAATCAAAAGAATGATATACCACCTCACACCTGTCAGAATGGCTATCATCAACAAATAAACAAATGACAGGTGCTGGATAGGATGCAGAAAAAAAGAAACCTTCCTTCACTGCTGGTGGGAATGCAGACTGGTGCAGCCATTGTGGAAAACAGTATGGAGTTTCCTCAAAAATTTAAAAATGGAACTCCCATTTGACCCAGTAATACCACTTCTAGGAATATATCCCAAGATACCGGAAACGCCAATCAGAAAGGATATATGCACCCCTATGCTCATAGCAGCACAATTTACAATAGCTGAGATTTGGAAACAGCCAAATGCCCAGCAACAGATGAGTGTATTAGAAAACTATGGTACATCTACACAATGGAATATTACACTGCTATTATAAAAGTAGGAATTCTTACCATTTGCAGTTGCATGGATGGAACTGGAGAGCATTATGCTAAGTGAAATAAGCCAGGAAGTGAAAGAAAAACACCACATGATCTCACTCATTTATGGATAATAAAGAACTGTATAACCTGATGAGCAAAAAGATACATACAGAGGCAGAGAAGCATTGAACAGACTGTCCAATTACTGTGGGAAGGCTGGGGAGTGTTGTTGGGGGGAGTAAAAGATCAACCAAAGGACTTGTATGCATGCATATAAGCATAACCAATGGACACAAGACACGCAGCAGTGAGGTGAGGGCATGTGCCAGCAGGTGGGGGAGGCCGGGGAAGGTCAATGGAGAAAAGAAAAGGGAGACATATGTACTACTATCTGTAATACTTTAAACAATAAAATTAAATTAAAAAAGAAAAATAGTAGAATTAAGTACAGGAAAATGTCTTTGTGATTCAGAGAACCTCTTTTAAAACAAAATTTAAAAAGCACAAACATAAGGTAAAATTGTATGAGTTTGGTTACATCAAAAATAAGGATTTCTAATCAACAAAAGATCCCATGGGCAAAATTAATGGGTTGTTTTTTAAATAGGAGAAGCTATCTGTAACATCTAAAACCAATGACGGATTTCATATATACAACAAAATATTACTCAGCCATAAAAAAGAATGAAATCTGGCCATTTTGACAACATGGATGGCAGTCTAGAATAAGTCATACAGAGAAAGAAAAATACTGCATGATTTCACTTATATGTGGAATCTAAACAACAATATAAACAACCAAACAAAACACAAACAAGCTCATAGATACAGAGAACAAATTGATGGGAGGAGGGTTTGAAAGATGGGTGAAAAAGGTGAAGTACAAATTGGCAATTATAAAATATAGTCACAGGATGTAAAATACAGCATAGGGAATATAGTCAGTAATGTAATAACTTTGTATGGTGTCAGATGGGTACTAGAGTTACCAGAGTGATCATTTGGTAAACTATATAAATGTCTAATCACTATGTTGTACACGTGAAACTAATATACTATTTTATGTCAATTGTAAATTGGCAAATAAATTAAAATAAATAAATAATAAAAATTTTAAAAAAAACCTCGCAGCAATCAATAGTTCTGAGCCGCATAACTTCACAGGCAAATTTTGCCAAACATTTAAAGAACTGACATCTATCCTACACTCAAAGAATAACTTGCACTTATCCTCCCCAAACTATTCCAAAGGATTCAAGATTATGGTAGACTACCATGCTCTTTTTACAAGGCCATTCTTAAACTAATTTGAAAATCAGATAAAGACACTACAGAGAAAGAAAATTATATGCTATGACCCTGATGAACATAGATGCTTAAATTAACAATAAAATATTAACAAGTAGGGGCCAATAACTATGGAAGAAATTGAAGCAGTCATCAAAGAGCTTCCATCAAACAAAAGCCCAGGACCAGATGGCTTCACAGGGGAGTTTTACCAAACATTCAAAGAAGAACTAAAACCTATCCTCCTCAGACTACTACAAAAATTCAAGAGGAAGGAACACTTCCAAGCTCATTCTATGAAGCCAGCATCACCCTAATACCAAGACCAGGTAAAGACAACACAATGAAAGAGAATTACAGGCCAATATCCCTCATGAACATAGATGCCAAAAACCTCAACAAAATCTTGGCAAATCGGATCCAGCAGTACATCAGAAAGATCATACACCATGACCAAGTAGGATTTATCCCAGGGATGCAAGGATGGTACAATATCCGCAAATCAATAAACGTGATACATCAAATAAACAAATTGAAAGAAAAAAAGCACATGGTCATATCAATTGATGCAGAAAAACCATTTGACAAAATCCAACACCTATTTTTGATATAAACTCTCAGCAAGGCGGGAGTAGAAGGATCATACCTCAACATAATAAAAGCCATATATGACAGGCCCACAGTCAACATCATACTCAATGGACAAAAACTAACACCATTTCCCCTAAGAACAGGAACAAGACAGGGATGCCCACTCTCACCACTCCTGTTCAACATAGTACTGGAAGTGTTAGCCATTGCAATTAGGCAAGAAGAAGAAATAAAAGGCATCCAAATTGGAAAAGAGGAAGTAAACTGTCCTAATTTGCAGAAGACATGATATTATACATACAAAACCCTAGAGACTCCATCAAAAATCTACTAGACTTAATACATGAATTTGGCAATGTAGCAGGATACAAAATTAACCCCAAGAAATCGGAGGCATTTCTATACACCAATAGTGAACTTTCAGAAAGAGAGATTATAAAAACAATCCCATTCACCATCGCACCAAAAAAATTAAGCTACCTAGGAATAAATTTAACTAAAGAGGTAAAAGACCTCTACTCAGAAAACTACAGGACGTTGAAAAAAGACATAGAGGAAGACGTAAACAGATGGAAGAACATACCGTGTTCATGGATTGGTAGAATCAACATCATTAAAATGTCCATACTACCCAAAGCAATATATTAATTCAACGCACTTCCCTTTAAATACCAACGACATACTTCACAGATCTAGAAAGAACTCTCCAAAAATTCATCTGGAATAAAAAAAAGACTCTGAATAGCTGCAGCAATCCTGAGAAAGAACAAAGTAGGTGGGATCTCAATACCAGATATCAAGATGTATTACAAAGCCACTGTTCTCAAAACTGCCTGATACTGGCACAAGAACAGGCATATAGATCAATGGAATAGAATAGAGAGTCCAGAAATTGATCTGAACCTATATGCTCAATTAATATTTGGCAAAGGAGGCAAGAACATACAATGGAGCCAAGATAGTCTCTTCAATAAATGGTTTTGGGAAAATTGGACAGATATATGCAAGAAAATGAAACTAGACCACCAACTTACACCATATACAAAAATAAACTCAAAATGGATAAAGGACTTAAATGTACGACAGGAAACCATAAAAATTCTAGAAGAATCCAAAGGCAACAAAATCTCAGACATATGCCGAAGCACTTTCTTCAATAATACAGCTCCTAGGGAACTTGAAACTAAAGAGAAAATGAACAAATGGGACTACATCAAAATAAAAAGCTTCTGCACAGCAAAAGAAACCATCAACAAAACAATGAGAAAACCCACTGCGTGGGAAAACATATTTGCCAATGTCATATCTGATAAGGGCCTAATCTCAAAAATTTATAGGGAACTGATACAACTTAACAAAAGGAAGATTAACAGTCCAATCAAAAAATGGGCAAAGGACCTAAATAGACACCTTTCAAAAGAGGACATTCAGAAAGCCAAGAGACATATGAAAACATGCTCAAAGTCACTAATCATCTGAGAGATGCAAATCAAAACAACAATGAGGTACCATCTCACACCTGTCAGACTGGCTATCATCAACAAATTAACAAACGACAAGTTCTGGAGAGGACGTGGAGAAAAAGGAACACTCGTGCACTGCTGGTGGGAATGCAGACTGGTGCACCCACTATTGAAGACAGTATGGAGCTTCCTCAAAAAACTGAAAATGGAACTCCCATTTGACCCTGTAATCCCACTTCTAGGAATATATCCCAAGAAACCAGAAACCCCAATCAGAAAGGATAT
The DNA here is from genome assembly GCF_963259705.1 of Myotis daubentonii. Lineage (NCBI taxonomy): Eukaryota > Metazoa > Chordata > Mammalia > Chiroptera > Vespertilionidae > Myotis > Myotis daubentonii. Next base: position 94,935,621 of record NC_081861.1, on the reverse strand, counting down.
ATGCAACCCTATGTTCATAGCAGCACAATTCACCATACCTAAGATCTGGAAACAGCCTAAGTGTCCATCAGTAGATGAATGGATTAGAAAACCGTGGTACATCTACACGATTGAATACTATGTTGCTCTAAAAAGGAAGGAACTCTTACCATTTGAAACGGCATGGATTGAACTGGAGAGCATTATGCTAAGTGAAATAAGCCAGTCAATGAAGGAAAAATACCACATGATCTCACTCATTCATGGGTAATAGGGACCATTATAAACTTTTGAACAATAATAGATACAGAGGCAGAGCTGCCTCAAACAGATTGTCAAACTGCAGCGGGAAGGCCGGGGAGGGTTGGGGGGCAGGAAGTAGGGGGGTAAGAGATCAACTAAAGGACTTTTATGCATGCGTATAAGCATAACCAATGGACATAAGACACTTGGGGGTAGGGGAGGCTAGTGGACTATCAAGGGCGGGGGGGAAAAAAGGACACATATGTAATATCCTTTGTAATACTTTAAGCAATAAAAAAATATTAACAAGTAGGATCCAAAAATACAATAAAAATATTGTACAGCATGATCAAATGTGATTTATTCCACCAGTGAAAGATTGCTACAGTGTTAGTAAATAAGAAAAATGAAAAATAAAAATCATGTGGTTATATCAATAGATGTAGAAAAAGCATTCAATAAAATCCATCATTCATTTATAATAAAAATATCATCAAAGTGGAAATAAAGTGTCCATAAGCAACATAATAGAGGCCATATATGAAAAACTTAGAATCAATATCATTTTCAATTGGTGAATACTAATCAAAGAGAGAAACTAAGAAAACAATCTCATTTATTATTGAAAACAAAAATTAATTATAAGGTACCTAGGTATAAGTTTTACCAAGGAAATAAAAGATGTGTACTCAGAAAATTATAGTACATTGTAGAAAGAAATTGCATTTTCATGGAATGGAAAAAATAACATTATTAAAATGCCCATACTACCCGATGCAATTCCCATTAAAATACCAATCTCGTATTTCAGAGATGTAGAATAAGTAGTTCAAAAATTTATATGCGATAACCAAAAACTTACATAGGACATGCCACATTGAGATGGGTAGGAGGTGTAAAGGCACGAGAGTGCAGGCTGGGAAGTCATGGGTAGCAGCTGAAGTTCTAGAGGGATATATCAGCTTCAGGTGGTACCCCTGATAAGTGTGGTGCCTAAACCCCAAGCTCAGCTCCCCAGCCCAGAGTACCAGAAAAGGTGCCCACATAATATCTGGCTGTGAAAAGCAGCAGGATTTCTGTTCACCAGAAGAGATGGCTAGAAATGCAGGCATACTCTTAAAGGGCCAACACATAATATTTCATTTGCAGCCACTCAACCTGAGCTCTGGCACAGGTACAGCAGAGCGGACTAGTCCTGAGTGAGGAATGACTGGGTTTTGAGGTTCTGGGGAGAGAGCTGAGAGAACAGCCACCAGGATCAATGTGCTGAGTTATTCCACATACTGCAGAAGCCACCTTTATCAGGGAGAAGATTCTAATCCATGTAGCATCAGCCTGGGTGGAAGCCATAACCCACCCATTGGAATCCCTCTCACCTCTTCCTGAGGAGCTTATACCCTGCTGATGAGGATAGCCAAAGGCCTTTTAAGTGACTAAGCATAACAGCCTTCAGGTAGAGGTGGATCTATGAGTGCTTTGAGACTTTTGCTGACATGCCCCTGGACCTAATGTTAGTAAAAGCAGACCTTGGTGCACAGCTTGGTCCTTTCTATAAACACCCAGACCCAGCAGAGTGAGTCATAAGCTGTGGGTCACTGGTAGCTTCAAACAAATTCCCTAGGACTAGTCACAGAAAGTGTCTGATATTGATATGCATCAGAGTCCATCTGAAGAGGCCCAGAACCTATAAACTCAATGGCCAGCTTCAGATAACAGAGCTGGATCCAATAATCTTCAAAAGCAGCATATCTACAGGGAGATATTGGCAGGCAACAATCCTTGCTGAATTGAATTCTGCTTCATGTGATCAGCACCTGCACAGCAGCTTGCATGTAGTGTTTGGGGTGGAGCCTCACTGTCAGCAAGCCTGAGGGTCGATCCCACACACAAACAAGCCAATAGCAATCAAGCCTCAATTACCACAGGGGGATCAAAAGAGACCTAAAAATGACCACAAGAGACATTCTTAGAGCTTCCAGCTCAGTTGATTAAGGAGACTATGCCACTGGTTATGACAGGTCAGTTACTACATAAGGCCACCTTATTAAGATTGGAAGGCATAGCAAATATACATAATACATAGAAACAAACAGGCAGCCTAAATGTGGCAACTAAAAACAAGCCCCAAATGAAACAACAAGAGAATTGTTCAGAAGGAGAGCTAAATAACATGGAGGCAAGCAATTTATCACATTCAGAGTTCACAGTAATGTTTATAAGGTTGCTCAATAGCATGAAAAAGGACATATAATCCATGAGAAAGGGCCCTTCAGAAACGAACGATGCCATATCAGAAATAAAGCACACTCTCGAAGGCCCTGGCTGGTGTTTCTCAGTGGTTAGAGTGTAGGCTCATGCAACAAATGGTCATGAGCTCAATTCCAGATGAAAGACATGTAAATGAGTTGAAAGTTCAATCCCTGGCCATGGTCAGGGTACATAAGGGAGGCAAACAATGGATATGTCTCTCTCACATTAATCTCTCTCTATCTCTCTATCTCTGTACTCCTCCCTCCCTTTCACTCTGTCTAAAAAGTTAATGGAATAAATATCCTTGGGGAGGATTAGCAACATAAAAATAATACATTGGAGGAATAAAGTATAGGCTTAATGAAGCAGATAATCAAATCAGTGATTTGGAAGACAAGGTGGAAAAAATACCCAATCGGAGGAGAAAAATAAATAATTTATTATTTTAAAAATATATTTTTATTGATTTCAGAGCAGAAAGGATAGTGAAAGAGAGATAGAAACAACAATGATGAGTGAGAATCATTGATCAGCTGCCTCCTGCACACCCACACTGGGGATCCAGCCCACAATCTGGGCCTGTGCTAGACTGAGAATCAAACCTTGACCTCCTAGTTCACAGGTTGATGCTCAACCACTGAGCCATGCTGGCTCAGAAAAAGGAATTTTTTTAATGAGGATAGTTTAAGGGGAATTTGGGAGAAAATGAAGCATAACAACATCCATATCACATGGGTCCCAGAAGGAGAAGAGAGAGAGAGCAAGGGATTGAGAATCTATTTGCAGAAATCACAACTGAAAATTACCTAGCTTGGTGAACAAAAAAACCCAACAAGTCCAGGAAGCACAGAGAATCTCACACAAATGGACTCAAAGAGGACCACACCAAGACATTTATAATTAAAATGGTAAAAGTTAAAGACAAAGAGAACCTTAAAAGCCAAAGAGAAAGGCAATCATTTACCTACATGGGAGCTTGCATAACACTGTCAGCTGATTTCTGAAGAGAAACTTTTCAGGCTAGAAGGGATTGGCATGAAATATTCAAAGTGATGAAAAGCAAGGACTTACAACCAAGGCTACTTGACCCAAAAGGGATATAATTTAAAATTGAAGGAGAAATAAAGATATTCCCAGACACGTAAAAACTACAGAGGTTTGTTAAAATCAAACTAGTATTACACGAAATGTTAAAGACTTGCTTGAAGAATATCCAAATAAGGAGAATCATATACAGTGCTCAAGGATAGGGAAAATGTCCATATTACCAAAGCAACCTACACATTCAACCTATCAAAATACCAATGGCATAGTTCAAAGAACTAGAACAAATATTCCAAAAACATATGGAATCACAAAAAACTCATATGTTCATGTCTTGTAAAACAATGGCAGCAGAATTCTTGTAAAACAAGAACACCATTGGAAGAATCATGCTACATGATATCAAGCTGTCCAACAAGGCAATATTAATGGAAATAGCATAGTACTGGAATAAAAACTGGCACATAGAACAATGGAAAAGAATAGAAAGCCTATAAATAAACCCACACCTTTATAGTCAATCAATATTTGAGAATGTAGGCAAAAGCATACAATGGAGTAAATATAGTCTATTCAATAAATGGTGTTGGGAAAATTGAACAGATACATGAAAAAATAATAATCAAAAAATAAAGCTTGACCACCTTCTTACATTGCACACAAAAATAAATACAAAATGGATTGAAGATTTAAATAGTAGACTTGAAGCAATAAAAATCCTAAAATAAAACATAGACAGTAAAATACTAGACATTTCTTTTAATATTTTTTTTCTGCTATATATTCTTAGGTTAGGTGGCTCAGGAGGCAGCATAGGAAATAAAGAAAGCTGAGTTAATCAGAAAAGAAAGAAAGGAAAGATTTATTTCTGTGTCCCTGGGCGACCCACGAACCCCAAAGACAGGGCACGTGGATCCACACCAACAGGGAGGGGGCCGCTTTTTTTATACTGCTGTTGGGTGAGGGGCAGAGACATGAGCTGAGGTATTCAGCTGAGGAAGTTTCCACTGCAGGGGGTCAGCAGGGGTATTCAGGAAGGAGTCAGTATCTGTGTGGGGGTCCTGTTGATTCAGGGAGAAGCCAGTATCTGTGTCTGACATGCTGATCAGTTAGAAATGCTAGGGGGAGTCCATTAGCTCATCATGCATCTGCATGCATCTGATCCTGGTCTCTCTCATACCTAACATCCTAGCCTTTTGGTGATAGAGGACGCTGACTCATTCTGACTGCTTCCAGCTAACTAAGGGAGACGAGGAGGATTTTAAAGGCCAGGGTTAGGCAGAGGCAGATCAGAGGGCAGCCGAGTGTAGGGATGAAGCAGGAGCTGATTCACAGTCACCTGTGACATCTCCGCGATCCGGGAGTGGATGAACTTGAGGAGGCAGGGGGCTAGGAGAAAAAACACACAAATGAGAATCAGGGGCCCTATCATGGGTAGGACCCAGGTAGCTAAGGGGTTTTGGAACCAGCCAAAAGGAGAGTTGTCCTGGAAGTGTCCTGCATGTAGTTCTTCAGTCAGTTTTGTCAGGGTCTGTACATTTTGCTCCATTACTCTGGACTCGTTGATGTAGTAGCAGCATTCTTCCTGAAGGAATATGGAGGTTCCTCCTTTTTCTGCAGTCAGAAAGTCTGAGACGTGCTGGTTCTGTAGGGCTACTTGGGCTACTGATGTCACTTGCCACTGTAGAGAGGCTAAAAGAGGTGGTAGTAGTCTCCAGGGCTAACTGGAGCTTGTCATTAAAGTCTTGAGCAGTGACCAGACTGCTCCCGAGGGCCCCCAAGTGAGGCCTACCGAGGCAGCGATACTCATCCCTAACATGACATGGAGGAAGACGGCCCAGCGGGTCCGGTGGTGGGGTGGAGGGAGCAGCCAGGCGAGCTCCGACTCTCCATACAAGGTTAGTTAGGGAACTACTGTGACCATGAAGCAAGACCCGGGGTCAGAGGAGTTCATGCAGTTGCTTAAGGTGCCGTTGCACCAAAGGAAGGTACCTGAGCTGGCCTTGGTGAGATTGGCTGTGGTGTGGTTTTGGGTACAGTTCCAAATGACTTGTCCCCCAGTTACCGGATTACTGATTTGGTAGCACATCCGTGGAGGCAGGGTGGGCTCTGGAGTTTCAGGAGGCATCACGAACCTTGAACCTCCACACATAAGCGGTTGGGGTGGGTGTAGGTTGCATAGGGCTGGGAGGAGAAGGAGGAGGCAAAGGGTGACCAAGGCGGACCTTAGTGAGGCCCAGCACCTCACATTTATAGAAGCCATGCTGCTCCGGGGTCCTCTTGAGCCTGGAGAGGTGGTGCTATGACAGGTCGTCAAGCTGGGGTCACCAAGCAGCTTGGCTGTGGTGGGGGCTGTGAGGATTACAGTGTGAGGTCTCATCCACCTAGGCTCCAAGGCTTGTGGATGTAGGTTCTTAAGGAGGACCGAGTCACCAGGATGAAGGGCTCGTTCTCAGGAGTACTGGTCAGTTGGCTCTGGCTTGGGCAGAAACCTGTTCTCGTGTTCTCAGAGCAGCTGCCTGATTAAAGACAGATATGGGAGATACGTACCCAGGGGAGGGGGTGAAAGGGCGAGGGCTATGCCCTCCATCCTACCCTGGATCCTCCATGTTGGGGCAGAGGCCATGTGCTCAGAAGAGTGCCTTCTTCCCGGAAGCCCAGGCCCCTGCTGGCCACGCCCGGGATTTCTAATGACAAGCAAGGGATGTTCGCGCCATAGAGATGACCACATCCTGTGCAACAAGACCCGACTTGGCGCCTGGCCAATCCGAAGGGCCCACAGCTAGCCCCCTCCCCTCACTATTAAAGCCCTGATTTTCTCATGGATATCACTCGGTTTTCCGGTCGCTGCGTCGACTGGAGGCCCGGGTCGGGTTAGCTAACTCAATAAAGGACCTTCTGCTTTTGCATCGGACTGGCTCCCTGGCGTGGTATCTTGGGGATCTTGAATTCTGGGCATAACAGGGGGATCAGTAAGGAGACGGTGGTTGAGCAAGAAGGGTCTCCCATATAGGAGTTCAAAAAGGGTTTAAGAAGTTGGGTCTCCTTGGTGTAGCTCAGATTCAGCCAGGAGCTGCTAATTTCTCGAGAGAGACTATAGTTAGATGGTATAATAGGTTGGAATTGAGTGGCTATGATGAGGGTTCAAACCAGTGACAAATCCAGCAGGATGTAGAGGAGGAGGGATTGATGTTTGAGAGTAGATGGAAAATTGTGTTGATGAGGGTGGGCATAGGAGTAGGTCCAGGGTTCATAAATAGAGAGTGACACTAGAGGATTTCCCATCCCGGACAGTAGAATTGATGACTCCCTCATCATTCCATGTCCGTTTCACCTGAAAATATTAAAAACCTGAGCTTCTCCTGGAGTAAAAATTGGAGGGCCCCTTGCCAGGTAAGAGCCTGTGAAGAATGATGGGTCATCAGGTCCTGGATGGTGTCGCCGAATCTTCTTCGGGGATGGTGGGAGGCATTTGGTAAGCCTGAAAGAGGTAGGTATTGCAGTGAAAGTGGGAGGGAATATTAGAATGTGCTGTTATCCAATGGAAACGAGAAAGGGATGGAGCAGTGGAAGCCAGGGACCTGGAGGCTGGAGAAAAGGCAGGGGAGGGAGGTAGCAGGTCGCGCAGCCTGTTCCCAGGCCTCTAGCCACTTGGATATTACAACTGCCACATTTTTTTTTCTTTTGGGAAGGGTGGAGGGGGATAGAGTGAGAGGGCGCTGAGGTCAGAGTAGTTCTCAGTTCAGAGGAGGGGACAGTCGTGGAGGAGATAAGGAGATAAGGCGTTCACAGCGAGACTGAGGTAGGCGACTGTGGTCTGGGACAACTGGGCCCCATAAGGGGACACATGGCAGTGGAGGATTGGTGTCTCTGTAAAGGGAGGGAGCCAGGAGTGGAAGGAGCAGGGAGGCTGGAGCAGGGAGGCTGAAAGGTTCTGAGTGGGCTGCAGAGTGGCCACTAGGATGGTGAAGATATCTCGTCCTAACAGGGGCATGGGGCATGATAGCATGACTAAGAACGAGTTTGTTATAGGGCTATCATCAAGGAGGCAGGAAAGGGGTCCGGTGGCCAGCGGGCAGGTGGATTTGCCGTCAATACCCATGACTGAGATCTTGGAAGGATAAAGGGGCCCCGAAGAGGAGGGCAGAACAGAGAAGGTAACCCCTGTGTCAGTCAGGAAGACCTGTTGCACCCGTTCTTTACCTTCATGGTGACCCTAGGCTCGGCAAAGGTGATTGGAGTCGTCGAGGCTGGGCTTCTTCCATCAGCCAGTCCCAGCATGCCCAGTGGCGGGTCATGACCTGGAGGGCAGCCCCTCCACGCTGGGGTGCAGAGGGCCTGCCACTTTTCCAGGGGCAGTCACTCTTCCAGTGGCCACTTTGATCACACGCTGGGCAGGGCTTGGTTGGAGCCCGGGGCGGGGGGACACTGCTTTGCCTAGTGGCCTTCATCTCTGCATTTGAAGCATTTTCCAGGTGGTGTGCATCCTCTCGTTGCACCCCCACTGCGCACAGCCCCCTTGGGGCCATGGAGGCTGCCATCGACCTCAGGGCCACAACCAAGGTGTGTTTGCAGGTCCACCTTCTGTGGAAGGCAGGCCTCCCATTCTGACTGTGCCTGCTCCTCACGGGCATTAAGAACCTTAAAGGCCATTTTTCACTTGATCTCGGACCAGGGTTTGAGGGCTATTAAGGACCTTAAAGGTCAGGTTAGAGAGTGGGGGGCATAGATTCAGACTATGCCCTCAGTCCCTGCTGCCTCCCTCAGGGTTAGAATGGACCAGAAATAGAAGAGGCTCTTTTTGAGCTAACATTCTCAGGATTTGGGCTCTCAGGGATAGGGGAGAAGGCAGCTGATGGTTAAGAGGGTCTGAAGAGAGAGAGAGCTGAGGTGTTTCTTAATTTGAGGAAGATCAGAAAAGTGAGAGAGAATGGCTGTCCGGGTAAAATCCTTCCCAGCTGCAACCTCTCGCAAAGGAAACTGGCCAGCCACCTGTGAATTCAAAACGCTCAAGATTTGGTGGAGAGCGCACGGAGAAAAAGCCACAACCTCCTGGGGGCGGGGCAGAGGGGAGGAGGGACAGAAGGAAGGTGAGGCCTGTAGACGTGTGTGTGTGTGTGTGTGTGTGTGTGTGTGCGTGTGTGTGTGTGTGTGTGTCCTACTGGGGAAGCAGGCAGGGGTGGGGGCGGGGTTGTCGTCCTGCTACTTGAGCTTCTGGCTCCCGCAGCAGCTATGTCTGTGGCCGCGGTGGCAGTGGGGCGGATGGGCGGGCAGAAGAAAGGAGGCGGGATCAGTAGGCGGGGTCAGTAGGTAGCGGAGAAGGCGTGGCTGGAGGAGGGTCCAGCAGGGAAGGGGGAGAGGAGAGTGTGGACAGACAGGGGCATAAGCCAGAGGGAGAACTGGAGGCTTTCGCTGGGGGAGTTCAGGGTGGTCTCTGGTGGAGGGGGGTTGGACGACGGTGGAGCCATCGCCACCCCCCACACACAGCACATGAACCCACTCCCACACACACACATCACACACACCATGGGCTTGGCTGCGCGTGGTGCAGCGGCGCAGCAGTGCGGTGACAGCCTGGGGGGAGGAGGGAGGACACAGCTAGGAGAGGAGGCAGAAGGAACTTTCAGGGGAGGGATGGGGACGCAGACTGGGTGGAGAGAGAGAGTGAGAGAGAGAGACTTGGGCACATTTCCCGGTTCCCTGGCAGAAATTACTGAGATCGGTACAGATGGTAAAGTCAAGGTCGCATTTTCATACTGAGGCCAATGCTACGTTACAGAAATAAATGAAGCATTTAGGACGCAGGTCCAGGGCAGGCCCAGTGCTTAGCCAGATTGGTGAGCAAGCACCCTAGAGGTGTGCTCGGATCAATTTTGGAATTTGGATGCCCCATGCTCGATGTCCATGGCCTGTAGTGGGGCGAAAGGCTGGCGTCCCAGCAGTTTGACCCCTCTATGGATGGACGGAGGGACCGTGGGCAGGGTATAGACGTCTCTGCTACCTCCCCAGGTCCAGAGGAGCCTTCGTGGAAGGGTCCAGAAAGAGGCAATCTCTGATGCGGCTGTGTTTTATGGACAGAGACACCGGCCGGCGGGCGGCCATGTGGGACCAACACGGGGGTGGGATGGGACTCACTGCTGATGTTGCAAAACAGGGAAAAGGCTGCTGAGTTGAAGAAATGAGGTCCTGATGGGTCCTGGGCCATGAGGAGGGAGAGGCAGGCACCCCAAGCCATGGAGCGATGGCCAAATGAGGTGCTCGTGCTGTAAGGCCGCTGAAACCTCCCTTCCCCCTCTTAACTAACTTTTCCAGTAAGCCCTGGTTATTGTAAGAACAAAGAGAAAACCCCCCCTCCTCCTGTGTTTTAACTGACCTTTCCAGTAAGCTCTGGTGCCCTGGTCTGGTCATAGCATAGCTATCTTATCTCTTCCTGGGATCAGTATGTGTAAAGACAGACCACCCTGCCCCTTAGGAAAGGAGTCAACTACTAACACAGGTCTGCCCCCTAGGAGATGAGTCAACTGTTAACTGTTAACCTAGTTCCCTGTTTTACCGGCCACCTGCGTGTGGTTTTTGCCTTTATAAACTCATGTCCTGCAATTGCTCAGGGCTCCAGTCAGCCAGCACTTCCCTTGTGTTGCTGTCTGTCTGCCTGAGAGCCCCTGCGCTGCGCTTGTAATAAAGAACCTCTTGCTTTTGCATCAAGTTTCGGTCTCCGCGTTTGACTTGGGGTCGTCGCCCCCTCCGTCGGACTCACCGGGGGTCTTGGGACCTTAAATTTGGGGGCTCGTCCGGGATTTGGGGCGACCACCCCTCAAGTGCCGACATCGGTCTTGGAGGTAAGCAGACTCCGGAGTCGTTCAGTGTTTGTCTTGTCTTTTGTTCGTTCTCAGTTTTGGTTTTTCGGGAAGACAGGTTGTCGGCTCCGTAAGGAGTCGGCTCCTCTGGTCGAAGGGACTTCGGCCAGAAAAACTGTCACCCTGGGGGACGCCCCAGGGACGGGTGGTGACCAAGAGGAGGTCTTGGTCACTTCTGGTTCGGGCTGTCCGGCAACGGACACTCGCGTGTCCGGCCGGACTAGCATCAGGGAGGGATATCATCCCTCAGCGGGCATTCTGTATCTGTGTAAATTCTTGTGGATCCGGTGTCTTGTCACGTCGTTGTTTGTTCTTTGTTTTTGTCTTCTACTCCTCCTCTTGGACTCCCCACCCCCTTAATCTGAGACAGGCAGGAGGAGTCGGGGGGCGCCCCGATCCTCCATCTGAAGAGGGGAAATTTTGCTTCTGCGGAGTCGGAAGGTCTGTAGGAACCCCTCAATCTGAGAAAAGGCGGGTCGCTCCTGCTGGTTGGCACGCAGCCAACGTCTGGCTTTCGGTTTGTTTTGTTTTTTGTCTTTGTTTTTTTGCTTCCATGGAGTTGGAAGGCTGTATTTCTTTGGGCCATTTAGTTGTTTGTGTTTCCGTTTTATTTTGTGGACTTGCTGGATTAATAATTTCAAGGAGATTGGGGGAGGCTTTAGAGCTCCCTCAGGAATGGGGAAGTTGTTAAGAGTTGAATGGATTGTTTAAACTCTGAATGAATATCTGGTGAAAGTATATAAATGTGAAGGGAGGGGGACTGCTCTCACCCCTCCTTTGTGTGGCGGTCGGGCAGCCGCCTGAGTGAGGGTCTGTGGAAACATGTCACCCCTTCCCCAAGTATTCTAAAATTAAAATCCTTCTTGTAATTGAAAAGCATTTACAAATTTATAAATGCATCCGGGATTTCTGTGCACATGTAAAGGGAAAAGGCCAGTTTAAAAACGAGTGCGCATAGTTTTGAGCTGGACTTGACTTTTTGCTGTGTACAGAATAAAAACCCGAGACTGTTGTGGTCTTAAAAATGGCAAAGATGAACCTGAGAAAGAAATACAGGCTGGTTTCCCAAGGCGATCTAAAGTAGCTCTTTTGAAATTTCTTGACTTCCCCAGCAGGAAAATTGTGACCATTTTGAAATTTAGCAGTTATGCCAGGCTTATTGGCTGGAAACTTAAAACTTTTAAGTTCAAATCATATAAAGTATTGAGATTTATAATGCTGAAATGTTGATCTGAGTATGCCTAGTATGAAGTCTAGATGATAGAAGTTAATCTATTAATTGAAAATGCCTTATATTTTATTTGAAATGTATCCTTAAATGTAAAAGTCTCTTTTCTTGCCATTGAAAAAGTTTAAAGCTACATACTTTTTTTAATGGAAGGAGGGATAGACACGCCCTTCCCCTAGCATGTAGGTAATCCAATTCCCGCCACCAGCCATCTTTAGGAATGTTAATTTGCATTTCAATGGCTACACCTTTTGCTAGAGACCTTCCAAGAAAAGGTCAAGCAGCCAAAGGTGGCTCCTTTGAAATCAGCTTTCCGCCAGTAGTCATTCTGTTAATACCTACAAGTTCGCTTCTCAGTTTCCCCGTGCAGAAAAAACATGGTTTAAAGTTAATTATTAGATTTTAAAATTTATTCTTAAAAATATAAAAGTGTAGTTAATCAAAGAATTGCTAATATTTGACTTGTAAGCTCTGAAAGTTTAAAGTGCAAATTGAATCAGGAGAAATTAATTAAATATCTAATGTATAACTTGTTTTTGAAAAAATAAAATGTGTTTTCTCTTAAATGATTAGGAATTCAAAATATGTTACTCATTGGTCTGATTTAAAAAGGAGGATTAATTTTATGATCTCAACAGAAAATTTTTTTAATACAAAAACCAGTTTAACTTTGATTGATATGCTTTAAGATAATTATAAAATGTATAAACAGCTAATGAGATTTCTGTTTGTCTAAAATATAATGTTGGTCATCTATCTTTTAGAGGTTTTGGTTTGCTCTGTCAAAGAACAGTGTAGACAGCCGCCACTTTGAGCTGCCTGACTTGGCAGCCGCCATGTTGGCCGCATGGCCTGCCGCTCCCCTGGGGGCCGCCATCTTGAAACAGCAAAGGCCCCGCCCACCCTCTGACTTAGCCAATCACAAAAAGAGTGTCTGCTTACTAAGGGAGGATAGAATTTCAGAGGTGGAGTTTTACTGCGGAAATGCGGATGGGGCAAAAAGTGTGCTAGCCTCGTGGATTTATTTAATACTTAATAAATTAGCAATCACGGTCTTAATATAATTTCAGTGGTATGATAGCAGTAGAACCACAGTTATACATAATATCATAAACAAATTAAAAGTAATTGATTCCATGGTCAAGACTAAATCCTATTATGTTGAGAACTGTTTTTAAGTGTTGAAAATGTTTTCCTAAGTTTTACCTAGGTTACCCAAGAAAGATTTTTCTTTTTTCTGTGTCTCTTAAAATGTATTGCTAATCACCTAAGAATTAAGGCTAAAAGTTCTAGCTACCTGAAAAGCATGGCCTTGATATAATAAAAGGAAAAAAAATATTAAATGAATAATATACCAGTGAGCTGGGACTGGTCACTAATGGTGGATGTGAGAAAGGGAGCCCTCCCCATCTGTTCCTGTCTGCTCAAGATCCCAAGACTGTAAAAGTATTTGTTCACTGAAAGGATGTAAGTATAAATGTTTATTTAATGTTTGTATGTCTACTTGGGTATAATTATTTGTTCATGTAAATGTGGAAGTATATTCTATGCTAGGTTGGGATTTTGGAATTCTGGGGTAGATTTAAAAGGTATTTGTGGCTTTTCTAGTCTGATTGGGACATTTAAGGGTGGGGCTCACAGTTACTCAGGGCAGGGATTCCATGGGCCCTTCCCCCTGCCTGTGCTGAATTAAATAATACAGGCCAGTGTCATTTAGCTTGCTGGTTAAAGGAAGACAATGGGCCTTAGAATCTGTAACGGTGGGCAGGAATGAAGCTGGTCAAATGTACTGAAAGGGTTTGGTACCTGTTGCTGCTAGCAAAGGAGGGGCTGGTACCCCTACTAGCGCACTCCCTTCAAAGAGGCCTGGTTGCTGCTCTGCCACAAAGGGAACTGATAGAAAGGCAAGAAAGCAGAGCGCTGTAACTGATAAACAGGGTTACCTAGAAGCCATCAGGACTTTGAAGTTCTCCAAGAGAGGAGGAATCTGACTCAGAGACTGGCAAGGACTGGGTCGCTTTTTCTTTAACTATCTCTTTCCTTGAGAGGGCTCCAGAGGGTGCACAAGGACATTTGGCCACGCCTCCGTGCCATCTATGAGACCAGCCCAACCCCAACTCCTCATCAGCACAGACCAGGAGATTGGGTCTACATCAGAAAGCACCGCCCGGAGACCCTAGAGGCACGTTGGAAGGATCCCTACATTGTGGGGCTGACGACCCCCACCGCTCTCAAGGTAGGCGGCATCACAACCTGGGTCCATCCGGAAAGACTTCATCACCAAATGGAGCATCGATCGATAGAGATCAACCCAACCTGCTCAAGCTCAAGCTCAAGCTACGGAGTGCTTGACCTGCCTGATGCCGGTAACATGGCTCGCGATCGCTCCTGTCACCAGGAGCCCCCACAATACTGTGTAATACACTTAGATAATGCCTGCATCTTCATGGACATGGCTCCAAAGAGACAAGGACCATTTATAGAATCACATGTTTAGTGGTAGATTTGGCTACCTGAAGCGGCATGATGCCAATATTATGTTTATGTTATATTAACCTTTGATTCTTTTGCAGGTTTGAATGTATGTTGGCTGTCCTGGAAGGGAGCTGTGTGGGGTGACCCCCAAAAGTAAAGGGTGCCTAGCTGCCAAGGGGGCAGGTGCCCAACTGGGCAGGGAAGGGTGCCCATCAGGTTTTGGTCTCTGTTGAGAGACAGCTAACAGTTGACAGCCTGTAATACTGTCTTGCAGGCCTGGGTCACCATGCCCATGTCAGGGGTAGTGAAGCTGGAAAAAGCCTATTTAGACTAGAAAGTCTGAGGCATGGTTATGCATAGAAAGAAGGTTTTATACCAACAATTACTGTTTTGTTTTAAACCCATGAAAAGGAATTAGCAAGGAAAGTCAGAAAATCTTAGAGTAGATCAGTATGTTTTTCTCCTTATGTAATTCCTCCGAAATCTGGCAATGCTAAATAAGTACGTTTCTTTGCATAGATCCAATGATACTGGTTCCTAATAATGGTTTTATTAACGGAAAACTTTGACTGGAGTATCATGTTTTAAAGAGCCCTGCCTGAGCTCTAAAGACTTGAAGCCACTAAGAATGCCACGAAGAAAGCCTGGTATCCTGCTTGGGAGCCCTGAAGATGGCTGGCGCTGGAGCGCCAGGCCCATGCCCTACCATCACTGGCGGTTGGTAAGAGTAGAAGGGGAGCAATAAGGATGCCTCTGCATCCCTGCGAAACCCCCACACACTCTGGGCTGCAACGAGTAGGAGGGCTACTGAGATGGGCCTTAAAGCCTGGAGCGTGGGCTCAGGTAGAGTTGCTACAGGTGAGGGATTCACCTAACTCAGCAGATACTGCAGGCAGGCTTGATGGCAGCTGGATGGCTTGGCTTCCTGGCCCTACGGGGCACATTAAGGTTCAACCATGAAATTCCAGCAAAGGTAGTCAGTTACCATTCTTGTTGTGTTTATGCAAACATCAGGACAGTAAATAAATTTATCTTGATTTGGCTTTTTAATAGCCATGGAGGAATTTTAAGAAGAAAAATCCTATTTCAATAGAAGTTGTTAAAGCTAAAATGGTTTCTTTCCCTTCCACCGGACCATTTGTTGAGTGTATAAAATAGTTCAGTTGATAGTTCTGTGTGCTCACTATGGGCCCCTAGCGACGGTGAAATAAAAGTGCAGTCCGTCTCATGATTGAGACGGAAGTTCAAAGAAAAGGGGGGAATGTAAGGCCGCTGAAACCTCCCTTCCCCCTCTTAACTAACTTTTCCAGTAAGCCCTGGTTATTGTAAGAACAAAGAGAAAACCCCCCCTCCTCCTGTGTTTTAACTGACCTTTCCAGTAAGCTCTGGTGCCCTGGTCTGGTCATAGCATAGCTATCTTATCTCTTCCTGGGATCGGTATGTGTAAAGACAGACCACCCTGCCCCTTAGGAAAGGAGTCAACTACTAACACAGGTCTGCCCCCTAGGAGATGAGTCAACTGTTAACTGTTAACCTAGTTCCCTGTTTTACCGGCCACCTGCGTGTGGTTTTTGCCTTTATAAACTCATGTCCTGCAATTGCTCAGGGCTCCAGTCAGCCAGCACTTCCCTTGTGTTGCTGTCTGTCTGCCTGAGAGCCCCTGCGCTGCGCTTGTAATAAAGAACCTCTTGCTTTTGCATCAAGTTTCAGTCTCCGCGTTTGACTTGGGGTCGTCGCCCCCTCCGTCGGACTCACCGGGGGTCTTGGGACCTTACAGTGCCACCCAGGTTTCAAGGCACCAAATGTTAGGTTAGGTGGCTCAGGAGGCAGTGTAGGAAATAAAGAGAGCCGAGTTAATCAGAAAAGAAATAAAGGAAAGGTTTATTTCTGCGTCCCCGGGCGACCCACAAACCCCAAGGACAGAGCACATGGATCTGCACCAACAGGGAGGAGGGCGCTTTTTTTATACTGCGCTTGGGTGAGGGACAGAGACATGAGCTGAGGTATTCAGCTGAGGAAGTTTCCGCTGCAGAGGGTCAGCAGGGGTATTCAGGAAGGAGTCAGTATCTGTGTGTGGGGGGGGGGGGGTCCTGTTGATTCAGGGAGAAGCCAGTATCTGTGTCTGGCATGCTGGTCAGTTAGAAATGCCAGGGGGAGTCCATTATCTCATCACACATCTGTATGAATATGACCCTGGGTTCTCTCAGACCTAACGTATGTGTCCTCAGGCAAGGGAAACAAAAGAAAGAAAAATAAACAAATGTGACTACATCAAAACAAAAGGTGTTTGCACAACAAAGTAAAACATCAATAAAATGGAAAGACAACCATGTTAATGGGAAAAATGTTTGTTGATACATCTTAAAAGGGATTGGTATCAAAAATTTATTAAGAACTTGTAAAATTCCAGAAGAGAAGAAAATGGTGGCCAAATAGGCAGATGTGTCATCCATCATATTCCAGGGCCAGACTTGAAAATCAACTAAAGCAGAGAACATTTACTTGGAATTAACAAATTAGACACAACTAAGGAGATAATTATCAACAAGAAAGGGCAGAGGATGCCTGGAGAATGGTAGGAAGAGGGATCTTGGTGGGAGAGGGCCACCTGGCCACTGGGCTGAGAGCGTGAGGTGGAAGTTGCACTGAACAAAGGCTGTGTCCCTAGGTGACAGATCTAAAACACCCAACTGGTAAAAGAAAAACACACAGGGTTGCTGGATTCCAGGGAATCTAGACCTAAGACCACAGCCAAGAAAGGCTGCACACTGACAGGTGTCCTGAAAAGCTTCCCAAGCACTGCAGTGCTGGCAGGAGAGAAACCGGCAGTTTTATGGTTGTTTTGCTTTTGTTTTGTCTTTGTTTTTGTTGTTTGCTAAACTCAGAACATAGGACTATTCAGTTGCAAGAACTATCCTGAGGTTGTGGAGCAGGGAGAGGCAGATTTGTGGAACCTGAGGAGAGGCAGTGGAGGGAATCAGGGCAGGGTGATGTGACCAGGAATTCAGCATCAGGAATTTTCTAACTATCCAAACATAACCAGTAACCTCAAGACAGGTAAAACAGGCTGCCACACTGTGCTGGCATTTTTTGCTCTACAAAAGGAAACAAAGGCTCTGAATAGCCCCAAAGAGCCCTCAGTGACTGGGCTGGAAGAGGGGCCACTCTGCCCACTATTCTGGGAACCAGACTGATAAAAATTTCAGGTTGCCAGCCAACTCCACTTGTCTCCATACAAGCATCTCTGACCAACCAAGGCCAGAGTAGTATCTTGGGCCACTCACTGAGGAATAGCTCTTAGTCAGGGCAAGAATTCCTGGAAAGGGAAACAGCACCCCCTCCCCCCTCACCCAAAGTCCTGTGAGAAACAAACATTTGAATGATTAAGATTGACAGCTGGCAGACAGTTAAATCCAGTAGATTGGTCCCCTCTGCTTGAGCCAAGGCTTGTGGAGACAGACACAAGCAGAGGAGTGGTGGATAATTTGGAGCTTCAACAAGGTGCTAAATGCCAAAGACAGTGCCTGAGAGTGATCAACATGTATCTAACAGGAAGTCCAGAATTTTCATAAAGAAAAGAAGAGTGGGGTCTTAAACTAGAGCCTATGGTCCATTAGAATGAGGCTGAAGCAAATGACACTTTGCTTTTTTATTTTTTTAATTAAAAATTTATTTAGTATTATAAAATTTTTGTAACATTATTTTTACTTTTTAATGTTATTTTATTTTTTTTTCACATTTTCTTCATCACTTCTCCCTTTTTCATCCTGTTTTTCTTCTTTCTCTGCTTAAGCTTTTCTCTTTATTTTTAACCCTTGTTAAAAATTGACCTTCTTTATCTGCTTTATTGATGTTTTATTATTATTGTAGTCTCTGTTGGCTTATTCATATTTCTGCTTCACTGCTCCTTCTCCATTTCCCCTTCTTTTTTCTCTTTCTTCACTACTCATTTTTTTTCTTTTCCTCTCTTTCTCCATTCTTGTCCTAATTTTTTAATTTTTTTCTTCACATCCACTAATTCTTTTCCTTCATCCTCTATATTAAATTGTGTTCCTTCCCCCATTCATCCAATTTCTTAATCTTATTTGCTGTATTTAAGCTCCAATTCTACAAATTCTGCCCCCCACACTTTTGTTGAGTATTTTCTGTTTGGGTTTCTGGTTTGATTGTTTGTTTTTTTGTGTTATTTCCCCATATTCTTTCTTTCTTTTATTTTCTTGTTCTTTTTTCGCTATCACTTTTGCTCTTATTTCTCTTTCTGCATTCTCTGGTGGTCAGTCTTATTGGGGTAATAGGTGTCTTGCGTACATTTGTGTCCTGTTCCTTTTGTGTCATGTCATATTGTGTTGTATTTTGTGTTGTTCGGTAAGCACCTCCACAATGGTTGGCACAATGTGATAGAGAGCCAGCCACATAACCAGACATCCTGAGAGGAGACTCGATCTACAAAACAGACAATAACACTCAAGACCCAACTATATCAACAGAACCAAAATATTTCAAGTAGGAGGCATCCCTAGAATATGCAGCCCAGAAGACCTGAGAGACTGCACCACTGGGTGCCACAAAACATATACTACCTAAGATAAATACAAATATCTGAGTGCCATAGCAGTTTGATCTAATACATAGAAACAATCATAAAGGAACACAAAATGGGGAGACAAAGAAACAAACCACATATGAAATAAAATGATTAATTACCAGAAAAGGAAATTAAATGAAATGGAGGCAAGCAATCTGTCAGAGAAAGAATTCAGAGTATCCCATATAATAAAAGCTTAATATGCTAAGTGTCCAGTCATCCGGTCATCCGTTCAACCAATCAAAGTGTAATATGCTAATGATATGCTAAGGCCACTCAACTGCTTGCTATGGCATGCACTGACCACCAGGAGGCAGACAGTCGTCTGATCAACCAGTTGCTATGATGTGCACTGACCACCAGGGGGAAGACAGTTGACCAGTCGACCAGTCTCTATGGCAAGCACAGACCACCAGGAGGCAGATGTTCCAACCAGTAGGTTAGCTTGCTGCTGGGGTCCGGCCATTTGGGACTGAGCGATATGGGCTGGACATACCCTGGAGCCCTCCTGTGGTCCCTACCCTGTTGGTCAGTCTCCTGCGTCCCTCACCAGCCCTGATCATGCACCAGTTGGGTCCCTTGGCCTGGCCTGTGCCCTCTCACAATCCAAGCTGAAGGGACCTCTCCCCCCACCCGAGTGCACAAATTTCATGTGCTGCGTCTCTAGTTGTTTATAAAGATGGTCAAATGCCTAGATGGGAAATTCACCAATATGTGTAAGAATCAAGAGGAAATGAAGAATTACATAGCTGCAATAAAGAGCACTATAGAATGTTTCAATAGTAGGCTAGAAGAAACTGAGGACCAAATCAGCAAGTTAGAAGGTTAGAAGAAAGGGTAGAAAAATCAGCTGAGCAGAGAAATAACTGTAAAAAATAAAAGACTTAAAAAACAAGAGGAGAGTCTAAGGAGGCTTTGGGACAACATGAAATGAAACAACATCTGCATAATAGAGATGCCACAAGAAGAAGCTGATCAAAGAAAAAAAAGTTTGTTTGAAGAAATAATGACACAAAACTTCCCTGACTCTGGGAAGAAAAATGTCACATAAATCCAAGAAGCACACAGAGTTCCAAACAAGATGAAACCAAAAAGAAGACACCAAGACACATTGTAATTAAATTGGAAAACATCAATGACAAAGTAAGAATCTTAAAGGCTGCCAGAGACAGAAAGTTACCTACAAGGGATCTCCCATTAGACTATCAACTGATTTCTCAACAGAAACACATCAAGCCAGAAGGGATTGGAATAAAGTATACAAAGTGATGCAAAGCAATCGACTAAGCCCAAGGATACTCTATTGAGCAAGGCTATTATTCAAAATTGAAGGAAAAATAAGGAGTTTTGCAGACAAAAAAGGGCTAAGTGACTTATCACCAACAAGCCAGCAATATGAGAAATGTTAAAAGGACTGCTTTAAAAAGAATAAATAGAAAGGGAAGAAGTAACACAAGCATAAAGAGTAGATATGGCAGCAAACAAGTATCTATCAGTAATAACCTTAAATGTAAATGTATTAAATGCTCCAGTCAAAAGCCACTGGGTAGCTGAATGGATAAGAAAACATGACCCATATATATGCTGCATACAAGAGAACAACCTCAGAGCAAAGGACACAAACAAACAGAAAGTGCAGGGATGGGAAATTGTTTTCAGGCAAATGGAAATGAAAAAAAAAGCTGTGGTAGCAATACATATATCTGACAAAAGAGATCTCAAAATGAAGACCATAACAAGAGATCAGGAAGGGCACTTCATAATACTAAATGGATTTATTCAACAAGAGGATAAAACTCTGGAGAACATATATGCACCCAATACAGGAGCAGCCACATACATTAAAAATAACCTTCTGGTAGATATCAAGGGAGAGAAAGACAACAACATAATCATAGTAGGGGACTTTAATACCCGTTGACACCACTGGAAAAATACTCTAGACAAAAAATCAGCTAGAAATAGCAATCCTAAATGGCTCATAAGATCAGATGCTATTAATTGAAATCTTCAGAATATTTCACCCCAAAGCTACAGATTATAAATTCTACTCAAGTTCACATGGGGCATTTTAAAGATAGACCACATATTAGAACAAAGGTTAACTATCTACACATTCAAGAAGATTGAAGTCATATCAAGCATTTTCTAAGGTCAAAATGGCATAAAATTAGAAATCAACCATAATAAAAAAAACACACACACGTAGAGGCTAAATAGCATCCTATTAAATAACTAGAGGCCCAGTGCACAAAATTAATGCACTCAAAAGGGGGGAATCCCTCAGCCCGGATTGTGAGAGGGCACAGGCCAGGCTGAAGGACACCACTGGTGCATGATAGGGGCCAGGAAGGGACAGGGGAGGTTGGCCAGCCAGGGATGGACTGCGGGAGGGATTGAGGGCCTGTCTGGCCCATGTTGCTCTGTCTTGATCCACCAGACACCAATAGCAAGCTAACGTACCAGTCAGAGTGTCTGCCTCCTGGTGGTCAGTGCATGTCAGAGTGACTGGTCTACCGGTTGACTGACTGCCCCCTGGTGGTCAATGAATGTTATAGGGAGCAGTTGAGTGGCCAGCATATCAGTAGCATATTACACTTTGATTGGTTGAATGGACAACAGGATGACCAGACACTTAGTATATTAGGCTTTTATTATATAGGATGAATGGGTTACCAAAGATATCAAAGAAGAAATAATAATAAAACAAAACATTCTGGAAAAAAATGAAAGTGAAAACAAAACAATATAAAATCTATGGGACACAATCAAAGAAGTCCTGAGAGGGAAGTTCATAGCACCACAGGCCTACATAAAAAAAAAAAAACAACAACAAAAAAAAAAGCTGGTAATGAGTTGTCTAACCCTACAGTTGAAAGAACTAGAAAGAGAGCAACAGGAAAAGCCCAGAGTAAATAGAAGGAAGGAGATAATAAATATCAGAGCAGAAATAAATGACATAGAGACCAAAAAGAAAATACAAAAGATCAACAAAATCAAGAGCTGGTTATTTGAAAGGATAAACAAGATTGATGAACCTCTAGCCAGGCTCACCAAGAAACAAAGAGAGAAGACTCAAATAAACAAAATCAGAAATGAAAGAGGTGAAGTAACAACAAACCCCAAAGAAATACAAAGGATTGTAAAAATATACTACAAACAACTCTACTCCAACAAACTAGACAACCGAGATGAAATGGACATATTCTTAGAAAAATACAAGCTTCCAAAACTCATTCAGGAAGAATGAAAAACCTTGAATAGGCTGATAACTACCAATGAAACTGAAGCAGTAATCAAAAATCTTCCTACAAACAAAAGCCATGGTCTGGATAGCTTTACAGGAAAGTTCTACCAAACATTCAAAGAAGAACTAAAACCTATCCTCTTTCAACTATTCCAAAAAATTTGTCTCATAGCCACTTGGCCTGGAGGTCAAACCCTCCCTGGAATTAGCTACAACAATCAAGATTTATCTATAAGACTGCGAACAAAGACCACTAGGGGGTACACCAAGGAAGCATAACAAAATGCGGAGACAAAGAAACAGGACAAAATTGTCAATGGAAGAAATAGAGTTCAGAACCACACTTTTAAGGTCTCTCAAGAACTGTTTAGAAGCCGCCGATAAACTTAATGAGATCTACACGAAAACTAATAAGACCCTCGATCTTATATTGGGGAACCAACTAGAAATTAAGCACACACAGACTGAAATAACGAATATTATACAGACGCCCGACAGCAGACCAGAGGAGCGCAAGAATCAAGTCAATGATTTGAAATGCGAGGAAGCAAAAAACATCCAACCGGAAAAGCAAAATGAAAAAAGAATCCAAAAATGCGAGGATAGTGTAAGGAGCCTCTGGGACAGCTTCAAGCGTACCAACATTAGAATTATAGGGGTGCCAGAAGATGAGAGAGAGCAAGATATTGAAAACCTATTTGAAGAAATAATGACAGAAAACTTCCCCCACCTGGTGAAAGAAATGGACTTACAGGTCCAAGAAGCGCGGAGAACCCCAAACAAAAGGAATCCGAAGAGGACCACACCAAGACACATCATAATTAAAATGCCAAGAGCAAAAGATAAAGAGAGAATCTTAAAAACAGCAAGAGAAAGAAACTCAGTTACCTACAAGGGAATACCCATACGACTGTCAGCTGATTTCTCAACAGAAACTTTGCAGGCCAGAAGGGAGTGGCAAGAAATATTCAAAGTGATGAATACTAAGAACCTACAACCAAGATTACTTTATCCAGCAAAGCTATCATTCAGAATTGAAGGTCAGATAAAGAGCTTCACAGATAAGGAAAAGCTAAAGGAGTTCATCACCACCAAACCAGGATTATATGAAATGCTGAAAGGTATCCTTTAAGAAGAGGAAGAGGAAGGAAAAGGTAAAGATACAAATTATGAACAACAAATATGCATCTATCAACAAGTGAATCTAAGAATCAAGTGAATAAATAATCTGATGAACAAAATGAACTGTTGATTATAATAGAATCAGGGACATAGAAAGGGAATGGACTGACTATTCTTGGGGGGGAAAGGGGTGTGGGAGATGTGGGAAGAGACTGGACAAAAATCGTGCACCTATGGATGAGGACAGTGGGTGGGGAGTGAGGGCGGAGGGTGGGGTGGGAACTGGGAGGAGGAGAGTTATGGGGGGGGAAAAAGGAACAAATGTAATAATCTGAACAATAAAGATTTAATTAAAAAAAAAAAGAAATTTAAAACCTAAAAAAAAAAAAAAAAAAAACTATTCCAAAAAATTCAAAAGGAAGAAACACTTAAAACACTCTTTCTAGGTAGCTGGCATTACCCTAATCCCCAAACCAGAAAAAGACACTACAAAAAAATAGAATTACAGGCCATATCCCTGATGAACATCCATGCTAAAATCTTCAATAATATATTAGCAAATCTGATCTAGCAATACATTAAAAAGTTCATACACCATGACCAAGTGGGATTTATTCCAGGGAAGCAAGGCATGTACAATATCCAAAAATCAATCAATGTGATACATCACATAAAAAAATGAAAGACAAAAACCACATGATCATATCAATTGATGCAGAAAAAGCATTTGACAAAATCCACCACCCATTTTTGATAAAAACTCTCAGCAAAGTGTGAATAAAGGGATCATACCTGACCATAATAAAAACCATATATGACAAACCTATAGCAAACATCATGCTCAATGGGCAAAAACTGGGATCATTTCCCCTAAGAACAGGAACAAGACAGGGATGCCCACTTTTACCACTCCTTTTGACATAGTATTGGAAGTGATAGCCATAGCTATCAGACAAGAAGAAGAAATAAAATGTTTCCAAATTGAAAAAGAAGAAATAAAACTCTCATTATTCGCAGATGATATGATATTGTACATAGAAAAGTCTAAAGACTCAATAAAAAAACTACTAGATTTAATAAATGAAATTGGCAATGTAGCAGGATATAATTTTAACACCCAGAAATTTATGGAATTTTTATACACCGATAATGATCTCATAGAATGAGAAACTAAAAAAAAATCTCATTTACCAATGCAACAAAAAAAGACACCTGGGGATAAACTTAACTAAGGAAGTAAAAGACCTGTACTCATAAAACTACAAGACACTGAAAAAAGAGATAGAGGAGGATATAAACAAGTGGGAGCATATACTATGTTCATGGACTGGTAGAATAAACATAATTAAAATTCACATGCAACCCAAAGCAATCTATAGATTCAATGCAATCCTCATTAAAATACCAATGCCATATTTCACATACCTAGAACAAACTCTCCAAAAATTTACATTTGGAGGTATTAAATAAAAAAGACCCTGAAGAGCCACAGCAATCCTGAGATAGAAGAACAAAGTTGAAGGGATCACAATACCAGATATCAAGCTATATTACAAATCCACTGTTCTCAAAAGTGCCTAGTATTGACACAAGAACAGACAGATAGACCAATGGAACAGAACAGAGAAACCAGAAATTGACCAAAGACTTTATGTTTAACTTGAGTCCCAATGCATGAAATTTGTGCAAAGGCCTTGGCCCCCACCACTGCAGCAGCCACCTCTGCCTCAGCCCTCACAATCCCGGCTTCTCCCAGAAGGTCATTAGGAAGGATGTCCAGAAGGACATCTGATCTATTTAGCATATTATGCTTTTATTATTATAGATAATTATTTGACAAAGGAGGCAAGAGCATACAATGGAGTCAAGACAGCTTCTTTAATAAATGGTGTTGGGAAAATTGGACAGATACATGCAAGAAAATGAAACTAGGCCACCAACTTAAATAAACTCAAAATGGATAAAAGAATTAAACTTAAGAATGGAAAACCATAAAAACCTTAGAAGAATCTATATGCAGCAAAATATCAGACATATCTCATAGCAATATGTTTAATGACACATCTCCTAAAACAATGGAAACTTAGGAGAAAATAAAAAAATGGGACTACTTGCATATAAAAAGTTCTGCACTGAAAAAGAAGCCATCAACAAAGTAACAAGAGAGCCCACTGCATGGGAGAACATATGTGTCAATGTTACATCAAATAGGGGTTTAATATCCAAAATGTATAGGGAACTCATACAACTTTACAAAAAGAAGATAAAAATCCAATAAAAAATGGTCAAAGGGCCTAAATTGATACTTTTCCAAAGTGGACATATAGAAGGCAAAGAGGCATATGAATAAATGCTCAAATTCACTAATCATCTGAGAGATGAAAATCAAAATTACAATGAGGTACCATCTCATACCTGTCAGAATGGTTATCATCAACAAATCAACAAATGACAAGTGCTGGTGAGGATGAGGAGAAAAAGGAACTCTTGTACACTGCTGGTGGGAATGCAGACTGGTGTGGCCACTGTGAAAAAGAATATGGAGTTTCCTCAAAATATTAAAAATGGAATTCCCATTTGACCCAGTAATCCCACTTATAGGAACATATCCCAAGAAATAAGAAATACCAATCAGAAAAAAATATATGCACCCCTATAGTCATAGTAGCACAATTTACTATAGCTCCGATTTGGAAACAGCCTAAGTGCCCATCAGTATATGAGTGGATTAAAAATCACTGTACATCTACACAATGGAATACTATGCTGCTGTAAAAAAGAAAGAATTCTTACCGTTCACAACAGCATGGATGAACCTGGAGAGCATTATGAGTGAAATATTCCAGTCTGAGAAAGATAAATATCATGTGACCTCACTCATTCGTGGAATATAATGAACAACATAAACTGATGAACATAAATAGATACAGATACATAGAAGCATTGAACAGATGGACAAAACTCAGACTGAAGGAAGAGATGGGTAAGAGAGACCAGTCAAAGGACTTGTATGCATGCATATAAGCATAACTGATGAACATAAATAGATACAGATACATAGAAGCATTGGACAGATGGACAAAACTACGAGTGAAGGCAGAGATGGGTAAGAGACCAATCAAAGGACTTGCATGCATGCACATAAGCATAACTGATAGACATGAATAGTTGGGGGCAGAGGTTGATTTGTGGGGGGCAGGTGCGGGTGAGGAGAGTTCAGTGGGGGAAAAGGGAGCCACATGTAACACGTTAAACAATACAAATGTAAATTATAAAATAACTTATAAAACTCAAATCCAAAAAAACAAACAATACAATTAAAATATAGGCTAAAGACCTGAATAGATACTTCTTCAAAGATTTCATAGAGATGGCTGATATACATATTAAAAGATGCTCCACAGCACTATTCATCAGAAAATGCAAATTAAAACCAAAATGATATATCTCCTCACACCTGTTAGAATGGCTACCATCAGCAAATCAACAAACAACAAGTCCTTGCTAGGATGTGGCAAAAATGAAACATTAGTCACTATTGGTGGGAATGCAGACTGGTGCAGCCACTGTTGGAAAGAGTATGGACTTTCCACAAAAAATTAAAAATGAAACTTTCTTTTGACCTAGCAATCCCACTTCTGGGAATATACCTTAAGAATTCTGGGGAGAAGACAAGATAGTGATCCCAGGTCGTGTCCTGGAGCAAATGGAGTAAGCAGCTGAAACTAATAACACCCACCCCGAATTGGCGAAATTACTCAGCTGGTGAGACAGTTTGCAGCAGGGAAGGGCATAACTCCCCTGGAAAGGTTAAAAAAAAAACAAAAAAAAAAAAAAAAAAACAGGGATCTGGGCAGGAAAGGTTGCAAGACCTCTGAGCCCAGAGGGTTAGAAGGAGACCACGTGGCAGACAGCCGCGTCCCTTGAGACAGGCACAGCCCCTGACTGGGGAAAGGTGATCCGAGGGATTCCTGGCGCCAGGGGAATTGAGATCTGGGTTCTGTGATCACGGAGGACTGAGCCTAAAGGGGGCAGTCTGAAGAGCTGACCAGACCATGCAGTGCCAGTAAGAGAAGTGCTTACAGGAACTCAGCCTTCCCCATTTCCGTGGCTGGCGTTTGTTTGTTTGTTTTCACTGAATCCTGTTCATAAGACATTTCGGATACAGACACTCATCTGTGCTGAAGAGAGGGGGAAGGTGTGGACGAGTGGAATCTGGGGAGAGGCTGTGGAGAGAGGGGGGCTGGGAGAGATGGCAGCGAATTGAGTGCTGAGACAACCCTGGGCCCAGGATTGGGGCAGCCATTCTCTCCGGAGGGTGGGACTCCTCCACCTAGCCCCCAGGCAAGGAGCACAGCCACACCCAGATTCCACCCTGAATGAGATGAAGGATTAAAATAATCTGATTAGTCCCTGGAAGTTAACAGGGTCTGGCCTATAGAGGGATTTTCAATCCCAGCAACAACACAGAGCAGGGTAACAATTAAAGAACCAGCTATGGACAGTTGACTTCCCCAAACCAATTTTAAGTGC
Source organism: Myotis daubentonii (assembly GCF_963259705.1). Classification (NCBI taxonomy): domain Eukaryota; kingdom Metazoa; phylum Chordata; class Mammalia; order Chiroptera; family Vespertilionidae; genus Myotis; species Myotis daubentonii. Next base: position 94,908,058 of record NC_081861.1, on the reverse strand, counting down.
AACAGAGAAAATAAACCCTTGCTACTGGATAGAGAAGCTGTATAGCTTCAGAGGCCAACCCAAAAACACTGCCACCCAGAGGCTGAGCCACAAACTGACTCTTAGTTAAACAGAAATTAAGGCAGTCTGGGACACAAATACGGCCTGCTTTAAATTCAGGTCTGTGGTTTACAACATGGAGGAATAGTGTATCACAGGGAAATTCAACACTCTCCTGAATAACTGGCAGGACTAAGGCGAGCCAGACTTACCAGTAGAAGAACCAAAGGACCTTCACTACTGCAATTTTTTTTTTCCATTTTTCACCTTTTAACTAAGAAACCAATTTTTTTTCTTCTTCTTTTTCCATCACCTGATTTTACCCTTTTAATTACTACATTTTTATTTTTAACCAGTATTATTACTGCTACCATTTTACCATTTTTTAAAGTGCCATTTTATTTTCTCTTTATTTTATTTTGGGATTAGTGTTCTCTATTCTATTTTCATCGTTCCTTTAGCATCAATTTTCCCTACCTCAATTTTACCTCTATGCTAAAACCCTCACCCTCACTTTTCCCCTTTTGTTGTCCTGTTTCTCTTGCCCTATTCCTGCTTTAGATTTTCCCTATTCCTTCTGTTTACCTCCTGTCAAAATTTCACCCTACTTATATATCCTATTTCCAATCCACTGCTCTAAATCCTTATACATATATCCCTTATCTTTCTTCACTATCCAAAAATTTTTTTTCTCTTCTTTTATATTTCTATTGTTTGGTTGCTGTTTGCTTGATCATTGAGTATATTGCTTTTGTGTGTGTGTGTGTGTGTGTGTGTGTGTGTGTGTGTGTGTGTCTTTGTGTGTGTTTGTGTGTTTTAGGACTGGTTGTGAGGTTGTTTTGCTTTTTCTATTTATTTTTTCCTGCTGGTTTTTCCCCTCCATCCACTCCCCAACCCAGTTATTTTTGTGCTTCTGTTTTCCTTGCCTCTCTTGATATTATTAGTTGTTTCGAGTTTGCATTCATCTCCAGGGAGGTGTTCCTGGAATTTGTTGGGAATAGTGGCAGTTCTATCAGAGTTTTCTCCTCATATAAATAGACTCTTGCCCTCTTCTACTTCATTCTCTCTTTTCGTTCTTTCTTTTTTTTCTCTCATCCCCCCCTCTCCTTTTTCCCAATTTCATTTTTGCACTCCTTTTTTATTTCCTTCTTTTCTTTTCTTTTCTTTTTTGTCTTTTATTTTTTTCTCTTCTTTCTTACTAATCACCTGAATCTCTTAATTCATGTAGTCACCTTTATTTAGGGTTATTAATATCATGAATATATTTGTGTTCAGTGCCTGGTGCGTGGTGCCTTGTTGTGTTGTATGTTGTGCCATTAAATCAATGAAGCAGATCCAAGCAACAGCAGCCACCTTAGCACCACACCCTCTGGCTAAGGAACAGCAGCTATACGGAAAGCTTACCCCAAAGAGCAAGAACAGCCACCACGGCTGTGGACAGCACCCACCAGAGGAGATGCTGCCAACTGAGGAGCAGCTGCTACTGCAACCGCCCAAGGAGCAACCACAGCCCAAAGAGCCACTGCCACCCAGGGAACAGCCACTGAACGACTCAACATCTAGATATGTCAGTGAGATCTAACATGGAAAGACAAAGAAACCCCTAAAGGAAAGAAAAGGAGGACTCGCCAGAAAAGCAGCTAAGTGATGGAGAGGCATGCAACATGACAGAAAAAGAATTCAGCATAAGGGACCTAGAGTGAATAAACCGGATGGAGGAAAAAATCAAAAACTTCTGCAAGAAGCAAGAAGAAATAGATGAAAAAATCAATAACTTATGCAAGAAGCAAGAAGAAATGAAGAGCAATATAGCTGCAATAAAAAACACCATTGAAAGTATCAACAGTGGACTAGGAGAAGCGGAGGACCGAATTAGTGAATTAGAAGACAAGGAAGCAAAACACACCAAAACTGTACAGCAACTGGAAAAAAAATTAAAAGACAGGAGGAGAGCCTAAGGGAGCTTTGGGACAACATGAAACGAAACAACATACAAAAAATAGGGGTGGCAGAACAACAGAAAGAGGAACAAGGGTTAGAAAACCTATTCAAAGAAATAATATCAGAAAACATCCCTGAGGTGGGGAAGAAAAAAGTCACACAAGCAGAGAGAGTCCCAAACAAGGTGAACCCAAAAAGACCCACACGAAGACACATCATAATTACCATGGCAAATGTTCAGGACAAAGAGAGAATTTTAAAGGCTGCAAGAGAGGGACGGAAAGTCACATACAAGGGATCTCCCATTAGATTATCAAATGATTTCTCAACAGAAACACATCAGGCCAGAAAAGAATGGACGGAAATTTACAAAGTGATGCAAAGCAAAGGACTGAATCCAAGAATACTCTATCCAGCAAGGTTATCAATCAATATTGAAGGGCAAATAAGAAGCTTCACAGACAAAAAAAGGCTAAGGGAGTTTATCACCATCATGCCAGCAATTCAAGAAATGCTAAAGGGACTGGTGTAAAAAGAAGAAATAAAAAGCTCAGAAAGAAAACAGCCACACAAAACTAGAAATTGCTAAAGGCAAGTACCTTTCAATAATAACTTTAAACGTAAACGGACTAAATGCTCCAACCAAAAGACATCCAGTGGCTGAATAGTTAAAAAAACATGACCCATACATTTGCTGTCTACAGGAGACCCACATCATTAGAAGGGCCTCACACAGACTGAAAGTGAAGGGATGGAAAAATATCTTTCAGGCAAACGGAAAGGAAATGAAAGTTGGGGTGGCAATACTTTTATCAGACAAAATAGACCTCAAAGTGAAGGCCATAACAAGAGAAAAGGAAGGCCACTTCATAATACTAAAAGAATGAATAGAAAAAGAAGATATAACCCTGGTAAACATATATGCATCCAATGCAGGAGCACCCCAATACATAGAAAAACTCCTGGAAGATATCAAGGGAGAGATCGACAACAGCACAATCATAGTAGGGGACTTTAATACACCATTGACAGGACTGGATAAGTCCTATAGACAAACAATCAGCAAAGATACAGCAATCCTATATGACTCACTAGATCAGATGGACTTAATTGACATCTGAAGAACACTTCACCCCAAAGGCACAGAATATACATTTTACTCAAGGGTTCATGGGACAGCTTCAAAAATAGACCACATATTGGGTCACAAACAAAGTCTCCCCAAATTCAAGAAGTTTGAAATCATACCAAGCATCTTCTCAGACCACGATGGCATAATATTAGAAATAAACTACAATAAAAACAACCCCAAATACTCAAACATTTGGAAGCTGAATAGCATGTTATTACATATTGATTGGGTTACCAATGAGATCAAAGAAGAAATTAAAAACATCCTGGAAACTAATGACAATGAAAACACAACAATCCAAAACCTATGGGACGCAATGAAAGCAGTCCTGAGAGGGAAGTTTATAGCTCTACAGGCCTATCTCAAAAAACAAGAAAAAATGGTAGTAAATCATCTAACTCTACAACTCAAAGAATTAGAAAGAGAGTAACAAGAAAATCCCAGAGGGACCAGAAGGAAGGAGATAATAAAGATTAGAGCAGAAAGAAAGGACATTGACACCAAAAAAAAAAAAAACCAATACAGAAAATCAATGAAACTAAGAGCTTGTTCTCTGAAAGGATAAATAAGATTGAAAAACCTCTAGCCAGGCTCACCAAGAAGCAAAGAGAGAGGACCCAAATAAACAAAATCTGAAATGATAGGGGCGAAATAACAACAGACCCCACAGAAATAAAAATGATTGTTAAAATATACTATGGACAGCTCTACTCCAACAAACTAGACAGCCCGGAGGAAATGGACAAATTCCTAGAAAAATACAACATTCCAAAACTCAATCAGGAAGAATCTAAAAATCTCAATAGGCCAATAACTATGGAAGAAATTGAAGCAGTCATCAAAAAGCTTCCAGCAAATAAGAGCCCATGACCTGACGGCTTCACAGGGGAGTTTTACCAAACATTCAAGGAAGAACTAAAACCTATCTTCCTCAGACTATGACAGAATATTCAAGAATAAGGAACACTTCCAAGCTCATTCTATGAAGCCAGCATCACCCTAATACCAAAACCAGGTAAAGACAACACAATGAAAGAGAATTACAGGCCAATATCCCTCATGAACATAGATGCCAAAATCCTCAACAAAATCTTAGCAAATCGGATCCAGCAGTACATCAGAAAGATCATACACCATGACCAAGTTGGATTTATCCCAGGGATGCAAGGATGGTACAATATCCGCAAATCAATAAACGTGATACATCACATAAACAAATTGAAAGAAAAAAAAACACATGGTCATATCAATTGATGCAGAAAAAGCATTTGAAAAAATCCAACACCCATTTCTGATAAAAACTCTCAGCAAGGTGGGAGTGGAAGGATCATGTCTCAACATAATAAAAGCCATATATGGCAAACCCATAGCCAACATCACACTCAATGGACAAAAACTAACACCATTTCCCCTAAGAACAGGAACAAGACAGGGATGCCAACTCTCAACACTCCTGTTCAACATAGTACTGGAAGTATTTGCCATTGCAATTAGACAAGAAGAAGAAATAAAAGGCATCCAAATTGGAAAAGAGGTAGTAAACTGTCCTTATTTGCAGATGACATGATATTATACATACAAAACCCTAGAGACTCCATCAAAAAACTACTAGGTTAATACATGAATATGGCAATGTAGCAGGATAAAAAATTAACCCCAAGAAATCTGAGGCATTTCTATACACCAATAGTGAATTTTCAGAAAGAGAGATTATAAAAACAATCCCATTTACCATCGCCCCCCAAACATTAAGCAACCCAGTAATAAACTTAACTAAAGGGGTAAAAGACCTCTACTCAGGAAACTACAAGATGTTGAAAAAAAATATAGAGGAAGACATAAACAGATGGAAGAACATACCGTGTTCATGGATTGGTAGAATCAACATCATTAAAATGTCCATACTACCCAAAGCAATCTATAAATTCAATACACTTCCCATTAAAATACCAACGGCATACTTCACAGATCTAGAACGAACTCTCCAAAAATTCATCTGGAATAAAAAAGACCCCGAATAGCTGCAGCAATCCTGAGAAAGAACAAAGTAGGTGGGATCTCAATAACAGATATCAAGATGTATTACAAAGCCAGTGTTCTCAGAACTGCCTGGCACTGGCAGAAGAACAGACATAGATCAATGGAATAGAATAGAGAGCCCAGAAATCGACCCGAACCAATATGCTCAATTAATATTTGACAAAGGAGGCGAGAACATACAATGGAGCCAAGATAGTCTCTTCAATAAATGGTGTTGGGAAAATTGGACAGATATATGCAAGAAAATGAAACTAGACCACCAACTTACACCATACACTAAAATAAACTCAAAATTGGATAAAGGACTTAAATGTACGACGGGAAACCATAAAAATTCTAGAAGAATCCAAAGGCAACAAAATCTCAGACACATGACGAAGCAATTTCTTCACTGCTACAGCTCCTAGGGCACTTGAAACTATAGAGAAAATGAACAAATGGGACTACATCAAAATAAAAATCTTCTGCACAGCAAAAGAAACCATCAACAAAACAACAAGAAAACCCACTGCTTGGCAAAACATATTTGCCAATGTCATATGTAATAAGGGCCTAATCTCAAAAATTTCTAAGGAACTCATACAACTTAACAAAAGGAAGATCAACAATCCAATCAAAACATGGGCAAAGGACCTAAATAGACACCTTTCAAAAGAGGACATTCAGAAAGCCAAGAGACATATGAAAACATGCTGAAAGTCACTAATCATCTGAGAGATGCAAATCAAAACAATGAGGTACCATCTCATACCTGTCATACTGGCTATCATCAACAAATCAACAAAGGACAAGTGCTGGAGAGGATATGGAGAAAAAGGAACACTTGTGCACTGCTGGTGTGAATGCAGACTGGTGCAGCCACTATGGAAGATAGTATGGAGTTTACTCATACAACTAAAAATGTAACTTCCAATTGACCTTGTGATCCCACTTCTAGGAATATAGCCCAAGAAACCAGAAACCCCAATCAGAAAGGCTATATGCACTCATATGTTCATAGCAGCACAATTCACCATAGCTAAGATCTGGAAACATCCTAAGTGCCCATCTGTAGATGAATGTATTAGAATACTGTGGTACATCTACATGATGGAATACTGTGCTATTGTAAAAAAGAAGGAATTCTTACCATTTGCAATGGCATGGATGGAACTGGAGAGCATTATGCTAAGTGAAATAAGCCAGTGAGTGATTGAAAAATACCACATGATCTCACTCATTCATGGATAATAGAGACCATTATAAACTTTTGAACAAAAATAGATACAGAGGCAGAGCTGCCTCAAACAGATTGTCAAACTGCAGCAGGAAGGCCGGGGATGCTTGGGGGACAGGAGGGAGGGGGTAAGAGATTAACCGAAGGACTTGTATGCATGCATATAAGCATAACCAATGGACATAAGACACTGGGGGGTAGGGGAGGCCAGGGGATTGTCAAGGGCGTTGGGAAAAAAGGGACACATATGTAATATCCTTTGTAATACTTTAAGCAATAAAAAAAGAATTCTGAAACACCAGTGAGGAATAGTTTACACACCCCTATGTTTATAACAGCATTATATACACACTAGAGGCCTGGTGCACAAAAATTTGTGCACTCGAGGGAGTCCCTCAGCCCGGACTGTGCCCTTTTGCAGTCTGAGACCCCCTAGGGGGATATCCACCTGCTGGCTTAGGCCCGCTCCCCAGGGGACTGTGCCTAAACTGGCAGTCAGACATCCCCTGTCAGCCAGGGAGCCCTCCGGGGATGTCCACTTGCCAGCAGGGTGCAGGCCTAAGCTGCAGTTGGACATCCTTAGTGCTGCTGAGGAGGCGGAGAGGCTCCTGCCACCACCGCTGTACTGGCATCCATCAGCCTGGCTTTTGGCTGAGCAGAGATCTTCCTGTGGGAGGGCATTCAGCATCTTCCCCCTGGTGGTCAGTGTGTGTCATATTTGAACAGTCATTCCCAGTTGTTCTGCTGTTAGGGTCAATTTCCATATTACCCTGTAATTTTATAGGATAGAGGCCTGGTGCACAGATAGGGGCCAGCTGGTTTGCCCTCAAGGGTGCCCCGGATCAGGGTGGGGGTCCTGCTGGGATGCCTGGACAGCCTGGTTGAGGGGCTGATGGCCATTCTCAGACTGACCATGCCCCCCAGTGACCCAAGCTCCCAGCCTCTCCTTTTTTTTTTCTTTTTTTTTGGCATGCTGGAAGCAGGTATCTGGGATTTATTTATCTTCTATAATTGAAACTTTGTACCCTTGAGTGGAGCCTAAGGCCAGCCAGGGTAGGCGGGGAGCTTGGCTTCCTCCATCACTGAGGGCAACCCAAGTCTCCTGATCACTCTTGCTCTGTGGCCACTGCCATTTTAGTTGGGTTAATTTGCATACTCTTTCCTGATTGGCGGGTGGGCATGACTCTTGGGTGTAGCAGAGTGGCAGAGTGACAGAGTGATGATGAATTTGCATCTTTCTCTTTTATTAGTGTAGATTGCCACTATTTGGAGGCAGCCTAAGTGCCCTTCAGTATATGAATGGATAAAAACTGTGGTATATTTACATGATGGAATATTACACAGGTGTAAAAATGAAGGAAGTCTTACTTTTGTGGCAGCATGCATGGATTTGGTTATTTTTATGATTATTGATATCAGCCATACCGGTAATGACAAAAACATATAATATCATTTATATGTTGAATCTAATCCTATATAATAAAGAGGTAATATGCAAATTGACCACCACTCCAACACACAAGATGGCCATCCCCATGTGATCAAAGATGGCTGCCACCATGTAGACACAAGGTGGCCACCACAAGATGGCTGGCAGGGGAGGGCAGTTGTGGGTGATCAGGCCTGCAGGAGAGGGCAGTTGGAAGGGACCAGGCCTGCAAGGGAGGGCAGTTAGCAGTGACTGGGCCAGGAGAGGAGGGCAGTTTGGGGAAACCAGGCCTGCAGGTGAGGGCAGTTGGGGGAGATCAGGCCTTCAGGGGAGGGAAATAAAGGGTGACCAAGCTGGAAGGGAGGGCTGTTCGGGGCTACCAGGCCTGCAGGGGAAGGCAGTTGGGGGGGGGTCAGGCCTGCAGGGGAGGACAGTTAGAGGCCTCTAGGCTAGCAGGGAAGGGCAGTTGGTCATGACCAGGCCTTCAGGGGATGGTAGTTGGGGGTGACCAGGCCGGCAGGGGAGGGCAGTTGGAAACCTCTAGGCTAGCAGGAGAGGGCAGTTTTGCATGACCAGGCCTGCCAGGGAGGGCAGTTGGGGGGGACCAAGACTGCAGGGTATGGCAGTTGGGGGGGACCAGGCCTGCAAGGGGGGGCAGTTGGAGGCCTCTAGGCTAGCAGGGGAGGGCAGTTGTGTGTGACCAGGCCTGTCATGGAGGGCAGTTGGGGGTGACCAAGCCTGCAGGGGATGGCAGTTGGGGGGGACCAAACCTGCAGGGGAGGACAGTTGTGTGTGACCAGGCTTGTCAGGGAGGGCAGTTGGGGGTGACCAGGTCTGCAGGGCAGGGCAGTTGTGGGTAACCTACATGCAGGGGAGGGGAGTTGGGGGGACCAGACTTACAGGTGAGGGCAGTTTGGGGGTACAAAGCCTGCAGGGGATGGCAGTTGGGGGGGACCAAGCCTGCAGAGGAGGGCAGTTGGGGGAACCAGGCCTGCAGGGGAGGGCAGTTGGGAGTGACCAGGCCTGCAGGGGAGGGCAGTTGGGAGTGACCAGGCCTGCAGGGGGAGCCAAGTTGGGAAGGGACTAGGCCTGTAGGGGAGGGCAATTGGGGGTGACAAGGCTACCAGGGAGGTCAATTGAGGGGGACCAGGCCTGCAGGGGAGGACAGTTAGGGGTGACCGGGCCAGGAGGGGAGGGCAGTTAGGGGCAATTGGGCCATCAGGGGAGCAGTTAGGTGTCAATCATGTTGGCAGGGGAGTGGTTAACATGTGATCAGGCTGGCAGGCAGAAGTGGTTAGGGGCAATCAGGCAGGCAGACAGGCGAGTGGTTGGGAGCCAGCAGTCCTGGATTGTGAGAAGGATGTCCAACTGTTTGTTTAGGCTTAATCCCACTGGGATCGGGCCTAAACAGGCAGTAGGACATCCCTCAAGGGGTCCCATATTGGAGAGGGTGCAGGATAGGCTGAGTGACACACCCCCCGTGCGTGAATTTTGTGCACCGAGCCTCTAATATATAAAATAATCTGACAAACAAGATACAACCACAGTATGGATACATGGAACAGACTGACAGGGTTCAGGGGAGTTGGGGGAGACTGGATGAAATTAGGTGAGGAAATTAGCCAAAGAACATATATGCATAGCTCCTGGACCCAAAGAACAATGTGGTGATGACTAGAGGGAGGAGTAGTGGCTGGGTCAAGGTGGATAAAGAGGGGGGAAATGAGGGACATCTATAATAGTGTAAACTGTAGAGTGCCCCTGGGAAGGCGCATGAGCTGATTGTCAGCTGAGTCTAGTGGTGTTGGCAGAGCCACGTCCTGGAAACATACCTTGCCAGAGGCAGGAATGTTGTTAGCCTGAGCTTTTGCTCAGGTGCCAGGGGTTGGGTTTCATTATCTAAGTTCAGCCAGGTGCCAGGAACGAACACAAAGAAGCCACAAGGATGAAGAATTGCAGGTCAATCTTTAAGCATGATTTCACATAATTTCCTTTGTCTTAAACTCTAGTAAATCTTCTTCGTATCATTCTGTATATAATAAACACGCTGCACTAGCTCTGGGTCACTGTTCATCCGAGGACAGCGTCCCACCTGGACCCAGCTTTACTTAAAGTCTTTGTGTCTGTCTCCTTTTTTTTTTTTTTTTCCTTTTCTTAATCCCCAGCCTCCCCTACTCAGGACTTGTCTGCTCTCTAGCTGTGCTGGTCACGGCCAAGAGAGTAAACTTATAGTAAACAATAAAATAAATTAAAATTCTTCACCTGATATCTTGGCTGCTTTCATTTTATTTAATTATTTTTCTGGGTATTTCTCTTTTTCTTTCATTTAGGAGTATTTCTTTTTATCCCCATTTTGTCTGTCTTTTTGTTTTTGACTCTTTGTATTAGGTAGATCTGCTGTTACTCCCAAGCTTGTTATGCTGGTTTTCTGATATAGGTGTGTTTTGGTTCTTTGTGGTGCAATTTTCTATATCTCCTGTTCTAGGTGCTCCAGAATTGTTTCTTATGTGGTTTATGTGCCCTCTCCTGCTGCAGTTTAGTCTTGAATGTTGTTTACCTATTTGTTGTTGCAGTTGGCCCTCAAGCTGACTTTAAGGATAGACCTTGTTCACAGAGTATCAGTCACTATATTGGGGCTGCCCTCAAAGGCAGAGCTGTTCACTTGTTTTGGTGCCTGTAGGAGTCCTCCTTTGGCTCTTTCTTTTGGCTGGTCAAACTCTGGTAAGGTTTGAAGCCCACCACTGGTTCTGTTGGTTGTGATCCCACTTGGACAAGAGTAGTGTAAGGCATTGTTTTAAACTGGCCTTGGACTAGGTACCACATTATTCACTGATTTTGGCTGTCTACTGGGTCTGTGTGTACAGAGGTGAGGCCAAGCTGTGTACAAGGTTTGGCTTCCTGCAGCTCTGAGCTGGGGGAAGATCAATAAATGGTCCTGGGCTCTCTAAGGTCAGTGCCCACCTGTCAACTACTTCGCCACTCCATGATGTTGTCTGGACTTCCTCCAGAACCTTTTGAAGAAATACTGGTATTGTATAGTGAGTCCAAGATTGTTGGACCTTACTGCCCCCTTCCACACAACACCAGCTCAGTATGTCAGGGTGACTCAGTTGAGAGGATGGGCTAGTGGGTCCCTTATTTGAGGGCAGTATCTTCAGGTACTCAATGGGTAGAGTACCAGAAGGATCTAGAGCCATACCACTCAATCTATGTTAGAATCTCCAAATTTAGCTTCCCCAGGAAGAGTGCATCACTGGTTAAGGTTGGGTGAAGCCAGCTTTCCAAACTACACACACAATTTCAGCAGGACAGTGCCACTGTGACTTGGGAAAACAAATTAAGACAGTCTTACATTGGTGGTGGCACCTGCTGAGCCCAGCAGGGGAGAAGTTGGCTTTATGCCTCCCCTTAGCTACCTAGCTGTGCTCAGGACCAGAGCCTTTGATGGAGATGTGCTCTGAAGGTCTCAGCTGTGAGAGATGCATTTTCTTCCTCCCTCTTAACTGAGCTCAGCAGGCCAGGTCAAGGTGACTTGGGAAAACAAGACCTTTCTTCCTTTGAAATTTAGATGTAGCTATAAATGTCCTTTGGATAACTACTCTTATCTTTCTATTTCAGATTGGGTAACCTCTATTTTCAAGTTTGCTGATTCTTTATTAAACCTAATCTAATATACATTTAAGCACCTCTAGTGAGTTCTTCATTATAATTATTTTATTTTTCAACTCCAGAATTTCGATTTTGTTATTTTGAAAAGTTTTTAATAGCTTTATTGAAATATAATTCATGTGCCTACATTTTATCCATTTAAAGTGGAGGGTTTTAAGTGTATTATCAGATATGTGAAACTACCACCATAGTCAATTTTAAAATATTTCATCTGCTCAAAAAAAACCTAGAAACTTTAGCTACAACGCACCTATCACACTGTTGGCTCCACCAACCCAACAGAGACCTAAGCAAACACCAATCTGCTTCCTGTTCTATGAATTACCTATTCTGTATAGTTAATATAAGTGGAAACAATATTTTTTAAATGACTGGCTTCCTTCACTTATTGTATTTTTGAAGGTTCTTCTGTGTTGTAGCATGACTCAGTACTTCATTAATTTTTATGTATTAACTAGAGGCCTGGTTCATGGATTTGTGCACCGGTGGGGTGACTTGGCCTGGCCTGCACCATCTCGCAATCTGGTACCCCTTGGTGGATGTTTGAGAGCCCGTTTCAGCCCGATCCCTGCAGGCCAGGCCGAGGGACCCCACTGGTGCACAAATCTGTGCACTGGGCCTCTAGTATGCATATAAGATCTTTGGTTAATCACTTCCTGCCTTCCCCTTTCCCCCTGAGATTCATCAGTCTGTTCTATGTTTCCATGCCTGTGGTTTCCAATCCTGCATTGAGTGTCTGCCCCTTGGCGGTCAGTGTGCATCATAGCTACCAACTAGTTGGTAGGTTACATATATATATATTTACATTGAATGAATATACTCCATTGTGTTTATCCATTGGTTCATTGTTTGTTTTTTCCTATCTTTTGGCTATTATGTATAAAGCTTCTATGAACATTCCTATACAAGTGTTTCTGCGAACCTAATTTTCTTGGGTATATACTTTGTAGAAAAATTACTGGAACATATGGTAATCTTATATTTACTTCCTTGAAAAAAAATCTCAGGTATTGTCCACACTGACTGCACTATTTGCATTCCAACAAGCAGTGTAAGAGAGTTATAATTTTTTCACTTCCTCACAAATACTTGTTATTGTTCCTCTTTTTCATTAGTCATGACAGTGGGTGTGAAGTGGTATTTCATTGTGGTTTTGAGTTGCTTGATGACTAATAATCTCAAGTATCTTTTCATGCACTTGTTGGCTATTTGTATCTCTTATTTGGAAAAATGCCTATTCAGATCTCTTGCCCATTTTTAAATGGATTATTTTTATGTTTAATATTAAGTTGTATGAATTTCTTATATATTACAGATTCAAGTCCTTTATGAGATTTATGATTTGTAAATATTTTTTTTCAATCCATGGGTTGTCTTTTAACTTTTTTGGTGGCATCCTTTAAAGCAGATTTTTTAAAAATGATGAAGTCCACATTATTTAGTTATTTATTGTTGTTCATACATTTTTTCATAGATAAGAATAACTTGCCAACGTCCTGTAGTTTTCTGAGTAGAGGTCTTTTACCTCTTTAGTTAAGTTTATTCCTAGGTAGCATAATTTTTTTGGTGCCATGGTAAACGGGATTGTTTTTATAATCTCTCTTTCTGGAAGTTTACTATTGGTGTATAGAAATGCCTCAGATTTCTTGGGGTTAATTTTGTATCCTGCTACATTGCCAAATTCATGTGTTAAGTCTAGTAGCTTTTTGATGGAGTCTCTAGGGTTTTGTATGTATAATATCATGTCGTCTGCAAATAAGGACAGTTTTACTTCCTCTTTTCCAATTTAGATGCCTTTTATTTCTTCTTCTTGCCTAATTGCAATGGCTAACACTTGCAGTACTATGTTGAACAAGAGTGGTGAGAGGGGGCATCCCTGTCTTGTTCCTGTTCTTAGGGTAAATGGTGTTAGTTTTTGTCCGTTGAGTATGATGCTGGCTGTGGGCCTGTCATATATGGCTTTTATTATGTTGAGGTATGATCCTTCTACTCCTACCTTACTGAGAGTTTTTATCAAAAATGGTTGTTGGGTTTAGTGAAATGATTTTTCTGCATCAATTGATATGACCATGTGTTTTTTTTCTTTCAATTTGTTTATGTGATGTATCACGTTTATTGATTTGCAGATATTGTACCATCCTTGCATCCCTGGGATAAATCCAACTTGGTCATGGTGTATGATCTTTCTGATGTATTGCTGGATCCGATTAGCTAAGATTTTGTTGAGGATTTTGGCATCTATGTTCATGAGGGATATTGGCCTGTAATTCTCTTTCATTGTGTTGTCTTTACCTGGTTTTGGTATTAGGGTGATGCTGGCTTCATAGAATGAGCTTGGAAGTGTTCCTTCCTCTTGAATTTTTTGTAGTAGTCTGAGGAGGATAGGTTTCAGTTCTTCCTTGAATGTTTGGTAAAACTCCCCTGTGAAGCCGTCTGGTCCTGGCCTTTGTTTGCTGGAAGCTTTTTGATGACTGCTTCAATTTCTTCCATAGTTATTGGCCTATTGAGATTTTTAGATTCTTCCTGATTGAGTTTTGGAATGTTGTATTTTTCTAGGAATTTATCCATTTCCTCCAGGTTGTGTAGTTTGTTGGAGTAGAGCTGTCCATAGTATTTTTTAACAATCATTGGTCTTTCTGTGGGGTCTGTTGTTATTTCGCCTCTATCGTTTCTGATTTTGTTTATTTGGGTCCTCTCTCTTTGCTTCTTGGTGAGTCTGGATAGAGGTTTGTCAATCTTGTTTATCCTTTCAAAGAACCAGCTCTTGGTTTCATTGATTTTCTGTGTTGTTTTTTTGGTCTCTATGTCATTTATTTCTGCTCTAATCATTATTATCTCCTTCCTTCTGCTCACTCTGGGGTTTTCTTGTTGCTCTCTTTCTAAATCTTTGAGTTGTAGAGTTAGGTGATTTACTACCATTTTTTCTTGTTTTTTGAGATAGGCCTGTAGCCCTATAAACTTCCCTATCAGGACTGCTTTCATTGTGCCCCATCGGTTTTGGATTGTTGTGTTTTCATTGTCATTAGTTTCCAGGATGTTTTTAATTTATTCTTTGATCTCATTGGTAACCCAGTCAATATTTAATAGCACGCTATTCAACTTCCAGGTGTTTGAGTATTTTGGGTTGTTTTTATTGTAGTTTATTTCTAGTATTATGCCATCGTGGTCTGCGAAGATGCTTTTTATGATTTCAATCTTCTTGAATTTGGGGATACCTTACTTGTGACCCAATATGTGGTCTATTTGTGAAGATGTCCCATGAGCACCTGAGAAGAACGTATATTCCCTGGCTTTGGGGTGAAGTGTTCTGAAGATGTCTATTAAGTCCATCTGATCTAGTGAGTCATTTAGAATTGCTGTATCTTTGCTGATTGTTTGTCTATAGGACTTATCCAGTCCTGTCAATGGTGTATTAAAGTCCCCTACTATGATTGTACTGTTGTCGATCTCTCCTTTGATATCTTCCGGGAGTTTTTTTATGAATTTGGGTGCTCCTGCATTGGGTGCATATATGTTTACCAGGGTAATATCTTCTTGTTGTATTGATCCCTTTAGTATTATGAAGTGGCCTTCCTTATCTCTTGTTAAGGCCTTCACTTTGAGGTCTATTTTGTCCGATATAAGTATTGCTACCCCAGCTTTCTTTTCCTTTCCATTTGCCTGAAAGATATTTTTCCATCCTTTCACTTTCAGTCTCTGTGAGTCCCTTCTAATGAGGTGGGTTTCTTGTAGACAGCAGATGTATGGGTCATGTTTTTTTATCCATTCAGCCAATCGACGTCGTTTGGTTGGAGCATTTAGTCCATTTACATTTAAAGTTATTATTGAAAGGTACTTGTTTGTAGCCATTTCTCTCTTTTTGTGTGTGGCTGTTTTCTTTCTGAGCTTTTTATTTCTTCTTTTTATACCAGTCCCTTTAGCATTCCTTGCATTGCTGGCTTGGTGGCGATAAACTCCCTTAGCCTTTTTTTGTCTGTGAAGCTTCTTATTTCCCCTTCAATTTTGAATGATAACCTTGCTGGATAGAGTATTCTTGGATTCAGTCCTTTGCTTTGCATCACTTTGTAAATTTCTGTCCATTCCTTTCTGGCCTGTTGTGTTTCTGTTGAGAAATTATTTGATAATCTAATGGGAGATCCCTTGTATGTGACTTTCCATCTCTCTCTTGGGGCCTGTAAGATTCTCTCTTTGTCCTGAACATTTGCCATGGTAATTATGATGTGTCTTGGTGTGGATCTTTTTGGGTTCACCTTATATGGGACTCTCTGGGCTTGTGTGACTTTTTTCTTCCCCACCTCAGGGATGTTTTCTGATATTATTTCTTCGAATAGGTTTTCTAACCCTTGTTCATCTTTCTGTTGTTCTGGTACCCCTATTATTCGTATGTTGTTTCGTTTCATGTTGTCCCAAAGCTCCCTTAGGCTCTCCTCCTGTCTTTTAATTTTTTTCTCCAATTGCAGTACATTTTGGGTGTGTTTTGCTTTCTTGTCTTCCAATTCACTAATTCCGTCCTCCGCTTCTCCTAGCCTACAGTTGATACTTTCAATGGTGTTTTTTATTGCAGCTATATCACTCTTCATTTCTTCTTGGGTCTTACTTAAGTTGTTGATTTTTTTCATCTGTTTCTTCTTGCTTCTTGCAGAGGTTGTCGATTTTTCCCTCCATCTGGTTTATGCACTCTCGGACCCTTATTCTGAATTCTTTTTCTGTCATGTTGCATGCCTCTGTATTACTTAGCTGCTTTTCTGGAGAGTCCTCCTTCTCTTTCCTTTGGGAGTTTCTTTGTCTACCCATGTTTGATCTCACTGACATAGCTAGACGTTGAGTCGTTCAGTGGCTGCTCCCTGGGTGGCAGTGACTCCTTGGTCTGTGTTTGCTCTTCGGGCTGTTGCGGTACCAGCTGCTCTTCAGTTGGCAGCAGCTCCTCTGGTGGGTGCTGTTCACAGCTGTGGTGGCTCTTCTGGCTGGTGGGGGGCGGTTTCACGTACAGCTGCTTTTCCTTAGCAGAGGGTTTGGTGCTCAGTAGGCTGCTATTGCTCGGATCTGCTGTGTTGATTTAAGGGCACAAAATACAACACAACAAGGCACCACGTACCAGGCACTAAACACAAATATATTCACAATATTAATAACCCCAAATAAAGGTGACCACCCGAATTAGGAGAATTTGGGGATAAGGAATAAGGAAGAGATAAAGATAAAAGAGAAAAAAGAAAAGAAAATTAGGGATCAAAAAAGGGAGTGCAAAAATGAAATTTGAAAAAGAAGGGGGGAAATAAAAGCGAGAAAAGAAAAGAGAAAAAGAGCGAAAAATGAGAATGAAGTGGAAGAGGGGAATAGATTTTTTATATGAGGAGAATACACCTATAGAACCGCCACGAATCCCAGCAAATTCCAGCAACAGCTCCCTGTAGATGGATGCAAACTAGAAACAACCAATAATATAACGATGAAAATAGAATGGAGAACACTAATCCCAAAATAAAATAAAGAGAAAATAAAATGGCACTTTAAAAGATGGTAAAATGGTAGCAGTAATAATGCTGGTTAAAAATAAGAAGTTACTAATTAAAAGGGTAAAATCTGGAAAAAGAAGATGGAAAAAGAAGAAAAAAGAAGAAGAAAAAAAGGAGAAAAAGAAAAAAAAAGAAAAAAGAAAAAAATTGGTTTCTTAGTTAAAAGGTGAAAAAAGAAAAAAAAATTGCAATAGTGAAGGTCCTTCGGTTCTTCTATTCTTCAGTCTGGCTCGCCTTTAGTCCTGCCAGGTATTCAGGAGATTGTTGAGTTTCCCTGTGATACACTGTTCCTCTGTGTTGTAAACCACAGTCCTTATTTCAAAGCAGGTCGTATTTGTTTCCCAGACTGCCTTATTTTGTGTTTAGCAAAGAGTCAGTTTGTGGCTCAGCCTCTGGGTGCCAGTGTTCTGGGGTTGGCCTCTGAGGCTATATGGCATTGAAAATCCTTCTATAGGCCAGACCCTGTTAACTCCCAGGGACTGATCAGATTATTTTAATCCTTGATCTTGTTCAGGGTGGAATCTTGGTGTGGCTGTGCTCCTTGCCTGGGGGCTGGGGGGAGGAGTCTCACTCTCTGGAGAGAATGGCTACCCCAGTCCTGGGCTAAGGGGTGTCTCAGCACTCAACACTCAATTCGCTGCCGCCTCTCCTGGCCCCTCTTCTCTCCTCAGTCTCTCCCCAGATTCCACTCCTCCGCACCCTCTCCCTCTCTTCAGCACAGGTGAGTGTCTGTATCCGAAATGTCCCATGAACAGGATTCGGTGAGAACAAACAAACAAACGCTGGCCACGGAAACGGGGAAGGCTTAGGTTCTGTAAGCTCCTCTCTTACTGGCACTGCATGGTCAGGTCAGCTCTTCAGGCTGCCCCCTTTAGGCTCAGTCCTCCATGATCACAGAACCCAGTTCTCAAATCCCCTGGCAGCGCCAGGAATCCCACAGATCTCCTTTCCCCCTTCAGGGGCTGTGCCTGTCCCAGGGGACGTGGCTGTCTGCCATGTGGTCTCCCTTCGACCCTCTCAGCTCAGAGGTCTGGCAAACTTTCCTACCCAAATCCCTGTTGTTTTTTTTTTACCTTTCCAGGGGAGTTCTGCCCTTCCCGGCTGCAAACCGTCTCACCAGCTGAGCAATTTCGCCAATTCGGGGTAGGTGTTACTAGTTTCAGCTGCTCACTCCATTTGCTCCGGGACACAACCTGGGACACATCTGCCTATATCGCCGCCATCTTCTTTCTCCTAATTTCTAATTTTTAATGTCAAATGAGATAGTTACTACCACATGCTCATCTCTCTATTTCTAAAATGTCTATATTTTAAACCACTAATTTTCAGACCCACCCCCACAGACATTTCAGACCTCTTGCCTGTATTTGGGAAGTAACATAATGTTTGTTTCCTGCTTCCTGACTACCTTCTACAGGATCCAGCATTTTGAGAAGTGGCTAAACACTATTCTATACATGGTATTACCAGTACATGTTAGCATTTCTGCATACCTCTTTCCAGCCCCCAATCAATTTTTATTTGAAAGGTCAATTATAATTTTCATGTTTGTTTATAAAAACATATAAGTGCAAATATTACTTTCTTAATAAATTAATATGTTGATATAAATGACTTTTGAACATATTTCCCTCCAATATATTAAATTTTAAATGAGCATCACAACCCTCAGTTAAAGCAACAGCAGCAAATATCAAGATATTTCTAAGCCATGAGTGGGAATGTCTATTAATTGACTGTTTCATATAAAATCTTACTCTAAACTCAACACAGGCTTTAGCTTACATAAAATACCTTAAAATTATAACACTATTTTAAACTGATAAGAACTTCAATAGAATTTCTAAACTTTACATTTTTACTTCACCCGCTCACATTTTAGGTTATTTTGTTATAGTTTACATAATTTATATATTTCTGGTTGTTGCAAGCCCCTTCCTCCTTCTCTATAACAATCATATTTCCAGTGATCAAGCCCTACATGTATACTCAGAATATCCATGGTGTAAGACTTGAGTGTGGGGCTCCAAAAAAGTGAAACACAATGCTGAGAGAGCTGGATATTTACCCTGATATATATTTTTTTTCTACCACTGGAGGAACCATAGGCTCAAGGGAGACCTCCTGTGTGGTGCTACACTAACATTGGGGAAGGGTGATGCATTAAGCATGTAGCTATACTTTCTCCCCTTATGATGCAATGTCTTGGTCTCTGTGGTGCAGGAGAGTGCTTTAGCTTCAACCCTGTGGTTCTAGGATTTTATCCATGGTGACTTGGCCATGAACAGTTGTATGTTGCTGTTGCTTTGTGAGGGGAAGAAAAGTCAGAAATTACCTTTGTTGTCATCTTTCTCAACTATGTTTAGCTTTATAAGGTCCCAACATACTCTCTTCCAAAATTGTACCATTTTGTATTACCTCCTGTTTCTCCATATCTTTGCCACCATTTGGTATTGTTAGTATTCTATACCTTGGCCTTATAATAAGTGGAGCAGAACCAAGATTACAGCATTGCTAATTGCTAATACCCACCCCCTCCCACAAGCACATCAAAATTATAACTAAAATACAGAACAACCATCACTCAGACTCTCCTGAAATCTGGCTGAATGGAAGTTCTAAAACTAGAGAAATAAAGAAAGTACACTGAGACTGATAGAAGGTGCAGAGGTGCGGAACTGGCTGGTCCTACACTCATGTGTGGCATTTTTTAATCGGGAGGGATATTTCAGGTGTGGAGGCCTCCCCTGAGGATCAGGGGACCCTGATCCCACACCAGACACCTAGTCCAGGGTTCCAGAGCTGGGAAGACAAGGATCCATAACTTTAGGATGTAAAAACCAGCAGTGACTGTGGCTGAGTGACACAGAGGTTGCTGGAGACCCAGAAAGTTCTTATTAAAAGGCCGGCACACAAACTTACACGGTCCAGCTCACTCTGAGTTCCAGCGCTGGGGCAGAGACTTAGGGTGCGGGGATCCAGGGACATATGCGGAGAACTGGACTGTCTGGCATAAGAGCAAGAACTTGAAGGCAGTTTTCTCCCAGGCAGGGGGGCTCACAGGTGTCATTGTTCCTGTGCTGAGACCTCCCCCATCACAGAGCTAACTGACAGCCATATCCAAGTTGCATCAGCTTGGATCACACTGTTCAATCTGCCCTAGTGATTCCCTGCAACCCTGACCCATCTAATTTTCAGCCTTATCCAAGTTGTTTGCACCAGCTTTTTCATATGAATGGCCTGTCCTCACTCAGGCTTCAGAGTTTCCTAAAATCTCTCAAGCAAGCATCAGCTGGCATCCATTATCAATAAGAGGCCCAAGAGAGCTTGGCCTCACCTGGACACTTCTGATGGCCATCTGTGGGGCCTGCTAGGTAGCCCAAGGCAGTGACTGACTTTGCACTTTCTGGGAGGCCCTATACATAATGCACCAGGTTGACAGCTTCAGACCATACCAGATAAAACTCTACACATCCACAAGCTACACAGACTCAGTAAGCACCAAAGCCCCACTGAAGCAAGTTCTGCTCCATATGGGTGTCTCCTGCTCAGCAGCTCTTCCACTGTATTTTCAGCTGGTCCTCACAGCCAGTTTGCCTATAGGTCAATTCTTCCAGTGATGCCAAAAGCAATACAGGCTCAACTACAACAAGACTGTGCACACAGCCCACATAGAGGTGTACCTAGAATGCCCAGCTCAAGTGACTGGGAAGGCTGAGGCACTGGACACCTAATACACAAGGACACTAATACACAAGACCATCCTATTAATTCCAGGAGATATAGCATAAATACATAATACATAGAAAGAAACACAGGGAAGCAGCCAATGTGGAGACAAAAAAAACATGTCCAAATGAAAGAACAGAAGAAATCTCCAGAAAAAAGAATTAAATGAAATGGAAGCAAGAAAACTATTAGATACAGAGTTCAAAACAATGCCTATAAGGTTGCTCATGGATTTTTAAAAATACTTTTCTTATTCAATTTTTTTAAAGATATATTTTTATTGTGTTCAGAGAGGAAGGGAGCAGGAGAGAGAGATAGAAACATCAATGATGAGAGAGAATCATTGATTAGCTGCCTTCTGCATGCCCCCACTGGGGATCAAACTCACAACCCGGGCATGTGCCCTTGACTGAAAGAGGACATACAGAAGGCCGAAAGACATATGAAAACATGCTCAAAGTCACTAATTATACGAGAGATGCAAATCAAAAATGACAATGCGGTATCATCTCACACCTGTCAGAATGGCTATCATCAACAAATCAACAAAAACAAGTGCTGGAGAGGATGTGGAGAAAATGGAACCCTTCTGCACTGCTGGTGGGAATGCAGACTGGTGGATGCTCTATTCATTGAGCCAAACCAGCTGAGGCATAAGATTTCTCAAGGATATATTTTTTTAATTCTTTATTAGTTAAGGTATTACAAATGTGTCCTCATTCCCCCATTAAACCCCCATCCTCCCCCCCCCCAAAACTCATGCTCTCATCCCCCTGTTGTCCATGTCCATTGGTTTGGCTTATATGCATGCATACAAGTCCTTTGGTTGATCTCTTCCCCTTGCCCCCTCCCTCCCTTACTTTCCCTCTGGGGATTAATAGTCTGATCGCTGTTTCTCTGTCTTTGGATCTATCCCTGTTCATCAGTCTATGTTGTTCTCTATATTCCACAAATGAGTGCAATCATGAGGTATTTATCTTTCTCTGACTGGCTTATTTCACTTAGCATAATGCTCTCCAGTTCCATCCATGCTGTTGCAAAAGGAAAGAGTTCCTTCTTTTTAACCGCAGCATAGTATTCCATTGTGTAGATGAACCACAGTTTTTTAATCCACTCATCTGTTGATGGGCACTTAGGCTGTTTCAAATCTTAGCTATGATGAATTGTGCTGCTATGAACATAGGAGTGCATATATCCTTTCTGATTGGTGTTTCTGGTTTCTTGGGATATATTCCTAGAAGTGGGATCACTGGGTCAAATGGGAGTTCCATTTTTAGCTTTTTGAGGAAGCTCCATACTGTTCTCCACAGTGGCTGCACCAGTCTGCATTCCCACCAGCAGTGCAGAAGGGTTCCATTTTCTCCACATCCTCTCCAGCACTTGTTTTTGTTGATTTGTTGATGATAGCCATTCTGACAGGTGTGAGATGATACCGCATTGTCATTTTTGATTTGCATCTCTCGTATAATTAGTGACTTTGAGCATGTTTTCATATGTCTTTCAGCCTTCTGTATGTCCTCTTTCAAAAAGTGTCTATCTAGGTCCGTTTCCTATTTTTTGATTGGATTGTTTATCTTTCTATTGTTAAGTTTCATGAGTTCCCTGTAAATGTTGGAAATTAAACCCTTATCGGTGGTATCATTGGCAAATATGTCCTCCCATGCAGTGGGTCTTCTTGTTGTTTTGTTGATGGTTTCCCTCGCTGTGCAAAAGCTTTTTATTTTGATGTAGTCCCATTTGTTTATTTCCTCTTTAGTTTCCATTGCCCTAGGAGCATTATCAGAGAAGAAATTCCTTTGGCATATGCTTGCAATTTTGCTGCCTGTGGATTCCTCTAGTATTTTTATGGTTTCCCGTAATGGGAGTTTCAAGGGACTCAATGAGAGCTTCAAGGCAATTAGTGAGACTTTCAAGGATCTTTGTGAGAATGTCAAAGACAAGAAAAATGACCAATTGGAAACTAAGCATACACTAACTAAAGTAAAACATAATTTACAGGGGTTCAACAGTAGAGGATTTGGAGAACCAAATCAATCATTTGGAATATACATATGGCAAATAAGCAAATGAAAATATGCTTCACAGAGAATGCTTTAGAAAATATTCTCTCTGCTCTGTTTTCTGAAATAGAATAAAGAGTAGTAGATAATTTTTTCATAAAAAATTAAAATTAACACAGCTTTCTGTTTTTAAAGGCCATTAATTATTAATTCCAATTTTGAGAGATATAAGCCTATTCAGATTTTCTATTTCCTCTTTTGTGACTTTCAGAAAATTGTTCAATTGATCCATTCAATCTAGGTTATTTAATCTGTGACCATAAAGTCATGTATAGTATTTCTCTATTAGTCTATTAATGTTGATAGAATTTGTAGTTATATTGCCTTTCTTATTTCTGATATTAGTAATTTTGCCATCCATTTTTAGTTAGCCAGGCTAATCAATGTTATTGATATTTTTAAAGAATCATTTTTTCTGTTTTTTTTTCTAATTTCTTATTTTAAAATTTACTGATTTGTGCTCTAATTCTTATTTTTTCTTCTATTTCATTTGTATTTAATTTGTCCTTTAAAAATATTTGTATTGATTTTTTTAAAAGAGAGAAGAAGGGAGAAAGAGAGAGAAACATCAATGTGAGAGCTCAACATTGATCGGCTGCCTCCTGCACACACCCAGGAGGGGTTGAGTCTGCAACCTAGGCATGTGCTCTGATGGGGAATCAAACCAGCAACCCTCAGTGTACAGGATGATGCCCAACACGCTGAGCCATACTGGCCAGGATGAGTACTATTAATCCTATAGGTGAAATTTTAAATTCAGAGTGACGATGTCACTCCCTTGCCTAAAATCCTCTAATATTCCTTTCTGATATTCTTTCACAGAATCTGGCCTCCCTCTAAGTATCAAATATTATTTTGTGGCTCTCTCCTGCTCATTCTACATCTTAACCTTCCTCACAGTCATGAACATGTCATGCTTGCTTTCTCTGGTTTCTGGCTTTAACATGCTATTCACTCAACTGAAAGTACCCATTGCCACTAGACCAATTCCTTCTGCAAACTTTGTTTATCCTTCAAGTTTCATTTAATTTATTTTTAAATACTTATTGTTGAGAGTATTACAGATGTTCCCTTTTTTCCACACATTTCCCCTCCACCCAATTCCCTCCATGCCCTGGGCCTTCACCACTTTATTGTCTGTGTCTAGACTGGTAATGCATATATGGGTATAATTTTTTTGGTTAATCTCTTTTCATGCCTCCCTCCACCCTTCCCTCTGAGATCTATCAATCTGTTCCATGACATATTTCCATGACTCTGGTTGTATTTTATACATCAGTTTATTTTGTTCATTAGATTTCTTGTTTATTTTTATTTTTAAATTCAATTTTTGCTAGATATGTCTTTATTGCCATGTTTAAATATGTTTTATCTTTCTTCCTCTTTTTCTTCCTACCACTCCTCTCCTTCCCTTTCCATTTCCCCTTCTTCTCCTCCTCCTCCTTCTCCTCTTCCTTCTTCTTTAAAAAATACCCTTCATTATTTCATCTAATACTGGTTTGGTGGTGATGAACTCTTTTAACTTATTTTGTTTCTGAAGCTCTTTATCCCACCTTCAATTTTAAATGATAGCTTTGCTGGGTAGAGTAATGGTGGTGATAGGTTCTTGCTGTTCACCACTTCAACTATTTTTTGCCACTCCCTTCTGGCCTGCAAAGTTTCTGTTGAGAAATCAGCTGACAGTCATAAGGGCTGTAGGTAACTAATTTGCTTTTCTATTGCTGCTTTTAAGTTTCTCAAATTGTCTTCAACTTTTGGCACTTATTTATTTTTATTTTTAAGACTTTTAAAAAATTGTTATTATTGAAAGTATTACATATGTCCCCTTTCCAGCTCATTGGCCGATCCCAACTCACTTCCAACCTCCACCCCAGGCCTTCACCACCCTGTTGTCTGTGTCCACTGGTTATGCATATATGCATATAAGTTCATTATTTTATCTCATCCCAACTGCCTACCCTCCCTACCTTCCCTCTGAGGTTTGACAGTCTGTTCAATGCATCTATATCTCTTGATCTATTTTTGTTCATCAGTTTATGTTGTTCATTAGATTCCACATATGAATGAGATCATGTGATACTACCTTTTTTTAACAGGCTTCTTTTGCTTTGCATAATAATCTCCAGGTCTATCCATGCTGTTGCAAATGGTAAGAGTTATTTCTTTTTTTACAGCAGCATAGTATTCCATTGTGTATATGTACCACAGTTTTCTAATCTACTCATCTGCTGATGGGCACTTAGGCTGTTTCCAAATCTTAGCTATCATAAATTGAGCTTCTATGAACATAGGGGTGCATATATTCTTTCTGATTGGTGTTTCTGATTCTTGGGATATATTCCTAGAAATGGGATAACTGGGTCAAATGGGAATTCCATTTTTAATTTTTTGAGGAAACTTCATACTGTTTTCCCCAAACTGCACCAGTCTGCATTCACACCAGCAGTGTATGAGAGTTCCCTTTTCTCCACATCCTTCCCAAACTTGTCATGTGTTCATTTGTTGATGATAGCCATTATGACAGGTGTGAGGTGGTATCTTTTTGTCGTTTTGATTTGCATCTCTCAGATGATTAGTGACTTTAAGCATTTTTTCATATGCCCTTTGGCCTTCTGTATGTCCACTTTGGCAAAAGTGTCTATTTAGGTCTTTTGCCTATGTCTTGATTAGATTATCTTCCATTTGTTAAGTTGTGGGAGCTTCCTATAAATTTTGTAGATTAACCCCTTATTGGATGGATCATTAGCAAACATGTTCTCCCATGCAGTGGGCTCTCTTGTTATTTTGTTGATGGTTTCTTTTGTTGTGAAAACTATTTTTATTTTGATGTAGTCACATTTATTTATTTTCTCCTTAGTTTCCATTCTCCTAAGAGATGTGTCCATAATCATATTGCTATGAGAAATATCTGAGATTTTGCTACCAATGATTTCTTCTAGGATGTTTTATGGCTTCACATCTTACATTTAAGTCTTTTATCCATTTTGAGTTTATTTTGTGTATGGTGTAAGTTGGTGGTCTAGTTTATTTTTTTTCATTTATCTGTCCAATTTTTCCAACATCATTTATTGAAGAGACGGTCTTGACTCCATACTATGCTCTTTCCTACTTTGTCAAATATTAATTGTGCATAAGGGCTTGGGTCAATTTTGGGGTTCTCCATTCTATTCCATTGGTCTATATGCCTGTTCTTATTCCAGTACTAGGCTGTTTGGGCACAGTGGTTTTTTATACTATAACTTGATAACTGTAATGTGATCTCTCCAACTTTGTTCTTTCTCAAGATTGCTGGAGCTATTCAGGAACTTTTATGATTCTATATATTTTTTATATTTTTAAATTCTTTATTGATGACAGTATTACAAATATTTCCTTTTTCTCTCATTGACCTCTCCCTGGCCACTTGTCCCAACCCCAGCACATGTCCGTGCCCCCCTACTGTCGCTGTCCTTTGGTTATGCTTATATGCATGCATACAAGTCCTTTGGTTGACCTCTTACCTCCCATGCAACCCTCCCCTGCATTCCCTCTGAGACTCAACTGTCTGTTAGATGCTTCTATGTCTCTGCATCTATTTTACTTTATTGGTTTATGTTATTCATTATATTCCACAAATGAGTGAGATCATGTGATATTTATCTTTCTCAGACTGGCTTATTTTGTTTAGCATAATGTTCACCAGGTTCGTCCATGCTATTGAAAATGGTAAGAGATATATCCTTTTTATAGCAGTGTAGTATTCCATTGTGTAGATGTACCAATGTTTTTTAATCCACTCATATACTGTTGGGCACTTAGGCTGTTTCCAAATCTTAGCTATTGTAAATTGTGCTGCTATGAGCATAGGGATGCATATATTCTTTCTGATTGGTATTTCTGATTTCTTGGGATATATTCCTAAAAATGGGATTACTGAGTCAAATGGGAGTTCCATTTTTAACTTTTTCAGGAAACTCCATACTGTTTTTCACAGTGGCTGCACCAGTCTGCATTCCCACCAGAGTTCCCTTTTCTCCACATCCTCACCAACACATGTTGTTTGTTGATGATAGCCATTCTGACAGTTGTGAGATGGTACCTCATTGTCATTTTAATTTGCATCTCTCGGATGATTAATGACTTTGAGCATTTTTTTCATATGTCTCTTGGCCTTCTGTATGTCCACTTTCAAACAGTATCTATTTAGGTCTTTTGCCCATTTTTTTATTGAATTGTTTATTTTCCTTTTAAGTTGTATGAGTTCCCTATAAATTTTGGATAGTAAACCCTTATTGGATGTAACATTAGCAAATATTCAGTGAGCTCTCTTGTTTTGTTGGCGGTTTCTTTTGCTGTGCAGAAGCTTTTTATTTTGATGTAGTCCCATTTGTGTATTTCCTCCTTAGTTTCCACTGTCTTAGGAGCTGTATTGGTAAAGATATTGCTATAAGATATGTCTGATATTTTGCTGCCTATGGATTCTTCAATGATTTTTATGGTTTCCTGTCTTACGTTTAAGTCTTTTATCCATTTTGAGTTTATTTTTGTGTATGATGTAAGTTGTTGGTCTAGTTTCATTTTTTTTTTGCATGTATCTATCCAATTTTCTCAACACCATTTATTAAAGAGACTGTTTTGACTCCATTATATGCTCTTGGCTCCTTTGTCAAATATTAGTTGAGCATAATTTCTGGGTTGATTTCTGAGTTCTTTGTTTTGTTCCATTGGTCTATGTGTCTGTTCTTGTACCAGTACCAGGCAGTTTTGATAATAGTGGCTTTGTAGTATAGCTTGATATCTGGTATTGTGATCCTTCCAACTTTGTTATTTCTCAGGATTGCTGTGGCTATTTGGGATCTTCTTTTATTCTATATAAATTTTGGAGAGTTTGTTCCAGATCTGTGAAATATACTATTAGTATTTTAATAGGGAATGCACAGTATATATAGACTGCTTTGTGTAGTATGGACATTTTAATAATATTGATTCTACTAATCCTTGAATCCCATATATTTCTCCACTTGTGTATATTTTCCTTTATCTCTTTTTTTCCCAATATCCTGTAATTTTCTGAGTACAGGTCTTTTACCCTCTTGGTTAAGTTTCTTTCTAAGTATCTCTGGGAGCAACTTCCTCCTTAATGCAGCCCTACTATACCAACTGTGGGAACACTGGTTCTTGGATGCCAGGTATTAGAGGGAGAAGACATAAGAAGTCTGAGTCATATAGGAGAGACTTTATTGTAGAACAAGCAGCCATTGCTACTATAGGAGCCATCACTCAAAGCAGTTCTTCAAAGTAGCCCCACAAAACAGCTGCACAGTAGTTCATAGCATTTTTTTTACAATCCTTTGTATTTCTGTGTGGGTAGTTGTTACTTTGTCTTTCCTTTCTGATTTTGTTTATTTGGGTCCTTTCTCTTTGTTTCTTGGTGAGTATGGCTAGAGTTTCATCAATCTTGTTTATGTTTTCAAAGAACCAGCTCTTGGTTTTATTGATTTTTTTTATTTTTGTTGTTGTTTATTTGTTTTTGGTCTCTATGTCATTTATATACTCTCTGAACTTTATTATTTCCTTCATTCTACTTACGCTGGGCTTACCTTGTTTCTCTTTTAATAATTTCTTAAGTTGTAACACTACATTGTCTATTAAAAGTTTTTGGGTTTTTTTTTTTGTTTTTGTTTTCTTGAGGTAGGCCTGCTCTGCTATGAAATTTCCTCTCAGGACTTCTTTTACTGTGTCCCATAGATTTTGGATTGTTGTTTTTTCATAATCATTTGTTTACAGGATTATTTTATTTCTTCATTGATCTCTTTGGTAACATATTCATTGTTTAATAGCATGCTATTTACCCTCCATGTGTTTTATTGCTTTGATAGCTTTGATTGCAGTTGATTTCTCATTTTATGCCATTGTGATATGAGGAGATGATTGATATTATTTCAATCTTCTTGAATTTGTAGAGATTCCACTGTGTCCTAACATGTGGTCTTTGAAAATGCCCCATATTCACTTGTGAAGAATGTATATTTTATAGCTTTGTGGGGAAATGTTCTAAAGATGTACATTAGTTCCATCCGATCTAGTGAGTCATTTAGGATTGCAGTTTCATTATTGATTTTATGACTAGAAAACTTATCCAGTGCTGTCAGTGTAATATTAAAGTCCCTACTATGATTGTGTTGCCATGGCTCTCTTCCTTGATATCTTCCAGAAGTTTGTTTGTTTGTTTATTTATTTATTTATTTTTAATGTACTTGGCTGCTCCTGTGTTGGGTGCATATATGTTTATCAGAGTTATAGCCTCTTGTTTTATCCATCCCTTTAGTA
This sequence comes from Myotis daubentonii, assembly GCF_963259705.1. Lineage (NCBI taxonomy): Eukaryota > Metazoa > Chordata > Mammalia > Chiroptera > Vespertilionidae > Myotis > Myotis daubentonii. The sequence goes on along the minus strand of NC_081861.1, from coordinate 94,878,978 downwards.
TTATGAAGTGGCATTCATTTTCTCTTGTTATAGCCTTCACTTTTAGGTCTATTTTTTTCAGATATAAGTATTTTTACCATAGCTTTTTTTCCCAATTTATTTGACTGAATATATTTTTTCCCATCCCTTCACTTTCAGTCTGTGTGAGTCCTTTGTTCTGAGGTGAGTCTCCTGTAGACAGCATATATATGAGTCATGTTTTCTTATACATTTGTAAACCTTATGTCTTTTGATTGGAATACTTAATCCACTTACATTTAGGGTTATAGTTGATTAATACTTTTTTGTTGTCATTTTTACTTTTTATGTCTGCATTTCTGCATCTCTTTCTATTTCTTTTTCTTGTAGCCATTCCTTTAGGATTTCTTGCATTGATGGTTTGGTGGTAATAAACTCCTTTAGCCATTTTTTTTTTGTCTGCGAAATTCCTGATTTCACCACCAATTTTGAATGATAGCCTTGCTGGATAGAGCATTCTTTGATGCAACTCCTTGCTTATCATTACTTATATGCTTCATGCCACGCCCTTCTGGCCTGATGTGTTTTCTGTTGAGAAATCATTTGATAGTTGAATACAAGGTCCCTTGTATGTAACTTTCTGTCTTTCTCTTGCAGCCTTTAAAATTCTTTCTTTGTCTTTAATGTGTGTCATTTGAATTATGATGTGTCTTTGTGTGGCTATTTTTGGGATCATCTTGCCTGGGACTCTGCTTCCTGGACTTACGTGACGTTTTTCTTCCCCAAGTCAAGGAAGTTTTCTGCCATTATTTCTTCAAACAGGCTTTCTTTTCTTTGTTGAGCTTATTCTCCTTCTTGCACCCCTATTATGTAGATGTGGTTTCATTTCATGTTGTCCCAAAGCTTCCTTAAACTCTCCTCCTGCTTTTTAATATTTTTTTCCAATTGTTGCTTTGATTGGGGGTTTTCCTACCTTGTCTTCTAACTCAATGATTAGGTCCACAGCTTCTTCTACTGTTGAAACCTTCCATTGTGTTCTTTATTGCAGCTATGTCATTATGCATTTCCTCTTGATTCTTATCCATGTTGGTGCATTTCTCATTCAGCTACTTATAATTCTCATTGAGTTGCTTGCAATTCTCAGTCAGATGTTTGAGTATTCTTATATCTATTACTTTGAATTCTTTATCTGACAAATGACTTGCCTCCATTTCATTTAGTTCCTGTTCTGCTAATTCTTCCTTTTCTTTTTTTTTGGGGGGGAGGGGGGGATTGTTTCTTTGTTTCCTCATTTTTGTTCTTCCTTAATATTTGTTTCTATGTCTTAATCAAGCTGCTATGCAACACATCTTTTTGGGGCATTGTCCTATGTAATTGATGTTTTGTGCAACCCACTGCTGTAGTTGCTCATATCTCCTGGGTTGGGTGTTCTAGGAAAGCCCCTTACTTGAATTATTTGTATTCTTCTAAGGCAGTTGGGTCTTGAATGTTACTGTACTATTCATGGATGTATTCTCCTCACTGGTTGCTTTACTATGTGGGTCATCCCTGACTTTATGCAAATTTTTGTGGAACTGTTGCTTGCTGCTCTAGGCCTTCCACCTATCCACTGATACACCATTTGTGTCTGTCTCCACAAGTCTTGGCCTCAAGCAGGAGGGGTCCATCTGGCCTGTAAATTATTCTTGTTAGCCGCATGGGACTCAGGTCTGGTTCAGCAATGTTCCCCTTGCTCCATGGGTATCACCTCTGCCCACATTTGCCTGTCAGACATCTGTCAATCTTAATCACTCAAAACTCTGTTTCTGACAGGGCTTTAGGAAGGGAAGGTACAGCTTATCTATCAGAGAATATGATGTGTGTGTTTTTCTTCCCCATTTTATTGAACTCCTGTTCATGGGAAGGATCTCCCCTCTTGCTGGCAGTGAGGTTGGGGCTTGTTGGATTTTGCTCTGATGTTGTTGAATCTAGTTGCTTGGTATGTCTATATATACTGGGTCTCCTGGAAGCTACTATAGTGCCGGTGAATGTGAGTCACTGTCTTTTTCTGGTACTGGGCAACCTTATTGATGTCCACAAATCACTGGGCGGTCCTGGAACCCACAGCTCAGGTCCCTTGTAAATCCATGCTGGCATGCAGCTCACTGTGCAGGTTCTGGGTAGTGTACAAGGCAAGTCTGGATAGTGGTGAAGCTGTACTCCAAGCTTCCACTGCTCCCCCCTTCAAGATGGCATGGATTCTGTGCTGGAGATATGCCTGCCCATGAAGTGCCTATGGGGGTAGCAGGGGCTCTTTGTCTAGAAGAGTCTGATCCACTAGTACCTGAGACTCCTGCAAGATGTAACTGTACCACACACACACACACACACACACATGTCTGTACACTCCCCTCTCCTCCCTTACTTACTCACACTGTCTACCCTCACCGCTGTCCTGCCAGCCGCCATGTTGGAGCTCTTTGTAATGTATCTGGCATTTTAATTATAATGTGTCTGAAAAGGAAAAAATGGTGGCCAAATTAGGCAGACCTTTCTTGCACCTACTCCCAGGGCCAGATTGGAAATAAAATTAAGTGGAGAACATACAACTGGAAGTATCAACTGAGGTCAAGCTTAGGAGCAGACTTATAACTATGTAGGACAAAAAAATCACTTGGAGACTAGTAGGAAGTTCTACTTCACAAGAGGAGAGGTCCAAGCTTTCTGGAGCAGCAAGATGGCAGGCTAAGTGAGAGGGAGGGATCTCTCTGCTTTAGGAGGGTTTGTTCCCTCATAAGATAGAGCCTGGAAACCAAGGCTGGGCCCCCCAACCTGGAGTACCAGAGCCAAGAACTGCAGCATATTTAACATCCAGCCATGAAAGTTGACAGGGCTGCTGGCTGTGGCAGAGCCTGGCACCAGTAGTCAGGAGTGGGTTGGAGAGAGAGCCACAGCTTTATTTATTTATTTATTTTACTTTTTTAAACCCAGAGCAAAGGAGTTTTCATTCACATTTACTCACATGAGACTTTGGTTCAGGGAGGGAAGTGTGAACTTTATTTGCCTAAGGCGAGGTTGAATTGTAAACCTTGTGAAGAGATGTGAAAAAGCAGTAGCCAGGGGTCCTGAATTTGGATCATATGTCCCCAAACCAAAGTGGACATTTTTCCTGAGAGGAGCTAGCTACTCCCATTATCCAAACTAAGTGATACAGCCTGCCTAATGCTCAGGATCCCTGCCTGCCACACCCTGCATTTTTACATTTTTAGCGGAAACAAAAGCATAGACCAAGCCTGAGGGTTTGAACAGTCTCAGGGAGCATCAGTGACTGGATTTTGGGAGTGGCCTTCCACTTCATCATCCTGGGAACCTGTGTGGTACTTTCCTAGCATTGAAAAGCTGATAGAAACTCCAGGTTTCTAGCTGACCCTACTGGATTGTATTCAAGGATCTCTGCTTATCTGAATTCAGAGTAATATTTTGGGCCACTCATAGAGGAGTAGCTCTGGTATAGGGAAACACACCAACCACATTCCCTGAAATATGAACAGCACCTCTCCAGCCTAAAGCCCTTTCAGCAACAAAATTTTGCATGATTAAGAATGACAGATGACTATCAAGAAAAGGGAGAGAAACGTGAAGTGCAGGGAACCAGGGAAAATTTACTGACCCAGCCCTGGGTACCATGCTGCGAAAAAATCTGATTTTGAGGGCATATTGGTCCTTTGTGCTTGCAGCCAAATCCTGTGGAAACAGACACAAATTGTGGATCACTTGGAGGTTCTCTTGGAGGTTCCTCCCTGTATGTCCCTGGCTCCCTCTTGGAGCTACAAGTTGCAAAAGCCAAAGGAAGACCATTTCTGACAGTGTTTAGTGCCTAAGTACCTAGTGGGAAGCCAAGAATTTGCATAAAACACAGTCAGCTCCTGTCATTGGAAGAGTAGGATCCAAAGGAAGCTCCCATGGGGCACTAAACACTGCTGAAATGAAAGTCACTTCACTTGTTCACTTTCTCTTTTTTCTTTACTTTTCACTTTTTATTTTTCTCTTTCATTTCCTTTTCTATTTTATTTATTTTCTTTATCTGCTTTATTGATTTGTTATTATTCTAGTCTCTATTGTTTCATTCATATGTCTAATTTTCCTCTTCCCTTTTCCAACTTGATCTATTTTTTTCTTTCCTCCTGCTTTCTAATCTTTTATTTTTTTCTTATTTTGGGCCTATCTGCTTTCTCCTTTATTTTCCTATTCAAAAAATTGAAATCATATCAATTATATTAGTACATCACAATGGCATGAAATTATAAATCAACTAGACTGAAAACACTCAAAAACATTCAAACACATGGAGGCTAAATAGCATGTTATTAAACAATTAATGGATGACCAAAGTGATCAGGGAAGGAATAAAAAACATACGGGAAACAAATGAAAATGAAAACACACCAACAAAGAATTTATGGGATACAGTGAAAGAAGTCCTGAGAGGGAAATTCATAGAATTACAGGCCTAACTCAAAAAACAAGAAAAAAACTTCTAATAAACTATCTAACCCCACAAATTAAAGAATTAGAAAGAGAACAACAACCAAAAAAGCCCACAGTAAGTAGAAGAAAATAATAAAGATCAGAGTGGATATAAATGATGTAGAAACTAAAAAAAAAAATACAAAAGTTTGAGAAAACCAAGAACTGGTTCTTTGAAAAGATAAACAAGAGTGATGTACCTCTATTCAAAATCATCAAATAACATAGAGAGAGGACACAAACAAATTCAGAAACAAAAGAGGTGAAGTATCAACTGATCCCACAGAAATACAAAGGATCATAAGACAAATATTATGAACAAATATATTCCAACAAGCCAGATAACTTGGATGAAATGGACATATTCCTAGAAAAATACAATCTTCCAAAACGGAATCAGAAACAATGAGGAAACCTGAAGAGGCCAATAACTACTGAAGAAATTGAAGCAATAGTAAAAACAAACAAACAAGCAAAACTAGCAAACAAAATCCCTGGTCTAGACAGCTTCACAGGCAAGTTTCACCAAGCATTCAAAGACAAACTAACACCTAGGCTCCTCAAACTATTCTTTTTACAAGGCTAGCATTAGCCTAATTCTAAAACCAGATAAAGACACTACAAAGAAAGAGAATTTTAGGCCGATATTCCTGACAGACATAGATGCTAAAATCCTCAGCAAAATATTTGCAAATGGAATCCAGCAATACATTAAAAAGATCATACAACATGATCAAACGGTATTTATTCCTGGGATGGAAGGCTGGTACAATATTAGCAAATCAATATATGATATACCACATAAATAAATTGAAAGACAAAGTCATTCTGCAGAAAAGGGTGTTGAATTTTATCAAATTCTTTTTCTCTGTCAAATGATATGGAGAAAAAAAACATTTGATAAAATTCAACACCCTTTTCCAATAGAAACTCTCAGTAAAGTTGGAATAGAGGGATCATACCTGAACATAATAAAGCCATATATGTTTCTATGTATTAGGTAGAGCTACTGTGTTTCCTGGAATTGTTAGAGTGGTCTTGTGTAATAGTTGTCCTGTAGGGCCCAGTGGTTCAACCTGTACTGTCATCTGAGCTGGGTGCTCTAGGTGACCCCTGTGTGGGCTGTGTGCATAGTCTTGTTGTGCTGTTGGTGTCACTGGGAGGAATTGACCTCCAGGCCAATTGGCTATAAGGACCACTTCAACTACAGTGGAATAACTCCTGTGCCCTAAGGAGCAGGACTTGCTTCAGCTGGCCTTTGATGTTCACTGAGTCTACCCCTTGAGTGTGTCACTCAAGGATGTGTAGAGTTTTAATCTAGTATGGTCTGAAGCAGTCCATTGGGTTCACTAGCTCTGGGCACTCCTATGAGGTGCAAAATCAGTCACTGCCTGGGGCCATTTGGCAGGAGCTACAGAGCTATCTGAAGATGGCAGCTACTTGTGTTGGTATTGGAATTGCCCAGGTGAGGTCTAGCTGTGAAGCAAGGCACGCTGTTGCTAGTGCCAGGTCTTTGGCCTCTTATTGATAGGTATTGAGCATGCTGATGCCAGCTGCTGCTTGTTTAAGAGATTTTAGGAATGTCTGAAGCTTGAGCCAGGACAGGCCATTCATATGGAAAGGTGCTTCAAACAGCTTGTAAAGGGCATTAAATTGGATGGGTTGAGGTCTCAGAAAATTGCCAGGGCAGAGCAATCAGTGTGAGCAAAGCTAATGGAAACTCAGATATTGATGGCAGTCAGCTCTGTGGGAAGGCAAGTCTCAGAGTAAGAACAATAGTCCTTGCATGTATCCCTGTCTGGGAGAAAGCTGCCCCCGAGTTCTTGCTCAGATGCCAGATAATTCAGTTCCTCCCTGTATGTCCCTGGCTCCCTCTTAAGCAGCCCCAGTGCTGGAACTCAGAGGGAGCTGACCATGTAAGTTCATGTGCCAGCCTTTTAAGAGGAACTGCCTGGATCTCCAGTAGGCTCTGCGTCACTCAGCCACAGTCCTCACTGTTTATTACAGCTGAAGTGATGGAGCCTTCTCTTCCCAATATTTACTGTGAAAACCTGGATGAGATCCTGAAAGTAAATTTCACAAAATTGTGGTCCCCTTCCCACAACTTTATCCTCCTGGAGATTTTACTCTGAAATTTGACCATGTTAAGCATCCAGCAATTTGTCAATTATAATTCAGTTTTTTCTACATTTGCAATGATTTCTGTGATTTTTGCTTACGAGTCTCTGCTTTGGCAAACCATGACTATCTGTATTATCCTATCTGTCTTCCTAATATTAGTAGCAGCAGTTTGTCTTGCATCCTCCACTCCCTTACAGATCCAAGAAGAGTTGTTGATTTTTCAGTCTATTCTACTTTTTACTTATTAAAATGGAGTGGTGACATCCAATGTCATTATATGCAGAACAGGAACAAATATTTATTATAATATTTGTACAATAAATATTACTACCATGTGCCAGGCAGTTCTCTGCAAACTGAAGAGAAGGCCCTAAATAAGGCAGCCCAAGTGTCATTAAACAATCTCTTTTAAAAAAAATATATTTCTTTACTGATTTCAGAGCGGAATAGAGAATGACAGATAGAAACATCAATGATGACATAGAATCATTGGTCGGCTGCCTCCTGCACAACCCCCACTGAGGATTGAGCCACAACCTAGGCATGTGCCCTTGGTCGGAATCAAACCTGGGACCCTTCAGTCCACAGGCTGATGCTCTATCCACTGAGCTAAGCCAGTGAGGGCCAATTAATCTCCTTTTAAATAATTTTATTTTATTTATTTATTTTTTTAAATTAAATCTTTATTTTTCACATTATTACATTTGTTCCTCTTTTTTCCCCCCCATAACTCCCCTCCTCCCAGTTCCCGCCCCACCCTCCGCCCTCACTCCCCACCCACTGTCCTCATCCATAGGTGCACGATTTTTGTCCAGTCTCTTCCCGCATCTCCCACACCCCTTTCCCCCCCAAGAATAGTCAGTCCATTCCCTTTCTATGTTCCTGATTCTATTATAATCACCAGTTCATTCTGTTCATCAGATTATTTATTCACTTGATTGTTAGATTCACTTGTTGATAGATGCATATTTGTTGTTCATAATTTGTATCTTTACCTTTTTCTTCTTCTTCCTTTTCTTAAAGGATACCTTTCAGCATTTCATATAATCCTGGTTTGGTGGTGATGAACTCCTTTAGCTTTTCCTTATCTGTGAAGCTTTTATCTGACCTTCAATTCTGAATGATAGCTTTGCTGGATAAAGTAATCTTGGTTGTAGGTTCTTGGTATTCATCACTTTGAATATTTCTTGCCACTCCCTTCTGGCCTGCAAAGTTTCTGTTGAGAAATCAGCTGACAGTCGTATGGGTATTCCCTTGTAGGTAACTGAGTTACTTTCTCTTGCTGTTTTTAAGATACTCTCTTTATCTTTTGCTCTTGGCATTTTAATTATGATGTGTCTTGGTGTGGTCCTCTTTGGATTCCTTTTGTTTGGGGTTCTCCGTGCTTCTTGGACCTGTAAGTCCATTTCTTTCACCAGGTAGGGGAAGTTTTCTGTCATTATTTCTTCAAATAGGTTTTCAATATCTTGCTCTCTCTCATCTTCTGGCACCCCTATAATTCTAATGTTGGTACGCTTGAAGCTGTCCCAGAGGCTCCTTACACTATCCTCGCATTTTTGGATTCTTTTTTCATTTTGCTTTTCCGGTTGGGTGTTTTTTGCTTCCTCGCATTTCAAATCATTGACTTGATTCTTGCGCTCCTCTGGTCTGCTGTCAGGAGTCTGTATAATATTCGTTATTTCAGTCCGTGTATGCTTAATTTCTAGTTGGTTCCCCAATATAACATCGAGGGTCTCATTAGTTTTCTTGTAGATCTCATTAAGTTTATCAGCGGCTTCTAAACAGTCCTTGAGAGACCTTAAAAGTGTGGTTCTGAACTCTATATCTTCCATTGACAATTTTGTCCTGTTTCTTTGTCTCTGCATTTTGTTATGCTTCCTTGGTGCACCCCCTAGTGGTCTTTGTTCACAGTTTTATAGTTAAACCTTGATTGTTGTAGCTAATACCAGGGAGGGTTTGACCTCTAGGCCAAGTGGCTATGAGAACCAGCTGTGTCAGCAGTGAGAGAACTTCTGTCCTCTAGGGAGGTGCTAATCTAGCCTTTGCCTGAGGCTATCCGGCAAATGCCTCTGTGCAGGGCTTGGGTAGGGCGGGTCGCACAGGATCAACAGGGTGGGCCGGAGAGAGCAGTTATGGCGGCTCTCAGTCCTGTCCCCAGGGGCTCTGCCTCTCTGAGTCCCAGCACCCGCTGCAAAGCTCGGAGAGAAAGCTGCACTCGCTCTGACCGAAGCCAGACAGTCCCGCTTCTCCCGTTTGAGTCTGGGTCCCCAGAGACTCGCCTGTATCTGGAGCTCAGAGTCTGAGACTCCCTCCTGATTGAAAACGCCAACCGCGCCCTCCGTCGCCAGCTCGCTCCGCGCACTCCGCACCTCAGAATTTGACTTCAGCACTGCACCTCCTCTGAGTGTCCGTATGCGTTTCTCTTTCCTCCTAGTTGTAGGACTTCCACTCAGCCAGTGTTCCTGTGGTTCTGGGTGATGTCCCTTCAGTCTTTTAGTTTCACTTTTGAAGTAGTTGTTCAAAGCAGCAAACTCCGGCGTTAACCTATGCCGCCATCTTGGTTCTCCTGTCCTTTTAAATTATTTTATTTTATTTTATTTTATTTTATATTTTTTATTGATTAAGATATTACATATGTGTACCCTCTACCCCCCCCCCCGCTCATCCCCTCACCCCCCCCCATTGTCCGTGTCCATTGGTTAGGCCTATATGCTTGCATATAGGTCCTTTGGTTGATCTTTCCCCCTTGCCTCCACCCTCCCCTACCTTCCCTCCAGGGCCCGACAGTCCAATCAATGCCTCTCCGTCTCTGGATCAGTCCTTGTTCATCAGTTTATGTTGTTCATTATATTCCACAAATGAGTGAGATCCTGTGGTATTTATCCGCTCTCCAGCTCCATCCATGCTGTGGCAAATGGTAAGAGTTCCTTTTTCTTCTTCCTCTTCTTAAAGAATACTTTTCAGCATTTCATATAATGCTGGTTTGGTGGTGATGAACTCCTTTAGCTTTTTCTTATCCGTGAAGCTCTTTATCTGACCTTCCATTCTGAATGATAGCTTTGCTGGATAAAGTAATCTTGTGTGCAGGTTCTTGCTATTCATCTCTTTGAATATTTCTTGCCACTCTCTTCTGGCCTGCATGGTTTCTGTTGAGAAATCAGCTGACAGTCGAATGGGTACTCCCTTGTAGGTAACTGACTGTCTTTCTCTTGCTGCTTTTAAGATTCTCTCTTTATCTTTTGCTCTTGGCATTTTAATTATGATGTGTCCTGGTGTGGTCCTCTTTGGATTCCTTTTGTTTGGGGTTCTCTGCGCTTCCTGGACTTGTAAGTCCATTTCTTTCACCAGGTAGGGGAAGTTTTCTGTCATTATTTCTTCAAAAAGGTTTTCAATATCTTGCCCTCTCTCTCCTTCTGGTACCCCTATAATTCTGATGTTGGTACGCTTGAAGCTGTCCCAGAGGCTCCTTACACTATCCTCGCATTTTTGGATTCTTTTTTCATTTTGCTTTTCCGGTTGGGTGTTTTTTGCTTCCTCGCATTTCAAATCATTGACTTGATTCTTGCGCTCCTCTGGTCTGCTGTCAGGAGTCTGTATAATATTCGTTATTTCAGTCCGTGTATGCTTAATTTCTAGTTGGTTCCCCAATATAACATCGAGGGTCTCATTAGTTTTCTTGTAGATCTCATTAAGTTTATCAGCGGCTTCTAAACAGTCCTTGAGAGACCTTAAAAGTGTGGTTCTGAACTCTATATCTTCCATTGACAATTTTGTCCTGTTTCTTTGTCTCTGCATTTTGTTATGCTTCCTTGGTGCACCCCCTAGTGGTCTTTGTTCACAGTTTTATAGTTAAACCTTGATTGTTGTAGCTAATACCAGGGAGGGTTTGACCTCCAGGCCAAGTGGCTATGAGAACCAGCTGTGTCAGCAGTGAGAGAACTTCTGTCCTCTAGGGAGGTGCTAATCTAGCCTTTGCCTGAGGCTATCCGGCAAATGCCTCTGTGCAGGGCTTGGGTAGGGCGGGTCGCACAGGATCAACAGGGTGGGCCGGAGAGAGCAGTTATGGCGGCTCTCAGTCCTGTCCCCAGGGGCTCTGCCTCTCTGAGTCCCAGCACCCGCTGCAAAGCTCGGAGAGAAAGCTGCACTCGCTCTGACCGAAGCCAGACAGTCCCGCTTCTCCCGTTTGAGTCTGGGTCCCCAGAGACTCGCCTGTATCTGGAGCTCAGAGTCTGAGACTCCCTCCTGATTGAAAACGCCAACCGCGCCCTCCGTCGCCAGCTCGCTCCGCGCACTCCGCACCTCAGAATTTGACTTCAGCACTGCACCTCCTCTGAGTGTCCGTATGCGTTTCTCTTTCCTCCTAGTTGTAGGACTTCCACTCAGCCAGTGTTCCTGTGGTTCTGGGTGATGTCCCTTCAGTCTTTTAGTTTCACTTTTGAAGTAGTTGTTCAAAGCAGCAAACTCCGGCGTTAACCTATGCCGCCATCTTGGTTCTCCTGTCCTTTTAAATTATTTTATTTTATTTTATTTAATATTTTTTATTGATTAAGATATTACATATGTGTACCCTCTACCCCCCCCCCCCCGCTCATCCCCTCACCCCCCCCCCATTGTCCGTGTCCATTGGTTAGGCCTATATGCTTGCATATAGGTCCTTTGGTTGATCTTTCCCCCTTGCCTCCACCCTCCCCTACCTTCCCTCCAAGGCCCGACAGTCCAATCAATGCCTCTCCGTCTCTGGATCAGTCCTTGTTCATCAGTTTATGTTGTTCATTATATTCCACAAATGAGTGAGATCCTGTGGTATTTATCCGCTCTCCAGCTCCATCCATGCTGTGGCAAATGGTAAGAGTTCCTTTTTCTTCTTCCTCTTCTTAAAGAATACTTTTCAGCATTTCATATAATGCTGGTTTGGTGGTGATGAACTCCTTTAGCTTTTTCTTATCCGTGAAGCTCTTTATCTGACCTTCCATTCTGAATGATAGCTTTGCTGGATAAAGTAATCTTGTGTGCAGGTTCTTGCTATTCATCTCTTTGAATATTTCTTGCCACTCTCTTCTGGCCTGCATGGTTTCTGTTGAGAAATCAGCTGACAGTCGAATGGGTACTCCCTTGTAGGTAACTGACTGTCTTTCTCTTGCTGCTTTTAAGATTCTCTCTTTATCTTTTGCTCTTGGCATTTTAATTATGATGTGTCCTGGTGTGGTCCTCTTTGGATTCCTTTTGTTTGGGGTTCTCTGCGCTTCCTGGACTTGTAAGTCCATTTCTTTCACCAGGTAGGGGAAGTTTTCTGTCATTATTTCTTCAAAAAGGTTTTCAATATCTTGCCCTCTCTCTCCTTCTGGTACCCCTATAATTCTGATGTTGGTACGCTTGAAGCTGTCCCAGAGGCTCCTTACACTATCCTCGCATTTTTGGATTCTTTTTTCATTTTGCTTTTCCGGTTGGGTGTTTTTTGCTTCCTCGCATTTCAAATCATTGACTTGATTCTTGCGCTCCTCTGGTCTGCTGTCAGGAGTCTGTATAATATTCGTTATTTCAGTCCGTGTATGCTTAATTTCTAGTTGGTTCCCCAATATAACATCGAGGGTCTCATTAGTTTTCTTGTAGATCTCATTAAGTTTATCAGCGGCTTCTAAACAGTCCTTGAGAGACCTTAAAAGTGTGGTTCTGAACTCTATATCTTCCATTGACAATTTTGTCCTGTTTCTTTGTCTCTGCATTTTGTTATGCTTCCTTGGTGCACCCCCTAGTGGTCTTTGTTCACAGTTTTATAGTTAAACCTTGATTGTTGTAGCTAATACCAGGGAGGGTTTGACCTCCAGGCCAAGTGGCTATGAGAATCAGCTGTGTCAGCAGTGAGAGAACTTCTGTCCTCTAGGGAGGTGCTAATCTAGCCTTTGCCTGAGGCTATCCGGCAAATGCCTCTGTGCAGGGCTTGGGTAGGGCGGGTCGCACAGGATCAACAGGGTGGGCCGGAGAGAGCAGTTATGGCGGCTCTCAGTCCTGTCCCCAGGGGCTCTGCCTCTCTGAGTCCCAGCACCCGCTGCAAAGCTCGGAGAGAAAGCTGCACTCGCTCTGACCGAAGCCAGACAGTCCCGCTTCTCCCGTTTGAGTCTGGGTCCCCAGAGACTCGCCTGTATCTGGAGCTCAGAGTCTGAGACTCCCTCCTGATTGAAAACGCCAACCGCGCCCTCCGTCGCCAGCTCGCTCCGCGCACTCCGCACCTCAGAATTTGACTTCAGCACTGCACCTCCTCTGAGTGTCCGTATGCGTTTCTCTTTCCTCCTAGTTGTAGGACTTCCACTCAGCCAGTGTTCCTGTGGTTCTGGGTGATGTCCCTTCAGTCTTTTAGTTTCACTTTTGAAGTAGTTGTTCAAAGCAGCAAACTCCGGCGTTAACCTATGCCGCCATCTTGGTTCTCCTGTCCTTTTAAATTATTTTATTTTATTTTATTTTATTTTATATTTTTTATTGATTAAGATATTACATATGTGTACCCTCTACCCCCCCCCCCCCCCGCTCATCCCCTCACCCCCCCCATTGTCCGTGTCCATTGGTTAGGCCTATATGCTTGCATATAGGTCCTTTGGTTGATCTTTCCCCCTTGCCTCCACCCTCCCCTACCTTCCCTCCAGGGCCCGACAGTCCAATCAATGCCTCTCCGTCTCTGGATCAGTCCTTGTTCATCAGTTTATGTTGTTCATTATATTCCACAAATGAGTGAGATCCTGTGGTATTTATCCGCTCTCCAGCTCCATCCATGCTGTGGCAAATGGTAAGAGTTCCTTTTTCTTCTTCCTCTTCTTAAAGAATACTTTTCAGCATTTCATATAATGCTGGTTTGGTGGTGATGAACTCCTTTAGCTTTTTCTTATCCGTGAAGCTCTTTATCTGACCTTCCATTCTGAATGATAGCTTTGCTGGATAAAGTAATCTTGGTTGCAGGTTCTTGCTATTCATCTCTTTGAATATTTCTTGCCACTCTCTTCTGGCCTGCATGGTTTCTGTTGAGAAATCAGCTGACAGTCGAATGGGTACTCCCTTGTAGGTAACTGACTGTCTTTCTCTTGCTGCTTTTAAGATTCTCTCTTTATCTTTTGCTCTTGGCATTTTAATTATGATGTGTCCTGGTGTGGTCCTCTTTGGATTCCTTTTGTTTGGGGTTCTCTGCGCTTCCTGGACTTGTAAGTCCATTTCTTTCACCAGGTAGGGGAAGTTTTCTGTCATTATTTCTTCAAAAAGGTTTTCAATATCTTGCCCTCTCTCTCCTTCTGGTACCCCTATAATTCTGATGTTGGTACGCTTGAAGTTGTCCCAGAGGTTCCTTACACTATCTTCATATTTTTTGAATCTCTTTTCTTTTTTCTTTTTCGGTTGGGTATTTTTTGTTTCTTTGTATTTCAAATCTTTGACTTGATTCTTGGGATCCTCTTGTCTGCTGTTGGATCTCTGTAAATTATTCTTTATTTCAGTCAGTGTATGCTTAATTTCTAGTTGGTCCTTTTTCATGTCCTCCATGGTCTCACTATACTCCTTGAGGGATTCATTAAATTTATCGGCGGTTTCCATAAAATTCTTGAAAAACCTTATAAACGTGGCCTTGAACTCTATATCCAGTCGTTTGCTTTCCTCCGTTTCTGCCATTTGTGACCTTTTTCTTTGTCTCGCATTTTGGCTGCTTCCCTGTGTTGATAGAGTGGCCCTGTGCGCCAGGTGTTCTGTAGGGCCCAGTGGCTCAGCCTCCCCAGTTACCTGGGGTAGACACTCTTGGTGCACTCTTGGTGCCTTGGTTGTTGTAGGATCACTGGGAGGAATTGACCTCCAGGCCAATTGGCTGTGGGAATCAGCTGTGTCTGAAGTGGGAGAATGGTCCCCCTCTGACCACTGGGTACAGTGGCTCCTGGATCTAAGGAGGTGCTAATTCAGCCCCTGCCTGAGGCCACACAGCAGGAGCCACGAAGAGGCTCGGCTGTGAAGCAATGCAAGCCGCTGCGGGGCCTTGGGCCTTCTCCTGGAAGTTCCGGGTCTGCCTGGCTGGGCTGTAGTTAGGTACATTCACATGCAAAAGCCTCTGCCGCAGCCTGGGTGGGGCGGGGTCTCAGGGAGTCAAAGGGCAGTGAAAGCAGCTATGGTGATTCTCTGCGCCCGGAATCTCGCGTCTCAGTGTCCCGGTAACGGCTGCAAGCACCTCTGAGGGAAAGCCGCCCTCACGTTCGCCCGCTGCCGCCTGACTGACCAGCCTCTCCCCGTATGAGCCCTGGGTCCCCAGAGACCCGCTGGAACCGGAGTTCAGAGCAGTCGGGAGCTTGTGATTCAAAAAGACAGCCGCGTCCTCAGGCGCCACCCCCTTTCCGCGCGAGCGAGCCGCCACCGTACCTCTGCACTTCACCTCCGCAGCTCCGCTGGCTCTCAGCGTGCCCCTCTTTTCTTCTAGTTGTAGAAATTACACTCAGCCAGCCTTCCTGTTGTTCTCCTTTTAAATAATTTTAGATGTTCCCTTATAAGAATGTGTTTGATCAGGTAGCCTTAGAAATTTTAAATGTCTATCCAAGCAACAGCAGCCTCGTGATCAGCACACTCTCTGTCTGAGGAACACCAGCTGTGTGAGAAACCTCCCCCCACCACCCAGAGGAGCTATCACGGCTGTGAACAGCACCCACCAGAGGAGTTGCTGCCAACTCAGGAGCAACTGCTACCACAACCACCCAAGGAGCAACCGCAGCCCAATGAGCCACAGCCACCTGAGGAGCAGCCCCTGAACGACTCAACATCTAGATCTGTCGGTAACATCAAGCATGGGTAGACAAAGAAACCCCCAAAGGAAAGAAGAAGAGGACTCGCCAGAAAAGCAGCTAAGTGAAACAGAGGCATGCAACTTGTGAGAAAAATAATTCAGATTAAGGGTCTTAGAGTGCATAAACTGGATGGAGGAAAAAAATCAACAACTTATGCAAGAATGAAGAAGAATGGATGAAAAAATCAACAAATTATGTAAGAATCAAAAAGAAATGGATGAAAAAATCAATAACTTATGTAAAAACCAAGAAGAAATGAAGAGTGATATAGCTGCAATAAAAAACACCATGGAAAGTTTCAACAATAGGCTAGGAGAAGTGGAGGACCGAATTAGCGAATTAGAGGACAGGGAAACAAAGCGTACCCAAACTGAACTACAATTGAATAAAAAAATTAAAAAACAGGAGGAGAGCCTAAGGGAACTATGGGACAAGATGAAACGAAACAACATATGAATAATAGGGGTGCCAGAAAACAGAAAGAGGAACAAGGGTTAGAAAACTTATTACAAGAAATAATATCAGAAAACTTCCCTGAAGTGGGAAAGAAAAAAGTCACACAAGCACAGAGAGTCCCAAACAAGGTGATTCCGAAAAGACCCATGCCAGGACACATCATAATTACCATGGCAAAAGTTCAGGACAAAGAGAGAATCTTACAGGCTGCAAGAGAGAGACGGAAAGTTACATACAAGGGATCTCCCATTAGATTATCAAATGATTTCTCACCAGAAACACATCAGGCCAGAAAAGAATGGACGGAAATTTACAAAGTGATGCAAAGCAAACGACTGAATCCAAGAATACTCTATCCAGCAAGGCTATCATTAAAACTTGAAGGGGAAATAAGAAGCTTCACAGAAAAAAAAAAAAAAAAGTTAGGTAAGTTTATCACCACCTAGCCAGAAATGCAAGAAATGCTAAAGGAAATGGTGTGAAAATGAGAAATAAAGAGCTGAGAAGGAAAACAGGCACAAAAAATAGAAATGGCTACAAACAAGTAAATTTCAATAATAATTTTAAACGTAAATGGACTAAATGCTCCAATCAGAAGACATCTAGTGGCTGAATGAATAAAACAACATGACCCATATATTTGATGTCTACAAGAGACCCACCTCAGAATAAGAGACTCACACAGACTGAAAGTGAAGGGATGGAAAAATATCTTTTAGGCAAATGGAAATGGAAAAAAAAAAGCTGGGGTAGCAATACTTATATCAGACAAAATAGACATCAAAGTGAAGGCCATAACAAGAGATAAGGAAGGCCACTTCATAATACTAAAGGGATCAATACAACAAGAAGATATAACCCTGATAAATACATATGCACCCAATGCAGGAGCACCCAAATACATAAAAAAAAAACCTCCTGGAATATATCAAGTGAGAGATCCACAACAATACAATCATAGTAGGGGACTTTAATATACCACTGACATCACTGGATAAATCCTCTAGACAAACAATCAGCAAAGAAACAGCAATCGTAAATGACTCACTGGATCAGATGGACTTAATTGACATCTTCAGAACATTTCACACCAAAGCCACGAAATATATGTTCTTTTCAAGTGCACATGGGACATTTTCAAATATAGACTACATATTGGGTCACAAGCAAATTCTCCCCAAATTAAAGAATATTGAAATAATACCAAGCATCTTCTCAGACCACAATGGCATAATATTAGAAATAAACTACAATTAAAAAAACCCCAAATACTCAAACACCTGGAAGCTGAATAGCATGTTATTAAATATTGATTTGGTTACCAATGAGATCAAAGAAGAAATTAAAAACATCCTGGAAACTAATGACAATGAAAACACAACAATCCAAAACCGATGGGACACAATGAAAGCAGTCCTGAGAGGGAAGTTTATAGCCCTACAGGCCAACCTCAAAAAAAAAAAAAAAAAAAAAAAACACAAGAAAAAATGGTAGAAAATCATCTAACTCTACATCTGAAAGGTTTAGAAAGAGAGCAACAAGAAAAGACCAGAGTGAGCAGAAGGAAGGAGATAATAAAGATCAGAGCAGAAATAAATGACATAGAGACCAAAAAAAAAAGTACATAAAATCAACAGAAACAAGAGCTGGTTCTTCAAAAGGATAAACAAGATTGATAAACCTCTAGTCAGGCTCACCAAGAAGCAAAGAGAGAGGACCCAAATAAACAAAATCAGAAACGATAGAGGCGAAATAACAACAGACCCCACAGAAATACAAATGATTGTTAAAAAATATTATGGGCAGACACAGCAGACTCTCATAGTCAGTTAGCCTGGAGGTCAAATCACCCCCGTATTGCCGACAACAATCAAGGCTTAACTACAACAAGACTGCGCACAAAGAACACTAGGGGGTGCACCAAGAAAGCATAAAAAATGCGGAGACAAAGAAACAGGACAAAACTGTCAATGGAGGATATTGAGTTCAGAACCACACTTTTAAGATCTCTTAAGAATTGTCTAGAAGCCGCCGATAAATGTAGTGAGAGCCTCAAGAAATCTAATGAGACCCTCGATGTTATAATAAAGAACCACCTAGAAATTAAGCATACACGGACTGAAATAATGAATACTATACAGACTCCCAACAGCAGACCAGAAGAGCGCAAGAATCTAGGCAAAGATTTGAAATGCGAAGAAGCAAAACACCCAACCAGAGAAGCAAAATGAAAAAAGAATCCGAAAATACGAAGATAGTGTAAGGATCCTCTGGGACAGCTTCAAGCGTACCAACATCAGAATTATAGGGGTGCCAGAAGATGAGAGAGACCAGATATTCAAAACCTATTTGAAGAAATAATGACAGAAAACTTCCCCCACCTGGTGAAAGAAATAGACTTACAGGTCCAGGAAGCACAGAGAACCCCAAACAAAAGGAATCCAAAGAGGACCACACCAAGACACATCATAGTTAAAATGCCAAGAGCAATAGACAAAGAGAAAATCCTAAATCAGCAAGAGAAAGAAACTCAGTTACCTACAAGGGAATACCCATAGGACTGTCAGTGGATTTCTCCACAGAAACTTTGCAGGCCAGAAGGGAATGGCAAGAAATATTGAAAGTGATGAATACCAAGAACCTACAACCAAGATTACTTTATCCAGCAAAGCTATCATTCAGAATTGAAGGTCAGATAAAGAGCTTCATAGATAAGGAAAAGCTAAAGGAGTTCATCACCACCAAACCAGGATTATATGTAATGCTGAAAGGTATCCTTTAAGAAGAGGAAGAAGAAGAAAAAGGTAAAGATACAAATTATGAACAACAAACATGCATCTATCAACAAGTGAATCTAAGAATCAAGTGAACAAATAATCTGGTGATCATAATAGAATCAGGGACATAGAAAGGGAATGGATTGACTATTCCTGGGGGGTGGGGGGAAGGGGTGTGGGAGATGCGGGAAGAGACTGGACAAATATTGTGCACCTATGGATGAGGACAGTGGGTGGGGAGTGAGGGCGGAGGGTGGGGCTGGAACTGGGAGGATGGGAGTTATGGGGGGGGGGAAAGAGGAACAAATTTAATAATCTGAACAATAAATATTTAATAAAAAAATATTATGGACAACTTTACTCCAACAAACTAGACAACTTGGAGGAAATGGACCAATTCCTAGAAAAATACAACATTCTAAAACTCAATCAGGAAGAATCTAAAAATCTCAATAGGCCAATAACTATGGAAGAAATTGAAGCAGTCATCAAAAAGCTTCCAGCAAACAAAAGCCCAAGACCAGACGGCTTCACAGGGGAGTTTTACCAAACATTCAAGGAAGAACTAAAACCTATCCTCCTCAGACTACTACAAAAATTCAAGAGGAAGGCACACTTCCAAGCTCATTCCATGAAGCCAGCATCTCCCTAATACCAAAACAAGGTAAAGACAACACAATGAAAGAGAATTACAGGCCAATATCCCTCATGAACATAGATGCCAAAAACCTCAACAAAATCCTAGTAAATCGGATCGAGCAGTACATCAGAAAGATCATACATCACGACCAAGTAGGATTTATCCCAGGAATGCAAGGATGGTACAATATGCACAAATCAATAAACGTGATACATCACGTAAATTGAAAGAAAAAAACACATGGTCATATCAATTGATGCAGAAAAAGAATTTGACAAAATCCAACACCCATTTCTGATAAAAAACTCTCAGCAAGGTGGGAATAGAAGGATCATACCTCAACATAATAAAAGCCATAAATGACAAACCCACAACTAACATCATACTCAATCGGAAAAAACTAAAACCATTTCCCCTAAGAAATGGAACAAGACAGGGATGGCCACTTCACCACTCTTGTTCGACATAGCACTGGAAATATTAGGCATTGCAATTAGACAAGAAGAAGCAATAAAAGGCATCCAAGTTGGTAAAAGACTCCATCAAAAAACTATTAGATTTAATAAATGAATCTGGCAATGTAGCAGGATACAAAATTAATGCCAAGAAATTTATGGCATTTCTATACACCAATAGTGAACCTATAGAAAGAGAGACTATAAAAGCAATCCCATTTACCATTGCACCAAAAATAATTAAGATACCTAGGAATAAACTTAACTAAAGAGGTAAAAGATCTTTATTCAGAAAACTACAGGACGTTGAAAAAAGACATCAGGGAAGACATAAACAGATGGAAGCACATACCATGTTCTTGGATTGGTAGAATCAACATCATTCAACATCATACTACCCAAAGCAATCTATAAATTCAATGCACTTCCCCTTAAAATAACAATGGCATACTTCACAGATCTAGAATGAACTCTCCAAAAATTCATATGGAATGAAAAAGACCCTGAATACCTTCAGCAATACTGAGAAAGAAGAACAAAGTAGGTGGGATCTCAATACCAGATATCAAGCTGTATTACAAAGCCACTGTTCTCAAAACCGCCTGGTACTGGCACAGGAACAACCATATAGATCAATGGAATAGAATAGAGAGCCCAGAAATTGACCCGAACCAATATGCTCAATTAATATTTGAAAAAGGAGGACAGAACATACAATGGAGTCAAGACAGTCCCTTCAATATATGGTGTTGGGAAAATTGGACAGATACATGCAAGAAAGTGAAACTAGACCACCAACTTACACCAGATACAAAAATAAACTCAAAATGGATAAAGGACTTAAATGTAAGACGGGAAACCATAAAAATACTAGAGGAATCCAAAGGCAACAGAATCTCAGACATATGCTGAAGCAATTTCTTCAGTGATACAGCTCCTAACGCATTGGAAACTAAAGAGAAAATAAACAAATGGGACTACATCAAAATAAAAAAGCTTCTGCAGAACAAAAGAAATCATCAACAAAACAACAAGAAAGCCCACTGCATGGAAGAACATATTTGCCAATGTTATCACTGATAATGGCTTAATCTCCAACATTTATAGGGAACTCATACAACTTAAGAAAAGGAAGATAAACAATCCAATCAAAAAATGGGCAAAGGACCTAAATAGACACTTTTCAAAAGAGGACATTCAGAAAGCCAGGAGACATATGAAAACATTCTCAAAGTCACTAATCATCAGAGAAATGCAAATCAAAACAATGAGGTATCATCTCACACCTGTCAGAATGGCTATCATCAGCAAATCAACAAACAACAAGTGCTGGAGAGGATGTGGAGGAAAAGGAACCCTCTTGCACTGCTGGTGGGAATGCAGACTGGTGCAGCCACTATGGAAGACAGTATGGAGCTACCTCAAAAAACTAAAAATGGAACTCCCATTTGACCCAGTGATCCCACTACTAGGAATATATCCCAAGAAACCAGAAACACCAATCAGAAAGAATATATGCATCCCTATGTTCATAGCATCACAATTCACCATAGCTGGAAACAGCCTAAGTGCCCATCAGCAGATAAATGGATTAGAAAAGTGTGGTACATCTACTTGATGGAATATTATGCTGCTGTAAAAAAAAGGAATACTTACCATTTGCAACAGCATGGATGGAACCGGAGAGCATTATGCTAAGTGAAATAAGACAGTCAATGAAAGAAAAACACCACATGATCTCACTCATTTATGGATAATTAAGACCATTATAAACTGATGAGCAAAAATAGATACAGAAGCAGAGCAACATCGAACAGAATGTCAAACTACAGTGGGAAGGCTGCGGAGGGTTTTGGGGTGGGAGCGGTTGATACGAGATCAACCAAAAGTTCTTGTATGCATGCATATACCCATAACCAATGGACACAATACACTGGGGGGTATGGGAGGCTAGGGGAGGGTCAAGGGGAGAAAAAAAAGGAGACATATATAATACTCTTTGTAATATTTTAAGGAATAAAACAATTAAAAAATAATAAAAATAAAGAAATTTTAATTGTCTTCTTTCTCTTTTCATTATAAATCAGAAATGATATTTAACTGGGACCCATTACTGTGGTTGGGTGAGGAGAAGCAGAAAATGTTACCATATTCTAAAGCTTTATCCTGAAGCAAAATAGGATATCTTCGTCTTATTACCTTTTTAAAAGTCTAGTTGTTTTTACAGTGACCTTACTTTGTTTTCAATAGAGGTGAATCTAGAATATGTTTAATATGAGCTCTTTATGGCAAAGATATAATATAAACATGGCAAAGAAATATAAATCATCTGGTGACTAATGTGAAAAATAGCCCAAATCCTTTCAGATGTTAATAAGAGCAACACTAAAATTGCTGCCTCTTCAGGCTCCAAGGCAATGATCAGTTTCCATATTATTCTATGCTCCTCTGCCAAAATCATAGACATTTTAGATTTATCTGTAGCTATTATAGTCTGATATAGTGGAACAACAAAAATGTTAAGTCAGATAGGCCTGGGTTCAAAACCTAGCCTAAAATTTGGTGCTACATAGCTTTGGGCCTCAGATTAGTTTGTGAACACTTTGAACTCCAGTTTCCTTACCTACTTCATGGGTTGATGGATTGTTATCAGGAGGTAAGAAAGACATGACTTCAGTGGACTTTGTCTTTCTTCTTCTTCTTCTTCTTCTTCTTCTTCTTCTTCTTCTTCTTCTTCTTCTTCTTCTCTCTCTCTCTCTCTCTCTCTCTCTCTCTCTCTCTCTCTCTCTCCTTCTCCCTCCCCCTCTTTCTCTTTCTCTCTCTCCCTCTAGTTTAGCAATTTCACTTTCTTTCAAGCTCAAATGGTCTTCATATCAATTACCACAGGAAATCACATCTCTTACCAGATTCTTCCCTTCAGGTTATTTCTGTTATTTGTTTAAGAATGAATTCATGCTGTACTAGTATGTTCTGGTCATTTTGCTTCCGATAGTCTCAGCCAGCAATCTCACTCCAGACTGCTACTCTATTCCAGCTGGACTTTTCTTGTTATTTCTTTGATGTTTTCTTTAGTCTTCGGGCCTTCTGTGTTGCTTTCAGATTCAACCTCCCATATCTACTCTCAGGAGTGAATTTAAGCCTCCAGACCAACAGGAAGAGCTACTAAAGATTATGTCAGGGTTTCAAAAGATCTGGAGTCATTTTCTAAGGGGGAATGAAGGTCAAGGAACATGGGGTTCTTATTTTCTCAGGAATCTTTATGAGAGAAAAGCATTTATAAACCTTTGACCTAGGATTGTGTGACCATCTCTGATACAAGGGGAAAACAGAGCTTCCTTTGTCTCTTAGAGCAAATCTCAGTGTAAGGGAAAATTTTATTATTTTGGTTATAGAAGAAAAGTATCTGACATAACTTTATTAGCACTGGGCCTGTCTCAGAGAATTGAGTGAAGGGAGAGACCAGAGATGAGCAATATATACTTCCTAACCTGCAACTTATAAGAAAGAAAAACATATTTGCAAATGGAAGATGTGTTTGAGAGGTTAATTTTGTACAAAAAGTAAGTTATATTGTAGAAGAAAAGGGTGTCAAGCCTGTCAAGTTGGCCTCTAGGAAAATAATTCTGACTAGATTTTTCAGTGGCAAGCCTGCTGATGTCATCCCAGCTTTCTTAAAAATCTTAGTCTTCAGGGACCTCCTGGTGCCTGAGCTTTGCTTATTATGTCAAGATCTTTTTCAAAATAGTGAGGAGAAGGATCTTGTAATCCCAGTCCCCTGAGAGCCTAGCAGCATTCTCAATCAATGGGCTCTGCTTTTAGCTTTAACTTTAAACCTTCTCATGATACTTCCTGCAAACTATGGTCTTTTCAGAATGCCTCTGTGCCACCGTATCTTCACTGGAAAAAAAACATTATATCAATCAAAGATGTTGTCTTTTAATCAGAACATGTCTATCCTTTATAAAGGACAGTGAACTATGCTTATTTCACCTTTGGCTTTTAGCTATATGTTCCATACACAACATACTTTTGCCATTCAAACACATTATTATATTTCACATATACATATCCATTTTTTGGAATCCCACCTACTACCCAAACTACTTTTTTTAAAAATATATTTTATTGATTTTTTTTACATAGAGGAAGGGAGAGGTATAGAGAGTTAGAAACATCGATCAGCTGCCTCCTGCACACCCCCCCCCCCCGCACTGGGGTTGTGCCCACAACCAAGGTACATGCCCTTGACCAGAATCAAACCCAGGACCCTTCAGTCCATAGGCCAATGCTCTATCCACTGAACCAAACCAGTCAGAGCCCAAACTACTTTTATAATGCCCAACAAGAGTGTATATAATCTGGATCCTGAACACATTTCCAACTTCATCTCATACTGTTCTCCCTCTCAATCACTATATACAAAGTACATTAGTTTTTAAAATGTACTTTAGGAGTGAAGGAGTGAAAAGGGAGTGGGTGGATGTATGGTGTGTGTGAGTGTGTCTGAGGGAGGGACAGCTAGACCTCGCAGGACATTCAGGGGCTGGCAGACCAAGCTCAAATAGTTGGGAAGCCTCTGCTACTGCTGTAATCTCTCCCAGAACGCTAGCTCTGCCACAGAGGCTGCACCATCTTGAAGGAGAGAGCCAGCAGCCACTGCCCGTGAACTCACTAAGCCAGCAGACTATTCCCAAGACTTCACACTTGCACAGGGAACCAGAAGACACCACCTGTGACCACTCAGGAAGCCAACAGCCACTGCCCGAGACCATACACATGTGCGGGGAGCCAGCAGCCATTGTCTGAGACCATGTGTGCTCCAGGAGCTAGCAGATGCCTCCCGTGACTGCATGCATGAGGGGAGCCAGCAGCCACTGCCTGCAACTGCACATGCAACAAGAGTCATCAGTCACCTCCCCCAAATGAGCGAGAAGGCAGCAGCCACACCATGAGCCCTGGGGACCAGCTGGCAACCGTGGAGATCAGCCACCACCTGCAAGTGCCAGAGGGGCAGCTGTCACTCACAACTGCCCAATGAGCAGCCACTGCCTGTAATTGTAAGGGGAGTAGCCACTGCCCACTACTGTATGACCTGCCACCAGGCTCTCCATTGCAGGCTCAGGACCTGTGCAATTCAAAACCTAGATCTGTCAGTGAGAACAAAAATGGGGAGACAGAAGAATGACCCCCAAAGGAAAGAAAAGGCAAAATCTCCTGAAGAGGCACTTAATGAAATACAGGCATGCAATATGTCAGAAAAAGAATTCAGAGTAAGGATCATACAGTTCATAAACCAGATGCATGGGAGAAATCAACAACTTATGTAAGAATCAAGAAGAAATAAAGAGTGATATAGCTACAATTAAAAAAAAAACACTACGGAAGATTTCAATATAGACTAGGAGAAGCAGAGGACCGAATTAGCAAATCAGAAGATAAGGAAGCAAAGCACACGCAATCTGAAATGCAATAGAAGAAAGAAAAAAAAAGATTTTTAAAAAAATCAAATGGAGGAGAGCCTGCAGGAGCTTTTGGACAAGATGAAACAACACAACATACATATAATTTGGGTGAGAGAATGACAAGAAGAAGAGTAAGGACTAGAAAACCTATTCAAAGAAATAATATCAGAAAACTTCCCGGATTTTCAGAATAAAAAGTCACACAAGCACAGAAATTCCCAAAAATGATAAACTCAAAAAGATCCACACCAAAGTATGTCATAATTACAATATCATACATTCAGGACAAAGAGAATCTTAAAGGCTGGAAGAAAGAGACAGAAAGTTACCCACAAGGGATCTCCCATTAGATTATCAAATGATTTCTCAACATAAACACATCAGACCAAAAAGGAATGGAAGAAAGTATACAAAATGATGCAAAGTAAGGGGCGGAATCTAATAATACTGTATCCAGCAAGGCTATCATTCAAAATTGAAGGGGAAATAAGGAGCCTCACAGACAAAGAAAAGCTAAGGTAGTTTAACACTACCAAGCCAGCAATGCAAGAAATGATGAAGCTACTGGTAGAAAAAGAAGAAAATAAATTTAAAAAGGGAGAAGAAAGAACACAGGCAAAAAAAATTTAAAAAATGTTACAAACAAGTACCTATCAATAATAACTTTAAACGGAAATGAACTAAAAGCTCCAATCAAATGATATAGAGTGGCTGAATTGATAAGAAAACATGACCCATATATTTGCTGTCTACAAAAGACCCACCTCAGAACAAGGGACTCAAACAGACTAAAAGTGAAGGGTTGGAAAAATATATTTCAGGCACATGGAAATGAAAAAAAAAGGTGGGGTAGCAATACTTATATCTGACAAAATAGAATTCAAAGTGAAGGACATAACAAGAGATAAGGAAAGCCACTTCATAATACTAAAAGGGTTGATACAAGAAGAGGAGATATTTCTAGTAATATATATATATATATATATATATATATATATATATATATATATATATATATATGTCCAGTGCAGGAGCACCTAAATACATAAGAAACCTTCTGAAAGATATCAAGGGAGAGAATGACATCAAACAACCATAGTAGGGGACTTTAATACCCCACTGACATCACTCGATAAACCTCTAGACAAAAAAATCAGCAAATAAATAGCAATCTTAAATGACTCACTAGATCAGATGGAATTAATTGACATCTTAGGAACATTTCACCCCAAAGCTAGAGAATATACATTCTTTTCAAGTTCACATGGGACATTTTCAAAGATAGATGACATATTGAGTCACAGGCAAAATCTCTCCAAATTCAAGAAGATTGAAATTATATCAACCATCGTCTCAGACCACAATGGCATAATATTAGAAATCAACTACAATAGAACCAATAAAAAAATTCAAAAAATTGGAGGATTAATAGCATGCTATTAAACAATGATTGGGTTACCAAAGAGATCAAAGAAGAATTAAAAACACCCTAGAAATGAATGACAATGATAACACAACAATATAAAACCTATGGTGCACAATGAAAGCAATCCTGAGAGGGAAGTTCATAGGATTAAAGGCCTACCTCAGAAAATATGGAAAAATTGTAATAAATTAACTAACTCTACAACTTAAAGAATTAGAAAGAGAACAACAAGAAAAGCCTAGAGTGAGCAGAAGGAAGGAGATAATAAAGATCAGAGCAGAAATAAATGACATAGAGACCAAAAAAAAAATACAAAAGATTAATGAAACCAAGAGCTGGTTGTTTGAAAGTTTAAACAAGATTGATGAATCTCTAGTCAGGCTCACCAAGAAGCAAAGAGAGAAAACCCCAATAAACAAAATCCAAAATGAAAGAGGCAAAATAACAGCATACCCTACAGAAATATAAAGGATTGTAAAAAATAATATGAACAACTCTATTCCAACAAACTAGACAACCTAGAGGAAATAGACATATTCTTAGAAAAATATGATCTTACAAAACTCAATCAAGAAGAACTAAAAAAGAATCTCAACAGGCCAATAACTAAGGAGGAAATTGAAGCAGTCATCAAAAAATTTCCAGCAAACAAAAGCCCTGGTCCAGATGACTTCACAGTGGAGTTTTACCAAACATTCAAAGAAGTATGAAAACCTGTCCTTCTCAGACTATTCCAAAAAATTCAAAAGGAAAGCACACTTCCTAGCTCTTCCTATGAAGCCAGAATTACCCTAATCACAAAACCAGATAAAGACACCACAAAAAAGAGAATTACAGACCAATATCCCTAATGAACATAGATGCTATAATCCTCAAAAAAAAAAACAATCCTACCAAATTGGATCCAGCATTACATTAGAAAGATCATACACCATGACCAAATGGGATATATCCCAGGGATGCAAGGCTGGTACAATATCTGCAAATCAAAAAATGTGACACATCACATAAACATTGAAAGACAAAAATAACATAATCCTATCAATTGATGCAGAAAAGGCATTTCACAAATCAAACATTCTTTCCTGATTAGAAATAAAAACTCTCAACAAAGTGGGAATAGAGAGATCATATATCACCTTAACAAAAGCCTTATATGACACCTACAGCAAATTTCTTACTCAATGGGCAAAAACTAAAACCATTTCACCTAAGAACAGTAATGAGAGAGAAATGCCCACTTTCACCACTCTTGTTTGAAATAGTACTGAAAATGCTAGCCATAGCGATCAGACAAGAAGAACAAATGAAAGACATCCACATTGGAAAATAAGTAGTCATTACATGCAGATGACATGATATTGTACTTAAAAAACCCTAAGGACTCCATCATAAATCTACTGGAGGTAATAAATTAATTAGACAATGTAGCAGGATACAAAATTAACACCCAGAAATCTATGGCTTTTTATACACCAGTGATAAACTCACAGAGACAGAGAAGCTAAAAAAATAATCCCATTCACCACTTTAACACAAAAATTAAGGTCTCTAGGAATAAATTTAACTGAGGTAAAGGAACTGTTATCATAAAATTATAGAAAGCTGAAAGAAGAGATACAAAAAAATGGAAGAATATTCCATGTTCAAGGATTGGTAGAATCAACATCGTTAAAATGTCCATCCTACCCAAAGCAATATATAGAATCATTTCAGTCCCCATTAAAATACGAATGGCATACTTCAAAGATCTAGAAAATACTCTCCAAAAATTCATCTGGAACAAAAAAAGACCCAGAATAGGTGCAGCAATCTTGAGAAAGAAGAACAAAGTTGGAGGGATCACAATACCAGATATCAAGCTATATTACAAAGTCACTGTTCTCAAAAATGTCTGGTACCAGCACAAGAACAGATATATAGACCAATGGACTGGAACAGAGAATCCAGAAATCGACCCAAGTCATTATGCTCAATTAATAATTTGACAAAGGAGGCAAGACCATACTCTGGAGTCAAGACAGTCTTTTCAATGAATGGTATTGGAAAATTGGACAGATACATGCAAAAAAATGAAACTAGACCACAAACTTACACCATACACAAAAAATAAACTCAAAATGGATAAAGGACTTGAACATAATATGGGAAACCATAAAAATAGTAGAAGAAGACATCAGCATAAAATTGCAGACATTGCCCTGACCGGTTTGGCTCAGTGGATAGAGTGTCGGCCTAAGGACTGAGGGGCCCTGGGTTTGATTCCAGTCAGGGACATGTGCCTTAGTTGTGGGAACATATCCAGTGTGGGGGGGGGAGTGCAGGAGGCGGCTGATCAATGTTTCTCTCTCATCGATGTTTCTAACTCTCTGTCCCTCTCCCTTCCTCTTTGTGAAAAATCAATAAAATATATTTTAAAAAATTGCAGACATTTGTTGTAGCAATATCTTTACTGATACAACTCCTAGGGCAATGTAAACTAAGGAGAAAATAACCAAATGGGACTACATAAAAATAAAAAGCTTCTGCACAGAAAAAGAAACCATCAACAAAACAACAAGAAAGTCCACTGCATGGGAGAACATATTTGCCAATGTTATCTCCAGTAAGGATTTAAACTCAAAAATCTACTGGGAACACCTACAACTTAACAAAAGGAAGATAAACAATCCAATCAAAAAAATGGGCAAAGGACCTAAATAAACACCTTTTGAAAGAGGGCATACAGAAGACCAAGAGACATGAAAACATGTTCAAAATCACTAATCATCTGAGAGATGCAAATCAAAACAATGATATACTATCTCACACCTGTCAGAATGGCTATCATCAACAAATGACAAGTGCTGGAGTGGATGCGGAGAGAAAGGAACCCTCTTGCACTGCTGGTGGGAATGCAGACTGGTGCCACTGTGGCAAACAGTATGGCATTTCCTCAAAAAATTTGTAATGGAACATCATTTGACCCATTAATCCCATTTCTAGGAATACATCCCAAGAACCCAGAAACCAGTCAGAAAGGATAAATGCATTCCTATGTTCATAGCAGCACCATTTACTATAGCTAAGATTTGGAAACAGCGTAAGTGCCAATCAGCAGATGAGTGGATTAGAAAACTGTTGTTCTACATGATGGAATACTACGCTGCAGTAAAAAAGAAGGAATTCTTACCATTTGTGATGGCATGGATGGAACTGGAGAGCATCATGCTAAGAAAAATAAGCCAGTCAGAGAAAGAGAAATATCGTATGATCTCATTCATTTGTGGAATATAATGAACAACATAAACTGATGAACAAAAACAGAGCCAGAGTCATAGAAGCATCAAATTGACTCTCCAACCTATGATGGAAAGTGGACGGGGGGGAGTAAGAGATTAACCAAAGGACTTGTATGCATGCATATGAGCATAGCCAATTGATACAAGTGGGGGGGCAGTGAGGGCATGTGCTGGGGGTTGAGAGTGGCCGGGGAGAGGTCAATGGGGGAAAAAGGAGACGTACATAATACATTAAATAATAACTTTAATTAAATAAATAGGTAAATAAATGCAATATACTTTAATCCCATCAAACTAATATATTTCTTATGATTTTTACCCTAGCTGTTCCCTGTTTGGACTCCTTTTATATTGATACTTAAAGTTTGATTTGTATCAATTGTTTTGTTTTGTTTTCAGTCACCCCCAGTATAACGTGGAGTTCATAGTTATTCAGCCTTTTGTCTTAGTTGTTTAATTCATTGTCTGGAACACAGTAGGTATTCAACAAATATATTGGGCATAAATATGAGTCTTGGTATATTTTTCAAGCAAAAAGCTATAATGCATAAAGAGATGTAGGGACAGTGATTCTATTCCAAGAGCCATGGCAGAAATTAAAATTTCCTTTCTCTGGCCTTTTTTCTAATCCCTTTTCCACACTGTAGCCAAATTAAACTTTTTCAAATGATTTTTTTGTTTGTTTCATTCCCCTACTTTAATTATTTAATGATTTCCCATTATCCTCAAAATAAATGTGTTATTGTTTTACAAAAATTTACTGAAAGCTATTAGTTTTCTATCCTATATAATAAAAGGGTAATATGCAAATCAACCAAACAGTGAATGACTGGTTGGTAAGATGTGCTGACCACCAGGGGTCAGATTCTCAACACAGGAGCTGCCTCCAGCCCACAAGCCCTGATCACCGAATGTGAATGGGGAACAGGGGATGGGTGGCAGTGGATGCAGGTGGCACCAGGCCAAGGCCCCTGCCCTGCTGGTCGCCCCACACACAGAGGGCAACCCACGGCAAGGAGCAGGGCCAGCGAGCGGGTGGGAACGGCCAACCTCTCAGTCTGTTCCCCTGGCCTGCAGGCATTGCCCAATGGTGAACAGGGAACCAGGGGTGGGTAGCAGTGGGGGGGGCATGGCCAGATGCAAACAGCCGGGGTAGATGGCCCTGATCACAGGCCAGTCCTAGGGACCATAACTATGCATTGATTTCGTCCACTGGGCCTCTAGTTTATATATAATAAATTATCATAAACTTAGAGACTTAAAACCACACCCATTTATTAGCTCAAAGTTCTTTAAGTTAGAAGTCTGGGCACTGTGCAGCTGGGATCTCTGTTCAGAGTACAAGAAAGCTGAATTCAAAGTGGCAGCTAAGCTGAGTTCACATCTAAAGTTTCTGTGGAAAATTTCCTTCAAAGCTTATTCTTGTTGGAATAATTTAGTTTCTTGTGGTTGCAAAACTACTGTAAAACTGTCTTCTTCCTGTCTGTCAGCTAGGGGCCACTCTTAGCTCCCTTCACTTTATGCTGGCAGTATCACATAAAAGAATTATTGTTTGTTTGTTTTTTTGCTTTACTGTATTTTATTGATATAAATACAACGTATTTCATAAGCATCAGCTACCATTTTACCACTACACAAGAAAAATAAAAATTGAAAGTATTAAATAATGTGAAAGGTAATTACAGAAATGCTTTCACTTCCACAAAAGTCGTTTCTAACAGTGTCTTACATACTTTGTACAATTTGCTTGTAATTGGTCTGATAGATGAAATGAAACAAAGTTGAATTTATTCAAACTTTTATTTCTCAGTGGAAAATGCTCTTTTCATCAGAGGTGGTTGAGTTTTCCCGACATCAAACATCATTTCCATAGGTGGGTTATTAAGAGAACACCAATCAGGAATACGGCCTGTCTGATTGTAATATTCCTTTGAGACAGAACGGCTCCCCAGTATGTCTTGCCATGCTCCAAAAATAGCTCCTCCCAACCAGGCCACACAATTAGCTTTTGCAGGTGGAGTATGAATACGGAATGTCTTGGTGCCAAGTGTTTTCTTATATTTTGGTTTTTCTACCAAATACCTTATTTCTGCAAGCAATCTATGGAGAAATTCTGGCAACATAGATGTGTCACCTATGATTACCAAGTTCTCTGCTAATTGCTTCCTGGTGTCTATTGGGCACTGCATAAGGGAATCCAATATTAAAGTGGCAACTTCTCTTCATTATCATGTTCAAAAAATTTGACAACCGAATCCCTGATTGATCCAAGGACATGTAAAATCTACTCTCCATCTAATGGGTAGTCAACATTTGGGGGTGGTGAGGGACGCTCAGTATTCCCATCGATATTAAATTTTGCTGCTTGGATTTTTAGTCCACATTTCAGATCACTTACAAAGCAAGTGCGCACTTTAATGTCCCCTAAGACACCTTCTGGGATTGAACCCATCACAGAGGGAAGGCTCTGTTCTTTAGCAGCACCTGTGTCAACAGTACATTGCTCCAATAGTTGAGTTTCCAACTCCCTGTGCAGAGCTTTTCCTCCTAGGGGGAGTGCTCCCCAACAATTTAGTACTGGGATTCCTCATATATAGGTAACATCAGGCTTTCTCTATATCCACAATCCAGGACCATAGCAGAGTTTATCCCAAGTGTCAGAAGAGCCATTACATGGCTTGGAGCAAGCAAAGCAGACAGAACCTCAAAATACTTGAAGAGAACGTGAGTGAGTGTCTCTCTGAAATGGGAAGGACATAGTACTGATTCAATAACCACGACTCGGAGATCTCTGGGATTCATCAACAGATGTCTGAAATACAGTATGTGGATAAATTCCTTTAGGTAGAAATATAATTCTTCTGTATTGATATTGTATTGAACAACTTTGATAGGCTTAGGCATGCCAGCATTTTTTTATTTATAGTATTATTTTATTTTTTTAATTGATTTATTGCTTAAAGTATTACAAAGAGTATTACATATGTCTCCTTTTTCCCCCCACCCTTGACAATCCCCTGGCCTTCCCTACCCCCCAGTGTCTTATGTCCATTGGTTATGCTTATATGCATGCATACAAGTCCTTCAGTTGATCTCTTATCCTCCCCTCCTGCGCCTCAACCCTCCCCGGCCTTCCCGCTGTAGTTTGACAGTCTGTTCGAGACTGCTCTGCCTCTGTATCTATTTTTGTTCCTAAGTTTATAATAGTCTTTATTATCCATAAGTGAGTGAGATCATGTGGTATTTTTCCTTCATTGACTGGGTAATTTCACTTAGCATAATGCTCTCCAGTTCTATCCATGCTGTTGCAAATGGTAAGAATTCCTTCTTTTTTACAGCAGCATAGTATTCCATCATGTAGATGTAACACACTTTTCTAATCCATTCATCTACTGATGGTCACTTAGGCTGTTTCCATATCTTAGCTATGGTGAATTGTGCTGCTATGAACATAGGGATGCATATATCCTTTCTTATTGGTGTTTCTGATTTCTTGGGATATATTCCTGGAAGTGGGATCACTGGGTCAAATGGGAATAGGAAGTTTCATTTGCATCTTGGGCAGAAGCAGTCTACCTTAATTGATGTCAGATACTTCTCTTCTTCATCAGTAATATTTACCAGATTCTAGATCAGGGGTGGGCAAACTTTTTGACTTGAGGGCCACAATGGGTTATTAAACTGGACCGGAGGGCCGGAACAAAAGCATGGATGGAGTG
The DNA here is from genome assembly GCF_963259705.1 of Myotis daubentonii. NCBI lineage: Eukaryota > Metazoa > Chordata > Mammalia > Chiroptera > Vespertilionidae > Myotis > Myotis daubentonii. The sequence continues at coordinate 94,845,379 of NC_081861.1, read as the reverse complement.
TTTGTGTGAACTAATACATGTTAACACTGCTGCTGGTGAAGGAGCGGAGGGGAGAGCAAGAGAACCCTCTGCTCTTTCGGCTCCGCAGGCCGGATAGAACAGCTGAACGGGCCGGATCCACCCGCGGGCTATAGTTTGCCCACGGCTGTTCTAGATTGTGACCAAATGGACCCTTTGAATTGGGATCCAGGAAAGATTATTTGACCTATGGATTATAGGCTTTAGCATAAAGCATTAAAGAGTTATAGAATCTGGTCATACTACTATGAGACAACAAGGTATCAGCAGGAAGTTGTACAAATTTTTCCTTTTAAGAAATGAAAGAAAATCAAGTTTTAGCTTTACCTTACAGTATTGATATCAGAACTTATTTTAAACTCTTATAACAATTCAAATTTTAGCAAACTTGACCACAAATGTAAAATTCTCTTTATCACTTCAATTTTGTATACATTTAGTTTGTCTATCATTACCAGAAATTCTAGTTTAGACAAAATTACTCCAGTTTCCCTTAAAATAATATACCTCCACACCTTATACCTTTGTCCACCAAAACCACATTCTTCTTTTCTTGCATACAAAGTTCTTTCCCTTATTATTTCTAGTAACTTTAATTACATATATTAATTAGAATCCTTAAAAACATTAATTTCTATTAAAAACTAGGAGGTTAGCATTTGTGAACTGTTACATTAGCATTTTGTGAATTAACAGATGTATACTTTTTATAAGTTCTAGAATCATGTGCTTTTCAATTGAAAATTGCTCAGCGTGGAAAAATAGACTCAAATTTATCTTTAGTTTTTCTGCAACAGGAAATCAAGCCTAGATGACCCTATGTTCAGAAATTAATGCTTTGATATTTTACCTTATTTGTAAATAATCTAGGTATTTAATGACTACCCATCATTTAATTTAAAAATTTAAGTGCAGGACAATTCTATTACCAAAGTCCATATAATTTGTAATATTTGCAATCATTTTGAGAGATAGGCAAAGTTCGGGGGGTTAGCAAAAAGGTCAGATGAACTTTGAACTTCTAGTCACACCTTTTGATCTTAAACATTTACAAGACAAAAACAATTGTTTCCAGTTACCCAAAGAACTGGATTGTAATCACAGGAATAAATAGGCTGATCTGTCTTTACAACTACGTGTTATCCAGTTTGTTTACTTTTCCCTCTGAGTAAAATTTTCATTTTAGTTTACTTAGTACAGAAAGTAAAAAAATATTACTATTGGGCTCTCAATATCAGTTTCCAATTTGACCAAATATTTTATCATAAAGTTATTAAACTCTATTAATTTTCATTTTCATTTATTTTTGCTATTTTAAGGGAATAATGTAGCAGTTTACCAGGAAATCCATCAGAGTTCTGTCAACTCTGTTAAGGGTCCATACTTGGGACACTTAAATTGATACTGAAAAATTTGCATAAGTCCTGTGAAAACAATCCCTTTTTTAGCATTTCAGTTGATTTCAAATGGGACATCGATTTCTGGATCAGTGTTTTGATAATGGACCCCTAGGTAGGTACAAAACCTTCGTGCTATTTTGTGTCTTGCTCCAGCATTCTTTCTAAGTGCTCAGCTATAGTCACCAGTTCAGTCAGGCCTGTGACCTCATATCTTATTTTCTGAATTATTTAAATCAATTCACTAATCTCAGAATATAATAAATTTACAAAGCAGTCTGAGTTGCCTTAAATAAATATTGTTTGTTCTAGATTTGTGAAATATGCCGTTGGTAATTTAATGGGGATTGCATTGAATCTATAGATTGCTTTGGGTAGTATGGACATTTTAATGATGTTGATTCTACCAATCCATGAACACGGTATGTTCTTCCATTTGTTTATGTCTTCATCTGTCTCTTTTTTCAGTGTCCTGTAGATTTTGGCATATAAGTCATTTACCTCCTTAGATAAGTTTATTCCTAGATATTTTAATATTTTTGGTGTAATGGTAAAGGGGATTGCTTCTGTAGTTTCACTTTCTATAAGTTCACTATTGGTGTAAAGAAATGCCATGGATTTTTTGCATTAATTTTGTATCCTGCTACATTGCTGAAATCATTTATTAAGTCTAATAATTTTTTTATGTAGTCTTTAGGGTTTTTTATGTACAGTATCATGTCATCTGCAAATAAGGACAGTTTTACTTCTTCTTTTCCAATCTGGATGCCTTTTATTTCTTCTTCTTGTCTGATGGCAATGGATATTACTTCCAGTACTATGTTGAACAGTAGTGGTGAGAGGGGGCATCCCTGTCTTGTTCCTGTTCTTAGGGGGAGTGGTTTTAGTTTTTGCCCATTGATTATGATGTTGGCTGTGGGTTTGTCATATATGGCTTTTATTATGTTCAGGTATGATCCCTCAATTCCTATCTTGCGGAGAGTTTTTATCAAGAAACGGTGTTGGATTTTGTCAAATGCTTTTTCTGCATCAATTGATATGACTATGTGGTTTTTTTCTCTCAATTTGTTTATGTGATGTATCACATTTATTGATTTGCGGATATTCTACCATCCTTGCATCCCTGGGATAAATCCTACTTGGTCGTGGTGTATGATCTTTTTGATGTAGTGCTGGATACGATTTGCTAGGATTTTGTTGAGGATTTTGGCATCTATGTTCATGAGGAATATTGGCCTGTAATTCTCTTTCATTGTATTGTCTTTATCTGGTTTTGGTATTAGGGTGATGCTGGCTTCATAGAATGAGCTTGGAAGTGTTCCTTCCTCTTGGATCTTTTGACATAGTCAGAGGAGGATAGGTTTTAGGTCTTCCTTGAATGTTTGGTAAAACTCCCCTGTGAAGCCATCTGGCCCCGGGCTTTTGTTTGCTGGAAACTTTTTGATTACTGCTTCGATTTCCTCCATAGTTATTGGCCTATTGATATTTTTAGATTCTTCCTGATTAAGTTTTGGAAGGTTGTATTTTTCTAGGAATATATCCATTTCCTCCAGGTTGTCTAGTGTGTTGGAGTAGAGTTGTTCATAGTATTTTCTAACAATCCGTTGTATTTCTATGGGGTCTGTTGTTATTTCTCCTCTTTCATTTCTGATTTTGTTTATTTGGGTCCTCTCTCTTTGTTTTTTGGTGAGCCTGGCTAGAGGTTTATTAATCTTGTTTATCCTTTCAAAGAACCAGCTCTTGGTTTTGTTGATCTTTTGTATTGTTTTTTGGTCTCTATGTCATTTATCTCCGCTCTTATCTTTGTTATTTCCTTCCTTCTGCTAACAGTGGGCTTTTTTTGCTGCTCTCTTTCTAACTCTTCGAGTTGTAGAGTTAGGTCATTTATTCTCATTGTTTCTTGTTTCTTGCAGTAGGCTTGTAGAGCTATGAACTTCCCTCTCAAGACTGCTTTTGCTGTGTCCCATAGGTTTTGGATTGTTGTGTTTTCATTGTCATTTGTTGCCATGATGCTTTTTATTTCTTCTTTGATCAAACTGGTAACCCAGTCGTTGTTTAATAGCATGCTATTTAGTCTCCATGTGTTTGATTTTTCTGGATTGTTTTTGTTGTAGTTGATTTCCAGTTTTATGCCTTTGTGGTCTGAGAAGATGCTTGATTTGATTTCAATTTTCTTGAATTTGAATAGACTTTGTCTGTGACCCAATATATGGTCTATCTTTGAAGAAGACAAATGTGCACTTGAGGAGAATGTATATTCTGTGGCTTTGGGGTCAAATGTTCTGAAGATGTCAATTAATTCCATCTGATCTAGTGAGTCATTTAGGATTGATGTTTCTTTGCTGAGTTTCTGTTTAGAGGATTTGTCCAGTGGTGATAATGGGGTATTAAGGTCCCCTACTATGATTGCATTGCTGTCAATCTCTCCCTTGATCTCCTCCAGAAGATTTCTTACGTATTTGGGTGCTCCTATATTGGGTGCATATATATTTACCAGAGTTATTTCTTCTTGTTGGACTGCTCCCTTTAGTATTATTAAGTGGCCTTCTTTATCTCTTTTTATGTCCTTCACTTTGAGATCTAATTCGTCAGATATAAGTATTGATACCCCGGCATTTTTTTTTTCACTTCCATTGGCCTAAAAAACCTTTTTCCATCCCTTCACCATCAGTCTGTGTGTGTCTTTTTTTCTGAGGTAGGTTTCCTGTAGACAGCTGATATATGGGCCATGTTTTCTTATCCACTCATTTACCCTATGCCTTTTGACTGGGGAATTTAATCCATTTACATTTAAAGTTATTATTGATAGAAACTTGTTAGTCGCCATTTTTGTTCTTTGCTGCTCCGTTCCTTCTTTGTTTCCTACTTTTTCTATTTACAGCAGACCCTTTAGCATTTCTTGCATTGCTGGCTTGGTTGTAATAAACTCTCGTAGACCGTTTTTGTCTGTGAAGCTCCTGATTTGACCCTCAATTTTGATTGATAGCCTCGCTGGGTACAGTATTCTTGGATTCAGACCCTTCCTTTGCATGACTTTGTATATTTCATTCCATTCCTTTCTTGCCTGATGTTGTTTCTGTTGAGAAATAGGTTGCTAGTCTGATGGGGGATCCTTTGTAGGTAACTTTCTGTCTCTCTCTGGCTGCTTTTAAGATTCTTGCTTTGTCATTGGTGTTTGCCAATGTAATTATTATGTGCCTTGGCGTCGGTCTTTTCGGGTTCATTTTGTTTGGGACTCTGTGAGCTTCTTGGATTTGTGTGAGTTTTTTCTTCCCTATATCAGGGAAATTTTCTGTTACTATTTTTTCAAACAGGTTTTCTATTCCTTGCTCAGTTTCCTCTCCTTCTGGCACCCCTATTATTCGGATGTTGTTTCATTTAGCGTTGTCCCAGAGTTCTCTTAGGCTCTCCTCCTGCTTTTTAATTTTTTTTTTCCCAGAAGCTGTTCTTTTTGGGTGTTTTTTCCTACCTTGTCTTCTAGCTCGCTGATATGGTCCTCTGCTTCTTCTAGTCTACTGTTGATGCTTTCTATTGAGTTCTTTATAGCAGTGATGTCATTTTTCATTTCTTCTTGGTTTTTCTTCATTTTTTCTTGGTTCCTACACACATTGTTGAATTTGTCTTCCATTCTTTTCATCCACCTTATGGCCATTTCTCTGAATTCTCTCTCTGACAGGTTGCTTGCCTCCATTGCCTCCATTTTGTTTACTTCCTTTCTGATGATGCCTGTTTTTCTGTCATATGTGGGTTGGTTCTTTGTTTCACCATGATCTCTCTTCTCCAGGTGTTTGGTTATGTAGTTCTCTCTCTGCTTTCCGTGAGAAGAAGCAGTTCTCATCTGAGTTCACGCAGTCACGCTGCTTGAGATCCCTTGTTTCCAGGTTAGTAGCTGATCTCTGGATGCCGGTAACAGCCACTCAAGATGGCGCGGTCTCCGCTGCTCCGCTCTATCTTTTATTAATGAGTACAAATACATGTGATGAATCATATGAGTGAAAACAGGCAGAGGTTTTGATAAATTCTCTGATTGATGAACAGTTGTCAGCCTTTCAGACTATAACTTCAGCCATCGAAGATCAAACTGTACACCCCAAATGCTTTTTCTTGGATGTTCCAGGTGGTAGTGGGAAAACATGTCTTTATAAAGTTTTAATACATTATATTAGAGGTCGTAGTGGTACTATTTTACCCACAGCATCTACAGGAATTGCTGCACATTTACTTCTTGGTGGAAGAACCTTTCATTCCGAATATAAATTACCAATTCCGTTAAATGAAACTTCAATTTCTAGATGTGATATAAAGAATGAATTTGCTAAAACATTTTAAAAGGCCAAACTTCTCACTATTATGAATGCACCATGGCATCCAGTCATGCTATAAACGCCATAGACAGATTATTAAGAGAAATTATGAATTTGAATGTTACATTTGGTGGGAAAGTTCTCCTTCTTGGAAGGGATTTTTGACAATGTCTCAGTATTGCGCCAAATGCTGTGTGATCAGTCATAGTACAAACGAGTTTAAACTACTGTAATGTTTGGGGATGTTTCAGAAAGTTGTCTCTTAAAACAAATATGAGATCAGAGAATTATGTCTATAGTGAATGGTTAGTAAACTTGGAGTTGGCAAACTTGATAGCAGTTTTTGTTTACGAATGGATATTATTGAAAGCCCCTGTGAAATGATTTCTAACGGATCTATTATTGAAGCTACCTTTGGAAATACTATATCCATAGATAATATTAAAATATATCTAAACTTGCAGTTCTTTTTCCTAAAAATGAGCACATTTATAAGTTAAATGAAAAAATCTTGGATATATTTGATGGAGATTTTAACACATATTTGAGTGATGATTCCTTTGATTCAACAGATGATCCTGAAAAGGAAAATTTTCCCATTTAATTTCTTAATAGTATTACTCCTTCGGGAATGCCATGTAATAAATTAAAATTAAAAGTGGGTGCAATCATCATGCTACTGAGAAATCTTAATAGTAAATGGTGTCTTTGTAATGGTACTAGATTTATTATCAAAAGATTGAGGCCTAACATTATTGAAGCTGACGTATTAACAAGATCTGTAAAAGGAGAGGTTGTTCTGATTACAAGAATTTATTTGTCCCCGTCTGACATTGGCATCCCATTTAAATTAATTTGAAGACAGTTTCCCATGATGCCAACATTTGCGATGACTATTAATAAATCACAGGGACAAACTAGACAGAGTAGGAATGGTCTTACCTGAACCCGTTTTTAGATTTGGTCAGTTATATGTTGCTTTCTCTCGAGTTTGAAGAGCATGTGATGTTAAAGTTTTAAATACTTCATCACAAGGGAAATTAGTCAAGCACTCTGAAAGTTTTTTCACTCTTAATGTGGTATACAAGGAGATATTAGTCATTGTTTATCAGTTATTATTTGTATCAATGTTGTTTTATATCATGTTTTTGTTGTTTTCATATGTTGCTATTGTTTATTTATTAATAAATTTATATATTATTTTCATATACATTTTACTAATTTTCTTTCATCTCTGACAATTCTATTATAGAGAAAGGGCAAATAGCAATATTAAAATATTTCCTCGAATTAATTCCCATTTAATATGCACAAATTTCGTGCACTGGGCCACTAGTAATACATAGAGAGCTGATATGCAAATTGTCATCAAACCCTCATGCTGTCATGCTGTAACATCTGAGACACTCAACACTGGGGAGAGAGGAATGGAGACCAGCCAGGCTGCGGCCCGGGAGATGGACAAACTGCCCACCCCACAGTCCCAGGTACCAGCAGCTGTGCCTGTGCCTGTGGCCTGGGAAAGGGACAAGCCACCTGCCCCATGGTCCCAGGTGCCAATGGCTGGGGCTGTGGCCCGAGAAAAGGACAAACCACCCTCTCTGCTATTCTGGACACCAGTGGCTGCACCTGTACCTGTGGCCCAGGAGAAGGACAAGCCGCATGCCCTGCGGTTCCGGGACACCCCCCACCCCCAAGCTGTGCACAAATTTCATGCATTGGGCCTCTAGTCTATATAATAAAATCCTAAGAGACCATTACAGTGGAACAACTAGAATGATGGGTTGCTATCATGCGCACTGACCACCAGGGAACAGACACTCAACACAGGCACTGCTCACTGGTGGTCAGTGCTCTCCCACAGGGGGAGTCCCACTCAGCCAGAAGCCGGGCTCATGGCTGGCGAGCACAGCAGCAGTGGTGGGCACCTCTCCCGCCTCCATGGCAGTGCTAAGGAGCAGTGAGCCAGAAGTAAGGAGCAGCAAGCAGGTGGGCGGTAAGGAGTGAGGGGTCCCAGGAGAGAGGGTGCAGGCCGGGCTGTGGAACGCTCGACCACCCCCCCCCCAGTGCACAAATCTCGTGCACCAGGCTTCTAATATCTTATATAACCTAGTTTAGAATCTGGAAGCATTCTGTAAGTTTCTGTGTATCAATTAAGTAAACATCCCATTCTGCCTATTCTTCTTGTAATACCTTGCTCTCAAAATGTATTTCTTAATTGAGAAATTTAATCTAATTGGCACATATCTTATAATGACTGTTAGATTCTAGGTCATTTTTAGTAAAATTTTTCCATTTTTCTAGATACTTGAAGCTTCTGAGACTATAGTTAGTAAATAGAGAATAAGATGTGTTAGAATGTGGCACACTCATATCTTTGGATATAATGAATCATATGTATTTTAGCTAGATCTTTGGGTTTCCTTAGAATCAACTAATATCTAAGGTCTTTGGATTCCAATATTATCTTTTAGAGTTAGTCTTTACCTCATGTGCACATTGACATAAGCCAACAGTAACTGAGTACAAAGATCTGTGGAAACCAGCTGTAACTTACAAACTGGAAAGAGGGATAGGATTGAATGATCAGTTCTCAAAGAATGGAGGTTGTGGATGGATTCCAAGCAACCAGAGAATGGCAACTGCCACCAGAAGTTTCTAATGTTGAATCTAGAGAAAAACAAAGAGCTGGTATTTAAGCACTACTGTAGACTAAATTGAACCCAGTCTGTTTTTAAGTCAGATCTGATCAAACTTCACCTGGTACCACCAGTGTGGATTAAATCAATGAACTCCAAGGACTGCAAACTGAAACTGGGAAAGGGATTCTTCCAAAGTGGAAATGCAGACTGAACCAAGGACTAGGAAATTTGGATTACAGATAAAACTGTCTGCCAAGAAGAACCACTAAACCTAGAAGGAAAGGCAAATTAGATTGGGAGTTTGATCACAAAAGGAGTGGAAAAAAACAGAGGAAATCACCAATGTCCATTGGACATGACAAGAGAGTAACCTTAAATGGGGTTCAGAAGCTCCATGCTTGTGTTTATTATTTTTTCCTAATGTCATTGGAAATTCACTTTGATCTTTATTTTTTAATTTATCTTTATCGTTGAATGTATTAGAGATGTCCCCTTTGTTTGTTTCACAGTGATCCTGTACCCCCCACCCGCCCTTCCCAAGCCTTCACCACGCTATTGTCTGTATGCATGGGCTATGCATATATTCATATGTTTCTAGTTAATCCTTCACATCCCACTTCACCCCACCCCACCTCCGCCTTCCCACTGTAATTCATCAGTCTGTTCCATGCTTCTATATCTTTGGATCTATTTTATTCATCAGCTTATTTTGTTCATTATATTCCACATATGAGTAAGATCATGTGTTACTTACCTTTCTCTGACTGGCTTATTTTGCTTAGCAAAATATTCTCTAGGTTCACCCATGCTGTTGCAAATGGTAAGAATTCTTTCTTTTTTACAGCTGCATAGTATTCTATTGTGTAAATGTACAACAGCTTTTTATCCACTCATCTGGTGATGCGCACTTGGGCTGCTTCCAAATCTTAGCTATTGTACATTGTGCTGCAATTAACATAAGGCTGTATATATTCTTTCCGATTGGTGTTTCAGGATTCTTAGGATATGTTCCTAAAAGTGGGATCACTGGGTCAAATGGAAGTTCCATTTTTAACTTTTTAGTAATAGTTTGAGGAGGATAGGTGCTAGTTCTTCTTTGAATGTTTGGTAAAACTGCCCTGTGAAGCCATATAGACTAGAGCTTTTGTTTGCTGGGAGTTTTTATTTTATTTATTTACTAGAGGCTCAGTGCACAAAAATTTGTGCACTTGGGGGGAAGGGAGGGTCCCTCAGCCTGGCCTGTGCCCTCTTGCAGTCTGGGACCCTTCAGGAGATAACGACCTGCTGGCTTAGGCCTGCTCCCAGGTGGCAGAGGGCAGGCCCAATCCCTAGGTGCAGCCCCTGGTCGGGCTCAGAGCAGGGCCGATTGGGGAATTGGGGCGCCGCCCCCTGTCATGCACAGAGCAGGGCATATCGGGAGGTTGTGATGCCACCCCCAGTCACGCTCAGGGTAGGGCCGATTGGGGGGTTGGGGCACCATCCCCTGTCACACTAAAGGCAGGTTCGATGGGGAGGTTGCGGCGCCACCCCCTGTCACGCACAGAGCAGGGCCAATCAGGGGGTTGAGGAGCTCCCCCCTGTCATTCAGAGAGTAGGGCCAATAGGAGAGTTGGGGCACCGCTCCCTGTCACACACAGAGCAGGGCAGATCAGGGTGTTGGGGCGCCGCCCTCTATCACCCACAGAGCAGGGCGGATCAGGGGGTTGGGGCACCGCCACTGTCACACTCAGGGCAGGGCTGATGGGGAGGTTATGGCTCTACCCCATCACACACAGAGTAGGGCCCGTGGGAGGGGTGGGGGTTGTGGCGCCGCCCTCTATCACCCACAGAGCAGGGCTGATCAGGGGGTTGGGGCGCCGCCACTCTCACACTCAGGGCAGGGCCGATGGGGAGGTTATGGCTCTAACCTGTCACACACAGAGCAGGGCCCGTGGGGGAGGGGGGGTTGGGGCGCTGCACCCTGTCACACACAGAGCAGGGCCCATGGGGGGGGTTGGGGCGCCGCACCCTGTCACACACAGAGCCACAGGGCGATCAGAGGTTGGGGAGCTCCCCCGTATCAGGCACAGAGCAGGGCTGATCAGGAGGTTGGGGCGCCTTCCCCTGTCACGAACAGAGCAGGGCGGATAGGGAGGTTGTGGCCCCACCCCCTGTCACACACAGAGCCTCAGGGCGATCAGGGTGTTTGGGCGCTGCCCCCTGTCATGCTGATCCCGGTGCTGGGAGGCCTCGCGGCTCCGCTAATCCTGGTGCTGGGAGGCATATTACCCTTTTACTATATAGGATAGAGGCCTGATGCATGGGTGGGGCTGGCTGGTTTGCCCTGAAGGGTGTCCTGGATCAGGATGGGGGTCCCCACTGGGGTGCTTGGCCAGCCTGGGTGAGGGGATGATGGCTGTTTGCAGCTGGTCACACACCCTTCAGGGTTGGGGTCCCCACTGGGGTGCCTGGCCAGCCTGGGTGAGGGGCTCAGGGCTGTATGCAGCTGGTCACACACCCTTCAGGGTGGGGGTCCCCACTGGGGTGCCTGGTCAGTCTGGGTGAGGGGCTGAGGGCTGTTTTCAGGCTGGCGGGTGACTGAAGCTCCCAACCACTCCTTTTTTTCTTTTACTTTTTTTAATTCTGGGCCAGCTTTAGCTCCTAGGCTCCAGCTCTTAGGCCTCCGTTGCTGAAAGTACATAATCGAAACAATGTATAACTCCAGGTCTGGCTCCAGCTCTAAGATCCCAGCTCGCTGAAAGCTGTTTTCTGGGTGTTTTTTTTAGCTTCTATATTTGTTAAAATGTTTCAAACTGCAGGCTCAGAGGCCTGCAAGGCAGGTGGGGAACGTTGGTTTCCTCCGTCACTGAAGCAAGCAAGCCTCATGTTAGTTTCAAGCTGCCTGGCTGCCGGCCGCCATCTTGGCTGACAGTTAATTTGCATATCTCCCTGATTAGCCAATGGGAAGGGTAGTGGTCGTACGCCAATTACCATGTTTCTCTTTTATTAGATAGGATTTTTAAAATTTTTTATATTGCTTCAATTTCATTTGTAGTTATGGGTTTATTCAGATTTTCTGATTTTTACTGATTGAGTTTTGGAAGATTGTATTTTCCTAGGAATACGTCCATTTAGTCCAGGTTGTCCAGTTTGTTGCGATACCTATAGTTCATAGCATTTTTTTTTTTTTTTTTTACAATCCTTTGTATTTCCGTAGGGTCAGTTGTAGCTTCACCTCCCTTGTTTCTGATTTTGTTTTTATTTTTTGGTCCTCTTTCTTTGTTTCTTGATGAGTCTGGCTAGAGGTTTATCATTTCAAAGAATGAGCTCTTGGTTTTATTGATCTTTTGTATTAATATGATAGTCTCTATGTCAATTATTTCCACTCTGATCTTTGTTATTTCTCTTCTTCTATTTACAGTGGGCTTTTATTGCTGTTCTCTTTCTATTTTTTTTTTTAAATTTCTAGGGTAAGATGGCTTATTAATTTTTTTTTATCCTCATTGAAGGATATTTTTCCATTAATTTTTAGAAAGAGTAGAAGGGATGGAGAGAGACAGAGAGAAACATCAATGCAATAGAAACATAGCAATTGGTTATCTCCCGCACATGCCACCACCAGGGCCAGGTATTGAGCCTGCAACCTAAGTACAGGCCCTGTCCCAGAATTGAACCCTTCAGTCCATGGGCCATTACTTTCCCACTGAGCCAAACAAGCAAGGGTGTTTTTCTTGTTTTTTTTTTTTTTGTTTTTTTTTTTGTTTTTTGTTTTTTGTTTTTTTTTTTGAGGTAAGCCTGTAATGCTATGAACTTCCCTCTCAGGACTGCTTTCACTGTCCCATAGATTTTCGGTTGTTGTGTGTTCAATTTCAGTTGTTTCCAGGATTTAAAAAAACATTTTTCTTTTATCTATTTGGGAACCCTTTCATTGTTTAATAACATGCTATTTAGCATCCATGTGTTCAAATGTTTTTGATTGCTTTTATTTTAGTTGATTTCTAATTTCATGTCATAGTGATCAGAGAACATGCTTCATATGATTTCAATCTTTTTGAACTTGTAGCGACTTAGTTTGTGTCCTACCATGTTGTCTATGTTTGAAAATGTCCCATGTGAACTTGAGGAGAATATGTATTCTTTAGCTTTGGGGTGAACTGCTCTGAAAATGTAAATTAATTCCATCTGATTTAGTGTGTCATTTAGGATCACTGTTTCCTTGTTGATTTTTTCTCTAGAGGATCTATCCAGTGATGCCAGTGTGGTGGTAAAGTCCACTACTGTGATTTTATTGCTCTTGATCTCTCCCCTGATATTGTCCAGAAGTTTTTTTATGTATTTGGATGTTCATGTATAGGACACATATATGTTTACCAGAGTTATATCCTCTTGTTGTATTGATCCCTTCAGTTTTATGAATTGGCCTTTATTATCTCTTGTTATGGCCTTCACTTTGAAATCTATTTTGTCAGATATTAGTAGTAGTACCCCAGCTTATTTCGCTTAGCATAATACTCTCCAGGTCCCTCCATGCCATCCCAAGGGTAAAAGACCCTTCCTTTTTACTGCTGCATAGTATTCCATGGTATAAATGTAGCACAGAGTTTTTATCCACTCATCTACTGATGGGCACTTGGGCTATTTCCAGATCTTAGCTATTGTAGATTGTGCTGCTGTGAACATAGGGCTGTATACATTATTTGTGATTGGTGTTTTGGGTTTCTTAGGATATATTCCTAGAAGTGAGATCACATAAAATGGGAGTTCCATTTATAACTTTTTGAGGAAAATCCATAGGAATTTTCATAATGGCTGCACCAGTCTGCATTCCAATCAGCAGTGTACTAGGGTTCCTTTTTCACCACATGCTCAACAGTACTTGTTGGGTTTTTTTTGTTTGGTTGGTTTTTTTTGTTGGTGGTGTTGTTGAAATGTTGATGGTAGCCATTCTGACAGGTGTGAGGTGATACCTCATTGTGGTTTTAAATTGCATTTCTCTGATGATCAGTGACTTTGAGCACTTTTTCATATGTCTCTTGGCCATCTGTATGCCCATTTTGGAGAAGTGTTTATTTTGTTCCTTTGCCCATTTTTTAATTGGATTGTTTTTTTTCCCTTTTGTTTAGTTGTATGTGCTATTTATATATTTTGGATATGAACCAAATGTATCATTGCCAAATATGTTCTCTCATACAGTGGTCTTCCTTTTCATTTTGTTGATGGTTTCCTTTGATGAGCAGACGCTTTTTATTTTTATATAATCCCATTTGTTTATTTTCTCCTTAGTTTCTTTGCCCTAGAATATGTGTTCATAAATTTTTTTCCTACAAGAGTTGTTGGAGATTTTGCTGCCTATGGTTTCTACTAAGATTTTTATGGTTTCCTGACTTACATTTAAGTCTTTTATTCATTTTGAGTTTATTCTTGTGTATGGTGTAAGTTGGTAGTATAGTTTCATTTTTTTGGATGTATCTGTCCAATTTTCTCAAAACCATTTATTGAAGATACTGTCTTGACTCCATTGTATGTTCTTGCCTTCGTTGTCAAATAGTAATTGAACATAATGACTTGTGTCAATTTCTGGGTTCTCTATTCTATTCCATTGATCTATACTCATGTTTTTGTGGCAGTACCAGGCTATTTTTATTATGGTGGCTTTGTAGTATAACTTGATGTCTGATATTGTGATTCCTCCAGCATCGTTAATTTTTCTCAAGATTACTGCAGCTAATTGGGATCTTTCTTGATTCAATGTGTATTTTTGAAGTATTTGTTCTAGATCTGTGAAATATGCTGTTTTTATTTTTAATATGGATTCTATTGAATCTGTAGATCGTTTTGGGTAGTATGGATAATTTAATGACATTAATTCTATCAATCCATGAACATGGTCTATTCTTTCACTTACTTTATATCTACCTCGGTCTCTTTTTTTCAATATCTTATAGTTTTCTGAGTTAAAGTCTTTTACCTCCTTGGTTAAGTTTATTCCTAAGCATCTTAATGTTTTTGTTTCAATGGTAAATTAAATTGTTTACTTAGTTTCTCCCTTTGAGAACTCATTATTTGTATAACAACAACCCATCGATTTTAGGGCTTTGATTTTGTATCTTGCTACACTGCCACAATAATTTACTAAATCTAGTGGTTGTTTTTTTTTTTTTTTTTTTTTTTACAGTCTTTAAGGTTTTCTTTGTACAATATCACATCATCTGGGAATAATGGGAGTTTTACTTCCTCCTTTTCAATTTGGATGCCTTTTATTTCTTCTTTTTGTCTGATAGCTGTGGCTAGGACTTCCAGTACTATGTTGAGTAAGAGTGGTAAAACTGGACATCCCTGTTGTATTCCTGTTCTTAGGGGAAATGTTTTTTTTCCCCCCCATTGAGTATGCTATTTGCTGTAGGTTTGCCATATATAGCCTTTATTATGTTGAGATATATTCCATCTATTCCCACTTTTCTGAGAGCTTTTACCAAAAAAAAATGGGTGTTGGATTTTGTTAAATGCCTTTCCTGCATCAATTGATAGGACTACGTGATTTTTTTCTCTCAATTTGTTTATGTGTTGTATCATGTTTATTGTTTTGTGATTATTGTATCAGCCTTGCATCCCTGGAGTAAATCCCACTAGGTAATATTTTATGATCTTTTTAATATATTGTAGTATTTGATTAGTTAACATTTTGTTGAGGATTTTAGCATATGTTAGAGATTTTGGGTTGTTGTGTCCCAGAGATATTGGCTTGCAATTTTTTTTTTTTTTTAGTGTCTTTATTTGTTTTGTAATTAGGACAATGCTGGCCTCCTAAAAAGAGCTTGAAAGTGTTCCTTCATCTTGGATTTTGTGTAATAGTTTGAGAAGTATAGGTGTTCTTCTTTGAATGTTTGGTAAAACTCCCCTGTGAAGCCATGTGGACCAGGTTTTTTGTTTGCTGGGAGTTTTATTTCATCTTTCTTTGTTTGTTTTTTAACTGCTTCTTGCCGGGGTCCAGCCCCAGCAGGTCCAGGGGTCCCCAAAGGTGTGGACGGAGTCGGTGAAGAAGGAATGACACAGAGGCAGTGTTCAGGTGATCATCATAGCCGGGTTCTCTTGTCAGGATCTCCAGCCAGGTTCTGTAGCCAGTTCTCCAGCCAAGTTCTGTCTAGGATCTCTAGCCAGGTTCGGTCACCAGGTTCTAGTCAGGTTCTCTTGCCAATTTCTGTAGTCAGGTTCAGTCCAGGATCTTTTGCCATGTTCTCTCCAGCGAAGTTCTTCAGTCTGTAGGTTCTGTGTAGGTTCTGTCTTCTTGGCTCTCTTCTTAAGTTCTGTCTCTCTCTGTCTTGTTACAACTGTATTTATACCAGTTGATTCAATCCTATCAATCTCTATTACAAAGGTTAGGGCGTTTCTTATCTCCATTCCAGGGAGTAAAGATTATGTAGCTTAAGCATGATTGTTTGTAGTGATTAACTACCCGCCTGGCACTTAGTTAAGGAGTTTCATCCCCTCCCTGACTTCAGGGAAAAATTCCTACCTGGGGAAACAACTTTTCTAGGAGAAGCATCCCCTCCCTGACTTCAGGGAAAAATTCCTACCTGGAGAAACAACCTTTCTCGGAGAGGTGACCTTGGTTAAAACACAGTGCCAAGAAGGTGAGCAAACATATTAAGAACTGTATGCCATATATGCCAGGTCCCTTGAAACAGCAAGGATGGACCGGCTCCCGGCAAATTCCCCCTTTTTTATTTTTTAAAGGCAGGCATTAAAAAGAAAAACCTCAAATGCTCTCTTATATCCATTTTAAGAGTAGGATTGGCACTTTCTGCTATTACCTGAGTCCTGATCTATCATCCCAGGGAGAGCTTGCCAATCCTGCACTTTCCCAGGGTAGAAAGGCTGCAGTGGGTTTAAGGATAAGGCTCCTTGGGCCTGCCTTCTCCCATGCCATTACATTTACCTTTCCTTCCTCAGAAAAGCATGGACATATTTCTTGTATAAAACGTTCTGTCTGACTGGGAGTAACCTTAATTCCTCTGCTAGCAAGCATATATGTTAAAAGATCAATACAGAGTCTTTTTTCTTTAGACTCAGTATGGCACATCTTCTTAATCTAAAGATCAATACAGAGTCTTCTTTCTTTGGACTCAGTATGGCACATTTTCTCAAACTAAGAATCAATACAGAGTCTTCTTTCTTTGGACTCAGTATGGCACATCTTCTCAATCTAAGTTCTGTACTATCCACCTTCTTACCCTATTTGTCCTCTATAGGGGGGTCTGTAGCACCCTGGTGGAGTCCTATCCGTCCCGAGTGTGGGGGTTTTCAAGGGGGGGGGGCTTACCTAAGGGAATCCTGTTCCAGGGATTCCCAAAGGTGTGGACGGAGTCGGCGAAGACTATCCACCCTCTTCCTACGGTGGAGTCCTATCCGTCCTGAATGCGGGGCGCTTACCTAGGGGTCCCTGTTGGGGCGCCAGATGCCGGGGTCCAACCCCAGCGGGTCCAGGGGTCCCCAAAGGTGTGGACGGAGTCGGCGAAGAAGGAAGGACATGGAGACAGCGTTCAGTTGATCAGCAGCCTAGCCAGGATCTCTAGCCAGGATCTCCAGCCAAGTTCTGTGTCCATGTCCTCTTGCTAGGTTCTCCAGCCAGGTTCTCCAGGTTCTCCAGCCAGGCTCAGTCACCAGGTTCCAGTCAGGTTCTCCTGCCAATCTCCGCAGTCAGGTTCAGTCCAGGATCCCCTACCATGCTCTCTCGCCAGGCTCTGCCTCCAGGCTCCGAGGCCAGTCCCTGTCCAGGATCCTCCGGCATGCTCTCTCCAGCGAAGTTCTTCTGTCTCTAGAGAACGCTTTGTGTAGGATCTGTGCCTAGGCTCTGTCTCTCTTGGTCCTGTCTTCCAAGCCCTGTCTCTGAAGTTCTGTCTTATAAGTTCTGTGTCTTGCTGTCTTGTTGCATCTGTATTTATACCAGTTGATTCTAATCCTGTCAATTTCTATTACAAAGGTTAGGGCATTTCTTATCTCCATTCCAGGGAGTAAAGATTATGTAGCTTAAGCATGATTGTTTGTAGTGATTAACTACCCGCCTGGCACTTAGTTAAGGGGTTTTATTCCCTCCCTAACTTCAGGGGAAAATCCCTACCTGGGGATTCAACCTTTCTCGGAGAGGTGACCTTGCTTAAAACACATAGTGCCAAGAAGGTGAGCAAACATTTTAAGAAAAGTATGCCATATATGCCAGGTCCCTTGAAACAGCAAGCATGGACCGGCTCCCGGCAGCTTCTATTTCCTCAGTTGTTACTTGCTTATTCAGGTTTTCTGATTCTTCCTGATTCAGTTTTGGGAGATTGTATTTTTTCTAGGGATTTTTCCATTTCATGCATGTTGTTCAGATTGTTGGAAATGGTTGTTCATAATATTTCCTTGCAACCCTTTGTATTTCTGTGGAGTCAGTGGTTACTTCACTGTTTTTCTTTATGATTTTAGTTATTTGGGTCCTCTCTGTCTCTTGATGAGTCTGGCTAATGGTTCATCAATCTTGTTTATTTTTTTTACCAGCTCTTAGTTTCATTGATTTTTTTATTATTATTTTTTTTAGTATCTATATTATTTATTTCCACTGTAATCATTATTATTTCTTTCCTTCTACCTACTCTGGACTTTTCTTTTTTTCTCTTTCTAATTCTTTATTATTAAATAGAGGACCAGTGCATGAATTCATTCACAGGTGGGGTCCTGCCAGCCCAGCCCCAAAGAAGGAAGATTGGGCCGGGCCTGTTGGGCGGAGGAGATGACAGGAGGTTAACCAGACAGAAAGATTTTTCTTTTTTAAGGTAAAGTTCTCCAAGTGTAATCCAGCAGGAGGAAGACAAACCTGACAACCAACAGCCCAGAGACCACTTGGGGCACGGTAAAGTGAAGTATGGTAACAATTAATTCAGGTAAAAACTGTTAAGTTTCATACTGGTCTTAGAAGGCACATTTTTCCTTTACCTGGGAAGGACAGCACAGCTATCCCAAACTCAGAAGGCTCCAGTTAGCGTGTCAACTCAGTGCTCTGGAGACCCAGAACTGTAATTTAGATAGCATGCTGTCTCTGCTTCTGTAAATTGCTTTTTTTTTTTTTTTTTTTTTTTTTTTGCTAACTAGGTTCCTCATTCCAAACCTTGAGTTTAAAATTAAGTTGTCATGACCTAGAGCAAAGAATATTCTTACATGGTATTATTCTATAAATTTCATTAATAATTTTTGATGCTTTACAACAGTATATTGTGCATTTATCCCAAACAAATTTACAAATGAATTTGAATGTTTTACATTAAGGGATTTATTCCTTTCCACTGTGTGGAGAGCCTCCTGGGGAAGGCACTTAAGCATTCTGTATTGACCTCTCTTGACCTTTTTTTTTGCCAAAAGGAGCTGTAGCTACCGGTTCCGCCGGATTAGGGACAGCATTACACACCTATAATAAATTATCTAACCAGCTAATTGATGATGTCCAAGCTCTCTCAGGCACTATCCATGATCTCCAAGATCAGATAGATTCATTAGCTGAAGTAGTACTACAAAATAGAAGAGGGTTAGATTTGCTCACAGCAGAAAAGGGAGGAATATGCTTAGCCCTACAGGAACGCTGCTACTTTTATGCCAACAAATCCGGGATCGTCTGAGACAAGATAAAGAAGTTACAAGAAGATCTAGTGAAAAGACGGAGAGAATTATTCGAGAACCCCCTTTGGAGCGGATTGAATGGACTCCTGCCCTACCTGCTTCCTGTTCTCGGCCCCCTTATAAGCCTTCTCCTAATCCTAGCTTTCGGCCCCTAGGCTTTTAGAAAATTAACAGACTTTGTAAAACAGCAGGTTGATAGCGTCCTGGCCAAACCCATTCAGGTACACTACCACCATCTAGCCATGATACACCGTGAACGTGATTATAATGACTGCCAAAACTCCCTCCCTGCGGGGACAGCATGATGCCAGAGGGATGTTTGCCTACTCCCCATAGAAGGAGAAAGGCATGGGCGCCGACCTGGGTGCACGGCAAAGCACTGCAAGGGAAGGTCACAAAAAATTTTTTCGACCGCCTCTGGATTTCCCTGTGAGCACACCTGGTTTGCATAGAGGTTGGTATCCATACATAACTATCGGCTCTGCCTCTCCTCCCCAAAAGATACCAAGAGCCACTGACGGTGGGATCCCACCATCCCACGGGAGGAACCAGGTCCCTACTCCCCCAGTCGGTTAAAGCCCACCCTTAATAAAGAAAAAGGGAGGAATTGTTGGGAACCATTAGAGATATTGGCTTAGACAAAGCCATCTTAAAAACTATAAGTTTCTGGTTCCTCCAGAAACTCCTAATTACCAGAAACCACCTGTGTCTTGCAAATTGGCCAGCAGTTAAAGATAAACTACCCTCACACAGCCGCTAAATCACACATCTCCACTAATAAGCACATAGCCATCCGGAGCCTGCTAAATCACACATCTCCACTGATAAGCACAGCAATCAGGAGCCTAATAAATCTCTAGTAATAGGTTACTGCCCATAGACCCCTTTACCCACCCACCCCGTCCCTAAAGCAGTATATATCCTGCCGCTGTGAGAATAAAGTTTGAGGCTTGATCAGAGCACTGTCTTGCCTCCATTCTTTCATGTCCCTTGTTTGTCTCATTCTCCTAGGGTGTCTCTTCGTTCCCCCGTTGTTGTCCCGCGGGTCGGGGCAGGGGGCGATTGGAGGCAGGGCCAACTGTGGGGAGGGGCTGTGGGCCAGACAGCCCTGCCCCCAAAAGTGGTGGGGTGCCTGATCGGGGGTCAGTGGCTGGAGGAGGGGACATGGGAGGTTTGTTGGCCAGCCCCACCCCCAATTGGTGTGTGGGGAGCTGATCAGGGGTGGAGATGGCTGGGAGGAGGAGCTATGAGTCGATCAGGGTGGTGGGGGCTGATCAGGGTCAGGGCTGGTCATGGAGAGGGGCTGTCGGCAGTGGATTGTCTGGCTCGGCCACAGAATAGGGTGTGAGGGTCCGATCGGGGGCCAGAGGCCTGGAGGAGGGGCAATGGGTGGTTGGCCAGCTGGCCCTGACCCTGATCAGAATGGGGGGGGCAATCATGGGCAGGGCTGGCCAGGGGGAGCAGCTGCAGGCCAATTTTGGTGTTGGGGGTGCATTAGGGATAGGGCCAGCCAGGGGAGAGGCTGCAGGAGGTTGGCTGGCTTGTCCTGCCCCCTATTGGGGTAGGGGAGGAGTGATCAGGGCAGGGCTGGCCAGGGGTGGGAGCTGCAGGGGGGGTTGGCCAGCTGCCCTGCCCTCAATTGGGGTGGGAGAGGCTGATCAGGGGCATGGCCAGCTGGGAGGAGGGGCTGCAGGAGGTTGGTTGGCGGTCCCCATCCCGATCAGGCTGGTTCGCTGGCCGCAGTGGGCATCATAGCGACCAGTCATTCTGGTTGCTACGGCATTTTGGTTGCTGGCTCTTTAAATATATAGCTAGTTTATTATTATTTTTTTGTTATTTTTTGAGGTAGGCCTGTAGTGCTATGAACTTCTCTCACAGGGCTGCTTTTGTTGTGTCCCTGAGATTTTGGGTTGTTGTGTGTTCATTTTCATTTGTTTCCAGGAAGTCTTTTTATTTCTTTCTTGATGTTGTTGGTAACATATTCATTGATATAATAACATGCTAATTAGCCTCCATGTGTTTGCATGTTTTTGAGTTTTTTCACTGTAGTTGATTTCTAGTTTTATTCCATTGTGATCTGAGAAAATGCTTGATGTGATTTCAATCTTCTTGAACTTGTAGAGACTTGGTTTGTTTCCTAACATGTGGTCTATGTTTGTGAATGACCCATGTGCACTTGAGAAGAAAGTCTATTCTGCAGATTTGTCATGAAATGTTCTATAAATGTCAATTAAATCCATCTGATCCAGTATGTCATTTACAGACACTGTTTCCTTGTTAATTATATGTCTGGAAGATCTATCCATATCTATCCATTGAAGTCAGCATGGTTTTAAAGTCCCTTACTATGACTGCATTGTTGTCAATTTTCCCTTAAAGTCCTCTAGAAGTTTTTATATATTTACATGCTCCTATATTGGGTGCATATATGTTTACCAGTATTATATCCTCTTCTTAGATTGATCCATTTAGTATTATGTAATGAGCTTTGTTATCTCTACTGATGACCTTTGTTTTAAAGGCTATTTTATCAGATATGAGTATTGCTACACCAGCTTTTTTTGTTGTTGTTTCCATTTTCAAGGAAACATTTTTTCCATCCTTTCATTCTCATCTTGTGTGAGTCCTTTGTTCTGAGGTGGGTCTCTTGTAGACAGCATAGAGTTTGGTCATGCTTTCTTATCTATTCCTCTATCCTGTCTTTTGATTGTAGCATTTAATCCATTTACATTTAAGGTTATTATTGATAGGTATTTATTTGTTAGGATTTTAATTCTGTATATATATATTCATTCAGTGGCCAGATTATTATGACCACCTGACGTTTGTAGGCAAATTAGCTATAATTTTGTGCTGATGGCGTATCCCAGTGGAGATGGCTTCTTCCAAAAAGACAATGTGCCATGCCACGGTGATCGTATTGTTTCAAGAACATGAGGAGCAGGAGTTGTTTCAAGAACATGAGTGAGGCTTTACCTTGCTTAGGTGGTCTCCAAAATCACCAGATCTCAATCCAATTGAGCATTTGTGGGATGAAATTAAAAGAGCCATCAGGCAGCTGGTTCCACAAACATCAAATCTCACAGAACTGGACAGTGCTATTCATCAGGCATGGTGTCAGATTCCTCGCATAACCTTTCAACATCTCATGGAGTCAATGCCAAGAAGAACCGCTGCAGTATTGAAGGAAAAGGTGGCCCAACGAAGTACTAATGGGGTGGTCACAATAACCTGGCCAGTTATAATAATCTGGCCACTCTACAACAGTCACTTTAGCATTTCTTGTGGTGCTGGTTTGGTGGTGATAAATTTCTTTAGTGTTTTTTTTTTTTTTCTGGGAAGCTCATTACTTCATAATCTGTTTTGAATAATAGCCTTGCTGAATATAGTAATCTTGGATTAAGATCCTTTCTTTTCATTACCTTGAGTATTTCATGCCATTCCCTTCTGGCCTGTAGATTTTCTGGTGATAAATCAGTTGACAGCCTTATGTTAGCTCCTTTGTAGGTAACAAATTACTTTTCTCTTCCTGCCTTTAAGATTCTCTCTTTGCCTTTAATTTTAGCATTTTAATTATGATGTGTTTGGGCATGGGCCTGTTTAAATTCTTCTTGCTTGGGACTCTCTGTGCCTCCTGACTTTGTGTGGCTATTTTCTTCATCAGGTTAGGGAAGTTTTATGCCTTTATTTCTTCAAACACATTCTCTAGCTCTCCCTTTCTTCTCTTTCTGGTACACCTATTATGATAATATTGTTACCTTTCATGTTGTCCCACAGCTCCTTTAAACGGTCCTGTTTTTTAATTGTTTTTTTTTCTTTTTGATTCTCTGATTGTGTGATTTTTTTTCTATCCTATCTTCTAATTCACTGATCCAATACTCAGCTTCCCCTAATCTGCTGTGTATTCCTTCCACTGTGTTCTTTATTGGGGCTATGTCATTCTTCACAGTTACTATATCTTTTCACATGCTGTAAAGCATCTTTGCCATCATTATTCTGAACTCTACTAGTATATCTGATAAATTTCTTACCTCTTTTTCCTTTAGCTCTTAGTCTGGAGAATTCTCTTGTTCCTTCATTTGGGAGTTGTTTTGTTGTTGTTGTTGTTGTTGTTGTTGTTGTTGTTGTTGTTGTTTTTGTCTACCTATTTCTGCTGCCAGTTTGGGTTTGTGACTATGCATTAGATAGATCTGTGACACCTCCCAATCTCTAGTGCAGGACAGTGTCAAACGCTGTTTCTGGCTAACTAGATCAGGCAAACACTCAAAGCCTTCAGAAACCAGTCTTTGCCTGAAGACTGATTGGATTTTGTCTTGAGTAGCCTAAGATGATAGTCTACAAGTGGTGTGAGCAGTTTTCCAACAGGGTGGGGCGATTGCTTTTGCCTGGAGGCTAATTGTTATTCTAAGTTTCTTACTGGGCCTCAAAAACTCCACAGGGTGGGATAAGGGGTTTTCCTATAGGGTCAGGAATTGTCTTCCGTTCCAGGCAAATACCACCTGGATAGCAAGATCTGCCTGAGGAGGATGTCCTTTGCAGCTTGCCGGAATGCTTCAGCACAGGACCTTGGGGGCTCTAACCTCTGAGCTCTAACCCCAGAGGCTCCAATCCTGGCTTCTGCTCACACAGCTGCATTACACTCTGCCTTTCTTCTGCCAGAGCCCGAGGTGAGTGGCTGCACATGAAATTTTGCATGGTGCCCCTTTAAGAGGATGACTGCATTTCCAGCAGTCTCTTCCTGTCTGACAGCCACCCTGATGCTTTTCACAGCCAGATGTTATGTGGGCACGTTTCTCACTTCTGGTGCTCTCTGCTTCTGGCCCAACTTGGGGTTTAGACCTCATAGTTTTCAGTCGGAACTCCCCACACCTGAGATATCTCTCTGAAACTTCAGCTGCTTTCTGTGTGAGGCCACACAGCCCTATCCCTCCTATATACTTCCTACCAGCTTGTATGCAGTCTCCAATTTATGTTCTTAGTTATCAGTGTTCTCTCCAGCTAGACTTTAGTTGATTATCCAGGCGGTTTTTTGTTTGTTTGTTATTTTTGTATTTTAGTTGTAGTTTCAGTTTGGTCCTGGGAGTATCCACTTATTCTGTCACCATTTTTTATCTCTACTTTGCCCATTTTTAAACTGGATTTTTTTGTTATTGAGTTTTATGAGGTCTTCATGAATTTTGGATATTACCAAAATATAAGTGTGTTGTCTTTTAATTTTGTTGGTGGTTTCCATTGCTGTGCAAAAACTGTTTTTTTTCCTTTGATATAACCCCATTTGTTTATTTTTCTTTTATTTCCTTGGCCAGAGGAGATATACCAGAAAAAAGTATTGTTACTAGAAATAGCCAATATTTTACTGCTTATGTTTCCTTCTAGGATTTTTATGGGTTTGAAACTTGCATTTAACTCTTTAATCCATTTTGTGCTGCTTCTTGTGCATTTTGTAAGAAGGTGGTATGTTTTCATTTATTTGGAGTTATCTGTCCAATATTCCCAAATCCATTTATGGAATAGACTATCTTTACTTCATTGTATACTTTGCCTTCTTTGTCAATATTAATTAATTATGAGGAGGTGGGTTTATTTTGGGGCTCTCTATTCTGGTCCATTGACCAGTTTTTATGTTAGTAGCATGCTTTTTTGATTACTATCACTTTGTAGTATAGTTTGATATCAGGTAGTGTGATTCTTACAACTTTGTTCTTCATTCTCATGATAAATATTGCTATTCAAGTTCTTTTTTGGTTCCATGTAAATTTTTGAAATATTTTTTCTTGTTCTGTGAGATACTACATTGGTATCCTGATAGGAATTGCATTGAATATATAGATTCCCTTGGATAGTATGGACATTTCAATTATGTTAATTCTTCCTATTTATGAATACAATATATGCTTCTACTTATGTGTATCTCCTTCAA
The DNA here is from genome assembly GCF_963259705.1 of Myotis daubentonii. Classification (NCBI taxonomy): domain Eukaryota; kingdom Metazoa; phylum Chordata; class Mammalia; order Chiroptera; family Vespertilionidae; genus Myotis; species Myotis daubentonii. The sequence continues at coordinate 94,820,472 of NC_081861.1, read as the reverse complement.
TTTCTTTCTTCAATGTCATAATTTTCTGCAGACATGTCTTTTACATCCTTGGTTAAACTTACTCCTAGGTATTTTATTTTTTTTAATCAATGTGAATAGAATTGTTTTCTCAGTTTCCCTTTTTGTTAGTTTATTATTGGTGTATAGAAATGCAACTGATTTCTGGATATTTATTTTGTATCTTACTACTTTACTGAATTCATTTATCTGTTTCTAATACATTTTTGGTGGAATCTTTAGGGCTCACTATATACTGTATTATGTCATATGAAAATAATGACAATTTCAATTTATTTGTTATTTCTTCTTTTATCTGATTGCTGTGGGTAGGATTTTGGCACTATGTTGAGTGAGACTGGTGAAAGCAGACATCCCTGTTTTGTTAGAAATATTAAGGGAACTGCTTTCAGTTTTTTTCCCATTGAGTATAATGATTGGTGTTTGTCCTATATGGCCTTTATTATGTTGAGGTATGTTATCTCTATCCCCACTTTGCTGAGAGATTTTATTGTAACTGGATGTTGGATTTTGTCAAATGTTTTTATTTGCATATATTGATATGGTCATGTGGTTTTTATCTTTCATTTTGTTCATTTGGTTTATGACAATTTTTGCTTTGCCGATATTGCATTCCCAGACAAAATCCCACTTAGTCATGGTGTATAGTCTTTGAAATATATTACTGAATTTGGTTTGCTAATACTTTTGAGAATTTTTGCATCTATGTTTATCAGTGGTATTGGCCTATAATTTTCTTTCTTTGTAGTGTCTTTATATGGTTTTGGAATTAGTATAATGCTTGCCTTATTAAATAAGCTTCAAAGCCTTCTCTCCTCTTGTATTTTTTGGGAAAGTTTGAGGATTGGTTTTAGTGCTTATCTGAATGCTTGGTTTTAGTTCTTATCTGAATGTTTGGTGAAATTCACCTGTGCAGCTATCTGTTCCAGGACTGTTAAATGTTATTGGTTTATTTTATCATTACTCTTTCAATTTTACTAGATGTAATTTTTTCTATTTGGATCCTCTGATTCTCCCTTATTTAGTTTTGAGAGCTTATACAATCTCTAGGAATTTATCCATTTCATGCAGATTGTCCAATTTGTTGGTATATAGTTGTCCATAGTATTTTCTTACGATCCTTTGAATTTCTATAATGACAATTGTTACTCCCTCTTTCGTTGACTATTTTCTTTATTTGGGTTATCTCTCTTTTTTTCTTGATGAGTCTAATTAAAGGTTCATCAACCTTTTTAATCTTTTCAAAGAAACAAATATTGTATTCATTGATCTTTTATATTTATTTTAGACTCTATTTCATTTGTTTCTGCTCTGATCTTTATTATTTCTTTCCTTCTACTCACTTTGTGTTTGTTTGTTTTTATTTTTAAAGTTCCTGTAAGTATATAGTTATATTGGTTAGTTGAGTTTTTTCTTGTTTCCTCAGATAGTTCTGTAATGCTATGAACTTACCTTTTAGTACTCCTTTTGCTGTGTCCCATAAACTTGGGGTTGTTATTACTTATTTTTATTTGTTTCGAGGTACCTTTGATTTCTTACTTGATATCATTGTTAACTCATTCATTGTTTAATAACATATTATTTAACCTCCATGTATTTGTGTGTTTTTCAGTTTTCTTCTTGTAATTGATTTCTAGTTTCATAGCATTATGGTCGGAGAACATGCTTGAAATGATTTTTCTCAAATTCATTGAGACTTCTTTTATGTTCTAACATGTGTTCTATCCTAGGAAATGTGCCATGTGCACTTGAACAGAATGTATATTAAGTGACTTTGTGGTAAAATGTTCTAAAGATATCAGTTAAATCTATCTGATCTAGTGTGTCATTGAAGACCAAAGTTTTCTTGTTGATTTCTGTCTGGAAAAATCTATCCATTGATGTCAATAGGGTGTTAATACATTGCAAACAGATTACAAGAATTCTCGCTTCATATTACACAGTGTTTTACCAAGTATCATACTTTAAAAAGATAGTAGCTTGTAAGGACATGTAATAAATAACTTCAAGTGCAATAGGTATTTAATTTTAAAGTGTACCTTTAACATTTATGTAAAACTTTTTTTTTTTCAGTTGATCAGCAGCCTAGCCAGGTTCTCTAGCCAGGATCTCCAGCCAGGTTCTGTGTTTTATTGTCTTGTTACATCTGTATTTATACCAGTTGATTTTAATCTTATCAATTTCTATTCCAAAGGTTAGGGCGTTTCTTATCTCCATACCAGGGAGTAAAGATTATGTAGCTTAAGCGTGATTGTTCCTAGTTAAAGTGACTAACTACCCTCCTGGCACTTAGTTAAGGGGTTTTATTCCCTCCCTAACTTCAGGGAAAAATCCCTACCTGGGGAAACAACCTTTCTAGGAGAGGTGACCTTGGTTAAAACACAAAGCGCCAAGAAGGGGAGCAAACATATTAAGAACAGTATGCCATATATTCCAGGTCCCTTGAAACATATGCTGTGCAGATGTTTCTTCCCTGCAGTGACTGTGTCAAGCAGCAAGGATGGACCGGCTTCTGGCAAATTCCCCCTTTTTTATTTTTTAAATGATAGTGCATGTAAATCAGCGGCCACCTCTCCTATTGGGTTGTTTAAGACTCGGAAGAAGACTGACAAGCAATGATAGCGAGCATAGCTATAAACATAGTGGATGGAGTGCACAAGGAGCCTTGTTCCTGTAGGAGGTTGCTAGCCTCTTCAGTCAAGGGATTTCAGCTTTCCTCAAGTCAGTGGTTTGGTTGTCCTTGTTGATCTGGCTAGTGGGAGGCGTCATTGGCAATGGTCTTCCCGAAGCGTCAGCGAGTTGAAGGGCTGCATCAAGGGGTTTATCAGGGCCGTGCTTGATGGTGGTGTCGGTGTCTGGGGAGGAGTCAGCTGTGCCCCCTAAGGGTCCCTGTTTGGGCGACATCTGTTGGGGTCCTGCCCCAGCAGGTCCAGGGGTTCCTAAAGGTGTGGATGGAGTCAGAGAAGAAGGAAAGAAGGACACGGAGGCAGCATTCAGTCGATCAACATGGCTGGTTCTCCTGCCAGATTCTGTGTAGGTTCTCCAGCCAGGTTATGTCCTAAAACTTTTTTTTTGTACTCATTCAATATGAACTTACCTGGCCACTGGGTAAAGCTATTAATAAAACTACTGGTCCACAATGTATTAAGATTTCCTAAGATGATTTAATTACTGTCAGTCTCTCCCTTTATGTCCATCAAGATTTGCTTTACATAATAAGTTATCCTAACTTGTGTGCAGAAATATTTTCAAGGGTTATATCCTCTTGTTGGAGTGCTCCATTTATTATTATGTAGTGTCATTCTTTGGAACTTACTATAGAGTTTGTTTTAAAGTCAATACTGTTAGATATAAGTATTGCTACGCCAGCTATTTTTCTCTTACATTTGTATGAAATATCATTTTCCATACACTTACTTTTAGTCTGTGTGTTTCATTCTGAGGTGGGTATCTTTTTTTTCAAACTTTAATTTCTTTATTGATTAAGGTATTACATATGTGACCTCATTTCCCCCATAACCCCCCAACACACTCATGCCCTCACCCCCCTATTGTCTGTGTTCATTTGTTGGGCTTATATGCATGCATACAAGTCTTTTGGTTGATCTCTCCCCCTACCCCCACACTCCCCTACTTTCCCTCAGGTTTGACAGTCTTACCCCTGCTTCTCTGTCTCAGGATCTATCCCTTTTCATCAGCCTATGTTGTTCACTATATTCCACAAATGAGTGAGATCATGTGGTATTAATCTTTCTATGATTGGCTAATTTCACTTAGCATAATGCTCTCCACTTCCATCCATGCTGTTGCAAATGGTAAGAACTCCTTCTTTTTTATCCAGGAGTAGTATTCCATTGTGTAGATGTACCACAGTTTTCTAATCCACTCATCTGCTGATGGGCACTTAGGCTGATTCCAAATCTTAGCTATGGTGAATTGTGCTGCTAGGAACATAGGGATGCATATATCCTTTCTGATTGGTGTTTCTAGCTTCTTGGGATATATTCCTAGAAGTGGGACCACTGGGTCAAATGGGAGTTTCATTTTTAGTTTTTTGAGGAAACTCCATACTGTTCTCCACAGTGGCTGCAACAGTCTGCATTCCCACCAGCAGTGCAAAAGGGTTCCATTTTCTCCACACCCTCTCCAACACCTGTTATTTGTTGACTTGTTGATGATAGCCATTCTGACAGGTGTGAGATGATACCGTATTGTTGTTTTGATTTTCATCTCTCCTATAGTTAGTGACTTTGAGCATATTTTCATATGTCTTTCAGCCTTCTGTATGTCCTCTTTCGAAAAGTGTCTATTTAGGTCCATTTCCCATTTTTTGATTGGATTGTTCATCTTCCTTTTGTTAAGTGGTATGAGTTCCCTGTAAATGCTAAAGATTGAACCCTTATCGGTGATAACATTAACAAATATATTCTCCCATGCAGTGGGCTTTCTTGTTGTTTTGTTGATGGTTTCCTTTGCTGTGCAAAAGCTTTTTATTTTGATGTAGTCCCATTTGTTTATTTTCTTTATAGTTTCCATTGCCCTAGGAGCAGTAACAGTGAAGAAATTCCTTCGGCATATGTCTGTGATATCGCTGCCTATGGATTACTCTAGTTTATTTTTGTGTCTGGTGTAAGTTGGTAGTCTAGTTTCATCTTTTTGCATGTATCTGTCCAATTTTCCTAACACCATTTATTGAAGAGAATGCCTTGACTCCATTGTATTCTCTTGCCTCCTTTCTTGAATATTAATTGTGCATAGTGGTTTGGGTCGATTTCTGGGTTCTCTATTCTATTCCATTGATATATATGTCTGTTCTTGTGTCAGTACCAAGCTGTTTTAAGAACAGTGGCTTTGTAATACAGCTTGATATCTGGTATAGAGATCCCATTTCTTTGTTCTTTCTCAGGATTGCTGCAGCTATTCAAGGTCTTTTATTTATTCCAAGTGAATTTTTGGAACGTTCGTTCTAGATCTGTGAAATATGCTGTTGGTATTTTAATAGGGATTGCATTGAAACTATAGATTTTTTTGGGTAGTATGGACATTTTGCTGATCTTGATTCTACCAATCCATGAACATGGTATATTCTTCCATCTGTTTATGTCTTCCTCTATCTTTTTTTTTTTTCAGTGTCCTCTAGTTTTTCACATATAGGTCTTTTACCTCCATAGTTAAGTAATCCTAGGTATCTTAATTTTTTTGGTGCGATGGTAAATGAGATTGCTTTTTTAGTTTCTCTTTCTGTAAGTTCACTATTAGTATAAAGAAATGCCATGGATTTTTTTGCATTAATTTTGTATCCTGCTACATTGCCGAATTCATTTATTAAGTCTAATAATTTTTTGATGGAGCCTTTAGGGTTTTTTATGTACAGTATCATGTCATCTGCAAATAAGGACAGTTTTACTTCTTCTTTTCCAATTTGGATGCTTTTTATTTCTTCTTCTTGTCTGATAACAATGGCTAGTACTTCCAGTACTATGTCGAACAGGAGTGGTGAGAGTGGGCATCCCTGTCTTGTGCCTGTTCTTAGGGGAAATGGTTTTAGCTTTTGCCCATTAAGTATGATATTGGCTGTGGGTTTGTCATATATGGCTTTTATTATATTGAGGTATGATCCTTCAATTCCTACCTTGCTGAGAGTTTTTATCAAGAAAGGGTGATGGATTTTGTCAAATGCTTTTTCTGCATCAATTGATATGACTTTGTGATTGTTAAAAAATATATATTTTATTGATATTTACAGAGAGGAAGGGAGAGGAATAGAGAGTTAGAATCATCGATGAGAGAGAAACATCGATCAGCCTCCTCCTGCACACTCCCCATGGGGGATGTGCCCACAACCAAGGTACATGCTCTTGAATGGAATCAAAACTGGAACGGTTGAGTCCACAGGCCGATGCTCTATCCATTGAGCCAAACCGTTTAGGGCGACTATATGATTTTTACCTCAGAATTTGTTTATGTGATGTATCACATTTATTGATTTGCGGATCTTGTACCATTCTTGCATCCCTGGAATAAATCCTACTTGGTCATGGTGTATGATCTTTCTGATGTATTGCTGGAGATGATTTGCTAGAATTTTGTTGAGTATTTTGGCATCTATATTCATGAGGGATATTGGCCTATAATTCTCCTTCATTGTGTTGTCTTTATCTGGTTTTTGTATTAGGGTGAAGTTGGCTTCATAGAATGAGTTTGGTAGTGTTCCTTCCTCTTGAATTTTTTGTAGTAGTCTGAGGAGGATAGGTTTTAGTTCTTCCTTGAATGTTTCCTTAAACTCCCTGTGAAGCCATCTGGCCCCGGGCTTTTGTTTTCTAGAGCTTTTTAATAACTGCTTCAATTTCTTCCATATTCATTGGCCTTTTGAGATTTTTGGAATTTTCCAGATTGAGTTTTGGAAGGTTATATTTTTTAGGAATATGTCCATTTCCTCCAGGTTGTCTAGTTTGTTGGAGTAGAGTTGTCCATAGTATTTTTTAACAATCATTTGTATTTCTGTGGGGTCTGTTGTTATTTCGCCTCTATCGTTTCTGATTTTGTTTATTATTGTCCTCTCTCTTTGCTTCTTGTTGAGACTGGCTAGAGGCTCATCAATCTTGTTTATCCTTTCAAAAAACCAGCTCTTGGTTTCATTAATCTTTTGTATTGTTTTTTTTTTTTTTTGCTCTCTATTTCATTTATTTCTGCTCTAATCTTTATTATCTCCTTCCTTCTGCTCACTCTGAGCTTTTCTTGTTGCTTTCTTTCTAATTCTTTGAGTTGTAGATGATTTACTATCATTTTTTCTTGTTTTTTGAGTTAGGCCTGTAGTGCTATAAACTTCCCTCTCAGGACTGCTTGCATTGTGTCCCATAAATTCTGGATTGTTCTGTTTTTAATGTCATTAGTTTCCAGCATGTTTTTAATTCCTTCTTTGATCTCATTGGTAACCCAAACATTATTTAATAGCATGTTATTCAGCTTCCAAGTGTTTGAGATTTTTGGATTGTTTTTTATTGTAGTTTATTTCTAATAGTATGCCATTGAGGTCTGAGAAGATGCTTGATTTGATTCCAATCTTCTTGAATTGGGGGATACTTTGCTTGTGACCCAATATGTGGTTATTTTTGAAAATGTCCAATTTGCACTTCAGAAGAACATATATTCCGTGGCCTTGGGGTGATATGTTCTGAAGATGTCAATTAAGTCCATCTGATCTAGTGAGACATTTAGGATTGCTGTTTCTTTGCTGATTGTTTGTCTAGAGAATTTACCGATGATGTCAGTGGTGTGTTTAAGTCCCCTACTATGATTGTGTTGTTGTCAATCTCTCCCTTGATATCTTCCAGGAGTTTTTTAATGTATTTGGGTGCTCCAGCATTGGGTGCATATATGTTTATCAGGGTTATATCGTCTTGTTGTACTGATCCCTTAGGAATTATGAAGTGGCCTTCCTTATCTCTTGTTATGGCCTTCACTTTGAGGTCTATTTTGTCAGATATAAGTATTTTTACCCCAGCTTTTCTTCATTTCCATTTGCCTGAAAGATATTTTTCCATCCCTTCACTTTCATTCTGTGTGTCCTTTGTTCTGAGATGGGTCTCTTGTAGACATCATATATATGGGTCATGTCTTTTTATCCATTCAGCCACTCAATGTCTTTTTATTGGAGCATTTAGTCCATTTAAGTTTAAAGTTTTTATTGTAAGGTACTTGTTTGTAGTCATTTCTATTTTTGTGCCTGTGTTCTTTCTTACCTTTTTATTTCTTCTTTTACAGTATTCCCTTTAGAATTTCTTGCATTCCTGGCTTGGTAGTGATAAACTCCCTTAGCCTTTTTTTGCCTGTGAAGTTCCTGATTTCCCCTTCAATTTTGATTGATAGTCTTGTTGGACAGAGTATTCTTGGATTCGGTTCTTTGCTTTGCAACACTTTGTATACCTCCTTCCATTCCCTT